>NC_140768.1:112773506-115173506 GCF_044657685.1 Stegodyphus dumicola
ATAGATAAAAAAATTGATACTGCTTAATTTATAAGCAGCGTAAAAACTGGAAATCTGAGGTCATTAATTTCCGAGACATTAATAGTTTTTCAAGATGCAAATAAAGCAGATAACAATAATCATAAATATTAATGCTCCTAAAATATATCCGCATTTCCTAACTGATTTTTGCTTTTTGATCCACCACAAACCTATTTTCATTAAATGAAGTTTTGCGCATTTCTCTGCAAAGTACGCAAAACTTGTTTCATACAACTTTATTTTAACTAAACGTTATACTTGTTTAGGAAAGTATAAAACAAGTATTTATGTGTACTACTTTTAAAATCCATGTGACAGAGTGTGCGTTCTCATCTTAAAATATACGTTGTGTCGATGAGCTTAACTACAAATTATTAAACATTTCTGGCAAAATGCCAAAAATTAAAAACAAAATTTTTTAAACACGTCCTGCGCTCTATCTGCAGGATCTATCAATCAATCAATCGACACGACAATCGAAAATCAATCGACTTGAATGGAGCTCACGAACATGTAAAAAGCCGTTCTATTAATATGCAAGATATGAGAAAGAAGTTTGAAGACATTATGAAAGAAGCAGAGTTTTGAATATACAATTCTTGTATATTCACAAAAATACAAATATACAAATTTATATACAAATTTTATATACAAATTTTTGTGTATAAAATAAATGGGACATAGAAACTAAATTTGAAAAATAGAAGAAAATAAAAACAAGAAAATATTGATGAGTTATGTGAGGATAACAGGCTTGAAAATTCCGAAATGTCTTTTAAAGTAACAGATTTTTATGCTGCTCTCGACATTTTAAATACTCAGTTAAAATACAGAATGACTGGAATAACAAAAATCGCAATGATGTTTTCATTTTTGGAACTTAAATTTCCGTATTTGTCATTGTTAACAAATACGGAAATTATTAATAACTAGCGGGCAAGCCCGCCAGCTGAGCGGGCTGAAGCCCGCTTTTAATTGTTGATGTGTATAAGAGTTCCTATGTTAAATATCACCGTTATGCCATAGTTGGACCGAACTACCAGGGTTCAGCGGTTTTGCGCGGGTTCCCCCTGCTTTATTCCCGTGCGCATCCAGAAGATACTGCATACACGTCACACATGCGTAAAATCACGAAAACACCTAAGCAGGCAGGCAGCCCGCTCGCCGGGATTCGAACATTGGACCGAACTACCTGTGTTCAGCGGATTTGCGCGGTCTGCGCCCGCTTTATTCACTTGTGCATCCAGAAGATACTGCATTCCCAATACACATGCGGAAAATCACTGAAACACATATAGAGTCAGCCTGTTGGCCGGGATTCAAAAGTTGGACCGAACTACCAGCGTTTAACGGTTTTAACCGGGTTACGCCTGCTTTATTCACGTATTCATCCAGAAGATACTCCGCACACAATACACATGCGTAAAATCGCGAAAACACCCATGCAGCCAACCCGCTAGCCGGTATTTGCATGCATGAATTATTAGACTTGCATGAAAAAATTAGTATTTGATCTAAAATACCTTAAATTATTTGAATTATATTTTACCAAATCATGTATTCTGATATAACTAGATAGTTAAAAAAATTAAAATTGTAAATGTGCAGAAATGCTTATATAAAACCAAGAAATTGTTTATATTTTTGTTGCTTTTTCCCTTGTAAATTAATTATATATATATTACAGTCTGGGGAGTCAGCACCCTGCTGAATTGTAGTAAACGAGACATCCAATCTACTAGACCATCAAAGATGCAGATTTGGATTTTCTATTTCATAGTTATTGAAATCATAATGGTATGTTTGTTTAAATTAGTACTGTTTATGAATGTGATAAAAATAAATTCTGATAAGCTAAGAAATGATTTATTTTCTATTAATTATGAACTGTAAATAATGTAACCAATTTTCGTCATAGTATTTACTAAACATTTTTTTTTTAAAAAGGGAGGTAGTCTTATTTATACAATTCTTGCAGAGATACCAAGAAATAAAAAATTTCAGGAATTTTCACTTAGTATATCTTGATGTGTAAAATCGTGTTGTTCAATGCCATATTACTTTTTCACAGGAAAGTAATTTTATTGATCTAACATCTGCATAAATCAAACTTTTTTAAGAATGATTACAGTTTCTAAGCTAACTTAAAATTTTCAGATTTAGAAAATGTATGTTTAATTTAGCATTAGTTTTCCATGGAATAGATAAGGTTTTCAAAATGTTCAGTTGTTAGAGGGAAATAATATAAATGAGATTGTCCTGATACAGTTTCAGCTGGAAATGAAACTGAATTTTCGGATAGCGAAGATTTCATTTAAGAATTCTAATAAAACTGATTAATGTAAATCCTCTGCATTTAAAAATTCTAATAAAACTAATTAATGTAAATCCTCTGCATTTAAAAATTCTAATAAAACTGATTAATGTAAATCCTCTGCATTTAAAAATTCTAATAAAACTGATTAATGCAAATCCTCTGCATTTACGAATTCTAATAAAACTGATTAATATAAATCCTATGATTCATGTAGGTATTCTTCTGTTATCAGGACCAGATTCAGAAATGTGTGTTTATATGCATGCATTTTTAAATGTAGGTGCTCGTGTGTGCATGTGTATATTCTTTATGTATGTATGTGTATACTTTACACATATATGCGCATACATGCATATACACATGCTTACATATCTACAGTGGAACCCTGAGATACGAGTTTAATTCGTTCCAGCATTCAACTGGTATAGCGAATTTCTCGTATCTAGAAACAAGCTTCCCCATTGAAAATAATGGAAATTCAGTTAACCCGTTCCACACCCCAAAAAATATCAACATTTTAATATCAAGTCAATTTTTCCTAATAAATAACACTGGATAATAATATAACAATAGTTTAACTTTGTTACCAACATTTTAACTCCTTCTCATTAATCCACACCAACAACAGCATTTCAACATATAGGAGTACTTTTATGGTACTTGGAAGAAACGATAATTCCTTTGGCTACATCAGGTTTCTTAATTTCTTCCTGCTTCTTCAGAATAGTATAGATTTTCGATGTTGAAAGGCCGCAAGTCTTCGCCAATTCCGTCACCATGCTTATGTTTATCTATGATTTCTTTCTTGATATTGACGGCCATGGCCTCCTTATTTTTCTTTGCAGCACTATCTGAGGCAACAATCTTCTTGGAGGCATCTTGAAATAATTATTTTCATGTTAAATGTCAAAACAATTAACTTACAAGTGCACAAACACGTATATAAAAGAACATTGAGTGATCTGTCGAGGGGATTTCCCGAGTTGAGCCGTATAGGGAAATGGCGCCACCCGTACCAACAGCCTGGCTCATTGCTCGTTACTCGAATTAATGCTCGTATTTTGCTCATACTTTCCTCGTATCTCGAGGTTTCATTGTACATTTCTGAATCCCGTCCTAATAACAGAGGAGTACCTTTGCCAGTATTGCAACAGAGCTAGAATGAATTATTGTGTTAAATATGTGAAAAATGCATGCTTAAAGTACTGTTATTTTCTAAAAATATTCTGTATGTCTATTTTTTACAAGAAGAAAAAATAGCTAAAAGCTGTTAATTTACTCGTATTTATTAGTCCAAAGGGGCTTTGTTCCTAAAGAACTATTGTTTTTGTTTTGCATTGGTTCACTATAAATATGTGTTTCACTTTTCAAACTGTTCCTACCAAATGTTAGAGTCCCTAGTGTGGGATTAATACTCTCTATCTTAGTGCCCTCTATAACCTATGTTAGGGTTAACCTGTATAACCTACAAGGATTGCCAGTTTAGGCGAGATATCTAGGTAGTCATCATAATACGTACCTTATTTTTTATTATTTTTAAATTAAATTGAAAGTAATAAACTAGTTTTCAAGAATGGAGTTAAACTAGATTTGCATTCAACTCTGGTTTATTGTGTTAATGATGTTTTGCTGTAACAAATATTAATTTTTTGTTTAAGTATAATAATTTAAAATGTTTTTTGGTACTTTTCCGTTTTGCCGGCGCAAGCGATAAAGTCGCTAATAATGGTGCAACCGATGCCAAACGGAATATTCTCGCTGGTAACCTTTTACGCCTCATTTTCAAAACAAGTCGCAGCTTTTTCTTATCAGATTGATTGTTTCTTTCAATACTGACATATAATTACATAGAATTTTTATCAGATAGTTCAGTTTTATGTCCAAGGCCATTTTCGGTAATTAAGTCAATTAGGATGCAATCACAGCGCTTACCCGAAGCCGAAAATATAGAAAAGGTAAAGTCAAGAGTTAAATTCATCAATTCTAATGAGAATGCATTAGCGAAGTAAAGTACTGCAGTTTTACATAATTTCTGAGTAAGCTATTCGTACGAATTGAAATATTTCTTGCATTTAAACTTGTGTTCCAAATTAAGATTTAACTTGAAATTAATGTAGATAATTACTGAGAGCATTAGATTTTTGTAGAGAGTAGTTTACGTGAGATGAGATCGCTTGGGGTCACGTGATATGAACCGGCGAATCAGGATGTTGAACCATGAAAGCGTAGTAAATTCTTAAATTAATGTCTTTTTACAAATTTATCGTCTTTATTTATCGGTTTTTTATAAAATTTTAAGCGATATTAAAATGTTTATGCCTTTAAAAAAAGAATTCTTAAAACTAACATTTTTTTAAATATTTTTTATGTGTATACTGTATGTTGTCGCCAATAAAGTCTGCTTGGCGAGATTTGCGCCGGCGAAACGGAAAAGTACCTGTTTTTTCTAGAGAATGAAGTACTGCCACTAAGGTAAAGGTGCTAACTTGCAAGTTAATTTTCTATTCTACATTAACTCAATCTTTATGTCCTTACAGATATATTGGCAGAAATAATGAAAACCTGACATTCAAAAAGAAAAATAATAACGTTGAATGTAGTATATTAGATGGTTGACTGCGGTTTGGCAGCTCATTAATAATCTTACACATATTGAGTATGAATAACTTTGACAATTACCGGTATTTTCAATAGTATAAAACTAGGCAAGAAAGCAGCTTTAGCTTAGCACCGATTTTAAATACAACTCTCTTACCAATATTGGTTTGACGAAGGTAAAATATAATTGAATTCAATAAGTTGGAAATACTGTCTGTCTTTCCATGAGTTAAAAAATAATTTCAAATAAAATTTCTTTTTTCAGTTTTTCATGTTATTTGTTTAATGTTATTGTAATCTGATTTATCATATTTAGTCACATATTTCATCCCTCTTTGCACTGTAGTATATACAGGGGTTGGACAAAAATATGGAAACACCTTTAAAAAAACATGTTTCTTTGCTTAATATGGTGTAGGAAACCCGTTGGCATCCAAAACAGCTTGCAGTCTTCTCGGAATGGATAAATACAGTTCCTGTATGTTTGCCAAGGGAATATTATATCATTTTTCCTGCAAAACGGTGGCAAGTTCAGATAACGATGTTGGCGGTGGATAACGAGAACACACTTTCCGTTCCAATGTAGACCACAAAGGTTCGATAATATTCAGGTCTGGTGACTGTGGTAGCCAGGGGAAATGGGACAACTCATCCTCGTGCTCAGAAAACCAGTCCTGGACAATGTGAGCTGTGTGAACAGGGGCTTTGTCGTCTTGGAAGACACCATCACCATCGGGGAACAAAGTTTGTACCATGGGATGAACTTGATCGGCCAAAATGTTCACATAAGTCTTGGCAGTCATGTGCCCTGACACAGTTATCATGGGGCTAGCAGAGAACCACGATATGGCTGCCCAAACCATAACAGAACCCCCGCCATGTTTCACTCTTGGCAACAAGCAGTCTGTATTATAGGCTTGAGATGGCGTTCTCCAGACGTAAACTAGGCCAGAAGTGGGAAACAATGTGAAAGAAGACTCGTCAGACCATATTACTTGCTTCCACTGCTATATAGTCCACGCTTTATGACTGAAACACCACCTTTTCCTGTTACGGGCATTAGCATCACTGATGAGTGGCTTCTCAATTGCAGCATGGCCAGCAATTCCCTGTTTATGAAGCTCCCTTCTAATTGTTTTGGTACTCACAGGGTTCGGTAACGCAACATTCATTTCAACAGTAACTTTTGCAGCTGTGGTCTTCTTATTTTTCGTCACAATTGCCCTTAATGATCGTCTGTCACGATCACTCAGGGCACACTTTCGTCCGCGCTGTGATTTAGCAGATGATGTTTTTCCGCTTTTCAAATATATGGAATAAATCTTCGATACAGTACCTCTTGAAACACTAAACACCTCGGCTACCTTGCTTACGGAAGCACCTACCATACGTGCTCCAACAATTTTCCCACGTTCGAAGTCTGTTAACTCTGACACAATGCAATGACAACCTCACATAACAGTACTCCGACAACAACTGAACTGTTTAGCACATTTACGAAGTTGTATAGGTGGCGTCAGTAGTCAAAAACGCCAGCGCCACCTACATATTTCATTAAAATCAATCTTTCTTTTCAAACATGCATTTCACAAGGTGTTTCCATATTTTTGTCCATCCACTGTAATTCAAAGGACTTATCAGTTTCAGCAATATTTTTTTTTTTTTTTTACCAGTATACATTTTTACCATAACTCTGTTTCTAAATCATATCCTGAAAAATTAAGGAGTAAAGTACAAAAAGAAGGAAAATATGCAAGTAAATAATGGCATTTAGTGTTGTTTATGTGTCTAATATTTTTACTAGATTGTAAAAGCTATAAAATTCTATTAGCTTTTTTAAATTGAGATGCTTCTTTGCACCGAAATGGTTAAAGCCCTAGTGTGACTTTGGTACTTTGATCTAACTTCTATTCCTAATAAATAATCCAGCTGCATACAGTTTACTCAATTTCTGCCATGTGTAAGGTAAACAATATTAGCTTTTTTTAAATATATCTTTTACAACTATTCCATTAGGTAGGTTTCTTTCATATTTTGCCTTAATTGAGTCATCCTGCTAATTAAGAATTTATTAAAGTTAATATGTTAAGTTTTTGTGTGTATAATTCATTTTAAGTATGTGCAAGCAAATGCATACATTAACAGTTACATAGAATTATGTTTTGGGTATCAAATTCAGAAATTTTGGGGCTGTTTTTAGAAGATTTATTAATGATTTATACTATATTAATATTGGTAAAAAAATTCTGTGGCTTTTATATGAGAGTATATATTTTAAAATAGCTGCATGATATGGTAGAGGTAAAAAGCTTCATGTGGATCATAAATTAATATTATGTGGGAATTTTTCATTTATTTAATAAAGAAAATATTCAAGCCACAATTAAAATTTTTTCACTGGATTATTTGCATACAAAGTTTGCAGCAAATATTTCCTGCAACAGAAGTGACAATTTTTATTTTGCGAAGACAGGAAATTTAGTTAGTGTAAGCAGTAACTCTATTTTGAGATGTTAAACAGGAAGGCAAATTTTTGAATTTAAATTGATTTTTGAAGGAAGACTTCATTTAGTCTTGCTATCATTCTACGTGGCTCTTAACTTTTTTATGGTATTTATAATTTTATTGTTATTCAGCTTTCTGTTTGCTTAGAATGCACATGAATGTAGACTTGAAATATTTTATATTGCAAACTGAGATGCCATTGTTATCATAATTAAAGATTTTTGCTCTGATTTTGGAGGAATTTACTGATAATACTTTTGATTGTGTATTGGTTTCTGGTTTATTGAAATATGTAAAATAGCCTGTTAATGCATATACATATGTTAATGACATGTATATGTTTATGAAGTATTCTGTTATATGTATATAGTGTTGTGATTAGTTTTCTGCTTACTCTTTATTTAAGAAAAAGTTATCTGTAAGAAAGCGAATATTCTTTACTATATGTAGGAGTAAAATTGAAAAGGCTAATGAAATATAATTAATACAAAATTAAGTTTTTTCTCATGTACTTAAATACTAAAGACTTTCTCAACCTTGCAGTTCTAAACAAATCTTAAGTATTTTTTACTTGAAATTATAGGCATTGTGTAAGGTATATAATTGAAGCTTACTGTGTGATAGTATGAAATTAAATTTTTAATTACTGAAATGTAAATTTTTAAATATGAAATACTCAGTGCATTTTATATGCATCTTTTAATACTTCAACTATATTTAAAAACTGAAAAATCTGAAGTGTGAAATTATTACAAATTTTTCTTTCTTGTTTAGGAGCTGTTCTCAAAACATTGGGTGACAAAGAATTCACTTTTACAAAAATCGAGCAGGATATTAAAGACAGCGAACTATAGAACAAATATGGCGAAGCTGCATGAAGTCTATGTGGAATTTTATTATTGAAAAAAATATGCTCTTCAGATTTAATGTTGGTTTTTATTGTTTAACAGTAATTGCAGTTTTCAAATACCTGTAAAACAAACCTAATTCTTAAATTAATTTCATGTGTATTTCTTTTGCAAGTATTACAGTTCATAATACTTCAAACAACTTGAAATTTTATACTTATTAATTTATGTGGGATATGTTCATAATAATTTTATAATTTAAATAACTCATTGTCATCATATGAGCATAATCTAAAATGCACAGCATTTGACAACAAATTAATAAAAAAATTAGCCAACTTCTAATTGCTTTCTTTTGTCCAGTTGCCTCTTTTTAAATCATTTAATACCATAAAGCTATTTGATGAAAAAAAATAATTGGTATGTGCACATCAACATGTACATTTATAATGATATTATAGAAAAAGTCACATGAGATAATTTGTTTAGGAATATTTAAGTTTTTAAATATTTAACTTTTTAAAATTTTATCTGGTATATAAGATAAAATAAAGAACATATTTAGGTAATTTTGAATTTGCATAATTTTATGAACTTATTTATGAAATTAACAGTTACATTGTAAAAGGGAACTTTTTAAAAATACCTCAATAAAGCATTTCTTTTGTAGAGGTGAACTTTTAGTACTGATCTAATATATTTATAAGATTTTAAACTGAAAAAGACTATAATAGATTACAATACATTGCAAGATTGACTGATAAATGTAAAATTTTTACATATCATAATTATGTGTGTAATTAAAACAGAAGTTACTCGATTAACTTGCATGCAAATTAATATTTTCTTTAACGTGTTTGGGATAAACTGAATTTTAATAAATAAATATGTATAGATTTGTGTATTATCTGAAAATATGAATGAAATATTTGTGACATTAAACATTCATCTTCAAGGAAAATAACAGAGTCAACTTGGTAAACTATTGGAAAAGGTAAGTTTTCTACAATTTCCTGGTCTATATTTAACAATTTTAAAATTTAGCACACTCATTCAAATAATCTAAATGTATGATGTTTTCTTTTGTGCTACATTTGTTTACTGAATTTGTTAATTAACTATATTGTACTTTAGATAGAAATTAATGTAGATATTCCCTGTATTTTACGGTACAAAAACTTATATATTTGATAATAATTTACCTAAATCTTCCCTATGTTTTCTTTGCATATACGAATGACTTTGGTAAAAATTTAGTCCGATGTCTTCTCCCCTTTACTGTGTATAAGTGCACATTTTGGTAAAAAATTTGCATAAATCTCCAATTACCTATTTACTGCATTTTTCGTAAAATGTGCTTATTTTAATCTCTTGTTTTTTATATAAATCTATGCAAAAATGTTCTGCATATTATGATTAAAAGATAAAATTAATATCAAATTTTTACATATCCACCTTTTAGGTATGTACAGCAATATGGAATATATATAACTGGAAAATTTAAATGCAAAAAAATTAATTTCTATTCAAAAATTACATAACACTAAAAGGCTGAAAATCACTTTTAATATTTCATTTCAAAGTGACTACAAAATATGCAATAAATTTTGTAAACCTGAGTTCTATGTTTTAAATCAATTAATGCTATCGTTCATTTACATGGCATAAGAAAATGTCTTTCAGAAAAGCAAATAATTTATTTAAAGTGTTATTTAGTAAACAACTGTTTGCTACAGTTTTTTACTAAATTTAAATTTATGAAATGAATTTAGTAAACAAAAATGCAAATGAACGATGGCATTAATTGATTTAAAACACAGAATTGATGTTTACTAAATTTATTATTTTGTAGTCACTTTGAAATGAGATATTGAATGTCATTTTCAGCCTTTAAGTGTTACGTAATTTTTTAATAGATTTTTTTTTTTTTGCATTTACTAGTGCATTTAAATTTTCCAGTTATATATATTCCATATTGCTGTACATAACTAAAAGGCAGATATGTAAGAATTTGATATAAAAATTATTTTACCTTTTAATCATAGCATACAGAAAGTTTTTGCATAGATTTATATAAAAAATATGAGATTAAAATAAGTACATTTTATGAAAAATGCAGTGAAAAGGTAATTGGAGATTTATGCAAATTTTTTACCAAAAAATGTGCATTTATACACAGTAAAGTGGAGAATACATTGGATTAAATTTTTACCAGTCATTCGCATATGCAAAGAAAACATAGGGAAGATTTAGGTCAATTACTATCAAATATATACGTTTTTGTACCGTAAATTACGGGAAATATGTACGTTAATTTCTATCAAATATATACGTTTTTGTACCGTAAAATACGGGGAATATCTACCTTAATTTTTATCTAATATATACGTTTATATACAGTAAAAAATCGGGGAAATTTACGTAAATTTTCACTAAATATATACGCATACGTGAAGCAAAAATTCGAGATTTACGTATATGCGATAAATATACGTAAATCCCTGAAATTTACGTATATTATACGTAAAAGTTGCGAATGAACAGTAGTCTCTCGCGTAAATATACCTAAATTTTACGTAAAAGTTACGTATAGTATAACGTAAAAATATACGTAAATATTTAGTAATTGCCACTGGACACTTTTTATGATATTTTTACGTTCAACTTGAACGTTTTTTATACGAAAGGCCATTCGTAAATTGCACGTATTTTTCTCGTGCAATTTACGAATGCATGCTGCCTGGGTATAGTTACAACTTCACACAATAATAAAACAAAACACACTTTTGAAAAATAGACAATAATAATAAAAATAGTAATAATAAAATTCTTAACAATATTTTCTCGATTATGCAACAACCGCTATGCGGCCAAGAACAGATCATTTCAAGCGTTGCACTCAAGCTAAACTAAGAGCCACCAGTCACGTGACCTAGTCGACGACAGACGATAAATAATAAAAGAAAAATTGGTTCCATCGTAGGGAAAAGAAATAATTTCAACAAACTACCCCCCCCCCGATGAACAATAGGTTCATCACAAATTTAACTTACCATTACAATATTACTATAACAATAAGCAACAAATAAAAATTACATATACAGGTCACATTATATCAATAATTTCTTAACACCAAGAAAATTTTTCTGAAGCTATAGAAAAAACAAAACATTTAAATTAAAATTTCTCAAGATCACCACAAATCATTAAACCAAGGAAAATAACAAAATGAATAAATGAAAACATTATGAAAAGAATATTTTTTGTTTTTCTATCATCAGTTTATCAGTCATTCAGTCTATTTTTTTACCAGTCACTGATTATTGCAATTATTGATATCATCAATTTCTAAGTTGTACAATAGCTGCACTGGACGTTTGATTACCGAATTACCAGTTTTCACTTCACAAGATCTGATAATTCCATCTCTACCAATAAAAGTTTTGGTTATTCTTCCTAATTTCCACCAGCTTCTAGGTAAGTTTTCATCATGAACAAGCACTATATCATTTATGTTGAATGCAGATGGTTTCTTCTGACCAGTATAATGAGCAGATCTCAAGCACAGGAGATATTCTTTTTTCCATCTGTTCCAAAAGTGATTTATTAGATTTTCTCGTGTACGGAAACATTTTAACATTACTTCTCTGGAACCTGGTAAATTCATGTCATTCCTCCTTACAGCTGGCAAACTCAAGAGTCGTTTACCAATCAATAGGTGGGCTGGAGTAAGTGCGGAGGGCTCTTCAAAATCAGAAAAGACGTATGTTAATGGACGCGAGTTTATCATCGCTTCTATTTCAAGCAAAAGCGTTTCTAATTCACTTTGAGTCAAAGATGATTTTCCAATGTTCTTTCTTAAACTAGTTTTTACACTGCGAACTAAACGTTCATAAAAACCGCCCCACCAGGCAGTACGTTCCACAATGTATTCCCATGCGATTCCATGCGAAGCATAAAATTTTTTAACTTCAGGGTGGTTAATCACTTTCCACATTTGCTTTAATTCAAGTTCGGCTCTTTTAAATGTTCTAGCATTGTTCGACTACACAGTGGAACACAGACCTCTTCGGGATACGAACCTGCGGAACGCAAGTAAAAATTCTTCAGTGCTCATGCCTTTTACGAGCTCCAGGTGAATAGCTCTTGTAGTGGCGCAAGTAATCAATAATATGTAATATTTGTTGTCATTTTCTTTTACATACAAAAGAACTGCAAAATCGAGTCCACAAATTGCGAAAGGCGGAGATTCATTAACCCTATCCGCTGGAAGAGGTGCAGTGACTTGTTGTCCAAGACGTACATTATATTTTTTGCATATTATGCATTTACTCAGGATTGATTTGACATATTGTTTTCCTCTTAAGAGCCAGAATTTTTCACGTATATGCACTAGAGTATCAGATACTACCGCATGATAAACCTTTTCATCAGCGTCTCGTACTATTAATTCACTTAATTTATGTTTTGAAGGGATTACTATTGGATGTTTGTTGTTAAATAGTAGGTTTGACTTTTGTAACCGACCTCGTACCAAAAGTAGACCATCATCTGATAATATGGGACTTAATTCAAACAATTTTGAATCCTTTGGAATATGCTTGTTTTCTCTTAGGGACTCTATAACTTCAGGGAAACTATCTTCTTGAGCTTGTTTTAACCAAAATCTTTCAGATTTACTGATTTCTTCTGCTGAAATTTCCACAAAATTTCTATTTTCCCTTTCTACTTTTAAATTTGATATAAATCTGAAAATCCAAGCAGTCACACGATAAGGTTTTTCAAGGAACTAAATTTTGTCAAATTCATGAGTGGAACTTTTTCAGTTTTGTCCGTGTTGATCGCACACGCTAGGATAATTTCTGATTTTCGAGATTCTTCTGATACATCATATAATTTTGACGTTGATAGTTTGGGTTTTGGCCAATGAATTTCAGGTAACGAAAGAAATGAAATACAGGGCCATGCCACCATTTCGCAGAATTCATCAGTTCTTTTGCAGAACAACCTTTTGTTATTAGATTTGCAGGGTTGAGTTTTCCTTCGCGATGTCTCCATGAACAAGGATCTGAAATTTCATGTATTTCTGAAATTCTATTAGCAATGAAAGGTTTCCATCTTTTAGCTGTACTTTTAATCCAATGTAGAACTATTTCCGAATCTGACCATAAAATGACATTTGAAATATGTAGAATATTTTTCAGGTAGTTGGCAACCCTAGCACCCACCAGTGCTCCCATCAATTCAAGGCGGGGAAGCGTTAATTTCTTTAATGGTACAACACGTGATTTTGCCGAAACAAATGTAGTTTCAAATTTATCTTCATCAGTTCTGTATCTCAAGTATGCAACTGAGCCATACGCATTCGGATTAGCGTCACTAAAAATGTGTAACTGAACAGTATCCCTGTCTAAATTTGGTACATGAAAATAATATCTGGGAATTTTCAACATTTTAAGTTCTTTTATTTCAAAGAGCCATATTTTCCAGTCATTTTCAAGTTCTCCAGAAAAGACCTCATCCCAAGGTACCCCTTGAAGCCATAGCTGTTGCAATAAAAATTTAATTCGAATTACAAAGGATGCTATAAATTCAGATGGGTAAAAAATTTTGGCTGCTATTTTTAATACATTACGTTTGGTACAGTCAGTGTTTATAGAGGACAGTAAGGGTGTTAATTCTAGTCCTAAGACATCTTCATCATTATTCCATATTAAACCTAGTACCTTTAAGGATGTACATGGAGTGTCACTATTGAGAGAGATTAACTTTTCCTCAAGCCATTTCTGCTTAAGCTCTAGGGAATTGGTTTCGAATTTTCTTAGATTTAGACCTCCTTGAGCAAGAATTTTAACAGATTCATTTGATAGATTAAGCGCTTCTTCAACAGTTGTCGCTCCAGAAAATAAGTCATCCACGTCAAGATTTGAGTTAAGCATTTCAAAAGTCTTAAAGTTAGAATTCTTGTACTTATCAATGTGATGTTTTATTGTGCAGGCAAGGATGAAAGGACTACTAGTTACACCAAAGGTTGCTCTTGTCATTTTGTAAGAAATTACACTCTCTTTTCTATCAAGGTTTTAAAAATAAAGAAATCTCAGATAATTTCTGTCTTCTGCGATTGATATTTGAAGGAATGCCTTTTCGATATCTGCCGAAAAGGCGATCCTATTTTCGCGGAATTTCAAAATAACGTCCAAAACATTTGGATTTAGATTTGGCCCTGAGTGAAGACAGTCATTGAGAGAAAGAGCATTATTTGATTTTGAAGAAGCATCGTAAACGATGCGTACCTTTGTTGTTGTTTTGTCGTCTCTAATTACAGGATGGTGAGGCATATAATAAGAATTAAGTGTCGAGCTATTTTCAGGGCATACTTCTACAATTCCTAAATGTTCTTGTTCCCTGAGAATATTGTTGTATTCTTCAAATAACATTTCATTACACTTAAATTTATTTTCTAGACCAGCGAATCTCTTTTAGCCACTTCAAGATTGTTTCTCAATAAATCGCGAGATTTGCTCCATAGTAACTTTGCCTCATAACGACCATTTTTAAATTTCAAATTATTTTGAAAGTCATTTATAATTTCTATATCAGTAGAATTCTTTTCGTTATTCTCAACAATACCCATGACTTCTAAATCCCAAAATTTCTTCAGTTCATTATTTTCACTCTCAACTGATACACTACAACAATTTATTCTTCTATCTTTTGATTCTATCTGCCCCTGAATAGTATGTCCGAAAATAGTTTCTGCAATGTATATATGCTTTCCAATTTTTCCTACAATACCTAATTGAATTTGCCATAAAAAGTCTGACCCTAGTAAAATAGTTATTTTCCGTTCATGCCCTGTATCAGCAGGATTAAATCCTCTCATTTTCAAGCGTTGAATCAAACCTTTGTCTGGAATTTTGACTGTAGCGCCAGTTATTTTTTCAACTACCAAGGCTTCAATATTTATGGTATTGCTTGGTTGCGAAACATTTTGTAATTCAAGAGAAACTACGTCAAATAATTATTCTTGTGGTTTTCGTCCGCCAAATGAATATACTAATAAATTTTCTTTTCTAATAGGCTTTAAATTCAATTTTCTTACTAAATTTCTTTTTATAAAGCATTTTTCTGAACCACTATCACACAAAACCCTTGCATGGATTCTGTTTTCACCACCAGAGACACATACAATACAAGTTTGGAGTAATGTAGAAATAGTTTTATTTTTCTGTTCAGAAACGCAAGATACTAAGGTTGTGGATTTATCTGTGTTAATATTTTCAGGACTTTCATGTTTTTCTGATTTATTACAGAACAGCCCATTGTGAAATTTATTACCACATTTCGAACATGGGGTTAATTTACTTTTACAGTTAGAAGACAGGTGTGATTTTAAGACACACTTATAACAGCGTCGTCCCTTTTTTAACTTAAAACGTTTCTCTCGGTCTGTATACCTTTTACAACCCAAGCTTGTATGATCTGAAGAGTCACAAAATACACAAAATATTTTTATAGAAGTGTTCAAGGCAGCAGCCGAAGGAACACTTTTCTTAGAAGAAAAGTTCTGATTATATTTTTGTTTGGAATTAAAATTAGTGTAAGTGTCATGTATTTTATTACTAGAAATATTATTTACTAATAATGGGGCCTCACGGGCACGTAAATCTTCTCATAAATTCCAATAGGTCATTGACCTTGTACTCATTTTCTGTATTATTTTTCTTATGAAATTCTAGAACCATGTTTTCTGGTAACAATTTTAACAGTATAGGCAAAAGTAGATGCCCGTATGAACATGTCGTTACCCCCATTGACTTGAGATTTCTGATATGTATTTCACATTTATCATACAGATTTATAAGTCCCCTTATATTATTTGATGATTTTACTGGCTCTAAGTTCAAAATTTTATTTATATGACAGTTTATGATTGTATCCCGCCTACCATATCTTTCGTTTAACAATTTTAAGCATTCGTCATAATTTTCATCAGTAAGATCAAACCCTGATACGACATTATATGCAGTACCTGTCAAAAGAGAGTTCAGGTATTGAAATTTACTTATTTTTGACAAAGAATCATTGTTATCCACAGCATTCTTAAACAGTTAATAAATTCTAAATAATTGCTGGGATCACCCGAGAACTTTTCAATATTTAATTTCGGCAACTTAACTGCCGCAACAAATTTATTTTCGATTACAGGAGTTACAGGTACATTTTGAACTACTTTAACTTCAGTATCTGCTTTACATTTTCTTAACCTATTCTTAATTTTGGATTTCATACTCAAAATTTTATGAGAGTATTCTTCAACCGATTTTAATTCTTTTTCATATTCAGCTTTACCTTCAATCAATTTATCTATTTCTTTATCAATTTCATTTAAAGAATTTTCTTTTTCTGACAAAATATCCTGACACTCTAACAAGGAATCTGTGTCAGTTCTTTCAATCGCTGCTACCAGCAAATCTTCTGCTTTATTTATTTGTTTAGTGATTGCAGATCTTATAGCAGCTCTTTTCGACTTTAATTTGTCTATGTTTTCCATATTTCAAGTATTGGAATATAACCTTATAAAATTCAACAAATAATTGTAATAAAATTTAAAGTACAGTATTTCAATATTTCAAGCACTTCCTTTAAAAACAATATATTTATAGTCCACAAGTTTCCTTCGATTAAGACCAATTATTTTTTCAAGCATCATTGAAGTATTATTCTTTCAAGTAATATTTCAATAAATCAACATAAATATTCAATACTTTTATTTAACTCAATCATTTTTTTCAAGGTTGAATACTTCAAGAATGAAAGAAACTGGCTTACCTAATATTTTCAGGTATCCTTCCATTATTCAAGCATAGAACTATATTCAGTTTCGATTTCGTAGTATCTAAAGGTCCGGGAATTTCGGCACCAAAACATATATAAAAACTTGTACGCTATGATCACGAATTCACGATTCTATTTTTCACGAGCTGTGAGAGCATCAAGAATATACTAGTATAATCAAGAGTCAATATACCATTTAAACGTAAAAAGACTCAACTTGAAAATAAGAACTTCTAGTTGAAACACAGAAATATTTAATGAAGAGCTTATGTACATTATTTACATTATTCAAAATACAAAATTTGCATATAATATAAATTTCCCATCATAGGGCCAAGATTAGTTTATCAAGAACAATTATTATAATTGTTGATTACCGCTATGCGGCCAAGAACAGATCATTTCAAGCGTCGCACTCAAGCTAAACTAAAAAAGTTATTAAATTCTTTCTCTGCCGCCAGTCACGTGACCTAGTCGGCGACAGACGATAAATAATAAAAGAAAAATTGGTTCCCTCGGAAGTAAAAAGAAATAATTTCAACAGGCGTATCACTTTTTGAGATAATTATCATAATATCATATGTTTTAATAGGCATCAATAACAATCAATGCTTACTGTTGTGATTTACATTTCCAGTGATGTTAATCTCGTAATTAATATTCTTGGCTCTGTGCCTAAGAGCAGTAAAGCTTCAACTGAGAACTTTTTAAGCGGAACTGGCTCATATTTTCCGCAATTAATACAAATGTGGTAATATTATTTTTGTCACTGTCAATGATACCAATCGTACGATTTGGTATTCACTTTCGGAGCAAAAATACATTGAGAAAGAAATCTGTTTGGGTCTCGTCCCAAATAACACACACTAAATAAATTCGCTGGTTCGATTCTTTATTAATTCTCATAATTAATTACAATTAACTCATAGCTGTGACCAGCCCTCTTACACCGTCGATGGCGATTCTCAAACTCGTTAGATCATCACATTACAGATGCGCATGCGTGGATTACATTACAGATGCGCAGGCGCGAACATGCCGCCCCGCGTTGCAATGCTTAGCATTCAACTATTGTAATTAAGATATAGCATAAAAAATTAAATAAGTATATCATAAACAATTTTGAATAAGTCCTATTACATAAAAATCATTATGATAATTATATATTTACCATATACATTAGCGTACAACTCAAAGCAATACAATATAACATTTCAGTTACATAATGACATTTTATGTGAAGCACATTCAATACTGTACAATAACTATAAAGACAATACTCATTTTTGTATTGGTAAGACACATAATTTGGTAATTGGTCGTTTGAAAGTTCCAGTTTGAGTTTTTACATTACACACGCGAACCTTTCCATCTTTACCATAAAATACTTCTATTATACGACCAACCGCCTAATTACAACAAGGCAAATTATCTTTAATTAAGACCATGTCTCCAACTTGTATATTGGTTTTAGAACTTTGCCATTTAGATCGATTTTGTAAATGACTTAAATAATTGGAGTTCCATTTTTTCCAGATAATTTGTACTAATCTTGTGATCTGTTGCCACAATTTTAACCTGTTAATGTTAACTTCCGTGATATCTGGCTCAGGGATCGAATTAATTGCTCTACCAATTAAAAAATGCCCAGGTGTTAGAACCTCTAAATCATCAATGTCCGAAGACAAGGGTGTCAATGGTCGGGAACTTAAAATTCCTTCAATCTGAATCATAATTGTTAAAAATTGTTCAAATATCAATTTTGCATTACCTACGACACGTTTGAAGTGGTACTTAAAAGATTTAACTCCAGCCTCCCAAAGGCCTCCAAAATTGGGTGCTCTGGGAGGGAGAAATTTCCATTCGATATTCTCAGAACTCAGGTAACTAGCTAAAAGCTCATCTTGTTCGTTCACTAGTTTGTTTAACCTCTTTAATTCTGCATTTGCACCTACAAAATTCGTAGCGTTATCACTAAATAGTGTTAAACTTTTACCTCTTCGTGCAAAGAAACGTTTCAAGGTAGCTATTAATGCTTCAGATGTTAGGTCTGTTATAAGCTCTAAATGAATGGCCTTAGTAACCATACAAATGAATATACACACATAAACCTTTTGATACATACCTTTTCTCTGGTTTTTGTACTTAATTAAGAATGGGCCACTCCAGTACAATAGGTCAACTCCAGTACAATTGAATGTAAGATTAGCTGTGATTCTTTCCTTGGGTAAATCACCCATGATTTGCTGAGCTACAATGGGATTGGCTTTAAAACATATTATACAATTTTTTACAATTTTTCTACAAACATTTCTACCACTTACAATCCAAAATTTTTGTCTTATATGATATAACAAAGATTGAGGACCCACATGCAAATATTTTAAATGACAGTAATTAACTATTAACTCTGTTAATTTATGTTTAGAAGGCAGAATAATAGGAAATTTTTTCTCATAAGTTAAATTGCTATTTTTTAATCTACCTCCAACTCTCAACAGTCCATTACTGTCAATGAAAGGGTTAAGACTTTTAATAGAACTATTTCTTGGAACAATACCTGATTTTTTAAGATCATTTATCTCATTTATAAAATACTCACCCTGTACTAATTTTATTAAAGTTTCTTCAGCTGCTCTCAATTCTCCCACTTGTAAATTACCTACCTGCTTGTGTTCTTGCTTACAATTCTTGTAAAACCTAAAACAAAAACTTATAATACGAATTAATTTTAAATACTTATTACTGCAATTCAATAAATCATTAACAAAATTATTCACATTCAGATTTAAACATGTAGATAGTTCAGAATCAGCAAAGTTTTTAAGTTCATTACTGTCCTTTTCAGTAATTGCTGCAGGTATAACTCTTATAGGGTACTCATCTTTCATTAAGAAGTCACGCCCGTTCCACCACAGTTGACTTAGTTGCAGTTTTTTGGCAGACATACCTCTAGATATGAGATCTGATGGGTTTTCTTCAGAAGCGATATGATGCCACTGTGCTATTTCAGTCAGATCCTGTATCTTTGAAATCCGGTTTGCAACAAATGTCTTGAGCAGATGTGGCTCTTTGTTGATCCATGGCAGCACAATCATAGAATCGGTCCAAAGGTGGATAGCAGTAAGCTCCAGTTTTAACGATGATTTCACTCGATGCATCAGTTTAGCTAATAGCACTGCTGCGCAAAGCTCAAGTCTTGGGATTGTAGTCTTCTTTAGGGGGGAGACACGCGATTTACTGCACACCAACCTCACTGATGTATGGTTTGTTGCTGATGTTGCTTTACAGTAGATAACTGCTCCATAGGCGGCCTCTGAGGCATCACAGAAACCATGTAATTCAATCTTGATTCTATCCGGTAATAAAATACATCTATGGACTTCAATGTTTTTAATTAGCTGCAAGGTGGTGGAGAATTCTTTCCATTCTTTAGCCTCCTTTTCTGGCAAAACATCATTCCAGTTCAATTTCAACAGCCATAATTTCTGCATAAATATTTTTGCTACAATTATAACTGGAGTAATTATACCCAACGGGTCAAAGATGCGAGATATGACGGATAACACTTGCCGTTTCGTAACCTTTACGTCGTCTTCGATTTTAACGTTGAAGCTCAAACAATCTCCTTTTGACTTCCATAAAATACCTAATGCTTTAGATTCTTCTGATTTACCAAAGGATATGTTTTGTCGTTTGTTTTACACAGTTCAGTAGCATTACTACACCACTTATGGAGTAACATACCTCCACTCTTCAAAATGCCTATTAATTGATTTTGAAGTTCTAACGCAGAACTTAGCGACTCAGCTCCAGATAGAATATCGTCCATGTACATGTCTTCTCTCAGTACAGGTGCTGCTAAAGGAAATTTATCTCCTTCGTCCTTTGACAGCTGTACAAGTGTTCTCATTGCTAAAAATGGTGCACTTACAGTTCCATAGGTAACGGTAGTTAGCTGAAAGTTTTTAACTGGCTTATCAATGCCTTCTTTCCATAAAATCCTTTGCAACTTCCACTGATCTGGATGGATAGAAATAGCTCGATACATCTTTTGTATATCAGCAGTGAAAGCAAAAATATATTTCCTGAATCTCAGCATAATTGAGAATAAATCATCTTGTATCACACCTCCATTATACTGTATAGAATTTAGAGAGTTTCCTTTGGTTGTCAAAGAAGAAGCGTTAAATACTACCCTCAAGGGAGTCGACTTACTTTTCTCTTCTCCCCTATATACTCCAATATGAGGAATGTAATATGAACCTCGTTCCTCCTCGCTTTCACTCACCTCAACCATATGTCCTAACTGTTGATATTCTTTTAAAAAATCTGAATATAATTTTAAATATTCGGGATTCTTTACTAAGCGTTTCCATAAGAAATTTAATTTACTCGTTGCAATTTGTTTAGAACTTCCTAAAATGTCCGGATCCTCCTTTAATGGCATTTTAACAACGTACCTACCGGTTTTATCTCGTGTATAATTTTCTACGAAATGTTTCTCACAAATTAAAAATTCTTTGTTTTTGGGTTATTCAGTTTCAATATTTTCTAATTCCCAAAATTTTTTAAGAGTTTTATCTAAGTTGTCTTCTTTCTTTATCAACCCACAATGAACCCTGTTTTCAGTCTCTGTTGGAATACTTCCAGACACGATAAAACCAAAAACTGTATCTTGAAAAATAAGATCAGGATTATTCATTCGAATTTGACTCGGTTTCAAAAGTTCATAAAACCTCCCGCTCCCAACAACATATCTACCCTTTCTGGAACATTAAATCCTTCATCTGCTAATTTTAAATTAGGAAGATCTTGCACTGAAATTTTAATTTTGCGCGAAGGTGTTAAATCAGCAGTTATTTTTGGAATTACTAAAAAGTCCAAATTCTTTATAAAAGTTCCTTCTTTATTGCATATCGAAGCATTAATTTTATGCTTTATTGTTAAAGTAGCATCATTTATTCCCGAAACGGAAATGTTTGTTTTTTCTTTCTCTAACTGCAAATGCTCAATAAGATTCCGTGTCAAAATGTTCGACATACTGCCCCCGTCCAGCAAACACTTCACTCTGTGTTTTTTCCCCTCGTTATCAATTAGAAAACATACGACTGTTGAAAGCAGAACCGTACTCTGTTTATTCGAATAATTGTTAATAAATGCCTTTTGAACGAACTCCTGCGTATTAACATTCAAGGTCGATGAGTCATCTAGTTTGGTAATGTTGCAGTCAGATACATTTGTTTTGTTTTTATTTTGTTCCGATGAAGAACATTCCTTCTCCTTTACGATATTATTTGCTTTCGGAAAGTGAATAGTTTTGTGGTGCCGTTTTTGACAAAAACAAGAATATTTCGATAGGCAATTTGATACATATGTAGACAGTTAAAACATAATTTATTAGATTTCACAACCTGTACTCTTTCTTGTACCGGTAATTTTAAATACGATGGGCATTTTGCCAATCCGTGATTCTTGTGGCATAAAATACAGTTCTCTGTTTTAACATCTGATAAAAACACTTTAGCTACACTTTTTGAACTATTATACTTGCGATTAACATGAGAATTCTCAGTAAGAGGTTTTCCTCGTGACGTGAAATATAAATCTATTTCTTTACCTAACTCATTAGCTGAAAACTATGAATCACCTTGCCTCACAGCAATGTGAGAAGCTGTTCCCGTATCTAAAGATTGGTATAACCTATCTGAAACTATTAGTTGTTTGAGGGTCTCGAAGTCAGTTACCTTCCTTAATTTTAAATAATAATCCCAGGCAGTTATTAAGCGAGAAGCAAACTGCACATGAGTTTCATGTGGTTGTTTAACAGTTTTTCTAAAGTTTTCTAAACACGAATATGGTGTTGGCTGAAACTCCTTCAGAACTACTTCTTTTACTTTTTCATAATTCGCGATATCCTTATCATGTAAATAGGTTATTATATTCGAAGCTTTGTCTCCTAACAGATTTAACAGAATTTCTGCTTTATAGTCCTTCGAAACATTTTTTGTAATAAACGCTCGTTCTAATGACGGAAAGAAAAATCCCCAACTCTCAGGCCGTATAGGAATTTTTACAGTTAAGGTTCTGATACTTTTTATTAATTGATCTAGTGACTCTGATTTTGTTTCGGTTTCGCTTACACCATCAAGTTTAGTTTCTGCTTTAAGCTTAGCCAACTCTAACTCATTCTTTGATCTCTCAAGTTTTAATTTTTCTAACTCGACAAGTTTTTGCTCTTCCTGTTTTCTATTTTCGATAATAGAGTTTGCTATCTCTTTTACTAAATCTTGTTTAGTTTTAAAAATTTCACTATTCTCAATAATATCAGTCAAATCTGCTATAGTCATTTTTTCGTCAACATTTAGATTTATTTCTAAGGCAATAAGCCTTAAATCTTCTTTTTTAGCACCCTTAAATAACATTGTTATTTATAACAGAACAAGCACAGAAAGTACAGAATTAACAAGAGAGGAATCACTTACCTCTGCAGTGATTCACTTTTGATGAATATCCGTATCCAAAATCAGCGATATTCGTTGAAAAGAACAAGCTTGGAATACTGGCAATCACAAACACTCCTGTGTTCTCAAAAACGAAACACTATTTATTCACGCTCCGGTCGACTACGACCAGATATGTTTGGGTGTCGTCCCAAATAACACACACTAAATAAATTCGCTGGTTCGATTCTTTATTAATTCTCATAATTAATTACAATTAACTCATAGCTGTGACCAGCCCTCTTACAGCGTCGATGGCGATTCTCAAACTCGTTAGATCATCACATTACAGATGCGCATGCGTGGATTACATTACAGATGCGCAGGCGCGAACAAAATCAATTTGGGGACAAATAAAGAAGAATTGATGAAATAAGTATTATAAAAAAAGCAAAATTATTTTATATCTGGGTCATTTGTTACCATTTACTTTGTGTTTTAATATTTTTTCATATTTTATTTCAGTAGTGCTTTATTAATTCTTAAATATTTTGTAAAAGGCCAAAAATTTGTGAAATTCATATTTTCTTTCAATTCTAAATATAATTTTCTTTTCGAGTTCTAAAAATGTATTCTTGATATTATAGAGTAACAAAAAGATACAGTATTCACTAAATCAATGTGCAATTATCGTTAATTAAAGTGCATTTTGGTAGTAGATTCCTGATAGTTGTAATGTACACATGCTTCAAAAAGATTGCACGACTCAATAATTTTTTCACCATTGTGGGCAGAACCATGGTTCCAATTTCAAATAAATAAATAAAAATAAAATAGGCTTCAGCACAACTACAGTTTTTTCACTCATTTTATTACAAATGTATGAAACAAATTTCTTTTCGTTCTGCAAAAGAAATAAATATGTCAATGAATAATATGTATTTCAGTGTGCTATTAGAATAAGAAATCCATATTCGTCTGACGAAAATTAACTGGTATATATTTTTAATCAAAATTTTGCAGGAGAGATTTCAAATATTACTTTCAAGCACTAACTACACAGAAGTTGCATTTTTAAGTTTTTTGAACGCAGTTTTCGATCGTTTCAGCATCTTTTATAAGTGCTAGGAACCGTCTTATTTCTCTAAATTTTCTTCAAGGTAAGGAGCAACACATTCAATGGCACTTTTTTCGCACAATCGCTTTGCAGACACTTAAATTTCACAAGTCTCTCATGCATTCGTATACGAAATAGTCCATAATTAAAAGCCTAGTTTTATTCAGTTAATTTCTTACATTAAAATCATAACCGCTTGTACTCTTTTTAAGATGTTCCAGGATAAATAGGCATTATTCTAAAATAGAAATGATAAAATCAATTGAGATGTGATTTTTCCTTCTCAAAACAAACTATTTATTTCTCCAAAATGTAATCAAAAATAATTTTAGAGCTATGAAATAAATTCAAGAAGATGAATAAATATTTTAAAATTCATTCAGTTGTATAAGAAAGTAAATAACAGCAGCACAACATTATAATGCATCATGATAATATCAGCTGAGAGCTGTAAAAAAGTTTCATTCCTACTAAATGGTTCATATAACTCTCCTTTTATAAAAGCTCGGAAAAGAGTATATATATCATGTGCATTTGGTGAACTGACGTATTAAAGGCATTGTTGTATGTGATATAAATATTTCGTTGTTATTTTATGAAATAACAAGCAAGCCCCCAAACAAGCAAATTTGGAGCCCATTCAAATGGATTCATTCAAATACCCTGTAGAATTTTAACAAATTATTTTATAGGATACAAATATACACATGCTTTTTATGAAATATGCAAACCTCATGCAAATATAATTCTGTTTTATTAAAATTAACGATTATGAAATTAATTTTAATATAAATATATTACTCTACATAAAGAAATCTGTAGGCATCTTTATTCCCATTATTTTTCTATTATTATCATCGAAAAAAAATAATAACAGTCTTTTTCTTATAATAAGCTGGCTCACCAGCGGCCGAGCGGTAAAGTCGCTGAACACTGGTAGTTTGGTCCGAGGTTCGAATCCCGCGAACGGGCTGGCTGCATGGGTGTTTTCGTGGTTTTCCCCATGTGTAACGTGTATACGAGCCAGTTTCGCTTAGAAAGTCCTCCACGAAGGCATCCCTCCCCTTAGGCAGATAGCCGTCGAGGCTTTGCCGTAATTAAATAACCTAAACTAACTTTATAATAAGCTAATTAGATTAGTTTAAAAATACGACCTGAAACTTTTTAAGACAGACAAAGTAGACAGATGTCTTTTGTTGCACCCGCTAAGTCTTTCTGCCCCGATGGGCGAAAGATCAAGCATAGGTGCGAAGGAAAGGTATATAGAAAGGGGGGCAATTTCGTATTTCAGAGGAGAGTAAAAAGAAACTTCGTATATTTTATACGAGTTCGAAAGGCCAGGAAGAAAAGATGGGACAAAATAAAGTAAAAAATAAATGGCCCAAAAGTAACGGAGAGGGGAAAAAAATATATTTATAATTAAAAAAAAAAAGTGCCTATAGAAAGAAAAGGAAAGGAAGTAAGAGAATTTTGTTAAAAAAAAAAAAAAAAAAAAAGAACACGATTGTGTCCATGAGTGTAGTCAAAGGAAGTTGTTATCATTTACATTAAATAGAGTCTTCCAGGTGTGTGTAATGAATTGGTTTTTGTAAAGCTGAATAGATGTGAAGATGGCGGAAAATTAATAATAAAATATAAATATTGGGGGTCCAGTCACATAACAGTATAAGTCTAGTTTAGAAGCTAACTTATGCTATAAAAGGGAAACTAAAATTTAAAAATTTTTAAATTATTTTTTAACATGGGAAACAATATGTTTGCCTCTACCTTGAGACACAGTAACAGAAGACACATAAGATCAAGCTACATATAATATCATGCAAAATTATACATTAACTTAAGTAATATCATCTATTGCGGTATCCAACATATTCATATACTCAGAAAACACTATCAGATAAAATCATAAATCTAAAACAAGACGAGAACACATCAGCAAAAATAAATAAGTAAATAAAATACAGAGTTTTTTTAATATTAATTAATTTTTTTTAAAGCATTTTATTTATTTATTAAGTTAATGGTCATAATTTATTATATGTATACTATTTTATCAATTTGAGGCACACTGTATTAATATATGCTTTTAATTTAATTACATAGGAAATATAGATTAAATGAGCAAAAACTACAAATATATATATTCATTGAGGCCCAAGTTCGTGTTTTTCCCTCTCAAGAAATTCCTCAAGGGGACCCCAATGGGTAGCGCTAACAGACTACACTACTGATAAGGATAGCGTCCCTTCGAGATGGTAACCCAAAAAAAAAAAAAAAAAAAAAAAAAAAAAAGAACCACATGATTTAAAGCAATTACTAAGTATTTAATGCCAGAACATATTAAAATGAGCATAATAATAATGATCATAATAAATAAATGAATTAAAAGGTACTTTAGTGACAGATATATGATTTAGCTTAGAGAAAAGAAGTTCTACTTATCTGAATGTTCCGTCTTGGCCCAAGGCCCAAGGCGATGTTTTCCGGAGTACCTTTGCAACTTAATGCAATTACCTCCACAACTTCGTTAAGGAGAACTGAGGTGATTAAGACAAAGCACTGGCTGAAGGGTAATGAAGGAGACCATTAAGGGTTTACAGGGAAGGAAGTGAAGAAGGAGTCCACACTATGGACGATAAATTCTTTCTGCTTTCAACCTGTTTTACTAGGTTGAAAGAGAGAGAGGTGATGAATAAAGGCGAATTCCTGAATGCGCTGCATTAATGGAATCGGAAAGATTGGAAGACAATCAGCCGGGAAACATAATTTTCCAGGGCTTGGGAAAGGTATATTGGGTAATACGGAAAACCGCAGTAGTTGCTAATGCCTTGGGGATGGGCTGGGGGGGAGAGAGTCTTACGACTAAAGCTCGGAGCAAGGGATGGTGGAACGAAAAGAAGGGGGGAAAAGGATTCGAGAGGCGAAAAAGTTCTCCTACCGCCCGTGGCGAGAGAAGAATAGGAGCAACTTTTGAAGCGGAAAGAACCGTGAAGAAAGTTAACTGTAGAAAAGACGGAGAAATTTTAGGATAGTTAAAGGGAAGGCAAGCGAGGAAAGGTGGATTAAAAATCCGTCTTGGTGTTGTTAAAGATTATAAAGAAGATAAGACCTTCAGGTACAGGAAATCTTTCGGTTTTGAGAACGGGACAATGTAGAGGATATTCGCGAAAATTTTTCTTAAATAGATGAGCATTTTCTGAAAAAATTCTTTGAAAATTTAGGAGCTCTTCTAAGGTCCTGCCTCCATCGTACATGATCACAGCGCCCCGAAACTTTTTATCCTCCTTGTTTCAGTTTTTCTTATGACAGTTACGCACTTTCTTTAACTTGTTGATATAAGATCCATTTATTTTAAATACTTTTCTAAAACGTTTTATAAAAAATAAGAAAATAATGCTAGCGCAAAATATTTGGTTGGTAAAACTGGATTCAGTACCCAAAACAATAAATAAAAAATGAAAACAGATTTTATATTAGGTCCAAACTGGCATTTTTTTTCATTTACAGACACATACATGTTTCGAGAGCATTTGGGTTAACGCCACTTTGGGCTAAAAATATTTAGAAACAGCATATCATTAGAATTTCCAATACACAGGTTCGCAGACTGTAGACAAAAATGTTTTATTCCTTACAGTGTTGCCATTGCTCGCTTTGAAACTGTTGAGATTTTTAATCAAAAAGTCCGGCAAAGTTTTACAGAATATGAAATAGACAATAAAAACATATTCCAGATTCTAAATTCGGGTTTCCAAGTGTCCTTGTTCGGGTGGAGGACTATGTGATCCAAAATGTGATGACTCTAGGTAACGTTGTTTTGCGAAAAACATACATACGTTCATGTAGATTCTCATTATTTAGTTTCTTTAAATAAATACAGGGCGATAATACTTGGTGGCAACAGTTTGAAAAGTGATCGGGCATTTAAAGTGATTCGACGTAAAATGCCGTTTCGAAACTAATAGTCCATCTGTACTAACACTCATTTGGATTTTAAAAAGGAATTATAAAATTAAAAGCATTAAAATAAAATCCAGAAGCTTTCAGATTTTATATTACGCCCAAAGGGACTTTTTTTCACGCTTTGTGTGTTACCTTTATTTATTAAATACCAAGTTCTTCGCAATTAAAGCACATAAATTCCAATTCAACAGAAATATCATAAAATATTTAAAAACAGCATATCTTTAGAATTTCCGATATATAGTCTCACACGCTGGAGATAAAAATATTTTATTCATTAGTGTTACCACTGCTTGCTTTGAAACTGTTGAGTTTCCTAATCAAAAATTCGTCAAAGTTTTACGAAGTATGAAAGAGGTAATAAAACAAATTTGAACTTAAAAATTCCAGTTTCCAGTGTGCATATTCGAGTGAAGGATTACGTTATTCTTAATTTGATGGCTCTAGGTACTGTATTTTTAATAATGCTAGACATATATTCATGAAGATTCTTAATGATTTAATTTCTTTAAATATATAGGACGATAATATTTGGTGGCAACAATTTAAAAGTTGATTCTTCGTTTATAGTGAAACGCTATAAAATGCCGTTTTGAGACTAGTAGCCCATCTGTCCTACCGCCCCTTTGGGGTAAAAAAAAAACTACGATTTTGAAAAACGAATTTGTAAATATATATATGATTATAAAATCCGTTCTTAAATTTTGCATATATTATGCACATATTTATTATAAAATTGAAGCATTTTGCAGAAGATTTTCCTACAAAATTGTACTCACAGAAATGCGTTCTTGCATTCGGTTGAACGTCTTTCTCTTACGATACTGAGAAAAGTTTAGCTCTATTTCTACAAACAGATCAAGTATTTTCAAATAGGTTGCATGTTGAAAAAACGCGGTAATGTAAAACGACTAGAAGAAAGAACAGGATATGCGCTGAAAATTACAGGAGGAACGATAAGAATGAAAGGCAATGTGCGTGGTCATCCACGTATTATTTGATGAAAAAGACTTCTTTCCCGCTATCCACGAGTCAGTACCCCCTGGACCTATATAACTATTATCTGTTTCTGTTCGTATAACTGGGCTCCAACTGTAAAATTTAGAATGATGCGAAAAAAACTTCGAAAGCGCAATTTACTTTAAAAGTTTTCTAATATCGATATTACCTGCTAATTGCATTAAAATTAGCTAACTACAGAGCCAAAAAATATAGTAAGACTAGAATTCTCTTATTTCGAGTGTCGAGTTTAGTACTGTATGCGAATAGAAGCTTTGAATTGGTTTCGTCTAGTTGAACCTTGCTAATAGCCGAATCATAAAACACTTGCCGATAGTTTGATTTAGGTTCCAACATAGGTGAATGGGATGACTGCATCATAGGTGTTTTGTGCAAAGTCAGTTTCCCTTAGAAAGCCCTTCACGATGGCAGCCCTGGTATGTTTGCAATAAATAGCTCTCCTAAGTTCTGCAATATCCAAATAGTATAAACTATTTTTTATTGAAGATGAATAAATTACGCGCTTTGTTTTGTAAAAGAAAAAAGTATTTTGTTGAATTTTAGTTTCTTAGAGGAAAGAAGGAATAAAAGATTATATATTTATTTCTAACTGAGCCAGCCAGCCATGTGAAAAAAACTTAATTTTGCTTCTTTTAGTTGAAGTAGAAATATATTGTGCGTTTTGGTGAATAAAAAGGGTTTTACACTTCAGTTTTGCCTTAGAATGTCTGTTTCGTATTTTGTTTTACGGAAATTAAAATCTTTAATTTTTTTGTTGCAAACCGTAGATGGGAAAAACATTCTCTGTATAAAAAAATAACAGTCACACATGGACGTAATAATAAATAAATATGAGCCTATAGGAAGCAAATTTGTTGTCAAGACTTTCTTTTAAATATTCAGATAGATTGTGATCATATTATCCCGGATCATATTATTATTATTCAACTAATTCGTTGAAATTAGTTGAATTTCTGTTACTTACTTCTACTTCAGTGCATGTTTATATAATTTCTAATATTCGCACTTTGATCATGTGTATTCTTGAACCAGTGCCGCCCTAACCACAGGGCTAAATGGGCTATAGCCCCAGGGCGCAAGCCTTTTGAGGCGGCAATTTTTTATTTGCGATATAGTAAAAATTTATTTTTCATTTTATTAGTTTTTACTTATTTTTAAATTAAAACACTTCTTAAAATATTAAACTGATTTTTATTTCTTCCAAATGTGCTGAAAAACGATAGATAGAGAAGGGCAACGCGAAATAGGAGTAACACCCTACCGATCGTACTTTTGTTTCAGTCCCATTTGAACTGTCGGAGCTGTACTGGAGTTAATATAAGACCACCTACGTATACTCACCGCGTCGCCAGGGCATATTCATTTATCTAAACGTAAATTGTATTATTTTAACAATCCTGATAAAAGATAGGAACATAAAGGGGTCACTGATGCATACCTTAATATAGATTGCACGACAAAAGTAAAATTGATATAATTTTAGTATTTGTCGACTGAATAAGGTGAATTAAAAATTGAAAATTAAGTGGAAATTATTAAATTATATTATTATATTCCTAAGGTAAGTGCTTTTCCTTTTACATACACTAGTGGACAAAAAAAAACGCATAATAAAAAAATGGCATTTAGCAAGATAATATTTATTAATTTTAAAAGGTTAAAAAATAAATTGGTTTTTTTTTTCTCATTTTATATTTAAAAATATATTTACTTTAAGGTATAAAGAAATTAGGTAGTATATTGAACGGTTTATAAAAATGAAAGTGGACAAAAAAAATGCATATTGAAAAAAATAGCCTTTTCCCGCCAAAAAACATAAAAAAATTTCTATGATTCAGTGCATCCATGTCAAAGCAATTATCAATTGAAGATAAGGCTCAAATTGTAGCTTTCCACGAGTCTGGAATGAGCCAAATGGAGTTAGCAAAAAAATACTCCTTAAATCAATCAACAATTTCCAGAATTGTTAAAAAATATATTATAAGAGGGTCTTCATCTCGAAAACCGGGATCTGCTTATATGCTTATATGCTTCTTTAGAAAAATTTGTACAATCGAAACGAAATATAGATTCGTTTAACCTTTACAAATCAGAAGGTATAAAATTATCTGGCTGTTATGAATACAAACGGTTACGGAAAAGAAAAAGACAGTTCGACGAAAATACGTCGGAAAAAGTGCAACTTGATGCAAATGACGAATTCCGCATAAAAACATATTATGCTATTATTGATAAAATTCTAGCAGAAGTACAAAAGAGAAAATGTGCATATGTTGACATTTATTCAACATTTGGGTTTCTAGTTAATTTAAAAAATATAAATGAAGACATAATTAGAAATAATGCTGCAAAGTTGTGCGAAATATATCAGAATGATTTAGAAAACAGCTTTATTGAAAAATGCCTACATTTTAAACATGTGAATTTATTGGAAAATACCGAAAATATATCTATCGCAGAACTAAGTTTAAAGACAATAATCGAGTTAAAAATTGAATCTACATTTCCAAACGTAACCACAGCACTGCGCATATTTTTAAGTATCGCCACAACAAACTGCAGTGCCGAAAGATCATTTTCAGCAATCAAAAGAATAAAAAATTACTTACGATCTTCTTTGGGACAGAGTAAACTCAATGATTTAAGTATTTTGTCTATTGAAAGAGATTTATTTGAAAATTTAAATACTAGTGATATTATTGATCAGTTTGCCAAAGAAAAAGCTAGGAAAGTAAATATATAAGTTACATTTGTTTAGATTAAGGTGTGTTTTTGTTCTTAAATGGTTTTTTATTTAATTAAATTTTATTTTTGTTTATGTTATGCACTGATGGAGAATCATATAATAGTTCCGATAAAGTTCTAAGGATTAGACTAAAAACTGATCGGAACTGTCATTATTGAGATAATCCCCTCAAATCTGGGTAAACATTTATACCCATCTTTTAAACAAGTGACTTTAAAGAAAAGTTACAATAAAGATAACAGTTTATTATAAAAGTAATAAATAGTTTTTTTTTAGTTCTGACACTTTTGTTTTGCATAACTTTTCCGACTCCCATTTGCCATTCTGTGTATTTTCTTAGGAAGAAGGGCGCATTATTTTTAGTAGCCCATGGGCGCCGAATTCCTTAAGACGGCCCTGTCTTGAACACATCAATATTCTTGAGAATAACCTAACTGAAAGAAGATGAATCTAATCATGATCAGATCTACACAATTTTATTTTTAAATTCGTTATAATTTGCATTTTTTTTAGAGCAAATATAATTTTTTCTTTTCATATTTCAAAACTTTCCCCATTAACACCCTTTAAAAATAACTGCATATTATTATACTGAAAAATGGTGTTAGGTGTTTGGTGTATTTAACTATGGCAAAGCACACTAGGGCTATCTGCCTAAGAGGAGGGATGCCTTCGTGGAGGACTTTCTAAGGAAAACTGGCTCGTATACACGTTACACATGGGGAAAACTGCGAAACGCCCATGCAGCCAGCCCGTTCGCGGGATTCGAACCTCGGATCGAACTACCAGTGTTCAGCGACTTTACCGCTCGGTCGCTGGTGGGCCTATACTGAAAAATGAAATTTAAGAACGTATAGAATTCTGGGAAATTTTAATTCATTACATCGAAAACCAAATTATAAATATAAATATTTATAAAACTATATGTTTCTGCATTAGGTAACTACTGTGAAAGTAATACTGATACAAAATGTTTAGTAAAACTATGCATTACCTCTATTTAACTACAAAATGTTTAGTAAAACTATGCATTACCTCTATTTAACTATAATATTTTGAAAAAAATATTTTAAATTTTCCAACTGCACGTACAAAACTTATATTCAATAAAACGCATCAAGAGCGTTGGCCCATCAGCGAACGAGCAATAAAGTCTCTGAACACTGATAATTCGGCTGAGAATTCGAGTTTCGGCGAACGAGCTCACTGCGTAGGCGTTTTCTTTGTTTTCCCCACGTGCAACGTGTATATGAGACAATTTCCCTCGAAATTCCTCCACGAAGACATCCCTACCCTTAAGCAGGTGGCCTTCGAGTGCTTTGCCATAGTCAAATTTAAAAAATAAGTAAGCATCGTGAGCATTAGTAGTCTAAGAGCATTCTTATTTGCTCTTAGCCCCCCACCAAATAAGTAGTGGAATAGTAAAATATACTGATATTTTCTTAGATTTTAAAGAAAACAATACCATTATGGCACAATTAATAAACTCGTGTCTTTCCTTACTCATGGCTATACACAAAAGCGGGAAAATTGCATGACAGAAACTTAAACAGCTGTAATTGTGATTAGCAAATAAACAAGTTTTTTACTTCATGTTTAGTTAATTAGTTCTGTCATTATATCAAGTAAATTTTGAAATATTATTTATATCAGTAGCGTCAAATAAATTCTGGATCAAAAATACCCGAAGTTGCAAATAAAATAAGAAATTTAGTAAGTTAAAAAGATATTTTACTTTATTAAAAAAAGTAAACTATCTTGGGAACTGTTGCAAATCATATTGTTTTAGTGAGAAAATACTCCTTTTATCCTAGCAAGTAATCGTATATAAGAGGTAAATTCAATAACTAAAGTGAAGGGTATTAGAAACACAAAAATATTTTGATATTACTTCCATATGCACATTGATTTCCATAAAATTTAAATATACTCGTATATATATATAAACACGCACACACACATGTATACATGCATAAAAATGGAGGTTTATGAACGGAAAAAAAGAAATTAAACATATTTTTTTTTTCTTTTAAAGTCTTGATTTTTCAGTTTCCCTCAAAAATTTTAATTGATAACAAAATCCATAGCATAAAGCGAACAGTTACTGTTACAAGGTCAGATTGCTTTCGAAGCATTCTCCTTCTTGAAAACTCCGGAAGGGCAAAGTTCTGACAGTGATTGATACTTTTACAGTCGTCACTAATTAGTTCATCTGGATGATTCTCTCAGGTGAAGAGGGGTAAAAAAACTGCTTAACGCTTTTGGTGGATACATTGACAGAAACCTTCCACGCGTTTTGAAGCAATTTCTTGACAAAGCTGCTAACGCTTTACAAGACATTACCTTATCTCTTTCAAAACCCCCGGAGGGTTAAAGATTTCGAAGTCACTCCAGTCGCTCAAATCACTAGTTCTGAAAAATCTACTGCTAAAAAGGTACGTACAGCTGCAAATAATCTTTGTAATACTCCCCGTTTCCTTGTTATCTCTAGTCCTTCTGGTGAGCTGCAAAAGATGTCTCCTTTTGTGATAAATAAATACATTCATTCTTGTATTGGTGAGCCCAGAAATATAAAGCGTCTCCGATCTGGAGACTTGCTTGTTGATACAAATTCAGCCACCCAGTCTGCTTCTTTACTTCAAGTAACCAAACTTGGGCAAGCGAATGTCACTGTAACAGCACATAAGACATTGAATTATTGTCGCGGTGTAATCTCGGAAATCGACCTTCTGTGTGTTCCCGAAGAAGAGATCACATCCGAGCTGTCTAGACAAAACGTCTGTGGTGCTAAACGGATCAAGATGCGTAAGGAAGGTCGGTTGATCGATACGAAACAGGTGATCCTTACCTTCAACTCGCCTGATCTGCCTAAGAATATTAAGGCCTAATACCTAAATTGTCCTGTAAGACCTTATATTTCAAACCCTATGCGATGCTTCCAATGCCAGCGCTTCGGCCGTTCTAAGATGTCTTGTCGTGGCAGCCTCACATGCTCCCTATGCTCACAGATTGGTCACGATTGTGATAATTGTACTGCTGCGCCTTTGTATATAAATTGTAAGGGTGAGCACCCAGCATTTTCTCGCTTGTGCCCAAAATGGAAATCAGAAGAAGAAGTGCAGGCTGCAAAAGCTGTCTGCACAAAAATCACATGAAGCCAGAAGATTAGTCCAAAGCACGCAGGTTCGACCAAATACATCTTATGCCAATGCTCTGAAAATGCAGTTGCGACCCAAACTTCAGTTGGTACACAGACTCTACCAAATAAAACCCAACCGATTACAAACAAGAAAAAAAAAAAAAAAAAAAAAAAAAAAAAACCCTAACTCATTCGGTACCAAAAAAAAAAAAAAAAAAAAAAAAAAAAAAAAAAAAAAAAAGGAAACATTCATTCAAAGTAAACCCAAAATGCCACTCACAAAATAATTAATAAAAATAGAAGTCCCAGCAATAGCTCTTTTGATGGGATGATTTCTGAATCTGCGAATTCAGATAGTAAGGAAGTATACGTGGGTCTAGAAGTTCACAGGCATTTACTTCCACGAAAAACTAAAAAGCAACACAGAAAGAACAAAAACCAATCATAATGGCCACCCTCGTCTCATGGAACTGTCGCAGTTTCCACCGAAATTTGCTCTACACCAAAGCTATAATCAATGCTTATCATCCTGTATGCTAAACGGATACATAATAATACAGGAAACAAATCTGAAAACAGACTAACAAGCAAAATTTCGGAGCTTTTCTTTTGTCAGGAAGAATAACCTTGCAGGTGAACGCTCCAAAAGTTGTCGCTACTCAAGTTAAATTTTGATATTGTTGTTTCAATCGTTTCTCTGTATTTGCCTCCAAATGAGCACATTGATCAGCAAGATTTAAATGGTCTTATAGAGCAGCTGCCTGAGCCCTTTATCATAATAGGAGATTTTAACGGCCATAGTCCGCTCTGGGGTAGTAAAGATACAAATTCCCGAGGAAGACAAAAGGAAGACAAATTGAGCAGATGATTGAAGATCATAGCCCTTGTCTCCTGAATAATGGGCAGGATACTTACTTACATGAGCCTTCAAGGACATTCCACGCTCTCGACCTTGCCATCTGTTCACCATCTCTATTGCCATTTTGCACTTTTATTGTGGGAAATGATATTTACAACAGCGATCATTATTCCATTTTTGTATCTCTTGCACGAAGAGGAGCAAACCCCATGTCGAGATCCCCCCGATTCATCCTTGATAGGTCAGACTGGGAACTCTTTTCTTCTACTGCAGAGCTCACAGAGAACATGGTAGAAGATGTGCAAATCGATGATGCAGTTGAAGCAATCACTAATACTATTATTGAGGCAGCTAATGCTCTCTATACCTAAAACATCAGGAAAAATGCTAAAGTATTCAAAACCATGGTGGAATCGTGACTGCCATGAAGCAGTGAAAAAGCAGAAAAAAGCATGGGGAATTTTTCGCAGATACCCTACTTTGCGAAACCTTATAACATTTAAAAGAGCCAAAGCGAGTGCACGAAAAGCAAGAAGGCAAAGCCAGAGGGATTCCTGGATTTCATATTTATGTTGTCAATAACAGCCTCTACGCCTAGTAAGCAGGTTTGGCAAAGAGTTAAAAAAGCATGCGGAATATGTAAAGACCACTCACTTACTTTTTGGAAAAAGATGGCCGAGTGATTAGCTCTGTAGAAGAAATTGCGAATACAATTGGTGAGACTTTTGCTGCCGTTTCTTCCAGCAGAAATTATTCCCTCGCATTTCTTTCTATCAAGCAGCGCTCTGAGAGAAATCCCACCAATTTCAATCCTTCCAACTATGAGGTTTATAATAGAGATTTTATTATGCTAGAGTTAGAAAGATCTTTGTTGCAGACTCATAGGTCTTCTCTGTGTCTGATGGCGTGTATTACGAAATGCTGAAGCATCTATCCTGTAAGTCACTAACTGCCCTTCTCACTCTTTACAATAGGGTGTGGAAGAAGCGAACTTTTCCCAGTGCATGTAGGAGAGCGGTTGTGATTCCTATTGCAAAGCCAGGGAAAGGCCCGAGGAATCTCTCAAACTATCGGCCAATTGCCCTGACTAGTTGCGTATGCAAACTGTTTGAAAAAATTGGTAAACAGCCGCTTAGTCTATTTGTTGGTAAAGAAGAATATAATTCTGCCTTATTGTGCAGGCAAGCCTCCACATTTATTCAACATCAAGTCTGTTCACTGCGACTGCTCAATGACAGAGCGAGATTGACCACTACAACCGGTTTTCTGTCTCTTCTGCTCCTAGACTCCGAAGGTGTAGTGCGGGCTTCTGTCCGTCCTCACAGGGGATGATGCGTGTCTGCAATTTGTTCTTCTTCGTGCCTTTCTGACGACCATCTCCATATAGTTTCAAGAGAATGCATTTTGTCAAAAAAAAAAAAAAAATAATAGTAAGTGATATGAAGATTCAACTAAAATTGATCTAGATGCTGACTTCTGCGGTAAATGAATGATGTTTTACGACTTGAGACGTTCTCGAAAGGAATTCCCGTGGACGTGTTGCATCTTGATGCTATTTTTGGCCTTGTGTTTCCACAAAAATATACAAGAATAATAATTCAAATCAAAGTCCTACGCTATAAAAATTGAATTTTGTTATCATGTAACTTTGTGTAACGAAGATGAACTGAGATTTTTTAGATTGGAACTTTACGCATTTTGTGCACGAAAGGTTAGGACTCAAAATGGTAGGACTGATTCTTACTGCTGCAGTAGTTTGCCGTCTATTGTCTTCTGTCTGGATATGTTTTCTTGATTTATACTAGTATTAATTTAAAATTTCACGATGTCAAGATATAATAAATTTCTCGTAATTCACATTATTTGAAGTGTCATCCTTTGGGGGTAAGGTACTTTAATTCCATATTTTTTTAGACCACACACTTCTATCACATTTGACACCCATTTAATATTACACTTATCAAAACGGTTTTCGAAAGGGAAGAGCAACGACAGATAACATGCTTCTTTTGGAGACATCTTTAAGTTTTTGTAAGAAGAAATCCCCTTGTCTCAATTTTCTTTGATATAGAGAAAGCTTATGATAAGGCATGGAGATACGGTATACTTCGTAATCTTCATGATAGTGACTTGTGTGGCAACCACGCATGATAGTGACTTGCTTCATGATAGTGACTTGCGTTTTCAATTCAGAAATTTTTCGAAGCTAGAACGTTTCAAGTAAGGATTGGCTCTGTTTTGTCAGAAATTTTCAAACAGGAAGAGGGTGTGCCTCAAGGTTGTGTGCTTAGTGTAACCCTGTTCAGCCTAAAAATAAATTCTGTATTAAAACAACTTCCTCCCACCATTTCAGGATCTTTATATGTTGATGATCTACAAATTAGCTGTCGAGGTGAAGATATATGTAGAATTTGACTTAATTCACAGCATGAGAGCACGAAGTAATAGTTAAATGGTTTATTTAATATAGAAAGAAATAAAAGTAAATAAAGATGAAGTTAACGGTATGCAGGATTAACATAATGATGTAAAGGCATAACATCTAAAGCACAATTAAAGTTCATAAACTCTTGAAGACGTGTGAGCCGTCTGCTCACGTCTGCCATCCACTCTCGACCAGGTCTCAGCGCTGTCTGGGATGATTCTTACTGCGCTGGGCTGTACTAATGACGTCATCTGGTATTCTAATTCGGCATTGGATGTTGATGACTCCCACAGCTTCGGCCAGCCTGAAGAGGCATCGTCCTCGATGTCTGTTGAATGGACATCACTATCATGTACCTGCAAAGAGAATAAAAAAAAAAAAAAAAAAGAAAAAAGAAAAAAGAGTATCAGGTCCTTAGGCTTTGAGCTGATACAAGCATTAAATCAATTTGACCATGGCTTCATATGGTCAGCCGCAGTAGATGTCAAATTTGGTCCTTCATGGCATCCTACTTTCTCGACTTCATATCTGTCATTTGGTCGAACAGCTATGATTTTATACGGTCCATGAAATTTAGGTCGTAGTTTCAAACCAATCCCATATTGAGTTCTCTGAATGGCTACCAAGTCGCCAATCTTGTATAGTTTCGGTTTCTTACGTTTCTTGTTGAATTGTTTTCGATTCTCTTCTTGAATCCTCAAAATGTTGTTTTTCGCATCTTCTCTCATTTCGTCACGTTCTTGCATCAATTGTTTTAGATATTCTTCATTCAATATTTCACTAATTCTCAAATCTTCTTTATTCTTCATTTTCGTGCCTATGAGAAGCTCAAACGGTGAATATTTTGTACTTCTCGTAGTTGTACTGTTGATTATTCTCTGAACATCTGGAACGTATTTAAACCATTTCGTTGAATCTTCATGTGATAATTTTGACAAAACAGGAATCAAAATTCTATGAATTCGCTCAATTTGTCCGTTACCTCTTGGAATACCGGTAGTAATTTTGACATGTTCTATTCCTTCTTCGGTACAATAAAATTCTTTCGATGCAAAGGCACTACCTCGATCTGAAATGATTCTGGCTGGATTTCCAAATACAGTCTGTTGTTGCTTCAATTTTGAAATAACTTCTTGCGTAGTTGGTGATTTCACTGGATAGAACCAAGTAAATTTCGTAAAAGCGTCGACAACAGTTAGAATGTGTTGGTATCTCTTGTTCGTCGATGGAAGAGGTCCAATAAAGTCGATATGATACGTACTCAAGGGAACGTTTTCTTTCGATACAGGATGAAGAAATCCTTCTGCTTTTCCTTGCTTCTTGTTGTACAGTATACATTCTATACAGTTAGCAATTACTTTTTCAACTTTGCATTTCAGTCTGGGAATATAGAATTCTTGCTCTACAGCATTCACAGTTTTATCTACAGCAAAGTGACCTTTTTTATGTACCTTCTGTATGATTTCATTCTGTAAGGATTCTGGCACTACTAGAAGATCTTTACCATTTTCAAATTTGTACAAAATATCATTTCTCACGAAGAATCCATTTTCTTCTCCCTTCTCAACTAAATTCTTGATTAACTTCACATGTTCATCTTCATTCTGTTGTTGTACTAACCGAATCTTCTCAGTTACATCGGATGTGTATGATGTTAAAATTAAAGCATTTCTACTTAAAGCATCAGCATGTTTCATTTGGCTTCCTGAACGATGTACAATTTCGTAATCGAATTCTTTAATAAACATTGCCCATCTCGCAATTTTAGGAGTTAAATCTTTCTTATCTAAAGTTTTCTGAAAAGCACTACAATCAGTTACAATTTTGAATTTAGTCCCTAACAAATAGTTTCGAAATTTCTTCAGAGCTTCTATTACTGCAAGGGCTTCTAATTCGTAACTACAGAGTTTCTCTTGCTGCGGTGAAGTCTTCTTACTCATATACTGGATTGGGTGATAATTACCATCATCAGACAATTGGAGTAATACCGCACCAAAGCCTTGACTACTAGCATCAGTATGAAGTTCTAATGGATATCCTTGCCTAAATATGTGTAGAACAGGTGCCTGAGAGAGAATTTCTTTCAATCTGCAAAAAGTTTCCTGTTGTTCGGAATCGAACTTAAAACCAATACCATTTCTAAGTAAGTCACTAAGAGGTTTAGCTATTTTAGCATACTGAGGAATGAATTTACGAAAATATCCCGTTAGTCCTAAAAAGCTTTGTAGTTGTTTACAGTTACGCGGTTGTGGAAAGTTTCGAACAGCAACAGTTTTGGAAGGCAATGGTCGAATAGTTCCGTTTTCAATTACATGTCCCAAAAATTCAATTTTACGTTTTAAGAATTGGCACTTTTTGAAATTTATTTGTAACCCATACTCCGAAGCAGTTTTGAATACTCTTTCTAATTTGTCTAAACATTCAGCTTCATCATTAACCGGTATAACTATATCATCCATATAAATAATTAGTACACCTTCATTTAACAAGTCACGAAATACTGAATAAATATACCTTTGAAAAACATTTGGACTAATACATAAACCAAAAGGAGCTTTAAGAAATTCGTAGATACCATTATGTGTTACAAAAGCGGTATATTTGGTGCAATTTTCATCTATGTCTACATGGAAAAAGCCATTTTTCAAATCTAGTGTCGTGAAGACTTTTGACTGTTCTAAGCGATCAAGTACTTCCGGAATTAAAGGTAGTGGAAATTTGTCTTTAATAATCTTCTTATTTAATTTCCGATAATCTATACATAAACGTTTCGAATTATTACGCTTGTTACACAAAACAATAGGCGCCGAATAATTAGAATTGCTAGGCTTTATTATGCCCTCTTTCAACCATTCCTTAATTTGATCGTCAACAATTTTTTGTTCCGCGAAAGACATGTATCTTCTATTTTGACAGACAGGAATATCATCGCATAAATTTATTTGCATCTTGAAGTCAGATTGTCTATTTTTCCGAGGCTGGTACGAATTAATTAAATTACACAGTCTTTCTTTATGTTCTGCATTTGAAATATGCGATAAATCAATCTCGTTGACAGAAATAGCATCCACCAGATGTGAAAGGTAATTAAACGTCGAGCTACTTCCGCTTTCGGGACTTTTGTTTACATTAACAGAGACGCCAGACGATCGCGAAGGATCATAAGCATTCTTCAATGAGATAGCAATATTCAAATTTCCCATAACGCAACGAACGTTAGAATTTCGATATGACTCAGCAGTTATCAAGTTTACATTACTTTTATTCCGATGAGAAATTATTTGAAGGCCATTCTCGGTAAAAGAGAAGTTAAACTGACTCAATACATCCAAACCTAATACAATTTGATTACATAATGACTTAACAACATAAATTTTCGTACGCAGTGAAAAACTATCAATTGAAATATCAGAAATAAAAAAGCCGATAGGGTACGTTTGTTTTGATTCAATTCCGTTTAATGTGATATCACTACAATTTAAATTAGGAGAACCAATCTGCTTGTATAACTCTACGCTGCATATCGTTACATCTGAACCAGTGTCAACTAAACTATCAACTAAATGATTATTTATTTCTACAGTCTTCATAATTCTATCCTTGTCGGAAATTCGTTGTAATAAAGCTGCTTGATGTGTCTCGGTGGTCTGATCTGGACAGTCCGTTGAATAATGCCCGAACTTCTTAGATTTTATACATTTTACACCCTTTGATTTGTTTACACAATGCTTAGAATAATGCCCAAATTCCTGGCAATTAAAACATTTGACCTTATTAACGTTAGATTGATTTCGGTTTGATGACGAAAGCTTACTTCTATCTTTAACTTGAGTGTCTACTTTCGGTTTCGGATTTTTAAACTTATCATTGTCCGATCTCATTTTATCATAAATTTTAAGCCTTTGTTTAAATTCAGATATTGTTTCGCAACCATATAATATCGTTTTCCTAACCACAGAATCGGGAATACCATCAATAACATATTTAATTAATGAAGCATCTTCAATGTTACCTCGCGAACACATTTCTTTCATTTTCAAAAAGTACTCATCTAAAGATTCATTAGGCATTAATTTACGTTTACATAACATTTCATGCAACTCAGCAGAATTAAAAGCTTTACCATATTCAGATTTCAAAAGCTTTTTTAACTTACACCAGTCATTAACTTTAGGTTCACTCTGAATAAATAGTTTCGCTTTACCTTTTAATGATCTTTTAGCAAAAACTAATTTATGCAAATAACTCAATTTCAAAGAGTTTATAACATCTTCAAATTCATCAATCCATTTATCAACATTTTCATATGCATTACCAGAAAAAGGATTAACAATACTTTCAATATCAGAAAAACTAAGATGAGGTTTAAAATGATCTTGAATTGGAAGCTGCATACTGTTATTTACTTGAGATTCGTTAAAACCAGGATTGTCTCTTTGATTATCATCAAGCATTACTTCAGAAATTTTATTAATAGTTTCATCTTCAATATCACTATTTTCTTCATGCAAAATATTTTCAAATAATACAGATAAATCACATAGGTAAGAGACAATTCGGGTTACGACTTCCGTTTTTAAACCTTCTGAATTTATGCATAGTACATTGCAAATTTTAATTAACTCATTCAAAGTAAAACTATTCTGCACTGCATCTATTTTCTTATTAAATTCTTCAGAATCTGGTTTAAATATAAAGCCAGAAAATTCACGTAATCTTTTCCGGTTATTTCGATCTCCATCAGTATTAAAAATAAGCTTATGCAAACTTTTGATTTCAGAACTTTTATTGTTCTTTAAAGCTGCTTCCAATTCTGGAATTTCTACTAACTTCATATTGGAAAGAAAGTTTTGTACTTACCCGACAGATGATCGTCGTCAATTGGGTAATCCACACTTTATACGAGTAATCCAATAAATCGAATAACTTTCACTCAGTAGTTCAAAGGACAGTTCTACTACTCGCACATTTTGGAATTCGAGGCCGCACGGTTGGTCGCCATATTTTTTTGTAGAATTTGACTTAATTCACAGCATGAGAGCACGAAGTAATAGTTAAATGGTTTATTTAATAGAAAGAAATAAAAGTAAATAAAGATGAAGTTAACGGTATGCAGGATTAACATAATGATGTAAAGGCATAACATCGAAAGCACAATTAAAGTTCATAAACTCTTGAAGACGTGTGAGCCGTCTGCTCACGTCTGCCATCCACTCTCGACCAGGTCTCAGCGCTGTCTGGGATGATTCTTACTGCGCTGGGCTGTACTAATGACGTCATCTGGTATTCTAATTCGGCATTGGATGTTGATGACTCCCACATATATGAGACATGTATAGATAGAGGTAGCTCCAGATCACTTTGAACAGGATCCAGGAATGGGCAAACGGACAAGGATTTACGTTCTCGAAACAGAAGACTGTCTTCGTGTACTTTTGTAGAAAGCGGCCTCCATCCTGAGCCTGAATTATATCTCAATGGGTCAGTGATTACAGTTGCACTTGAAGTAAAATTTTTATGGGTGATTGTTCGACTGAAAATTGACTTTCCTTCCTCATGTACTAAACTTGAGAAGTGTACAAAGATTTTAAATATTTTAAAAATCCTGGCGAACACCTCCTGGGGTGCAGAGCGTTGCTCTATGCTTCGAATTTACAGAGCTCTTGTTCGCTCTAGACTGGAATACGGCTCAGCTGTTTACGGATCCGCTCCGGCTTCAGTGTTGTTAAAACTAGATCCTCAGAGCCTGCTCATCATCAGGCTCTGCGGATTTGTTCTGGAGCCTTCAGGACGTCTCCTATCCAGAGCCTTTACGTTGACTGTTACGAACCATCACTCCGTTTGAGGCTTGAGGGATTGTCTATTTTATAGTATTTTAATATATTGTCTCAACCTGACCATCCTTATAAACTGTGTTTACTTGATAATAGCTGTGACCTTTTATTTGAGGCACGTCCATCCTGTGTGCCTTCTTTTCCTGTCAGAGTTCGTCTCTCATTGATGAATTGTCTCTGTCTGATATGTCCTCACAAGCAGTACAGCATATTGAAATCCCACCTTGGGAAAATGCACAAATCCAGTTTCTTGATATTTTCCACAGTTACGTCAAAACAACTCCTAGAGAGAATCTACAGACAACTTTTTGCTGAGCACAAGCATAGATACAGCAGTTATGTTTCCATATATACGGATGAGTCTAAGTCAGCTTGTCATATTGGGATATCATTTATAATTGGTGCCCACATGGAGGACAGACGTTTACACGACGCTTCCTCGGTCTTAACCTCCGAACTGACTGCCATATATTATGCGCTTTTGTACATCTCAACGCTGCCCCATGGAAAATCCATTATATATACAGACTCCTAAAGTGCATTGAAAGCTTCAGAATCCTTTTCAAGCACCGAGAATCCTGTGATAGTGGATGTACTCAAGTTGAATATTAAATTAACAAGTCAAATTCTGTACTGCTGGGTCCCCGGACATACAGGAATAAAAGGCAATGAGCTGGCGGACATCGCAGCGAAATATGCTGTTGAAATGTCCGTCCACCTCATCCCTTTTAGAGATATCTGTTGTGTCATCAAAGTGAAGATCAGAAAAAAATGGCTGCAACTTTGGGACATTCAGCTTCATAACAAGTTGAGAAGGATGAAACCTAAAATAGAGCATTGAGATACTACTAGCAATCGTAAGGAGGACGTTCTTTTGATTCGCCTTAGAATTGGTCACACTAGAGTGACACATAATTACCTTCTGAAAGCTGAGAACGAGGCTGTTCGTGCAAATTGTGATGTTTGTCTCTCAGTCCGTCACATTTTAATTGAGTGTCCGTATTTTAATAGTCTTCGTGTGAAGTATTTTAACTGCTGCGACCTGCCTCTCGACCGTTTAATCGGAAGAAAGGTCAATACCAATTTGTTTCACTACCTGAAAGAAACAGGTCTCTATTATTTAATTTGATTTTTGTCTTGAAATTTTATATTAGAATTTTAATGACTCAGATGTTTTAGGATTTTATATCTATACTGCATATCTCATTATCGAAATCATAATCAGTATTTTCATCCCACCATTTCAATATCTTTTTACTTGCCTCGATTTTATAAGTGTGATGTTATCTTTAGACATTTTTTTTGGTACTTGAGTTTGTATGTTAAAGAACAAATCCTGTGTTTGGAGCATATGGCCTTTAGAGCTTTGCGCCATAAATCTACTACTATCACCAAACAAAATTCTTACAGTATAACCTTTCACACGAACTCTCTTATTTGCGATATAAACCATCTCACCATCTCAGATCTTCGCTTTGGTAAATGGTCTACGGCCTTTTACCAGTATATGGCTGTCATAATCCCTAAGGAAGTATAATAGGAAAACAAAAGGGTCCAGTATACGGAGTTGTATCTTGATAAAGCAAGAGAAGAATCCATCTTGGGTTATGACCCAAAATGGCGCATGATGAGTTTATTGTAAACCAATTAAATGTAATCCATGCATATATTGCCGGTGCCTCATGAGTAAATGTAACTTTACCGGCTCCTGCTGGTAGACACTTTGTCGTTCACATCTCTGGTACACTATCCACCCACCGCGCCATAAGGGCCGGCGTTCCACAAGGTAGACTTCTAGGACCTACCCTATTCAATATTTATGCGAACGACATCCCTACAACACTAAACACAATACTAGCTATGTACGCTGATGACACAGCGATCCTAGCACAAAGTGCCTTTGTTCGTCCAGTAGCCAACACTTACAAGAACACATACAAGCACTTGAGACTTGGCTTAAACAATGGAAAATTGAAGTCAACTTTCAGGAAACTAAAGCTGTGCTTTTCACGAAAAGGAAGAAAATCAACTGGAACCTAAAATTCTATGGCACTGACATCCCTTGGTCTAAGCAGGTCCCTTACCTTGGAATGATCCTCAACAATACTCTCACATAGGCCCCACACATTACACATATTATTCAGAAGTTTCGAGTGCGTAAAATGAAACTCTACCCCTTAATTGCTCGAAACAGTGCTTTATCCTTAGAAAATAAGTTATTTATTTACAAGCTCATTTTGCGTCCCATGTTGTGTTATGCTTGCCTGGTATGGGCATTTGCCGTAAAAACCCTACGTAAAAGGCTCCAAACTGCAAGAAACGCAGTACTTAGACAAATAACTGACTCCAAACGGTATGTGAGAAATAACAGAATACACGAGGAACTTAAAATTGTTCAATTAAGATCTTTTTATTATAAACTTGCTAAAAATTTCCGCGAAATGCAAAATAGTATTGACAACCCGGCAATTAAAATGTGTACATATGATTATAATGATCTTGGTAATTTAAATTGTCCACTTGCCATTCTCAATATATAGAATATGTAACAATTACTTTTCTCTTCCTGATGTCTGTGTATTTTTGTTTATGTAAATGTAATTAATGTAATTGTATGTATCTCACTTGGCACGGAGAGACTTGCACTGACCCTTCCTGTTACTGATATCTGCATGTATAATATATATATTTTTAAAAATCAGAAAAAATAATAATATTTATATATATTTATAAATATTAAATTAAAATAAATAAAAAAGAAAGAATTATTATTATTAAAAAAAGAGAAAAAAGAAAAATTAATAATAATAATAGTAATTATCATTATTATAGTTATGTTATTTTGTAACGCTTTATATATGTATATTTCTCTTTCCAATCAAGATTCGAAAGTACTTTTGTTCTACAGGGAATAGGGTCTTTAACCCAGGTACCCCGGTGTGAGGACACCATTCTACTGGATCAGTTACCGGATCCTGATAGTTTGCCATGATGGCAGCTGGCAGTTGGAGGTAAAGGAGGAACTGAGGTCTATGGGAAAGAGGAGGTGACCATGCGTCACAAGGTTGGATAACGAGACAATCAGATCATGGAAGGCAAGACAGAGTGCTGGGAGATGATAAATTCATGAAGAATAAATCCTGATAAGTATGGTGGTGAGAAGATACATAAGCATGATAAAAACTGAAATACAGTAATAATACAAACAAAAATAAAATACCTTCATGAGTAATATAATAAGTAACTGAAATAAAATTCTGGGTTAAATATTGAGAGAAAAAATTCTAGATTCATAAAACATAAAAATACAGAATAAAAATTATGATACAATATATACACAAAAATGTTATGTCGGAAAATTCAAGTCACAGAGGTGGGCCGCCCAGGTCTTAGATCTCTGTCCTCTTGCAGGATGATGTAGTTGAAAACCTGGAAGTTATTCATATACGGACAGGTAAGAGCTTTTTTGAAAAAATTTTCATTAAGCTTATGGATAAAATCTTTAATGTAGTTAATTTTTAGGTCTTGATGTAGAGTGGCATCGGAGGCGAAATAATGAGCATCCGTGATTAATCTTAAAAACTTATTCTGGACAACTTTTTCAGGTCTTTTTCTTTGATAGTGGCCCAGGCGGGAGAAGCATAGCAAAGAATAGCCCAAATAATGGCTGTACACATATGACATTTTCTTTTGAGGTCAAGGCTGGAGAATTTTCCTAAGAGTAGCATAAGCTGCTTTATGTTTCCATAAGATCTATTTCTAACATTATTAATATGGTCCGTCCAAGTAAGTCTCTGATTAATAGTTATGCCTAAATACTTAGCTTTCTTGACTATGGAAATATCCGTATCGAAGAGTTTTAATTTAGAATAGATATTTTGTCTTGAGCGTTTATTTCTGCTAATGAATAATAGTTGCGATTTTTCAGCATTAATAGCTATTCTCCATTTCACACACCAGTGCTTAATATGAGGAATGACTTCTTGAAGTTTTTGAATTGTAGTATTAGGGCTCAGGGACTTTACGGCGAGGGCCATATCGTCTGCATAGCAACCTAAAAAGTTGTTTATGCCGTTATGGATGTTAAGTAAGTCAGAAACATAGAACAACAAGTAGAGAATTGGGCCTAAAATGGACTCTTGACCGACACTGGCTCTGATTCTTCTGTGATCTGAAATATCTTGTCCAAATGAAACATAAAATTTTCTGTTTTTAATGAATAAATAGATGAGCTGAGTCATTTCTCTTGAGAAGTTGCTGCAAATCAATTTGAAAATGAGCCTCTCATGCCAGACACGGTCGAAAGCTTTCGCCACGTCTAGCATGGGTAAGGCGACATTCTGATTATTATGCAGGGCTGAACCAATAAATTCTCTAAGTTGCACAAGTTGTTTCGTAGTAGATAATGTTTTCCTGAAACCAAACTGTTCAGGGAGAAGTCTATTGATGTAATCTTTCATCCTATTGAGTATGATCCGTTCGAAAATCTTGCCGAGTCCGGGCAATAAGCTAATCGGGCGATATCCCTCAGGTGTGGTCAAGTCTTTTCCAGGTTTCGGTATGAGAATTATTTTTGCAATTTTCCATTTCATAGGAAAGCATGATTTGTCCAGGCAGCAGGAGTTGATAATGCTAGTATACTTAGTAATGGTATTAACAAGAAGGTGCTTTATTAGTAATATTCGTGATCTCGTCATAGTCTGCGGCTTTTTTATTCTTGAGCTGTTTAATAATCTCGATCACTTCCTTAGGAGTTGTAAAATTTGTTTTGAATCTAGCTGAAGGGCCGTTAAGATAGTCTTGAACACAATATCTGATGCCGTAAGCGAATGTAGGGTCACAAGATGAATCATTAGGTACGAATTGATTTTCAAGGTGGTCAGCCATGAGCATAGCTTTATGTCAGTAATAGCAATGGTAGAACCTTGCTTAATAGGTTTATTGCAAGTGAGAGTACTTCTGAGTCTTTTGGCAAAGTTCCAGAAGGCATTTCCTGGTTCATTAAAACTTTAGATTTTGTCGTGCCATCTTTCATTTCTGTAGTTTTCTATATTTTTCTTAATAATTCGGTTTATTTTGTTGAGCTGGCATTAAATGCGTGAGTCCCAGGTGAGATTCCGCCTTTTCCTCAGTCTATTACGTTCTTCCTCAGTCTATTACATTCTCTGATGTAATGGGGGAGAATCTCAGGATTTTGATCTGCTGGGAGTTTCTAGCATGATTACAAGCACATTTGATTCTGGAGGTAAGATTGTCTATTGCGACTTCTATGTCTTGCGTAGTTTTCAGGTTATTAATTTCAGGAGGGTTATGTAGGAGGAATTCATGAAAATTAATCCAGTTGGTTTTATTGATGAATTTGGCGTCCGAAATTTTATTTGCGCTCAGAGTAGCAATAACAGGGATGTGGTCCGAGGTGAGATCTATTTTAGTGTCCAGATAAATGGGAATAGAGGTAGTAGTGATTAGAATATCCAGTATATCACCTCTTCTGATATTATTCGGCAGGTAAGTATAATTTGTGGGTGCATAAAAATATACCGGGTGATTATTGATGAAGTTTTGAAATGCAATACCGTTACTATTGGTTTTTCTGCAGGACCATTCGGTGCTTTTGGCATTAAGATCACCTGCGAGGATTACAGGCTTGTCAGGCAGAAGGATATCTTTCAGTAGTTGTTCATTTAATGGGTTTCGCGGAGGGTTATACATAGAACTGAAATACGTGATGTAATAGGACGGTAGCAAGACTGAAACAGTGATGATTTCATGGTTATTACTTCTATCTCTTTTAATAAGGCATGATTGGAAGCAGCTTTTAACAAAAATAGCCGCCCCTCCCCACCTCTGTGATTAGTCTATCGCAGCGTTAGCATCTAGAATTTGCAACGCTCATGCGGTTACACGGGTTCGCATGAGTTTCTGTTATTAGTGCAATATCGATGTGGTTAGTGATGAGGAAGTTTTGAAGTTCCAGATGTTTGTTAAGAACGTTCTGCGCGTTCCATATCATGACTTGTATGGGCGCTTTAACGATGTGATTGAGACCCATTAATTGAAATTTTTTCAGATGCATTTTCCTGTTTAGTATTATTTAATTTTTTGATTTGTTGAGTGATCTGGACAAAGCCAGTATAGTATTTTTCTTTCGGTTAATGTTAAAAAATTTTATCAACTTTGTACTATTAAAATTTTTTGATCATTAAATAGATAAGTGAAAGTTCACTTACCTTCTAAATAGGGCTGTCCTGAACTGCCTTCTTTCCTTCTTGTCGGTATCTGTCTCTATGATGAACTTCGATTTACTGCGCAACACAGCTATAAACTTTTTAAGAAATTTTAATTCGTATGAAAGATATCTACAAAATATTTACAAGTTATAATGATTACAAGCATAATTTATACGGAGACGGTCTATCTTTATACATCTGTTAGACGCGTCAGCAGTTCAACTGACTGTTTTTAGTCTCTTTCGCCAGAGGGCGTTCGTGGAAGTAAAGTTCTAGTAAACAAACGCGACACTCCCACCTTGAGGTCCAGTATCAGCAGGGGATGGACCTCAACTGACCTGTAGTTCAAGTCTTTTGAGATTTCGTCATACGTCGAGTTTTGTACCTCACTAGCATATCCGACTCAGGTGTAAAGTTGAGTTCAAGAGGTATGAGGTTCTTAGTAGGTCTTATAATCTCCCCTTGTGCAGTTTTCAGTTTCACTAATCTAATGTGTCCGTCGTGGGATGGAAAAATTTCCACGATTCTAGCTAAGGGCCAGTTTATCCTTTTTTCGTTGTTGGACACAATTACAAGATAACCAACTTTCACAGAAGATGGTTCGCGGATGAATTTTGAGCTTTGTTTTAGTTGCCCTAAATATTCTGATCGAAATCTTTTTCGTAAATCTTTTCTCAATTGGGCTCTGTAAAGGTATCTTTTATTGATGGATTTAGAATCCAAAAGATCTAATTCAGGAACTCCAGTCTCTGGAATTTCTGTTAGAAACATTGCTGGGGTGAGAGCTCTTAAATTCTTTACGTCTTCTGACAAATACGTGAGAGAACGGTTGTTCATAATGCTCTCGCAGTCACAAATGATTGTCAACAATTCTTCGTAGTTCAGAGAAGATTTTCCTAGTACCTTTCGAAGAATTCTCTTTAGTACTCCAATTAATCTTTCCCACCACCCTCCCCACCATGGCGAGGAAGGGGGAATAAATTTCCATTCAATTTTCTTAACTGTTGCATTTTCTAAGATAGAATTCCAATCTATGGTCTTAAACAAATTATTTGATCCAACAAAATTGGTTCCATTGTCGGAGTATACAGTGACAGGTCTACCCCTTCGAGCGATGAATCGCCTGAACGCGTGCAGGAAACTTTCAGTTGATAGAGATGAGACTAGCTCTAAGTGAACTGCTCTATATATTGCGCAAGTAAAAATGACGATCCATGTTTTTTGGCCTCCTTTTAAAATTAAGGGACCCGTCAGATCAACACCAATAATCTCAAAAATTAAAGCATCTCTTATTCTGTCTTCAGGTAGTGGCGCTTGAGGAATCTTATATGAATCAGAGTCGAACCTTCGACATCGTACACAGTTTTGGATAACCTTGCGTACGGTCTTCCTACTCTTTATGATCCAATATTTTTCACGCAAAGCGCACATAACGAATTGTACTCCAGCGTGACTTAGCCTTTCATGTTCAGATTTGATCAGTTTTAATACTAATGGATGTTCTGAGGGAAGTAAAACTGGGTAACGAAAGTCAGCATCATCGTCTCTCTGAAAGATACGTGTCTTCACTTTTATAAGGCCATTGGAGTCCATGATAGGTTCTAGAGCACGTATTCTTTTATCTTTCAATCCTTCGAAAGATTCTTGTTGGATGAGTCGGAAAACCACTGTTTCAGCTCCTTTTAGTTCTTCGACTGAAATTCTCCCATGAGTTCTTTCAGATGGTGGTGTTGTAGCATTTTTAATGAATCTAAAGATCCAAGATACGACCTTTATGATCTTTTCGAATTTTGAAATATTGTCAAAAAGGTTAAATTTATCTGTATTCGTGTTATTGCTGGCTGAAACCACAGTTCGTTTTCTCTCTCCATTTACTATATCGAAATCAGGATGTTCTCCATCTGCAATAGGCCACTCTTCTAGAGGTCGATAAATCCAATCTGGTCCTTTCCACCATTCGGATTTCCTCAATTCTTTTGCAGAGCAAACGCGTGATGGCAAATCCGAAGGATTAAACTTTCCGGGAATGTGATGCCAGTGATCTGAGTTACTCAATTTTCGAATCTCATTTACTCGATTGGCTACAAAAGTGGACCAATTTTCTTTCTGTTTTATCCAAAAGAGGGTATTTTTGGAATCCGTCCAGTAAAAAACTGGAACCTCTTTTAATTTCAAGTCTTCTCTTATTGTATGAGAGAGCCTGGCTCCAATAGTGCAAGCGAGTATCTCTAGTTGAGGTATGGTGAGTGCTTTTAGGGGAGCAACTCTCGCTTTAGATTGTATCAATTGACAAGTGACTCCACTCTCACCGCTGTGTCTAAGGAAAATGCAGGTCGCATACGCGTCCTTGCTTGCGTCCGAAAATACATGCAGAGTGGTACTTTCGTCTATTTTGGGAAGCAATCTAGGAATTTTGATGTCTTTCAAATATTTTAACTGAGATGACCATGTGAAAAATTTCCTTGCTAGATCTTTCGGCAGATTAGTATCCCAGTTAATTTTCTGTTTCCAGCACTCTTGCAGAATCAGTTTAGGCAAGAGAGTAACTGGACTAGTAAACCCAATTGGGTCAAAGATTTTACTCAATTCGGAAAGAACAGATCTTTTGCTCAATACAGGGTTTTCTTCATATTTTACGTGACAAGACAAAGTATCGTCAAACAAGTCCCATTTCAATCCCAATACTGACACAACATCTTCATAATCTTCATCAGAAAGGTTTAGAATTGAAGTTTCATTTTTAAGTCTATTATGTTTCCATCCTCTTAGGTCAAATTTTGCAGTAGCCATGATTTCTCTAGATCCTTTGATAAATGAGTTTAATTTTTCAATTGATTCCATGCTCGCTACGCAGTTATCCACATACATGGCTTTCTTTAGCTTTGAAGCTATTTCCTGATGATGTTTTGGTACATTTTCCAAATGGTAGTTAATTGTGGCAGCGAGTAAAAAGGGGCTGGCGTTTACGCCGAATACAACCCTTCGGTGCCGATATATAGTCAGTTTTTCAGGCTGTCCTTTCTCCCACCATAGGAACCGGAGAAAATCTCGATCCGCTGGGTTCACACCTATCTGAAGAAATGCTCTTTTTATATCCGAAATTACTCCATACTTCCCCTCTCGAAATTTTATCAAAATTTTGGGGATCAATTCAAGATAATTAGGACCCTTTTCCAGGCAGTCGTTCAGAGATACCGAATTTTTATCCTTTGCAGATGCGTCGAACACTGGTCGAATTTTGGTAGTCGAATTTTCCCGAAACACTGCTCTATGTGGCAGATAATGCCCTTTGATCTTTTCTGCCTCCGAAATATCGATAGGTTCAATTATTCCCTCTTCTACCCAATCCTTTAAAACAGTTTCGTAGGCTTCTAAGGAATTCTTAGTCTGAAGGGTTTTCACGCAAGACTTCAGACGTTTTTCTGCAAGGATTCTATTATCTGGCAACTCAGGATGAATTTGAAGCCATGGAAGTGACACCTGATATCTTCCAGCGTCATCTCTTTCTAAAGTACGGATAAAATAATTTTCTGTAGCCTTTTCTATTTCTTGTTTTGTTTGCGAAAGAGCTGGTTCAGTTATTCCGATAAAATCAAGAGACCACAAGTCACAAATTTTTCTGTCACTAATGTGTAGTGATAAAAGAACTTCATTAAAATTTTTTCCCTTTACCTTCGTTCTCCCTAATATTGTCCAACCAAGGTGTGTATTCATCGCTACTAAACTCTCCGTTACGTGTATTATTTCCCCTGTAAAGAGTTTTCCGGCATAATCTGCTCCTACAAGCACGTGTATTTCGTTAGGGTGTTTTTCAAATAAACAAGAATTCTCATTAGTTACATCACTGGGAAAAATTTTGTAACCTCTTAGTTTCTTTAAGCATTCCCTATCCTCCAATTTTGGAATATGTGAGCATATGGTTTTTTGGCTCAAAACTTCCATTTCGCATGTGAATCCTGTTTCTGGATTATTTAACTTAATCAGATACTTGTTGTGATTTTCCCTCTTTTCTATCCCGCCAAAAAGCCCATGAGTTACACTTTCCTGACCTAAAGATTTTAGTTTTAATTTCTCCGCAAGAAATGTGCTGATATATGATCTGCTACTTCCGGTATCCAGAATTATTCGTATAAAATTGCTTTCACCATCTCCGTAAACATTGGCAATTAAAGTTTGCAAGATTACACTTTCATAGGATGAATTATTCGTTAAGGCCTTATTTTCAATTTGTTCTTCCTTAACTTCTCCGTTTTCGTTTTTAAAACACATTATAGTGGCATGTCGTTGTTTACATAATTCACACCTTATTCTAGAAGTGCAAATAAAACTAAGATGCCGTGGGCGTAAACAGCGATAACAGATCCCTTTCGCTTTGTATTTCTCCCTTTTTTTCTCAGTAGACCATAAAGATGCTTGTTTACACGTTATAGACTCGTGATCAGAAGAGTCGCAGAAAACACATGGTGTTTGTCCCCCCCGCAAACTTGCGTTCGTTAACTCCGAAGCTGTGTGTTTCGCAATAGGTCTGGGTTCACTCAGTTTGTTATGCTTTTGCGGCGCCGCCTTTGGCTGGACCGTCTGGAATGTACGTTCCCGCGCAACTAACTGTTCAGAAAGAAATTCCACTAGGTGACTCAAATCGTAATTTGATTTCCGAACTGTTTTATTATACTCCAAAACCAAATCTGCGGGCAATGTTTTAAGCAAAATAGGTGTTAATAAAGCTCCATATGTTTCTGAGGTCATATTTAATAATTCAAGACATCGAATATGTTTCTGTATATAATTGAATAACTTACGGAAATTTTGAATGTCATTACAATCTTTTAGAGGTCTTATTTTCAGTAATTTATCTATATGGGCGTTGATCAGTACATCTTTATTTCCAAATCTTTCTGTGAGGAGTTTAACTGAAGTTTCGTAATTTTCTTCGGTTAAATCGAAACCGTCAATGGTGTTATAAGCAGTACCTCCCAAAAAGGATTTCAAATAATTAAATTTGCTTATAGCGTCAAGCGTTTTATTTTGATGTATGGCTGATGAAAAAGTGTTCCAAAATGTCAGCCATTCACAGCTCTCGCCATAAAACTTCCGAATCGTAAGTTTAGGAAGCTTCACATTATGACTTTCGATTTTAACGTTTTCTATAATACTTTCACTTAACTGTTCAGTGCTTCGTAACACATTAAATTTTTGTTGTTCTATATTAATTTCTTTCAATTTTTTGTTAGCTTTGTATTTAAATGTAGTTAATTCTTTCACGATATTCGTCAACACCGTTTAATTCCTGGTCAAGATAATGTATGTCTATTAATTTTTCTATATCGGCATCTATTTGTTTTAACTCGTTCGATTTTTCATTTAAGAGTTCTAAAGAAATTTCTAGTTCCTCTGCATTCACTTCTGTTTTTGGTAATTCAGTTTCAATTCGGCCAATTAATTTTGTAACGGCAGCCCTTATGTGGCCGCGTTTCCTTTTCAATGTATCGATGAATTCCGTCATTATTTAATATTCAACAATTCAACAAGTATCAGCAATTCACTAATTATTTATGCTTATGTATTATCTATATAACTGATATCAATTTAGACAGTTTCAATAGTTAGGAAAATAGCAGTTACTGGCAGTCCCTGTTAAAATTCCGGGCGCCATGTTAAAAAATTTTATCAACTTTGTACTATTAAAATTTTTTGATCATTAAATAGATAAGTGAAAGTTCACTTACCTTCTAAATAGGGCTGTCCTGAACTGCCTTCTTTCCTTCTTGTCGGTATCTGTCTCTATGATGAACTTCGATTTACTGCGCAACACAGCTATAAACTTTTTAAGAAATTTTAATTCGTATGAAAGATATCTACAAAATATTTACAAGTTATAATGATTACAAGCATAATTTATACGGAGACGGTCTATCTTTATACATCTGTTAGACGCGTCAGCCGTTCAACTGACTGTTTTTAGTCTCTTTCGCCAGAGGGCGTTCGTGGAAGTAAAGTTCTAGTAAACAAACGCGACAGTTAAATTCCTTTTTCAGATATTTCCAATTTTCTTTAGCTTTTCTTTTTCCTTTTCCGAACATATCACTTGCTTTAGATAAACGAATAGATTTTGTTTGCCCGTCAGACTGCTAATTTTGATTATTCCCCCATAGCACAAAACATCCTCAGGATGTCCTATTTAAGTCGCAATATCCCGGGACATACTTAGGATGTCCTGAGTATGTTGATTCTCAGATGTCCTGAGGACATCGTAATTTAACATCCTGATGATGTCTTATTTAAGTCGCTATGTCCCGGGATATGAGAGGATGTCCTGAGGATGTTGATTCTCAGATGTCCTGAGGACATCGTAATTTAACATCCTGATGATGTCTTATTTAAGTCGCTATGTCCCGGGATATGAGAGGATGTCCTGAGGATGTTGATTCTCAGATGTCCTGAGGACTTCACCAATTTCACATCCTGAGGACATTCATACTGCATTGTCCAGGGGACTTCGGTTGTCAAACATTCTGAGGATATTTGTTCTCAAATTTACCAGTTTTAGTTTTTTGACATTGCACATCTGAAACTTGCACATTATTTTATTTTCATATGTATTTTACTAAGTTGTTTCTAAATGCTGTACACTAAAAATATTGATATGATTGATAATTTATTCTTGTTATTTTGTTATTAATTTTAACTGCTATTTTTTCTGACGTTTTTAAAAATTATTTAGTCATGAAAAGATTTTTTTCAATGGATTAGCATTTTCTAGAATATTTGCTAAATTCCAAATAACATATTTTTTTTATTAAAAATTTCTAAATTACTTACAGATTACAAACCCTACTACAAATACAGGTCAAACTGGAATTTTTTTTTTTAATTATGGAAACGAATTTTTTTTAATTAGGGTGTAGAGACATTAGGTATTTTTTGGAAGCAGGAAAAATGAAAAATTAGCAACTGCCTTCGCCGGGAATCGAACCACAGACCTCTGGAATACCTGCCCAGAGTGCAGAACCGCTACACCACAAAGGCACACTAGGAAAGCGGGAGAAATACCTTATATTACTCCCCTTTTTAAAGAGCGACTTTTTTTTAAAGGAGGACCCAATCGCAAAATTCTGGGTGTGGATATACACTGGTGTGCAAAAATTAAGGATCAAGTCGAAAAATTAGCATATCAGCTGAACGAAGAGGCAGAGCGGACAGAAAGACCAATCAGGAGATTAAGTAAGGTGATGTACGGTAGCACATGCGCAGATATGCAGGTAGACGTAATGGGGGAGTGTCTGAGTAGTATAAAGCATGTTGTCGGTGTAAGATCAGTATTTCTGGCAAAGAGATTGCACGCCGTATAGCAGTTAAAATCACACCGAGTTGCTGCCTCAGCGAGAAATAGCGAATAATCAATCTGTTAGACGACATCTGGATGCTTTTACCCGAGGTCGAATCATTGGGAAGTTGGAGGAAGGCCGCAGTGTGACAAGTGTGGCTGCAGAGTTCGGAATTGCTCACAGCATCGTTTCACGACTTTGGAGACAATTTCGAACTACAGGAACAGCTATCCGGGGGTTTAGTAGTGGTCGTCCACGAGGAACCACACCCGCAGATGACCGGCCTTACGGGCCAGAAGAAACAGGCGGCAGACAGCGGGAGAAATCGCTAGACACACGACACAGGCGACTGGACGACCGATATCGCGTTTTACCGTTGCCAGAATACTGCACGGTGGTGGTCTGTTTGCACGACGCCCTGTACGGTGTGTACCTCTAACGCCTTCCCATCGGAGAACGCGTTCTCTGTGGTGCCGGGAACACCGGAATTGGAGAGACAATGAATGGGGACGAGTACTCTTTACAGATGAGAGCAGATTCAGTCTGAGTAGCGATTCTCATCGCATACTCATCTGGAGAGAGCGGGGAAGCCGCAATCATCCCTCGAACATCATTGAAAGGGACAGGTATGGAGGTGGCGGTGTTCTCGTTTGGGGAGGCATCATGCTTGGTAGTCGTACAGACCTTCACATCTTCGACGAAGGTTCAGTCAACGGGACCCGTTATTGTAACGAGATTCTTCTTCCCTATGTGCGTCTTTTTAGAGGCGCTATGTGTCCGCAGTTCCTTTTCATGGACGACAATGCACCATGTCATCGCACAGTAGCTGCCGAATAGCTCTTAGAGAGTGAGGATGTTGAAGGTATGGATTGGCCGGCACGATCTCCAGATCTCAATCCCATCGAGCATGTATGTTATTTTCTAGGCAGACGCTTGGCAGCTCGTACCTTACCCCCAGTAACGATTCCGGAGCTTCGCTTGGCTCTGCAAGACGAATGGGCAGCAATGCCTCAACAACTCATTCTCAGCATGGGCAGACGCTGTGAAACCTGCCTAGCAGTCAGGGGAGATCATATCCCCTATTAAAGACCGGATGTTTCTTGCTGGACACCCATCACAGGGATGTTTTGGCTTTCAGTCGCATTGCGCTCCATGCTACTTTTTCAATAAAGCTTCTTTTTATCCCTCTGATTTCTCTTTTAGTAAGTGTTGCTTACATTACTCATGTCCTTACGTATTGGGGATCTTACGGTATTAAATGTGTTGATTTGGAAAGCTTTTGTACAAAGTTATATTGAAAAAACCGTCTCGTCCTTAATTTTTGCACACCAGTGTATCTCTTCCAACACCCTTTTAGTTCGGGCGCCACTGTAGAGACATTAGAATTTTTTTTGGAGTGCCGGAGAGATGAAAAATTAGCAACCGCCTTCGCCGGGAGTCGAACCACGGACCTCTGAATTACAGGCCAGCGGGCAGAACCACTACACCACGAAGGCACTCTAGGAAAGCGGGAGAAATACCTTATAAGGGGAAAAAAATTTCCCCTAATTACAGGACTGAAAATGTTTTTCAATCGCGCGATCTGTTATTGATATTGAATTACAGTCGTGCGATAATTTCGCAGTAAAAATAATTCTCTGATGGCTATCCAAGATTCTAGAAGCTTTGGTCTTATATAGAGATGGTCGTCTTAGAGAAATAATGCTTAATATCAATATTTATTTATAATCTTAGAACTATTGGTCACTTTCAGAAGTGGTCGTTTGAGAGGCGATATTCTACATATTTATTTACTGTCAGATTCTCAGATATTTGTTTATATTCTCAGAAATATTGGGTAGAAGGTGGTCGTCACATACATGCAAAATTTTACATTTCATTAAAAATGAATTCGGCATTATTTAACTATTTCCCTATTAATTATTTAATTAGATAAAGAAAAAATTATGAAATAGTACTGTTTATTACGGAATAATGTAGGAAGTTCTGCAGAATTATATTCTTTCGCGTCATTGCACATTGTATCCGGCAAACTACTGGTTCCTCGTATTCTTCCGCTAATCCGTAAGCGTCTGTGTGATTTGAAACGAAATCCAAAATGGCTGCGCCATGAGGTTTACTTGTATGGATATTTTTTATTGCATGAAAGGTAAGTTCAGTTGCAATACTTGTATGTTTACTTTTTTTGCTTTTCGAATATATGTTATTTATGTCATTTTGACAGTTAAATGTTTCACAACTTTATGAATTGTTTCCATTCTGTCCTGAATTACGTGTATAATATCTCAATGGCTGGCTGTCTTTTCAAATATCTAATTTGCCCTGCTATCCAAATGTTTATGACTGAATTTTTTTTTAGTGTAGTTTATGCATTCAGTTTCAAAATAATATGTGTGATCAGATTGCTTATTATTTTATTGCAACAATAAATTTATGTTAAATAGTTTGAATAATTGTATAACAAATAAGAGTTTGCATTGTTTTGTCCAAAATATGTATGGCTGAAACATTATCTTAATCTAGTTTGTAATTCAATTTTAAAACATGGAGAATTAGAAGTTTTAAGTTTTTTGGGGGGTACTGTTTTGTTATTGGAACCAAAATCGGAAATGTATGAACGTGTGTTTGTGAGTATGTGCATAGATGTGTATATGTAGACACACACACACACATTACATAAATACATTTCTGAACCCGGTCCTGATAACAGAACAGTACCTTTTTTTAATCTTTTTTTGAATATTTTATAAAAGGATTAAGCATTTTTCAAGCCGCATATCATTTTAAGATTCGACTTGCATTAAGACAAAATATGGTCATTCAATCAAATGCTTATGATTGCTTTTAACATTTTGGTTGATCTTTACATTATGGTAACTTGGCGATTTTTTCGCGACCAACTCTCCTACAGCAACCCTCTATTTTTTTTCCCCGCCGCCATTTTGTCTTCACGAAGTAAAGACATGTTTCTTTTCTTTTTATCTCCTGAACACTTCTTCCAACAATCTACTAGCCGAATTACACTTATGCTAGAAATTTTATGAAACAAAACTGCTTAGTCATGACAAATATTCACTGCAAAATTAGGAAAAACTGCACAATACCATCCTCCTTACGCATTTTTAAAATAACACATACACATAAACCATGTACACGCCGACTTATTTTTACTTAAAAAAACATCCCAGAATTGCACAAAAACGGCATTGCGCACACTCTTCACTATATGCATGTACACTGCTTTTTTCTCATAAATCAGAAAAATTTCACAAAAATACATGACAATTTTCTCAATCTTTAAACCCGGTAAAAAGAACATATATGAAATTACATGATCGCGAAAAAGTATTTACCCTTTACAAATATGAACATTTCCACATATAAAATAAATAAAATATCCAAAAACTTTTACCTCTAAATCATCTATTACATTATACACGTCACCAACGAATTCATACATGAAGCATTACAAATATTTAGTATCAAATATTTAAATTATTTCCATGCACGTTTATTTCAACTTAAACGTATACCAAATTCCTACAAGCATAAAATTCACAAAATAACTATCATTTCATTAAAATATAATTAAATTCAAAAACACTACTTAAAATATAAATGAGCACATACATTAAATTAATAAAAATTACCTTACAATCCTAATTACTTTAAACTAAATCATTGCTAATAACAATTTTCCCAATAATACCAAATTCCTTTCCACCTTACATTTACAACAATGCATAAAAATAATATCCTCAAATAATTAAAAATACTAACCTAATCTTCTTCAGAATCTTGATTACGTGGCGGATACACTTTTCTTCCTTCTGTATCAGAATCTTTAAAATCATACTTATCTTTCAAAGCAAGATACCAGGTAAAATAAATAACATAATAAAACACCTTTATTTCTCTCTCGCACAACCTTAAAAAACATTTCTTACTATCCTTTTCAATACCACTAAATACCCATTTCGAATTCACTTTACTTACGGCCATGGGATCCAAAAATTCACAAACACTATTTCACACAACACAGAATAAAGCCAAATACAAAATTCCCAGATTTTTCCCGATTAAAGAACAGTAATTCGTCCATTAATATCACATGACATATCCCATGATCTCTCATTTCCCTCACACAAAATAATGCGTAATCAGAACTGAATACTACTCACATTCTTAACAAAGTCTAACTAACCTAATCTTCTTCCGAATCTTCCTTACATGGTGGATACACTTTTATTACGGATTCAATAAAATTACTGAACGATTTTTTTTCCGAATTTGATAGAATTTGATAAAAAAAAATTCTCTTTATCACATCTACAATTCACTTTAGACAGCGCCATACAATTTCAAAATTATTCAACCCTACTTCACACAACACACAATGAAGCTTAATACAAAACAATATACATCCACAGATACTTGTCCAAATTCCCCCCTTTTCCGATTAAAGAACCGTAATTCGTCCATTAATATCACATGACATATCCCATGATCTCTCATTTCCCCCACACAAAATAATGCGTAATCGGAACTGAGTACTGCTCACATTATTACCAAAGTCCCAGGTAGTAACCTTTATCGCCTCCAAAATGTCGCCAAACTACCAGTTACCATATTGTAAAGATCAACCAACATTTTCTCATAAATATTGTTATTAATTTAATTTTGGGTGAAGAATTCTCAAATTTATTTATCATAAGTGTCTTCTAAATTAAATTCTGCTTGTTTTTGAAATTTTTCATGACATTCTTTCTTTGATTATTATTATTATTATTTTTTTAATTTACTAACTTATGTCCAGGCACATAATGTTGCATTTAATGCCATACCTTAAATATTGTAAAATGTTAAAATAATACATTTCACTTAAAAATGTGGTTGTGACAGTAAATTTTCTGTTACATTTAATCATATCTATAAACACTGGTATACATCATTTTTCAATAATCTATATATTATTTTGTGCATTTCTTTTACAACCAAGATCTGGCATATGACTTGCTTTTCAAGCTGATAACATGGTGTAATAATGTAATCTAATGGTTAAAGTTTACTATGGAACGGGCCAAATTTAATAAATTATTCTTTGATAGAAGTTTATTCATGTGTTCAGTGTGTCTCATCTCTTTAAATTGCTAAAGTAAATTTTATGTACTTGCATTTAGGAATTTGACTGTATCAGAGTAATTTTGTTTCAGTTATTATAACATGCAAGGGAAAAAATTCATACATAGCTCCGTATTTAAAATTAGTTAATTAAAGTCCTTAATAAAGAGGGACGTTTGGTTGTTTTTAAAGTCGATAGAGTTTAATTCAAAAATATGCCACATTAAGGGTTACTTTTTAACCGAATTTAAAATTTTCATTATTTTAACATTACCAATAATTGTTATCTGGAATGTTATTTTAACTCAGATATTGTAATAATATCAAAATTCCTTACTTTTTGATAGGTAATCCAAATGTAAAACAAGGAAAGAAAAAAATTAAAATGTAGAAGTATATTTATTTCATACCTCTAACAAATAGAAACAACACGAGCACTTTTTACTGTCTATCTGCATAGTGTGGCATGTCCTGTAAGACTGAGATTTGTATGGTCAAATCCATATGTTTCAGTTAAAGGAAATGCATGCACAGTCTTCTCATTTTCACTTCGATTAAGGATTCTGTATATACTAGCATAAGAAATATATTAGCTAATGCAGTGTTATACATCAATATTTATAGACAATTATTGTGGTTATGTTTATTATAATCGTATTCACTGTAATTCCTGGAGTGCCTAAACCATCATGCTGTGTAAACAAAACTCAAACCTTCATTACTGCATACTGAAACCACTGAAATGGTGATTATGGTAGAACATCTTTGGTAAAAATTTACTCTACTGTAATCCTTGGCAAATCGTTTCTTTTTTTATATCAAGATCGGCACCAATTTCAAGATGGCCGCTACGCAAAACCAAAATAACACAAACACAAACTCGGTGTCCATGTACACATCAACCTATTTTAACTAAAAAAAAAAAAAAACCAGAGAACTGCACAAACTAGGCATTGTGCACTGCCTTAACTTTGTCCATGTACACATTGATCTATTTTCACTTTAAGAAAATCAGAAAATTAAAAGTATGTTTACCAGAAAAAATTCGCCACTGTCTTAACACACAGAGACAACCAAAAATGCACAAACAGAGAGGAATAAGTTACCAAAAATACATATTTCCTAACATAAAAACATTAAACAACAAATCTTCTAACAAAAATTAACACACAGAGACGAATAAATAAATGAAACATCATTTTTTTTAACATACCTTTTTTTCACATGCATACGTTTAGGCTTCCCACCACCATCTCCTCCATCTTCCAGGTAAGCAATTCAATTAAATTTTTCGTCTCTTAGTCACCTCAGACATACTCAAACGATGGTACCCACACCAAAATAATAGCATGTTCAAAATACAAGACCATACCTCTTCCATGCAACCAAACACAGCAATTGTAAAGAATGGTAAGAACCAAAAACCTGGGTCCGTACAAAAGGTTTACTATTACAAAAGGTAGCCCAAAACTAAATTTATCACAACACATTAGCAATATTTGCAGAAATAACTCCTTTTTATTGACAAAAAAAAAAGTTTTTTTTTTTTTTTTTTTTTTTTTTTCCCCAAAGGCTACTTTTGCCAACGTTATCAACATTAGGGTTACCGAAAAACTTATTTCACGCAATGGACTTCCACATTTCACAAACAACCAATACCACTTTGCGATTTTTTTTCAGACAGAAACCAAGGTGTACCATACAGTAAAGATTAGCCACATCTTCATTTACTACTGTTACAACATAAAATATACTTCTTTGGTAGATTTCTGCAGTTAAATTCAAAAGTTTAAAATTGCATATTGCTTATCATGACCAGATTTTATTTTCTGCACGTAGCTTATTTCTGTGTTGTCAGATAAATGTTACCAGATGCAGTTAATTATTTTTTACTTGCCAATCTCATGAGACAAGTTTTTTTTTTTTTTTTTTTTGCTCCTGCAAGACAACTTTACTTTGTGTTGCAAAATAAATTCATTCTCACTCTTTTTGGACTTGCCTACACATTAAATTTAAAAGAGTTTTATGATTAGGTAAAATGTGATTATCCTAATTTTGTTTCTCTCTTTATCTTGGCAACTTTATATGTTGATTCGGTATCCAGGTTACCTACCAGTGGCTGATTGATAAAACTGCTCATACCTTCAGCTGGTGGTTTGAGTTTATTTTCTGACATAAAAAATTTTAAAAGGCATCCCCCATGTTTATTTTACTATAATCGAAAAATCAAATAATTGCTAAATGTTAAAATATTTAAATGCTTCCTTTAATTTGCATTCTAATAGTTATTTGTTTAAATTTAATATATTCACATATAGTAATTGTGTTTTTTTATTTTAGGTGCTGTGAAAGGCAATGGCAGAGATCCAGTTTATCAAGAGTTCTTATATACATAAGAATACATGGATATAAGATTGTTTATCAGGAATTCAAATAAAATGTGATAAATTGGATTAATAAAAACTATTTTGAATTTTGAAAAGTGTTTTTCGTCTGTTAATCATAATATAGTGCCATAAATTTCTGAATGTGTTTATTTTTCATCCAAATAAATAGGTTTACAAAAATTTGTCATATTAATAGATATTGCAGGATTTAGCATTATTATAAATATTTATGATAGCAGATTTAGCTGAACTACTTTTTTAGTCTCTTTGCAGATGAAGTCACAAAGGTAAGTGGTTAGATATTTTTCTGTATTCCCCATTAAGTAATTTTATCTGGTAAATTACCATTACTTTTATACTAAAGGTGAAAGAATAAGCTTTCCTTGAAAATACAAAAATTTGTAGACATTTCAAAAAATTGGTATTCGTAAAAAAGTTCTTAAATTGCCACATATGCGAAACTGAAAATGTTATATATGAAATAGTTCAGAAATATAAATATTTTCACTATTTTTTAACTATAATTCACTGCATTTGTTATATATAATCACAGTTTAAGGTAGCAGTGCTTTTCTCACTGTGATTTCTCATGTATTTTGATTCATAAATCCACATATTTTGATTTCTCTTTTGAGATTGAATAAAAAATGAACTAAACATTCTCGTTGACATTGAGAGTTGAATAAAAGCTCACCTCAAAATAAAATGAATTAATAAATGTGTGGAAAATTTTACATAGCATATATTGAGCAGAAAGAGTAAACTAATTGGTAGAGTTGATTGCAGAATAAAGTGCCATAATTGCATGGTAAACAGTAGATCTTTTGGAGTTTTTCTATGTTGCGTAAAATGCAGATTTAAATTTTTGATATTGATTGTCATATAAATGGCAATTACTGTTTTATTTTGCTCTGAAATGAATGGTTAGTAATAAAAAAAAATGAATGGTTAGTAATAAAAAATGGGTGAGGTAACCTTTAACATGCGCTAGAATTTACAAAGTTTAATTTGTAGCTGATTTCAACTGGTAAATTTCATTTGACTGAATTTTACATAAAATAATACCAATGAACCATTGCAAATTATTTTCAGAACTTTTTTTTTAATCCAAAAGGGCGATTAGTCTCAAAATGTGACTTCATATCGTCAATCGTAAACTTGTTTCGCTTTTCATTCAAGTCTTGCCTTTTGGCAAAATTTAACATATTTACCTTTAAAATCTTAATCTCTTATCGATTAACAAGCCAAGCTATTTAAAAGCAATACACACCGTTCTTAACAATGTATTTTTTTTACTTTTTAGTCTGATTGATTTAAAATGCATTTAATATTTGTACATAATTACATGATATAGTTCATCACTTTTCAAATATATAGAAGATATTTAACTTTCTGGTGTCAGTATCTTATAAAATGTTTTGCTATTTTCACTGCCCCATCTGTATTGATAATCTATGCACTCATAAACTTTGAGCCCTTTTGAGTGACTGCTTCAGAAAGATAGAATTTTAGAAGAGCTTCTTGAGTTACTTTTTGAATGATATAAAGAATTGTTAATATAATGTCAAATTTTTACAACTAAATATTAAATGTATAAAAAAGCCTGCAGCATTCTCATGTTATGAAAACATATTTATTTATTCTGAGGCTAGGAATTGATTTAGTTTTAAAAATACAATTTATTCCTTTTAACAATTTCCCAACAGTGGCATCAAAACACTATAAATTCCTTACATGCTTTAAAGAAAGATGATTCATTTATGTAAAGATTATTAAATGGCTAATTTTATTATTGAATTTTTAATACAAATTAACTGAAATTAGAAACTGATTTTGTAAAATAATTTAATTATAAATAATTCAATTTGGGAGCTATTGGATGTTTAAAAATGATCGAAAGATTTTTAATGTCTTAAAAATAAAAACAAAATTTTCAGTTTTAATATTTTGTATTAATAATTCATTTTAATTTCCTTGCTCAGTTTTAATATATTCACAAATTCAGATTTAAACATAAAATAAGTTGTATAAATATTTTCAACATTTCTGATTTTTCCATAGTAATCATAGGAGAAGGATTTGAGACTATCTGTGTAAAATAAGTAGGTTTTAGATCACCACACCTTCACATACTTTCACTGGAGGTTTCCTCTGTATATATACTGGGATGTGACACTAAGCAGTTGAGAGTATGTATTTAAGAGGTTAAAGGGATATTGTAACTAGTATTTCAAATCCTGATAACATCCCATACGCTGTCGGTAGGACCTAGATAGGATGTCCTAAGGATATACTGGGATGTGACATTAAGCACTCAGGAGGATGAGTTTAGGAGGAAATTGGGATATTACGGGATGTCCTGAGGATGTAGTAAGTAGGACTTTAAATCCTAATAACATCTCATACGCTGTCGATGGGACATAGATAGGAGGTTTTTAGGATATAATGGGATGTTTTTAGGAGGTTTGTGGGATATCCCGGGATGTCCTGAGGATGTAGTAAGTAGGAGTTCATATCCTAATAACATCCCGCACGCTGTCGATGGGACTTAGTTAGGATGTCCTGAGGATATCCTGGGATGTGATTAGATAAGATAAGAAAGCCTGGACAAGAATAAGCAAGTGGCGCCATCTGTTGGCGAAACCAGAACTAAAACATAATTTCTCTAAAAGCCGAAGGCAAATTTGGATTGGAATTAGGATCGTCAACTAGAACAGAAAGATTTTTATGAATGTGAAATGCCTCTAGAAAATCCAGTTCTCCAATGGAAGATGTTTTTTGAATAATTTTAGCAGCAGAAAAATTGAAAGTGTGATTTTCGGACCAACAATGTTGAGCAACAGAAGACTTCTGTGTTTCCTTTTTTCTAACATATGCCTCATGTTCTTTGACGCGAAATTTTAAGGCTCTCTTACTTTGGCCAATGTAAATTAAACCACACTGGCAAGGAATCCTATAAATACCCCAGGAATTCATATCCGGAATGGGGTCCTTGAGTATAGAAGTCCGAATTTTATTGATGGGAGAATAAACAACCCGAAAGTTAAATTTCTGCAAAATATGTGCAACTTTATAGCTAATTGATGGAAAGAAGGGAATGACAACAGAATTTTTATAATCTCCTAAAATAAGAGTGTGGCTTTTAGTGTGTTGAGTTGAGAATTTTTTAACTGCTTGATTAATAATGTTGGGTGAAAAGCCCCTGTCAATAGCTATTGCTTTTAAATAATTTAGTTCTTCATCAAGGGCTAGTTTGGAGAAGCAAACTTGAAGAGCACGGAAAACATAGGAATAAAATGAAAACTTTTGTTTAGTCGGATGACATGATTTAAAGTGTGGTGGAAGGCAAACCGATGAAGGTTTACGGTAAACTGTAGTACTGAAGTTGGATGTGTTACGTGTGACCAGAATGTCGAGAAACGGAAGAGAATTGCAAGTCTCAAGTTCAAAAGTGAACTGAATAGCAGGATCAATAGAATTCATTGTTGAAAGAACTTCATTTAAATCATCTTTATTACCTTCAAACAGGGTAAAAGTATCGTCTACGTAACGGAACCATACCGGGATGTTTAAAGTTTCAAACAATTTTGATTCATAATAATGCATGTAGATATCAGCCAGGATGGGACTGAGGGGCTTCCCATTGCTAATCCCTCAGTTTGCTTGTAATACAGTAGAATTCCAGAAATCCGCAAAGCATGGGATCAGAGGTTGTGCGGATTTTAGGATGTTACGGATTTCAGGACAGAAAAGATAAATCATAATATTCAGACTAAAAGTGCAAAATAAATAAGGCGTATTAGATACATTTAATTAAATTATTATATATATTATTGCAAAAATTTATTATATGCATTAAATTATTATTACGTATATAAACTGATTATATTATTCATTGTATTATATATACACAGCGTCGAGGTTTGCCAATTTTGCCTCATGCAAAGACTTCCGGTTTCGGATTCCGATGTTAGAATCACTGTTGCTGTAAAATTTCAAGAGCTTTTCTTTATTTTCCCGTATATCACACACAGTCGTGTCGCAATTCCATACCATTCTGCTATAAATCGAGGAGTAGCACCTGCTTCCATCTTTTGCAGAATCTGCACTTTTTGCATTACCGTCAATGCAACGTGTTTACGTTTTTCAACGTTGCAAGCAGTAAAATCATGAGTGCGTTTCTAATCTGTAATTGTATTAAAAAGGGCTGAAATTTAAAATATTCTTAATTTATCCACAAAATATCCGAATAAAAGAAACTGCAGCACTAAATAATCTCGTGAAATAACAAAGCTCAGAAAATACAACAACGTGAATCGTGAACTTGAAAGAAGAGGTGAATGAATCGTCTGCTTTCTTACCTCGATGAAGATTAGAGAAGAAAAAACTTTTATCATGATGTCAATAATTTGGTATTTCCGTTATGACTCGTTATTATTCGGTAATTATGACGTCATTATTCGGTAAGTATTTTTTCTTCGATATTTCGTACTCAATGTTGCGGTTTCCGGAACCTATAAACTGAATGTTTATATTTTGAGAGGCAACGCGGATTTCAGGAGTTGGCGGATTTCAGATCGGCGGATTTTCCGTATTTGACTGTATTTATTTTGGAAAACAAAATCTGTTTGTTTCAAACAGAGTTGAGTGAGAGAAATTAGCTTATCAATTTCGATGCAAGAGAAATGAAATTCGCAAAGTCTGGTTTCTAGACATCTTAATACACCCTCCACTGGAACATTGGTAAATAATGATTTTACATCAAAAGAGACCATGAGTAAATTTCTAGGAGAAATGTTTTTAACCCTTTTTACAAATTAGCTTATCAATTTCGATGCAAGAGAAATGAAATTCGCAAAGTCTGGTTTCTAGACATCTTAATACACCCTCCACTGGAACATTGGTAAATAATGATTTTACATCAAAAGAGACCATGAGTAAATTTCTAGGAGAAATGTTTTTAACCCTTTTTACAAACTCTATTGAATTTTTTATGGTGTAAATGTTATTGTCTAATAGAGTTGAAAATCTAGAAACTAAATATTTAGCTAATGGATACGAGGCAGTACCTAAATTTGATACAGTAGGGCTTAAAGAATACCACTTTTATGAATTTTGGGAAGAGCATATAATTTGGCACAATTCGCAACAGATGGGATAAGCGAATGTTTTAAGTTGCTTGAAAGGATTTGTGAAGATTTGATCGCAGTTTTTATTTTTGACAGGACCGAAGGTGAAGGATCTTTAGGGATCGGATTATATGGTCCTTCGTTTAAGAGTTGAGTGACACCATCGATGTAAGTGTTCTTATCCATGACGACTATCTGGCCACCTTTGTCGGCCTTTGAAATGATAATATCCGGGTTAGAATGAATTTTGCGCATTGTAGCTGTTTCTCTCGCAGCTAGATTTGGTTTCAAAGGTTTATTGAATTTCACATTATGAGCGACAAGATGCCTAATCATTTCTTTCTGTGAATCTGAAACTTTACTGAACTTGAAAGCTTTTTTGATAGGAGCCAAAATCTTTGGAATCGAGGGTTTACAACTTTGTGAGAAGTTAAAATTATATTTTAGAATTCTCTCTTGCTCTTCTGATAAACTAACATTAGAAATATTAAATATTGGTTAAATGTTTACAATGGGAAGATTTTTTGAACTACTTGAACTGGAAGACTATAAAAGAAGTTTTTCGAATTTAACAGCAAGGGTGTTTTTATGACGGTTAACTGCATTCTCATTCATTTCTAGACCTAGACTTTTGTTCAAGGGCACTGAATTTTGGATATGAATTAACAAGTTCCAGATGAAGCTTAAAGAGCTCATGTTCAATTTTGGACAAATGTTGACGTGTATCCCTTATGATGGACTGAAGAAAAGGCAAGTTTGCAGTTTAACAGAATTCTTGAAACGCGACTGGAAGGTTTTTGATTAGATTTGATTTGAATGAAATTGGGGATCAATTTTTTACATTTACACTTAAGTAAAAAGTCAAGATGATTCAGGAATTTTTGCCGTTTCAGGCGTAATTTAGTGAAACGATTAACGGATGAAGGCATGATAAACAATGCCGAAAATCAAACTAAATTAACTAACCAAGCACGCACAAAACAGCAGAAAAATCCCACACTGAAACGAATAGAAAACAAAACGTTTGCAACCAAAATGCATGAAATCAGACAAGCAAAGCACAATATCCAAATATGCGAAACACAAACAGAACTTCAAAATTGCAAAAAAATACTTACCGAAACCCATGCAATCACAAAATGGCGGTCATACCACGTGCAAAAAAGGAAGCGACAAAAAAGCTGTTTTCGGCTCCGAAACACACACATACGTAAGACGACGAAAACCACGTGGAAAAAAGAACAGATGGCGCCACTAGCTTATTTTCTCTCCAGGCTTTCTTATCTTATCTAATCATTATATTCGTTCATTTGCGCTTTTGCAGCTGAGGATGGTGGTTCGGTAAAACCATCGAAACTAGTCTTGTGAAAATTTGAAAATATAACGCTGATTTTTGTTGTTTGACTTCTGAATTAGTATAGATCATCAATTTAAATCTGGTAAGCTGGCATGCAGAAATTATACAATTAAAAATATGAAACCGTAATCTCTACATATAATAAAAGGGCTAGAGTAGACTTTAAGGTACCCCTTGTATTATGGCGAAGTTGTTGTTTGGTTTATCGCCAAGTTGTTGTTTCATTTATGGTAGCCTGAGTAGTTGAATGTTATGGAAACCCTATTGTGACGTAATCGGGTGCGTGATTTGGGAAATTTTCAATCATGGAATGTTTTGAAAGCGTTTTTGTAGTGTGTGTTGGTTTGATTCTTTAGACGGTAAGAATGGCCGAATGTAGTAAGATTAATTTGAAGTTTCTGTGCGATTTGGAGCGAAAGCAAAAAAGAGCTTTAATTGACTGGTGTGTAAATGAAGGTTTACTTAGTAGCCATTATAAGTGTCCTGTATGTAGGAAGGATATGCGTCTAGTCGAACGTAAAAACCGTTTAGATGGATTTGAATGGGTTTGTAGGAAGAAAGGTTCAGATGGTCACTATGTGAAGCGTTCGATCAGAAAAAGTACCTGCTTTGAAAAACGTCATTTGAGTATGATATTTTGATTTTTACGTGGCTCTGGGTGTACGAAGCGAACTCGGAAATCATGGTAAGTGAATATTTTCTTTTGGTAGTACTTAAATGTATAACATGTTTTTCCTTTTTTATGTTATTTTATTGTTTGGTTTAAAATGTATTTTATTGAGATTATGTATTTTTTGTTTACCTTTATTATAGAATTTGGTGCTCCTTTGACTTTTTAAGTGAAAATATATCAATATGTACATGGATAAAGTAAAGGGAGTGCGCAATGCAAGTTTGTGCACTTCTGGGATTTTTTTAAAATGAAAATAGGCCGACGTGTACATGGATAAAGTTAAAAGAGTGCGCAATGCCACTTTTGTGCAATTCGGGGATTTTTTTAAAGTGAAAATAGGTCGACGTATACATGCAGAAAGTCAAAGGAGTGCGCAATGCCATTTTTGTGCAATTCGGGGATTTTTTTTAAGTGAAAATAAGTCTATGTGTACATGGATACCGAGTTTGTGCAATTGTTTGTCTTGTTATTTTGGCTTTGTGTAGCGGCGAGCAAGCCAAAATAACAAGTCAAAGAATTGCACAAAATCGGTATCCATGTACCGCCAAAAATCGCCAAATTTCGCCAAGGGGTAACCTAAACTATAGTTTTACCAATAAAAGAAAGAGTCTGTGTGCGTGTGTGTCTTTCGTTCGCGCTTGCGCGTAAGCTAATACTTCCACGGCTACGAAATTTGGTACATAGGTGCATATAGACAAGAGCCAGTGCACGTCGAAGCGATTTTTTCGAATTAGAATTTTTTTTATTTTATGTTTTGTGACGAAATCGCGTCATTTTGAGACATAATGGGCTATAGGAAAGCGAGATTTTACTCTACACCATTTTCACATCGTCATGAAACGTAGGCACTTAGCTATTTTACCAACGTAAAATAAATTAATCAATAAATCAATAAATCGATTAATCAATAAATCAATTAATCAATAAATCGATTAAATACGAATTCATTTAACAAAGTGACCTTAACACCTTTTCAACGGGATTTTTTCTTAAAAAGTTTATTTTTAAAAATATACAGTTTGTTTTTCTTTGATTTTGGGACACGTTAAACTTTCATCCTTGCGACTGCCTTTACAAAAAAAAATTTTGGAAAAATGATAATATTTTGTATTTTAAAAAAATGTTTTAAATGAAGCTACCGAGTACACATCTCACATCTTTAAAAATGTGATTTTGGCAACAATTTTCCTTTCTTATTCTTGTTGACAGATTTTTGATGAAATCGCATCATTTTGAATAGTTTCATTCTTTTAGAAGTATGAGTTTGGCAACAATCTTTCATCGTATTTCTTATGTCACTGTTTTTAAGAGATTGGCATATTTCATTGCCATTTATATATATATATATATATATATATATATGTGGCGTTCCGACAGATACTTCAACTTCTATTCATGAGATGGCGACACGTGTAAAATCCAGTTCTTAATCGGAGCAGCAAAGCGACGTCATTACTCACTCAGACTTCTCGTCAGACAACTCTACGCGACGGTAGCATGAACTGTGTTCCGAGCTCTGCGTTGATCTCTGCAATGTAATTTAAATTGTAATTTAGTACTTAATATATTCTTTTGTTATAGGAGATTGTCTACTGTTATTTTCTTTAATTATATCATGCATTAAGCGCACGACCACCAAAAGTGGTGACCTTTTGACTGAGCACGCTACTGACAATGGATTTTCAACGACCCTAAGCCACGTGCATCCAAGGCATTCTGAAGAACTGACTAAAAATAACAACGAATATGGACATTAAACGTATGCTACAAAGTACCCCTTCAATTATTTCTAGAAGTATTGATATATATTGCTTGTGTTTTTTTCAAAGTCGTGCGCATCATCGCAAAGAGCTTCAGCAAATCATCAGTGTGATCTGTTCCGTTCCGCTGACTTCGCCAGCCGTGCAATAATTCTTCGATCATTCAACTTTTGTGACAAATGTGATACAATAGTGATTTTCGCTAAATGTGCTACATCAGTAATTTTTCTGCAACGTGCTACGGCAAAATTCTTCCCTCAGTGTTCGAAAGTAGTGAATTTTTTTCCCATGTGCTACAGGAGTGATTTCCTTTTTCCTTCGAAAGTGCCTTAGCAGTGTGAAGTGGTGATTTTGTGTGTGCGCAATACAAAATGAACGCATCATTTTTTTTCTCAAATAGGGGTTTCTTTTCAAATGCATTTCGGTAAAATATTATTTGTGTGTGTAATTGCTGACCCTGTATTATTTGTGTGTGTATCGTTACGTAAATTTTTTCTGCATGGTTAAAATATTTATTGTTATCATGGTAAAATATCAATAGTGTATCCTCACGCTACAATATTTGTGCTGTTACGTGTTTATTAATTAAAGTGAAAATTATCTGTCAGTATGCCCGACGATATTCCACCAGAGCCACAAATCACACGCGTTGCGGTGAAGCCACCGCCTTTCTGGAAAAATAATCCTTCATTGTGGTTCGCTCAGATCGAAGCACAATTTTCTATCGCTCGCATTAGTGACGAGTCTACAAAATTCAACCATGTAGTTGCAGCAATTGAGTCTGATATTCTGAATTCAGTGCATGACTTAATTCTCAAACCACCTGATTGTGATAAATACTCCAAACTGAAACAGCGGCTCATTGAAGTCTATTCAGAAAGTGAATCTTCAAAAATACGTACTTTACCACAAGGACTTGAACTTGGAGATCAGCGACCTTCATACTTGCTGTCACGAATGCGTGATCTGGCAGGAAGCCATTTTAGTGACGACTTGTTGAAGTCACTATGGCTTTCGCGTCTCCCTAATAACATACAAATAATTCTTGCTGCTTCCAATGAAGATCTAACCCGTTTAGCAGCAATGGCTGACAAAATTAATGAACTTGTTACTCCAGCTTATGTCAGTGCTGCTAATGCTGCACCTTACAGTTTATCCCTCGAACAACAAGTGGCTGAATTGACCAAAAAAGTATCTGAACTCTCTACAAGTCTTCATGCTTCACGGAGATACAATCGATCAAATCAGGGCCCACGTAATAAATTTCGTGGCCGAAGCAGGAGTCGATCTCGTCACAATACTCGAACGCAGTACAAAGAACCTACAAGTGGCATATGTTTTTATCATATGAATTTTGGCGCTCAAGCTCGCAAGTGTGCCCCTCCATGCACTTTTCAACAAGCGGGAAACTAAATGGGCGGTCTTCTGCTGGCCAACAGAATGTCCGCCACATCGATAGAATTGTACTGGCTAATCGTTCAACTCAGTTATGTTTTCTAGTAGATACTGGAGCTGACATATCAGTGCTCCCGAGAACTAAAACAAATGCTCACCAACTTAATAAACTTGTACTGTATGCAGCCAATGGTACCCAAATTGGAACCAACGGCACCAAACTATTGACACTTGATTTAAACTTGCGCCGGACTTTCAACTGGCCTTTTATTATTGCGGATGTAACTCAAGCAATAATTGGTGTCGACTTCTTGACACATTTCCATCTTCTAGTGGATGTCAAGAATAATTGCTTAATTGATGCTACAACTCAGCTGACATCACTGGGCCAAGCTTCTCCCATATCGAACGTACCTACCAACATAAGTGTTGTATCGGGCAGCACACGGTTTCATCGGTTATTAGCAGAATTCCCTGACATTTTAAACCCATCCAGATCAGGGCAGCATACCCATCAGCCAGAAGTGTATCATCACTTTGAAACACATGGCCCACCCGTATTTTCCAAGCCTCGTCGTCTTTCTCCAGAGATGCTAAAAACTGCTCGCAAAGAATTTGAATTCATGCTAGCACAGGGAACCATTCGCCCATCTAAAAGTCCATGGGCCAGTCCACTTCACATGGTTAAAAAGTCTAATGGTGACTGGCGGCCTTGTGGAGATTATCGTTGACTTAATGCCGTCACAGTCCCTGACAGATATCCAGTCCCACATATCCAAGACTGTTCCCATCTTTTTCATGGAACAAACATATTTTCTACCCTCGATCTTGCCAGAGCATATCATCAGATCCCAGTGCATGCTGAAGATGTGCCCAAGACTGCAGTGACTACACCATTTGGTCTCTTTGAGTACTTATATATGCCATTTGGCCTTCGCAATGCTGGCCAAACATTTCAGCGTTTCATTCACCAAGTACTGTCTGGCCTCGATTTCTGCATCCCATATTTTGATGATATCCTGGTTGCATCTACAGATGCGGAAGAACATTTTCAACATCTGCGTCAGATTTTCACTCGCCTTAAAGATCATGGATTAAAACTAAATCCATCCAAATGTGTACTTGGTCAACCCTCAGTTTCCTTTCTTGGATGTCTCATCACCCAGAATGGAGTCAAACCTTTACCGGAAAGAGTCGAAGCAATTAACGACCTACCTCAGCCCAAAACCATCTCTGAACTGAAGCGTTTTCTAGCAATGTTAAATTTCTACCGACGCTTTCTGTGAAATGCCGCAAAAACACAAGCCTGCCTACATGAGTTTCTGAAGAATAGCAAAAAACGATCAACGAGCTGTCCCTTGGATTGAATCTGCATCTTCAGCATTCGTGCAATGCAAACACGATCTGGCAAATGCAGCCACACTTCCTTATCACTCACCTAGTGATCAGCTCTCTATAATGGTAGATGCATCTGACATGGCCATAGGAGCAGTGCTTCAAGCCCATACCACTAAAGGACTTTCCCCAACGGCATTCTTCTCCAGAAAACTTACTACTGCAGAAAGGAAATACAGCACATATGACAGGGAGCTACTTGCTGTTTACTGTGCTGTTAAATACTTCCGGCACAACTTGGAAGGACACGACTTCATCATTTTCACCGATCATCGACCATTAGCCTTCGCTTTTAGAAAAAACTCTGACTCATGTTCTCCTCGTCAGCTTCGACATCTGGATTTCATCGCCCAGTTTAGTACCGATATCAGATATGTCTCTGGTACTGATAATTGTGTCGCTGATGACTTGTCTCGGGTAAACAATATCAACCTCACTACCCCAGATTTCTCTGAAATTGCAAAAGCTCAATTGCATGATGAGGAACTCAAGAACCTAATCTCAAATCCACAAACCTCCCTTCAGTTACAACCGCTGCACATTGATCCAACGCTTAAAATTTACTGTGACATAGAGAACAATAGAATACGTCCCTATATTCCTGTCAATTTTAGACGTGAAGTGTTTAATGCCTTGCACAATTTGGCACATCCTGGAATCCGTGCCACCAAAAAGCTGATCGCAGACAGATTTGTCTGGCCAGCAATGAATCAAGACATCACAGAATGGACTCGTTCATGTATTAGATGTCAACGGTGTAAAGTATCCCGTCACAGTCACAGCCCCATTCAACAATTTATACTTCCAGCAAGACGCTTTGATCATGTGCACTTAGACTTGGTTAGCCCATTGCATCCTTCAAATGCTTACACTTACCACGTCACTTATATTGCTCGGTACACAAGATGGCTTGAAGCCATTCCTATTGAAAATATATCCGCTGGAACTGTAGCTCGAGCATTCATCTCCCAGTGGCTTTCAAGATTTGGCATGCCTACCACCATCACTACTGACCAAGGCCGACAATTTCAATGTCACTTGTTCGCATCCCTCACCTCTCTTCTTGGCATTCGCCATATTCGCACAACATCATACCATTCATCTGGAAATGGGATGGTGGAACGCTTTCACCGATCTCTCAAACAAGGTCTGAAGTGCCACAGTAGCACACACTGGACAGAAGCCTTACCCCTAGTCTTGCTTGGTCTTCGCACAGCATTCAAATAAGACATTGGTAGCACTTGTGCTGAAATGTTATATGGTGCAACCCTCCTTCTGCCAGGTGAATTCTTTCACGCAGAATCTACTCCAGTTATCGACCATCCAACATTTCTTCAACGTTTACGTGAGACCCTGAGCAATATCTCGCCAACTCCAGCATCTTCGCATAACCAGCCAAGCTATTTTGTACATCCTGCGCTTGAGACATCTTCGCACGTACTCGTGCGCAACGATGCAATTAAGCCAACTTTAACACCTTCATATGATGGTCCATTCAAAGTTGTCAAACGAACACGGAAACATTTCACCATCATCTGCAATGGTAAACAATCAGTGATTGGAATCGATCGTCTCAAACCAGCATTTCTAATGCAAGATCCAACAACTTCCTCATCAACATCACTCCCGGAAGAAAGCTTACATCCCGTTGAAGAGCAACCTAAAACTACCAGATCTGGAAGAAAGGTTAAATTTAACACAAAGTACTTATAACGTACCGATGTTACATGGGGGGGGGGGGTACTGTGGCGTTCCGACAGATACTTCAACTTCTATTCATGAGATGGCGCCACGTGTAAAATCCAGTTCTTAATCGGAGCAGCAAAGCGACGTCATTACTCACTCAGACTTCTCGTGAGACAACTGTACGCGACTGTAGCATGAACTGTGTTCGGAGCTCTGTGTTGATCTCTGCAATGTAATTTAAATTGTAATTTAGTACTTAATATATTATTTTGTTATAGGAGATTGTCTACTCTTATTTTCTTTAATTATATCATGCATTAAGCACATGACCACCAAATATATAAGGTATTTCCACTGCCTTCTTAACATGCCTTCGTGGTGCAGTGATCAGCAGCGACGCGTATTCGAGAGGTCAGTGGTTCGCGTCCCGGAGAGGGCACTGTTCATTTTTCATCTCCCCCTGCTTTCAAAAAATACCTAATATATCTACAGTGGCTCCCGAGCTAAAAGGTAGAGAATGATGATTCTTCACCACCAGAATTTGCGATTGAGTCCCCTAAAACCCCAGTCACCCTTTAAAAGGGGAAGTATATGTGGCGTTCCGACAGATACTTCCACTTCTATTCATGAGATGGCGCCACGTGTAAAATCCAGTTCTTAATCGGAGCAGCAAAGCGACGTCATTACTCACTCAGACTTCTCGACAGAGAACTGTACGCGACTGTGTCATGAACTGTCTTCCGAGCTCTGCGTTGATCTCTGCAATATAATTTAAATTGTAATTTAGTACTTAATATATTCTTTTGTTATAGGAGATTGTCTACTGTTATTTTCTTTAATTATATCATGCATTAAGCGCACGACCACCAAATATATATAATACATTTTTATTGATTTTTTTTTTTTTGATAAAGTTGTTCTGCAGAATAAAATTCTGCGCGGCATTCTATGTCTTTTGAGTTGCTTTCAGGTTATTTTTTGCTTATTTCACTGTTTGTAAGATATTGGAAAATTTTGCATGTTTTTTTTTTTTTTATTTTATTTTATTTTTTTTATTTATTTTTTTTTTTTCTTCAACGGAAAGTTGGTTAATTTTTTTATTATGATAATTAATATTTGTAGCTTATTTCATTGTAACTTTTTTCTGTTGAAAATATAAGATAAAATATCACCAATTATACTTTGCTTTTCAGAATTTATTGTTCTAAGTATTCTTTTATGTTATTTATTGCTCATTTCACTGTTTTTAAGATATTGAAAAGTTTTGACTGTTTTTTTTAGGAAACAAAGTTCTTAACCTCCTTTATACCATTTGAGTTCTTAAGAATTTGCAAAGGGAAGTTGGTTAATTTATTTATTAAGGGATATTGCTTATTTTATTGTAATTTTGTTATACGTAATAACTTTTTTTTCATGAAGTTGTTCTGCATAGTAAAATTCTACGCAGTTTTTAAATTTAACGTTTGGTGTTTAACAGCAAGGGTGTTTTTATGACGGTTAACTGCATTCTCATTCATTTCTAGACCTAGACTTTTGTTCAAGGGCACTGAATTTTGGATATGAATTAACAAGTTCCAGATGAAGCTTAAAGAGCTCATGTTCAATTTTGGACAAATGTTGACGTGTATCCCTTATGATGGACTGAAGAAAAGGCAAGTTTGCAGTTTAACAGAATTCTTGAAACGCGACTGGAAGGTTTTTGATTAGATTTGATTTGAATGAAATTGGGGATCAATTTTTTACATTTACACTTAAGTAAAAAGTCAAGATGATTCAGGAATTTTTGCCGTTTCAGGCGTAATTTAGTGAAACGATTAACGGATGAAGGCATGATAAACAATGCCGAAAATCAAACTAAATTAACTAACCAAGCACGCACAAAACAGCAGAAAAATCCCACACTGAAACGAATAGAAAACAAAACGTTTGCAACCAAAATGCATGAAATCAGACAAGCAAAGCACAATATCCAAATATGCGAAACACAAACAGAACTTCAAAATTGCAAAAAAATACTTACCGAAACCCATGCAATCACAAAATGGCGGTCATACCACGTGCAAAAAAGGAAGCGACAAAAAAGCTGTTTTCGGCTCCGAAACACACACATACGTAAGACGACGAAAACCACGTGGAAAAAAGAACAGATGGCGCCACTAGCTTATTTTCTCTCCAGGCTTTCTTATCTTATCTAATCATTATATTCGTTCATTTGCGCTTTTGCAGCTGAGGATGGTGGTTCGGTAAAACCATCGAAACTAGTCTTGTGAAAATTTGAAAATATAACGCTGATTTTTGTTGTTTGACTTCTGAATTAGTATAGATCATCAATTTAAATCTGGTAAGCTGGCATGCAGAAATTATACAATTAAAAATATGAAACCGTAATCTCTACATATAATAAAAGGGCTAGAGTAGACTTTAAGGTACCCCTTGTATTATGGCGAAGTTGTTGTTTGGTTTATCGCCAAGTTGTTGTTTCATTTATGGTAGCCTGAGTAGTTGAATGTTATGGAAACCCTATTGTGACGTAATCGGGTGCGTGATTTGGGAAATTTTCAATCATGGAATGTTTTGAAAGCGTTTTTGTAGTGTGTGTTGGTTTGATTCTTTAGACGGTAAGAATGGCCGAATGTAGTAAGATTAATTTGAAGTTTCTGTGCGATTTGGAGCGAAAGCAGAAAAGAGCTTTAATTGACTGGTGTGTAAATGAAGGTTTACTTAGTAGCCATTATAAGTGTCCTGTATGTAGGAAGGATATGCGTCTAGTCGAACGTAAAAACCGTTTAGATGGATTTGAATGGGTTTGTAGGAAGAAAGGTTCAGATGGTCACTATGTGAAGCGTTCGATCAGAAAAAGTACCTGCTTTGAAAAACGTCATTTGAGTATGATATTTTGATTTTTACGTGGCTCTGGGTGTACGAAGCGAACTCGGAAATCATGGTAAGTGAATATTTTCTTTTGGTAGTACTTAAATGTATAACATGTTTTTCCTTTTTTATGTTATTTTATTGTTTGGTTTAAAATGTATTTTATTGAGATTATGTATTTTTTGTTTACCTTTATTATAGAATTTGGTGCTCCTTTGACTTTTTAAGTGAAAATATATCAATATGTACATGGATAAAGTAAAGGGAGTGCGCAATGCAAGTTTGTGCACTTCTGGGATTTTTTTAAAATGAAAATAGGCCGACGTGTACATGGATAAAGTTAAAAGAGTGCGCAATGCCACTTTTGTGCAATTCGGGGATTTTTTTAAAGTGAAAATAGGTCGACGTATACATGCAGAAAGTCAAAGGAGTGCGCAATGCCATTTTTGTGCAATTCGGGGATTTTTTTTAAGTGAAAATAAGTCTATGTGTACATGGATACCGAGTTTGTGCAATTGTTTGTCTTGTTATTTTGGCTTTGTGTAGCGGCGAGCAAGCCAAAATAACAAGTCAAAGAATTGCACAAAATCGGTATCCATGTACCGCCAAAAATCGCCAAATTTCGCCAAGGGGTAACCTAAACTATAGTTTTACCAATAAAAGAAAGAGTCTGTGTGCGTGTGTGTCTTTCGTTCGCGCTTGCGCGTAAGCTAATACTTCCACGGCTACGAAATTTGGTACATAGGTGCATATAGACAAGAGCCAGTGCACGTCGAAGCGATTTTTTCGAATTAGAATTTTTTTTATTTTATGTTTTGTGACGAAATCGCGTCATTTTGAGACATAATGGGCTATAGGAAAGCGAGATTTTACTCTACACCATTTTCACATCGTCATGAAACGTAGGCACTTAGCTATTTTACCAACGTAAAATAAATTAATCAATAAATCAATAAATCGATTAATCAATAAATCAATTAATCAATAAATCGATTAAATACGAATTCATTTAACAAAGTGACCTTAACACCTTTTCAACGGGATTTTTTCTTAAAAAGTTTATTTTTAAAAATATACAGTTTGTTTTTCTTTGATTTTGGGACACGTTAAACTTTCATCCTTGCGACTGCCTTTACAAAAAAAAATTTTGGAAAAATGATAATATTTTGTATTTTAAAAAAATGTTTTAAATGAAGCTACCGAGTACACATCTCACATCTTTAAAAATGTGATTTTGGCAACAATTTTCCTTTCTTATTCTTGTTGACAGATTTTTGATGAAATCGCATCATTTTGAATAGTTTCATTCTTTTAGAAGTATGAGTTTGGCAACAATCTTTCATCGTATTTCTTATGTCACTGTTTTTAAGAGATTGGCATATTTCATTGCCATTTATATATATATATATATATATATATATATGTGGCGTTCCGACAGATACTTCAACTTCTATTCATGAGATGGCGACACGTGTAAAATCCAGTTCTTAATCGGAGCAGCAAAGCGACGTCATTACTCACTCAGACTTCTCGTCAGACAACTCTACGCGACGGTAGCATGAACTGTGTTCCGAGCTCTGCGTTGATCTCTGCAATGTAATTTAAATTGTAATTTAGTACTTAATATATTCTTTTGTTATAGGAGATTGTCTACTGTTATTTTCTTTAATTATATCATGCATTAAGCGCACGACCACCAAAAGTGGTGACCTTTTGACTGAGCACGCTACTGACAATGGATTTTCAACGACCCTAAGCCACGTGCATCCAAGGCATTCTGAAGAACTGACTAAAAATAACAACGAATATGGACATTAAACGTATGCTACAAAGTACCCCTTCAATTATTTCTAGAAGTATTGATATATATTGCTTGTGTTTTTTTCAAAGTCGTGCGCATCATCGCAAAGAGCTTCAGCAAATCATCAGTGTGATCTGTTCCGTTCCGCTGACTTCGCCAGCCGTGCAATAATTCTTCGATCATTCAACTTTTGTGACAAATGTGATACAATAGTGATTTTCGCTAAATGTGCTACATCAGTAATTTTTCTGCAACGTGCTACGGCAAAATTCTTCCCTCAGTGTTCGAAAGTAGTGAATTTTTTTCCCATGTGCTACAGGAGTGATTTCCTTTTTCCTTCGAAAGTGCCTTAGCAGTGTGAAGTGGTGATTTTGTGTGTGCGCAATACAAAATGAACGCATCATTTTTTTTCTCAAATAGGGGTTTCTTTTCAAATGCATTTCGGTAAAATATTATTTGTGTGTGTAATTGCTGACCCTGTATTATTTGTGTGTGTATCGTTACGTAAATTTTTTCTGCATGGTTAAAATATTTATTGTTATCATGGTAAAATATCAATAGTGTATCCTCACGCTACAATATTTGTGCTGTTACGTGTTTATTAATTAAAGTGAAAATTATCTGTCAGTATGCCCGACGATATTCCACCAGAGCCACAAATCACACGCGTTGCGGTGAAGCCACCGCCTTTCTGGAAAAATAATCCTTCATTGTGGTTCGCTCAGATCGAAGCACAATTTTCTATCGCTCGCATTAGTGACGATTCTACAAAATTCAACCATGTAGTTGCAGCAATTGAGTCTGATATTCTGAATTCAGTGCATGACTTAATTCTCAAACCACCTGATTGTGATAAATACTCCAAACTGAAACAGCGGCTCATTGAAGTCTATTCAGAAAGTGAATCTTCAAAAATACGTACTTTACCACAAGGACTTGAACTTGGAGATCAGCGACCTTCATACTTGCTGTCACGAATGCGTGATCTGGCAGGAAGCCATTTTAGTGACGACTTGTTGAAGTCACTATGGCTTTCGCGTCTCCCTAATAACATACAAATAATTCTTGCTGCTTCCAATGAAGATCTAACCCGTTTAGCAGCAATGGCTGACAAAATTAATGAACTTGTTACTCCAGCTTATGTCAGTGCTGCTAATGCTGCACCTTCCAGTTTATCCCTCGAACAACAAGTGGCTGAATTGACCAAAAAAGTATCTGAACTCTCTACAAGTCTTCATGCTTCACGGAGATACAATCGATCAAATCAGGGCCCACGTAATAAATTTCGTGGCCGAAGCAGGAGTCGATCTCGTCACAATACTCGAACGCAGTACAAAGAACCTACAAGTGGCATATGTTTTTATCATATGAATTTTGGCGCTCAAGCTCGCAAGTGTGCCCCTCCATGCACTTTTCAACAAGCGGGAAACTAAATGGGCGGTCTTCTGCTGGCCAACAGAATGTCCGCCACATCGATAGAATTGTACTGGCTGATCGTTCAACTCAGTTATGTTTTCTAGTAGATACTGGAGCTGACATATCAGTGCTCCCGAGAACTAAAACAAATGCTCACCAACTTAATAAACTTGTACTGTATGCAGCCAATGGTACCCAAATTGGAACCAACGGCACCAAACTATTGACACTTGATTTAAACTTGCGCCGGACTTTCAACTGGCCTTTTATTATTGCGGATGTAACTCAAGCAATAATTGGTGTCGACTTCTTGACACATTTCCATCTTCTAGTGGATGTCAAGAATAATTGCTTAATTGATGCTACAACTCAGCTGACATCACTGGGCCAAGCTTCTCCCATATCGAACGTACCTACCAACATAAGTGTTGTATCGGGCAGCACACGGTTTCATCGGTTATTAGCAGAATTCCCTGACATTTTAAACCCATCCAGATCAGGGCAGCATACCCATCAGCCAGAAGTGTATCATCACTTTGAAACACATGGCCCACCCGTATTTTCCAAGCCTCGTCGTCTTTCTCCAGAGATGCTAAAAACTGCTCGCAAAGAATTTGAATTCATGCTAGCACAGGGAACCATTCGCCCATCTAAAAGTCCATGGGCCAGTCCACTTCACATGGTTAAAAAGTCTAATGGTGACTGGCGGCCTTGTGGAGATTATCGTTGACTTAATGCCGTCACAGTCCCTGACAGATATCCAGTCCCACATATCCAAGACTGTTCCCATCTTTTTCATGGAACAAACATATTTTCTACCCTCGATCTTGCCAGAGCATATCATCAGATCCCAGTGCATGCTGAAGATGTGCCCAAGACTGCAGTGACTACACCATTTGGTCTCTTTGAGTACTTATATATGCCATTTGGCCTTCGCAATGCTGGCCAAACATTTCAGCGTTTCATTCACCAAGTACTGTCTGGCCTCGATTTCTGCATCCCATATTTTGATGATATCCTGGTTGCATCTACAGATGCGGAAGAACATTTTCAACATCTGCGTCAGATTTTCACTCGCCTTAAAGATCATGGATTAAAACTAAATCCATCCAAATGTGTACTTGGTCAACCCTCAGTTTCCTTTCTTGGATGTCTCATCACCCAGAATGGAGTCAAACCTTTACCGGAAAGAGTCGAAGCAATTAACGACCTACCTCAGCCCAAAACCATCTCTGAACTGAAGCGTTTTCTAGCAATGTTAAATTTCTACCGACGCTTTCTGTGAAATGCCGCAAAAACACAAGCCTGCCTACATGAGTTTCTGAAGAATAGCAAAAAACGATCAACGAGCTGTCCCTTGGATTGAATCTGCATCTTCAGCATTCGTGCAATGCAAACACGATCTGGCAAATGCAGCCACACTTCCTTATCACTCACCTAGTGATCAGCTCTCTATAATGGTAGATGCATCTGACATGGCCATAGGAGCAGTGCTTCAAGCCCATACCACTAAAGGACTTTCCCCAACGGCATTCTTCTCCAGAAAACTTACTACTGCAGAAAGGAAATACAGCACATATGACAGGGAGCTACTTGCTGTTTACTGTGCTGTTAAATACTTCCGGCACAACTTGGAAGGACACGACTTCATCATTTTCACCGATCATCGACCATTAGCCTTCGCTTTTAGAAAAAACTCTGACTCATGTTCTCCTCGTCAGCTTCGACATCTGGATTTCATCGCCCAGTTTAGTACCGATATCAGATATGTCTCTGGTACTGATAATTGTGTCGCTGATGACTTGTCTCAGGTAAACAATATCAACCTCACTACCCCAGATTTCTCTGAAATTGCAAAAGCTCAATTGCATGATGAGGAACTCAAGAACCTAATCTCAAATCCACAAACCTCCCTTCAGTTACAACCGCTGCACATTGATCCAACGCTTAAAATTTACTGTGACATAGAGAACAATAGAATACGTCCCTATATTCCTGTCAATTTTAGACGTGAAGTGTTTAATGCCTTGCACAATTTGGCACATCCTGGAATCCGTGCCACCAAAAAGCTGATCGCAGACAGATTTGTCTGGCCAGCAATGAATCAAGACATCACAGAATGGACTCGTTCATGTATTAGATGTCAACGGTGTAAAGTATCCCGTCACAGTCACAGCCCCATTCAACAATTTATACTTCCAGCAAGACGCTTTGATCATGTGCACTTAGACTTGGTTAGCCCATTGCATCCTTCAAATGCTTACACTTACCACGTCACTTATATTGCTCGGTACACAAGATGGCTTGAAGCCATTCCTATTGAAAATATATCCGCTGGAACTGTAGCTCGAGCATTCATCTCCCAGTGGCTTTCAAGATTTGGCATGCCTACCACCATCACTACTGACCAAGGCCGACAATTTCAATGTCACTTGTTCGCATCCCTCACCTCTCTTCTTGGCATTCGCCATATTCGCACAACATCATACCATTCATCTGGAAATGGGATGGTGGAACGCTTTCACCGATCTCTCAAACAAGGTCTGAAGTGCCACAGTAGCACACACTGGACAGAAGCCTTACCCCTAGTCTTGCTTGGTCTTCGCACAGCATTCAAATAAGACATTGGTAGCACTTGTGCTGAAATGTTATATGGTGCAACCCTCCTTCTGCCAGGTGAATTCTTTCACGCAGAATCTACTCCAGTTATCGACCATCCAACATTTCTTCAACGTTTACGTGAGACCCTGAGCAATATCTCGCCAACTCCAGCATCTTCGCATAACCAGCCAAGCTATTTTGTACATCCTGCGCTTGAGACATCTTCGCACGTACTCGTGCGCAACGATGCAATTAAGCCAACTTTAACACCTTCATATGATGGTCCATTCAAAGTTGTCAAACGAACACGGAAACATTTCACCATCATCTGCAATGGTAAACAATCAGTGATTGGAATCGATCGTCTCAAACCAGCATTTCTAATGCAAGATCCAACAACTTCCTCATCAACATCACTCCCGGAAGAAAGCTTACATCCCGTTGAAGAGCAACCTAAAACTACCAGATCTGGAAGAAAGGTTAAATTTAACACAAAGTACTTATAACGTACCGATGTTACATGGGGGGGGGGGTACTGTGGCGTTCCGACAGATACTTCAACTTCTATTCATGAGATGGCGCCACGTGTAAAATCCAGTTCTTAATCGGAGCAGCAAAGCGACGTCATTACTCACTCAGACTTCTCGTGAGACAACTGTACGCGACTGTAGCATGAACTGTGTTCGGAGCTCTGTGTTGATCTCTGCAATGTAATTTAAATTGTAATTTAGTACTTAATATATTATTTTGTTATAGGAGATTGTCTACTCTTATTTTCTTTAATTATATCATGCATTAAGCACATGACCACCAAATATATAAGGTATTTCCACTGCCTTCTTAACATGCCTTCGTGGTGCAGTGATCAGCAGCGACGCGTATTCGAGAGGTCAGTGGTTCGCGTCCCGGAGAGGGCACTGTTCATTTTTCATCTCCCCCTGCTTTCAAAAAATACCTAATATATCTACAGTGGCTCCCGAGCTAAAAGGTAGAGAATGATGATTCTTCACCACCAGAATTTGCGATTGAGTCCCCTAAAACCCCAGTCACCCTTTAAAAGGGGAAGTATATGTGGCGTTCCGACAGATACTTCCACTTCTATTCATGAGATGGCGCCACGTGTAAAATCCAGTTCTTAATCGGAGCAGCAAAGCGACGTCATTACTCACTCAGACTTCTCGACAGAGAACTGTACGCGACTGTGTCATGAACTGTCTTCCGAGCTCTGCGTTGATCTCTGCAATATAATTTAAATTGTAATTTAGTACTTAATATATTCTTTTGTTATAGGAGATTGTCTACTGTTATTTTCTTTAATTATATCATGCATTAAGCGCACGACCACCAAATATATATAATACATTTTTATTGATTTTTTTTTTTTTTGATAAAGTTGTTCTGCAGAATAAAATTCTGCGCGGCATTCTATGTCTTTTGAGTTGCTTTCAGGTTATTTTTTGCTTATTTCACTGTTTGTAAGATATTGGAAAATTTTGCATGTTTTTTTTTTTTTTATTTTATTTTATTTTATTTATTTTTTTTTTTTTTCTTCAACGGAAAGTTGGTTAATTTTTTTATTATGATAATTAATATTTGTAGCTTATTTCATTGTAACTTTTTTCTGTTGAAAATATAAGATAAAATATCACCAATTATACTTTGCTTTTCAGAATTTATTGTTCTAAGTATTCTTTTATGTTATTTATTGCTCATTTCACTGTTTTTAAGATATTGAAAAGTTTTGACTGTTTTTTTTAGGAAACAAAGTTCTTAACCTCCTTTATACCATTTGAGTTCTTAAGAATTTGCAAAGGGAAGTTGGTTAATTTATTTATTAAGGGATATTGCTTATTTTATTGTAATTTTGTTATACGTAATAACTTTTTTTTCATGAAGTTGTTCTGCATAGTAAAATTCTACGCAGTTTTTAAATTTAACGTTTGGTGTTTAACAGCAAGGGTGTTTTTATGACGGTTAACTGCATTCTCATTCATTTCTAGACCTAGACTTTTGTTCAAGGGCACTGAATTTTGGATATGAATTAACAAGTTCCAGATGAAGCTTAAAGAGCTCATGTTCAATTTTGGACAAATGTTGACGTGTATCCCTTATGATGGACTGAAGAAAAGGCAAGTTTGCAGTTTAACAGAATTCTTGAAACGCGACTGGAAGGTTTTTGATTAGATTTGATTTGAATGAAATTGGGGATCAATTTTTTACATTTACACTTAAGTAAAAAGTCAAGATGATTCAGGAATTTTTGCCGTTTCAGGCGTAATTTAGTGAAACGATTAACGGATGAAGGCATGATAAACAATGCCGAAAATCAAACTAAATTAACTAACCAAGCACGCACAAAACAGCAGAAAAATCCCACACTGAAACGAATAGAAAACAAAACGTTTGCAACCAAAATGCATGAAATCAGACAAGCAAAGCACAATATCCAAATATGCGAAACACAAACAGAACTTCAAAATTGCAAAAAAATACTTACCGAAACCCATGCAATCACAAAATGGCGGTCATACCACGTGCAAAAAAGGAAGCGACAAAAAAGCTGTTTTCGGCTCCGAAACACACACATACGTAAGACGACGAAAACCACGTGGAAAAAAGAACAGATGGCGCCACTAGCTTATTTTCTCTCCAGGCTTTCTTATCTTATCTAATCATTATATTCGTTCATTTGCGCTTTTGCAGCTGAGGATGGTGGTTCGGTAAAACCATCGAAACTAGTCTTGTGAAAATTTGAAAATATAACGCTGATTTTTGTTGTTTGACTTCTGAATTAGTATAGATCATCAATTTAAATCTGGTAAGCTGGCATGCAGAAATTATACAATTAAAAATATGAAACCGTAATCTCTACATATAATAAAAGGGCTAGAGTAGACTTTAAGGTACCCCTTGTATTATGGCGAAGTTGTTGTTTGGTTTATCGCCAAGTTGTTGTTTCATTTATGGTAGCCTGAGTAGTTGAATGTTATGGAAACCCTATTGTGACGTAATCGGGTGCGTGATTTGGGAAATTTTCAATCATGGAATGTTTTGAAAGCGTTTTTGTAGTGTGTGTTGGTTTGATTCTTTAGACGGTAAGAATGGCCGAATGTAGTAAGATTAATTTGAAGTTTCTGTGCGATTTGGAGCGAAAGCAGAAAAGAGCTTTAATTGACTGGTGTGTAAATGAAGGTTTACTTAGTAGCCATTATAAGTGTCCTGTATGTAGGAAGGATATGCGTCTAGTCGAACGTAAAAACCGTTTAGATGGATTTGAATGGGTTTGTAGGAAGAAAGGTTCAGATGGTCACTATGTGAAGCGTTCGATCAGAAAAAGTACCTGCTTTGAAAAACGTCATTTGAGTATGATATTTTGATTTTTACGTGGCTCTGGGTGTACGAAGCGAACTCGGAAATCATGGTAAGTGAATATTTTCTTTTGGTAGTACTTAAATGTATAACATGTTTTTCCTTTTTTATGTTATTTTATTGTTTGGTTTAAAATGTATTTTATTGAGATTATGTATTTTTTGTTTACCTTTATTATAGAATTTGGTGCTCCTTTGACTTTTTAAGTGAAAATATATCAATATGTACATGGATAAAGTAAAGGGAGTGCGCAATGCAAGTTTGTGCACTTCTGGGATTTTTTTAAAATGAAAATAGGCCGACGTGTACATGGATAAAGTTAAAAGAGTGCGCAATGCCACTTTTGTGCAATTCGGGGATTTTTTTAAAGTGAAAATAGGTCGACGTATACATGCAGAAAGTCAAAGGAGTGCGCAATGCCATTTTTGTGCAATTCGGGGATTTTTTTTAAGTGAAAATAAGTCTATGTGTACATGGATACCGAGTTTGTGCAATTGTTTGTCTTGTTATTTTGGCTTTGTGTAGCGGCGAGCAAGCCAAAATAACAAGTCAAAGAATTGCACAAAATCGGTATCCATGTACCGCCAAAAATCGCCAAATTTCGCCAAGGGGTAACCTAAACTATAGTTTTACCAATAAAAGAAAGAGTCTGTGTGCGTGTGTGTCTTTCGTTCGCGCTTGCGCGTAAGCTAATACTTCCACGGCTACGAAATTTGGTACATAGGTGCATATAGACAAGAGCCAGTGCACGTCGAAGCGATTTTTTCGAATTAGAATTTTTTTTATTTTATGTTTTGTGACGAAATCGCGTCATTTTGAGACATAATGGGCTATAGGAAAGCGAGATTTTACTCTACACCATTTTCACATCGTCATGAAACGTAGGCACTTAGCTATTTTACCAACGTAAAATAAATTAATCAATAAATCAATAAATCGATTAATCAATAAATCAATTAATCAATAAATCGATTAAATACGAATTCATTTAACAAAGTGACCTTAACACCTTTTCAACGGGATTTTTTCTTAAAAAGTTTATTTTTAAAAATATACAGTTTGTTTTTCTTTGATTTTGGGACACGTTAAACTTTCATCCTTGCGACTGCCTTTACAAAAAAAAATTTTGGAAAAATGATAATATTTTGTATTTTAAAAAAATGTTTTAAATGAAGCTACCGAGTACACATCTCACATCTTTAAAAATGTGATTTTGGCAACAATTTTCCTTTCTTATTCTTGTTGACAGATTTTTGATGAAATCGCATCATTTTGAATAGTTTCATTCTTTTAGAAGTATGAGTTTGGCAACAATCTTTCATCGTATTTCTTATGTCACTGTTTTTAAGAGATTGGCATATTTCATTGCCATTTATATATATATATATATATATATGTGGCGTTCCGACAGATACTTCAACTTCTATTCATGAGATGGCGACACGTGTAAAATCCAGTTCTTAATCGGAGCAGCAAAGCGACGTCATTACTCACTCAGACTTCTCGTCAGACAACTCTACGCGACGGTAGCATGAACTGTGTTCCGAGCTCTGCGTTGATCTCTGCAATGTAATTTAAATTGTAATTTAGTACTTAATATATTCTTTTGTTATAGGAGATTGTCTACTGTTATTTTCTTTAATTATATCATGCATTAAGCGCACGACCACCAAAAGTGGTGACCTTTTGACTGAGCACGCTACTGACAATGGATTTTCAACGACCCTAAGCCACGTGCATCCAAGGCATTCTGAAGAACTGACTAAAAATAACAACGAATATGGACATTAAACGTATGCTACAAAGTACCCCTTCAATTATTTCTAGAAGTATTGATATATATTGCTTGTGTTTTTTTCAAAGTCGTGCGCATCATCGCAAAGAGCTTCAGCAAATCATCAGTGTGATCTGTTCCGTTCCGCTGACTTCGCCAGCCGTGCAATAATTCTTCGATCATTCAACTTTTGTGACAAATGTGATACAATAGTGATTTTCGCTAAATGTGCTACATCAGTAATTTTTCTGCAACGTGCTACGGCAAAATTCTTCCCTCAGTGTTCGAAAGTAGTGAATTTTTTTCCCATGTGCTACAGGAGTGATTTCCTTTTTCCTTCGAAAGTGCCTTAGCAGTGTGAAGTGGTGATTTTGTGTGTGCGCAATACAAAATGAACGCATCATTTTTTTTCTCAAATAGGGGTTTCTTTTCAAATGCATTTCGGTAAAATATTATTTGTGTGTGTAATTGCTGACCCTGTATTATTTGTGTGTGTATCGTTACGTAAATTTTTTCTGCATGGTTAAAATATTTATTGTTATCATGGTAAAATATCAATAGTGTATCCTCACGCTACAATATTTGTGCTGTTACGTGTTTATTAATTAAAGTGAAAATTATCTGTCAGTATGCCCGACGATATTCCACCAGAGCCACAAATCACACGCGTTGCGGTGAAGCCACCGCCTTTCTGGAAAAATAATCCTTCATTGTGGTTCGCTCAGATCGAAGCACAATTTTCTATCGCTCGCATTAGTGACGATTCTACAAAATTCAACCATGTAGTTGCAGCAATTGAGTCTGATATTCTGAATTCAGTGCATGACTTAATTCTCAAACCACCTGATTGTGATAAATACTCCAAACTGAAACAGCGGCTCATTGAAGTCTATTCAGAAAGTGAATCTTCAAAAATACGTACTTTACCACAAGGACTTGAACTTGGAGATCAGCGACCTTCATACTTGCTGTCACGAATGCGTGATCTGGCAGGAAGCCATTTTAGTGACGACTTGTTGAAGTCACTATGGCTTTCGCGTCTCCCTAATAACATACAAATAATTCTTGCTGCTTCCAATGAAGATCTAACCCGTTTAGCAGCAATGGCTGACAAAATTAATGAACTTGTTACTCCAGCTTATGTCAGTGCTGCTAATGCTGCACCTTCCAGTTTATTCCTCGAACAACAAGTGGCTGAATTGACCAAAAAAGTATCTGAACTCTCTACAAGTCTTCATGCTTCACGGAGATACAATCGATCAAATCAGGGCCCACGTAATAAATTTCGTGGCCGAAGCAGGAGTCGATCTCGTCACAATACTCGAACGCAGTACAAAGAACCTACAAGTGGCATATGTTTTTATCATATGAATTTTGGCGCTCAAGCTCGCAAGTGTGCCCCTCCATGCACTTTTCAACAAGCGGGAAACTAAATGGGCGGTCTTCTGCTGGCCAACAGAATGTCCGCCACATCGATAGAATTGTACTGGCTGATCGTTCAACTCAGTTATGTTTTCTAGTAGATACTGGAGCTGACATATCAGTGCTCCCGAGAACTAAAACAAATGCTCACCAACTTAATAAACTTGTACTGTATGCAGCCAATGGTACCCAAATTGGAACCAACGGCACCAAACTATTGACACTTGATTTAAACTTGCGCCGGACTTTCAACTGGCCTTTTATTATTGCGGATGTAACTCAAGCAATAATTGGTGTCGACTTCTTGACACATTTCCATCTTCTAGTGGATGTCAAGAATAATTGCTTAATTGATGCTACAACTCAGCTGACATCACTGGGCCAAGCTTCTCCCATATCGAACGTACCTACCAACATAAGTGTTGTATCGGGCAGCACACGGTTTCATCGGTTATTAGCAGAATTCCCTGACATTTTAAACCCATCCAGATCAGGGCAGCATACCCATCAGCCAGAAGTGTATCATCACTTTGAAACACATGGCCCACCCGTATTTTCCAAGCCTCGTCGTCTTTCTCCAGAGATGCTAAAAACTGCTCGCAAAGAATTTGAATTCATGCTAGCACAGGGAACCATTCGCCCATCTAAAAGTCCATGGGCCAGTCCACTTCACATGGTTAAAAAGTCTAATGGTGACTGGCGGCCTTGTGGAGATTATCGTTGACTTAATGCCGTCACAGTCCCTGACAGATATCCAGTCCCACATATCCAAGACTGTTCCCATCTTTTTCATGGAACAAACATATTTTCTACCCTCGATCTTGCCAGAGCATATCATCAGATCCCAGTGCATGCTGAAGATGTGCCCAAGACTGCAGTGACTACACCATTTGGTCTCTTTGAGTACTTATATATGCCATTTGGCCTTCGCAATGCTGGCCAAACATTTCAGCGTTTCATTCACCAAGTACTGTCTGGCCTCGATTTCTGCATCCCATATTTTGATGATATCCTGGTTGCATCTACAGATGCGGAAGAACATTTTCAACATCTGCGTCAGATTTTCACTCGCCTTAAAGATCATGGATTAAAACTAAATCCATCCAAATGTGTACTTGGTCAACCCTCAGTTTCCTTTCTTGGATGTCTCATCACCCAGAATGGAGTCAAACCTTTACCGGAAAGAGTCGAAGCAATTAACGACCTACCTCAGCCCAAAACCATCTCTGAACTGAAGCGTTTTCTAGCAATGTTAAATTTCTACCGACGCTTTCTGTGAAATGCCGCAAAAACACAAGCCTGCCTACATGAGTTTCTGAAGAATAGCAAAAAACGATCAACGAGCTGTCCCTTGGATTGAATCTGCATCTTCAGCATTCGTGCAATGCAAACACGATCTGGCAAATGCAGCCACACTTCCTTATCACTCACCTAGTGATCAGCTCTCTATAATGGTAGATGCATCTGACATGGCCATAGGAGCAGTGCTTCAAGCCCATACCACTAAAGGACTTTCCCCAACGGCATTCTTCTCCAGAAAACTTACTACTGCAGAAAGGAAATACAGCACATATGACAGGGAGCTACTTGCTGTTTACTGTGCTGTTAAATACTTCCGGCACAACTTGGAAGGACACGACTTCATCATTTTCACCGATCATCGACCATTAGCCTTCGCTTTTAGAAAAAACTCTGACTCATGTTCTCCTCGTCAGCTTCGACATCTGGATTTCATCGCCCAGTTTAGTACCGATATCAGATATGTCTCTGGTACTGATAATTGTGTCGCTGATGACTTGTCTCGGGTAAACAATATCAACCTCACTACCCCAGATTTCTCTGAAATTGCAAAAGCTCAATTGCATGATGAGGAACTCAAGAACCTAATCTCAAATCCACAAACCTCCCTTCAGTTACAACCGCTGCACATTGATCCAACGCTTAAAATTTACTGTGACATAGAGAACAATAGAATACGTCCCTATATTCCTGTCAATTTTAGACGTGAAGTGTTTAATGCCTTGCACAATTTGGCACATCCTGGAATCCGTGCCACCAAAAAGCTGATCGCAGACAGATTTGTCTGGCCAGCAATGAATCAAGACATCACAGAATGGACTCGTTCATGTATTAGATGTCAACGGTGTAAAGTATCCCGTCACAGTCACAGCCCCATTCAACAATTTATACTTCCAGCAAGACGCTTTGATCATGTGCACTTAGACTTGGTTAGCCCATTGCATCCTTCAAATGCTTACACTTACCACGTCACTTATATTGCTCGGTACACAAGATGGCTTGAAGCCATTCCTATTGAAAATATATCCGCTGGAACTGTAGCTCGAGCATTCATCTCCCAGTGGCTTTCAAGATTTGGCATGCCTACCACCATCACTACTGACCAAGGCCGACAATTTCAATGTCACTTGTTCGCATCCCTCACCTCTCTTCTTGGCATTCGCCATATTCGCACAACATCATACCATTCATCTGGAAATGGGATGGTGGAACGCTTTCACCGATCTCTCAAACAAGGTCTGAAGTGCCACAGTAGCACACACTGGACAGAAGCCTTACCCCTAGTCTTGCTTGGTCTTCGCACAGCATTCAAATAAGACATTGGTAGCACTTGTGCTGAAATGTTATATGGTGCAACCCTCCTTCTGCCAGGTGAATTCTTTCACGCAGAATCTACTCCAGTTATCGACCATCCAACATTTCTTCAACGTTTACGTGAGACCCTGAGCAATATCTCGCCAACTCCAGCATCTTCGCATAACCAGCCAAGCTATTTTGTACATCCTGCGCTTGAGACATCTTCGCACGTACTCGTGCGCAACGATGCAATTAAGCCAACTTTAACACCTTCATATGATGGTCCATTCAAAGTTGTCAAACGAACACGGAAACATTTCACCATCATCTGCAATGGTAAACAATCAGTGATTGGAATCGATCGTCTCAAACCAGCATTTCTAATGCAAGATCCAACAACTTCCTCATCAACATCACTCCCGGAAGAAAGCTTACATCCCGTTGAAGAGCAACCTAAAACTACCAGATCTGGAAGAAAGGTTAAATTTAACACAAAGTACTTATAACGTACCGATGTTACATGGGGGGGGGGGTACTGTGGCGTTCCGACAGATACTTCAACTTCTATTCATGAGATGGCGCCACGTGTAAAATCCAGTTCTTAATCGGAGCAGCAAAGCGACGTCATTACTCACTCAGACTTCTCGTGAGACAACTGTACGCGACTGTAGCATGAACTGTGTTCGGAGCTCTGTGTTGATCTCTGCAATGTAATTTAAATTGTAATTTAGTACTTAATATATTATTTTGTTATAGGAGATTGTCTACTCTTATTTTCTTTAATTATATCATGCATTAAGCACATGACCACCAAATATATAAGGTATTTCCACTGCCTTCTTAACATGCCTTCGTGGTGCAGTGATCAGCAGCGACGCGTATTCGAGAGGTCAGTGGTTCGCGTCCCGGAGAGGGCACTGTTCATTTTTCATCTCCCCCTGCTTTCAAAAAATACCTAATATATCTACAGTGGCTCCCGAGCTAAAAGGTAGAGAATGATGATTCTTCACCACCAGAATTTGCGATTGAGTCCCCTAAAACCCCAGTCACCCTTTAAAAGGGGAAGTATATGTGGCGTTCCGACAGATACTTCCACTTCTATTCATGAGATGGCGCCACGTGTAAAATCCAGTTCTTAATCGGAGCAGCAAAGCGACGTCATTACTCACTCAGACTTCTCGACAGAGAACTGTACGCGACTGTGTCATGAACTGTCTTCCGAGCTCTGCGTTGATCTCTGCAATATAATTTAAATTGTAATTTAGTACTTAATATATTCTTTTGTTATAGGAGATTGTCTACTGTTATTTTCTTTAATTATATCATGCATTAAGCGCACGACCACCAAATATATATAATACATTTTTATTGATTTTTTTTTTTTTTTTTTTGATAAAGTTGTTCTGCAGAATAAAATTCTGCGCGGCATTTTATGTCTTTTGAGTTGCTTTCAGGTTATTTTTTGCTTATTTCACTGTTTGTAAGATATTGGAAAATTTTGCATGTTTTTTTTTTTATTATTTTATTTTATTTATTTTTTTTTTTTTTTTTTTTTTTTTTTCTTCAACGGAAAGTTGGTTAATTTTTTTATTATGATAATTAATATTTGTAGCTTATTTCATTGTAACTTTTTTCTGTTGAAAATATAAGATAAAATATCACCAATTATACTTTGCTTTTCAGAATTTATTGTTCTAAGTATTCTTTTATGTTATTTATTGCTCATTTCACTGTTTTTAAGATATTGAAAAGTTTTGACTGTTTTTTTTAGGAAACAAAGTTCTTAACCTCCTTTATACCATTTGAGTTCTTAAGAATTTGCAAAGGGAAGTTGGTTAATTTATTTATTAAGGGATATTGCTTATTTTATTGTAATTTTGTTATACGTAATAACTTTTTTTTCATGAAGTTGTTCTGCATAGTAAAATTCTACGCAGTTTTTAAATTTAACGTTTGGTGTTTAACAGCAAGGGTGTTTTTATGACGGTTAACTGCATTCTCATTCATTTCTAGACCTAGACTTTTGTTCAAGGGCACTGAATTTTGGATATGAATTAACAAGTTCCAGATGAAGCTTAAAGAGCTCATGTTCAATTTTGGACAAATGTTGACGTGTATCCCTTATGATGGACTGAAGAAAAGGCAAGTTTGCAGTTTAACAGAATTCTTGAAACGCGACTGGAAGGTTTTTGATTAGATTTGATTTGAATGAAATTGGGGATCAATTTTTTACATTTACACTTAAGTAAAAAGTCAAGATGATTCAGGAATTTTTGCCGTTTCAGGCGTAATTTAGTGAAACGATTAACGGATGAAGGCATGATAAACAATGCCTAAAATCAAACTAAATTAACTAACCAAGCACGCACAAAACAGCAGAAAAATCCCACACTGAAACGAATAGAAAACAAAACGTTTGCAACCAAAATGCATGAAATCAGACAAGCAAAGCACAATATCCAAATATGCGAAACACAAACAGAACTTCAAAATTGCAAAAAAATACTTACCGAAACCCATGCAATCACAAAATGGCGGTCATACCACGTGCAAAAAAGGAAGCGACAAAAAAGCTGTTTTCGGCTCCGAAACACACACATACGTAAGACGACGAAAACCACGTGGAAAAAAGAACAGATGGCGCCACTAGCTTATTTTCTCTCCAGGCTTTCTTATCTTATCTAATCATTATATTCGTTCATTTGCGCTTTTGCAGCTGAGGATGGTGGTTCGGTAAAACCATCGAAACTAGTCTTGTGAAAATTTGAAAATATAACGCTGATTTTTGTTGTTTGACTTCTGAATTAGTATAGATCATCAATTTAAATCTGGTAAGCTGGCATGCAGAAATTATACAATTAAAAATATGAAACCGTAATCTCTACATATAATAAAAGGGCTAGAGTAGACTTTAAGGTACCCCTTGTATTATGGCGAAGTTGTTGTTTGGTTTATCGCCAAGTTGTTGTTTCATTTATGGTAGCCTGAGTAGTTGAATGTTATGGAAACCCTATTGTGACGTAATCGGGTGCGTGATTTGGGAAATTTTCAATCATGGAATGTTTTGAAAGCGTTTTTGTAGTGTGTGTTGGTTTGATTCTTTAGACGGTAAGAATGGCCGAATGTAGTAAGATTAATTTGAAGTTTCTGTGCGATTTGGAGCGAAAGCAGAAAAGAGCTTTAATTGACTGGTGTGTAAATGAAGGTTTACTTAGTAGCCATTATAAGTGTCCTGTATGTAGGAATGATATGCGTCTAGTCGAACGTAAAAACCGTTTAGATGGATTTGAATGGGTTTGTAGGAAGAAAGGTTCAGATGGTCACTATGTGAAGCGTTCGATCAGAAAAAGTACCTGCTTTGAAAAACGTCATTTGAGTATGATATTTTGATTTTTACGTGGCTCTGGGTGTACGAAGCGAACTCGGAAATCATGGTAAGTGAATATTTTCTTTTGGTAGTACTTAAATGTATAACATGTTTTTCCTTTTTTATGTTATTTTATTGTTTGGTTTAAAATGTATTTTATTGAGATTATGTATTTTTTGTTTACCTTTATTATAGAATTTGGTGCTCCTTTGACTTTTTAAGTGAAAATATATCAATATGTACATGGATAAAGTAAAGGGAGTGCGCAATGCAAGTTTGTGCACTTCTGGGATTTTTTTAAAATGAAAATAGGCCGACGTGTACATGGATAAAGTTAAAAGAGTGCGCAATGCCACTTTTGTGCAATTCGGGGATTTTTTTAAAGTGAAAATAGGTCGACGTATACATGCAGAAAGTCAAAGGAGTGCGCAATGCCATTTTTGTGCAATTCGGGGATTTTTTTTAAGTGAAAATAAGTCTATGTGTACATGGATACCGAGTTTGTGCAATTGTTTGTCTTGTTATTTTGGCTTTGTGTAGCGGCGAGCAAGCCAAAATAACAAGTCAAAGAATTGCACAAAATCGGTATCCATGTACCGCCAAAAATCGCCAAATTTCGCCAAGGGGTAACCTAAACTATAGTTTTACCAATAAAAGAAAGAGTCTGTGTGCGTGTGTGTCTTTCGTTCGCGCTTGCGCGTAAGCTAATACTTCCACGGCTACGAAATTTGGTACATAGGTGCATATAGACAAGAGCCAGTGCACGTCGAAGCGATTTTTTCGAATTAGAATTTTTTTTATTTTATGTTTTGTGACGAAATCGCGTCATTTTGAGACATAATGGGCTATAGGAAAGCGAGATTTTACTCTACACCATTTTCACATCGTCATGAAACGTAGGCACTTAGCTATTTTACCAACGTAAAATAAATTAATCAATAAATCAATAAATCGATTAATCAATAAATCAATTAATCAATAAATCGATTAAATACGAATTCATTTAACAAAGTGACCTTAACACCTTTTCAACGGGATTTTTTCTTAAAAAGTTTATTTTTAAAAATATACAGTTTGTTTTTCTTTGATTTTGGGACACGTTAAACTTTCATCCTTGCGACTGCCTTTACAAAAAAAATTTTTGGAAAAATGATAATATTTTGTATTTTAAAAAAATGTTTTAAATGAAGCTACCGAGTACACATCTCACATCTTTAAAAATGTGATTTTGGCAACAATTTTCCTTTCTTATTCTTGTTGACAGATTTTTGATGAAATCGCATCATTTTGAATAGTTTCATTCTTTTAGAAGTATGAGTTTGGCAACAATCTTTCATCGTATTTCTTATGTCACTGTTTTTAAGAGATTGGCATATTTCATTGCCATTTATATATATATATATATATATATATATATATATATATATATATGTGGCGTTCCGACAGATACTTCAACTTCTATTCATGAGATGGCGACACGTGTAAAATCCAGTTCTTAATCGGAGCAGCAAAGCGACGTCATTACTCACTCAGACTTCTCGTCAGACAACTCTACGCGACGGTAGCATGAACTGTGTTCCGAGCTCTGCGTTGATCTCTGCAATGTAATTTAAATTGTAATTTAGTACTTAATATATTCTTTTGTTATAGGAGATTGTCTACTGTTATTTTCTTTAATTATATCATGCATTAAGCGCACGACCACCAAAAGTGGTGACCTTTTGACTGAGCACGCTACTGACAATGGATTTTCAACGACCCTAAGCCACGTGCATCCAAGGCATTCTGAAGAACTGACTAAAAATAACAACGAATATGGACATTAAACGTATGCTACAAAGTACCCCTTCAATTATTTCTAGAAGTATTGATATATATTGCTTGTGTTTTTTTCAAAGTCGTGCGCATCATCGCAAAGAGCTTCAGCAAATCATCAGTGTGATCTGTTCCGTTCCGCTGACTTCGCCAGCCGTGCAATAATTCTTCGATCATTCAACTTTTGTGACAAATGTGATACAATAGTGATTTTCGCTAAATGTGCTACATCAGTAATTTTTCTGCAACGTGCTACGGCAAAATTCTTCCCTCAGTGTTCGAAAGTAGTGAATTTTTTTCCCATGTGCTACAGGAGTGATTTCCTTTTTCCTTCGAAAGTGCCTTAGCAGTGTGAAGTGGTGATTTTGTGTGTGCGCAATACAAAATGAACGCATCATTTTTTTTCTCAAATAGGGGTTTCTTTTCAAATGCATTTCGGTAAAATATTATTTGTGTGTGTAATTGCTGACCCTGTATTATTTGTGTGTGTATCGTTACGTAAATTTTTTCTGCATGGTTAAAATATTTATTGTTATCATGGTAAAATATCAATAGTGTATCCTCACGCTACAATATTTGTGCTGTTACGTGTTTATTAATTAAAGTGAAAATTATCTGTCAGTATGCCCGACGATATTCCACCAGAGCCACAAATCACACGCGTTGCGGTGAAGCCACCGCCTTTCTGGAAAAATAATCCTTCATTGTGGTTCGCTCAGATCGAAGCACAATTTTCTATCGCTCGCATTAGTGACGATTCTACAAAATTCAACCATGTAGTTGCAGCAATTGAGTCTGATATTCTGAATTCAGTGCATGACTTAATTCTCAAACCACCTGATTGTGATAAATACTCCAAACTGAAACAGCGGCTCATTGAAGTCTATTCAGAAAGTGAATCTTCAAAAATACGTACTTTACCACAAGGACTTGAACTTGGAGATCAGCGACCTTCATACTTGCTGTCACGAATGCGTGATCTGGCAGGAAGCCATTTTAGTGACGACTTGTTGAAGTCACTATGGCTTTCGCGTCTCCCTAATAACATACAAATAATTCTTGCTGCTTCCAATGAAGATCTAACCCGTTTAGCAGCAATGGCTGACAAAATTAATGAACTTGTTACTCCAGCTTATGTCAGTGCTGCTAATGCTGCACCTTACAGTTTATCCCTCGAACAACAAGTGGCTGAATTGACCAAAAAAGTATCTGAACTCTCTACAAGTCTTCATGCTTCACGGAGATACAATCGATCAAATCAGGGCCCATGTAATAAATTTCGTGGCCGAAGCAGGAGTCGATCTCGTCACAATACTCGAACGCAGTACAAAGAACCTACAAGTGGCATATGTTTTTATCATATGAATTTTGGCGCTCAAGCTCGCAAGTGTGCCCCTCCATGCACTTTTCAACAAGCGGGAAACTAAATGGGCGGTCTTCTGCTGGCCAACAGAATGTCCGCCACATCGATAGAATTGTACTGGCTGATCGTTCAACTCAGTTATGTTTTCTAGTAGATACTGGAGCTGACATATCAGTGCTCCCGAGAACTAAAACAAATGCTCACCAACTTAATAAACTTGTACTGTATGCAGCCAATGGTACCCAAATTGGAACCAACGGCACCAAACTATTGACACTTGATTTAAACTTGCGCCGGACTTTCAACTGGCCTTTTATTATTGCGGATGTAACTCAAGCAATAATTGGTGTCGACTTCTTGACACATTTCCATCTTCTAGTGGATGTCAAGAATAATTGCTTAATTGATGCTACAACTCAGCTGACATCACTGGGCCAAGCTTCTCCCATATCGAACGTACCTACCAACATAAGTGTTGTATCGGGCAGCACACGGTTTCATCGGTTATTAGCAGAATTCCCTGACATTTTAAACCCATCCAGATCAGGGCAGCATACCCATCAGCCAGAAGTGTATCATCACTTTGAAACACATGGCCCACCCGTATTTTCCAAGCCTCGTCGTCTTTCTCCAGAGATGCTAAAAACTGCTCGCAAAGAATTTGAATTCATGCTAGCACAGGGAACCATTCGCCCATCTAAAAGTCCATGGGCCAGTCCACTTCACATGGTTAAAAAGTCTAATGGTGACTGGCGGCCTTGTGGAGATTATCGTTGACTTAATGCCGTCACAGTCCCTGACAGATATCCAGTCCCACATATCCAAGACTGTTCCCATCTTTTTCATGGAACAAACATATTTTCTACCCTCGATCTTGCCAGAGCATATCATCAGATCCCAGTGCATGCTGAAGATGTGCCCAAGACTGCAGTGACTACACCATTTGGTCTCTTTGAGTACTTATATATGCCATTTGGCCTTCGCAATGCTGGCCAAACATTTCAGCGTTTCATTCACCAAGTACTGTCTGGCCTCGATTTCTGCATCCCATATTTTGATGATATCCTGGTTGCATCTACAGATGCGGAAGAACATTTTCAACATCTGCGTCAGATTTTCACTCGCCTTAAAGATCATGGATTAAAACTAAATCCATCCAAATGTGTACTTGGTCAACCCTCAGTTTCCTTTCTTGGATGTCTCATCACCCAGAATGGAGTCAAACCTTTACCGGAAAGAGTCGAAGCAATTAACGACCTACCTCAGCCCAAAACCATCTCTGAACTGAAGCGTTTTCTAGCAATGTTAAATTTCTACCGACGCTTTCTGTGAAATGCCGCAAAAACACAAGCCTGCCTACATGAGTTTCTGAAGAATAGCAAAAAACGATCAACGAGCTGTCCCTTGGATTGAATCTGCATCTTCAGCATTCGTGCAATGCAAACACGATCTGGCAAATGCAGCCACACTTCCTTATCACTCACCTAGTGATCAGCTCTCTATAATGGTAGATGCATCTGACATGGCCATAGGAGCAGTGCTTCAAGCCCATACCACTAAAGGACTTTCCCCAACGGCATTCTTCTCCAGAAAACTTACTACTGCAGAAAGGAAATACAGCACATATGACAGGGAGCTACTTGCTGTTTACTGTGCTGTTAAATACTTCCGGCACAACTTGGAAGGACACGACTTCATCATTTTCACCGATCATCGACCATTAGCCTTCGCTTTTAGAAAAAACTCTGACTCATGTTCTCCTCGTCAGCTTCGACATCTGGATTTCATCGCCCAGTTTAGTACCGATATCAGATATGTCTCTGGTACTGATAATTGTGTCGCTGATGACTTGTCTCAGGTAAACAATATCAACCTCACTACCCCAGATTTCTCTGAAATTGCAAAAGCTCAATTGCATGATGAGGAACTCAAGAACCTAATCTCAAATCCACAAACCTCCCTTCAGTTACAACCGCTGCACATTGATCCAACGCTTAAAATTTACTGTGACATAGAGAACAATAGAATACGTCCCTATATTCCTGTCAATTTTAGACGTGAAGTGTTTAATGCCTTGCACAATTTGGCACATCCTGGAATCCGTGCCACCAAAAAGCTGATCGCAGACAGATTTGTCTGGCCAGCAATGAATCAAGACATCACAGAATGGACTCGTTCATGTATTAGATGTCAACGGTGTAAAGTATCCCGTCACAGTCACAGCCCCATTCAACAATTTATACTTCCAGCAAGACGCTTTGATCATGTGCACTTAGACTTGGTTAGCCCATTGCATCCTTCAAATGCTTACACTTACCACGTCACTTATATTGCTCGGTACACAAGATGGCTTGAAGCCATTCCTATTGAAAATATATCCGCTGGAACTGTAGCTCGAGCATTCATCTCCCAGTGGCTTTCAAGATTTGGCATGCCTACCACCATCACTACTGACCAAGGCCGACAATTTCAATGTCACTTGTTCGCATCCCTCACCTCTCTTCTTGGCATTCGCCATATTCGCACAACATCATACCATTCATCTGGAAATGGGATGGTGGAACGCTTTCACCGATCTCTCAAACAAGGTCTGAAGTGCCACAGTAGCACACACTGAACAGAAGCCTTACCCCTAGTCTTGCTTGGTCTTCGCACAGCATTCAAATAAGACATTGGTAGCACTTGTGCTGAAATGTTATATGGTGCAACCCTCCTTCTGCCAGGTGAATTCTTTCACGCAGAATCTACTCCAGTTATCGACCATCCAACATTTCTTCAACGTTTACGTGAGACCCTGAGCAATATCTCGCCAACTCCAGCATCTTCGCATAACCAGCCAAGCTATTTTGTACATCCTGCGCTTGAGACATCTTCGCACGTACTCGTGCGCAACGATGCAATTAAGCCAACTTTAACACCTTCATATGATGGTCCATTCAAAGTTGTCAAACGAACACGGAAACATTTCACCATCATCTGCAATGGTAAACAATCAGTGATTGGAATCGATCGTCTCAAACCAGCATTTCTAATGCAAGATCCAACAACTTCCTCATCAACATCACTCCCGGAAGAAAGCTTACATCCCGTTGAAGAGCAACCTAAAACTACCAGATCTGGAAGAAAGGTTAAATTTAACACAAAGTACTTATAACGTACCGATGTTACATGGGGGGGGGGTACTGTGGCGTTCCGACAGATACTTCAACTTCTATTCATGAGATGGCGCCACGTGTAAAATCCAGTTCTTAATCGGAGCAGCAAAGCGACGTCATTACTCACTCAGACTTCTCGTGAGACAACTGTACGCGACTGTAGCATGAACTGTGTTCGGAGCTCTGTGTTGATCTCTGCAATGTAATTTAAATTGTAATTTAGTACTTAATATATTATTTTGTTATAGGAGATTGTCTACTCTTATTTTCTTTAATTATATCATGCATTAAGCACATGACCACCAAATATATAAGGTATTTCCACTGCCTTCTTAACATGCCTTCGTGGTACAGTGATCAGCAGCGACGCGTATTCGAGAGGTCAGTGGTTCGCGTCCCGGAGAGGGCACTGTTCATTTTTCATCTCCCCCTGCTTTCAAAAAATACCTAATATATCTACAGTGGCTCCCGAGCTAAAAGGTAGAGAATGATGATTCTTCACCACCAGAATTTGCGATTGAGTCCCCTAAAACCCCAGTCACCCTTTAAAAGGGGAAGTATATGTGGCGTTCCGACAGATACTTCCACTTCTATTCATGAGATGGCGCCACGTGTAAAATCCAGTTCTTAATCGGAGCAGCAAAGCGACGTCATTACTCACTCAGACTTCTCGACACAGAACTGTACGCGACTGTGTCATGAACTGTCTTCCGAGCTCTGCGTTGATCTCTGCAATATAATTTAAATTGTAATTTAGTACTTAATATATTCTTTTGTTATAGGAGATTGTCTACTGTTATTTTCTTTAATTATATCATGCATTAAGCGCACGACCACCAAATATATATAATACATTTTTATTGATTTTTTTTTTTTTTTTTGATAAAGTTGTTCTGCAGAATAAAATTCTGCGCGGCATTTTATGTCTTTTGAGTTGCTTTCAGGTTATTTTTTGCTTATTTCACTGTTTGTAAGATATTGGAAAATTTTGCATGTTTTTTTTTTATTTTATTTTATTTTATTTTATTTATTTATTTTTTTTTTTTCTTCAACGGAAAGTTGGTTAATTTTTTTATTATGATAATTAATATTTGTAGCTTATTTCATTGTAACTTTTTTCTGTTGAAAATATAAGATAAAATATCACCAATTATACTTTGCTTTTCAGAATTTATTGTTCTAAGTATTCTTTTATGTTATTTATTGCTCATTTCACTGTTTTTAAGATATTGAAAAGTTTTGACTGTTTTTTTTAGGAAACAAAGTTCTTAACCTCCTTTATACCATTTGAGTTCTTAAGAATTTGCAAAGGGAAGTTGGTTAATTTATTTGTTAAGGGATATTGCTTATTTTATTGTAATTTTGTTATACGTAATAACTTTTTTTTCATGAAGTTGTTCTGCATAGTAAAATTCTACGCAGTTTTTAAATTTAACGTTTGGTGTTTAACAGCAAGGGTGTTTTTATGACGGTTAACTGCATTCTCATTCATTTCTAGACCTAGACTTTTGTTCAAGGGCACTGAATTTTGGATATGAATTAACAAGTTCCAGATGAAGCTTAAAGAGCTCATGTTCAATTTTGGACAAATGTTGACGTGTATCCCTTATGATGGACTGAAGAAAAGGCAAGTTTGCAGTTTAACAGAATTCTTGAAACGCGACTGGAAGGTTTTTGATTAGATTTGATTTGAATGAAATTGGGGATCAATTTTTTACATTTACACTTAAGTAAAAAGTCAAGATGATTCAGGAATTTTTGCCGTTTCAGGCGTAATTTAGTGAAACGATTAACGGATGAAGGCATGATAAACAATGCCGAAAATCAAACTAAATTAACTAACCAAGCACGCACAAAACAGCAGAAAAATCCCACACTGAAACGAATAGAAAACAAAACGTTTGCAACCAAAATGCATGAAATCAGACAAGCAAAGCACAATATCCAAATATGCGAAACACAAACAGAACTTCAAAATTGCAAAAAAATACTTACCGAAACCCATGCAATCACAAAATGGCGGTCATACCACGTGCAAAAAAGGAAGCGACAAAAAAGCTGTTTTCGGCTCCGAAACACACACATACGTAAGACGACGAAAACCACGTGGAAAAAAGAACAGATGGCGCCACTAGCTTATTTTCTCTCCAGGCTTTCTTATCTTATCTAATCATTATATTCGTTCATTTGCGCTTTTGCAGCTGAGGATGGTGGTTCGGTAAAACCATCGAAACTAGTCTTGTGAAAATTTGAAAATATAACGCTGATTTTTGTTGTTTGACTTCTGAATTAGTATAGATCATCAATTTAAATCTGGTAAGCTGGCATGCAGAAATTATACAATTAAAAATATGAAACCGTAATCTCTACATATAATAAAAGGGCTAGAGTAGACTTTAAGGTACCCCTTGTATTATGGCGAAGTTGTTGTTTGGTTTATCGCCAAGTTGTTGTTTCATTTATGGTAGCCTGAGTAGTTGAATGTTATGGAAACCCTATTGTGACGTAATCGGGTGCGTGATTTGGGAAATTTTCAATCATGGAATGTTTTGAAAGCGTTTTTGTAGTGTGTGTTGGTTTGATTCTTTAGACGGTAAGAATGGCCGAATGTAGTAAGATTAATTTGAAGTTTCTGTGCGATTTGGAGCGAAAGCAGAAAAGAGCTTTAATTGACTGGTGTGTAAATGAAGGTTTACTTAGTAGCCATTATAAGTGTCCTGTATGTAGGAAGGATATGCGTCTAGTCGAACGTAAAAACCGTTTAGATGGATTTGAATGGGTTTGTAGGAAGAAAGGTTCAGATGGTCACTATGTGAAGCGTTCGATCAGAAAAAGTACCTGCTTTGAAAAACGTCATTTGAGTATGATATTTTGATTTTTACGTGGCTCTGGGTGTACGAAGCGAACTCGGAAATCATGGTAAGTGAATATTTTCTTTTGTTAGTACTTAAATGTATAACATGTTTTTCCTTTTTTATGTTATTTTATTGTTTGGTTTAAAATGTATTTTATTGAGATTATGTATTTTTTGTTTACCTTTATTATAGAATTTGGTGCTCCTTTGACTTTTTAAGTGAAAATATATCAATATGTACATGGATAAAGTAAAGGGAGTGCGCAATGCAAGTTTGTGCACTTCTGGGATTTTTTTAAAATGAAAATAGGCCGACGTGTACATGGATAAAGTTAAAAGAGTGCGCAATGCCACTTTTGTGCAATTCGGGGATTTTTTTAAAGTGAAAATAGGTCGACGTATACATGCAGAAAGTCAAAGGAGTGCGCAATGCCATTTTTGTGCAATTCGGGGATTTTTTTTAAGTGAAAATAAGTCTATGTGTACATGGATACCGAGTTTGTGCAATTGTTTGTCTTGTTATTTTGGCTTTGTGTAGCGGCGAGCAAGCCAAAATAACAAGTCAAAGAATTGCACAAAATCGGTATCCATGTACCGCCAAAAATCGCCAAATTTCGCCAAGGGGTAACCTAAACTATAGTTTTACCAATAAAAGAAAGAGTCTGTGTGCGTGTGTGTCTTTCGTTCGCGCTTGCGCGTAAGCTAATACTTCCACGGCTACGAAATTTGGTACATAGGTGCATATAGACAAGAGCCAGTGCACGTCGAAGCGATTTTTTCGAATTAGAATTTTTTTTATTTTATGTTTTGTGACGAAATCGCGTCATTTTGAGACATAATGGGCTATAGGAAAGCGAGATTTTACTCTACACCATTTTCACATCGTCATGAAACGTAGGCACTTAGCTATTTTACCAACGTAAAATAAATTAATCAATAAATCAATAAATCGATTAATCAATAAATCAATTAATCAATAAATCGATTAAATACGAATTCATTTAACAAAGTGACCTTAACACCTTTTCAACGGGATTTTTTCTTAAAAAGTTTATTTTTAAAAATATACAGTTTGTTTTTCTTTGATTTTGGGACACGTTAAACTTTCATCCTTGCGACTGCCTTTACAAAAAAAAATTTTGGAAAAATGATAATATTTTGTATTTTAAAAAAATGTTTTAAATGTAGCTACCGAGTACACATCTCACATCTTTAAAAATGTGATTTTGGCAACAATTTTCCTTTCTTATTCTTGTTGACAGATTTTTGATGAAATCGCATCATTTTGAATAGTTTCATTCTTTTAGAAGTATGAGTTTGGCAACAATCTTTCATCGTATTTCTTATGTCACTGTTTTTAAGAGATTGGCATATTTCATTGCCATTTATATATATATATATATATATATATGTGGCGTTCCGACAGATACTTCAACTTCTATTCATGAGATGGCGACACGTGTAAAATCCAGTTCTTAATCGGAGCAGCAAAGCGACGTCATTACTCACTCAGACTTCTCGTCAGACAACTCTACGCGACGGTAGCATGAACTGTGTTCCGAGCTCTGCGTTGATCTCTGCAATGTAATTTAAATTGTAATTTAGTACTTAATATATTCTTTTGTTATAGGAGATTGTCTACTGTTATTTTCTTTAATTATATCATGCATTAAGCGCACGACCACCAAAAGTGGTGACCTTTTGACTGAGCACGCTACTGACAATGGATTTTCAACGACCCTAAGCCACGTGCATCCAAGGCATTCTGAAGAACTGACTAAAAATAACAACGAATATGGACATTAAACGTATGCTACAAAGTACCCCTTCAATTATTTCTAGAAGTATTGATATATATTGCTTGTGTTTTTTTCAAAGTCGTGCGCATCATCGCAAAGAGCTTCAGCAAATCATCAGTGTGATCTGTTCCGTTCCGCTGACTTCGCCAGCCGTGCAATAATTCTTCGATCATTCAACTTTTGTGACAAATGTGATACAATAGTGATTTTCGCTAAATGTGCTACATCAGTAATTTTTCTGCAACGTGCTACGGCAAAATTCTTCCCTCAGTGTTCGAAAGTAGTGAATTTTTTTCCCATGTGCTACAGGAGTGATTTCCTTTTTCCTTCGAAAGTGCCTTAGCAGTGTGAAGTGGTGATTTTGTGTGTGCGCAATACAAAATGAACGCATCATTTTTTTTCTCAAATAGGGGTTTCTTTTCAAATGCATTTCGGTAAAATATTATTTGTGTGTGTAATTGCTGACCCTGTATTATTTGTGTGTGTATCGTTACGTAAATTTTTTCTGCATGGTTAAAATATTTATTGTTATCATGGTAAAATATCAATAGTGTATCCTCACGCTACAATATTTGTGCTGTTACGTGTTTATTAATTAAAGTGAAAATTATCTGTCAGTATGCCCGACGATATTCCACCAGAGCCACAAATCACACGCGTTGCGGTGAAGCCACCGCCTTTCTGGAAAAATAATCCTTCATTGTGGTTCGCTCAGATCGAAGCACAATTTTCTATCGCTCGCATTAGTGACGATTCTACAAAATTCAACCATGTAGTTGCAGCAATTGAGTCTGATATTCTGAATTCAGTGCATGACTTAATTCTCAAACCACCTGATTGTGATAAATACTCCAAACTGAAACAGCGGCTCATTGAAGTCTATTCAGAAAGTGAATCTTCAAAAATACGTACTTTACCACAAGGACTTGAACTTGGAGATCAGCGACCTTCATACTTGCTGTCACGAATGCGTGATCTGGCAGGAAGCCATTTTAGTGACGACTTGTTGAAGTCACTATGGCTTTCGCGTCTCCCTAATAACATACAAATAATTCTTGCTGCTTCCAATGAAGATCTAACCCGTTTAGCAGCAATGGCTGACAAAATTAATGAACTTGTTACTCCAGCTTATGTCAGTGCTGCTAATGCTGCACCTTACAGTTTATCCCTCGAACAACAAGTGGCTGAATTGACCAAAAAAGTATCTGAACTCTCTACAAGTCTTCATGCTTCACGGAGATACAATCGATCAAATCAGGGCCCACGTAATAAATTTCGTGGCCGAAGCAGGAGTCGATCTCGTCACAATACTCGAACGCAGTACAAAGAACCTACAAGTGGCATATGTTTTTATCATATGAATTTTGGCGCTCAAGCTCGCAAGTGTGCCCCTCCATGCACTTTTCAACAAGCGGGAAACTAAATGGGCGGTCTTCTGCTGGCCAACAGAATGTCCGCCACATCGATAGAATTGTACTGGCTGATCGTTCAACTCAGTTATGTTTTCTAGTAGATACTGGAGCTGACATATCAGTGCTCCCGAGAACTAAAACAAATGCTCACCAACTTAATAAACTTGTACTGTATGCAGCCAATGGTACCCAAATTGGAACCAACGGCACCAAACTATTGACACTTGATTTAAACTTGCGCCGGACTTTCAACTGGCCTTTTATTATTGCGGATGTAACTCAAGCAATAATTGGTGTCGACTTCTTGACACATTTCCATCTTCTAGTGGATGTCAAGAATAATTGCTTAATTGATGCTACAACTCAGCTGACATCACTGGGCCAAGCTTCTCCCATATCGAACGTACCTACCAACATAAGTGTTGTATCGGGCAGCACACGGTTTCATCGGTTATTAGCAGAATTCCCTGACATTTTAAACCCATCCAGATCAGGGCAGCATACCCATCAGCCAGAAGTGTATCATCACTTTGAAACACATGGCCCACCCGTATTTTCCAAGCCTCGTCGTCTTTCTCCAGAGATGCTAAAAACTGCTCGCAAAGAATTTGAATTCATGCTAGCACAGGGAACCATTCGCCCATCTAAAAGTCCATGGGCCAGTCCACTTCACATGGTTAAAAAGTCTAATGGTGACTGGCGGCCTTGTGGAGATTATCGTTGACTTAATGCCGTCACAGTCCCTGACAGATATCCAGTCCCACATATCCAAGACTGTTCCCATCTTTTTCATGGAACAAACATATTTTCTACCCTCGATCTTGCCAGAGCATATCATCAGATCCCAGTGCATGCTGAAGATGTGCCCAAGACTGCAGTGACTACACCATTTGGTCTCTTTGAGTACTTATATATGCCATTTGGCCTTCGCAATGCTGGCCAAACATTTCAGCGTTTCATTCACCAAGTACTGTCTGGCCTCGATTTCTGCATCCCATATTTTGATGATATCCTGGTTGCATCTACAGATGCGGAAGAACATTTTCAACATCTGCGTCAGATTTTCACTCGCCTTAAAGATCATGGATTAAAACTAAATCCATCCAAATGTGTACTTGGTCAACCCTCAGTTTCCTTTCTTGGATGTCTCATCACCCAGAATGGAGTCAAACCTTTACCGGAAAGAGTCGAAGCAATTAACGACCTACCTCAGCCCAAAACCATCTCTGAACTGAAGCGTTTTCTAGCAATGTTAAATTTCTACCGACGCTTTCTGTGAAATGGCGCAAAAACACAAGCCTGCCTACATGAGTTTCTGAAGAATAGCAAAAAACGATCAACGAGCTGTCCCTTGGATTGAATCTGCATCTTCAGCATTCGTGCAATGCAAACACGATCTGGCAAATGCAGCCACACTTCCTTATCACTCACCTAGTGATCAGCTCTCTATAATGGTAGATGCATCTGACATGGCCATAGGAGCAGTGCTTCAAGCCCATACCACTAAAGGACTTTCCCCAACGGCATTCTTCTCCAGAAAACTTACTACTGCAGAAAGAAAATACAGCACATATGACAGGGAGCTACTTGCTGTTTACTGTGCTGTTAAATACTTCCGGCACAACTTGGAAGGACACGACTTCATCATTTTCACCGATCATCGACCATTAGCCTTCGCTTTTAGAAAAAACTCTGACTCATGTTCTCCTCGTCAGCTTCGACATCTGGATTTCATCGCCCAGTTTAGTACCGATATCAGATATGTCTCTGGTACTGATAATTGTGTCGCTGATGACTTGTCTCGGGTAAACAATATCAACCTCACTACCCCAGATTTCTCTGAAATTGCAAAAGCTCAATTGCATGATGAGGAACTCAAGAACCTAATCTCAAATCCACAAACCTCCCTTCAGTTACAACCGCTGCACATTGATCCAACGCTTAAAATTTACTGTGACATAGAGAACAATAGAATACGTCCCTATATTCCTGTCAATTTTAGACGTGAAGTGTTTAATGCCTTGCACAATTTGGCACATCCTGGAATCCGTGCCACCAAAAAGCTGATCGCAGACAGATTTGTCTGGCCAGCAATGAATCAAGACATCACAGAATGGACTCGTTCATGTATTAGATGTCAACGGTGTAAAGTATCCCGTCACAGTCACAGCCCCATTCAACAATTTATACTTCCAGCAAGACGCTTTGATCATGTGCACTTAGACTTGGTTAGCCCATTGCATCCTTCAAATGCTTACACTTACCACGTCACTTATATTGCTCGGTACACAAGATGGCTTGAAGCCATTCCTATTGAAAATATATCCGCTGGAACTGTAGCTCGAGCATTCATCTCCCAGTGGCTTTCAAGATTTGGCATGCCTACCACCATCACTACTGACCAAGGCCGACAATTTCAATGTCACTTGTTCGCATCCCTCACCTCTCTTCTTGGCATTCGCCATATTCGCACAACATCATACCATTCATCTGGAAATGGGATGGTGGAACGCTTTCACCGATCTCTCAAACAAGGTCTGAAGTGCCACAGTAGCACACACTGGACAGAAGCCTTACCCCTAGTCTTGCTTGGTCTTCGCACAGCATTCAAATAAGACATTGGTAGCACTTGTGCTGAAATGTTATATGGTGCAACCCTCCTTCTGCCAGGTGAATTCTTTCACGCAGAATCTACTCCAGTTATCGACCATCCAACATTTCTTCAACGTTTACGTGAGACCCTGAGCAATATCTCGCCAACTCCAGCATCTTCGCATAACCAGCCAAGCTATTTTGTACATCCTGCGCTTGAGACATCTTCGCACGTACTCGTGCGCAACGATGCAATTAAGCCAACTTTAACACCTTCATATGATGGTCCATTCAAAGTTGTCAAACGAACACGGAAACATTTCACCATCATCTGCAATGGTAAACAATCAGTGATTGGAATCGATCGTCTCAAACCAGCATTTCTAATGCAAGATCCAACAACTTCCTCATCAACATCACTCCCGGAAGAAAGCTTACATCCCGTTGAAGAGCAACCTAAAACTACCAGATCTGGAAGAAAGGTTAAATTTAACACAAAGTACTTATAACGTACCGATGTTACATGGGGGGGGTACTGTGGCGTTCCGACAGATACTTCAACTTCTATTCATGAGATGGCGCCACGTGTAAAATCCAGTTCTTAATCGGAGCAGCAAAGCGACGTCATTACTCACTCAGACTTCTCGTGAGACAACTGTACGCGACTGTAGCATGAACTGTGTTCGGAGCTCTGTGTTGATCTCTGCAATGTAATTTAAATTGTAATTTAGTACTTAATATATTATTTTGTTATAGGAGATTGTCTACTCTTATTTTCTTTAATTATATCATGCATTAAGCACATGACCACCAAATATATAAGGTATTTCCACTGCCTTCTTAACATGCCTTCGTGGTACAGTGATCAGCAGCGACGCGTATTCGAGAGGTCAGTGGTTCGCGTCCCGGAGAGGGCACTGTTCATTTTTCATCTCCCCCTGCTTTCAAAAAATACCTAATATATCTACAGTGGCTCCCGAGCTAAAAGGTAGAGAATGATGATTCTTCACCACCAGAATTTGCGATTGAGTCCCCTAAAACCCCAGTCACCCTTTAAAAGGGGAAGTATATGTGGCGTTCCGACAGATACTTCCACTTCTATTCATGAGATGGCGCCACGTGTAAAATCCAGTTCTTAATCGGAGCAGCAAAGCGACGTCATTACTCACTCAGACTTCTCGACAGAGAACTGTACGCGACTGTGTCATGAACTGTCTTCCGAGCTCTGCGTTGATCTCTGCAATATAATTTAAATTGTAATTTAGTACTTAATATATTCTTTTGTTATAGGAGATTGTCTACTGTTATTTTCTTTAATTATATCATGCATTAAGCGCACGACCACCAAATATATATAATACATTTTTATTGATTTTTTTTTTTTTTTTTTGATAAAGTTGTTCTGCAGAATAAAATTCTGCGCGGCATTTTATGTCTTTTGAGTTGCTTTCAGGTTATTTTTTGCTTATTTCACTGTTTGTAAGATATTGGAAAATTTTGCATGTTTTTTTTTATTTTATTTTATTTTATTTTATTTATTTTTTTTTTTTTTCTTCAACGGAAAGTTGGTTAATTTTTTTATTATGATAATTAATATTTGTAGCTTATTTCATTGTAACTTTTTTCTGTTGAAAATATAAGATAAAATATCACCAATTATACTTTGCTTTTCAGAATTTATTGTTCTAAGTATTCTTTTATGTTATTTATTGCTCATTTCACTGTTTTTAAGATATTGAAAAGTTTTGACTGTTTTTTTTAGGAAACAAAGTTCTTAACCTCCTTTATACCATTTGAGTTCTTAAGAATTTGCAAAGGGAAGTTGGTTAATTTATTTATTAAGGGATATTGCTTATTTTATTGTAATTTTGTTATACGTAATAACTTTTTTTTCATGAAGTTGTTCTGCATAGTAAAATTCTACGCAGTTTTTAAATTTAACGTTTGGTGTTTAACAGCAAGGGTGTTTTTATGACGGTTAACTGAATTCTCATTCATTTCTAGACCTAGACTTTTGTTCAAGGGCACTGAATTTTGGATATGAATTAACAAGTTCCAGATGAAGCTTAAAGAGCTCATGTTCAATTTTGGACAAATGTTGACGTGTATCCCTTATGATGGACTGAAGAAAAGGCAAGTTTGCAGTTTAACAGAATTCTTGAAACGCGACTGGAAGGTTTTTGATTAGATTTGATTTGAATGAAATTGGGGATCAATTTTTTACATTTACACTTAAGTAAAAAGTCAAGATGATTCAGGAATTTTTGCCGTTTCAGGCGTAATTTAGTGAAACGATTAACGGATGAAGGCATGATAAACAATGCCGAAAATCAAACTAAATTAACTAACCAAGCACGCACAAAACAGCAGAAAAATCCCACACTGAAACGAATAGAAAACAAAACGTTTGCAACCAAAATGCATGAAATCAGACAAGCAAAGCACAATATCCAAATATGCGAAACACAAACAGAACTTCAAAATTGCAAAAAAATACTTACCGAAACCCATGCAATCACAAAATGGCGGTCATACCACGTGCAAAAAAGGAAGCGACAAAAAAGCTGTTTTCGGCTCCGAAACACACACATACGTAAGACGACGAAAACCACGTGGAAAAAAGAACAGATGGCGCCACTAGCTTATTTTCTCTCCAGGCTTTCTTATCTTATCTAATCATTATATTCGTTCATTTGCGCTTTTGCAGCTGAGGATGGTGGTTCGGTAAAACCATCGAAACTAGTCTTGTGAAAATTTGAAAATATAACGCTGATTTTTGTTGTTTGACTTCTGAATTAGTATAGATCATCAATTTAAATCTGGTAAGCTGGCATGCAGAAATTATACAATTAAAAATATGAAACCGTAATCTCTACATATAATAAAAGGGCTAGAGTAGACTTTAAGGTACCCCTTGTATTATGGCGAAGTTGTTGTTTGGTTTATCGCCAAGTTGTTGTTTCATTTATGGTAGCCTGAGTAGTTGAATGTTATGGAAACCCTATTGTGACGTAATCGGGTGCGTGATTTGGGAAATTTTCAATCATGGAATGTTTTGAAAGCGTTTTTGTAGTGTGTGTTGGTTTGATTCTTTAGACGGTAAGAATGGCCGAATGTAGTAAGATTAATTTGAAGTTTCTGTGCGATTTGGAGCGAAAGCAAAAAAGAGCTTTAATTGACTGGTGTGTAAATGAAGGTTTACTTAGTAGCCATTATAAGTGTCCTGTATGTAGGAAGGATATGCGTCTAGTCGAACGTAAAAACCGTTTAGATGGATTTGAATGGGTTTGTAGGAAGAAAGGTTCAGATGGTCACTATGTGAAGCGTTCGATCAGAAAAAGTACCTGCTTTGAAAAACGTCATTTGAGTATGATATTTTGATTTTTACGTGGCTCTGGGTGTACGAAGCGAACTCGGAAATCATGGTAAGTGAATATTTTCTTTTGTTAGTACTTAAATGTATAACATGTTTTTCCTTTTTTATGTTATTTTATTGTTTGGTTTAAAATGTATTTTATTGAGATTATGTATTTTTTGTTTACCTTTATTATAGAATTTGGTGCTCCTTTGACTTTTTAAGTGAAAATATATCAATATGTACATGGATAAAGTAAAGGGAGTGCGCAATGCAAGTTTGTGCACTTCTGGGATTTTTTTAAAATGAAAATAGGCCGACGTGTACATGGATAAAGTTAAAAGAGTGCGCAATGCCACTTTTGTGCAATTCGGGGATTTTTTTAAAGTGAAAATAGGTCGACGTATACATGCAGAAAGTCAAAGGAGTGCGCAATGCCATTTTTGTGCAATTCGGGGATTTTTTTTAAGTGAAAATAAGTCTATGTGTACATGGATACCGAGTTTGTGCAATTGTTTGTCTTGTTATTTTGGCTTTGTGTAGCGGCGAGCAAGCCAAAATAACAAGTCAAAGAATTGCACAAAATCGGTATCCATGTACCGCCAAAAATCGCCAAATTTCGCCAAGGGGTAACCTAAACTATAGTTTTACCAATAAAAGAAAGAGTCTGTGTGCGTGTGTGTCTTTCGTTCGCGCTTGCGCGTAAGCTAATACTTCCACGGCTACGAAATTTGGTACATAGGTGCATATAGACAAGAGCCAGTGTACGTCGAAGCGATTTTTTCGAATTAGAATTTTTTTTATTTTATGTTTTGTGACGAAATCGCGTCATTTTGAGACATAATGGGCTATAGGAAAGCGAGATTTTACTCTACACCATTTTCACATCGTCATGAAACGTAGGCACTTAGCTATTTTACCAACGTAAAATAAATTAATCAATAAATCAATAAATCGATTAATCAATAAATCAATTAATCAATAAATCGATTAAATACGAATTCATTTAACAAAGTGACCTTAACACCTTTTCAACGGGATTTTTTCTTAAAAAGTTTATTTTTAAAAATATACAGTTTGTTTTTCTTTGATTTTGGGACACGTTAAACTTTCATCCTTGCGACTGCCTTTACAAAAAAAAATTTTGGAAAAATGATAATATTTTGTATTTTAAAAAAATGTTTTAAATGAAGCTACCGAGTACACATCTCACATCTTTAAAAATGTGATTTTGGCAACAATTTTCCTTTCTTATTCTTGTTGACAGATTTTTGATGAAATCGCATCATTTTGAATAGTTTCATTCTTTTAGAAGTATGAGTTTGGCAACAATCTTTCATCGTATTTCTTATGTCACTGTTTTTAAGAGATTGGCATATTTCATTGCCATTTATATATATATATATATATATATATGTGGCGTTCCGACAGATACTTCAACTTCTATTCATGAGATGGCGACACGTGTAAAATCCAGTTCTTAATCGGAGCAGCAAAGCGACGTCATTACTCACTCAGACTTCTCGTCAGACAACTCTACGCGACGGTAGCATGAACTGTGTTCCGAGCTCTGCGTTGATCTCTGCAATGTAATTTAAATTGTAATTTAGTACTTAATATATTCTTTTGTTATAGGAGATTGTCTACTGTTATTTTCTTTAATTATATCATGCATTAAGCGCACGACCACCAAAAGTGGTGACCTTTTGACTGAGCACGCTACTGACAATGGATTTTCAACGACCCTAAGCCACGTGCATCCAAGGCATTCTGAAGAACTGACTAAAAATAACAACGAATATGGACATTAAACGTATGCTACAAAGTACCCCTTCAATTATTTCTAGAAGTATTGATATATATTGCTTGTGTTTTTTTCAAAGTCGTGCGCATCATCGCAAAGAGCTTCAGCAAATCATCAGTGTGATCTGTTCCGTTCCGCTGACTTCGCCAGCCGTGCAATAATTCTTCGATCATTCAACTTTTGTGACAAATGTGATACAATAGTGATTTTCGCTAAATGTGCTACATCAGTAATTTTTCTGCAACGTGCTACGGCAAAATTCTTCCCTCAGTGTTCGAAAGTAGTGAATTTTTTTCCCATGTGCTACAGGAGTGATTTCCTTTTTCCTTCGAAAGTGCCTTAGCAGTGTGAAGTGGTGATTTTGTGTGTGCGCAATACAAAATGAACGCATCATTTTTTTTCTCAAATAGGGGTTTCTTTTCAAATGCATTTCGGTAAAATATTATTTGTGTGTGTAATTGCTGACCCTGTATTATTTGTGTGTGTATCGTTACGTAAATTTTTTCTGCATGGTTAAAATATTTATTGTTATCATGGTAAAATATCAATAGTGTATCCTCACGCTACAATATTTGTGCTGTTACGTGTTTATTAATTAAAGTGAAAATTATCTGTCAGTATGCCCGACGATATTCCACGAGAGCCACAAATCACACGCGTTGCGGTGAAGCCACCGCCTTTCTGGAAAAATAATCCTTCATTGTGGTTCGCTCAGATCGAAGCACAATTTTCTATCGCTCGCATTAGTGACGATTCTACAAAATTCAACCATGTAGTTGCAGCAATTGAGTCTGATATTCTGAATTCAGTGCATGACTTAATTCTCAAACCACCTGATTGTGATAAATACTCCAAACTGAAACAGCGGCTCATTGAAGTCTATTCAGAAAGTGAATCTTCAAAAATACGTACTTTACCACAAGGACTTGAACTTGGAGATCAGCGACCTTCATACTTGCTGTCACGAATGCGTGATCTGGCAGGAAGCCATTTTAGTGACGACTTGTTGAAGTCACTATGGCTTTCGCGTCTCCCTAATAACATACAAATAATTCTTGCTGCTTCCAATGAAGATCTAACCCGTTTAGCAGCAATGGCTGACAAAATTAATGAACTTGTTACTCCAGCTTATGTCAGTGCTGCTAATGCTGCACCTTACAGTTTATCCCTCGAACAACAAGTGGCTGAATTGACCAAAAAAGTATCTGAACTCTCTACAAGTCTTCATGCTTCATGGAGATACAATCGATCAAATCAGGGCCCACGTAATAAATTTCGTGGCCGAAGCAGGAGTCGATCTCGTCACAATACTCGAACGCAGTACAAAGAACCTACAAGTGGCATATGTTTTTATCATATGAATTTTGGCGCTCAAGCTCGCAAGTGTGCCCCTCCATGCACTTTTCAACAAGCGGGAAACTAAATGGGCGGTCTTCTGCTGGCCAACAGAATGTCCGCCACATCGATAGAATTGTACTGGCTGATCGTTCAACTCAGTTATGTTTTCTAGTAGATACTGGAGCTGACATATCAGTGCTCCCGAGAACTAAAACAAATGCTCACCAACTTAATAAACTTGTACTGTATGCAGCCAATGGTACCCAAATTGCAACCAACGGCACCAAACTATTGACACTTGATTTAAACTTGCGCCGGACTTTCAACTGGCCTTTTATTATTGCGGATGTAACTCAAGCAATAATTGGTGTCGACTTCTTGACACATTTCCATCTTCTAGTGGATGTCAAGAATAATTGCTTAATTGATGCTACAACTCAGCTGACATCACTGGGCCAAGCTTCTCCCATATCGAACGTACCTACCAACATAAGTGTTGTATCGGGCAGCACACGGTTTCATCGGTTATTAGCAGAATTCCCTGACATTTTAAACCCATCCAGATCAGGGCAGCATACCCATCAGCCAGAAGTGTATCATCACTTTGAAACACATGGCCCACCCGTATTTTCCAAGCCTCGTCGTCTTTCTCCAGAGATGCTAAAAACTGCTCGCAAAGAATTTGAATTCATGCTAGCACAGGGAACCATTCGCCCATCTAAAAGTCCATGGGCCAGTCCACTTCACATGGTTAAAAAGTCTAATGGTGACTGGCGGCCTTGTGGAGATTATCGTTGACTTAATGCCGTCACAGTCCCTGACAGATATCCAGTCCCACATATCCAAGACTGTTCCCATCTTTTTCATGGAACAAACATATTTTCTACCCTCGATCTTGCCAGAGCATATCATCAGATCCCAGTGCATGCTGAAGATGTGCCCAAGACTGCAGTGACTACACCATTTGGTCTCTTTGAGTACTTATATATGCCATTTGGCCTTCGCAATGCTGGCCAAACATTTCAGCGTTTCATTCACCAAGTACTGTCTGGCCTCGATTTCTGCATCCCATATTTTGATGATATCCTGGTTGCATCTACAGATGCGGAAGAACATTTTCAACATCTGCGTCAGATTTTCACTCGCCTTAAAGATCATGGATTAAAACTAAATCCATCCAAATGTGTACTTGGTCAACCCTCAGTTTCCTTTCTTGGATGTCTCATCACCCAGAATGGAGTCAAACCTTTACCGGAAAGAGTCGAAGCAATTAACGACCTACCTCAGCCCAAAACCATCTCTGAACTGAAGCGTTTTCTAGCAATGTTAAATTTCTACCGACGCTTTCTGTGAAATGGCGCAAAAACACAAGCCTGCCTACATGAGTTTCTGAAGAATAGCAAAAAACGATCAACGAGCTGTCCCTTGGATTGAATCTGCATCTTCAGCATTCGTGCAATGCAAACACGATCTGGCAAATGCAGCCACACTTCCTTATCACTCACCTAGTGATCAGCTCTCTATAATGGTAGATGCATCTGACATGGCCATAGGAGCAGTGCTTCAAGCCCATACCACTAAAGGACTTTCCCCAACGGCATTCTTCTCCAGAAAACTTACTACTGCAGAAAGGAAATACAGCACATATGACAGGGAGCTACTTGCTGTTTACTGTGCTGTTAAATACTTCCGGCACAACTTGGAAGGACACGACTTCATCATTTTCACCGATCATCGACCATTAGCCTTCGCTTTTAGAAAAAACTCTGACTCATGTTCTCCTCGTCAGCTTCGACATCTGGATTTCATCGCCCAGTTTAGTACCGATATCAGATATGTCTCTGGTACTGATAATTGTGTCGCTGATGACTTGTCTCGGGTAAACAATATCAACCTCACTACCCCAGATTTCTCTGAAATTGCAAAAGCTCAATTGCATGATGAGGAACTCAAGAACCTAATTTCAAATCCACAAACCTCCCTTCAGTTACAACCGCTGCACATTGATCCAACGCTTAAAATTTACTGTGACATAGAGAACAATAGAATACGTCCCTATATTCCTGTCAATTTTAGACGTGAAGTGTTTAATGCCTTGCACAATTTGGCACATCCTGGAATCCGTGCCACCAAAAAGCTGATCGCAGACAGATTTGTCTGGCCAGCAATGAATCAAGACATCACAGAATGGACTCGTTCATGTATTAGATGTCAACGGTGTAAAGTATCCCGTCACAGTCACAGCCCCATTCAACAATTTATACTTCCAGCAAGACGCTTTGATCATGTGCACTTAGACTTGGTTAGCCCATTGCATCCTTCAAATGCTTACACTTACCACGTCACTTATATTGCTCGGTACACAAGATGGCTTGAAGCCATTCCTATTGAAAATATATCCGCTGGAACTGTAGCTCGAGCATTCATCTCCCAGTGGCTTTCAAGATTTGGCATGCCTACCACCATCACTACTGACCAAGGCCGACAATTTCAATGTCACTTGTTCGCATCCCTCACCTCTCTTCTTGGCATTCGCCATATTCGCACAACATCATACCATTCATCTGGAAATGGGATGGTGGAACGCTTTCACCGATCTCTCAAACAAGGTCTGAAGTGCCACAGTAGCACACACTGGACAGAAGCCTTACCCCTAGTCTTGCTTGGTCTTCGCACAGCATTCAAATAAGACATTGGTAGCACTTGTGCTGAAATGTTATATGGTGCAACTCTCCTTCTGCCAGGTGAATTCTTTCACGCAGAATCTACTCCAGTTATCGACCCTCCAACATTTCTTCAACGTTTACGTGAGACCCTGAGCAATATCTCGCCAACTCCAGCATCTTCGCATAACCAGCCAAGCTATTTTGTACATCCTGCGCTTGAGACATCTTCGCACGTACTCGTGCGCAACGATGCAATTAAGCCAACTTTAACACCTTCATATGATGGTCCATTCAAAGTTGTCAAACGAACACGGAAACATTTCACCATCATCTGCAATGGTAAACAATCAGTGATTGGAATCGATCGTCTCAAACCAGCATTTCTAATGCAAGATCCAACAACTTCCTCATCAACATCACTCCCGGAAGAAAGCTTACATCCCGTTGAAGAGCAACCTAAAACTACCAGATCTGGAAGAAAGGTTAAATTTAACACAAAGTACTTATAACGTACCGATGTTACTTGGGGGGGGGGTACTGTGGCGTTCCGACAGATACTTCAACTTCTATTCATGAGATGGCGCCACGTGTAAAATCCAGTTCTTAATCGGAGCAGCAAAGCGACGTCATTACTCACTCAGACTTCTCGTGAGACAACTGTACGCGACTGTAGCATGAACTGTGTTCCGAGCTCTGTGTTGATCTCTGCAATGTAATTTAAATTGTAATTTAGTACTTAATATATTATTTTGTTATAGGAGATTGTCTACTCTTATTTTCTTTAATTATATCATGCATTAAGCACATGACCACCAAATATATAAGGTATTTCCACTGCCTTCTTAACATGCCTTCGTGGTGCAGTGATCAGCAGCGACGCGTATTCGAGAGGTCAGTGGTTAGCGTCCCGGAGAGGGCACTGTTCATTTTTCATCTCCCCCTGCTTTCAAAAAATACCTAATATATCTACAGTGGCTCCCGAGCTAAAAGGTAGAGAATGATGATTCTTCACCACCAGAATTTGCGATTGAGTCCCCTAAAACCCCAGTCACCCTTTAAAAGGGGAAGTATGTGTGGCGTTCCGACAGATACTTCCACTTCTATTCATGAGATGGCGCCACGTGTAAAATCCAGTTCTTAATCGGAGCAGCAAAGCGACGTCATTACTCACTCAGACTTCTCGACAGAGAACTGTACGCGACTGTGTCATGAACTGTCTTCCGAGCTCTGCGTTGATCTCTGCAATATAATTTAAATTGTAATTTAGTACTTAATATATTCTTTTGTTATAGGAGATTGTCTACTGTTATTTTCTTTAATTATATCATGCATTAAGCGCACGACCACCAAATATATATAATACATTTTTATTGATTTTTTTTTTTTTTTTGATAAAGTTGTTCTGCAGAATAAAATTCTGCGCGGCATTTTATGTCTTTTGAGTTGCTTTCAGGTTATTTTTTGCTTATTTCACTGTTTGTAAGATATTGGAAAATTTTGCATGTTTTTTTTTTTTTTTTTTATTTTATTTTATTTTATTTTATTTTTTTTTTTTTTTCAATGGAAAGTTGGTTAATTTTTTTATTATGATAATTAATATTTGTAGCTTATTTCATTGTAACTTTTTTCTGTTGAAAATATAAGATAAAATATCACCAATTATACTTTGCTTTTCAGAATTTATTGTTCTAAGTATTCTTTTATGTTATTTATTGCTCATTTCACTGTTTTTAAGATATTGAAAAGTTTTGACTGTTTTTTTTAGGAAACAAAGTTCTTAACCTCCTTTATACCATTTGAGTTCTTAAGAATTTGCAAAGGGAAGTTGGTTAATTTATTTATTAAGTGATATTGCTTATTTTATTGTAATTTTGTTATACGTAATAACTTTTTTTTCATGAAGTTGTTCTGCATAGTAAAATTCTACGCAGTTTTTAAATTTAACGTTTGGTGTTTAACAGCAAGGGTGTTTTTATGACGGTTAACTGCATTCTCATTCATTTCTAGACCTAGACTTTTGTTCAAGGGCACTGAATTTTGGATATGAATTAACAAGTTCCAGATGAAGCTTAAAGAGCTCATGTTCAATTTTGGACAAATGTTGACGTGTATCCCTTATGATGGACTGAAGAAAAGGCAAGTTTGCAGTTTAACAGAATTCTTGAAACGCGACTGGAAGGTTTTTGATTAGATTTGATTTGAATGAAATTGGGGATCAATTTTTTACATTTACACTTAAGTAAAAAGTCAAGATGATTCAGGAATTTTTGCCGTTTCAGGCGTAATTTAGTGAAACGATTAACGGATGAAGGCATGATAAACAATGCCGAAAATCAAACTAAATTAACTAACCAAGCACGCACAAAACAGCAGAAAAATCCCACACTGAAACGAATAGAAAACAAAACGTTTGCAACCAAAATGCATGAAATCAGACAAGCAAAGCACAATATCCAAATATGCGAAACACAAACAGAACTTCAAAATTGCAAAAAAATACTTACCGAAACCCATGCAATCACAAAATGGCGGTCATACCACGTGCAAAAAAGGAAGCGACAAAAAAGCTGTTTTCGGCTCCGAAACACACACATACGTAAGACGACGAAAACCACGTGGAAAAAAGAACAGATGGCGCCACTAGCTTATTTTCTCTCCAGGCTTTCTTATCTTATCTAATCATTATATTCGTTCATTTGCGCTTTTGCAGCTGAGGATGGTGGTTCGGTAAAACCATCGAAACTAGTCTTGTGAAAGTTTGAAAATATAACGCTGATTTTTGTTGTTTGACTTCTGAATTAGTATAGATCATCAATTTAAATCTGGTAAGCTGGCATGCAGAAATTATACAATTAAAAATATGAAACCGTAATCTCTACATATAATAAAAGGGCTAGAGTAGACTTTAAGGTACCCCTTGTATTATGGCGAAGTTGTTGTTTGGTTTATCGCCAAGTTGTTGTTTCATTTATGGTAGCCTGAGTAGTTGAATGTTATGGAAACCCTATTGTGACGTAATCGGGTGCGTGATTTGGGAAATTTTCAATCATGGAATGTTTTGAAAGCGTTTTTGTAGTGTGTGTTGGTTTGATTCTTTAGACGGTAAGAATGGCCGAATGTAGTAAGATTAATTTGAAGTTTCTGTGCGATTTGGAGCGAAAGCAGAAAAGAGCTTTAATTGACTGGTGTGTAAATGAAGGTTTACTTAGTAGCCATTATAAGTGTCCTGTATGTAGGAAGGATATGCGTCTAGTCGAACGTAAAAACCGTTTAGAAGGATTTGAATGGGTTTGTAGGAAGAAAGGTTCAGATGGTCACTATGTGAAGCGTTCGATCAGAAAAAGTACCTGCTTTGAAAAACGTCATTTGAGTATGATATTTTGATTTTTACGTGGCTCTGGGTGTACGAAGCGAACTCGGAAATCATGGTAAGTGAATATTTTCTTTTGGTAGTACTTAAATGTATAACATGTTTTTCCTTTTTTATGTTATTTTATTGTTTGGTTTAAAATGTATTTTATTGAGATTATGTATTTTTTGTTTACCTTTATTATAGAATTTGGTGCTCCTTTGACTTTTTAAGTGAAAATATATCAATATGTACATGGATAAAGTAAAGGGAGTGCGCAATGCAAGTTTGTGCACTTCTGGGATTTTTTTAAAATGAAAATAGGCCGACGTGTACATGGATAAAGTTAAGAGAGTGCGCAATGCCACTTTTGTGCAATTCGGGGATTTTTTTAAAGTGAAAATAGGTCGACGTATACATGCAGAAAGTCAAAGGAGTGCGCAATGCCATTTTTGTGCAATTCGGGGATTTTTTTTAAGTGAAAATAAGTCTATGTGTACATGGATACCGAGTTTGTGCAATTGTTTGTCTTGTTATTTTGGCTTTGTGTAGCGGCGAGCAAGCCAAAATAACAAGTCAAAGAATTGCACAAAATCGGTATCCATGTACCGCCAAAAATCGCCAAATTTCGCCAAGGGGTAACCTAAACTATAGTTTTACCAATAAAAGAAAGAGTCTGTGTGCGTGTGTGTCTTTCGTTCGCGCTTGCGCGTAAGCTAATACTTCCACGGCTACGAAATTTGGTACATAGGTGCATATAGACAAGAGCCAGTGCACGTCGAAGCGATTTTTTCGAATTAGAATTTTTTTTATTTTATGTTTTGTGACGAAATCGCGTCATTTTGAGACATAATGGGCTATAGGAAAGCGAGATTTTACTCTACACCATTTTCACATCGTCATGAAACGTAGGCACTTAGCTATTTTACCAACGTAAAATAAATTAATCAATAAATCAATAAATCGATTAATCAATAAATCAATTAATCAATAAATCGATTAAATACGAATTCATTTAACAAAGTGACCTTAACACCTTTTCAACGGGATTTTTTCTTAAAAAGTTTATTTTTAAAAATATACAGTTTGTTTTTCTTTGATTTTGGGACACGTTAAACTTTCATCCTTGCGACTGCCTTTACAAAAAAAAATTTTGGAAAAATGATAATATTTTGTATTTTAAAAAAATGTTTTAAATGAAGCTACCGAGTACACATCTCACATCTTTAAAAATGTGATTTTGGCAACAATTTTCCTTTCTTATTCTTGTTGACAGATTTTTGATGAAATCGCATCATTTTGAATAGTTTCATTCTTTTAGAAGTATGAGTTTGGCAACAATCTTTCATCGTATTTCTTATGTCACTGTTTTTAAGAGATTGGCATATTTCATTGCCATTTATATATATATATATATATATATATATATATATGTGGCGTTCCGACAGATACTTCAACTTCTATTCATGAGATGGCGACACGTGTAAAATCCAGTTCTTAATCGGAGCAGCAAAGCGACGTCATTACTCACTCAGACTTCTCGTCAGACAACTCTACGCGACGGTAGCATGAACTGTGTTCCGAGCTCTGCGTTGATCTCTGCAATGTAATTTAAATTGTAATTTAGTACTTAATATATTCTTTTGTTATAGGAGATTGTCTACTGTTATTTTCTTTAATTATATCATGCATTAAGCGCACGACCACCAAAAGTGGTGACCTTTTGACTGAGCACGCTACTGACAATGGATTTTCAACGACCCTAAGCCACGTGCATCCAAGGCATTCTGAAGAACTGACTAAAAATAACAACGAATATGGACATTAAACGTATGCTACAAAGTACCCCTTCAATTATTTCTAGAAATATTGATATATATTGCTTGTGTTTTTTTCAAAGTCGTACGCATCATCGCAAGGAGCTTCAGCAAATCATCAGTGTGATCTGTTCCGTTCCGCTGACTTCGCCAGCCGTGCAATAATTCTTCGATCATTCAACTTTTGTGACAAATGTGATACAATAGTGATTTTCGCTAAATGTGCTACATCAGTAATTTTTCTGCAACGTGCTACGGCAAAATTCTTCCCTCAGTGTTCGAAAGTAGTGAATTTTTTTCCCATGTGCTACAGGAGTGATTTCCTTTTTCCTTCGAAAGTGCCTTAGCAGTGTGAAGTGGTGATTTTGTGTGTGCGCAATACAAAATGAACGCATCATTTTTTTCTCAAATAGGGGTTTCTTTTCAAATGCATTTCGGTAAAATATTATTTGTGTGTGTAATTGCTGACCCTGTATTATTTGTGTGTGTATCGTTACGTAAATTTTTTCTGCATGGTTAAAATATTTATTGTTATCATGGTAAAATATCAATAGTGTATCCTCACGCTACAATATTTGTGCTGTTACGTGTTTATTAATTAAAGTGAAAATTATCTGTCAGTATGCCCGACGATATTCCACCAGAGCCACAAATCACACGCGTTGCGGTGAAGCCACCGCCTTTCTGGAAAAATAATCCTTCATTGTGGTTCGCTCAGATCGAAGCACAATTTTCTATCGCTCGCATTAGTGACGATTCTACAAAATTCAACCATGTAGTTGCAGCAATTGAGTCTGATATTCTGAATTCAGTGCATGACTTAATTCTCAAACCACCTGATTGTGATAAATACTCCAAACTGAAACAGCGGCTCATTGAAGTCTATTCAGAAAGTGAATCTTCAAAAATACGTACTTTACCACAAGGACTTGAACTTGGAGATCAGCGACCTTCATACTTGCTGTCACGAATGCGTGATCTGGCAGGAAGCCATTTTAGTGACGACTTGTTGAAGTCACTATGGCTTTCGCGTCTCCCTAATAACATACAAATAATTCTTGCTGCTTCCAATGAAGATCTAACCCGTTTAGCAGCAATGGCTGACAAAATTAATGAACTTGTTACTCCAGCTTATGTCAGTGCTGCTAATGCTGCACCTTCCAGTTTATCCCTCGAACAACAAGTGGCTGAATTGACCAAAAAAGTATCTGAACTCTCTACAAGTCTTCATGCTTCACGGAGATACAATCGATCAAATCAGGGCCCACGTAATAAATTTCCTGGCCGAAGCATGAGTCGATCTCGTCACAATACTCGAACGCAGTACAAAGAACCTACAAGTGGCATATGTTTTTATCATATGAATTTTGGCGCTCAAGCTCGCAAGTGTGCCCCTCCATGCACTTTTCAACAAGCGGGAAACTAAATGGGCGGTCTTCTGCTGGCCAACAGAATGTCCGCCACATCGATAGAATTGTACTGGCTGATCGTTCAACTCAGTTATGTTTTCTAGTAGATACTGGAGCTGACATATCAGTGCTCCCGAGAACTAAAACAAATGCTCACCAACTTAATAAACTTGTACTGTATGCAGCCAATGGTACCCAAATTGCAACCAACGGCACCAAACTATTGACACTTGATTTAAACTTGCGCCGGACTTTCAACTGGCCTTTTATTATTGCGGATGTAACTCAAGCAATAATTGGTGTCGACTTCTTGACACATTTCCATCTTCTAGTGGATGTCAAGAATAATTGCTTAATTGATGCTACAACTCAGCTGACATCACTGGGCCAAGCTTCTCCCATATCGAACGTACCTACCAACATAAGTGTTGTATCGGGCAGCACACGGTTTCATCGGTTATTAGCAGAATTCCCTGACATTTTAAACCCATCCAGATCAGGGCAGCATACCCATCAGCCAGAAGTGTATCATCACTTTGAAACACATGGCCCACCCGTATTTTCCAAGCCTCGTCGTCTTTCTCCAGAGATGCTAAAAACTGCTCGCAAAGAATTTGAATTCATGCTAGCACAGGGAACCATTCGCCCATCTAAAAGTCCATGGGCCAGTCCACTTCACATGGTTAAAAAGTCTAATGGTGACTGGCGGCCTTGTGGAGATTATCGTTGACTTAATGCCGTCACAGTCCCTGACAGATATCCAGTCCCACATATCCAAGACTGTTCCCATCTTTTTCATGGAACAAACATATTTTCTACCCTCGATCTTGCCAGAGCATATCATCAGATCCCAGTGCATGCTGAAGATGTGCCCAAGACTGCAGTGACTACACCATTTGGTCTCTTTGAGTACTTATATATGCCATTTGGCCTTCGCAATGCTGGCCAAACATTTCAGCGTTTCATTCACCAAGTACTGTCTGGCCTCGATTTCTGCATCCCATATTTTGATGATATCCTGGTTGCATCTACAGATGCGGAAGAACATTTTCAACATCTGCGTCAGATTTTCACTCGCCTTAAAGATCATGGATTAAAACTAAATCCATCCAAATGTGTACTTGGTCAACCCTCAGTTTCCTTTCTTGGATGTCTCATCACCCAGAATGGAGTCAAACCTTTACCGGAAAGAGTCGAAGCAATTAACGACCTACCTCAGCCCAAAACCATCTCTGAACTGAAGCGTTTTCTAGCAATGTTAAATTTCTACCGACGCTTTCTGTGAAATGCCGCAAAAACACAAGCCTGCCTACATGAGTTTCTGAAGAATAGCAAAAAAACGATCAACGAGCTGTCCCTTGGATTGAATCTACATCTTCAGCATTCGTGCAATGCAAACACGATCTGGCAAATGCAGCCACACTTCCTTATCACTCACCTAGTGATCAGCTCTCTATAATGGTAGATGCATCTGACATGGCCATAGGAGCAGTGCTTCAAGCCCATACCACTAAAGGACTTTCCCCAACGGCATTCTTCTCCAGAAAACTTACTACTGCAGAAAGGAAATACAGCACATATGACAGGGAGCTACTTGCTGTTCACTGTGCACTTCCGGCACAACTTGGAAGGACACGACTTCATCATTTTCACCGATCATCGACCATTAACCTTCGCTTTTAGAAAAAACTCTGACTCATGTTCTCCTCGTCAGCTTCGACATCTGGATTTCATCGCCCAGTTTAGTACCGATATCAGATATGTCTCTGGTACTGATAATTGTGTCGCTGATGACTTGTCTCGGGTAAACAATATCAACCTCACTACCCCAGATTTCTCTGAAATTGCAAAAGCTCAATTGCATGATGAGGAACTCAAGAACCTAATCTCAAATCCACAAACCTCCCTTCAGTTACAACCGCTGCACATTGATCCAACGCTTAAAATTTACTGTGACATAGAGAACAATAGAATACGTCCCTATATTCCTGTCAATTTTAGACGTGAAGTGTTTAATGCCTTGCACAATTTGGCACATCCTGGAATCCGTGCCACCAAAAAGCTGATCGCAGACAGATTTGTCTGGCCAGCAATGAATCAAGACATCACAGAATGGACTCGTTCATGTATTAGATGTCAACGGTGTAAAGTATCCCGTCACAGTCACAGCCCCATTCAACAATTTATACTTCCAGCAAGACGCTTTGATCATGTGCACTTAGACTTGGTTAGCCCATTGCATCCTTCAAATGCTTACACTTACCACGTCACTTATATTGCTCGGTACACAAGATGGCTTGAAGCCATTCCTATTGAAAATATATCCGCTGGAACTGTAGCTCGAGCATTCATCTCCCAGTGACTTTCAAGATTTGGCATGCCTACCACCATCACTACTGACCAAGGCCGACAATTTCAATGTCACTTGTTCGCATCCCTCACCTCTCTTCTTGGCATTCGCCATATTCGCACAACATCATACCATTCATCTGGAAATGGGATGGTGGAACGCTTTCACCGATCTCTCAAACAAGGTCTGAAGTGCCACAGTAGCACACACTGGACAGAAGCCTTACCCCTAGTCTTGCTTGGTCTTCGCACAGCATTCAAATAAGACATTGGTAGCACTTGTGCTGAAATGTTATATGGTGCAACCCTCCTTCTGCCAGGTGAATTCTTTCACGCAGAATCTACTCCAGTTATCGACCCTCCAACATTTCTTCAACGTTTACGTGAGACCCTGAGCAATATCTCGCCAACTCCAGCATCTTCGCATAACCAGCCAAGCTATTTTGTACATCCTGCGCTTGAGACATCTTCGCACGTACTCGTGCGCAACGATGCAATTAAGCCAACTTTAACACCTTCATATGATGGTCCATTCAAAGTTGTCAAACGAACACGGAAACATTTCACCATCATCTGCAATGGTAAACAATCAGTGATTGGAATCGATCGTCTCAAACCAGCATTTCTAATGCAAGATCCAACAACTTCCTCATCAACATCACTCCCGGAAGAAAGCTTACATCCCGTTGAAGAGCAACCTAAAACTACCAGATCTGGAAGAAAGGTTAAATTTAACACAAAGTACTTATAACGTACCGATGTTACATGGGGGGGGGTACTGTGGCGTTCCGACAGATACTTCAACTTCTATTCATGAGATGGCGCCACGTGTAAAATCCAGTTCTTAATCGGAGCAGCAAAGCGACGTCATTACTCACTCAGACTTCTCGTGAGACAACTGTACGCGACTGTAGCATGAACTGTGTTCCGAGCTCTGTGTTGATCTCTGCAATGTAATTTAAATTGTAATTTAGTACTTAATATATTATTTTGTTATAGGAGATTGTCTACTCTTATTTTCTTTAATTATATCATGCATTAAGCACATGACCACCAAATATATAAGGTATTTCCACTGCCTTCTTAACATGCCTTCGTGGTGCAGTGATCAGCAGCGACGCGTATTCGAGAGGTCAGTGGTTCGCGTCCCGGAGAGGGCACTGTTCATTTTTCATCTCCCCCTGCTTTCAAAAAATACCTAATATATCTACAGTGGCTCCCGAGCTAAAAGGTAGAGAATGATGATTCTTCACCACCAGAATTTGCGATTGAGTCCCCTAAAACCCCAGTCACCCTTTAAAAGGGGAAGTATATGTGGCGTTCCGACAGATACTTCCACTTCTATTCATGAGATGGCGCCACGTGTAAAATCCAGTTCTTAATCGGAGCAGCAAAGCGACGTCATTACTCACTCAGACTTCTCGACAGAGAACTGTACGCGACTGTGTCATGAACTGTCTTCCGAGCTCTGCGTTGATCTCTGCAATATAATTTAAATTGTAATTTAGTACTTAATATATTCTTTTGTTATAGGAGATTGTCTACTGTTATTTTCTTTAATTATATCATGCATTAAGCGCACGACCACCAAATATATATAATACATTTTTATTGATTTTTTTTTTTTTTTTTTGATAAAGTTGTTCTGCAGAATAAAATTCTGCGCGGCATTTTATGTCTTTTGAGTTGCTCTCAGGTTATTTTTTGCTTATTTCACTGTTTGTAAGATATTGGAAAATTTTGCATGTTTTTTTTTTATTTTTTTATTTTATTTTATTTTATTTTTTTTATTATTTTTTTTTTTTTTTCTTCAACGGAAAGTTGGTTAATTTTTTTATTATGATAATTAATATTTGTAGCTTATTTCATTGTAACTTTTTTCTGTTGAAAATATAAGATAAAATATCACCAATTATACTTTGCTTTTCAGAATTTATTGTTCTAAGTATTCTTTTATGTTATTTATTGCTCATTTCACTGTTTTTAAGATATTGAAAAGTTTTGACTGTTTTTTTTAGGAAACAAAGTTCTTAACCTCCTTTATACCATTTGAGTTCTTAAGAATTTGCAAAGGGAAGTTGGTTAATTTATTTATTAAGTGATATTGCTTATTTTATTGTAATTTTGTTATACGTAATAACTTTTTTTTCATGAAGTTGTTCTGCATAGTAAAATTCTACGCAGTTTTTAAATTTAACGTTTGGTGTTTAACAGCAAGGGTGTTTTTATGACGGTTAACTGCATTCTCATTCATTTCTAGACCTAGACTTTTGTTCAAGGGCACTGAATTTTGGATATGAATTAACAAGTTCCAGATGAAGCTTAAAGAGCTCATGTTCAATTTTGGACAAATGTTGACGTGTATCCCTTATGATGGACTGAAGAAAAGGCAAGTTTGCAGTTTAACAGAATTCTTGAAACGCGACTGGAAGGTTTTTGATTAGATTTGATTTGAATGAAATTGGGGATCAATTTTTTACATTTACACTTAAGTAAAAAGTCAAGATGATTCAGGAATTTTTGCCGTTTCAGGCGTAATTTAGTGAAACGATTAACGGATGAAGGCATGATAAACAATGCCGAAAATCAAACTAAATTAACTAACCAAGCACGCACAAAACAGCAGAAAAATCCCACACTGAAACGAATAGAAAACAAAACGTTTGCAACCAAAATGCATGAAATCAGACAAGCAAAGCACAATATCCAAATATGCGAAACACAAACAGAACTTCAAAATTGCAAAAAAATACTTACCGAAACCCATGCAATCACAAAATGGCGGTCATACCACGTGCAAAAAAGGAAGCGACAAAAAAGCTGTTTTCGGCTCCGAAACACACACATACGTAAGACGACGAAAACCACGTGGAAAAAAGAACAGATGGCGCCACTAGCTTATTTTCTCTCCAGGCTTTCTTATCTTATCTAATCATTATATTCGTTCATTTGCGCTTTTGCAGCTGAGGATGGTGGTTCGGTAAAACCATCGAAACTAGTCTTGTGAAAATTTGAAAATATAACGCTGATTTTTGTTGTTTGACTTCTGAATTAGTATAGATCATCAATTTAAATCTGGTAAGCTGGCATGCAGAAATTATACAATTAAAAATATGAAACCGTAATCTCTACATATAATAAAAGGGCTAGAGTAGACTTTAAGGTACCCCTTGTATTATGGCGAAGTTGTTGTTTCATTTATGGTAGCCTGAGTAGTTGAATGTTATGGAAACCCTATTGTGACGTAATCGGGTGCGTGATTTGGGAAATTTTCAATCATGGAATGTTTTGAAAGCGTTTTTGTAGTGTGTGTTGGTTTGATTCTTTAGACGGTAAGAATGGCCGAATGTAGTAAGATTAATTTGAAGTTTCTGTGCGATTTGGAGCGAAAGCAGAAAAGAGCTTTAATTGACTGGTGTGTAAATGAAGGTTTACTTAGTAGCCATTATAAGTGTCCTGTATGTAGGAAGGATATGCGTCTAGTCGAACGTAAAAACCGTTTAGAAGGATTTGAATGGGTTTGTAGGAAGAAAGGTTCAGATGGTCACTATGTGAAGCGTTCGATCAGAAAAAGTACCTGCTTTGAAAAACGTCATTTGAGTATGATATTTTGATTTTTACGTGGCTCTGGGTGTACGAAGCGAACTCGGAAATCATGGTAAGTGAATATTTTCTTTTGGTAGTACTTAAATGTATAACATGTTTTTCCTTTTTTATGTTATTTTATTGTTTGGTTTAAAATGTATTTTATTGAGATTATGTATTTTTTGTTTACCTTTATTATAGAATTTGGTGCTCCTTTGACTTTTTAAGTGAAAATATATCAATATGTACATGGATAAAGTAAAGGGAGTGCGCAATGCAAGTTTGTGCACTTCTGGGATTTTTTTAAAATGAAAATAGGCCGACGTGTACATGGATAAAGTTAAGAGAGTGCGCAATGCCACTTTTGTGCAATTCGGGGATTTTTTTAAAGTGAAAATAGGTCGACGTATACATGCAGAAAGTCAAAGGAGTGCGCAATGCCATTTTTGTGCAATTCGGGGATTTTTTTTAAGTGAAAATAAGTCTATGTGTACATGGATACCGAGTTTGTGCAATTGTTTGTCTTGTTATTTTGGCTTTGTGTAGCGGCGAGCAAGCCAAAATAACAAGTCAAAGAATTGCACAAAATCGGTATCCATGTACCGCCAAAAATCGCCAAATTTCGCCAAGGGGTAACCTAAACTATAGTTTTACCAATAAAAGAAAGAGTCTGTGTGCGTGTGTGTCTTTCGTTCGCGCTTGCGCGTAAGCTAATACTTCCACGGCTACGAAATTTGGTACATAGGTGCATATAGACAAGAGCCAGTGCACGTCGAAGCGATTTTTTCGAATTAGAATTTTTTTTATTTTATGTTTTGTGACGAAATCGCGTCATTTTGAGACATAATGGGCTATAGGAAAGCGAGATTTTACTCTACACCATTTTCACATCGTCATGAAACGTAGGCACTTAGCTATTTTACCAACGTAAAATAAATTAATCAATAAATCAATAAATCGATTAATCAATAAATCAATTAATCAATAAATCGATTAAATACGAATTCATTTAACAAAGTGACCTTAACACCTTTTCAACGGGATTTTTTCTTAAAAAGTTTATTTTTAAAAATATACAGTTTGTTTTTCTTTGATTTTGGGACACGTTAAACTTTCATCCTTGCGACTGCCTTTACAAAAAAAAATTTTGGAAAAATGATAATATTTTGTATTTTAAAAAAATGTTTTAAATGAAGCTACCGAGTACACATCTCACATCTTTAAAAATGTGATTTTGGCAACAATTTTCCTTTCTTATTCTTGTTGACAGGTTTTTGATGAAATCGCATCATTTTGAATAGTTTCATTCTTTTAGAAGTATGAGTTTGGCAACAATCTTTCATCGTATTTCTTATGTCACTGTTTTTAAGAGATTGGCATATTTCATTGCCATTTATATATATATATATATATATATATATATGTGGCGTTCCGACAGATACTTCAACTTCTATTCATGAGATGGCGACACGTGTAAAATCCAGTTCTTAATCGGAGCAGCAAAGCGACGTCATTACTCACTCAGACTTCTCGTCAGACAACTCTACGCGACGGTAGCATGAACTGTGTTCCGAGCTCTGCGTTGATCTCTGCAATGTAATTTAAATTGTAATTTAGTACTTAATATATTCTTTTGTTATAGGAGATTGTCTACTGTTATTTTCTTTAATTATATCATGCATTAAGCGCACGACCACCAAAAGTGGTGACCTTTTGACTGAGCACGCTACTGACAATGGATTTTCAACGACCCTAAGCCACGTGCATCCAAGGCATTCTGAAGAACTGACTAAAAATAACAACGAATATGGACATTAAACGTATGCTACAAAGTACCCCTTCAATTATTTCTAGAAATATTGATATATATTGCTTGTGTTTTTTTCAAAGTCGTACGCATCATCGCAAGGAGCTTCAGCAAATCATCAGTGTGATCTGTTCCGTTCCGCTGACTTCGCCAGCCGTGCAATAATTCTTCGATCATTCAACTTTTGTGACAAATGTGATACAATAGTGATTTTCGCTAAATGTGCTACATCAGTAATTTTTCTGCAACGTGCTACGGCAAAATTCTTCCCTCAGTGTTCGAAAGTAGTGAATTTTTTTCCCATGTGCTACAGGAGTGATTTCCTTTTTCCTTCGAAAGTGCCTTAGCAGTGTGAAGTGGTGATTTTGTGTGTGCGCAATACAAAATGAACGCATCATTTTTTTCTCAAATAGGGGTTTCTTTTCAAATGCATTTCGGTAAAATATTATTTGTGTGTGTAATTGCTGACCCTGTATTATTTGTGTGTGTATCGTTACGTAAATTTTTTCTGCATGGTTAAAATATTTATTGTTATCATGGTAAAATATCAATAGTGTATCCTCACGCTACAATATTTGTGCTGTTACGTGTTTATTAATTAAAGTGAAAATTATCTGTCAGTATGCCCGACGATATTCCACCAGAGCCACAAATCACACGCGTTGCGGTGAAGCCACCGCCTTTCTGGAAAAATAATCCTTCATTGTGGTTCGCTCAGATCGAAGCACAATTTTCTATCGCTCGCATTAGTGACGATTCTACAAAATTCAACCATGTAGTTGCAGCAATTGAGTCTGATATTCTGAATTCAGTGCATGACTTAATTCTCAAACCACCTGATTGTGATAAATACTCCAAACTGAAACAGCGGCTCATTGAAGTCTATTCAGAAAGTGAATCTTCAAAAATACGTACTTTACCACAAGGACTTGAACTTGGAGATCAGCGACCTTCATACTTGCTGTCACGAATGCGTGATCTGGCAGGAAGCCATTTTAGTGACGACTTGTTGAAGTCACTATGGCTTTCGCGTCTCCCTAATAACATACAAATAATTCTTGCTGCTTCCAATGAAGATCTAACCCGTTTAGCAGCAATGGCTGACAAAATTAATGAACTTGTTACTCCAGCTTATGTCAGTGCTGCTAATGCTGCACCTTCCAGTTTATCCCTCGAACAACAAGTGGCTGAATTGACCAAAAAAGTATCTGAACTCTCTACAAGTCTTCATGCTTCACGGAGATACAATCGATCAAATCAGGGCCCACGTAATAAATTTCGTGGCCGAAGCATGAGTCGATCTCGTCACAATACTCGAACGCAGTACAAAGAACCTACAAGTGGCATATGTTTTTATCATATGAATTTTGGCGCTCAAGCTCGCAAGTGTGCCCCTCCATGCACTTTTCAACAAGCGGGAAACTAAATGGGCGGTCTTCTGCTGGCCAACAGAATGTCCGCCACATCGATAGAATTGTACTGGCTGATCGTTCAACTCAGTTATGTTTTCTAGTAGATACTGGAGCTGACATATCAGTGCTCCCGAGAACTAAAACAAATGCTCACCAACTTAATAAACTTGTACTGTATGCAGCCAATGGTACCCAAATTGCAACCAACGGCACCAAACTATTGACACTTGATTTAAACTTGCGCCGGACTTTCAACTGGCCTTTTATTATTGCGGATGTAACTCAAGCAATAATTGGTGTCGACTTCTTGACACATTTCCATCTTCTAGTGGATGTCAAGAATAATTGCTTAATTGATGCTACAACTCAGCTGACATCACTGGGCCAAGCTTCTCCCATATCGAACGTACCTACCAACATAAGTGTTGTATCGGGCAGCACACGGTTTCATCGGTTATTAGCAGAATTCCCTGACATTTTAAACCCATCCAGATCAGGGCAGCATACCCATCAGCCAGAAGTGTATCATCACTTTGAAACACATGGCCCACCCGTATTTTCCAAGCCTCGTCGTCTTTCTCCAGAGATGCTAAAAACTGCTCGCAAAGAATTTGAATTCATGCTAGCACAGGGAACCATTCGCCCATCTAAAAGTCCATGGGCCAGTCCACTTCACATGGTTAAAAAGTCTAATGGTGACTGGCGGCCTTGTGGAGATTATCGTTGACTTAATGCCGTCACAGTCCCTGACAGATATCCAGTCCCACATATCCAAGACTGTTCCCATCTTTTTCATGGAACAAACATATTTTCTACCCTCGATCTTGCCAGAGCATATCATCAGATCCCAGTGCATGCTGAAGATGTGCCCAAGACTGCAGTGACTACACCATTTGGTCTCTTTGAGTACTTATATATGCCATTTGGCCTTCGCAATGCTGGCCAAACATTTCAGCGTTTCATTCACCAAGTACTGTCTGGCCTCGATTTCTGCATCCCATATTTTGATGATATCCTGGTTGCATCTACAGATGCGGAAGAACATTTTCAACATCTGCGTCAGATTTTCACTCGCCTTAAAGATCATGGATTAAAACTAAATCCATCCAAATGTGTACTTGGTCAACCTTCAGTTTCCTTTCTTGGATGTCTCATCACCCAGAATGGAGTCAAACCTTTACCGGAAAGAGTCGAAGCAATTAACGACCTACCTCAGCCCAAAACCATCTCTGAACTGAAGCGTTTTCTAGCAATGTTAAATTTCTACCGACGCTTTCTGTGAAATGCCGCAAAAACACAAGCCTGCCTACATGAGTTTCTGAAGAATAGCAAAAAAACGATCAACGAGCTGTCCCTTGGATTGAATCTACATCTTCAGCATTCGTGCAATGCAAACACGATCTGGCAAATGCAGCCACACTTCCTTATCACTCACCTAGTGATCAGCTCTCTATAATGGTAGATGCATCTGACATGGCCATAGGAGCAGTGCTTCAAGCCCATACCACTAAAGGACTTTCCCCAACGGCATTCTTCTCCAGAAAACTTACTACTGCAGAAAGGAAATACAGCACATATGACAGGGAGCTACTTGCTGTTCACTGTGCACTTCCGGCACAACTTGGAAGGACACGACTTCATCATTTTCACCGATCATCGACCATTAACCTTCGCTTTTAGAAAAAACTCTGACTCATGTTCTCCTCGTCAGCTTCGACATCTGGATTTCATCGCCCAGTTTAGTACCGATATCAGATATGTCTCTGGTACTGATAATTGTGTCGCTGATGACTTGTCTCGGGTAAACAATATCAACCTCACTACCCCAGATTTCTCTGAAATTGCAAAAGCTCAATTGCATGATGAGGAACTCAAGAACCTAATCTCAAATCCACAAACCTCCCTTCAGTTACAACCGCTGCACATTGATCCAACGCTTAAAATTTACTGTGACATAGAGAACAATAGAATACGTCCCTATATTCCTGTCAATTTTAGACGTGAAGTGTTTAATGCCTTGCACAATTTGGCACATCCTGGAATCCGTGCCACCAAAAAGCTGATCGCAGACAGATTTGTCTGGCCAGCAATGAATCAAGACATCACAGAATGGACTCGTTCATGTATTAGATGTCAACGGTGTAAAGTATCCCGTCACAGTCACAGCCCCATTCAACAATTTATACTTCCAGCAAGACGCTTTGATCATGTGCACTTAGACTTGGTTAGCCCATTGCATCCTTCAAATGCTTACACTTACCACGTCACTTATATTGCTCGGTACACAAGATGGCTTGAAGCCATTCCTATTGAAAATATATCCGCTGGAACTGTAGCTCGAGCATTCATCTCCCAGTGACTTTCAAGATTTGGCATGCCTACCACCATCACTACTGACCAAGGCCGACAATTTCAATGTCACTTGTTCGCATCCCTCACCTCTCTTCTTGGCATTCGCCATATTCGCACAACATCATACCATTCATCTGGAAATGGGATGGTGGAACGCTTTCACCGATCTCTCAAACAAGGTCTGAAGTGCCACAGTAGCACACACTGGACAGAAGCCTTACCCCTAGTCTTGCTTGGTCTTCGCACAGCATTCAAATAAGACATTGGTAGCACTTGTGCTGAAATGTTATATGGTGCAACCCTCCTTCTGCCAGGTGAATTCTTTCACGCAGAATCTACTCCAGTTATCGACCCTCCAACATTTCTTCAACGTTTACGTGAGACCCTGAGCAATATCTCGCCAACTCCAGCATCTTCGCATAACCAGCCAAGCTATTTTGTACATCCTGCGCTTGAGACATCTTCGCACGTACTCGTGCGCAACGATGCAATTAAGCCAACTTTAACACCTTCATATGATGGTCCATTCAAAGTTGTCAAACGAACACGGAAACATTTCACCATCATCTGCAATGGTAAACAATCAGTGATTGGAATCGATCGTCTCAAACCAGCATTTCTAATGCAAGATCCAACAACTTCCTCATCAACATCACTCCCGGAAGAAAGCTTACATCCCGTTGAAGAGCAACCTAAAACTACCAGATCTGGAAGAAAGGTTAAATTTAACACAAAGTACTTATAACGTACCGATGTTACATGGGGGGGGGTACTGTGGCGTTCCGACAGATACTTCAACTTCTATTCATGAGATGGCGCCACGTGTAAAATCCAGTTCTTAATCGGAGCAGCAAAGCGACGTCATTACTCACTCAGACTTCTCGTGAGACAACTGTACGCGACTGTAGCATGAACTGTGTTCCGAGCTCTGTGTTGATCTCTGCAATGTAATTTAAATTGTAATTTAGTACTTAATATATTATTTTGTTATAGGAGATTGTCTACTCTTATTTTCTTTAATTATATCATGCATTAAGCACATGACCACCAAATATATAAGGTATTTCCACTGCCTTCTTAACATGCCTTCGTGGTGCAGTGATCAGCAGCGACGCGTATTCGAGAGGTCAGTGGTTCGCGTCCCGGAGAGGGCACTGTTCATTTTTCATCTCCCCCTGCTTTCAAAAAATACCTAATATATCTACAGTGGCTCCCGAGCTAAAAGGTAGAGAATGATGATTCTTCACCACCAGAATTTGCGATTGAGTCCCCTAAAACCCCAGTCACCCTTTAAAAGGGGAAGTATATGTGGCGTTCCGACAGATACTTCCACTTCTATTCATGAGATGGCGCCACGTGTAAAATCCAGTTCTTAATCGGAGCAGCAAAGCGACGTCATTACTCACTCAGACTTCTCGACAGAGAACTGTACGCGACTGTGTCATGAACTGTCTTCCGAGCTCTGCGTTGATCTCTGCAATATAATTTAAATTGTAATTTAGTACTTAATATATTCTTTTGTTATAGGAGATTGTCTACTGTTATTTTCTTTAATTATATCATGCATTAAGCGCACGACCACCAAATATATATAATACATTTTTATTGATTTTTTTTTTTTTTTTTTTGATAAAGTTGTTCTGCAGAATAAAATTCTGCGCGGCATTTTATGTCTTTTGAGTTGCTCTCAGGTTATTTTTTGCTTATTTCACTGTTTGTAAGATATTGGAAAATTTTGCATGTTTTTTTTTTATTTTTTTATTTTATTTTATTTTATTTTTTTTATTATTTTTTTTTTTTTTTCTTCAACGGAAAGTTGGTTAATTTTTTTATTATGATAATTAATATTTGTAGCTTATTTCATTGTAACTTTTTTCTGTTGAAAATATAAGATAAAATATCACCAATTATACTTTGCTTTTCAGAATTTATTGTTCTAAGTATTCTTTTATGTTATTTATTGCTCATTTCACTGTTTTTAAGATATTGAAAAGTTTTGACTGTTTTTTTTAGGAAACAAAGTTCTTAACCTCCTTTATACCATTTGAGTTCTTAAGAATTTGCAAAGGGAAGTTGGTTAATTTATTTATTAAGGGATATTGCTTATTTTATTGTAATTTTGTTATACGTAATAACTTTTTTTTCATGAAGTTGTTCTGCATAGTAAAATTCTACGCAGTTTTTAAATTTAACGTTTGGTGTTTAACAGCAAGGGTGTTTTTATGACGGTTAACTGCATTCTCATTCATTTCTAGACCTAGACTTTTGTTCAAGGGCACTGAATTTTGGATATGAATTAACAAGCTCCAGATGAAGCTTAAAGAGCTCATGTTCAATTTTGGACAAATGTTGACGTGTATCCCTTATGATGGACTGAAGAAAAGGCAAGTTTGCAGTTTAACAGAATTCTTGAAACGCGACTGGAAGGTTTTTGATTAGATTTGATTTGAATGAAATTGGGGATCAATTTTTTACATTTACACTTAAGTAAAAAGTCAAGATGATTCAGGAATTTTTGCTGTTTCAGGCGTAATTTAGTGAAACGATTAACGAAAGAAGGCATGATAAACAATGCCTAAAATCAAACTAAATTAACTAACCAAGCACGCACAAAACAGCAGAAAAATCCCACACTGAAACGAATAGAAAACAAAACGTTTGCAACCAAAATGCATGAAATCAGACAAGCAAAGCACAATATCCAAATATGCGAAACACAAACAGAACTTCAAAATTGCAAAAAAATACTTACCGAAACCCATGCAATCACAAAATGGCGGTCATACCACGTGCAAAAAAGGAAGCGACAAAAAAGCTGTTTTCGGCTCCGAAACACACACATACGTAAGACGACGAAAACCACGTGGAAAAAAGAACAGATGGCGCCACTAGCTTATTTTCTCTCCAGGCTTTCTTATCTTATCTAATCATTATATTCGTTCATTTGCGCTTTTGCAGCTGAGGATGGTGGTTCGGTAAAACCATCGAAACTAGTCTTGTGAAAATTTGAAAATATAACGCTGATTTTTGTTGTTTGACTTCTGAATTAGTATAGATCATCAATTTAAATCTGGTAAGCTGGCATGCAGAAATTATACAATTAAAAATATGAAACCGTAATCTCTACATATAATAAAAGGGCTAGAGTAGACTTTAAGGTACCCCTTGTATTATGGCGAAGTTGTTGTTTCATTTATGGTAGCCTGAGTAGTTGAATGTTATGGAAACCCTATTGTGACGTAATCGGGTGCGTGATTTGGGAAATTTTCAATCATGGAATGTTTTGAAAGCGTTTTTGTAGTGTGTGTTGGTTTGATTCTTTAGACGGTAAGAATGGCCGAATGTAGTAAGATTAATTTGAAGTTTCTGTGCGATTTGGAGCGAAAGCAGAAAAGAGCTTTAATTGACTGGTGTGTAAATGAAGGTTTACTTAGTAGCCATTATAAGTGTCCTGTATGTAGGAAGGATATGCGTCTAGTCGAACGTAAAAACCGTTTAGATGGATTTGAATGGGTTTGTAGGAAGAAAGGTTCAGATGGTCACTATGTGAAGCGTTCGATCAGAAAAAGTACCTGCTTTGAAAAACGTCATTTGAGTATGATATTTTGATTTTTACGTGGCTCTGGGTGTACGAAGCGAACTCGGAAATCATGGTAAGTGAATATTTTCTTTTGGTAGTACTTAAATGTATAACATGTTTTTCCTTTTTTATGTTATTTTATTGTTTGGTTTAAAATGTATTTTATTGAGATTATGTATTTTTTGTTTACCTTTATTATAGAATTTGGTGCTCCTTTGACTTTTTAAGTGAAAATATATCAATATGTACATGGATAAAGTAAAGGGAGTGCGCAATGCAAGTTTGTGCACTTCTGGGATTTTTTTAAAATGAAAATAGGCCGACGTGTACATGGATAAAGTTAAAAGAGTGCGCAATGCCACTTTTGTGCAATTCGGGGATTTTTTTAAAGTGAAAATAGGTCGACGTATACATGCAGAAAGTCAAAGGAGTGCGCAATGCCATTTTTGTGCAATTCGGGGATTTTTTTTAAGTGAAAATAAGTCTATGTGTACATGGATACCGAGTTTGTGCAATTGTTTGTCTTGTTATTTTGGCTTTGTGTAGCGGCGAGCAAGCCAAAATAACAAGTCAAAGAATTGCACAAAATCGGTATCCATGTACCGCCAAAAATCGCCAAATTTCGCCAAGGGGTAACCTAAACTATAGTTTTACGAATAAAAGAAAGAGTCTGTGTGCGTGTGTGTCTTTCGTTCGCGCTTGCGCGTAAGCTAATACTTCCACGGCTACGAAATTTGGTACATAGGTGCATATAGACAAGAGCCAGTGCACGTCGAAGCGATTTTTTCGAATTAGAATTTTTTTTATTTTATGTTTTGTGACGAAATCGCGTCATTTTGAGACATAATGGGCTATAGGAAAGCGAGATTTTACTCTACACCATTTTCACATCGTCATGAAACGTAGGCACTTAGCTATTTTACCAACGTAAAATAAATTAATCAATAAATCAATAAATCGATTAATCAATAAATCAATTAATCAATAAATCGATTAAATACGAATTCATTTAACAAAGTGACCTTAACACCTTTTCAACGGGATTTTTTCTTAAAAAGTTTATTTTTAAAAATATACAGTTTGTTTTTCTTTGATTTTGGGACACGTTAAACTTTCATCCTTGCGACTGCCTTTACAAAAAAAAATTTTGGAAAAATGATAATATTTTGTATTTTAAAAAAATGTTTTAAATGAAGCTACCGAGTACACATCTCACATCTTTAAAAATGTGATTTTGGCTACAATTTTCCTTTCTTATTCTTGTTGACAGATTTTTGATGAAATCGCATCATTTTGAATAGTTTCATTCTTTTAGAAGTATGAGTTTGGCAACAATCTTTCATCGTATTTCTTATGTCACTGTTTTTAAGAGATTGGCATATTTCATTGCCATTTATATATATATATATATGTGGCGTTCCGACAGATACTTCAACTTCTATTCATGAGATGGCGACACGTGTAAAATCCAGTTCTTAATCGGAGCAGCAAAGCGACGTCATTACTCACTCAGACTTCTCGTCAGACAACTCTACGCGACGGTAGCATGAACTGTGTTCCGAGCTCTGCGTTGATCTCTGCAATGTAATTTAAATTGTAATTTAGTACTTAATATATTCTTTTGTTATAGGAGATTGTCTACTGTTATTTTCTTTAATTATATCATGCATTAAGCGCACGACCACCAAAAGTGGTGACCTTTTGACTGAGCACGCTACTGACAATGGATTTTCAACGACCCTAAGCCACGTGCATCCAAGGCATTCTGAAGAACTGACTAAAAATAACAACGAATATGGACATTAAACGTATGCTACAAAGTACCCCTTCAATTATTTCTAGAAGTATTGATATATATTGCTTGTGTTTTTTTCAAAGTCGTGCGCATCATCGCAAGGAGCTTCAGCAAATCATCAGTGTGATCTGTTCCGTTCCGCTGACTTCGCCAGCCGTGCAATAATTCTTCGATCATTCAACTTTTGTGACAAATGTGATACAATAGTGATTTTCGCTAAATGTGCTACATCAGTAATTTTTCTGCAACGTGCTACGGCAAAATTCTTCCCTCAGTGTTCGAAAGTAGTGAATTTTTTTCCCATGTGCTACAGGAGTGATTTCCTTTTTCCTTCGAAAGTGCCTTAGCAGTGTGAAGTGGTGATTTTGTGTGTGCGCAATACAAAATGAACGCATCATTTTTTTCTCAAATAGGGGTTTCTTTTCAAATGCATTTCGGTAAAATATTATTTGTGTGTGTAATTGCTGACCCTGTATTATTTGTGTGTGTATCGTTACGTAAATTTTTTCTGCATGGTTAAAATATTTATTGTTATCATGGTAAAATATCAATAGTGTATCCTCACGCTACAATATTTGTGCTGTTACGTGTTTATTAATTAAAGTGAAAATTATCTGTCAGTATGCCCGACGATATTCCACCAGAGCCACAAATCACACGCGTTGCGGTGAAGCCACCGCCTTTCTGGAAAAATAATCCTTCATTGTGGTTCGCTCAGATCGAAGCACAATTTTCTATCGCTCGCATTAGTGACGATTCTACAAAATTCAACCATGTAGTTGCAGCAATTGAGTCTGATATTCTGAATTCAGTGCATGACTTAATTCTCAAACCACCTGATTGTGATAAATACTCCAAACTGAAACAGCGGCTCATTGAAGTCTATTCAGAAAGTGAATCTTCAAAAATACGTACTTTACCACAAGGACTTGAACTTGGAGATCAGCGACCTTCATACTTGCTGTCACGAATGCGTGATCTGGCAGGAAGCCATTTTAGTGACGACTTGTTGAAGTCACTATGGCTTTCGCGTCTCCCTAATAACATACAAATAATTCTTGCTGCTTCCAATGAAGATCTAACCCGTTTAGCAGCAATGGCTGACAAAATTAATGAACTTGTTACTCCAGCTTATGTCAGTGCTGCTAATGCTGCACCTTCCAGTTTATCCCTCGAACAACAAGTGGCTGAATTGACCAAAAAAGTATCTGAACTCTCTACAAGTCTTCATGCTTCACGGAGATACAATCGATCAAATCAGGGCCCACGTAATAAATTTCGTGGCCGAAGCAGGAGTCGATCTCGTCACAATACTCGAACGCAGTACAAAGAACCTACAAGTGGCATATGTTTTTATCATATGAATTTTGGCGCTCAAGCTCGCAAGTGTGCCCCTCCATGCACTTTTCAACAAGCGGGAAACTAAATGGGCGGTCTTCTGCTGGCCAACAGAATGTCCGCCACATCGATAGAATTGTACTGGCTGATCGTTCAACTCAGTTATGTTTTCTAGTAGATACTGGAGCTGACATATCAGTGCTCCCGAGAACTAAAACAAATGCTCACCAACTTAATAAACTTGTACTGTATGCAGCCAATGGTACCCAAATTGCAACCAACGGCACCAAACTATTGACACTTGATTTAAACTTGCGCCGGACTTTCAACTGGCCTTTTATTATTGCGGATGTAACTCAAGCAATAATTGGTGTCGACTTCTTGACACATTTCCATCTTCTAGTGGATGTCAAGAATAATTGCTTAATTGATGCTACAACTCAGCTGACATCACTGGGCCAAGCTTCTCCCATATCGAACGTACCTACCAACATAAGTGTTGTATCGGGCAGCACACGGTTTCATCGGTTATTAGCAGAATTCCCTGACATTTTAAACCCATCCAGATCAGGGCAGCATACCCATCAGCCAGAAGTGTATCATCACTTTGAAACACATGGCCCACCCGTATTTTCCAAGCCTCGTCGTCTTTCTCCAGAGATGCTAAAAACTGCTCGCAAAGAATTTGAATTCATGCTAGCACAGGGAACCATTCGCCCATCTAAAAGTCCATGGGCCAGTCCACTTCACATGGTTAAAAAGTCTAATGGTGACTGGCGGCCTTGTGGAGATTATCGTTGACTTAATGCCGTCACAGTCCCTGACAGATATCCAGTCCCACATATCCAAGACTGTTCCCATCTTTTTCATGGAACAAACATATTTTCTACCCTCGATCTTGCCAGAGCATATCATCAGATCCCAGTGCATGCTGAAGATGTGCCCAAGACTGCAGTGACTACACCATTTGGTCTCTTTGAGTACTTATATATGCCATTTGGCCTTCGCAATGCTGGCCAAACATTTCAGCGTTTCATTCACCAAGTACTGTCTGGCCTCGATTTCTGCATCCCATATTTTGATGATATCCTGGTTGCATCTACAGATGCGGAAGAACATTTTCAACATCTGCGTCAGATTTTCACTCGCCTTAAAGATCATGGATTAAAACTAAATCCATCCAAATGTGTACTTGGTCAACCCTCAGTTTCCTTTCTTGGATGTCTCATCACCCAGAATGGAGTCAAACCTTTACCGGAAAGAGTCGAAGCAATTAACGACCTACCTCAGCCCAAAACCATCTCTGAACTGAAGCGTTTTCTAGCAATGTTAAATTTCTACCGACGCTTTCTGTGAAATGCCGCAAAAACACAAGCCTGCCTACATGAGTTTCTGAAGAATAGCAAAAAAACGATCAACGAGCTGTACCTTGGATTGAATCTACATCTTCAGCATTCGTGCAATGCAAACACGATCTGGCAAATGCAGCCACACTTCCTTATCACTCACCTAGTGATCAGCTCTCTATAATAGTAGATGCATCTGACATGGCCATAGGAGCAGTGCTTCAAGCCCATACCACTAAAGGACTTTCCCCAACGGCATTCTTCTCCAGAAAACTTACTACTGCAGAAAGGAAATACAGCACCTATGACAGGGAGCTACTTGCTGTTTACTGTGCTGTTAAATACTTCCGGCACAACTTGGAAGGACACGACTTCATCATTTTCACCGATCATCGACCATTAACCTTCGCTTTTAGAAAAAACTCTGACTCATGTTCTCCTCGTCAGCTTCGACATCTGGATTTCATCGCCCAGTTTAGTACCGATATCAGATATGTCTCTGGTACTGATAATTGTGTCGCTGATGACTTGTCTCGGGTAAACAATATCAACCTCACTACCCCAGATTTCTCTGAAATTGCAAAAGCTCAATTGCATGATGAGGAACTCAAGAACCTAATCTCAAATCCACAAACCTCCCTTCAGTTACAACCGCTGCACATTGATCCAACGCTTAAAATTTACTGTGACATAGAGAACAATAGAATACGTCCCTATATTCCTGTCAATTTTAGACGTGAAGTGTTTAATGCCTTGCACAATTTGGCACATCCTGGAATCCGTGCCACCAAAAAGCTGATCGCAGACAGATTTGTCTGGCCAGCAATGAATCAAGACATCACAGAATGGACTCGTTCATGTATTAGATGTCAACGGTGTAAAGTATCCCGTCACAGTCACAGCCCCATTCAACAATTTATACTTCCAGCAAGACGCTTTGATCATGTGCACTTAGACTTGGTTAGCCCATTGCATCCTTCAAATGCTTACACTTACCACGTCACTTATATTGCTCGGTACACAAGATGGCTTGAAGCCATTCCTATTGAAAATATATCCGCTGGAACTGTAGCTCGAGCATTCATCTCCCAGTGACTTTCAAGATTTGGCATGCCTACCACCATCACTACTGACCAAGGCCGACAATTTCAATGTCACTTGTTCGCATCCCTCACCTCTCTTCTTGGCATTCGCCATATTCGCACAACATCATACCATTCATCTGGAAATGGGATGGTGGAACGCTTTCACCGATCTCTCAAACAAGGTCTGAAGTGCCACAGTAGCACACACTGGACAGAAGCCTTACCCCTAGTCTTGCTTGGTCTTCGCACAGCATTCAAATAAGACATTGGTAGCACTTGTGCTGAAATGTTATATGGTGCAACCCTCCTTCTGCCAGGTGAATTCTTTCACGCAGAATCTACTCCAGTTATCGACCCTCCAACATTTCTTCAACGTTTACGTGAGACCCTGAGCAATATCTCGCCAACTCCAGCATCTTCGCATAACCAGCCAAGCTATTTTGTACATCCTGCGCTTGAGACATCTTCGCACGTACTCGTGCGCAACGATGCAATTAAGCCAACTTTAACACCTTCATATGATGGTCCATTCAAAGTTGTCAAACGAACACGGAAACATTTCACCATCATCTGCAATGGTAAACAATCAGTGATTGGAATCGATCGTCTCAAACCAGCATTTCTAATGCAAGATCCAACAACTTCCTCATCAACATCACTCCCGGAAGAAAGCTTACATCCCGTTGAAGAGCAACCTAAAACTACCAGATCTGGAAGAAAGGTTAAATTTAACACAAAGTACTTATAACGTACCGATGTTACTTGGGGGGGGGTTACTGTGGCGTTCCGACAGATACTTCAACTTCTATTCATGAGATGGCGCCACGTGTAAAATCCAGTTCTTAATCGGAGCAGCAAAGCGACGTCATTACTCACTCAGACTTCTCGTGAGACAACTGTACGCGACTGTAGAATGAACTGTGTTCCGAGCTCTGTGTTGATCTCTGCAATGTAATTTAAATTGTAATTTAGTACTTAATATATTATTTTGTTATAGGAGATTGTCTACTCTTATTTTCTTTAATTATATCATGCATTAAGCACATGACCACCAAATATATAAGGTATTTCCACTGCCTTCTTAACATGCCTTCGTGGTGCAGTGATCAGCAGCGACGCGTATTCGAGAGGTCAGTGGTTCGCGTCCCGGAGAGGGCACTGTTCATTTTTCATCTCCCCCTGCTTTCAAAAAATACCTAATATATCTACAGTGGCTCCCGAGCTAAAAGGTAGAGAATGATGATTCTTCACCACCAGAATTTGCGATTGAGTCCCCTAAAACCCCAGTCACCCTTTAAAAGGGGAAGTATATGTGGCGTTCCGACAGATACTTCCACTTCTATTCATGAGATGGCGCCACGTGTAAAATCCAGTTCTTAATCGGAGCAGCAAAGCGACGTCATTACTCACTCAGACTTCTCGACAGAGAACTGTACGCGACTGTGTCATGAACTGTCTTCCGAGCTCTGCGTTGATCTCTGCAATATAATTTAAATTGTAATTTAGTACTTAATATATTCTTTTGTTATAGGAGATTGTCTACTGTTATTTTCTTTAATTATATCATGCATTAAGCGCACGACCACCAAATATATATAATACATTTTTATTGATTTTTTTTTTTTTTTTTTTTTGATAAAGTTGTTCTGCAGAATAAAATTCTGCGCGGCATTTTATGTCTTTTGAGTTGCTCTCAGGTTATTTTTTGCTTATTTCACTGTTTGTAAGATATTGGAAAATTTTGCATGTTTTTTTTTTATTTTTTTATTTTATTTTATTTATTTTTTTTTTTTATTATTTTTTTTTTTTTTTCTTCAACGGAAAGTTGGTTAATTTTTTTATTATGATAATTAATATTTGTAGCTTATTTCATTGTAACTTTTTTCTGTTGAAAATATAAGATAAAATATCACCAATTATACTTTGCTTTTCAGAATTTATTGTTCTAAGTATTCTTTTATGTTATTTATTGCTCATTTCACTGTTTTTAAGATATTGAAAAGTTTTGACTGTTTTTTTTAGGAAACAAAGTTCTTAACCTCCTTTATACCATTTGAGTTCTTAAGAATTTGCAAAGGGAAGTTGGTTAATTTATTTATTAAGGGATATTGCTTATTTTATTGTAATTTTGTTATACGTAATAACTTTTTTTTCATGAAGTTGTTCTGCATAGTAAAATTCTACGCAGTTTTTAAATTTAACGTTTGGTGTTTAACAGCAAGGGTGTTTTTATGACGGTTAACTGCATTCTCATTCATTTCTAGACCTAGACTTTTGTTCAAGGGCACTGAATTTTGGATATGAATTAACAAGTTCCAGATGAAGCTTAAAGAGCTCATGTTCAATTTTGGACAAATGTTGACGTGTATCCCTTATGATGGACTGAAGAAAAGGCAAGTTTGCAGTTTAACAGAATTCTTGAAACGCGACTGGAAGGTTTTTGATTAGATTTGATTTGAATGAAATTGGGGATCAATTTTTTACATTTACACTTAAGTAAAAAGTCAAGATGATTCAGGAATTTTTGCCGTTTCAGGCGTAATTTAGTGAAACGATTAACGGATGAAGGCATGATAAACAATGCCGAAAATCAAACTAAATTAACTAACCAAGCACGCACAAAACAGCAGAAAAATCCCACACTGAAACGAATAGAAAACAAAACGTTTGCAACCAAAATGCATGAAATCAGACAAGCAAAGCACAATATCCAAATATGCGAAACACAAACAGAACTTCAAAATTGCAAAAAAATACTTACCGAAACCCATGCAATCACAAAATGGCGGTCATACCACGTGCAAAAAAGGAAGCGACAAAAAAGCTGTTTTCGGCTCCGAAACACACCCATACGTAAGACGACGAAAACCACGTGGAAAAAAGAACAGATGGCGCCACTAGCTTATTTTCTCTCCAGGCTTTCTTATCTTATCTAATCATTATATTCGTTCATTTGCGCTTTTGCAGCTGAGGATGGTGGTTCGGTAAAACCATCGAAACTAGTCTTGTGAAAATTTGAAAATATAACGCTGATTTTTGTTGTTTGACTTCTGAATTAGTATAGATCATCAATTTAAATCTGGTAAGCTGGCATGCAGAAATTATACAATTAAAAATATGAAACCGTAATCTCTACATATAATAAAAGGGCTAGAGTAGACTTTAAGGTACCCCTTGTATTATGGCGAAGTTGTTGTTTCATTTATGGTAGCCTGAGTAGTTGAATGTTATGGAAACCCTATTGTGACGTAATCGGGTGCGTGATTTGGGAAATTTTCAATCATGGAATGTTTTGAAAGCGTTTTTGTAGTGTGTGTTGGTTTGATTCTTTAGACGGTAAGAATGGCCGAATGTAGTAAGATTAATTTGAAGTTTCTGTGCGATTTGGAGCGAAAGCAGAAAAGAGCTTTAATTGACTGGTGTGTAAATGAAGGTTTACTTAGTAGCCATTATAAGTGTCCTGTATGTAGGAAGGATATGCGTCTAGTCGAACGTAAAAACCGTTTAGAAGGATTTGAATGGGTTTGTAGGAAGAAAGGTTCAGATGGTCACTATGTGAAGCGTTCGATCAGAAAAAGTACCTGCTTTGAAAAACGTCATTTGAGTATGATATTTTGATTTTTACGTGGCTCTGGGTGTACGAAGCGAACTCGGAAATCATGGTAAGTGAATATTTTCTTTTGGTAGTACTTAAATGTATAACATGTTTTTCCTTTTTTATGTTATTTTATTGTTTGGTTTAAAATGTATTTTATTGAGATTATGTATTTTTTGTTTACCTTTATTATAGAATTTGGTGCTCCTTTGACTTTTTAAGTGAAAATATATCAATATGTACATGGATAAAGTAAAGGGAGTGCGCAATGCAAGTTTGTGCACTTCTGGGATTTTTTTAAAATGAAAATAGGCCGACGTGTACATGGATAAAGTTAAAAGAGTGCGCAATGCCACTTTTGTGCAATTCGGGGATTTTTTTAAAGTGAAAATAGGTCGACGTATACATGCAGAAAGTCAAAGGAGTGCGCAATGCCATTTTTGTGCAATTCGGGGATTTTTTTTAAGTGAAAATAAGTCTATGTGTACATGGATACCGAGTTTGTGCAATTGTTTGTCTTGTTATTTTGGCTTTGTGTAGCGGCGAGCAAGCCAAAATAACAAGTCAAAGAATTGCACAAAATCGGTATCCATGTACCGCCAAAAATCGCCAAATTTCGCCAAGGGGTAACCTAAACTATAGTTTTACCAATAAAAGAAAGAGTCTGTGTGCGTGTGTGTCTTTCGTTCGCGCTTGCGCGTAAGCTAATACTTCCACGGCTACGAAATTTGGTACATAGGTGCATATAGACAAGAGCCAGTGCACGTCGAAGCGATTTTTTCGAATTAGAATTTTTTTTATTTTATGTTTTGTGACGAAATCGCGTCATTTTGAGACATAATGGGCTATAGGAAAGCGAGATTTTACTCTACACCATTTTCACATCGTCATGAAACGTAGGCACTTAGCTATTTTACCAACGTAAAATAAATTAATCAATAAATCAATAAATCGATTAATCAATAAATCAATTAATCAATAAATCGATTAAATACGAATTCATTTAACAAAGTGACCTTAACACCTTTTCAACGGGATTTTTTCTTAAAAAGTTTATTTTTAAAAATATACAGTTTGTTTTTCTTTGATTTTGGGACACGTTAAACTTTCATCCTTGCGACTGCCTTTACAAAAAAAAATTTTGGAAAAATGATAATATTTTGTATTTTAAAAAAATGTTTTAAATGAAGCTACCGAGTACACATCTCACATCTTTAAAAATGTGATTTTGGCAACAATTTTCCTTTCTTATTCTTGTTGACAGATTTTTGATGAAATCGCATCATTTTGAATAGTTTCATTCTTTTAGAAGTATGAGTTTGGCAACAATCTTTCATCGTATTTCTTATGTCACTGTTTTTAAGAGATTGGCATATTTCATTGCCATTTATATATATATATATATATATATATATATATATGTGGCGTTCCGACAGATACTTCAACTTCTATTCATGAGATGGCGACACGTGTAAAATCCAGTTCTTAATCGGAGCAGCAAAGCGACGTCATTACTCACTCAGACTTCTCGTCAGACAACTCTACGCGACGGTAGCATGAACTGTGTTCCGAGCTCTGCGTTGATCTCTGCAATGTAATTTAAATTGTAATTTAGTACTTAATATATTCTTTTGTTATAGGAGATTGTCTACTGTTATTTTCTTTAATTATATCATGCATTAAGCGCACGACCACCAAAAGTGGTGACCTTTTGACTGAGCACGCTACTGACAATGGATTTTCAACGACCCTAAGCCACGTGCATCCAAGGCATTCTGAAGAACTGACTAAAAATAACAACGAATATGGACATTAAACGTATGCTACAAAGTACCCCTTCAATTATTTCTAGAAATATTGATATATATTGCTTGTGTTTTTTTCAAAGTCGTACGCATCATCGCAAGGAGCTTCAGCAAATCATCAGTGTGATCTGTTCCGTTCCGCTGACTTCGCCAGCCGTGCAATAATTCTTCGATCATTCAACTTTTGTGACAAATGTGATACAATAGTGATTTTCGCTAAATGTGCTACATCAGTAATTTTTCTGCAACGTGCTACGGCAAAATTCTTCCCTCAGTGTTCGAAAGTAGTGAATTTTTTTCCCATGTGCTACAGGAGTGATTTCCTTTTTCCTTCGAAAGTGCCTTAGCAGTGTGAAGTGGTGATTTTGTGTGTGCGCAATACAAAATGAACGCATCATTTTTTTCTCAAATAGGGGTTTCTTTTCAAATGCATTTCGGTAAAATATTATTTGTGTGTGTAATTGCTGACCCTGTATTTGTGTGTGTATCGTTACGTAAATTTTTTCTGCATGGTTAAAATATTTATTGTTATCATGGTAAAATATCAATAGTGTATCCTCACGCTACAATATTTGTGCTGTTACGTGTTTATTAATTAAAGTGAAAATTATCTGTCAGTATGCCCGACGATATTCCACCAGAGCCACAAATCACACGCGTTGCGGTGAAGCCACCGCCTTTCTGGAAAAATAATCCTTCATTGTGGTTCGCTCAGATCGAAGCACAATTTTCTATCGCTCGCATTAGTGACGATTCTACAAAATTCAACCATGTAGTTGCAGCAATTGAGTCTGATATTCTGAATTCAGTGCATGACTTAATTCTCAAACCACCTGATTGTGATAAATACTCCAAACTGAAACAGCGGCTCATTGAAGTCTATTCAGAAAGTGAATCTTCAAAAATACGTACTTTACCACAAGGACTTGAACTTGGAGATCAGCGACCTTCATACTTGCTGTCACGAATGCGTGATCTGGCAGGAAGCCATTTTAGTGACGACTTGTTGAAGTCACTATGGCTTTCGCGTCTCCCTAATAACATACAAATAATTCTTGCTGCTTCCAATGAAGATCTAACCCGTTTAGCAGCAATGGCTGACAAAATTAATGAACTTGTTACTCCAGCTTATGTCAGTGCTGCTAATGCTGCACCTTCCAGTTTATCCCTCGAACAACAAGTGGCTGAATTGACCAAAAAAGTATCTGAACTCTCTACAAGTCTTCATGCTTCACGGAGATACAATCGATCAAATCAGGGCCCACGTAATAAATTTCGTGGCCGAAGCAGGAGTCGATCTCGTCACAATACTCGAACGCAGTACAAAGAACCTACAAGTGGCATATGTTTTTATCATATGAATTTTGGCGCTCAAGCTCGCAAGTGTGCCCCTCCATGCACTTTTCAACAAGCGGGAAACTAAATGGGCGGTCTTCTGCTGGCCAACAGAATGTCCGCCACATCGATAGAATTGTACTGGCTGATCGTTCAACTCAGTTATGTTTTCTAGTAGATACTGGAGCTGACATATCAGTGCTCCCGAGAACTAAAACAAATGCTCACCAACTTAATAAACTTGTACTGTATGCAGCCAATGGTACCCAAATTGCAACCAACGGCACCAAACTATTGACACTTGATTTAAACTTGCGCCGGACTTTCAACTGGCCTTTTATTATTGCGGATGTAACACAAGCAATAATTGGTGTCGACTTCTTGACACATTTCCATCTTCTAGTGGATGTCAAGAATAATTGCTTAATTGATGCTACAACTCAGCTGACATCACTGGGCCAAGCTTCTCCCATATCGAACGTACCTACCAACATAAGTGTTGTATCGGGCAGCACACGGTTTCATCGGTTATTAGCAGAATTCCCTGACATTTTAAACCCATCCAGATCAGGGCAGCATACCCATCAGCCAGAAGTGTATCATCACTTTGAAACACATGGCCCACCCGTATTTTCCAAGCCTCGTCGTCTTTCTCCAGAGATGCTAAAAACTGCTCGCAAAGAATTTGAATTCATGCTAGCACAGGGAACCATTCGCCCATCTAAAAGTCCATGGGCCAGTCCACTTCACATGGTTAAAAAGTCTAATGGTGACTGGCGGCCTTGTGGAGATTATCGTTGACTTAATGCCGTCACAGTCCCTGACAGATATCCAGTCCCACATATCCAAGACTGTTCCCATCTTTTTCATGGAACAAACATATTTTCTACCCTCGATCTTGCCAGAGCATATCATCAGATCCCAGTGCATGCTGAAGATGTGCCCAAGACTGCAGTGACTACACCATTTGGTCTCTTTGAGTACTTATATATGCCATTTGGCCTTCGCAATGCTGGCCAAACATTTCAGCGTTTCATTCACCAAGTACTGTCTGGCCTCGATTTCTGCATCCCATATTTTGATGATATCCTGGTTGCATCTACAGATGCGGAAGAACATTTTCAACATCTGCGTCAGATTTTCACTCGCCTTAAAGATCATGGATAAAACTAAATCCATCCAAATGTGTACTTGGTCAACCCTCAGTTTCCTTTCTTGGATGCCTCATCACCCAGAATGGAGTCAAACCTTTACCGGAAAGAGTCGAAGCAATTAACGACCTACCTCAGCCCAAAACCATCTCTGAACTGAAGCGTTTTCTAGCAATGTTAAATTTCTACCGACGCTTTCTGTGAAATGCCGCAAAAACACAAGCCTGCCTACATGAGTTTCTGAAGAATAGCAAAAAAACGATCAACGAGCTGTCCCTTGGATTGAATCTGCATCTTCAGCATTCGTGCAATGCAAACACGATCTGGCAAATGCAGCCACACTTCCTTATCACTCACCTAGTGATCAGCTCTCTATAATAGTAGATGCATCTGACATGGCCATAGGAGCAGTGCTTCAAGCCCATACCACTAAAGGACTTTCCCCAACGGCATTCTTCTCCAGAAAACTTACTACTGCAGAAAGGAAATACAGCACATATGACAGGGAGCTACTTGCTGTTTACTGTGCTGTTAAATACTTCCGGCACAACTTGGAAGGACACGACTTCATCATTTTCACCGATCATCGACCATTAACCTTCGCTTTTAGAAAAAACTCTGACTCATGCTCTCCTCGTCAGCTTCGACATCTGGATTTCATCGCCCAGTTTAGTACCGATATCAGATATGTCTCTGGTACTGATAATTGTGTCGCTGATGACTTGTCTCGGGTAAACAATATCAACCTCACTACCCCAGATTTCTCTGAAATTGCAAAAGCTCAATTGCATGATGAGGAACTCAAGAACCTAATCTCAAATCCACAAACCTCCCTTCAGTTACAACCGCTGCACATTGATCCAACGCTTAAAATTTACTGTGACATAGAGAACAATAGAATACGTCCCTATATTCCTGTCAATTTTAGACGTGAAGTGTTTAATGCCTTGCACAATTTGGCACATCCTGGAATCCGTGCCACCAAAAAGCTGATCGGAGACAGATTTGTCTGGCCAGCAATGAATCAAGACATCACAGAATGGACTCGTTCATGTATTAGATGTCAACGGTGTAAAGTATCCCGTCACAGTCACAGCCCCATTCAACAATTTATACTTCCAGCAAGACGCTTTGATCATGTGCACTTAGACTTGGTTAGCCCATTGCATCCTTCAAATGCTTACACTTACCACGTCACTTATATTGCTCGGTACACAAGATGGCTTGAAGCCATTCCTATTGAAAATATATCCGCTGGAACTGTAGCTCGAGCATTCATCTCCCAGTGGCTTTCAAGATTTGGCATGCCTACCACCATCACTACTGACCAAGGCCGACAATTTCAATGTCACTTGTTCGCATCCCTCACCTCTCTTCTTGGCATTCGCCATATTCGCACAACATCATACCATTCATCTGGAAATGGGATGGTGGAACGCTTTCACCGATCTCTCAAACAAGGTCTGAAGTGCCACAGTAGCACACACTGGACAGAAGCCTTACCCCTAGTCTTGCTTGGTCTTCGCACAGCATTCAAATAAGACATTGGTAGCACTTGTGCTGAAATGTTATATGGTGCAACCCTCCTTCTGCCAGGTGAATTCTTTCACGCAGAATCTACTCCAGTTATCGACCCTCCAACATTTCTTCAACGTTTACGTGAGACCCTGAGCAATATCTCGCCAACTCCAGCATCTTCGCATAACCAGCCAAGCTATTTTGTACATCCTGCGCTTGAGACATCTTCGCACGTACTCGTGCGCAACGATGCAATTAAGCCAACTTTAACACCTTCATATGATGGTCCATTCAAAGTTGTCAAACGAACACGGAAACATTTCACCATCATCTGCAATGGTAAACAATCAGTGATTGGAATCGATCGTCTCAAACCAGCATTTCTAATGCAAGATCCAACAACTTCCTCATCAACATCACTCCCGGAAGAAAGCTTACATCCCGTTGAAGAGCAACCTAAAACTACCAGATCTGGAAGAAAGGTTAAATTTAACACAAAGTACTTATAACGTACCGATGTTACTTGGGGGGGGGGTACTGTGGCGTTCCGACAGATACTTCAACTTCTATTCATAAGATGGCGCCACGTGTAAAATCCAGTTCTTAATCGGAGCAGCAAAGCGACGTCATTACTCACTCAGACTTCTCGTGAGACAACTGTACGCGACTGTAGCATGAACTGTGTTCCGAGCTCTGTGTTGATCTCTGCAATGTAATTTAAATTGTAATTTAGTACTTAATATATTATTTTGTTATAGGAGATTGTCTACTCTTATTTTCTTAATTATATCATGCATTAAGCACATGACCACCAAATATATAAGGTATTTCCACTGCCTTCTTAACATGCCTTCGTGGTGCAGTGATCAGCAGCGACGCGTATTCGAGAGGTCAGTGGTTCGCGTCCCGGAGAGGGCACTGTTCATTTTTCATCTCCCCCTGCTTTCAAAAAATACCTAATATATCTACAGTGGCTCCCGAGCTAAAAGGTAGAGAATGATGATTCTTCACCACCAGAATTTGCGATTGAGTCCCCTAAAAACCCAGTCACCCTTTAAAAGGGGAAGTATATGTGGCGTTCCGACAGATACTTCCACTTCTATTCATGAGATGGCGCCACGTGTAAAATCCAGTTCTTAATCGGAGCAGCAAAGCGACGTCATTACTCACTCAGACTTCTCGACAGAGAACTGTACGCGACTGTGTCATGAACTGTCTTCCGAGCTCTGCGTTGATCTCTGCAATATAATTTAAATTGTAATTTAGTACTTAATATATTCTTTTGTTATAGGAGATTGTCTGCTGTTATTTTCTTTAATTATATCATGCATTAAGCGCACGACCACCAAATATATATAATACATTTTTATTGATTTTTTTTTTTTTTGATAAAGTTGTTCTGCAGAATAAAATTCTGCGCGGCATTTTATGTCTTTTGAGTTGCTTTCAGGTTATTTTTTGCTTATTTCACTGTTTGTAAGATATTGGAAAATTTTGCATGTTTTTTTTTTTATTATTATTTTATTTTATTTTATTATTTTTTTTATTATTAGTATTTTATTTTATTTTATTTTATTTTTTTTTCTTCAACGGAAAGTTGGTTAATTTTTTTATTATAATAATTAATATTTGTAGCTTATTTCATTGTAACTTTTTTCTGTTGAAAATATAAGATAAAATATCACCAATTATACTTTGCTTTTCAGAATTTATTGTTCTAAGTATTCTTTTATGTTATTTATTGCTCATTTCACTGTTTTTAAGATATTGAAAAGTTTTGACTGTTTTTTTTAGGAAACAAAGTTCTTAACCTCCTTTATACCATTTGAGTTCTTAAGAATTTGCAAAGGGAAGTTGGTTAATTTATTTATTAAGGGATATTGCTTATTTTATTGTAATTTTGTTATACGTAATAACTTTTTTTTCATGAAGTTGTTCTGCATAGTAAAATTCTACGCAGTTTTTAAATTTAACGTTTGGTGTTTAACAGCAAGGGTGTTTTTATGACGGTTAACTGCATTCTCATTCATTTCTAGACCTAGACTTTTGTTCAAGGGCACTGAATTTTGGATATGAATTAACAAGTTCCAGATGAAGCTTAAAGAGCTCATGTTCAATTTTGGACAAATGTTGACGTGTATCCCTTATGATGGACTGAAGAAAAGGCAAGTTTGCAGTTTAACAGAATTCTTGAAACGCGACTGGAAGGTTTTTGATTAGATTTGATTTGAATGAAATTGGGGATCAATTTTTTACATTTACACTTAAGTAAAAAGTCAAGATGATTCAGGAATTTTTGCCGTTTCAGGCGTAATTTAGTGAAACGATTAACGGATGAAGGCATGATAAACAATGCCGAAAATCAAACTAAATTAACTAACCAAGCACGCACAAAACAGCAGAAAAATCCCACACTGAAACGAATAGAAAACAAAACGTTTGCAACCAAAATGCATGAAATCAGACAAGCAAAGCACAATATCCAAATATGCGAAACACAAACAGAACTTCAAAATTGCAAAAAAATACTTACCGAAACCCATGCAATCACAAAATGGCGGTCATACCACGTGCAAAAAAGGAAGCGACAAAAAAGCTGTTTTCGGCTCCGAAACACACACATACGTAAGACGACGAAAACCACGTGGAAAAAAGAACAGATGGCGCCACTAGCTTATTTTCTCTCCAGGCTTTCTTATCTTATCTAATCATTATATTCGTTCATTTGCGCTTTTGCAGCTGAGGATGGTGGTTCGGTAAAACCATCGAAACTAGTCTTGTGAAAATTTGAAAATATAACGCTGATTTTTGTTGTTTGACTTCTGAATTAGTATAGATCATCAATTTAAATCTGGTAAGCTGGCATGCAGAAATTATACAATTAAAAATATGAAACCGTAATCTCTACATATAATAAAAGGGCTAGAGTAGACTTTAAGGTACCCCTTGTATTATGGCGAAGTTGTTGTTTGGTTTATCGCCAAGTTGTTGTTTCATTTATGGTAGCCTGAGTAGTTGAATGTTATGGAAACCCTATTGTGACGTAATCGGGTGCGTGATTTGGGAAATTTTCAATCATGGAATGTTTTGAAAGCGTTTTTGTAGTGTGTGTTGGTTTGATTCTTTAGACGGTAAGAATGGCCGAATGTAGTAAGATTAATTTGAAGTTTCTGTGCGATTTGGAGCGAAAGCAGAAAAGAGCTTTAATTGACTGGTGTGTAAATGAAGGTTTACTTAGTAGCCATTATAAGTGTCCTGTATGTAGGAAGGATATGCGTCTAGTCGAACGTAAAAACCGTTTAGATGGATTTGAATGGGTTTGTAGGAAGAAAGGTTCAGATGGTCACTATGTGAAGCGTTCGATCAGAAAAAGTACCTGCTTTGAAAAACGTCATTTGAGTATGATATTTTGATTTTTACGTGGCTCTGGGTGTACGAAGCGAACTCGGAAATCATGGTAAGTGAATATTTTCTTTTGGTAGTACTTAAATGTATAACATGTTTTTCCTTTTTTATGTTATTTTATTGTTTGGTTTAAAATGTATTTTATTGAGATTATGTATTTTTTGTTTACCTTTATTATAGAATTTGGTGCTCCTTTGACTTTTTAAGTGAAAATATATCAATATGTACATGGATAAAGTAAAGGGAGTGCGCAATGCAAGTTTGTGCACTTCTGGGATTTTTTTAAAATGAAAATAGGCCGACGTGTACATGGATAAAGTTAAAAGAGTGCGCAATGCCACTTTTGTGCAATTCGGGGATTTTTTTAAAGTGAAAATAGGTCGACGTATACATGCAGAAAGTCAAAGGAGTGCGCAATGCCATTTTTGTGCAATTCGGGGATTTTTTTTAAGTGAAAATAAGTCTATGTGTACATGGATACCGAGTTTGTGCAATTGTTTGTCTTGTTATTTTGGCTTTGTGTAGCGGCGAGCAAGCCAAAATAACAAGTCAAAGAATTGCACAAAATCGGTATCCATGTACCGCCAAAAATCGCCAAATTTCGCCAAGGGGTAACCTAAACTATAGTTTTACCAATAAAAGAAAGAGTCTGTGTGCGTGTGTGTCTTTCGTTCGCGCTTGCGCGTAAGCTAATACTTCCACGGCTACGAAATTTGGTACATAGGTGCATATAGACAAGAGCCAGTGCACGTCGAAGCGATTTTTTCGAATTAGAATTTTTTTTATTTTATGTTTTGTGACGAAATCGCGTCATTTTGAGACATAATGGGCTATAGGAAAGCGAGATTTTACTCTACACCATTTTCACATCGTCATGAAACGTAGGCACTTAGCTATTTTACCAACGTAAAATAAATTAATCAATAAATCAATAAATCGATTAATCAATAAATCAATTAATCAATAAATCGATTAAATACGAATTCATTTAACAAAGTGACCTTAACACCTTTTCAACGGGATTTTTTCTTAAAAAGTTTATTTTTAAAAATATACAGTTTGTTTTTCTTTGATTTTGGGACACGTTAAACTTTCATCCTTGCGACTGCCTTTACAAAAAAAAATTTTGGAAAAATGATAATATTTTGTATTTTAAAAAAATGTTTTAAATGAAGCTACCGAGTACACATCTCACATCTTTAAAAATGTGATTTTGGCAACAATTTTCCTTTCTTATTCTTGTTGACAGATTTTTGATGAAATCGCATCATTTTGAATAGTTTCATTCTTTTAGAAGTATGAGTTTGGCAACAATCTTTCATCGTATTTCTTATGTCACTGTTTTTAAGAGATTGGCATATTTCATTGCCATTTATATATATATATATATATATATATATATATATGTGGCGTTCCGACAGATACTTCAACTTCTATTCATGAGATGGCGACACGTGTAAAATCCAGTTCTTAATCGGAGCAGCAAAGCGACGTCATTACTCACTCAGACTTCTCGTCAGACAACTCTACGCGACGGTAGCATGAACTGTGTTCCGAGCTCTGCGTTGATCTCTGCAATGTAATTTAAATTGTAATTTAGTACTTAATATATTCTTTTGTTATAGGAGATTGTCTACTGTTATTTTCTTTAATTATATCATGCATTAAGCGCACGACCACCAAAAGTGGTGACCTTTTGACTGAGCACGCTACTGACAATGGATTTTCAACGACCCTAAGCCACGTGCATCCAAGGCATTCTGAAGAACTGACTAAAAATAACAACGAATATGGACATTAAACGTATGCTACAAAGTACCCCTTCAATTATTTCTAGAAGTATTGATATATATTGCTTGTGTTTTTTTCAAAGTCGTGCGCATCATCGCAAGGAGCTTCAGCAAATCATCAGTGTGATCTGTTCCGTTCCGCTGACTTCGCCAGCCGTGCAATAATTCTTCGATCATTCAACTTTTGTGACAAATGTGATACAATAGTGATTTTCGCTAAATGTGCTACATCAGTAATTTTTCTGCAACGTGCTACGGCAAAATTCTTCCCTCAGTGTTCGAAAGTAGTGAATTTTTTTCCCATGTGCTACAGGAGTGATTTCCTTTTTCCTTCGAAAGTGCCTTAGCAGTGTGAAGTGGTGATTTTGTGTGTGCGCAATACAAAATGAACGCATCATTTTTTTCTCAAATAGGGGTTTCTTTTCAAATGCATTTCGGTAAAATATTATTTGTGTGTGTAATTGCTGACCCTGTATTATTTGTGTGTGTATCGTTACGTAAATTTTTTCTGCATGGTTAAAATATTTATTGTTATCATGGTAAAATATCAATAGTGTATCCTCACGCTACAATATTTGTGCTGTTACGTGTTTATTAATTAAAGTGAAAATTATCTGTCAGTATGCCCGACGATATTCCACCAGAGCCACAAATCACACGCGTTGCGGTGAAGCCACCGCCTTTCTGGAAAAATAATCCTTCATTGTGGTTCGCTCAGATCGAAGCACAATTTTCTATCGCTCGCATTAGTGACGATTCTACAAAATTCAACCATGTAGTTGCAGCAATTGAGTCTGATATTCTGAATTCAGTGCATGACTTAATTCTCAAACCACCTGATTGTGATAAATACTCCAAACTGAAACAGCGGCTCATTGAAGTCTATTCAGAAAGTGAATCTTCAAAAATACGTACTTTACCACAAGGACTTGAACTTGGAGATCAGCGACCTTCATACTTGCTGTCACGAATGCGTGATCTGGCAGGAAGCCATTTTAGTGACGACTTGTTGAAGTCACTATGGCTTTCGCGTCTCCCTAATAACATACAAATAATTCTTGCTGCTTCCAATGAAGATCTAACCCGTTTAGCAGCAATGGCTGACAAAATTAATGAACTTGTTACTCCAGCTTATGTCAGTGCTGCTAATGCTGCACCTTCCAGTTTATCCCTCGAACAACAAGTGGCTGAATTGACCAAAAAAGTATCTGAACTCTCTACAAGTCTTCATGCTTCACGGAGATACAATCGATCAAATCAGGGCCCACGTAATAAATTTCGTGGCCGAAGCAGGAGTCGATCTCGTCACAATACTCGAACGCAGTACAAAGAACCTACAAGTGGCATATGTTTTTATCATATGAATTTTGGCGCTCAAGCTCGCAAGTGTGCCCCTCCATGCACTTTTCAACAAGCGGGAAACTAAATGGGCGGTCTTCTGCTGGCCAACAGAATGTCCGCCACATCGATAGAATTGTACTGGCTGATCGTTCAACTCAGTTATGTTTTCTAGTAGATACTGGAGCTGACATATCAGTGCTCCCGAGAACTAAAACAAATGCTCACCAACTTAATAAACTTGTACTGTATGCAGCCAATGGTACCCAAATTGGAACCAACGGCACCAAACTATTGACACTTGATTTAAACTTGCGCCGGACTTTCAACTGGCCTTTTATTATTGCGGATGTAACTCAAGCAATAATTGGTGTCGACTTCTTGACACATTTCCATCTTCTAGTGGATGTCAAGAATAATTGCTTAATTGATGCTACAACTCAGCTGACATCACTGGGCCAAGCTTCTCCCATATCGAACGTACCTACCAACATAAGTGTTGTATCGGGCAGCACACGGTTTCATCGGTTATTAGCAGAATTCCCTGACATTTTAAACCCATCCAGATCAGGGCAGCATACCCATCAGCCAGAAGTGTATCATCACTTTGAAACACATGGCCCACCCGTATTTTCCAAGCCTCGTCGTCTTTCTCCAGAGATGCTAAAAACTGCTCGCAAAGAATTTGAATTCATGCTAGCACAGGGAACCATTCGCCCATCTAAAAGTCCATGGGCCAGTCCACTTCACATGGTTAAAAAGTCTAATGGTGACTGGCGGCCTTGTGGAGATTATCGTTGACTTAATGCCGTCACAGTCCCTGACAGATATCCAGTCCCACATATCCAAGACTGTTCCCATCTTTTTCATGGAACAAACATATTTTCTACCCTCGATCTTGCCAGAGCATATCATCAGATCCCAGTGCATGCTGAAGATGTGCCCAAGACTGCAGTGACTACACCATTTGGTCTCTTTGAGTACTTATATATGCCATTTGGCCTTCGCAATGCTGGCCAAACATTTCAGCGTTTCATTCACCAAGTATTGTCTGGCCTCGATTTCTGCATCCCATATTTTGATGATATCCTGGTTGCATCTACAGATGCGGAAGAACATTTTCAACATCTGCGTCAGATTTTCACTCGCCTTAAAGATCATGGATTAAAACTAAATCCATCCAAATGTGTACTTGGTCAACCCTCAGTTTCCTTTCTTGGATGTCTCATCACCCAGAATGGAGTCAAACCTTTACCGGAAAGAGTCGAAGCAATTAACGACCTACCTCAGCCCAAAACCATCTCTGAACTGAAGCGTTTTCTAGCAATGTTAAATTTCTACCGACGCTTTCTGTGAAATGCCGCAAAAACACAAGCCTACCTACATGAGTTTCTGAAGAATAGCAAAAAACGATCAACGAGCTGTCCCTTGGATTGAATCTGCATCTTCAGCATTCGTGCAATGCAAACACGATCTGGCAAATGCAGCCACACTTCCTTATCACTCACCTAGTGATCAGCTCTCTATAATGGTAGATGCATCTGACATGGCCATAGGAGCAGTGCTTCAAGCCCATACCACTAAAGGACTTTCCCCAACGGCATTCTTCTCCAGAAAACTTACTACTGCAGAAAGGAAATACAGCACATATGACAGGGAGCTACTTGCTGTTTACTGTGCTGTTAAATACTTCCGGCACAACTTGGAAGGACACGACTTCATCATTTTCACCGATCATCGACCATTAGCCTTCGCTTTTAGAAAAAACTCTGACTCATGTTCTCCTCGTCAGCTTCGACATCTGGATTTCATCGCCCAGTTTAGTACCGATATCAGATATGTCTCTGGTACTGATAATTGTGTCGCTGATGACTTGTCTCGGGTAAACAATATCAACCTCACTACCCCAGATTTCTCTGAAATTGCAAAAGCTCAATTGCATGATGAGGAACTCAAGAACCTAATCTCAAATCCACAAACCTCCCTTCAGTTACAACCGCTGCACATTGATCCAACGCTTAAAATTTACTGTGACATAGAGAACAATAGAATACGTCCCTATATTCCTGTCAATTTTAGACGTGAAGTGTTTAATGCCTTGCACAATTTGGCACATCCTGGAATCCGTGCCACCAAAAAGCTGATCGCAGACAGATTTGTCTGGCCAGCAATGAATCAAGACATCACAGAATGGAGTCGTTCATGTATTAGATGTCAACGGTGTAAAGTATCCCGTCACAGTCACAGCCCCATTCAACAATTTATACTTCCAGCAAGACGCTTTGATCATGTGCACTTAGACTTGGTTAGCCCATTGCATCCTTCAAATGCTTACACTTACCACGTCACTTATATTGCTCGGTACACAAGATGGCTTGAAGCCATTCCTATTGAAAATATATCCGCTGGAACTGTAGCTCGAGCATTCATCTCCCAGTGGCTTTCAAGATTTGGCATGCCTACCACCATCACTACTGACCAAGGCCGACAATTTCAATGTCACTTGTTCGCATCCCTCACCTCTCTTCTTGGCATTCGCCATATTCGCACAACATCATACCATTCATCTGGAAATGGGATGGTGGAACGCTTTCACCGATCTCTCAAACAAGGTCTGAAGTGCCACAGTAGCACACACTGGACAGAAGCCTTACCCCTAGTCTTGCTTGGTCTTCGCACAGCATTCAAATAAGACATTGGTAGCACTTGTGCTGAAATGTTATATGGTGCAACCCTCCTTCTGCCAGGTGAATTCTTTCACGCAGAATCTACTCCAGTTATCGACCCTCCAACATTTCTTCAACGTTTACGTGAGACCCTGAGCAATATCTCGCCAACTCCAGCATCTTCGCATAACCAGCCAAGCTATTTTGTACATCCTGCGCTTGAGACATCTTCGCACGTACTCGTGCGCAACGATGCAATTAAGCCAACTTTAACACCTTCATATGATGGTCCATTCAAAGTTGTCAAACGAACACGGAAACATTTCACCATCATCTGCAATGGTAAACAATCAGTGATTGGAATCGATCGTCTCAAACCAGCATTTCTAATGCAAGATCCAACAACTTCCTCATCAACATCACTCCCGGAAGAAAGCTTACATCCCGTTGAAGAGCAACCTAAAACTACCAGATCTGGAAGAAAGGTTAAATTTAACACAAAGTACTTATAACGTACCGATGTTACTTGGGGGGGGGTACTGTGGCGTTCCGACAGATACTTCAACTTCTATTCATGAGATGGCGCCACGTGTAAAATCCAGTTCTTAATCGGAGCAGCAAAGCGACGTCATTACTCACTCAGACTTCTCGTGAGACAACTGTACGCGACTGTAGCATGAACTGTGTTCCGAGCTCTGTGTTGATCTCTGCAATGTAATTTAAATTGTAATTTAGTACTTAATATATTATTTTGTTATAGGAGATTGTCTACTCTTATTTTCTTTAATTATATCATGCATTAAGCACATGACCACCAAATATATAAGGTATTTCCACTGCCTTCTTAACATGCCTTCGTGGTGCAGTGATCAGCAGCGACGCGTATTCGAGAGGTCAGTGGTTCGCGTCCCGGAGAGGGCACTGTTCATTTTTCATCTCCCCCTGCTTTCAAAAAATACCTAATATATCTACAGTGGCTCCCGAGCTAAAAGGTAGAGAATGATGATTCTTCACCACCAGAATTTGCGATTGAGTCCCCTAAAACCCCAGTCACCCTTTAAAAGGGGAAGTATATGTGGCGTTCCGACAGATACTTCCACTTCTATTCATGAGATGGCGCCACGTGTAAAATCCAGTTCTTAATCGGAGCAGCAAAGCGACGTCATTACTCACTCAGACTTCTCGACAGAGAACTGTACGCGACTGTGTCATGAACTGTCTTCCGAGCTCTGCGTTGATCTCTGCAATATAATTTAAATTGTAATTTAGTACTTAATATATTCTTTTGTTATAGGAGATTGTCTACTGTTATTTTCTTTAATTATATCATGCATTAAGCGCACGACCACCAAATATATATAATACATTTTTATTGATTTTTTTTTTTTTTTTTTTTTTTGATAAAGTTGTTCTGCAGAATAAAATTCTGCGCGGCATTTTATGTCTTTTGAGTTGCTTTCAGGTTATTTTTTGCTTATTTCACTGTTTGTAAGATATTGGAAAATTTTGCATGTTTTTTTTTTTATTTTATTTTATTTTATTTTATTTTTTTTTTTTTTTCTTCAACGGAAAGTTGGTTAATTTTTTTATTATGATAATTAATATTTGTAGCTTATTTCATTGTAACTTTTTTCTGTTGAAAATATAAGATAAAATATCACCAATTATACTTTGCTTTTCAGAATTTATTGTTCTAAGTATTCTTTTATGTTATTTATTGCTCATTTCACTGTTTTTAAGATATTGAAAAGTTTTGACTGTTTTTTTTAGGAAACAAAGTTCTTAACCTCCTTTATACCATTTGAGTTCTTAAGAATTTGCAAAGGGAAGTTGGTTAATTTATTTATTAAGGGATATTGCTTATTTTATTGTAATTTTGTTATACGTAATAACTTTTTTTTCATGAAGTTGTTCTGCATAGTAAAATTCTACGCAGTTTTTAAATTTAACGTTTGGTGTTTAACAGCAAGGGTGTTTTTATGACGGTTAACTGCATTCTCATTCATTTCTAGACCTAGACTTTTGTTCAAGGGCACTGAATTTTGGATATGAATTAACAAGCTCCAGATGAAGCTTAAAGAGCTCATGTTCAATTTTGGACAAATGTTGACGTGTATCCCTTATGATGGACTGAAGAAAAGGCAAGTTTGCAGTTTAACAGAATTCTTGAAACGCGACTGGAAGGTTTTTGATTAGATTTGATTTGAATGAAATTGGGGATCAATTTTTTACATTTACACTTAAGTAAAAAGTCAAGATGATTCAGGAATTTTTGCCGTTTCAGGCGTAATTTAGTGAAACGATTAACGGATGAAGGCATGATAAACAATGCCTAAAATCAAACTAAATTAACTAACCAAGCACGCACAAAACAGCAGAAAAATCCCACACTGAAACGAATAGAAAACAAAACGTTTGCAACCAAAATGCATGAAATCAGACAAGCAAAGCACAATATCCAAATATGCGAAACACAAACAGAACTTCAAAATTGCAAAAAAATACTTACCGAAACCCATGCAATCACAAAATGGCGGTCATACCACGTGCAAAAAAGGAAGCGACAAAAAAGCTGTTTTCGGCTCTGAAACACACACATCCGTAAGACGACGAAAACCACGTGGAAAAAAGAACAGATGGCGCCACTAGCTTATTTTCTCTCCAGGCTTTCTTATCTTATCTAATCATTATATTCGTTCATTTGCGCTTTTGCAGCTGAGGATGGTGGTTCGGTAAAACCATCGAAACTAGTCTTGTGAAAGTTTGAAAATATAACGCTGATTTTTGTTGTTTGACTTCTGAATTAGTATAGATCATCAATTTAAATCTGGTAAGCTGGCATGCAGAAATTATACAATTAAAAATATGAAACCGTAATCTCTACATATAATAAAAGGGCTAGAGTAGACTTTAAGGTACCCCTTGTATTATGGCGAAGTTGTTGTTTGGTTTATCGCCAAGTTGTTGTTTCATTTATGGTAGCCTGAGTAGTTGAATGTTATGGAAACCCTATTGTGACGTAATCGGGTGCGTGATTTGGGAAATTTTCAATCATGGAATGTTTTGAAAGCGTTTTTGTAGTGTGTGTTGGTTTGATTCTTTAGACGGTAAGAATGGCCGAATGTAGTAAGATTAATTTGAAGTTTCTGTGCGATTTGGAGCGAAAGCAGAAAAGAGCTTTAATTGACTGGTGTGTAAATGAAGGTTTACTTAGTAGCCATTATAAGTGTCCTGTATGTAGGAAGGATATGCGTCTAGTCGAACGTAAAAACCGTTTAGATGGATTTGAATGGGTTTGTAGGAAGAAAGGTTCAGATGGTCACTATGTGAAGCGTTCGATCAGAAAAAGTACCTGCTTTGAAAAACGTCATTTGAGTATGATATTTTGATTTTTACGTGGCTCTGGGTGTACGAAGCGAACTCGGAAATCATGGTAAGTGAATATTTTCTTTTGGTAGTACTTAAATGTATAACATGTTTTTCCTTTTTTATGTTATTTTATTGTTTGGTTTAAAATGTATTTTATTGAGATTATGTATTTTTTGTTTACCTTTATTATAGAATTTGGTGCTCCTTTGACTTTTTAAGTGAAAATATATCAATATGTACATGGATAAAGTAAAGGGAGTGCGCAATGCAAGTTTGTGCACTTCTGGGATTTTTTTAAAATGAAAATAGGCCGACGTGTACATGGATAAAGTTAAAAGAGTGCGCAATGCCACTTTTGTGCAATTCGGGGATTTTTTTAAAGTGAAAATAGGTCGACGTATACATGCAGAAAGTCAAAGGAGTGCGCAATGCCATTTTTGTGCAATTCGGGGATTTTTTTTAAGTGAAAATAAGTCTATGTGTACATGGATACCGAGTTTGTGCAATTGTTTGTCTTGTTATTTTGGCTTTGTGTAGCGGCGAGCAAGCCAAAATAACAAGTCAAAGAATTGCACAAAATCGGTATCCATGTACCGCCAAAAATCGCCAAATTTCGCCAAGGGGTAACCTAAACTATAGTTTTACCAATAAAAGAAAGAGTCTGTGTGCGTGTGTGTCTTTCGTTCGCGCTTGCGCGTAAGCTAATACTTCCACGGCTACGAAATTTGGTACATAGGTGCATATAGACAAGAGCCAGTGCACGTCGAAGCGATTTTTTCGAATTAGAATTTTTTTTATTTTATGTTTTGTGACGAAATCGCGTCATTTTGAGACATAATGGGCTATAGGAAAGCGAGATTTTACTCTACACCATTTTCACATCGTCATGAAACGTAGGCACTTAGCTATTTTACCAACGTAAAATAAATTAATCAATAAATCAATAAATCGATTAATCAATAAATCAATTAATCAATAAATCGATTAAATACGAATTCATTTAACAAAGTGACCTTAACACCTTTTCAACGGGATTTTTTCTTAAAAAGTTTATTTTTAAAAATATACAGTTTGTTTTTCTTTGATTTTGGGACACGTTAAACTTTCATCCTTGCGACTGCCTTTACAAAAAAAAATTTTGGAAAAATGATAATATTTTGTATTTTAAAAAAATGTTTTAAATGAAGCTACCGAGTACACATCTCACATCTTTAAAAATGTGATTTTGGCAACAATTTTCCTTTCTTATTCTTGTTGACAGATTTTTGATGAAATCGCATCATTTTGAATAGTTTCATTCTTTTAGAAGTATGAGTTTGGCAACAATCTTTCATCGTATTTCTTATGTCACTGTTTTTAAGAGATTGGCATATTTCATTGCCATTTATATATATATATATATATATATATATATATGTGGCGTTCCGACAGATACTTCAACTTCTATTCATGAGATGGCGACACGTGTAAAATCCAGTTCTTAATCGGAGCAGCAAAGCGACGTCATTACTCACTCAGACTTCTCGTCAGACAACTCTACGCGACGGTAGCATGAACTGTGTTCCGAGCTCTGCGTTGATCTCTGCAATGTAATTTAAATTGTAATTTAGTACTTAATATATTCTTTTGTTATAGGAGATTGTCTACTGTTATTTTCTTTAATTATATCATGCATTAAGCGCACGACCACCAAAAGTGGTGACCTTTTGACTGAGCACGCTACTGACAATGGATTTTCAACGACCCTAAGCCACGTGCATCCAAGGCATTCTGAAGAACTGACTAAAAATAACAACGAATATGGACATTAAACGTATGCTACAAAGTACCCCTTCAATTATTTCTAGAAGTATTGATATATATTGCTTGTGTTTTTTTCAAAGTCGTGCGCATCATCGCAAGGAGCTTCAGCAAATCATCAGTGTGATCTGTTCCGTTCCGCTGACTTCGCCAGCCGTGCAATAATTCTTCGATCATTCAACTTTTGTGACAAATGTGATACAATAGTGATTTTCGCTAAATGTGCTACATCAGTAATTTTTCTGCAACGTGCTACGGCAAAATTCTTCCCTCAGTGTTCGAAAGTAGTGAATTTTTTTCCCATGTGCTACAGGAGTGATTTCCTTTTTCCTTCGAAAGTGCCTTAGCAGTGTGAAGTGGTGATTTTGTGTGTGCGCAATACAAAATGAACGCATCATTTTTTTCTCAAATAGGGGTTTCTTTTCAAATGCATTTCGGTAAAATATTATTTGTGTGTGTAATTGCTGACCCTGTATTATTTGTGTGTGTATCGTTACGTAAATTTTTTCTGCATGGTTAAAATATTTATTGTTATCATGGTAAAATATCAATAGTGTATCCTCACGCTACAATATTTGTGCTGTTACGTGTTTATTAATTAAAGTGAAAATTATCTGTCAGTATGCCCGACGATATTCCACCAGAGCCACAAATCACACGCGTTGCGGTGAAGCCACCGCCTTTCTGGAAAAATAATCCTTCATTGTGGTTCGCTCAGATCGAAGCACAATTTTCTATCGCTCGCATTAGTGACGATTCTACAAAATTCAACCATGTAGTTGCAGCAATTGAGTCTGATATTCTGAATTCAGTGCATGACTTAATTCTCAAACCACCTGATTGTGATAAATACTCCAAACTGAAACAGCGGCTCATTGAAGTCTATTCAGAAAGTGAATCTTCAAAAATACGTACTTTACCACAAGGACTTGAACTTGGAGATCAGCGACCTTCATACTTGCTGTCACGAATGCGTGATCTGGCAGGAAGCCATTTTAGTGACGACTTGTTGAAGTCACTATGGCTTTCGCGTCTCCCTAATAACATACAAATAATTCTTGCTGCTTCCAATGAAGATCTAACCCGTTTAGCAGCAATGGCTGACAAAATTAATGAACTTGTTACTCCAGCTTATGTCAGTGCTGCTAATGCTGCACCTTCCAGTTTATCCCTCGAACAACAAGTGGCTGAATTGACCAAAAAAGTATCTGAACTCTCTACAAGTCTTCATGCTTCACGGAGATACAATCGATCAAATCAGGGCCCACGTAATAAATTTCGTGGCCGAAGCAGGAGTCGATCTCGTCACAATACTCGAACGCAGTACAAAGAACCTACAAGTGGCATATGTTTTTATCATATGAATTTTGGCGCTCAAGCTCGCAAGTGTGCCCCTCCATGCACTTTTCAACAAGCGGGAAACTAAATGGGCGGTCTTCTGCTGGCCAACAGAATGTCCGCCACATCGATAGAATTGTACTGGCTGATCGTTCAACTCAGTTATGTTTTCTAGTAGATACTGGAGCTGACATATCAGTGCTCCCGAGAACTAAAACAAATGCTCACCAACTTAATAAACTTGTACTGTATGCAGCCAATGGTACCCAAATTGGAACCAACGGCACCAAACTATTGACACTTGATTTAAACTTGCGCCGGACTTTCAACTGGCCTTTTATTATTGCGGATGTAACTCAAGCAATAATTGGTGTCGACTTCTTGACACATTTCCATCTTCTAGTGGATGTCAAGAATAATTGCTTAATTGATGCTACAACTCAGCTGACATCACTGGGCCAAGCTTCTCCCATATCGAACGTACCTACCAACATAAGTGTTGTATCGGGCAGCACACGGTTTCATCGGTTATTAGCAGAATTCCCTGACATTTTAAACCCATCCAGATCAGGGCAGCATACCCATCAGCCAGAAGTGTATCATCACTTTGAAACACATGGCCCACCCGTATTTTCCAAGCCTCGTCGTCTTTCTCCAGAGATGCTAAAAACTGCTCGCAAAGAATTTGAATTCATGCTAGCACAGGGAACCATTCGCCCATCTAAAAGTCCATGGGCCAGTCCACTTCACATGGTTAAAAAGTCTAATGGTGACTGGCGGCCTTGTGGAGATTATCGTTGACTTAATGCCGTCACAGTCCCTGACAGATATCCAGTCCCACATATCCAAGACTGTTCCCATCTTTTTCATGGAACAAACATATTTTCTACCCTCGATCTTGCCAGAGCATATCATCAGATCCCAGTGCATGCTGAAGATGTGCCCAAGACTGCAGTGACTACACCATTTGGTCTCTTTGAGTACTTATATATGCCATTTGGCCTTCGCAATGCTGGCCAAACATTTCAGCGTTTCATTCACCAAGTATTGTCTGGCCTCGATTTCTGCATCCCATATTTTGATGATATCCTGGTTGCATCTACAGATGCGGAAGAACATTTTCAACATCTGCGTCAGATTTTCACTCGCCTTAAAGATCATGGATTAAAACTAAATCCATCCAAATGTGTACTTGGTCAACCCTCAGTTTCCTTTCTTGGATGTCTCATCACCCAGAATGGAGTCAAACCTTTACCGGAAAGAGTCGAAGCAATTAACGACCTACCTCAGCCCAAAACCATCTCTGAACTGAAGCGTTTTCTAGCAATGTTAAATTTCTACCGACGCTTTCTGTGAAATGCCGCAAAAACACAAGCCTACCTACATGAGTTTCTGAAGAATAGCAAAAAACGATCAACGAGCTGTCCCTTGGATTGAATCTGCATCTTCAGCATTCGTGCAATGCAAACACGATCTGGCAAATGCAGCCACACTTCCTTATCACTCACCTAGTGATCAGCTCTCTATAATGGTAGATGCATCTGACATGGCCATAGGAGCAGTGCTTCAAGCCCATACCACTAAAGGACTTTCCCCAACGGCATTCTTCTCCAGAAAACTTACTACTGCAGAAAGGAAATACAGCACATATGACAGGGAGCTACTTGCTGTTTACTGTGCTGTTAAATACTTCCGGCACAACTTGGAAGGACACGACTTCATCATTTTCACCGATCATCGACCATTAACCTTCGCTTTTAGAAAAAACTCTGACTCATGTTCTCCTCGTCAGCTTCGACATCTGGATTTCATCGCCCAGTTTAGTACCGATATCAGATATGTCTCTGGTACTGATAATTGTGTCGCTGATGACTTGTCTCGGGTAAACAATATCAACCTCACTACCCCAGATTTCTCTGAAATTGCAAAAGCTCAATTGCATGATGAGGAACTCAAGAACCTAATCTCAAATCCACAAACCTCCCTTCAGTTACAACCGCTGCACATTGATCCAACGCTTAAAATTTACTGTGACATAGAGAACAATAGAATACGTCCCTATATTCCTGTCAATTTTAGACGTGAAGTGTTTAATGCCTTGCACAATTTGGCACATCCTGGAATCCGTGCCACCAAAAAGCTGATCGCAGACAGATTTGTCTGGCCAGCAATGAATCAAGACATCACAGAATGGACTCGTTCATGTATTAGATGTCAACGGTGTAAAGTATCCCGTCACAGTCACAGCCCCATTCAACAATTTATACTTCCAGCAAGACGCTTTGATCATGTGCACTTAGACTTGGTTAGCCCATTGCATCCTTCAAATGCTTACACTTACCACGTCACTTATATTGCTCGGTACACAAGATGGCTTGAAGCCATTCCTATTGAAAATATATCCGCTGGAACTGTAGCTCGAGCATTCATCTCCCAGTGGCTTTCAAGATTTGGCATGCCTACCACCATCACTACTGACCAAGGCCGACAATTTCAATGTCACTTGTTCGCATCCCTCACCTCTCTTCTTGGCATTCGCCATATTCGCACAACATCATACCATTCATCTGGAAATGGGATGGTGGAACGCTTTCACCGATCTCTCAAACAAGGTCTGAAGTGCCACAGTAGCACACACTGGACAGAAGCCTTACCCCTAGTCTTGCTTGGTCTTCGCACAGCATTCAAATAAGACATTGGTAGCACTTGTGCTGAAATGTTATATGGTGCAACCCTCCTTCTGCCAGGTGAATTCTTTCACGCAGAATCTACTCCAGTTATCGACCCTCCAACATTTCTTCAACGTTTACGTGAGACCCTGAGCAATATCTCGCCAACTCCAGCATCTTCGCATAACCAGCCAAGCTATTTTGTACATCCTGCGCTTGAGACATCTTCGCACGTACTCGTGCGCAACGATGCAATTAAGCCAACTTTAACACCTTCATATGATGGTCCATTCAAAGTTGTCAAACGAACACGGAAACATTTCACCATCATCTGCAATGGTAAACAATCAGTGATTGGAATCGATCGTCTCAAACCAGCATTTCTAATGCAAGATCCAACAACTTCCTCATCAACATCACTCCCGGAAGAAAGCTTACATCCCGTTGAAGAGCAACCTAAAACTACCAGATCTGGAAGAAAGGTTAAATTTAACACAAAGTACTTATAACGTACCGATGTTACTTGGGGGGGGGTACTGTGGCGTTCCGACAGATACTTCAACTTCTATTCATGAGATGGCGCCACGTGTAAAATCCAGTTCTTAATCGGAGCAGCAAAGCGACGTCATTACTCACTCAGACTTCTCGTGAGACAACTGTACGCGACTGTAGCATGAACTGTGTTCCGAGCTCTGTGTTGATCTCTGCAATGTAATTTAAATTGTAATTTAGTACTTAATATATTATTTTGTTATAGGAGATTGTCTACTCTTATTTTCTTTAATTATATCATGCATTAAGCACATGACCACCAAATATATAAGGTATTTCCACTGCCTTCTTAACATGCCTTCGTGGTGCAGTGATCAGCAGCGACGCGTATTCGAGAGGTCAGTGGTTTGCGTCCCGGAGAGGGCACTGTTCATTTTTCATCTCCCCCTGCTTTCAAAAAATACCTAATATATCTACAGTGGCTCCCGAGCTAAAAGGTAGAGAATGATGATTCTTCACCACCAGAATTTGCGATTGAGTCCCCTAAAACCCCAGTCACCCTTTAAAAGGGGAAGTATATGTGGCGTTCCGACAGATACTTCCACTTCTATTCATGAGATGGCGCCACGTGTAAAATCCAGTTCTTAATCGGAGCAGCAAAGCGACGTCATTACTCACTCAGACTTCTCGACAGAGAACTGTACGCGACTGTGTCATGAACTGTCTTCCGAGCTCTGCGTTGATCTCTGCAATATAATTTAAATTGTAATTTAGTACTTAATATATTCTTTTGTTATAGGAGATTGTCTACTGTTATTTTCTTTAATTATATCATGCATTAAGCGCACGACCACCAAATATATATAATACATTTTTATTGATTTTTTTTTTTTTTTTTTTTGATAAAGTTGTTCTGCAGAATAAAATTCTGCGCGGCATTTTATGTCTTTTGAGTTGCTTTCAGGTTATTTTTTGCTTATTTCACTGTTTGTAAGATATTGGAAAATTTTGCATGTTTTTTTATTTTATTTTATTTTATTTTATTTTATTTTTTTTTTTTTTTCTTCAACGGAAAGTTGGTTAATTTTTTTATTATGATAATTAATATTTGTAGCTTATTTCATTGTAACTTTTTTCTGTTGAAAATATAAGATAAAATATCACCAATTATACTTTGCTTTTCAGAATTTATTGTTCTAAGTATTCTTTTATGTTATTTATTGCTCATTTCACTGTTTTTAAGATATTGAAAAGTTTTGACTGTTTTTTTTAGGAAACAAAGTTCTTAACCTCCTTTATACCATTTGAGTTCTTAAGAATTTGCAAAGGGAAGTTGGTTAATTTATTTATTAAGGGATATTGCTTATTTTATTGTAATTTTGTTATACGTAATAACTTTTTTTTCATGAAGTTGTTCTGCATAGTAAAATTCTACGCAGTTTTTAAATTTAACGTTTGGTGTTTAACAGCAAGGGTGTTTTTATGACGGTTAACTGCATTCTCATTCATTTCTAGACCTAGACTTTTGTTCAAGGGCACTGAATTTTGGATATGAATTAACAAGCTCCAGATGAAGCTTAAAGAGCTCATGTTCAATTTTGGACAAATGTTGACGTGTATCCCTTATGATGGACTGAAGAAAAGGCAAGTTTGCAGTTTAACAGAATTCTTGAAACGCGACTGGAAGGTTTTTGATTAGATTTGATTTGAATGAAATTGGGGATCAATTTTTTACATTTACACTTAAGTAAAAAGTCAAGATGATTCAGGAATTTTTGCCGTTTCAGGCGTAATTTAGTGAAACGATTAACGGATGAAGGCATGATAAACAATGCCTAAAATCAAACTAAATTAACTAACCAAGCACGCACAAAACAGCAGAAAAATCCCACACTGAAACGAATAGAAAACAAAACGTTTGCAACCAAAATGCATGAAATCAGACAAGCAAAGCACAATATCCAAATATGCGAAACACAAACAGAACTTCAAAATTGCAAAAAAATACTTACCGAAACCCATGCAATCACAAAATGGCGGTCATACCACGTGCAAAAAAGGAAGCGACAAAAAAGCTGTTTTCGGCTCTGAAACACACACATCCGTAAGACGACGAAAACCACGTGGAAAAAAGAACAGATGGCGCCACTAGCTTATTTTCTCTCCAGGCTTTCTTATCTTATCTAATCATTATATTCGTTCATTTGCGCTTTTGCAGCTGAGGATGGTGGTTCGGTAAAACCATCGAAACTAGTCTTGTGAAAGTTTGAAAATATAACGCTGATTTTTGTTGTTTGACTTCTGAATTAGTATAGATCATCAATTTAAATCTGGTAAGCTGGCATGCAGAAATTATACAATTAAAAATATGAAACCGTAATCTCTACATATAATAAAAGGGCTAGAGTAGACTTTAAGGTACCCCTTGTATTATGGCGAAGTTGTTGTTTGGTTTATCGCCAAGTTGTTGTTTCATTTATGGTAGCCTGAGTAGTTGAATGTTATGGAAACCCTATTGTGACGTAATCGGGTGCGTGATTTGGGAAATTTTCAATCATGGAATGTTTTGAAAGCGTTTTTGTAGTGTGTGTTGGTTTGATTCTTTAGACGGTAAGAATGGCCGAATGTAGTAAGATTAATTTGAAGTTTCTGTGCGATTTGGAGCGAAAGCAGAAAAGAGCTTTAATTGACTGGTGTGTAAATGAAGGTTTACTTAGTAGCCATTATAAGTGTCCTGTATGTAGGAAGGATATGCGTCTAGTCGAACGTAAAAACCGTTTAGATGGATTTGAATGGGTTTGTAGGAAGAAAGGTTCAGATGGTCACTATGTGAAGCGTTCGATCAGAAAAAGTACCTGCTTTGAAAAACGTCATTTGAGTATGATATTTTGATTTTTACGTGGCTCTGGGTGTACGAAGCGAACTCGGAAATCATGGTAAGTGAATATTTTCTTTTGGTAGTACTTAAATGTATAACATGTTTTTCCTTTTTTATGTTATTTTATTGTTTGGTTTAAAATGTATTTTATTGAGATTATGTATTTTTTGTTTACCTTTATTATAGAATTTGGTGCTCCTTTGACTTTTTAAGTGAAAATATATCAATATGTACATGGATAAAGTAAAGGGAGTGCGCAATGCAAGTTTGTGCACTTCTGGGATTTTTTTAAAATGAAAATAGGCCGACGTGTACATGGATAAAGTTAAAAGAGTGCGCAATGCCACTTTTGTGCAATTCGGGGATTTTTTTAAAGTGAAAATAGGTCGACGTATACATGCAGAAAGTCAAAGGAGTGCGCAATGCCATTTTTGTGCAATTCGGGGATTTTTTTTAAGTGAAAATAAGTCTATGTGTACATGGATACCGAGTTTGTGCAATTGTTTGTCTTGTTATTTTGGCTTTGTGTAGCGGCGAGCAAGCCAAAATAACAAGTCAAAGAATTGCACAAAATCGGTATCCATGTACCGCCAAAAATCGCCAAATTTCGCCAAGGGGTAACCTAAACTATAGTTTTACCAATAAAAGAAAGAGTCTGTGTGCGTGTGTGTCTTTCGTTCGCGCTTGCGCGTAAGCTAATACTTCCACGGCTACGAAATTTGGTACATAGGTGCATATAGACAAGAGCCAGTGCACGTCGAAGCGATTTTTTCGAATTAGAATTTTTTTTATTTTATGTTTTGTGACGAAATCGCGTCATTTTGAGACATAATGGGCTATAGGAAAGCGAGATTTTACTCTACACCATTTTCACATCGTCATGAAACGTAGGCACTTAGCTATTTTACCAACGTAAAATAAATTAATCAATAAATCAATAAATCGATTAATCAATAAATCAATTAATCAATAAATCGATTAAATACGAATTCATTTAACAAAGTGACCTTAACACCTTTTCAACGGGATTTTTTCTTAAAAAGTTTATTTTTAAAAATATACAGTTTGTTTTTCTTTGATTTTGGGACACGTTAAACTTTCATCCTTGCGACTGCCTTTACAAAAAAAAATTTTGGAAAAATGATAATATTTTGTATTTTAAAAAAATGTTTTAAATGAAGCTACCGAGTACACATCTCACATCTTTAAAAATGTGATTTTGGCAACAATTTTCCTTTCTTATTCTTGTTGACAGATTTTTGATGAAATCGCATCATTTTGAATAGTTTCATTCTTTTAGAAGTATGAGTTTGGCAACAATCTTTCATCGTATTTCTTATGTCACTGTTTTTAAGAGATTGGCATATTTCATTGCCATTTATATATATATATATATATATATATATATATATGTGGCGTTCCGACAGATACTTCAACTTCTATTCATGAGATGGCGACACGTGTAAAATCCAGTTCTTAATCGGAGCAGCAAAGCGACGTCATTACTCACTCAGACTTCTCGTCAGACAACTCTACGCGACGGTAGCATGAACTGTGTTCCGAGCTCTGCGTTGATCTCTGCAATGTAATTTAAATTGTAATTTAGTACTTAATATATTCTTTTGTTATAGGAGATTGTCTACTGTTATTTTCTTTAATTATATCATGCATTAAGCGCACGACCACCAAAAGTGGTGACCTTTTGACTGAGCACGCTACTGACAATGGATTTTCAACGACCCTAAGCCACGTGCATCCAAGGCATTCTGAAGAACTGACTAAAAATAACAACGAATATGGACATTAAACGTATGCTACAAAGTACCCCTTCAATTATTTCTAGAAGTATTGATATATATTGCTTGTGTTTTTTTCAAAGTCGTGCGCATCATCGCAAGGAGCTTCAGCAAATCATCAGTGTGATCTGTTCCGTTCCGCTGACTTCGCCAGCCGTGCAATAATTCTTCGATCATTCAACTTTTGTGACAAATGTGATACAATAGTGATTTTCGCTAAATGTGCTACATCAGTAATTTTTCTGCAACGTGCTACGGCAAAATTCTTCCCTCAGTGTTCGAAAGTAGTGAATTTTTTTCCCATGTGCTACAGGAGTGATTTCCTTTTTCCTTCGAAAGTGCCTTAGCAGTGTGAAGTGGTGATTTTGTGTGTGCGCAATACAAAATGAACGCATCATTTTTTTCTCAAATAGGGGTTTCTTTTCAAATGCATTTCGGTAAAATATTATTTGTGTGTGTAATTGCTGACCCTGTATTATTTGTGTGTGTATCGTTACGTAAATTTTTTCTGCATGGTTAAAATATTTATTGTTATCATGGTAAAATATCAATAGTGTATCCTCACGCTACAATATTTGTGCTGTTACGTGTTTATTAATTAAAGTGAAAATTATCTGTCAGTATGCCCGACGATATTCCACCAGAGCCACAAATCACACGCGTTGCGGTGAAGCCACCGCCTTTCTGGAAAAATAATCCTTCATTGTGGTTCGCTCAGATCGAAGCACAATTTTCTATCGCTCGCATTAGTGACGATTCTACAAAATTCAACCATGTAGTTGCAGCAATTGAGTCTGATATTCTGAATTCAGTGCATGACTTAATTCTCAAACCACCTGATTGTGATAAATACTCCAAACTGAAACAGCGGCTCATTGAAGTCTATTCAGAAAGTGAATCTTCAAAAATACGTACTTTACCACAAGGACTTGAACTTGGAGATCAGCGACCTTCATACTTGCTGTCACGAATGCGTGATCTGGCAGGAAGCCATTTTAGTGACGACTTGTTGAAGTCACTATGGCTTTCGCGTCTCCCTAATAACATACAAATAATTCTTGCTGCTTCCAATGAAGATCTAACCCGTTTAGCAGCAATAGCTGACAAAATTAATGAACTTGTTACTCCAGCTTATGTCAGTGCTGCTAATGCTGCACCTTCCAGTTTATCCCTCGAACAACAAGTGGCGGAATTGACCAAAAAAGTATCTGAACTCTCTACAAGTCTTCATGCTTCACGGAGATACAATCGATCAAATCAGGGCCCACGTAATAAATTTCGTGGCCGAAGCAGGAGTCGATCTCGTCACAATACTCGAACGCAGTACAAAGAACCTACAAGTGGCATATGTTTTTATCATATGAATTTTGGCGCTCAAGCTCGCAAGTGTGCCCCTCCATGCACTTTTCAACAAGCGGGAAACTAAATGGGCGGTCTTCTGCTGGCCAACAGAATGTCCGCCACATCGATAGAATTGTACTGGCTGATCGTTCAACTCAGTTATGTTTTCTAGTAGATACTGGAGCTGACATATCAGTGCTCCCGAGAACTAAAACAAATGCTCACCAACTTAATAAACTTGTACTGTATGCAGCCAATGGTACCCAAATTGCAACAAACGGCACCAAACTATTGACACTTGATTTAAACTTGCGCCGGACTTTCAACTGGCCTTTTATTATTGCGGATGTAACTCAAGCAATAATTGGTGTCGACTTCTTGACACATTTCCATCTTCTAGTGGATGTCAAGAATAATTGCTTAATTGATGCTACAACTCAGCTGACATCACTGGGCCAAGCTTCTCCCATATCGAACGTACCTACCAACATAAGTGTTGTATCGGGCAGCACACGGTTTCATCGGTTATTAGCAGAATTCCCTGACATTTTAAACCCATCCAGATCAGGGCAGCATACCCATCAGCCAGAAGTGTATCATCACTTTGAAACACATGGCCCACCCGTATTTTCCAAGCCTCGTCGTCTTTCTCCAGAGATGCTAAAAACTGCTCGCAAAGAATTTGAATTCATGCTAGCACAGGGAACCATTCGCCCATCTAAAAGTCCATGGGCCAGTCCACTTCACATGGTTAAAAAGTCTAATGGTGACTGGCGGCCTTGTGGAGATTATCGTTGACTTAATGCCGTCACAGTCCCTGACAGATATCCAGTCCCACATATCCAAGACTGTTCCCATCTTTTTCATGGAACAAACATATTTTCTACCCTCGATCTTGCCAGAGCATATCATCAGATCCCAGTGCATGCTGAAGATGTGCCCAAGACTGCAGTGACTACACCATTTGGTCTCTTTGAGTACTTATATATGCCATTTGGCCTTCGCAATGCTGGCCAAACATTTCAGCGTTTCATTCACCAAGTACTGTCTGGCCTCGATTTCTGCATCCCATATTTTGATGATATCCTGGTTGCATCTACAGATGCGGAAGAACATTTTCAACATCTGCGTCAGATTTTCACTCGCCTTAAAGATCATGGATTAAAACTAAATCCATCCAAATGTGTACTTGGTCAACCCTCAGTTTCCTTTCTTGGATGTCTCATCACCCAGAATGGAGTCAAACCTTTACCGGAAAGAGTCGAAGCAATTAACGACCTACCTCAGCCCAAAACCATCTCTGAACTGAAGCGTTTTCTAGCAATGTTAAATTTCTACCGACGCTTTCTGTGAAATGCCGCAAAAACACAAGCCTGCCTACATGAGTTTCTGAAGAATAGCAAAAAACGATCAACGAGCTGTCCCTTGGATTGAATCTGCATCTTCAGCATTCGTGCAATGCAAACACGATCTGGCAAATGCAGCCACACTTCCTTATCACTCACCTAGTGATCAGCTCTCTATAATGGTAGATGCATCTGACATGGCCATAGGAGCAGTGCTTCAAGCCCATACCACTAAAGGACTTTCCCCAACGGCATTCTTCTCCAGAAAACTTACTACTGCAGAAAGGAAATACAGCACATATGACAGGGAGCTACTTGCTGTTTACTGTGCTGTTAAATACTTCCGGCACAACTTGGAAGGACACGACTTCATCATTTTCACCGATCATCGACCATTAGCCTTCGCTTTTAGAAAAAACTCTGACTCATGTTCTCCTCGTCAGCTTCGACATCTGGATTTCATCGCCCAGTTTAGTACCGATATCAGATATGTCTCTGGTACTGATAATTGTGTCGCTGATGACTTGTCTCGGGTAAACAATATCAACCTCACTACCCCAGATTTCTCTGAAATTGCAAAAGCTCAATTGCATGATGAGGAACTCAAGAACCTAATCTCAAATCCACAAACCTCCCTTCAGTTACAACCGCTGCACATTGATCCAACGCTTAAAATTTACTGTGACATAGAGAACAATAGAATACGTCCCTATATTCCTGTCAATTTTAGACGTGAAGTGTTTAATGCCTTGCACAATTTGGCACATCCTGGAATCCGTGCCACCAACAAGCTGATCGCAGACAGATTTGTCTGGCCAGCAATGAATCAAGACATCACAGAATGGACTCGTTCATGTATTAGATGTCAACGGTGTAAAGTATCCCGTCACACTCACAGCCCCATTCAACAATTTATACTTCCAGTAAGACGCTTTGATCATGTGCACTTAGACTTGGTTAGCCCATTGCATCCTTCAAATGCTTACACTTACCATCCCTCACCTCTCTTCTTGGCATTCGCCATATTCGCACAACATCATACCATTCATCTGGAAATGGGATGGTGGAACGCTTTCACCGATCTCTCAAACAAGGTCTGAAGTGCCACAGTAGCACACACTGGACAGAAGCCTTACCCCTAGTCTTGCTTGGTCTTCGCACAGCATTCAAATAAGACATTGGTAGCACTTGTGCTGAAATGTTTTATGGTGCAACCCTCCTTCTGCCAGGTGAATTCTTTCACGCAGAATCTACTCCAGTTATCGACCCTCCAACATTTCTTTAACGTTTACGTGAGACCCTGAGCAATATCTCGCCAACTCCAGCATCTTCGCATAACCAGCCAAGCTATTTTGTACATCCTGCGCTTGAGACATCTTCGCACGTACTCGTGCGCAACGATGCAATTAAGCCAACTTTAACACCTTCATATGATGGTCCATTCAAAGTTGTCAAACGAACACGGAAACATTTCACCATCATCTGCAATGGTAAACAATCAGTGATTGGAATCGATCGTCTCAAACCAGCATTTCTAATGCAAGATCCAACAACTTCCTCATCAACATCACTCCCGGAAGAAAGCTTACATCCCGTTGAAGAGCAACCTAAAACTACCAGATCTGGAAGAAAGGTTAAATTTAACACAAAGTACTTATAACGTACCGATGTTACTTGGGGGGGGGTACTGTGGCGTTCCGACAGATACTTCAACTTCTATTCATGAGATGGCGCCACGTGTAAAATCCAGTTCTTAATCGGAGCAGCAAAGCGACGTCATTACTCACTCAGACTTCTCGTGAGACAACTGTACGCGACTGTAGCATGAACTGTGTTCCGAGCTCTGTGTTGATCTCTGCAATGTAATTTAAATTGTAATTTAGTACTTAATATATTATTTTGTTATAGGAGATTGTCTACTCTTATTTTCTTTAATTATATCATGCATTAAGCACATGACCACCAAATATATAAGGTATTTCCACTGCCTTCTTAACATGCCTTCGTGGTGCAGTGATCAGCAGCGACGCGTATTCGAGAGGTCAGTGGTTTGCGTCCCGGAGAGGGCACTGTTCATTTTTCATCTCCCCCTGCTTTCAAAAAATACCTAATATATCTACAGTGGCTCCCGAGCTAAAAGGTAGAGAATGATGATTCTTCACCACCAGAATTTGCGATTGAGTCCCCTAAAACCCCAGTCACCCTTTAAAAGGGGAAGTATATGTGGCGTTCCGACAGATACTTCCACTTCTATTCATGAGATGGCGCCACGTGTAAAATCCAGTTCTTAATCGGAGCAGCAAAGCGACGTCATTACTCACTCAGACTTCTCGACAGAGAACTGTACGCGACTGTGTCATGAACTGTCTTCCGAGCTCTGCGTTGATCTCTGCAATATAATTTAAATTGTAATTTAGTACTTAATATATTCTTTTGTTATAGGAGATTGTCTACTGTTATTTTCTTTAATTATATCATGCATTAAGCGCACGACCACCAAATATATATAATACATTTTTATTGATTTTTTTTTTTTTTTTTTGATAAAGTTGTTCTGCAGAATAAAATTCTGCGCGGCATTTTATGTCTTTTGAGTTGCTTTCAGGTTATTTTTTGCTTATTTCACTGTTTGTAAGATATTGGAAAATTTTGCATGTTTTTTTTTTTTATTATTTTATTTTATTTATTTTTTATTTTTTTTTATTTTTTTTTTTTTTTCTTCAACGGAAAGTTGGTTAATTTTTTTATTATGATAATTAATATTTGTAGCTTATTTCATTGTAACTTTTTTCTGTTGAAAATATAAGATAAAATATCACCAATTATACTTTGCTTTTCAGAATTTATTGTTCTAAGTATTCTTTTATGTTATTTATTGCTCATTTCACTGTTTTTAAGATATTGAAAAGTTTTGACTGTTTTTTTTAGGAAACAAAGTTCTTAACCTCCTTTATACCATTTGAGTTCTTAAGAATTTGCAAAGGGAAGTTGGTTAATTTATTTATTAAGGGATATTGCTTATTTTATTGTAATTTTGTTATACGTAATAACTTTTTTTTCATGAAGTTGTTCTGCGTAGTAAAATTCTACGCAGTTTTTAAATTTAACGTTTGGTGTTTCCTTCAGCCATTTTTCCGGTACATTTAAAAGCCAGACGAAGCCTGGCAGCGAAGCTGCTTGTTTATGAAATAAAGAGCAATTATGATCTAAAGAGTATCAAATGTTGCGAAAAAAAAAAAAAAAAAGCTTAACATTTATTTGTTTACTTTATTAAACATTTCTTTCAACGCGCGCATGGGTAAAGCATACATTACGCATATTCGAAATTGGAAAATTGCAACCAGAAAACTATTTGATGTGTATTCCTGATATTTATAATGACGATAAAATTGATTTAAATCACATTAAAGACGAAGTACATTGAGATGAAATACTACACTTAGTAAGGAATTATAAGCCGAATAAAATAGAAACATCTGCCCTGAAGGATGAGGATAGCGCTGACAGATTAATTTCCAGTTCATTGCGCGCCGCGACGCCCCCCCTCTCCCCGCAGAGCAGCGTGAAATTGATAAACAGATTTCGGAATGGTTAGAGAAACAAATCATTAAGCCAGGTTGTTTTGATTACGCAAGTAATATCGTGCTAAGTAGAAAAAAATGCGTTTCATTTAGATTATGTCTGAACTTAAACAACACTTAAAACCTGGTGAATCCCTTTCCGAATATTTAATTGTCATGTGTGAAATAGCCAGTCGTGGTTCTGTTGATGATTCATCAATTCTTGATTATGTAATCAATAGGATACCCGATCAGAGTAGTAACAAAATTATTTTGTATGGGTGTAAAACTATTTCTGATTTCAAAGAGAAATTAAAAATTTATGAGAAAATCCGCGTTCCAGATACGAAGAATAAGGGTTATTCAAGTACTAACACACAAAATAAAGCACGCGCTATATTTAATAAGAGTAACGAACCAAGGTTTTATAACTGTGGAAGTATAGGGCGTGTAATGTATGCGCATTTTTTTACGCGCATTCGTAAAGCATACAAAAAAAAAGTTTGTGGCTTTGAGGTCCAGATTATAGATCTTTCCGGATAATGGACGTCCGGATTACGGACTTTGTACTGTATATCATATATATATACAAAAGGATACTCTTCAGTTATCTGGACAGGATTCAGAACTTAAATTTCTGAATCTGGTCCTGATAACAGAAGAGTACAGACAAAAGTGCATAACTAAGTGCTAATATAAATATTTATACACAACTGACGACTCAGGAGAACACAGTTCGCGTAAAAGGGCCCCCGCACTGGTGCGCTATCCCGGGGTAACTATTATTTTGGGCGATTTTCGAATGAATTTTCTCATGACATAGACGATCGTTACAGAAGTTGCAGTAATGATAGAGTTCAAGAGAGTTAGCATAAGCAATGCAGAAGAGGAAAAATACGTTGCATAAATGTGCGGGAATGGCACGTAGTAGTGGAGATGAGAGAATGTGAAGAAGTCGTCAGTCGATGTCCGCGGTAGTTCCTGTTGCTGCTGGCTGATTGGACGAAGAAGTCACGTGAGGTCTAGGAGTAAGTTGCGAACATTTTGGCAAGCTTTAAGGGGCGGGGTCAAGTCGAGTTAATCGGCTCATCAGAGCACCAATAAGAAAAGGAATCAGGCCAGTGGGAAAGCTGGAAATAATAATACTGGTGCTTTCTAATTATTTACAAAGATAGGAGATAATTTATGAGAAGTTCAATTACCAGATATCCACCAAGAGAAAAATTTACAGTTATAATTCGGTACTGATATTTTAACAATTGTTATTTTGAAAACTGCTAAGAATTTAGCACAGGGTACATACAGAAACACATTTACATATATTTACATTTAATTACATATATTTATAATTAATTTTTTAAATATAATATATATGTATGCATAAATATACATAATAATTTTTTTAAAATTATATAAATACACAATTAGATTCATATAAGCAGAGAAGCAGTTATCTCAGCACTGCAAGTGGCCGTCTTCGGAACCTTTGAGAGTTATAGTTGTAATGCAACCTCGGGATGGTGCGATTGCAAGTTTTCGAAATTCTGTTAAGAAATCTTTTTCTGAGATGCGTAATATAGTTCTTTAATGTGAGAACTTTGAGCCCTCTATGTAAAGCTTCATTCCAAATAAACCACCTGCAGCGGGTAATTTGTCTGAGATATGAATTTTGGTGGACCTGTAGTAGTTTCATGTTGGTGTCACATAGATAACCCCAGACTGGGCATGCACATGTAAATAATCGGCCGAAGTATAGCTATATAGAGGAGTAATTTGTTTGCAAGCGATAAACCGCTGTCCCGAGCAATTAAAGGGGAAAGTGTAGCTTTACGCGGTCGGAACTTAGCACGAATGTGTTGTGGGACTTACATGTGAGATGTTCGTCTAAAATGACGCCTAGGTAGTGGGCCTGCTTGGTTCAGGGGATTGGTGTTCCATACATGAAAATTTGATGTGAGCCATCGACTTTTTTTTTTTTTTGTGAACAGTATGGCTTCAGATTTCTCTACGTTCACTTATGAAGTTCAATTTTCCACATATGAAGCCAGGTCTCCAAAGCATGGATTGATGACAGCGTATTATACGTGTTCATATTACCAGGTCTATAATGACATTAAAAAATTTATTAAATTGTTTTAGAATATAAATTCGGTATTTTTTGGTTAGCCAGACGAAAGCAGAAAAATGCCAAATAATTTAGACTTGTTCTAACTTGTGTACAAACCTGATGGGATTTATTCATTGTCATTTCCAGCATTCACAAGCAACATTTATTTTTGCTGTTATGGAAATTATATATTTAACAAATGCTGAAAATTTGGGACTTGCTACGAAGTAAACAAAAGGCATTCTCTTTTTTTTTTTTTTTTTTTTTTTTCAAGAAAACAAAAGTCAACGCATTTCAAAATCAATCATAGGTGTAATTTTGTTTACCCCGACACTGGTGTAAATATGCAAAAAATTTAATGACTTGGAGCAGTGCAAAATGGAAAAATAAAATGTATCGAGGCATTGCCCAGCAGCACATAGTATTGTACCTCACTGAATTTATGTGGAGAAGAAAAGTAAAGAATCCATTCGAGGAAATTCTCAAGGACATTTGCATGTTTTTAAAAAACTGAGTAAAAAATTTTAAAAAAAATTCTTTGTATATTCATTAAATTTTTTTTTTTTTTTTTTTTTGTATATTTATGAATGTTTTCAGCTTTGTTTTGGGTAATGGCCATGTTCTGGTTACTTGTACAAACAGTCCTAAAACACAAAAAAAAATACTGATGGGATTTGCGATCAGTGAACCAAAAATTCTTCTAATATATTCTGGTTAGTTGAATGTAGCAGAATTTTATGCATTTGTACTCCAAAAATTTATCTTCAGAGGTGGGTTAAGTGACTGGCGAACCTGGCAGCTACCAGGAGCCCCGAGCTTCAAAGGGGCCCATGAACACATGGTCATCTGAAAATAAAACCTTTTCTAATTAAAGACCAAATATCAATTAAAATTTTTTACTACAATTAACTCAATAAAATAGTGTATTTATTAGTCCATTTTACTTAAAGTAACTAATCGTGAAAGATGTGACACTAAATTTTGTAACGTTCTGTCTTCATTTTTTCCTGTTCTTAAAAATTATGTATTGAAACATCCTGAAAATGACTACACATGTAGTTCCAAGTAATTTTGTGTTCCTACATAGGGTATCACCTTACAGAAATTTATTACCATTGATGTATTTATTTGTTCGTTTTCAGAGAAGTGCTGGTTAGTTTCAGATACTTTCCGGAGGCTGTGAAAAGTTTCTAAGCCTTTTGTTTGACTGATTGTCTTTTACTGACAACTGTGGATGAACTATTAAGCTTTAAATGAATTCCTTATACTCTAACTAAATTTGCCAGCATCTTACACAAAAGTTTTTAATGGCTGTTATAAATCAAATCTCTGCCATACGGCTCTAACATTTTAAACAATGATTGCTTTCTTCAGTATTCAGATTAACTTCTTTACTGTAGTTTCAGTTTGCTTTGTTAATGTTTATATGGGAAAAAATTACTCCTATGCCTCATTTGTTAGATTGGTGAGTATAAGCATTTATAACAATATTTAAGTAACATAATGTTACTTATAATGTAATAATATAATATCGTTTATGATTTTTTTACAATAACGTTTGGGATGTAGATGGCATTTTAGTTTTATTACAATTTAAAAAATTACTAAACTGTAAAGGTTAATTAGAATTTCAAAATTATAATATTTTGAATAAAAGCAAATGTTTTCAAATTTAAACATTCTTTTAATTTAGGTACTTATATTTTAATTTTGGATAAAATCCAATCTGGAATAAAACGATGAAACTTTCGGGGGAAAAAGTAACTGTTGTGAAAGCCACATCTTTATTTAAAAAATTGTGCAGATATGAAATGATACTCATAATAATAATTTGGAACACCATTTTACAGAGAATTTAGGCCACCAGAAAATCCCTACAACAACTCAGTGCAACCTGTTTAAAAGAGCTGATTTGTTAACATGAAGTTTATTGACATAGAAAAAGAAGCAACTTCTATAATATCTTTTGATATTTAAAACGCGGAATCATAAGCCACAAAAAGGAAAAATTTTTGGAACAATCTAAATCACTTTTAGAGAGTGAAGATTTTATTTTTAATTTTTTAATGTTATTTGTGACAATATAATAGTGGAACTTGCTCATAGAAATGTAGTATTTAAAAATAATATAGATAATTTAAAAATATTCTTTAATTTATATTTGTCTAATTTAGAACTAAACGTCTGTATAGAAAAATTAAAAGAGATTTATAAAGAATTATCGAATTTGGTGATGAAGTACGACACTTTTTATTGTTTTTAAAAGAAGCTGATGACAAATTTAGTTCTGCCACAGAAGTACATCACGCTGCCCAAGAAATGTCATCAACTTTTCCTAATGTAAAAATTTTTTGACCATTCCAGTTTCCAATGCATCAGGAGAAAGACTTTCTCCATTTTAAAAAAGTAAAAAACTATTCAAGAAGAACAATATCAAAAGAAAGATTAAACAGTAAGGCTGTATTATATATATGGAACAAGAGTTGTTAAATCAATATCGATACTTCAAAAATTATTGGTGAATTTGCTAAAAAGAAAGAAAGAAAAGGAAAAAACATTATTAAAGGTTTTGCTAAATAGTTATTTAATTTAATAATCATATTTAATTTTAAAATATTTCAAAAAATGTAGCTGTTTTATGTTTTATTTCCTATGGATTATTTAACTTTTTACGTATTTTAGTCTTAAATAAATATACTAATATTTAGAATTAAAACATTATTCATAATTTTATTAAAATATTAAGAAATAATGTGTATTTTATTATTATTATATTTCAGCACTAATTACGAATCGATATTTAAACATATTAGGTAAGTAAATACTTTTCAGGGGGCTCCAAAAATTTTACTGCAAGGGCCTCCCAGCTGGTTTAACCTGCCCCTATTTATCTTGTACATGTTACCAACACAAGCAGCAGTTTAGCATTATTTTCTGTTAGGCGATACTAAAATTAATGAAATGCCTAGCTACCACTTAGTCATTTGTATTTATGCATATATCATTTGTATTTAACTTAATTTTACGGATAAACCTATATAATTAAATGCTATTGTAAATACATATATACATACATATAATTAGTGCTTTCTTCATTCAGGTAACATGTTTGCATGCATGTTCTCTTAATATTTATTTATGTATAGTTCTGCATGTATGTGATGACATAACCCAGTTATATTTAATTACTTTGAGTATTGCAGGCAGGGATAGTTTACAGAAAAGCCTTACAGTAAAATGTAGCTTTTACAGTGAATGACAAACAAAACTCTCTCGCTGCTTATGAAATATGACACATAAATTATTTAAAATTCATTTTGTCGGTATGTCTTATTCAGTAGAAGAAAGCATTTTAGCATTAATAATGCTAACAGAGATTCCTGAGAATTCAGTAAATTTTTTAAAGCCAAGCAATAACTCAATTTATACATGTGATATGAGCAAAACACTAAACCAGTAAACCAGTCTTATTTTGAACATCTCTCCTAAATTTAATTCACTAGGAAAATCATGAAAAATTCATGCGTGAAAAGAAAGTGCATACTTAGAATCTGCATAATGAAATTATAAAATCTAAAATAAAATATGTATGCTTGGTAGACAAAAATCAATATATGAACCTAAAGTTATTTAATTCACAACTTTTCATAAGTGAAATACACAAAACTCAATCCAGAAGCTGCATTCTATGTACATATTTATTAACATTTTCTTTAAATCTTTTCAAGGAAATTAAACAGTGCTTAAAATATGAAATTTCAAACCTTTGGAGGGGGAGGTTTTAGAATGCCTTTAAAATTTAAATATTTTAAACATATGTGGCAATCCATAAAAATTATAATTTTTTGAAACAAATACAAGATTTTATCAATAAAAATATAACAAAAGACATGCAAAATGACTGCAATGAATCCTATACATTTACAGTCAAAATTCGTTAATTCAGACACACATAATCCAGAATGATCTATAATCCAGACCTCAAAGCTACAAATGATACTCTTCTGTTTTGAGGGCCGAAAAAAAATTGCAGCGAAAATGTATGCGCAAAAGCACTAAATCTAGCGTACGTGCTCGTTTCAGATTATGTAAGTTTATATAGTTCTATATTTCTTAAGATGTCATTGAAATACTAGTTTGATTTTTAAATCCTCTTTTGATATCCTATGGATTTAACAATTTGGGAATTGCCCATGACGAAAAGTCGGCAATAGAATTTTGGAAGTGCAGAATCACTCACTGCTTGACGCGTTTTTAAGAATTGCACATACTCGGTAAGTATGTGCACATCAGCCTATTTTCACTTGAAAAAATTCCCAGAATTGCACAAAAATGGCACTGCGTACACCCTTCCCTTTATCTATGTACACATCGATCTATTTTTGTTTAAAACGTAAAATAAAATTGAAAAAATCCAATTGTTTTTACCTGTGTAAAAAGCAGCAAACAAATAAGTGAGCGATTCTGCACTTCTGAATTCCGATTCTGAATATTTTCAAAGAAAAGGCATCATTCATTGTAGAAAATTACGTTTGAACAACCAACGAGATGAAATTATGCTTTAGCAATAAGTCGGTAGCGAAATAGCGATCCATTCAGTTATGTTTAGCAATTTTTATATAAATTATAATAATGATCTGAAATAGTTATTTACTCTTATGCTTCCATTCCGTCATGTTTAGCCTTTTCCATATAAATTATAATAATAAAAAAGTATTATATGAAATTAACCTTTCATCTAAATTAAAACATCAATCTTAGTTATTTACTTTTATACTTCCTTTCTTGCCGCAATTATTTTTGGCAGCATTGGCATCAACAATAGTTTGGCGATTTTTTACGGCCCTCGAAACTGACTAGCACCCTACAAAGTTTCTGCGCATGCGTCGTATTGACGCATGCACGTTTAATGTATAATGGACGGTATAAACTAAAATTATCTAATTATCTGTTTCAGTTAATATTGCAAATTGCATTGTTCCTTAATCTTCGAACTGTGTCCGGCTTATTATTTTTTGCAGACTGTTAGAGCAATTTTATAAAAGCAAGCTTGAACTTTCAATTATGTCAAATAGAATTTCCGATGCTGGAGCTCCCAAGCAAAAGTATGTTTAGATGTTCATCAAACAAAAGTGGAATTGCAGCAAAAAATTGATGAAGGCATATCTTTTGTTTCTGTAACCGTTCCGAAATCTGTTTATCAATTTCACCCTGCTCTGTGGCAGCGAAGGGGAAAACGCTGCAGCATGCAATGAATTAGAAGTTGATCTGTCAGCACTATCCTTATCTTCAGGGCAGATGTTTTTATTTTATTTGACTTATAATTCCTTACTAAATGTAGTATTTCATCTCGATGTACTCCATCTTTGATATGATTTAAATCATATTCCTCGTCATTACAATTCGCTTCCAATAGTGAAGAAAGGGTACTATTCCGTTTTGAGGACCGTAAAAATATTGCAGTGAAAATGTATGCGCAAAAGCTCCAAATATATAGCGGCCATTTAACAGCGCGCCAAATCTAGCGTACGCGCTGATTTCAGATTGCGTAAGTTTATATAGTTCTATATTTCTTAAGACGCCATTGAAATACTAGTTTCATTTTTAAATCCTTTTTTGATTTTAAATTCTTTTTTGATATCCTATGGATTTAACAATTTGGGAATTGCCCATGACAAAAAGGGTGCAATAGAATTTTGGGTGACGTGCAGAATCACCAACACTGCTTGACGTGTTTTTAAGAATTGCACATACTCGGTATCCATGCACACACCGACCTATTTTCACTTCAAAAAAAAAAAAAAAATCCCAGAATTGCACAAAAATGGCACTGCGAACACCCTGGACCTTTTCTATGTACACATCGAGCTATTTTCACTTAAAAAGTAAAAGAAAATTGACAAAAATCCAATTGTTTTTACCCTTATAAAAAGCGGCATACAAATAAGTGGGCGATTTTGCACTTTACCGAGAATTTTTTCAAAGAAAAGGCATCATTCATTATAGAAAATTATGTTTGAACAACCACGAAATGAAAGTATGCTTTAGCGATAACTCTGTATCGAAATAGAGATGCACGAATCCATTCAGTTATGTTTAGCAATTTTTATATCTCTACATATAATAAAAGAAAGAGTATGTCTGTGTGTGTGTGTCTTTCGTTTGCGCTGCACATAAGCTAATAGACCCACGGCTATGAAATTTGGTACACAGGTGCATCTAGACAAGAGCCAGTGCACCTCGAAGCGATTTTTTCGAAATTCGAATTCAAATTTTTTTTATTTTATGTTTTGTGACGAAATCGCGTCATTTTGAGACAGATGGGCTACAGGAAAGCGAGGTTTTACTCTACACACTCCATTTTCATATTGTCATGAAACGTAGGCACTTAGCTATTTTACGAACTTAAATTTCGCGTTTCAATAAATCGATTAAATACAAATTTATTTAACAAAGTGAGATTAACACCTTTTCAATGGGATTTTTTCTAAGAAAGTTTATTTTTAAAAATGTACAGTTTATTTTTCTTTGATTTTTGGACACGTTAAGCTTTCATCCTTGCGACTGCCTTTACAAAAAGAATTTTGGAAAAATGATAATATTTTGTATTTAAAAAAAATCTTTTAAATGAAGCTTCCGAGTACACTTCTCACATCTTTAAAAATGTGATTTTGGCAACAATTTTCCTTTCTTATTGTTGTTGACAGATTTTTGATGAAATCACATCATTTTTAATAGTTTCATTCTTTTAGAAATATGAGTTTGGCAACAATCTTTCATCGTATTTCTTATGTCACTGTTTTTAAGAGATTGGCATATTTCATTGTCATTTATATATATATATAATAGATTTTTATTGAATTTTTTTTTTTTTTTTGATAAAGTTGTTTTGCAGAATAAAATTCTGCGCTGAATTTTATGTTTTTTTGAGTTGCTTTCAGGTTATTTTTTCCTTATTTCACTGTTTGTAAGATATTGAAAAATTTTGCATGTTTTTTTTTTTTCTTCAGCGGAAAGTTGGTTAATTTTTTTATTATGATAATTAATATTTGTAGCTTATTTCACTGTAATTTTTTTCTCTTGAAAATATAAGATAAAATACCACTAATTATACTTTGCTTTTCAGAATTTTTTGTTCTAAGTATTCTTTTATGTTATTTATTGCTCATTTCACTGATTTTAAGATAGTGAAAAGTTTTTAGTGATTTTTTTAGGAAACAAAGTTCTTAACCTCCTTTATAACATTTGAGTTCTTAAGATTTTGCAAAAGGAAGTTGGTTAATTTATTTATTAGGATAATTAATGTTTGTATTAAGGGATATTGCTTATTTCATTGTAATTTTGTTATACGTAATAACTTTTTTATGAAGTTGTTCTGCAGAGTAAAATTCTACGCACGTTTTAAATTTAACGTTTGGTGTTCCCTTCAGCCATTTTTCCAGTACATTTTAAAGCCAGACGAAGGCTGCCAGCGAAGCTTCTAGTAAATTATAAGAATGATCTGAAATAGTTATTTACTCTTATGCTTCCATTCAGTCATGTTTAGCCTTTTTTATATAAATTATATTAATGAAAAAGTATTATATGAAATTAACCTTTCATCTAAGTTAAAGCATCAATCTTAGATAATTATTTACAGTTATACTTCCTTTTTTGCATTAGGGTTGCCGCAATTATTTTTGGCAGTACTGGCATCAACAATAGTTTAGCGATTTTTTACGGTCCTCAAAACCGAATAGGGTACTTACGTACTAACGCAACCAGGCCAAAATTCGCATAAATTGCCAAATTTGGCGACCCTACTTACGGCAACCCTATGTGTTATACATAGTTTTGTAAAAAAGAGCATGTGGAGATTCACAAAATTTTCCTGCATTTTCGTGCAAATTTTTGTAATTTATTAGCAATTAAACCCTTCCGGTTTCGAATTTGAATAAGTTGCAGAATTATTTTTTCGGCGGAAATCTTTTCGTTATTGCTTTTAACACTGATTGAAAACCGTATTCGCCATAACCATGTACACGTCGACTTATTTTTACTTAAAAAACATCCCAGAATTGCACAAAAATGGCATTGCGCACACTCTTGACTTTATCTATGTACACTGCTAGTTTCTCATAAATTACAAAAATTTGCACCAAAAATTTTGTGAATCTCCACATGCAAAATAGCAGTGTACATGGATAAAGTCAAGAGTGTGTGCAATGCCATTTTTGTGCAATTCTGGGATGTTTTTTTAAGTAAAAATAAGTCGACGTGTACATGGTTATGGCGAATACGGTTTTCAATCAGTGCTAAAAGAAATAGCGAAAAAATTTTCGCCGAAAAAATAATTCTCCAACTTACTCAAATTCGAAACCGGAAGGGTTTAATTGCTGTTTTATATTTTAAAACAAAATAATATAAAAAACTGTATTAAAAATTATCTGTAATTAATAAATGTACATTTTCTTTCTATTCATACTTTTTTACTCAAACTTACAAATCGCGGCAACCTGGTTGCGATAATACGTAAGTACCCCGAATAGTACCAAAGAAAGTGACACAGAGGTTATTGAAAACGAAAAAATTTTGATTGACAAATTAGTCGGTATTCTCGACACAGCAATTATAGGACTCGAAGAGCGGAACTTTGTAACTGAACAAGAAATTATGTCTGTTTATAGAATTAAAGAGAAAGTATTGTCACATAAAACGAAGCAACTTAAACAACTTGCATTGAAAGAAATGTTTAATAAAGTAAACAAATAAATATTAAGCTTTTTTTTTTTTTTTTTTTTTTTTTTTTTTTTTTTTGTAAATTTTATACTGTTTAGATCATAATTGTTTTTTATTTCATAATTATGGTTTCATATTTTTAATTTTATAATTTCTGCATGCCATCTTACCAGATTTAAAATGATCTATAATCCGGAATCGCCGAAGTCCGAGTCCGGATTAACGACTTTTGACTGTATAACATGTCTAGGGATATGCAAATTTCAACACTAATTATTATATAAAAACATTCTAAGCAGTATAAAGTCATACAGAAAAGAAAAAGACCGGTACTTTTCCGTTTTGCCGGCACAAACGATAAAGTTGCCAATAATGGTACAACTAATGCCAAAGGGAATAACTTCGCTGGTAACCTTTTACACCTCATTTTCAAAACAAGTCGCAGCCATTTCTTACCAGATTAATTGTTTCTTTCAATACTGGCATACAACTGCATAGAATATTTACAAAGATAATCAAATTTTATGCCCCAAGAGCATTCGCGGTAATTAAGTCAATTAAGATGCAATTACACCGCTCACCCGAAGGCGAAAATATAGAAATGCAAAATCAAATGTTAAATTTATCAATTCTAATGAGAATGCACTATCGAAATAACTACGGTTTTATATAATTTCTCAGTAAGCTATCGTACAAATTGAAATAATTCTTGCATTTAAACTTGTATTCAAAATTAAGCTTTAACTTCAAATTAATGAAGATAATTACCGAGAGAATTATATTTTTGTATCGTAGTTTACATGAGATGAGATCACTTGGGGTCACGTTATATGAACCGGCGAATCAGGATGTTGAACCATGACAGCATAGTAAATTCTTAATGTCTTTTTAAAAATTTATTGTCTTTATTTATTGGATTTTTACAAAATTATAAACCATATTAAAATGTTTATGCCTTCAAAAATAAAAAATTCTTAGAACTAACATTTGTTATGTGTATACTGTATGTTGTCGCCAACAAAGTCAGATTGGCGAGATTTGCGCTGGCGAAGCGGAAAAGTACCAAAAGACCTTTATTTCCTCAAGCTACTTATTATCAGGGCCGTGGAGTCGGAATCGGGCAAATCTGGGCGTAAAAGGAGTCGGAGCTGGAGTCGCTAAAAACTGGTCAACTCCGACTCCAGCTTTTGTTGGACAGCTTGAATTTGAAATGAAATTAAAATTAAAAAACTTAACAAGCTGAGTTTTTATTTTTTATTTATGTACTATATATATTAATTTATAACTATTTTCTATTTTATTGACATATTAATAAATAAATATAAGAGGATGGATGTGATATTTGTCATTAGTGATTAAACCGATTCATTTAGTTACAAATCTCACTTGTAAATTTAGATAAGCAGCAAGAACTCCTAAAATTGATGCCTTCTTAGGACACAATCAGGAAAAAGAGCAATTATTGATCAAGCAATGCAATAAGGAAGTACATATTTGATGATAAAGAGGTTGTTAGAATTAAGAACTGTTTTAGAAGACGTAGATAACCCTAATGTTTCACTAGTGGAATGATCTAGCAGAAATGGAAACTCTTCTTTCTACACCGTATACAGTCACAAGAAAAGCTGCAATCTGAAGAACTGACAGGAGGCAAGAATGGAAGAAAGTGATGTTTGTTCTTTCTGAGAAGGAATCATTTCTTTAATGAAGAAAAGAGAAAATAGTTTGATAGACAATAAGATTTTGCTGGGTTCAATATATATAGATATGAAACACCGAACTTTCTTGGATGATGAACAAATTAAAAAGACAAAGAAAGCCATCTATGAACTTTCATTAATGAAATTATTCTCAGAACCATTGGTGAATTCAATCGGGACAGTCAAACTGCAGACATTGCAAATGATTCTCTATGATCCTCTTCCAAAGATGAATTAGATTTTGAGAAATATTTTTGGATAATATTGAAAAGCCTAAGGCAAAGCAAAAGAAAACAAAGAACCAAGAGCCTTTAGGTATAAAAATGAAAAAATATAAACAAGAAGATTTCTACATGGCCTTTGAAGAAATAGAGAAATATGATTGGGCTTGCAACACACTTCTTTTAGAACTTCTAAAAATCTATCCTGAAAAGTTAAGAGTAGCCCTAACAGTAACAGCTCTTCCTCCTACTGAAGTGAGTGTGGAAAAACTCTTCTCAGCTCTGAAGTTTACCAGATCGGATCTATGGCTCTCCAACAATGATCTTGTCGAAGCTATACAGTTTCTTAGAAATAACTAATGCCAGTTTTTCCATTTCATAATAAATGCTAATTAATATAAATAATTTGCTATGCCATCATTTTTTCCCCCTGTAGCATCTATTACTTCTTTTATATTAAATAAAGAAGCTGTAACCCATGTGTTTATGTTTACATATATATAGATGAGGGAGTCAGAGTAGGTCATTTTCCCTACAGACTCCATAGCCCTGCTTATTATTGCTGAGGCACAATCCGATACTGACCTTTTCATATTATGGACATAACTTTGATTTTGTGATATTTGTTTTCTGGATATTTCTATCATTGAAAGAGTAACAATATGAAATGTTCTTTTCTAATAAGAAATAGTTACTTTTCTGTTATCGGCAATCAGATACAGAAATGTGTGCATATACGTAATATATAGACATAGTTCCAACAACAGAAAAGTACACAGAAGGCAAGAAATATCTGGCTGTAGTAATAAAGAAGTCACAAAACAGTACATTTCACATAAATGTAATGTAAAGTGCGAGATTCAAATCTTTGAACGAGGGATATGTCAAACTATAAAGATAATGTGATTCTAAAAAAGATTTACAGCCTTGTCAATCTATGGATACAGTACTTAAGCTTTTCTTTCATTAGAGAACTTGCTGCATACTATTGGTACGCAAGTTGCTTATAGTCAGCATTCCTCTAAAATGACTGAAGGCTCTTCTTTTTAGAAAAAATAAATGGTTTCTTAACCATTTTCATAAAATCAGAAATTACACTTACATAATGAGATTTCTTTAGTGAATAGAAAGACATTATTGCACATTAAACTTTTTATTAGTAAAGCCTCTCTTAAAAAGATGTGAAGCTTTAATGTACATTATGCTCTCCTACGTAGAGAAACACGAGTTTCTTCAAATTCTTCTCCTATCCAAATGAATTGTTACAAACATAATTTATGAAGTTTTATTGTATGAGTAAACACATTTGTTTCAATTGCTCTGTATTAATGGCTTGTTATATCTCATACAAGACGTCAAGTGTGCATAACCATGTGTTTGTTTAAACTACTTTTTTGTCTAAATGCCTTGCTACATGCCTCACACACATGAGGTTTCTCTCCAGTATGAACAAGCCTATGCAATTTTAAAATCCTATTATCTGTAAATGATTTTTTACATATTTCACAAGAATAAGGTTTCTCTCCCGTGTGGCGACGCATATGTATGTTTAATTTACACTTCTGTCTAAATGACTTGCTACATACCTCACATACATGTGTGGGATATTGCTCTGTATGGGTAAGCATGTGTGTGTTTAAACTACTTTTTTGTCTAAAGGCTATGTTACATACCTTGCACACATGAGGTTTCTCTCCTGCGTGAATAAGAATATGAATGTCTAAACCATCCTTTTGTGTAAATGGCTTTTGACATACATCACAAATATAAGGGTTCTCCCCTATGTGAATAAGCATATGTGTGTTTAAAGCAGTCTTCAGTCTAAATGATGTTTTACATACAACACATACATGAGGGTATTCTTTTGAGTGAACAAGCATATGGTGGTTTAACACACATTTTAATCTAAATGATTTGTTACACACTTCACACACATAAGGTTTCTTTTCTGTGTGAATAAGGATATGTGCATTTAAATTGCTCCTAAACCTGAATGACTTGCCACATATATCACATACATAATGCTTCACTCTTGTGTGGATAAGCATATGCTGCTTTAAATAACGCTTTAATTTAAATGATCGATTGCATTCCTCACACACATGAGGTTTTTCCCCCGAGTGACTAAGCATATGAATGTTTAATTCACATTTTTGCTTAAATGACTTTTTGCATACATCACACGTATGAGAGTTCTCTTCTGAGTGAATAAGCATATGTGTGTTTAAAACAATTTTATGTGTAAATGATTTTTTACATATATCACACATATAAGGTTTCTCTCCTGTGTGGAGCAGTTTATGTCTGTTTAATGCAGATTTGTGGTTAAATGACTTGTTACATACCTCGCACACATAAGGTTTCTCTTCTGTATGAATAAGAATATGCATATTTAAATTACCCTTTTGTCTAAATGACTGGTTGCATACATTACACATATAAGGTTTTTCTTTTGTGTGGATAAGGATATGCATATTTAAATTCCCCTTTTGTCTAAATGACTGGTTGCATACATCACACACATAAGGCCTCTCTCCTGTGTGGATAAGCTTATGCTGCTTTAAATGGCGCTCTAATTTAAATGACCGATTACATTCTTCACACACGTAAGGCCTTTCTGCTGTATGGCTAAGCATATGCTGCTTTAAATGGCGCTTCAATTTAAATGACCGATTACATTCCTCACACACATGAGGTTTCTTTTCTGAGTGGATATCCATAAGCTCTTTTAAATATTCATTCCCAAAAGATTCCTTACATTAAGTGTCTTTCCTATATAGTAAAGCATCCTTTAATATAGTAAAATTTTCCTCATACTTCAGGATACTTTTCGTATTCTGCACATATATAAAACGGGCTGGTTAACGTAAATTTTATCGAAAACAGTTCCTGGCCTTTTCACGCTAACTTTCGATATCTTCCCTAAATATACATCTGGTTATTTTGATAAAAAAATTAATACTATTTGCGCGTGACATATATCTACTATAAAATACACATATAGCAGCATTTCCAGGAACATTTCATGAAAAACAAATTTATTGGATTTAACATAAACATTATTTTTGATGTACCATACACAAATTATCAAATTACGCTCACGCAATTCTGTTATATATGCCATTTTAAAATTAGATAAAATTTGGAATGTTCTAGATCTGTTAGGCAATGCACAGATTATAATTTGAAGAAGTCATTAATTTGAAACAGATTTCGCATTTTACCGTACACAGTATATCTTAAAGCTTAGAATAAAATGGTCACAGATTTTTCCAGCTTTCGATAAAACACACAAAGAAACAAATAGACATTCTTCAACAGACAAATGGCATGTTTTGCACCTACTAAGTCCTTCTGCACCGATTGGCGAAAAATCAAGCTTAGGTGCGAAGGAAAGGTATATAGAAAGAGGGAAATTTCGTATTTCAGAGAAGTGTAAAAAGGAACTTGGTACATTTTATACGAGTTCGAAATGCCAGGACTAAAAGATGGGACAAAATAAAATTAAAATAAATGGCCCAAATGAAACAGGGGGAAAAAGGAAAAGAAGTAAAACATATTCTAAAATACGATTGTGTCCATGAGTGTAGACCAAAAGGCGGATAAGGTTCGGAGAACAGCCTTCATTGCCACCTTCATTCATAATGTACCTCAAATTGTACTGAATGCCCTGTAAATATCTGTACTGTCATTTGCATTAGAAAATACAAAACATATCTAATGATCCAAATTTCCAACAAATTAGTTATGTGATGCAGTAATGAGATTTGATCCTGAAGTGGGCTGAAGGCCCATGTAATAGCAAAAAACTAACTATACTTTTCTATAACTCCAATATGTTGACAGCTTACAGTCTCATTCCCCCAGAGTCGTAGCTAGGGTTTTCAGCGCCCAGGGACAACTGACGATTTCGCGCCCCCTACTGCTTGCCAAGGATGGAAAACATTTAATTCTAAAATGCCGTAATATTAGTTTGGCGCCCCTTGGATTCAGATGCCGCCCTCTAGCTACGCCCCTGCATTCCCCCCTTTTTTTTCCATGCTTTTTACCATTACCATGAGGAGAATGTATAGATTAAGAGTCAAGCAAAAATCTATAGTTCTGTATTTTCCAATTACTGCTTTATTTGTACATTATTGTAAACAGCAATACATCGCTTCTTTTATTTTCAATTTACTGCTATTAAAATCTGTTTTTAATTATAACCGAAAAAGAAAAATTGAAAATCTGAAGGAAAAGCTTTATTTATTAGCTATAAAAAGTAAAATATAGAAAAATTTACAATTCGTACATCCAAGGAATATGCTTCCTATTTTCCTGAGCAAAAGCGATAACAGATATTTTGGTACTGTTCTATTATCAAGGGACTGGATTCAGAAATGTATGAACGTGTGTTGGTATGTATGTGCTTATATGTGTATTTGTACGCACAAATTTTTTGGCGAGCTAACTACAATTTCTCTTCTCATTTATTTGTATGCACACATATATTTGTACTTATGCATACAATGAACACATAAATGCAAACATAAAGGCATACATACATTTCTGAACTCGATCCCGATAACAGAACAGTACCGCTATTTCTTTATTCATGTAAGTAAGCATTATTGTTGAAATAAGAAACCCTTGGCATTTTACTGAAAATATTTCTTTTTTATTAAAAGCTTTGCTAATTTTGAAACATGATAAACACTTAATTGTGTTTCTTGAATATTTCTGAATTGTAACGTGCAGTTCTTACTGATATGATGTCTGATGACTTTGAAACAGAATTAGCTAATACAGGAATATAACTGCCTATGCAAATATTCTTAAACCTTTGTGAAACTTGCCCAGGTTTCATGAACCAACATATGCAAAAGATTGCAGCGGCAGCGCCAAACAGGCGATACGGACTTAAAAACTGTACAGGAAAGCGCCAATTGGCGAAACAGTAAACCCGTTTGGCAAACCTACAGGCTGACGGGGAGAGAAGAATTTTCCCCGGCAGTCAAGTGGAACTACTTCAAAAAATGTGTGCGTCTCTGCTTCGCCGAGATATGTGAACTTGTGTACTCGCATCTGTACTGTGCTCTGAATTTCTTAAGCCGTTATAATGTACCCGGCAACTGTTACTTTTCCTTATTAAATTTGATTATTAATTGTAACATGTCTATCTTAACTAAGATTTCGGCTTTCCTAGTAATGTTAGGGATATTTTCGTATGCACGTGTTACTCACACGTACATCATTGGTGACCCTGTCCCTCGCTCCTTCTGTTTCGATCCCTAATGACTATCTGTCTCAAGCTTTGTTAAAAAACTAAAAATATGCCTTATTTTGATGCCAATGCTCTTCCTTATGACTGATAAAGGCTCCACCCTATTTATTTCCTCCTCATTTTATCGTACGGATTACACGTGGTTTATCACACTTAAGGAGGATTTACAGGTATGTGGTCAAATTTCTTTAATTATCTATGATTGGTCTTAATTATGTTTTTGTGATATGTTTTGCTCTAAAATTATAGTTTTAATTTAATTATTGATTGTTTAAAATTGATCTTTGGGTAATATTTGTGCTCACACTTTTATTGAGATATTGAATGTCTTCATTATTTTATTCTAAATTGATACTGTTTTGATAAGGTATAGTGCAAAACATTAAGTTTACGATTTACGATATATTTATAATTGGCAACCATGCCAGGATCGGAAGGCCAAACCAACGAGGAATCGAATATGGCGGTTCAGGAGCCACAAATCTCACACGTGGCAGTTAAAATTCCCCCTTTATGGAAAAAAAATGTTAAACTTTGGTTTATTCAAGTTGAAAGTAACTTTGCTTTAGCGAAGATTAGTAGCGATAGTACAAAATACAACCACGTGGTTTCTTCGATAGACCCTGAAACTCTTTCCGCAGTATCAGATATTTTATTTAATCCCCCAGCGACGGCCAAATATGATGCCCTTAAAGCTAGGTTAATAGTAGAATTCTCAGATTCGGAAAGCGAGCAAATACGCAGACTTATTTCTGAATTGCATTTAGGGGACGACAAACCATCTCACTTATTGAGAAAAATGAGAGAATTAGGTGGAAACTGTATAACTGACGAATTTTTAAAATCATTATGGCTGCAAAGGTTACCTTCCGAGGTGCATGCCATTTTATCAATAAGTTCGGAATCCTTAGACAATTTAGCAAAAATGGCTCATAAGATAGCTGAAGTGCGCACGCCAACGAACAACAGCGTGTTCGCGGTCCAGGCAGCTTCGGCGAGTTCCCCCAGAAACCCTAACGATTCTGGTGCCCCCCTCGAGGAGCTTAAGGCCTTAAGGAGTGAAATCTCTGCCCTAAGTAAACAAGTCGAGCGACTCTCCCGCGGAAAAACGAGGAATAATTTCCCCCGGGATCAACATAACAAAGCACGTTGATTTTCGCGTGGGCATTCCCGAGAGCGTGTGAACAATTATTGTTATTTTCATTCGCGATTCGGTAATAATGCACGAAAATGTCGGGCACCTTGTTCCTTTTCTCAGAACACTACGGCCCAGGAAAACTAGTAGTAGCGGCTGTCGATCCAAATTCATCGGCAGTCGCGCATTCATGTCGTTTACATGTTTACGATAACAGATTAAATTTAAACTTATTGATTGATTCGGGCTCGGATGTTTCATGTGTGACACCGACTTCTAAGTTTTAGAAAATGCATCCTGATTCGCTTCAATTATTTGCCGCGAATAATTCCTGAATTTCTAGGTATGGAACAAAATTGTTAACTGTGAATTTAGGACTTAGACGAAACTTTTCGTGGAAGTTTTTAATCGCCGATGTACCAGTGCCTATAATAGGAGCCGACTTTTTAAGGCATTTTGATCTTTTAATCGATTTAAAACGAGGTAGGCTTATCGATAATACTACGAAATTAACTCGTATTGGTTCTCTTTCCGATTCTAAAAATTATTTTTCGGTAAAGTTAATATCTGGTGATTCACCATATCACAGAATCTTGAAAGACTTTCCGGAAGTACTGAAGTTAAAATCCGATTCGGGTAGAGTAAAGCATAGTACGGTTCATTACATCGAAACAAACGGTCCTCCTGTGCACAGTAAACCGCGTAGGTTAAGCCCTAAGTTATACGAAGCAGTAAAAAAAAGAATTTCAATTTATGATAGATCAAGGTATTTGTAGACCATCAAAATCAGCATGGTCATCACCTCTTCATGTAGTTTCTAAAAGTTCGGGCGACATACGGCCAGTAGGAGACTACCGAAAACTAAACGCGTGCACCGAACCCGACAGATACCCTATTCCGCATTTACAAGACTTTAATAATACGCTTAGCGGAAAGACAATTTTTTCAAAAATTGATATCGTTCGGGCATATCATCATATACCAGTCCATCCAGATCATATACCGAAAACTGCAGTTTGCACCCCATTTGGTCTTTTCGAATTTCCGTTTTTAAATTTCGGACTGTGCGGAGCAGCTCAAACCTTTCAAAGGTTTATGAACGAAATTCTTGGAGATCTAAAATTCGCCTACGTCTACTTAGATGATATTTTGATATTTAGTGATACGGAAGATGAGCATAAATCTCACCTACGTACTGTTTTTGAAAGATTAACTTCGTATGGATTGACAATTAACGCTTCGAAATGAGTTTTCGGCGTTCCGGAAATATCTTTTTTAGGCCATATAATCAATAAAGATGGTACCAAGCCTCTGACGAACAAAGTGGAACCGATACGTAACTACCCACTTCCTAAAACGGTAAAAGATTTGCAGAGATTTTTAGGATTTTTAAATTTTTACCGTCGATTTTTACCCAACGTAGCCCAGAATCAAATACATTTAACTTCGTATTTAAAAGGGGCTAAGAAAAATGATAAGACAATCCTGAATTTGTCTGAGGAAGCGCGGAGTGAATTTCAAAAGTGCAAACAGCTAATCGCTAATGCTGTTCTTTTGGCACACCCGAAGAAAGATGCCCAGTTGGTTTTACAGGTTGATGCGTCAGACTTCGCGATCGGTGAAACGCTATCACAAATAGTTGATAGAAATTTACAGCCTCTCGCATTTTTCTCACGAAAGCTTTCGCAGGCGGAAAGGAGCTATAGTGCGTATGATCGAGAGCTATTGGCAGCTTATGCTGCTATTAGGCATTTTAAGCATATGTTGGAAGCATGGAACTTTTCTTTAATCACCGATCACAAACCGCTCACGTATGCATTCCGACAGCGTTTGGATAAGTGTTCACCTCGTCAGGCTAGGCAGTTAGACTTTATCTCACAATTCACCACTGAAATTCGCCATATAAAAGGTTCGGAGAATATCGCTGCCGACGTACTTTCGCGTATAGAAGCAATAAGCATGCCTAACCCTATCGACTATGAGGAAATCGCTAAAATGCAAGAAATCGACCCAGAATTACAAACATTGCTTAAAGAGTCAAAAGTTCTACATCTCAAAAAACTTACCTTACCGAATTGTAGCTTACCGATATATTGTGATGTGTCAACAGGTAACGCTAACGCCCGCCCTTACATTCCTCCGGCATTCCGTGAGAAAGTTTTTGCCACCTTGCACAAATTGTCTCACCACGGCATTCGCGCATCAACAAAGTTAGTATGTTCACGGTTTGTTTGGTCTTCCATCCGCAAAGATTGCGCGAAATGGGCACGGCAGTGCATTCCGTGCCAGAAAGCAAAAGTAAGCAGGCATACTAGAACCCCGTTAATGAAGTTTCCAGACCAATCACAGAGGTTTGATCACGTTCACCTTGACCTTGTTTGTCCCCTACCTCCTTCTCAAAATAATTATTACTGTCTAACTATGATAGATAGATTTACTAGATGGCCCGAAGCAGTACCCATACCAGACATAACAGCACGCACAGTAGCACAGGCTTTCTATGACCACTGGATTACTCGATTTGGTTGTCCGACTGTTATTACTACCGACCAAGGGCGACAGTTTGAAAGCGGCTTATTTCGAGCCCTTTCCCAATTATTGGGAATCAAGAGGATCAGGACGTCTCCGTACCACCCACAGGCGAATGGACTGATCGAGGAATTCCACCGTCCTTTGAAAGCTGCCTTAAAAGCGCACGATACCAGTGACTGGGTGGCTGCCCTTCCAAAGCTGCTGATGGGTTTCCGCTCCGCTCTCAAAGAGGACATAGGAGCAACCACTTCTGAACTGGTGTATGGAAAGACTATCCGTCTCCCAGGAGAATTTTTCAATCCGACACCTCCGGATGCGTCCCCCAAACAGTTTGTGGAGGATTTAAAATCTCACTTTGCCAGTGTCCGCCCGACCACGACTTCTAGCCACGGCCAGCGAACATGTTTCATTCATCCTCCACGCCTTCACAAGTCCACATATGTGTTTCTTCGACACGACGGAGTTAGAAAACCACTTCAAATTCCTTATGATGCACCATTTAAGGTGCTAGAAAGACGAGATAAAACGTTTGATCTCGAAATAAAAGGGACTAAGCAAACGATCTCCATAGATAGACTGAAACCCGCTTTTGTAACCATGGACTCTTCTCAAGTTGCTTCCAAGAGTGTGAAAAAAAAACTTCGGACATTTGTATCACCCGTTCTGGACGATTAATCCGACCCCGCATCGGTATGTCACATTTCGTTGACACTGCGGAGGGAGTATGCAGCGGCAGCGCCAAACAGGCGATACGGACTTAAAAGCTGTACAGGAAAGCGCCAATTGGCGAAACAGTAAACCCGTTTGGCAAACCTACAGGCTGACGGGGAGAGAAGAATTTTCCCCGGCAGTCAAGTGGAACTACTTCAAAAAATGTGTGCGTCTCTGCTTCGCCGAGATATGTGAACTTGTGTACTCGCATCTGTACTGTGCTCTGAATTTCTTAAGCCGTTATAATGTACCCGGCAACTGATACTTTTCCTTATTAAATTTGATTATTAATTGTAACATGTCTATCTTAACTAAGATTTCGGCTTTCCTAGTTAATGTTAGGGATATTTTGGTATGCACGTGTAACTCACACGTACATCAAGATCATTAAAAACAAACAGGTGGTTTCTGGAGTTGGTTGCAAGTAGTAAGCGGGGGTAACCGGCCGGCGGAAGTGACGTCACAGAAAAGGGGCGTGAGCGCCGCCATCTTGAATCACGTGACAACCGGAAATGACATAGATGGAAGAATGACGTAGACGGAATGACATCATCCAAGTTTCGTTTTGATTCTGTGGCAACAATTTTATGTCTCAAAGATTTTATTTTTTGTGGCAACGACACTATTTTTTATGTTTATGGCAACGAGCTCTTAACCACGTGTTTGGCAGGACACCACTTTTAATTTATTGATTTTAATTATTTAATACGTGATTAATTACTTAATACGTCATTACTTTTAATTATTTACTCATTTTTATACGTTACATTTTAACTATTTAATCCGTCATTAGTTTTAATTAGTTTTAATTGATTCCATTATATTTTAATCCATTTTTAATGACTTACTTTACTTTTTATCTTGCAAAGTTTACTTTTTTAGATTTAATTTTCTTTTTGGTTTTACAAAAGTAATATTTATTTTTACGAATTGAATTTTTCCTTTTTACTTTTTTATTTCGCAAAAGTTTTTTTTTCGAAATTTTTTTCCTTTTCATATTTTTACTTTACTTTATTTTAATTTTTTTTTATATTTAATTTTCTTTTTGGTTTTACAAAAGTAATATTTTTATTTACGAATTGAATTTTTCCTTTTCACTTTTTTTATTTTGCAAAAGTTTTTTTTTTTTTTTTTCTTTCCAAAATTTATTCCTTTTCGTATTTTTACTTTACTTTATTTTAATTTTTTGTTTAAACTTTTTGTTTTGGTTTTACAAAAGTAATATTTATTTTTACAAATTTAATTTTCCTTTCCGCTTTTTACTTTAAAAAAAGGTGTTACTACATTTTTAACTTAATTTTTTTACAAAAGTAATATTTAGTTTCATAATTTTAATTTTTTTTGAGTTTTTTGTTTACACAAATGTTTTTTTTTGTTACATTTTTTATTTTACCCTTAACTTTTTCCCTTGTTTTAAATACAATACGATGTTACATTTGCATTTCTCTAAAAGTAAACTTACCTACATTTCTCTGTCTTTGAAATTTTAAGCTGGAATTTACATGCATATAACTTCACTAGATAATATTTTCTGTAACATTAAGCCAATATACACAATGCTCTTTCTATATAGTTTAACTGGAATACTACATTTCTTACTTTTTTACTACTAAGTTGGAGATACTCAGAACTTTTCCTTCTAATGCATTGTACTAACTATTAATGACTGTATTAACTTTTTTGGCCAACTATACAAAACTTTGTTGATTCCCTTTTACACGTCTTACTTTTATTTAAAGGATTCACCAAACTATGTCTGACAAATGTAATTTTTACACTTTCCATTTCCAAACTTGTGTGTAAGGTAATAACATCTTTGAGTTTATATGTTGACAAAGTTATTCTGTACACAGATTCAACAATTGTGTTAGCCTGGATTGCTACATCTCCTCATCTTCTAAAAGTGTTTGTCTCAAATAGAGTAGCTCGTATCCAAGAGCTAACTAAGGATTTCTGCTGGCAACATGTCAGAACAGCAGATAATCCCGCTGACCTAATTTCTCGCGGTCTGAGACCGGAAATTATTGCTGACAACTCTTTGTGGTTTCAAGGACCAAATTTTCTGCATCAACAGGTCATTAATTATAGTAGTGTTAATAATAACTTTGAAAATTCAAATGAGAACTATGTGCGTAAACTGAAACTTATTTCTAATGTAAATTTGACCGTAACTGTTAAAAATTCTCTTTTGGATTATGTTTTTAGTATTACTAATTGTTATGCTAAATTAATTAATGTTTTTGCTTATGTTTTAAGATTTATAAGAAATTGTAGATCCAAGGAAAAACAAGTAGGTCATCTGACAGTAGATGAGGTTTCGTTAAGCGAAAATAAATTACTTTCCTTAGTCCAATGTCAAAACTTTCCTGAAGAATTCAAGAACTTAAGTAAGAGAAGGGAAGTATGTAAAAATAGTCAGTTAAAATTTTTATGTCCCTTTTTAGATGAATCTAAAGTTATTAGAGTAGGTGGTAGACTGCAGGAAGCTAACTTACCCTTTAACACAAAGCACCCTGATGTCCTGCCAAAAAATCATAAAAAATCATTTAATTATGTTACACTACCATATTCTAAACTTTCATACTGGAGCACAAGCGCTTTTGCATAGTGTTAGACAAAAATTTGGCCGATAAGTGGGCGTAATCTTGCTAGAAAGATAGTAAAAGGATGTGTTACATGTGCCAAAGTAAAACCAGTATTGCTGGATCAAAAGACGGGAAATTTACCATTAGAGAGACTGAATCCATCCTTTCCCTTTAACCATACTGGTGTTGACTTTTGTGGCCCTTTTGGTATAAAGTATACAACTCAAAAGAAGAGCGTAGTGCACAAGATTTATGTTGCAATTTTTGTTTCCTCTTGACTCGTGCAGTCCACCTCGAGATCGTTTCAAATTTGTCTACAGAATCATTTATTGCTGCTTTGAAGCGATTTATTTCTAGAAGGGGTAAATGCGCTACCTTATTTATCGATAGCGCTCGAAATTTTGTTGGGGCTAGCAATGAATTGAAGCGACTCTACAATCTGTTGAAATATCCTGATGAATTCTTAACCAAATATCTGACATCTGAAAGAATTCATTGGAAGTTTATCCCTCCCAGGGCTCCTCACTTTGGAGGTATCTGGGAGGCAGGTGTTAAGTCGTTTAAGTTTTATCCTAAGCGTGCAGTTGGGAGATTGATTTTTACATTTGAGGAGTTTCTTACAATTTTGAACCAGATTGAAGGAATTTTAAATTCACGTCCAATATCCCCTTTGTCAAATGACACCAATGATTTAGAAGCTCTTACACCCGCACACTTTCTAGTCGGGCGACCTTTAACATCAATAACAGAGCCTGATTTAACTGATTTTTCTGATAGTTCTTTAAAGCGCTGGCAGCGCACTACTAAAGTAACGCAATATTTGTGGAAAAGATGGCAAAATGATTACATCAGTCATTTACAGCAACGATTTAAGTGGTATTTCTCTAAGGATAACGTTAAAAAGGGCACTATAGTTTTAGTAAAGGAAGACAACATGCCCACTTCGACTTGGTTACTGGGTAAAATAGAAGAGGTAATTTATGGTAAGGATAAAAAGGTTAGAGTTTGTATTGTAAGAACCAAGTCAGGTTTTTTAAAAAAACCAATAACTAAATTAGCTGTACTACCAGTAGATGTTACATAATTTCATGTATATTTCCTGAGTTCAAAAAATTGTTATATATATGCATTGTATTTTAATTTAGATGTTGTGCATTTCATGTTCTGTGGTTAATTATGTTTATTGCTTTTGTTAATGTGTATCAATTTAAATTTTCTGATATATGAGTTGGACTATATGGTGATATAAAACTGTTTAATTTTGGTCATTGTTAACTATGTAACAAATGCCCAACCCGGGCGGTATGTTAAGGCAGAAGTGATCTGGCAACCACGATGGGAGAAAACAACAACGTGGTTAGCTAGCGGCCATGTTTAGTGTGCTTGATTGCGTGCTGAGAGGTGCACCTATGCGATGGCAAGAGTGTCCATCCAAACAGAAGTTAAAAGAAATAAAGCTTAGTGTTTGTGTTTCATGAGTATGTTTATTCTCGAACACTAGATAAATGTATATGCATTTTTCAAGAGTTGGACAGGGGAGGGGAGGATTTTCTAGCGATGGGAAAAGAGATGTATGGGGCAGAATAGTTTGTTTTATTATTTTTAATACATCTATGTTATAGTATTTATTATAATTAAAGCCATGCCTTTAAGATACTTTTATAATTGATGAATCAAAGTAACATCCTTTTAATCTTCATTCAAAAACATATTACCATAATAAATATTCATCTAAAATGTTTACATAGGAAGTATTTTTGTGTTTTTTGTGAAAGAGAAGGCCATAAAGTACAGTACTTCCTTTGCATTCTCAGATTAGTCATGCTACTGTAACATTTATGTTCTCAAAACCTGTGCACTGTATTATCATTTTCCAGATTACAACTTTAGTTTGACTAAAAAGAAAAATAAATTCATAAATGTTTTATTGCACAGAACTTATAAGTTCACAAAATGTTGAGTAGATACTAAAAATTAAGAAAAGTTGAAAACAGTAAAAATCATACTATGCAACCAACTCCAGAAACCACCTGTTGGTGTTTAATGATCTTGATGTACGTGTGAGTAACACGTGCATACGAAAATATCCCTAACATTAACTAGGAAAGCCGAAATCTTAGTTAAGATAGACATGTTACAATTAATAATCAAATTTAATAAGGAAAAGTAACAGTTGCCGGGTACATTATAACGGCTTAAGAAATTCAGAGCACAGTACAGATGCGAGTACACAAGTTCACATATCTCGGCGAAGCAGAGACGCACACATTTTTTGAAGTAGTTCCACTTGACTGCCGGGGAAAATTCTTCTCTCCCCGTCAGCCTGTAGGTTTGCCAAACGGGTGGGGGTAACCGGCCGGCGGAAGTGACGTCACAGAGAAGGGGCGTGGTCGCCGCCATCTTGAGTCACGTGACAACCGGAAATGACGTAGATGGAAGGAATGACGTAGACGGAATGACATCATCCAAGTTTCGTTTTGATTCTGTGGCAACGATTTGATGTCTGAAAGATTTATTTTTTGTAGCAACGACACTATTTTTTATGTTTATGGCAACGAGCTCTTAACCACGTGTTTGGCAGGACACCACTTTTAATTTATTGATTTTAATTAGTTTTAATTGATTCCATTATATTTTAATCCATTTTAAATGAATTTAGTATCATTTTCTCTGTACTTTAAAAATAACTCCACGGCTGAGATTCGAACTCGCTATCTCCGGGATGGGAGGCCTAGCGCTTTACCGCTCGGCTACCCAGTCCTCTTATCAGACTTGTTATTTGAAACCCTCTTTCGCCTTTTGACTTTTTGCACCATTGATGACATAAGGCTGAAAGTCTGAGCATGCGCTTCATTTGTTTTTACACGACGGCTAGGATTTCTTTTGGCTTCTTAATCATTACTTTATTCATTGCTGTTTTAAATGTAAGATTTTCCCACAGTTTAATTTTTTATTATTATTAAGATATTTTTAATTGTTTTCATTTTTCATCTTATTCTTACTGTTTTTTTAGTTAATTTATTAATTTTTTATTTCATTTTTTTTCCCTTTCCCAAACATAAATTTTATTTTTAACTTTCGCAAATTGACGTATACTTCCACAAAAGTGAACTTAAATTTTCTTTTTACTTTTTATCTTGCAAAGTTTACTTTTTTAGATTTAATTTTCTTTTTGGTTTTACAAAAGTAATATTTATTTTTACGAATTGAATTTTTCCTTTTCACTTTTTTATTTTGCAAAAGTTTTTTTTTTTCGAAATTTTTTCCTTTTCATATTTTTACTTTACTTTATTTTAATTTTTTTTTTATATTTAATTTTCTTTTTGGTTCTATAAAAGTAATATTTTTATTTACGAATTGAATTTTTCCTTTTCACTTTTTTTATTTTGCAAAAGTTTTTTTTTTCCAAAATTTATTCCTTTTCGTATTTTTACTTTACTTTATTTTAATTTTTTGTTTAAACTTTTTTCTTTGGTTTTACAAAAGTAATATTTATTTTTACAAATTTAATTTTCCTTTCCGCTTTTTACTTTAAAAAAAGGTGTTACTACATTTTTAACTTAATTTTTTTACAAAAGTAATATTTAGTTTCATAATTTTAATTTTTTTTGAGTTTTTTTGTTTACACAAATGTTTTTTTTTTTTTTTTTTTGTTACATTTTTTATTTTACCCTTAACTTTTTCCCTTGTTTTAAATACAATACGATGTTACATTTGCATTTCTCTAAAAGTAAACTTACCTACATTTCTCTGTCTTTGAAATTTTAAGCTGGAATTTGCATGCATATAACTTCACTAGATAATATTTTCTGTAACATTAAGCCAATATACACAATGCTCTTTCTATATAGTTTAACTGGAATACTACATTTCTTACTTTTTTACTACTAAGTTGGAGATACTCAGAACTTTTCCTTCTAATGCATTGTACTAACTATTAATGACTGTATTAACTTTTTTGGCCAACTATACAAAACTTTGTTGATTCCTTTTACACGTCTTACTTTTATTTAAACGATTCACCAAACTATGTCTGACAAATGTAATTTTTACACTTTCCATTTACACATTTACCCTTATATTTAACTTATAAAACATATTTATGCTGTATTTCTGATTCCTTTTTCCCATAATAACTTACACATGTTTCTTTATTGTAAGACTTACTAACTTTAAAACAAATCTTACAAGGAGCAATAAATTTTCATGGTATGAAGCCAACTCAAACCAATGCATGGAGCATTTCTACCCAGTTAAGTTTAGATACATACCAATAGTACTTCATTTCTTCTTATTTTACTCTACAGACATTTATACATATATATTAGGAACACTCCCTTTTATTCAGTAAGATTCATGTATACTACTAACACAAATTTTGTTAACTCTTTGAAATATTTTACAAAAAATATCTTATATTTTCTTGCACACATCCTTCTTAAATCATCAAACATACACTGAACCTTGATTTTTCCTTCATGTGAAAACGTCATCGGATTCTTAATATGATTCCCCCATTTACCGCAGAACTTTATAAACACTACTCTATTTGAACTTATCACAGCCTTACTCTCTTAACAAGGAACAGAAGTTTGAATTATATTTTAACTACAGACAGGAATATCCACATTGTAACATATTATTTTAAATTTGAATTATAGTCACATTTGTGAAGGAGCATTTAAAGTCTATAATACACATGGAATTAATATTCAGCCATGGCAATGAAACTTTATCGATTTTTTCTCAACTTGGAATATAAAAATTTGTTAACTTGGAATATTTTTAACGTATTCATTGTAAATTAACTGAAAAATACCTATATTTCACATTGTCAATAATTTATTTAGCACTGAACTCTTACAGTCTTTTGAGAACGAAATTTAATTTATCATACCTGACAAATGATTCCCACATATTAATGATACATTACACGAAATATTGAGTAGAGTTCCAAATAATGATCTAACATAGTAATTAACATAAAAGACCTAACACAGATAATTTTAAGATAGAAATTTCAAACTGACATTGCTTAACTCTTACTGCTTTATTTGATATTTAACTTCTCATAGATAGTAAATAAACCTACACACAAATAATTATACATAACAGGTAATAATGACAGAAACTACATATAATCTACTATAATTACCAACTTTAAAAATTTTAACGCTTTTTAATATGTCACAAGAAAGACCACACTTTCAAAAAAGCATTATTTTAATTAAACATTGGAGTCATACAATCATGCTCACATATTTTTATTTATCATGAGCATGACACATAATAAGTAAATAAAATATATTTCACAAACTACGAAAAGCATTTCTCTTTTAACCAACTGTAATCTTAAGAAAAGATGCAGTATGGAATGCTTAGAACACTCAGTGCCACAGTTCCTCATTTCCCCACGCATTAACCAAAATATACATGTACTTTAAAATCAGTTAAACAAATTCAAATGTTAGTATTCAAACAGGAACACTTCACAAATTAGATGAAAGAGAGGTACACAATGAACTTGAGTGATAAATACAGAAAAGCATGTAAGGACCGAGAAAAAGATGTATTCGTGGAGAAATTTTTAAGATAAAAACTTGCTCTATTTTTGCACGTGGGTTACATTTTGCATTTCAGATTAAGGAAACATTCAAGATAATTCCTGTATAACTAGGGATTTTATTCACACTTGTTAGTAATGTAATTTATTAGAACAGTCGCAGATATATAGGACAAGTATGCCATTTCCAAGGAAAACAATTTTCCAAGACAGACGTTAATAGTGAAATATAAAATGGAATAAGAAAATGCCATATTTCCAACAAAATTAGTATCTGAGTATGCAAAAACATGAACAAGAAACGAATATTTTTTCTGAAAATGCTCCGAATGCTTTAAGTCAGGATTAGTTTCATGAACAGAGCATGAAAAATAATGATGAATTTTTAATTTTATTTTGTCTGTAGTACATTTACTAATGCTAAAATCTTCCATTTGGTTGACTGTACTTTACATTTAGAAGCAAGTTGATAAATCAGAGTGATTTTGTGTTTTAAAGCTTCAGATTCAGAAATAATACAACTCAAAAGAAAAAAGATTAAGACGACAAGAGAATATACTGCAAGCAAGCGAGCGTGATAAATGACTTTTTGGGCTGATTTTCATGAATTCATAGATCGGGTGCAAAATTTTAATGCACTGTATATGAACTATTTTTCAAATGTATTACGATCACTGTTTTCCAACTTTACATAGACTTTAAGTATGTAATGTTGCGAGCTTCCAACCTGCACGCAACAATAGTGGTAACTGCTAAGAACTGGAAAGTAGACAAAGTCTTGAGAAAAGTTTAAATCGCTTTTTATTCAACTTTAGAAATTACAAATGCGTGCTCTTGACGCTCAGAGACTACGCCGACCCGGCGGTAAAATAAAAATAAGAAACTAAAAAAAAAAAAAAAAAAGAATACTAACAAGTGACTAACTACGAGGTTCTCTAAACGTAACTAACCTCACCGCGTTCTAAGATACCGCTGATAATTCAGCAAACTTCTGAATATTGCGTTGAAAGATTAACAATCTGCCGAGGCAAGCACACAGACCGAAACGCGCGGTTCTTCAATTTCTAACTAGCCACCTCCACGCTCGTGAAGCAAGAAAAGCACACTTTCGAACTCGTTTCCCTTCTATTTAACTCGGATTACTTCCGCTGACAATTTGAATTCTTGCGCGTTCTACTAAAATTTACATACTCTTGCATTGGCAATTCCAGAGGAAAGTAAGGCTTGACAGGAAAGATAGTTTAAACTTAAAATAAATGTTAGTTAAAATAAATATAAACCCTACAAGTAAACATTTCATGTTAATTTACCATTTTTTCCTGAGATTTATCTACGTATTTACTAAATTTTTGCATTTCGTTTATAAATATAATACCAAAAGGACATAAGAGAACATTTGTTTCTTGAAAATTTCCATAATTTTACCCAACTGTTATTTCTTTCATAGTTTGAAGTAACCTTTTAAACACATAGTTATCTTGTATTGACCAGACAGCCGTTGGTCTTGCCAATGTCTGAGGGAAGTCGCAAAGCTAGAGAATTTAAGTAATATTTTACCAGTACGGAGAACTTCTTACGGCGTTTTTGATGAAAATTGACCGAATTTAGTAGTTCATTACTAACCTAGGAGCCTTTAACTATTTTTTTTATTCGAAAAATACACAACAGAAATTATCATCAAGATTTTCCATACAGATATATTGTACTACTTTTCATGCCATTACATTTCAAATGAAATTTGATTCATTGTCAGATAGTTAAATGTTTGTTATTTTTTCGCATAGGAATGCATTTTCGTGTCTCACATACGCTCATTACATATGATTTAACAAAATTGCGAACAAGTTAGAAGTTAAATTAATATTTCCTGAAATACTGTACATTTCATTCCGGAAAGTTTACATGAGTACCTTCATTTCGAAACCCCTAATGTTTCTTTTCCTGAATTCAAAGTAAATTTTGAGTGTAGAATTTTCAGTTTTGACAGAAGTTATTTGTGGGTGGCTGTGATGTGTTCGTGTTTTCATAAACCGTTTTTGTGAAACACCCTATTGGTAACCTTTAGAACAGTTTGAATATTACCATTTTTTACCTTACTGTCACTGCAAATCATTGAATTTTCAAATATTTTCCTTTTTTATCGTTTACAGTGCCTCGTAAAGTCTTGAGAACAAATTTTTACTAAATAGTTATATCATTCGATTTAATAATTTTGTTACACGTTTGGAAGATTTAACTTCACTATCACGCTAAACCAGAAGTTAAGAAAAGAAATGTAATTTTTATCTTAGTATTCTATGGGGATAGATTAATTTTCTCTGACATTGACGTATTCGTATGTAGATAATAGAGACTTTTAACCCAGCTCATACAGACTTGGAATATTTTCTCTAAGTCACCACGATGACTGACTTGCATTGTCATAGACGTTTTTCTCGTGAAATATATTTATTTCTTAAAAGTTTATATACTAATTTCTTTAGAAACATGTCTAAGAAAATACCCCATCTTCATAAGAAACATCAGATTTGATTTCAATTAATAATAAAATAAGAATCATTATTTTGTAAATATATTTCTATTTGACTCAAAAGTTTCTTCTTTATCATATTCGAAATGAACAATTAATTGTACCTAACTAATATATTGTATTGATGAACCAGAGTTATATTTTACCTTACTGCATTATATTTCAAAGTGAATGTGTTTTATTGCATCTTTTAATAAAATCTTAAAAGCTTAAATGAGTGTTTCATTACAAAATTTGTACTTTCTAACTTCATTCTACTGAAACGAAAACATTCATAACTTATAACGAAGAAAAAGTTTTACATATTATACTTAATTATTAATTTTCATACCACAGTATTATCTTTGAAAATTTGTTTCCTAATCCACTGCTAATATATTACTATTTTTTGCTTTTTCAATACACTTCGTACGTGATAAAAAAACTCAGTTTAGAAACTTTTTTCCTTAACGCCTTGTATTGCATTGCTGAACCGGGGCCATGCTTTCATTTTTATTACATATCATGCGAATATTTAAAAAAAAAGCATATTTTTTCCTTCTGTTAGCACAATTTTAACAAGCATTTTACTATTACAGAGACTTCTTTAGTAAAATTTCAAGGGTTAAATTGATCGTTTCCTTATTAATTTTGAAGATTCTGGATTATCCTATTTAAAAGTTCATAACCGATTAGCAAAATAATTTATATGTGTACTTTGTTGTCCTCTTGGTTAATTTTTAAAGCGTTTTTTAACTATAACACTTGATTTCTAGCGAAGTATCGAAATGATTATTTACTTTCCACTTTTTCCAAAGAATTTCGTAGACACATATGTTCAGAACAGTACAGAATATTTTCCTAACTTAAAAATATTATTACCAAAACAGAAAAATATGCAAAATTTTCCGAAAAATTTATATATTTGTTTTTTAAAAACATGTACACGAATACCCACATTTAATTACTTAATGTGTATTTTCCTATATCAGAACGAAAATTTGGAACGAAAATTTTTTAACCATAAAATTTATGTCTTTGTGATCTCATCGTCTTTTCTCAAACGTTTTGACAGTAGTCGTTTAGACATTTCGAAACTGTTTTCTCTTTGCTATTGGAAACTATTTTGTCTTTGGTGTTGGTATATGCCAATGAATTCTCGATACTTTTTTCTCTTGGTTTATTTTCAGCTAATGAGTTATTTAAATACTTAAAAATATATTTGTAGATCTTTTATGTTGTGTACACTTGTGATAGATTTTTTTTGGACGTTTTTGGAAAATGTATTTTATTCACGTGAATGAAACTTTCTTAAAATTTTTTTCTTAAAATTTTATTATTCAGAGTGTTAGTCAATTACGATAGAATGCCGGATTTGTTCTCTTTATTCAACATTCATATGAACTTCGGTATTCCAAATCCCTCACGCAAAATGTAATTTTTCTATCAGTAATAGGAAGACGATTGGAATAAATGCAGGTTATGCAAACATAAGATAAAAAATCTGGAAGTAAAAGACATTCTCCAGATCTAAACAATTCAGTAGAATGTGCAAATATTCATCCTATTCGAAGCTTATTTTTTGAATTACATAGAATATAAAATGTAAATTTAATAAAAAGAGATATAATGAAGATCAAGTATTCTGCAAAATCTGGATGGAAATTATACAAAATTAGTTATAGAGCAGGTTTTCGTAAAAAGCGGTTCCAACGAAGGAGACATGCCGGCAATCTCCTGAAACTCTAAGTGGGTATTTGATCTTCGCTCTTACGTAGAATTTACAATTCTACTTAGCTTTTGTAAGAGCAAAGATCAGGTGCTCACTTAGAGCTTCAGAAGCCTGCCGGCGTCTAAGTGAGCACCTGATCTTTGCTCTTACAAAAGCTAAGTAGAATTGTAAATTCTACGTAAGAGCGAAGATCAAATGCCCACTTAGAGTTTCAGGAGATTGCCGGCATGTCTCCATCGTTGGAACCGCTTTTTACGAAAACCTGCTCTATAACTAATTTTGTATAATTTCCATCCAGATTTTGCAGAATACTTGATCTTCATTATATCTCTTTTTATTAAATTTACATTTTATATTCTATGTAATTCAAAAAATAAGCTTCGAATAGGATGAATATTTGCACATTCTACTGAATTGTTTAGATCTGGAGAATGTCTTTTACTTCCAGATTTTTTATCTTATGTTTGCATAACCTGCATTTATTCCAATCGTCTTCCTATTACTGATAGAAAAATTACATTTTGCGTGAGGGATTTGGAATACCGAAGTTCATATGAATGTTGAATAAAGAGAACAAATCCGGCATTCTATCGTAATTGACTAACACTCTGAATAATAAAATTTTAAGAAAACATCAGTTTCATTCACGTGAATAAAATACATTTTCCAAAAACGTCCAAAAAAATCTATCACAAGTGTACACAACATAAAAGATCTACAAATATATTTTTAAGTATTTAAATAACTCATAAGCTGAAGATAAATCAAGAGAAAAAAGTATCGAGAATTCATTGGTATATACCAACACCAAAGATAAAATAGTTTCTGGTGTGTTTTTTCGAATAAAAAAAAATAGTTAAAGGCTCCTAGGTTAGTAATTAACTACTAAATTCGGTCAATTTTCATCAAAAACGCCGTAAGAATTCTCCGTACTGGTAAAATATTACTTAAATTCTCTAGCTTTGCGACTTCCCTCAGACATTGGCAAGACCAACGGCTGTCTGGTCAATACAAGATAACTATGTGTTTAAAAGGTTACTTCAAACTATGAAAGAAATAACAGTTGGGTAAAATTATGGAAATTTTCAAGAAACAAATGTTCTCTTATGTCCTTTTGGTATTATATTTATAAACGAAATGCAAAAATTTAGTAAATACGTAGATAAATCTCAGGAAAAAATGGTAAATTAACATGAAATGTTTACTTGTAGGGTTTATATTTATTTTAACTAACATTTATTTTAAGTTTAAACTATCTTTCCTGTCAAGCCTTACTTTCCTCTGGAATTGCCAATGCAAGAGTATGTAAATTTTAGTAGAACGCGCAAGAATTCAAATTGTCAGCGGAAGTAATCCGAGTTAAATAGAAGGGAAACGAGTTCGAAAGTGTGCTTTTCTTGCTTCACGAGCGTGGAGGTGGCTAGTTAGAAATTGAAGAACCGCGCGTTTCGGTCTGTGTGCTTGCCTCGGCAGATTGTTAATCTTTCAACGCAATATTCAGAAGTTTGCTGAATTATCAGCGGTATCTTAGAACGCGGTGAGGTTAGTTACGTTTAGAGAACCTCGTAGTTAGTCACTTGTTAGTATTCTTTTTTTTTTTTTTTTTTAGTTTCTTATTTTTATTTTACCGCCGGGTCGGCGTAGTCTCTGAGCGTCAAGAGCACGCATTTGTAATTTCTAAAGTTGAATAAAAAGCGATTTAAACTTTTCTCAAGACTTTGTCTACTTTCCAGTTCTTAGCAGTTACCACTATTGTTGCGTGCAGGTTGGAAGCTCGCAACATTACATACTTAAAGTCTATGTAAAGTTGGAAAACAGTGATCGTAATACATTTGAAAAATAGTTCATATACAGTGCATTAAAATTTTGCACCCGATCTATGAATTCATGAAAATCAGCCCAAAAAGTCATTTATCACGCTCGCTTGCTTGCAGTATATTCTCTTGTCGTCTTAATCTTTTTTCTTTTGAGTTGTATTATTTCTGAATCTGAAGCTTTAAAACACAAAATCACTCTGATTTATCAACTTGCTTCTAAATGTAAAGTACAGTCAACCAAATGGAAGATTTTAGCATTAGTAAATGTACTACAGACAAAATAAAATTAAAAATTCATCATTATTTTTCATGCTCTGTTCATGAAACTAATCCTGACTTAAAGCATTCGGAGCATTTTCAGAAAAAATATTCGTTTCTTGTTCATGTTTTTGCATACTCAGATACTAATTTTGTTGGAAATATGGCATTTTCTTATTCCATTTTATATTTCACTATTAACGTCTGTCTTGGAAAATTGTTTTCCTTGGAAATGGCATACTTGTCCTATATATCTGCGACTGTTCTAATAAATTACATTACTAACAAGTGTGAATAAAATCCCTAGTTATACAGGAATTATCTTGAATGTTTCCTTAATCTGAAATGCAAAATGTAACCCACGTGCAAAAATAGAGCAAGTTTTTATCTTAAAAATTTCTCCACGAATACATCTTTTTCTCGGTCCTTACATGCTTTTCTGTATTTATCACTCAAGTTCATTGTGTACCTCTCTTTCATCTAATTTGTGAAGTGTTCCTGTTTGAATACTAACATTTGAATTTGTTTAACTGATTTTAAAGTACATGTATATTTTGGTTAATGCGTGGGGAAATGAGGAACTGTGGCACTGAGTGTTCTAAGCATTCCATACTGCATCTTTTCTTAAGATTACAGTTGGTTAAAAGAGAAATGCTTTTCGTAGTTTGTGAAATATATTTTATTTACTTATTATGTGTCATGCTCATGATAAATAAAAATATGTGAGCATGATTGTATGACTCCAATGTTTAATTAAAATAATGCTTTTTTGAAAGTGTGGTCTTTCTTGTGACATATTAAAAAGCGTTAAAATTTTTAAAGTTGGTAATTATAGTAGATTATATGTAGTTTCTGTCATTATTACCTGTTATGTATAATTATTTGTGTGTAGGTTTATTTACTATCTATGAGAAGTTAAATATCAAATAAAGCAGTAAGAGTTAAGCAATGTCAGTTTGAAATTTCTATCTTAAAATTATCTGTGTTAGGTCTTTTATGTTAATTACTATGTTAGATCATTATTTGGAACTCTACTCAATATTTCGTGTAATGTATCATTAATATGTGGGAATCATTTGTCAGGTATGATAAATTAAATTTCGTTCTCAAAAGACTGTAAGAGTTCAGTGCTAAATAAATTATTGACAATGTGAAATATAGGTATTTTTCAGTTAATTTACAATGAATACGTTAAAAATATTCCAAGTTAACAAATTTTTATATTCCAAGTTGAGAAAAAATCGATAAAGTTTCATTGCCATGGCTGAATATTAATTCCATGTGTATTATAGACTTTAAATGCTCCTTCACAAATGTGACTATAATTCAAATTTAAAATAATATGTTACAATGTGGATATTCCTGTCTGTAGTTAAAATATAATTCAAACTTCTGTTCCTTGTTAAGAGAGTAAGGCTGTGATAAGTTCAAATAGAGTAGTGTTTATAAAGTTCTGCGGTAAATGGGGGAATCATATTAAGAATCCGATGACGTTTTCACATGAAGGAAAAATCAAGGTTCAGTGTATGTTTGATGATTTAAGAAGGATGTGTGCAAGAAAATATAAGATATTTTTTGTAAAATATTTCAAAGAGTTAACAAAATTTGTGTTAGTAGTATACATGAATCTTACTGAATAAAAGGGAGTGTTCCTAATATATATGTATAAATGTCTGTAGAGTAAAATAAGAAGAAATGAAGTACTATTGGTATGTATCTAAACTTAACTGGGTAGAAATGCTCCATGCATTGGTTTGAGTTGGCTTCATACCATGAAAATTTATTGCTCCTTGTAAGATTTGTTTTAAAGTTAGTAAGTCTTACAATAAAGAAACATGTGTAAGTTATTATGGGAAAAAGGAATCAGAAATACAGCATAAATATGTTTTATAAGTTAAATATAAGGGTAAATGTGTAAATGGAAAGTGTAAAAATTACATTTGTCAGACATAGTTTGGTGAATCGTTTAAATAAAAGTAAGACGTGTAAAAGGAATCAACAAAGTTTTGTATAGTTGGCCAAAAAAGTTAATACAGTCATTAATAGTTAGTACAATGCATTAGAAGGAAAAGTTCTGAGTATCTCCAACTTAGTAGTAAAAAAGTAAGAAATGTAGTATTCCAGTTAAACTATATAGAAAGAGCATTGTGTATATTGGCTTAATGTTACAGAAAATATTATCTAGTGAAGTTATATGCATGCAAATTCCAGCTTAAAATTTCAAAGACAGAGAAATGTAGGTAAGTTTACTTTTAGAGAAATGCAAATGTAACATCGTATTGTATTTAAAACAAGGGAAAAAGTTAAGGGTAAAATAAAAAATGTAACAAAAAAAAAAAAAAAAAAACATTTGTGTAAACAAAAAAACTCAAAAAAAATTAAAATTATGAAACTAAATATTACTTTTGTAAAAAAATTAAGTTAAAAATGTAGTAACACCTTTTTTTAAAGTAAAAAGCGGAAAGGAAAATTAAATTTGTAAAAATAAATATTACTTTTGTAAAACCAAAGAAAAAAGTTTAAACAAAAAATTAAAATAAAGTAAAGTAAAAATACGAAAAGGAATAAATTTTGGAAAAAAAAAACTTTTGCAAAATAAAAAAAGTGAAAAGGAAAAATTCAATTCGTAAATAAAAATATTACTTTTATAGAACCAAAAAGAAAATTAAATATAAAAAAAAAATTAAAATAAAGTAAAGTAAAAATATGAAAAGGAAAAAATTTCGAAAAAAAAAAACTTTTGCAAAATAAAAAAGTGAAAAGGAAAAATTCAATTCGTAAAAATAAATATTACTTTTGTAAAACCAAAAAGAAAATTAAATCTAAAAAAGTAAACTTTGCAAGATAAAAAGTAAAAAGAAAATTTAAGTTCACTTTTGTGGAAGTATACGTCAATTTGCGAAAGTTAAAAATAAAATTTATGTTTGGGAAAGGGAAAAAAAATGAAATAAAAAATTAATAAATTAACTAAAAAAACAGTAAGAATAAGATGAAAAATGAAAACAATTAAAAATATCTTAATAATAATAAAAAATTAAACTGTGGGAAAATCTTACATTTAAAACAGCAATGAATAAAGTAATGATTAAGAAGCCAAAAGAAATCCTAGCCGTCGTGTAAAAACAAATGAAGCGCATGCTCAGACTTTCAGCCTTATGTCATCAATGGTGCAAAAAGTCAAAAGGCGAAAGAGGGTTTCAAATAACAAGTCTGATAAGAGGACTGGGTAGCCGAGCGGTAAAGCGCTAGGCCTCCCATCCCGGAGATAGCGAGTTCGAATCTCAGCCGTGGAGTTATTTTTAAAGTACAGAGAAAATGATACTAAATTCATTTAAAATGGATTAAAATATAATGGAATCAATTAAAACTAATTAAAATCAATAAATTAAAAGTGGTGTCCTGCCAAACACGTGGTTAAGAGCTCGTTGCCATAAACATAAAAAATAGTGTCGTTGCTACAAAAAATAAATCTTTCAGACATCAAATCGTTGCCACAGAATCAAAACGAAACTTGGATGATGTCATTCCGTCTACGTCATTCCTTCCATCTACGTCATTTCCGGTTGTCACGTGACTCAAGATGGCGGCGACCACGCCCCTTCTCTGTGACGTCACTTCCGCCGGCCGGTTACCCCCACCCGTTTGGCAAACCTACAGGCTGACGGGGAGAGAAGAATTTTCCCCGGCAGTCAAGTGGAACTACTTCAAAAAATGTGTGCGTCTCTGCTTCGCCGAGATATGTGAACTTGTGTACTCGCATCTGTACTGTGCTCTGAATTTCTTAAGCCGTTATAATGTACCCGGCAACTGTTACTTTTCCTTATTAAATTTGATTATTAATTGTAACATGTCTATCTTAACTAAGATTTCGGCTTTCCTAGTTAATGTTAGGGATATTTTCGTATGCACGTGTTACTCACACGTACATCAAGATCATTAAACACCAACAGGTGGTTTCTGGAGTTGGTTGCATAGTATGATTTTTACTGTTTTCAACTTTTCTTAATTTTTAGTATCTACTCAACATTTTGTGAACTTATAAGTTCTGTGCAATAAAACATTTATGAATTTATTTTTCTTTTTAGTCAAACTAAAGTTGTAATCTGGAAAATGATAATACAGTGCACAGGTTTTGAGAACATAAATGTTACAGTAGCATGACTAATCTGAGAATGCAAAGGAAGTACTGTACTTTATGGCCTTCTCTTTCACAAAAAACACAAAAATACTTCCTATGTAAACATTTTAGATGAATATTTATTATGGTAATATGTTTTTGAATGAAGATTAAAAGGATGTTACTTTGATTCATCAATTATAAAAGTATCTTAAAGGCATGGCTTTAATTATAATAAATACTATAACATAGATGTATTAAAAATAATAAAACAAACTATTCTGCCCCATACATCTCTTTTCCCATCGCTAGAAAATCCTCCCCTCCCCTGTCCAACTCTTGAAAAATGCATATACATTTATCTAGTGTTCGAGAATAAACATACTCATGAAACACAAACACTAAGCTTTATTTCTTTTAACTTCTGTTTGGATGGACACTCTTGCCATCGCATAGGTGCACCTCTCAGCACGCAATCAAGCACACTAAACATGGCCGCTAGCTAACCACGTTGTTGTTTTCTCCCATCGTGGTTGCCAGATCACTTCTGCCTTAACATACCGCCCGGGTTGGGCATTTGTTACATAGTTAACAATGACCAAAATTAAACAGTTTTATATCACCATATAGTCCAACTCATATATCAGAAAATTTAAATTGATACACATTAACAAAAGCAATAAACATAATTAACCACAGAACATGAAATGCACAACATCTAAATTAAAATACAATGCATATATATAACAATTTTTTGAACTCAGGAAATATACATGAAATTATGTAACATCTACTGGTAGTACAGCTAATTTAGTTATTGGTTTTTTTAAAAAACCTGACTTGGTTCTTACAATACAAACTCTAACCTTTTTATCCTTACCATAAATTACCTCTTCTATTTTACCCAGTAACCAAGTCGAAGTGGGCATGTTGTCTTCCTTTACTAAAACTATAGTGCCCTTTTTAACGTTATCCTTAGAGAAATACCACTTAAATCGTTGCTGTAAATGACTGATGTAATCATTTTGCCATCTTTTCCACAAATATTGCGTTACTTTAGTAGTGCGCTGCCAGCGCTTTAAAGAACTATCAGAAAAATCAGTTAAATCAGGCTCTGTTATTGATGTTAAAGGTCGCCCGACTAGAAAGTGTGCGGGTGTAAGAGCTTCTAAATCATTGGTGTCATTTGACAAAGGGGATATTGGACGTGAATTTAAAATTCCTTCAATCTGGTTCAAAATTGTAAGAAACTCCTCAAATGTAAAAATCAATCTCCCAACTGCACGCTTAGGATAAAACTTAAACGACTTAACACCTGCCTCCCAGATACCTCCAAAGTGAGGAGCCCTGGGAGGGATAAACTTCCAATGAATTCTTTCAGATGTCAGATATTTGGTTAAGAATTCATCAGGATATTTCAACAGATTGTAGAGTCGCTTCAATTCATTGCTAGCCCCAACAAAATTTCGAGCGCTATCGATAAATAAGGTTGCGCATTTACCCCTTCTAGAAATAAATCGCTTCAAAGCAGCAATAAATGATTCTGTAGACAAATTTGAAACGATCTCGAGGTGGACTGCACGAGTCAAGAGGAAACAAAAATTGCAACATAAATCTTGTGCACTACGCTCTTCTTTTGAGTTGTATACTTTATACCAAAAGGGCCACAAAAGTCAACACCAGTATGGTTAAAGGGAAAGGATGGATTCAGTCTCTCTAATGGTAAATTTCCCGTCTTTTGATCCAGCAATACTGGTTTTACTTTGGCACACGTAACACATCCTTTTACTATCTTTCTAGCAAGATTACGCCCACTTATCGGCCAAATTTTTGTCTAACACTATGCAAAAGCGCTTGTGCTCCAGTATGAAAGTTTAGAATATGGTAGTGTAACATAATTAAATGATTTTTTATGATTTTTTGGCAGGACAGCAGGGTGCTTTGTGTTAAAGGGTAAGTTAGCTTCCTGCAGTCTACCACCTACTCTAATAACTTTAGATTCATCTAAAAAGGGACATAAAAATTTTAACTGACTATTTTTACATACTTCCCTTCTCTTACTTAAGTTCTTGAATTCTTCAGGAAAGTTTTGACATTGGACTAAGGAAAGTAATTTATTTTCGCTTAACGAAACCTCATCTACTGTCAGATGACCTACTTGTTTTTCCTTGGATCTACAATTTCTTATAAATCTTAAAACATAAGGAAAAACATTAATTAATTTAGCATAACAATTAGTAATACTAAAAACATAATCCAAAAGAGAATTTTTAACAGTTACGGTCAAATTTACATTAGAAATAAGTTTCAGTTTACACACATAGTTCTCATTTGAATTTTCAAAGTTATTATTAACACTACTATAATTAATGACCTGTTGATGCAGAAAATTTGGTTCTTGAAACCACAAAGAGTTGTCAGCAATAATTTCCGGTCTCAGACCGCGAGAAATTAGGTCAGCGGGATTATCTGCTGTTCTGACATGTTGCCAGCAGAAATCCTTAGTTAGCTCTTGGATACGAGCTACTCTATTTGAGACAAACACTTTTAGAAGATGAGGAGATGTAGCAATCCAGGCTAACACAATTGTTGAATCTGTGTACAGAATAACTTTGTCAACATATAAACTCAAAGATGTTATTACCTTACACACAAGTTTGGAAAGGAGCTCTGCTGCACACAACTCCAGACGAGGAATGGTTATTACCTTGATAGGCGATACTCGATATTTGCTGCAAAGTAAAGTCACTTTAACTTCGCCAATTTTAGAGACACAGCGCAAGTAAATTACTCCACCATATCCAAACTTTGAAGCATCAGCAAAACAGTGGAGCTCAATTTCTTTAATTGATTCTGTTAGATTTGTTTCAGCTCTGGTAGGGCCTTTTGAAATGTCTCCCATTCTTGTCGCTCTTTGAAAGGAAGTGGATCATCCCACTCTAGATGTAAAAGCCACAGCCTTTGCAGGAATATCTTAGCACGCATGATTACAGGCCCTAGGAAACCTAAAGGATCAAACAGTTTAGCAATATCAGCCAAAACCGTGCGTTTTGTACAGATTTTTGACGAACTAGATACAGTAAAACTAAAAGAGTCTTCTTCTGGATTCCATCTTAAACCCAGAGTCTTTACGGTGCTTTTTGAAGATTCTCCAAAACGATACTCTTGTTTTTCGAATGGAACTTGTTCTAAAAGAATTTTTTCGTTTGAGCACCACTTGCGCAATTCCATTTTCGCAGATTGTAGCATGTCTATTAACTGCCGCTGCAATTCTACAGCAGAGGTGACATCTTCTGCACCAGACAAAATGTCATCAACATAAAAATCGTTGAGTGTCGTTTTAGAAGCCAATGGATACTTATCTTTTTCATCTAAGGCTAACTGCCTCAAAACTCTTGTTGCTAAAAAAGGCGCTGATTTTGTTCCATATGTTACCGTAAGTAATTGATAAAGTTTAGATGCATCATTCAACGTATTTTTCCAAAGTATGCATTGAAGTTTTCGTTGCTCAGGATCTATACGAATCTGCCGATACATCTTGCATATATCAGCAGTGAAAGCCACCTTGTGTTTTCTAAATCGTAGCAAGATAGCAAACAGGTCATCTTGAACTACACCTCCATTCATCAAACAGTCGTTTAATGAAAAACCAGACGATGAAGGAGCCGATGCGTCGAATACCACTCGTAACTTAGTTGTACTGCTGTCTGCCTTATAAACACCATGATGAGGCATTATGTATTTAGGAGTTTCCGTCACACTCTGCATTTTTTGCATATGCCCTAACGCTTCATATTCACTCATGAACTCACAATACATCCTAGACATGTCAGGGGTTTTGTCTAGTCTCTTCCACAAATTATTTAACCGTTGGGTGGCTAATTGCGAAGAATCACCCAAATGAACATCTTGCCTTAATGGTAGCGTCACTACATATCTACCCTCAATATCCCTCTGATGGGTTTTTCTAAAATGCTCCTCACATTCTACTTCTTCTTTATTTTTTATTTTAAGAGATTCTGCAACAGCCTCAATTTTCCAAAAGGACTTGATTAGCGAATTTAAGTCTTCTTCGACTTTCATAAATCCGCACTGAATCGTATTGCCTGAATTTGAACCAACATTTACACCGGTAGTAATGTATCCAAATACGGAATTTTGAAGAGTTAAATTAGAATTTCGTGGATGAATTTGATCAGCCTTCAATAGTTCATAAAAGCATTCTGCACCTAACAAGGCATCTATTTTCTGGGGCTTGTTAAAATGAGGATCCGCTAGTTTGATCTTTTTCGGAAGCTGTGAAAATGAAAATTTAAAATAATTCACTGGTACCAAATCATTAATTTTAGGTACAACAAAGAATTCAAGAGCTCTGTGGTAATCATGCTTGTTTGATATCACAGCAGTAAGCTTGGATTTTACCGATAGAGCTTTTCCATTTAAACATGAAATTGATATGTTAATTTTACTCCTTTTTATTCCAAGCCTATTAGCGAAATCATAGGTGAAACACGAACACTGACTTCCGCAGTCAAGTAAAGCTCGACAAGCAATAAAATTCCCGCAAGAATCTCTAACATAAATAATAGCAGTAGATAGTAATACCTCCTTCGAAATCACTTGTGAAGCAGTTACAGACGAACCACTAAATTCCGAATTGTTTATTTGGTTGCAATTAGATAACATTTCAAAACATCTGGCGTCAGGGTTTAGATTCGAGTTGTCTACTAAAGGAGGGTCAGAATTATTAGCCGGTGCTTCCTCCTTCCCCACACAACTCGCTACAGTAGCAGGTGAATGCGAAATGTCTTGATTGGGAAAATGCAGTAAACTATGGTGTTTTTTCATGCATTTTGAACAGCTGAATTCTGAACGACAGTTCTTTGCAGTATGAGTCGGATTAAAACCCAAGCAATTAAAGCATAATTTATGTTTCTTAACAAATTCAAGACGTTCACTTACAGTCATTTTCAAGAAAGAATTACATTTATACAACTTGTGAAAATTGATACTTTTACAACAAATACATTTAAAATCTTGACCTTTAACATTTGACACTAAGGCAGTCACCTTTTGAATAGGTTGACCCTTTTTTGCATTAAACACATTAGATGACTTTGACGACTGCAAAGTTCTAGCATGATTTTTTAGAAATGTAATAAGCTCAGATAATTTAAGTAACTCACTTGTTTTTGAATCTCTTTCCCACCAAAGACGAGTGGAAACATCCAATTTTTGCAGCAAAATATATGCAAGAAATGTTTCTGCGAATCCCTCTATTTTTTGGTCTAATATTTCCAGAGACCTTACACTTTCATTCACTGTGTCTACTAATTTCAAAATAGAAGACGGGCTTTCATTTTGTATGGGAGAAATTGACATGAAACGCTTTATCTGAGCGAAAACCTGATCACGTTTATTGGAGTATCTCTCTTCTAAAAAATCCCAAGCAATTTTATAGTTATTGTCACAAATTGTGACTGATTGAATAATCCTAGCTGCTTCGCCATGAAGCGATAACTTCAAATACGAGAGCTTTTGGGAATCCGATAATACATTATTATTATGAATGCTTGAAATGAAAAGATCCCGAAAGCTTAACCAATCTTGAATATTTCCACTAAAAGACGGCAAGTTTAATTTAGGTAATTTCATACCTTGTGCACTGGTATTTTCAATCTTTACATTACTTGCATCTTTAGCACTAAATTTTGACATTTGTCGTTTAACCTTAACCCACAAAGTATCAATACTGTCTTGAACAAATTGTTGTTCAGTTACATATTTGTCAAACTCCTTTTTCATCAACTATTACAAATAATTTATCAAACATATCTGAACACTCATTATTAAATTTTGCACATTTATTTTCAAAAAGTTGTAACTGAAATTCATCACAAGTATATTTTTCGAAGTCTGATGTCGCTTTCGTTATATTTGACTTTAAAATTCTTTTCTTAATTAAAAATGCTTCCATAATTAACGTTAATTAATAATACCGAACATATGAGCAAATTCACTCACCTCCGTCTGAGGTAATCCAAATGAACCCGAAATTTGTAAATCCAAACACACACTAATTTTTATGTCGAATGCGAAGTAACATATCACACTTTTTTATCAATTTAACACTTCACCTTTAAGCTTTTTAACCAGCACTTTATCCATAGGCACTAATCTTCCTCCCGGGTTGCACGGACCACAAAATATGTTCGAGAATAAACATACTCATGAAACACAAACACTAAGCTTTATTTCTTTTAACTTCTGTTTGGATGGACACTCTTGCCATCGCATAGGTGCACCTCTCAGCACGCAATCAAGCACACTAAACATGGCCGCTAGCTAACCACGTTGTTGTTTTCTCCCATAGTGGTTGCCAGATCACTTCTGCCTTAACATCTAGATTCAGACTATGTTTCAACTTGTTTCATAAATTAAACAACAAAAGTGTAGAAAATGTTGATAAGTGTCCTGATTATCAGTATACTCCTATACAGACTGAAAACTCAAGCATACCCGAATTCTGTAGATTGTGTCTTCCATACTATAAACAAACATCCACCAGTGGCGAAATCCCTAAATATGGATGCTTCAAATCCTTGTAAATGGGCTGGCTGCATAAGAGTTTTTGTGATTTTGGACATGTTTAACGTAATACAAGCCAGCTAACCTTAAAAATGTTCTCCACAAAAGTACCCCCTTCTGCAGATAACCCTAATGTGCTGTGCAATATAAATAATCTAACCTAATTTGGTAAAAAAATATCTACAGTCAAAAGTCGTTAATTCGGACACCCATAATCCGGAATGATCTATAATCCGGACCTCAAAGCTAAAAACTTTCTGCGCATGCGCCGAGTTGACACATGCGCATATGCGTTTACGCGTGCGCGTAAGACCTTTACGACTGCGCATATGTGTGTGCGCAAGCGCAGAATACGTTTTCGCGTGCGCGTTTTATGTATAACGGACGGTATAAGCTAAAATTATCTATTTCAGTTAATGTTGATGATTGCGTTGTTCCTTAATCTTCGAATTATTTCCGGCTTATTATTTTTTTCAGACTGTAAGAGCAATTTTATAAAAGTGAACTTGAACTTTCGATTATGTCAAATAGAATTTCCGATACTGGAGCTCTCAAAGGATTCATGAATAACAAAAGTAGATTTTGATATTCATGAACTAAAACTAAATACTTAACATATAAATAAAAGGCTGACCATGTTCTTCCCCCTGAAGCCCCTTGGTTGAAAATCCCTGTTGTAGAAGATATATCAAGATAGGAGAGGAAAGAAAATTTTTTAAAAAGTAACATATTTTTCATATCAAGTTGAATGTTTACCTCACAAAAGCATTCAAGGGATGGCTGCTATGAAATAATACCTGGCTAAAGGGTTTTTTTCTAAGGATTATTAATATGTATGTATGTTAATTTTTTTCGCCACTGGGAAGTGAATGTTTTATCAAGTGAAGTATATTTTGAAAAATATTTTAGCTAATGGAGATCAATTTCATAAAATATTTAGAAAGTTTCAGTTAGGCATTAGCAGTTGTTACCTGTTATATACAGTGATGAAATTATATTACTGGATATTAATTAATGATTATTAACTTGTTTAATTATGAGTACATATTCAGTGTATGGGACACCATAAATGCTGGATCAAAGTATCACTAATAACAATCATGGTAATACAGTAAATTTTAACTTCTCTTGAAATCAGTAATCAATATTTGTAACATGTAATACATTGTAGCATTTAATGGTGTTAAAATTAACCAGCTCTATTTTCTAAGTATAATGATGTTGGTACCGTTATAAAGGACTCGATTCAAAATATTGGAGGCCGTCTAATGTTTTGAATGTGGCAGATGTCACTAATGCATGTTAATAATAATATTCATGTAAATAATGTACAGTATATACGCATATAAAGTATTTTGTGAAATAGCTTTTTATTATTTAACAATTTTAATTTGTTGTTATTTAAAGAAAAAAATATGTCACCTTTTTGAATGTTTTGTTTTTATGGTTTCAGTTTACTATCTACTGTATTAAATATAAACTTACACAATTTTAACACATTTTTTTTTTCTTTTTTTTATAAATCTGAATGAAACAGAAAATGTGAAGTACTTTAAAATACATACTGAATTTGTGCTAAACTTTTATCAAGTTACAGATATGTGATAGTTTAATGCAATTAAATTGTTAATCAATTCAACAATGAAGTCTATGAATAAAATATAAAATTAAAAAACTTTTTTTTTCAACTGTGAAAGAAATAATTTGGTCTAATGAATCTTCCTTTGGTATTTATATATTAAAACCATCTTAAAAATTAATTTTGAATTGTTAAAGAAATCATTTTATTTTGCTTTTCATAATTTATTATATAAAAGTTTAAATGAATAAGATGGCAGTTCTTTTTATATTTTATATCTCTATAATTAAATAGTCATCAATTAAAATTTTAAAAAATGCTTAAGTAAGTAGAATATTTTAACAAAATTGGTCAGTTGAAAAAGGGACATTGATATAGTTTTGATTAGTCTTTATTCAAAAATATCACTGCCCTGCAAGAGTACAAGATAAAAATACAAATTCTGATAAAAAGCTGAAATACAAATTTTGACATTTCATACCTACTTCTTGTAGTTTTTCTAAATAGCCCACCAGCGACCAAGTGAATAAGAAAGCTGAATATTGTTAGTTTGACTCGTGTTCAAATCCCAATGAGCAGGCTGACTGCATGAGTGTTTGGATGGCTTTCCATATGAAACATAAATACAAACCAGTTTCCTCTAGAAAGTCCTCCACGAAGATATATGTTTCCTTGAGCAGATATTCTCAAGTGTTTTGCTTTAATAAATTAATCTGACCTAACCCTGATTATCAGTATACTCCTATACAGACTAAAAACTCAAGCATACCCGAATTCTGTAGATTGCGTCTTCCATACTATAAACAAACATCCACCAGTGGCGAAATCCCTAAATATGGATGCTTCAAATCCTTGTAAATGGGCTGGCTGCATAAGAGTTTTTGTGATTTTGGACATGTTTAACGTAATACAAGCCAGCTAACCTTAAAAATGTTCTCCACAAAAGTACCCCCTTCTGCAGATAACCCTAATGTGCTGTGCAATATAAATAATCTAACCTAATTTGGTAAAAAAATATCTACAGTCAAAAGTCGTTAATTCGGACACCCATAATCCGGAATGATCTATAATCCGGACCTCAAAGCTAAAAACTTTCTGCGCATGCGCCGAGTTGACACATGCGCATATGCGTTTAAGCGTGCGCGTAAGACCTTTACGACTGCGCATATGTGTGTGCGCAAGCGCAGAATACGTTTTCGCGTGCGCGTTTTATGTATAACGGACGGTATAAGCTAAAATTATCTATTTCAGTTAATGTTGATGATTGCGTTGTTCCTTAATCTTCGAATTATTTCCGGCTTATTATTTTTTGCAGACTGTAAGAGCAATTTTATAAAAGTAAACTTGAACTTTCGATTATGTCAAATAGAATTTCCGATACTGGAGCTCTCAAAGGATCTACAAAACGAAAGTATGTTCCGATGTCCATCAAACAAAAAGTGGAATTGCTGCAAAAAATGGATAAAGACATGAAGAAGGTGACAGAAAGGTTAGTGAAAACGAAAAAATTTCGATTGACAAGTTAGTCGGTATTCTCGGCACAGCAATTAACGGGACTTGAACAGCAGAACTTTGTAACTGAACAAGAAATTATGTCTGTTTATAGAATTAAAGAGAAAGTATTATCTCATAAAACGAAGCAACTTAAACAACTTACATCGAAAGAAATGTTTAATAAAGTAAACAAATAAATATTAAGCTTTTTTTTCTAAATTTTGATACCCTTTAGATCATAATTGTTCTTTATTTTATAAATTACGATTTCATATTTTTAATTTTAGAATTTCTGCATGCCATATTACGAGATTTAAACTGATGATCTATAATCCGGAATCGCCGAAGTCCCGACGAGTCCGGATTAACGACTTTTGACTGTATTAACAACAGTTTTGCCATATAACTGTGGCTTAAGTCTATGGTATTAATAAGGAATTATCGCCTTTTTTTTTTTTTAGTATTAAAACTATTCTGTCTCTTTTAACTATTGCCTGTATGTGTGTGTGCCTTCAGACATAACATAAACATTTTGATTTTGTATCCTATCACATGCAGAACAACAAAGTTCTCATTACCAAACTAAATTTAGTGACAGCTTTCACACAAATTGAAAAACTTTTGTTATTACCAGGTAGATTCTTTAAACAATCTCTGAAAACAATACATTGTCACTGGTGAAATGTGGTGTTACGTAGATTACTGCCTTATGAATTTTTTTTTCGTAATTTTGTATAATCTTTGCTTTATTTTCTCATATAACAGCATTAGTGCTATGTATTAAACAATTTTTATTGCTTGCATATTGAAATCTTGCTTTCATGTTTGAAATCATACACACTGAAAAGAAATGGAACATAGGGAACACACTGGGATGGCATAAAATCCATAAATGTGATTAACAACTGTATCTGTAATATATACAGCCTACCATGGAATCTGGTGGGTAAGACTGCTGGACATTGATAGTTTGACAAACTCCAAATTATGTGAACAAATTTGCTCTGTGGATGCTTCTGTGGTTTTCCCTATATATAACATGAACAGAGGCAGTTCTTCGTAGAAAGTTATCCATGAAGCCATCTTTTTTCCTTCACAGCCCAGCAGGTAAGACAGCTGAGCACTGATAGCTCAGTCCAAGTTCAATTCTCAGGGAACAGATTGGCTGCATGCATGTTTTGATACATTCTTCCTTGCATAACATGAGTACAAGACAGTTTTCATCAGAAAGCCCTCCTTAACAGCATTATTCCATCAAGGAATATAACACTAGCATACTTTTCCATAACTTAATAAATCCAAATCTCTTTAGGCAGACAGTTATTGTCTGAAATCTGAACTATAGATAGTAAAGTCTTTTTCCGCATATATATTTAAAAAATACCTCAGAAAATAGAATATTATTTTTTTAATATTTCTTGTATATTGTTAAGCGTGTATCTAGAGATTGATAGATAAAAACTAGTAAATCAAAATTCTAATTTAAAATTTGTTTTGCCCTTAAATCATCATTTCAATTTAGGTATTTTCAGTTTCTGTACTAAAAATAGTAACTGCTTATAATAAACCTCTCTGGACTGCGTCATTCCTCTATTAATCCATGTCAAGTGACTTCCTAGATACACATTTCTAGTAATATCTGTCTAGTCTGTCTACATAATGCTGGTGATGTTTTGTAATCCGAGACTTAACCAGCCAATATAATTTTAGAGTGCTATTTATCAATTAGTCAAATAACGTCGAAACGAATTCACTCTGAATTAAGATTTTGTACTGACCACAAAAAACTATATAAATCATTTTGGATTCTTCCCCCCCTCCACTTTACATTTATTTATGTTGCTCTTAATTTTTAGCTTTGAAAACTTCCTGTACTAACAGCATTTATAAGAATTTTCGGGAATACAGGAGATGTAAATAAATTTAGGTATATCTCACTAGGTTTCCGTTAATAATCATTTTTAATATTATTTGAGGACTATTAAGTTTAAAAACACTCTTTAATTTTATGGAAATAAATCTTTTCACATATTCTATCATATAGAAGTTTCATTCATAACATCCCAACTGGAAAAGGCAGTTGTAGGTTAAGTAAATTGGTAAGCACCCGTTCCATTCCCGAAAGTACATTGTGTATTGCTGAGTCTTGTTAACTAGTAAGCTGCATCTCAGTTTTTAATGGAAGATGACTCTGCGGGTGTTCCGAGGATCTCCCAACTTTTATTCCTCTACTATCAGCTTCTCGAGAGAATTTCGGCTGGCCTTGTATTTTGAGTGCTCGCTTGCTTCACGCATGAAGAAAGCATGGATGATTGTAAATTTATAATAGCTTCATATTATAAGCTGACAAACATCCATGCACATGGTGGCTTAAAATGTGAAGATATTATAAGTTTACCAATAGCTACGCCTTCTTCGGGATTCGAACCCAGACCCTTCACTACGGCATTAGCGTCATTAACCATTATAGCGCCTGTGCAGCCCTAGACATACCAACAGCATAGAAACACCAAATTCATACAGAACCAAGTGTTTGGATTTTATTCGTTAAAATACACTATAGGTCGAACTAGGGATCTGGTGGCCTTTTTGCATGCACGCACTGCGCACTTAACAGAACTGGACCTGAATATGAGATAGATTCTGATATAAAGATGCAAATATCGACTGTTCAAAAAATTAGATCGTAGTACAGATTCATAAGAAGATAACAAATACGGTGCTGTTCATTAAAATTTCTATACAAGGTGTAAGGATCCTAAGTTTTACTAACGTTTATTTTATTTTAAATCTTTACTATAACTTCTTATTTTCTACTTCCGGCCAGAATTAAAAGCTTTAACTTATTTATGCAAATTTGTCTTGCTAACGCCAAGTACTTAAGTTGTGGCTTTTTGACAAGCAAGAGAGAGGAAGGAGCTATTAGAAGCAGGCATGCAGAAGCGGCTGAGAATCCAGAAATGCCAGCTGCCGCCCTGGAAGGATTTGGGTACATCGTCCAGACCATGCGCGCATCGATGAAACCAGAAGCAACATTCAATGGAAACTCACCGGTAACCAGTTTTTTGGAAAAATTGGATGACCACTTCATGCTGTATCCAGTCCATGAATTCCAGAAAGTCACCTTAGCTACCAGCGCTTTGAGGGGCCAAGCGCTTAATTGGTTCAAATGTATAGGCAGAAACCTCTTGGGTCAAGCGGGAAGTCCCACCTATACTTACGAAAATTTTAAGACTGCCTTAGTAAAAGCCTTCCCTGTCGTAAGAAATCGTTCAAAATTAGAAGCAGAACACTTCAGCATATACCAGCAACGAATTGAAAATCTCTCAAGCTTTATTTTAAGAAAAATTCACGTCTTTAAACTCTTGTATGGAAGCCGTCCAGATCCTGAGATAATCCAAGTGATTTTGCCGAGGTTACTTCCCCAAGTACAAGACTTTATTGAATTAAGGAATCCGACTACACTGGAAAAGTTATTTGAGCTAGCAATCCAGTTTGAAAGTAGAAGAACGGCGGACATTGAAAGAAGACGCCAGTATGAGCAACGAAGCCAATTTGGTGCGCCAAGACCACAGCAAAGGCAAGAACACGGCTACGAAAGCAAATCGAATCAGTGGGCAAGGAAACCTGAGTATCCAAAAACAACCGGCGAACGTCGACAGTTCAATAGTAAGCCAGAAAAAAAAGTCTGAAGGCCAGCGGAAAAAGAAGGAAGGCATGGAAAGTAAGAAAGAAAATTTAAACTAAAACGGATATCTGCTGACGGGAAAGTGCGGAAATCCGAAGGCCAAGAAAACCCCTCTTCCTTTAAGTTAAATACAGTTATTGTGAAAAATTTGACTCTTCCAAAGATTGAAGTTTTGGTGAACAACATCCCAGCCACCGCACTCCTGGATACAGGCGCGCAGTGTTCATGTGTGGCAGAAGATTTTTTTTTATGAAGTAGATACAGAATATATAATTCGGATAATACGACAGTGTTAGATGCGCAGGGAAAAAGATGCAAATGCATAAGTAAAATACCATTATATATTCGCATTAAGGACGAGCAAGTAAAGATCATGTTTTTTATCGTAAAAAATCTACAAGCACATGTGATTCTAGGGATAGATTTTCTTTCAGAGGCAGAAGCAACGCTGGATTTTAACCAAGCGTCCCTTAAGCTGACCATGAAACCAGTTCTGGAAGAAAAAAGAGAACCACCCACGTTGAATCTCAACCACCTGCTACGGGAGAGCAACAAAAAACTCGCCAAGTGGTAAGTGAATTTGCTTCGTTATTTAGTGATATTCCCCGATTTACTCAAGTTACTAACCATAGTATTGACACAGGAGATTCACTGCCAGTTCGCCACAAGCCGTATCGGTACGATAAGAATAAAGAAAAAATTATAGAGCGGCACATTCGAGATATGTTACGTAAAAAGATCATAACGCCCATCTCAAGTAGTTATGCCAGCCCGGTTGTGTTATGTACGAAAAACAATGACTATCCAGTAACACATCCAAAAAGGTGGCGTTTTGCAATTGACTATCGTAAATTAAACTCCATGACTAAATATCCGGTATATCCGTTACCTATTATTGAAGAAATTTTAAGCAACATAACTTCTATGAAATACATGACTACGTTAGACTTAACGACTGGTTATTTTCAAATAGGTGTTAAACCAGAAGATGTGCCTAAGACTGCTTTTATAACCAAGTCTGGCACTTATGCATTCTTGCGTATGCCCTTTGGCCTTTCAGGGGCACCGGCAACATTTCAGCGATGTATGGACATTGTGCTAAAGCCTGTTCTAGGAAAGACCACATTTATCTATTTAGACGATATCATTATTACTAGTGATAATCTGGACCAACATGTACAGGATTTAAGACAGGTGTTTTCATTATTAAATGAGGCCGGTCTAAAAGTTAATGTCGAAAAATGCAAATTTGCAGCCCCTGAATTAAAATATTTAGGTTACAAAATATCTCAGAAAGGAATCGAGACGGACGAATCAAAAATAATCGCTGTGATAAAGTATCCGCCGCCAAATACGGCGAAGAAACTGTCTTCCTTTCTAGGACTTTGTTCATATTATAGGTCCTTTATAAAAGATTTTGCGGCTATCGCTGAGCCATTGTTAAAATTTAAAAGGAAAAAGGCAAGATTCTCGTGGACGGCTGAAGCCAATAGTGCTTTTGAAAAATTAAAGCAAGCATTAACGCAAGCCCCTGTTTTGAAATTTCCTGAGAACGATGAGAATTTAGAAATTTCAGCGGATGCTTCGGATTATGCGGTAGGAGCTGTACTTTCGCAAAATCAGCAGCCCGTGGCATTTTTTAGTAGAACTTTAAATCAAACACAAAGAAATTATTCCGCGACTGAGAGAATCACTTGCAGTTCTGTTAGCAGTGCAAAAGTTTCGAGTCTATTTTGGAAGGGCGCCAATAACAGTGTATTCTGATCATGCGGCGGTAACTAGATTGTACTCAGGAAAAAACTTATCCCCAAGGTTAATAAGATGGGCACTCAAGTTACAAGAGTATAATTTGGTAATTAAGCACACCCCCGGAAAGGAAAATATCGTAGCAGATGCCCTATCCAGAATAAAAATAGATGAAGAAGGTAATACTGTAAAGGTGGCAATGCTCACAGCATGTACGATACATTCCCGAGAAACTGTAATAACCGAACTGGGTAAGGATCCGGAATTTAAAAATATTTATGATTATTTAAAAGTTCCTGAAAATTTTAGCCACCAAGATATTGTGGCGATAAGAAATAGGGCGGCCCATTACGAACTAATAGATGGTCTATTATTTTATACAAAAACTACGAATTCCAACAACGAATTTCGACCTGTTATCCCAGCTAGTCTTAGATTAAATATACTGCAGGAGTTGCACGACTCTCCTTTAGCTTCTCATGCTGGTATTCGAAAAACCATCCAATGCGTACGCGAAGCAGTTTATTTTCCTGAGCTGCAAAAGTTAACAAGGGCGTATGTCCAGTCCTGCCCATCATGTCAAGCAGTTAATTATATTAATTTCCGCCTGGCCGGGTTTCTAAATGGCATTAAATCGGAATTTCCAAATGAAATAATTGGCATCGATTTATTGGGCCCTTTCCCGAAAAGTCAGTTAAATAAAAGTCGGTATCTCCTTGTTATGGTTGATCATTTTAGTAAGTGGACCGAAATTGTTCCCTTGTAACGAGCCTCCGCGAAATTAGTTACTGATTCTATTTTAAATAAATATATTTTAAAATACGGGGCGCCCCTAAAAGTGATGTCGGATAATGGTCCTCAAATTGTAAGTAATATATTTGAAGACATGTGCCAAAAACTGGGCATACGTCATTTAAAAATGGTTCCGTATCGGCCACAATCAAATATAGCGGAACGGGTTAATAGAGATATAGTGAAAATTATCCGCAGTTATGTTAAAAATTTTCATAAAAGCTGGGATAACTATGTCAATGAATTAGCTTTCGCCCTTCGGACCGCAAAACATGATACGACGGGCAAAACTCCTGCTGAGTTATTTTTAGGCAGAAAGATTATAATGCCGTTAGATAAATTATTTTATGTTCAACAAAGAGCCCCAGAATTTAAAATGGGCGATATAGAAAAATTTATTAAAGAAGCAAAAAAAAAAAAAAAAAAAAAAAAAAAAAAAGAACACTGAAGTAGCACAAAGAAAACAAAAGATGTATTATGATATGAAACGACGGGGAGTAACTTATAAAGTAGCGGATGAAGTGTTAAAAATTAAGCATTCAGTTTTCTTCAGCACCAGAAGATAAAACTGCCAAATTCTATCCAAGATTTGAAGGACCATATGTCATATAAAAAGTAACTCAGGCTGTAGTGGTGTTAAAAGCCAGGAATGGTGAAACCTGCACCGCAAACGTTGACCAGATAAAACCATTTTATAATCGTAATAAAATGCCAATATTTCAAGATCTTCTGCAGGATCCGGCATGGCAGGCACAATCTCCAGAGGTGGAACAACGACAATCACAAGGACAAGCCATGAGTAGACAGTAGCAATTGAAAAGAAAGTTTCCCGTTGGAAAACTGAAGGTAACAAGAAAAAGAAGCCGTTCCACGGACCAGAAAAGAGAGGGCGCGACCACCCCCAGAATGAAGAATGAAGAAGGGAGAAGTTCGACTGATACAAAGAGAGCCAGGAGAAAAGGCAGCAACTATAACACGGCTCCAAAAGGGAAGATCTACTCATCGGATAGGAGTCTACGCAGCAAATGTCGACGAATTGATGAAGGAAAACCGGCTGCAGATGCAAAGAAGCAAGAAAAGTTTGAACAGCCAGCAACGAGATCCAGGCAACAACGAGAGAGAGTTGTCCCGGTTCCGCCAAGACCAGCTGCCATCAAACGACCGAGACCACAAGCAGATGCTAAAAAGAAGATCTTCAAGGGTGACCGAACTGGAAGAAAAGGAAAGCTCATGGAGGAAGGAACCGAAGTTTCAAACTAATTAACTCTGGCGGGAAGTATGTAAAGATTCTAAGTTTTACTAACGTTTATTTTATTTTAAATCTTTACTATCACTTCTTATTTTCTACTTCCGGCCAGAATTAAAAGCTTTAACTTATTTATGCAAATTTGTCTTGCTAACGCGAAGTACTTAAGTTGTGGCTTTTTGCCAAGCAAGAGAGAGGAAAGAGTTATTGCAAGCCGCTTGCCATAGTAGTTTTACTCGGTTGCTGGTTGCCTTCAAGGCCAGAGGTTTAGTCCTCTTGATAATTTTAAACGTAACGTAGTGTTAGCAGTTATCTGTACTACATACGAATTTTGTTAAATAACGGCCCATCTTAAAGTTAGGCACTTGTATATTAATTCAAAGTTAGTTTTAATTAGAGTTTTAGTTAGTAGTTTTATATTCTTACGTTCAGACAACAAGTGGTTGGTCTCTGTATTCCGAAGTTCCGGAAATCTCTGTAAAGATAGAAAAATAAAGGGTTTCGTATACCCTTCCTGTGTGTATTGTCTACTTCACAATTTATTGAACATAGCTTGAGTAAGCTCCCTGTTCCGAGTCAGGACAGTTCATGTTTCCAAAGCAAGTGAAGAGGAATACAAGTCCTGATACAGGAAGCAAAGCAAATAACAGTATCATATTTATTGTATTTATTAATATAATGAGAGGAAGATATGATTAAATTAACGAGTGGTTTGGCGTTCATAACATGCGGAATTCAGTACACAAAGCTAACACATCTGGCAGCCAGTAACATCTGTAATCCGGTTGAACATCTAATTGAACTAAGCTGATACAGGTACTTCATTTCATGCAGCTTTACTTCTGTTTTCTGGCGAGTGATGGCATGGCAATCTCCCGGCAACCCATGATAACATTTTCTCAATAAGTGAGAGGCCTGGAAGATGGGCTGATCAGGGCAACACTCGGAAACATTCTGTCTCAAACAGAGCAGCATATGTTCGTGCATCATTTTGTTGAAGGATGGCGTCCAGAAGGCCTTGAAGACGGCACGGGCATTAAGACATCACAAATGTAACGACATTTGCCCACATTACCGGTTATGGGAACAAGAGGTGACCAGAATGAAAGTGGAATGGCACCTCATGCCAACACGCCAGGTGCTGAGCCCGTATGACTTTCACGAATGCAAGCTGGCAACGTTCATTCTCCTGCACACGCGTTCGATCTCATGCTGTGCGCAGAATAGGTTTCGTTTGAATCACGATATGGTGCACTCCTGTGCCCAGTGTCGTCGATGACGTCCATTGTAGGTGCACTTGACTCTGTTGTAGCGTAATGCGAAGCAGCAACAGTGGTCACTGTCCGTGGTGTTGCAGACGTCGTATTTATTAATGTAATGAGAGGAAGATATGATTAAATTAACAAGTGGTATGGGGTTAATAACATGCGCAATTCAGTACATAAAGCTAACACCTCTGCAGCAGCAACATTTGTAATCCGGCTGAGCATCTAAACGAACTAAGCTCGAATGGCAAACACAGGTACTTCATTCCATGCAGCTTCAATTCTATTTTCTGGCCGGTGATGGCATGGCAATCTCCTGGCAACCCATGATGAGATGAGTGAGAGATCTAGAGAATGCGCTGATCAGGACAACACTCGAACACATTCTGTCTCAAGGAACTTCAGGACAGCACAGGCAACATAAGGTCATGTATCATCTTGTTGAAAGATGGCGTCACGCAGGCCTTGAAGACAGGACACAGGCATGGGCATTAACACATCAAATGTAAAGACGTCTGCCCATATTACCGGTTATGGGAATAAGACGTAACCAGGATGAAGGTGGAATGGCACTTCATACCAGCCCGACAGGTGCTGGGGTCATGTAATTTTCACGAATGCAACGTCATTCTCCTCTGTGCTTCCGCACACTAATGCGTTCGTATCATGCTGTACGCAGAATGGTTTTCGTCTGAATCACGACATGGTGCACTACTGTGCCCAGTGTCGTCGATGACGTCCACTGTAGGTGCACCTGTTTCTGTTGTAGCGTCATGGGAAGCAGCAACAGTGGTCAGTCACCGTGCTGACTGCCGATAGTGCTGCAGACGTCATCTCACTGCCTGCGACATTCTCTCGGGTTTTAATGCCTCAAGGCCTCTGAGATTTTGCACGGCGTTCAATATGGACCCATTGATCTCATATTCGCCTTACAGTCATGGGATCCCAACCAACACGGGCAGCAATGTAGCGGAAGAATGAATCGTAGTCCAAAGAGTCCACGATCTTGCCGTGGTCGAATTCCAACGCATACTAGTAAGAGTTTCTTCTTTTTATAGGGGGCGTAATATAATCTTAATCCGAGCAACTAACGCTTAAATACGATTTCTGAATGAAAAACCCGTTGTTCAATTTTTCCCCCACTTTATATGCAATGCAAATAGTATTACTCATACATGCTTTGCGCCCATGCGCTGGAATGCTAATTGTTCTTATATCCAGGATGCCGTACTTGGGGTTCATGCAAATTTGATATTTATTGCAAGTCGCCATCATGATGTTGCAATTTTAATAGGCAGTAGCGTAATGTTATCAGCTAACAAATAAGTACTGTTGCAAATAAATTGAAATCTATCGTACGTACATACAGGTATACATACAGCCTATAACATAGAAATCGACTCATTGAGAAGTTATCCAAATAGGTATAAATTGCGTATGGACGAATATGGAAATGATTAACATTTAGTGTTGAATGATTGACAAGCTATGGAGCTCCAGCGGAGCATCCAGATGAAATGGATAGCTGTGTCAACACCTCTACACTCCACTGTTCTGCCAATTAAGCTATGGACGGATGGTACATAAAACGGAAGAAATTCCACTGATAATGCATAACTTCCATGTGAGTATGGGTTCGTCGATCTAGGTGGACTGTACCAACGTCTCGTAGACAGGTTCGTCAAAAGTATGAGCATATGTCACCATTTAAGAATAAAGGAATGAGGGTGGCAGCAGGATAGCTAGATATTTGGATCCGAGCAATGCGACCATTCTATGATGTTGACAGGAATGGGTGAACCATGGTTGTAGAGAGCGTCAAGAATGTAACGGTCGAGCAAAAGCGACGGCAGAACGCAAGGACAAAGTGATCGTCCGAACACGCTCATAACCTCTGCCTCTGATGCTTTAATCCGACGTGTAGCCGGAACATAAGTGCAATGACAAGTGATAATGAGACATCAGTGCTATGACAAGTGATAATGGGAACGGGGGCTGAAGTCACAGAAAGCATTGCGCCGGCTACCCATCGTCATTGCACACCGTTAAGAATGTTTGCAGCGGTGCCGGAGGTATTCGACCTGGGATCTAATAGACTGGAATATAATTGCTTTCAGCAATGAGTCCTGCTTCGAAATGAGTTTAGACGACTAGCGAAGACATGTCTGGAGACGTTCAGAACAGCAATGCATACTCATCTGGATACTGTCAACGAAACAACCAGGAGCTATGGTATGGGGTGCCATTTCATTTGACAGCCGGCCTCGTTTGGTGTGGTACCCTTATAGCACGGCAGCACTTCGATGAGATTTTAGCCCTTTATTTTTGCCCTTCCTTTTCCACGGATCTCTGGGCTCACATTTCAGCAGGGTAATGCTCGGACGCACACGGCATGCCTTTCTACTAATTGTTTTCGTGCGTCTCCAACACTTCCCTGGCCGGCGCGATCGCCAGATCTCTCCCCAACTGAGCACGTTTGGGCTCTGAGGAGCCATGTCCGACCCTCCCTGGATGGCGCCGATCTAACTTGCCGGTTTGAAAGTATATGCCAAGGAATCCTCCAGGAGCACATCCGCCAACTCTACGAGTCAATGCCTAACCGGATTAGAGCTGGCATTAGGGCTAAAGGTGGGCCATTGCATTATTTATTTTGCTTTTGTAGCTGTATTTCCTAAATAAAAAATTAAATTCCTATTATACTAGTTTCGTTTTCAATCCATCTACAGATTTTCGTCTCATTCAAATAACTCCTTTTTGGTGTGTCGTTTTATATGTTACAGAAATGCAACAGAAATTGTAGGTTAAATTAATTGAATATGGCGATGTTTACAATGAGTATCTGCTTAAAAGGAACGATGCTTTCATGGAGGACTTATTAAGATAAACTGGCTCATATTTACGTTACGCATGGGGAAACCACGAAAACCAATAATGGCTTTTATTTGTGTGTCTTTCTAATAAAATCTTACGTAGACTGCTATATATCTTATAGCTAGAATAGAGCATTTTCACAGGCTGATTTCATAAATTGGTTTTTCCTACATTAAACAATTCCTTCACTACCTAAATGTTAACTTTCCTCTTATTATTCATTAAATACCAGGGGCACAAGTGCAATTTCTCCCATATTAAGACAGATGTTTTTTTCAGTGTCCTTCAGCTGTTTATGAAAAATACTTTAGCTATATAAATTCTATCTTCTTTTTGTAATAAAGATTATTTACAATATTTTGCTTATTTGCTATAACACTTCAGTTTTGCATTGATAGGACAATCAAATTAACCTCTTTTGCAGTTTTTGATAAAGATGCCTATAAATCTGAAAGTAAGGCATTAAATTGTTTTAAATTTTACATACTGTGCGTGTAAGTAATTTTAGAAAAAGTTATATAATTTCATCTTTAAATCTATGGAAGATTTAAGGATTCTTTCAATTGAACTGCTGCCATGGTTTTGGTGCTAAGAAGCATCTTGTTCTAGGCAGATAGCACTTGAAATGCATATGCTTATGATTAATAAAACATTAAATCACATGGTCAAAATCCAGTGTAAAATTTCTCATCCTTTTGTAGAATGTTTTTCAATACTGACATGTAAAGTTGAAAGCCTTGTGAACTTTCTTCTTCTTGTTGCTTTATTTATATAAGATAATCTATACTGTACAATGGTTTTATCTATAACGCATTTTATTTTAGAATTTCATTCCCTTCTCTATATAACATTGTAATTTACTACTCTTGGTATTCTGAATAACTATTTACAAGAAATTACTCTTGGTATTATAAAAATTTCTAAAACTATTAATCTCAATGTTTTTGAAAGAGAGTTTTTTCCCCTCCTTGAATTTTGCATTTACAGTAAAAGAATTTTAAATGCGAGTTTAATGCAAGACATACAAAAGTGTCATCAATTATGATAAAGCAGAATTTATATTACTCAGTGTAAATGACAGCACGTCTTATAACTCACAGGTAACAAGTGGCTGAGTGGTAAAAAATCACTGACTACGGACAGTTCCTATTCGATTTCAGAAGAATTGGGTTGGCTGCATGGGTGTTTTCATGGTTTTCCCTACCTGTACCATGTATATGAGCTAGTTTCCCGAAAAAAATCCTCCACGAAGGCATCCTCCCCTTAGAACGAGAACCTTAGTTTGCTTTGCAATAATCAACTAAACCAAACCAATTATAACTCACAGTTCAAAATACCTTTAATATATTAAAAATATACCAAGTTTATGAAATGAATTTAGTTACATAATGTGAATGTGCCTAATTTCTTATTAACAGTTTCAGATACTATATACATACCTTAAAATTTATGATATAATGAGATTTATAATAGCCTGAGATATCTCAATAATTACTTTTGTAAAAATTAAGTAAGTTTACTTAATAAACTGAGCACCAAAATTTTTAAATTCTGTAATAAATACACTTTTTTAAAATAATGAATGATAATTAAGTAATAATTAAGCAAATAATAAATGAAGGTCCCATTTTGGCAAACGTGCTCTGAAATGAAAATATATTTGAAAGCATAAGATTGTGTATGCAAAATAAAGTGCAACTCATTAGCCAACGGTCTTGTATTTATCATTGGCTGCTCTAAGAAAATTTTGCTTCAATAGAATTCAAATGCCTACATGCCAGAAAAAATATGACATTCACGCCTTCTCTGAGATTTGATACATGAAACTGAACTAGGTTGAGGTGACAAATTCTGTTTGACTATTAGGATTATCTGGGTTACTTGTAGAAGGCTGACTGCTATCTTGAGGTTTAGATGAATCAAGATGACAACCTTTTTTTTTACTAGTTACATATTTAGTAGCAATTTTTGGAGGTTTTCTTCTGGCAATTTTAGAAAACCTTTAGGAATGAATACCTTCAGATTTTCTTCATTACTACCAGAAAAAGTATCTGGTTTCCTTTTAAGATGCAAGATTTCATTACTTTGTGTACTTAATTTATCTATTGTCAGGAATTGTAGCCTGCTATAGAAATAAAAACCCATTCCTTTCATTGCATAACATTAAGAATTCTCCACTTTTTTTTTTTTTTTTTTTTTTTTTTTTTGTTAAATATTTTTGGCAGTTTTCAAAGGTGAATTTATGCAAAGATCAATCTATGGAGCCATACATAGTATCCCTTGATTAATGATTCCGTACTCTGATCCAATTCTTGTACCACCACTTTGATAGTTTCAATATCTATATAATTCAGTATTATTCTTCAATAAATAAAGTATCTATCATGTTATGAAGTATTCACGCACAGGCTCATTCCAATCAATATTTCCAAATGGAACAACATCACTCGCTGGCCTTCTAAGGCTGAAACCTGAATGTATGATATATACAAGGTATGTCTTATGAATGTGTACAATTATGATTTTTATGAAGGGAAACTGAATACTTTTAAACTGAATACTTTGCATAATAAGCATTGAGCAAGTTTTTAATTACACAAGTATTATTGGGGCCACACGTATGAATACAAAGCATTTGCAAAATGACACCACAATAGTCTCAACATCACAGCTTAAAAACAGAAAATAAGTCCATAACTGTTTCAAAGAAAAATGTAAAAATACAATGCAAAAATTTATTCCATCATAACAAAAATGTGCCCACCAGTGCTTGAGCAGTAAAGTTGCTCAAAGCTGGTAGTTTGACCTGACTTCAGTTCTAGGTAAACAGATTGGCTTGCATGTGTAATGAGGATACAAGTGAGTGTCTTTTAGAAAGTCCTCTATGAAAGAATGCTTCTGCTTATGCAAATAGCTCTCACATACTTTGCCATAAACAAATCATGCAGACCAAGCCAAATCAAATTAAAATAAAAACGAAAATCACAATAAAATAAGTCAAACTATTACTAAATAAGTAAATTAAAAAGTATGTAATTTGAGTTTAGCTGTAATTCTGTAAAATGTCCTATGCATTATATGTTTTTTTTTTTTTTTTTTTTCAAGAAGGGGGGCAATTAGCTAATCTAGAACCAATATTATTGTTAAACATATTAGTTCAATAACTGTATTGCTCTTACATGAATGACAGATTTTACATGTTTCATTATTTACATGCCTTACAGATTTTCTATGCCTCATTATTTACATAGCTTACAGGTATTAAATGGCTCATTTTGTTTTTATTTGGTAAAAAGGGGGATAATAAATTTCATTGCAAAACATTTTGATAGGTAGTTATGTATATGACTTATGATATGAACTCTATATTCAACTATCATATAAATACTATTCCTAATAAACATAAAATTTAATTTTTATTTGCCTCTATAGTCAATCCTCTAAGGTATAATATAGCATGGCTTAAGTAATAATTTTCGCAATGCAATGTATTGTGGAATGTGAAACATGAATACAGAAACATATTAAGTGCAAAGAACATAGAGAATAAAATGCCATTTTAATCATAGATATTTACGAGAAATAATGCTTGATATTTATCAGAATTGTTCAGATGAACTGTTACTAACTGCAATACATGCATCAGAATGACAAAGAAGTGATTGGCATGTACTTTGGAAGCTATTCAACAAGTCTCTGCTGCAGTGATGCTAATTGGCTGGCAAGGTCTGCAGTAGAATCAATCTCTGTTTCGTAAACAAGATCCACTGTCATTCTAATGCATGAAGTTTGCATTATCTACTTGTACAATTCATTTATAATAATTCTCAAATATCTTGCTGTAATCATAAACAATTACCAAGGACTTCAGTTTACTGAATTAAATTAAATAAATCATGAAGGAAATACTGCAAAATTTTCACTATCACATTCTGTAAGTTGGAGATGATTTATATTTATGACAATTAAAATCAAAAATGAAACAAACTATTTTTAGTTTATTCTTATAGCATTTAAATCCACTTTTATTAACTGCATACAGCATTATTTTATGACATCAGGAAATATTAATTTATTAAAATTTATTGAGACTTCTCAGTTCATAATGCATTATAATCTACGTAATTGCTGTAAATTGGTGTCTTACAATGTCATTCTGCAGTTTCATCTATTTCATGGTGGTTAGTAAGCAAGTTGCTTAAGGTCCTTTGATATTTAAATGTAATCATTGGTATAGTGCCAACTGCGGGGAAGTAATCTTTACAATCTCTGATGATTCTTGAGAAATGAATATTGTCAAAATGCGGATGCAGAAAATTAACTTTAAAATAAATTTTGCGTTGAGTGAGACTATTAGAGAGTCTGAAAAGACTAAAATCAAGAATCATGTCTTTAATGATTTGTATGTCGTCGTAGCTTTCTTGAATGAATTTTTTATATATATATGTATATAATACTATAAAGATGAGGAAATGTTTAATGCAAATTACTCTTTCCATTACATAATGCATGTAACTAAATATGTATTTAAATACTACAAAATATGTATCCTTCTAGCAGGTTTAATGAAATTTTTATATTTATACTTCAGTTAAAAAATAAAATACAATACCATTGCATTTTGTCGAATTTTGAACAATTAAGACTTGAGAGCATTACCATGTCTAACAGCACACAAATTTATCGCATACATATTTTTAAAAAGTTATTATTATTTCTGATTCGTACAATAAATATTAAAAATATTAAATGTGCTATAAACTAAATATCAGACTGAGGCTACAAATGTCCCAGAACAAATATACTGCAACTATGTTTAGTCTGAGATTTTAGGTCTGTTTAAGCCAGATATTTCTAGCAACTGTGAAGTAAAACTGCCACCCTATAGGCAAATTTAAAGTTCCTCTGAATTCAGATTACTGTACATAACTATGAATAGGATATGAAAGCACACATTGACTTTTATCGCACTGTGCACACATCGCAAGAAAGAAAGTACAAGAAAATGTTTATAGATTACTTGCAATCAGTGCACATAAAATAAATACCAAAAAGCTATACAATAAACCATGTTTGAACATCGATGTGTACAGGGAAGCAAAACAAAGCAAATGAAAACAGAAAATAAAGCATTAAATAAATATTTACAGGTGCAAGACACTTATTTTTACATATATTATCAATATTTTATATTTTATTCAATTATGTGCTATTTCTAATTTAATAGTCTTTGCTTGATAAGCAAACAGCAAACATAATAATATTTTCCGAATACGTATCCCGATCTTCTGCTACAGATAATCCCTTAGCAGGGAAAAAGTATCACGCTGTCCTCCTAGAAGAAGTACGTCATCGGATGACAACCATACAGTGGTCTACCATAATAAGCTGTTGCTCCCTGTTTTGGCGTTAAGGCTGTTCTCCGAACCTTATCCCCAAAAGACTCCTATAAAGGGTATCTCTAGTAGCTCTGAATGAACGGTACTTTTCCATTTCGCCGGTGCAAATCTCGCCAAGCAGGCTTTAATTAGCGACAACATACAATATACGCATAAAAAATGTTAGTTCTAAGAATTTTTTATTTTGAAGGCATAAACATTTTAATATCGTTTAAAATTTTGTAAAATGCCAATAAGTAAGGACAATAAATTTGTAAAAAAGACATTAATTTAAGAGTTTATTATGCTTTCATGGTTTAACATCCTGATTTGGAGGTTTATATCACGTGACCCCAAGTGATCTCATCTCACGTAAACTACGCTGCAAAAATCTAATTCTCTCAATAATTATCTAGGTTAATTTGAAATTAAATCATAATTTGTAATACAAGTTTAAATGCAAGAATTATTTCAATTCATACGATTAGCTTACTCAGTCAGAAGTTATGTAAAACCGCAGTGCTTTACTTCGCTAGTGCATTCTCAATAGAATTGATGAATTAAACCCTTCACTTTGCCTTTTCTATATTTTCGCCCTCGGGTGAGTGGTGGGATTGCATCCTAACTGACTTAATTACCGCAAATGGCCTTATGGCATATCTGGTAAAATTTCTATGTAATTAATTGTATGCCAGTACTGAAAGAAACTAGCAATCTGATAAGAAATGGCTGCGACTTGTTTTGAAAATGAAGCGTAAAAGGTTACCAGCGATGATATTCCGTTTGGCATCAGTTCAGGGGCATAGCTAGAGGGGCGCATCTGTCCCCGGGGTAGGGTACGAACTGCGCCAAATTTGATCGAAAATCCCCGTCCCCCTCTTTTTTAATCCACGAACTGCGCGACGTTTCCTGTCCCCCATTTCTTTCCAAGAAGATTGGGTGCTACAAGAAGTCGTTTATCGCCATTAATGGGACATTCTATTGAGACTGCAAGCCTTTATTTTCGTTTATCAATATTGTAAAAATTGTGCATGTAAAACAAATATTAATTTAAAGTCTGGCGTGTGCTAAAAAATAAATTTCTTTTACACTCATTTTAAAGTTTTATGATGCTTAAAGAAATGATGAGCCAGATCTTTTTTATTCTCTGTAAGAATTAAAAACTTTCCAAATTGTAGATTTTAGTCGCTGATATATATATATATATATATATATATATATATATCAGTTTTGAATAGTAAAATTAATAGATTAATGACATACACAAAACTGATACATAATCAACGTATCAAATGTCGGATTTGTAGCTCACCTTAAATAAGTTTCTTGTCTAGATAAATATTAACAAATCTTCTTAGACAGCAGAATGGTTTTAACTTTCAAATTTACCATTTTAGGTAAACAGTTCTAATTTAATTATAAAAATTATCTTTATTAAATCTAAAAATTGGACTTCTTAAGTCGTTCTAAATTCACACTAATATTATTGCAATATATTCCCGTATTAAGCTTTCCATTTTTAATCATTGAAGTTATTTTAAGGTTATTTAACTTTGTTACAAATTCCATATTTTAATACTAGAAACGAACTTTATTATATTTAATACTAGAAACGAACTTTTAACAAATTCCATATTCTAATACTAGAAAATATTTATTCTGTTTTCCACCTGACGTACTTTGGAATACATTTAATTTCTAATACACATTTAATTAATAAATTGATAATTATGAGCGTCATCAGAATTTTTATAATTAACAAAAAAAAAAAAAAATTCAAACTCCCTTATATTCATATCCTGGGATTTTCAGTCTCCCTTTTAATCCATTCCTTTTTTCACATATTGTTAAGGCCCACCAGCGGCCGAGCGGTAAAGTCGCTGAACACTGGTAGTTCGGTCCGAGGTTCGAATCCCGCGAACGGGCTGGCTGCATGGGTGTTTTCGTGGTTTTCCCCATGTGTAACGTGTATACGAGCCAGTTTCCCTTAGAAAGTCCTCCACGAAAGGCATCCCTCCCCTTAGGCAGATAGCCCTAGTGTGCTTTGCCGTAATTAAAATACACACACACAATTCACATATTGTTGCCTGTACTCAAGTTCACATGTATGTAAAAGTTATACAATTTGTATTGTATTTATGCCAATTTATATTTAAATAATAATTTTTACAAATTCTTGCTTCATAACTCTAGTTAACAGAAGATGTTTCTAACACCTTGGCAAAACTTAATCTTTAGCATATAGCTTATTTTCTAACCTAGTTTCAGGCTGACTTATTTGTAAAATTAGTTACATGAAATTATTTGTTAACAAAGATGGTCGCTAAATCACGCTAATAATATTTCTAACTGTTGTAATTTATAATGCAACGAGTTCATACGATTTATAATATAATTCATTTATAATTTTTTCAGCAGTATTGAAATTAATAGCAGATGCTGATAATGTTATACATTTAGATTAGAATGATTTAGTTGCCATTGCCTTCTTCACTCATGCTTTTATGCTACTTCCTAATATTTCATAATGGCATACAGGTAAGTTTAACTTAGTCATTAAACATGTAAATCTCTAATTCAACCCACTTTTGTTCTTACGTGTGCTGTACCTTCTATTTTCTTTTATATATTGTTTAGCCTAATTTCAAAAGGTCTTATGATCAAGCGGAAAAGTCACTAAACATTGGTAGTTCGTCCCGAGTTTCTAGTCCCAGCGATCCCCTAGCTCTTTCTTTTTTTGTACTTATTTACTGTGTAAAAATGTATAGTAAAAATTTCAGTTCCTGAAGTAAAAATACTTTTAAAATTTATTCTTTAAAAATATTGCAAAATTTTTCATCTTAGCGTATCTTTTTACAAATCCCTATGATCAGAAAAAGTAAGGAAAGAAATTAACTTGGTTTCGGTGATTGATACCTCAGTGCAATTTATGTGTAACTTTTTCCAAAAGCATAGAGTTTATATGGATATCAATAAATTATGGATTATTTCTTATCTAATTTTCTTAACATTTTTATTCCAGAATTTTCCTTTCACACTGTAGTGTTTAACTTTATGCTTTTTCTATAATAATTTACATTTGTTTATAATTTTACGCGAATGAAAGTGATTATTTAATAGTATAAGCTTTGCAGAAAGATAAACGAGAAAACAAAATTCTATCACTTGCGGTCAAGGGAGTGTTTGATGTAATAATTATTAGTATATATTTTCTTTGATAGTTTTTATTTAATTTCTTTCATTTATGCATTACTACATAGTTCTTTTCAAAAAATATTTTTCTGTGCCGCTATGTCCGTATTTCAGTTTCAAGGAATGCGTGCTCCGTGTAGGGTATATAATGCTTAATAAACTTATAATATGAAAGAGATCTAAATTCTCTTCTCATTTCTGCTGTATTTTTAAAATTTCAACCCCTCTTCTCATTCTGCTGTATTTTTTAAATTTCAAGAAATTTACTCTAGAAATCTTAAACACTTATTTCCTGGAATAAATTCCAGAAAGGATTAAGCATGACTTAATTCGCAATAATAATAAAAGAAGGCGTTATCTTTGTTGTTGCCGAAGCTTAGTTTCTCTAGATTGGCAACAAATCCACTATTCATTTATAAAAAATATATTTATTTATTTTTATTTTCCTCTTGGCTACAGTTGGCTTCGAAAAATAAAATTTTTAGTAAATCATTATTGAATATGTAATTTTGGTGAATTTAATCTAAAAGAATAATAATCTGCTGTTTGAATGGAATAAAGATATGGAGCTGTAAATTTAAATTCTTCTGTGTCGTCATTGGATTACACATAGCCATAACAATGTTCGGAATTCTGATGTGACCTCCAGATTGCCAAACTTCATTCATGTGCCCGACTGCCAAAATATTACATATATACGTATATTCATACATACATTTATATACTTTTGGTTCTGCCGACCGCAACGAAAATGACAGGTGCACGTCTACATGTTATAGCAGTCCTACATACAAAATTTCAACGATCTGAGATTACTCGTTTTTGAGTTATGTGAGATACATACATACACACGTACGTACAGACGCCAAGAAACTAATCTCTTCAAAATTGATTTTAAATTAGTTTTATAATGTTTTTTAGGGGAAAACAGTCCTTTATTCTGCCCTTACGTACGAATGCCATGCAAAATCATCGTTAAATTGCATTCGATAGCGGTCAAAATGGATACTTTCGTTGAAAAATAATACCCGAAATTTTTCTCGATTATACAATACTTCCTTTTTACTTCGTACAAGGAAGTAAAACGGGCGAATTTTATTTGGAACGAACCTGACTTTCGAAATGTGAAAGGCAGAATCAAATAAGTCTAATAAAAAAGAGAGATTAATAAATATATACCAAATTCAATTAACATTGAGAAGCTATAAATTTTGAGAGTTAATTTTTTTAAAAACTGCTCTTGCGATTTTTACAAAACTTGGCAGTTTGGCATAATTTGAGTAGCAGAATCGAAATGTGGAAAAAAAATCGGCTTGCCATTTCAGAAAAAATCCGATTTTGTGTCAAAATACCTACATTAGAAATGCTATATATAAATCTAATACATATCTTCAGTCGCGCTTTCGAGACAGGAAAAACGCAAGTTGAATTTCGTCAATCAGCCCAGTAGAACAGGAGATATAGAACTGTCCTATTTTTTTTTTTTTGCTCGCGATTTCAACTTTGTGCGTGATGACTATGAAGTACGCTTTCTATTTAAATTTTAATGCGGGATTCATGGTTTAAATTCGCATGTTTCTTTTTGACCCTGTTATATTGTCGCCAAATCTGTTAGTTGGCGCCCATGTAAAAAACTGAACATCGGATAATATGATTAAAATCATCCACTATATAATGTTTCTTTTAAAATAAAATAAATATATCATGTATTTTATATTCATTTTGAAGAAGGTAAGCATCAATTTAAGTACTTAAGGAATAATTTTGATCGTATTTTATACATCATGTAGACCAGAGCTTCTTAAACTTTTTTCAATAACGACCCATTTTTATAACCAAGATTTTCTTTTCGGAACCCTAGATATTAAATAAAGTTATAAAAATAAATATGCTCTCGTAAATAATTTACTTCAGCAATATAAATATAAAAAGAAGTAACTTTAGTATTTATTTTAAGCAAACAAAAATTAAAATTCGGTATTTTTCCATTTTGCCGGGGCAAGCGATAAAGTCGCCAAAAGTGGTACAACTGATGCCAAACGGAGGTTTTTCGCTAGTAACCTCTCAGGCCTCATTTTCAAAACAAGTAGTAGTCATTTCTTATCAGATTGATTGTTTTTTTCAATACTGCCATACAATTACATAGAATTTTTACCAGATAGTTCAAGTTTGTGCCCTAAGGCCATTCGCGGTAATTAAGTCAATTAGGATGCAATCACACCGCTCACCCGAAGGCGAAAATCTAGAAAAGTCAAGGGTTACATTCAACAATTCTAATGAGAATGCACTAGCGAAGTAAAGCACTGCAGTTTTACATAATTTCTGAGCAAGCTATTTGTACGAATTGAAATAATTCTTTCATTTAAACCTGTATTCAAAATTAAGATTTAACTTGAAATTAATGTAGGTAGCTACTGTGAGAATTAGATTTTTGTTGCATAGTTTACCTGAGCTGAGATCACTTGGAGTCAACGGCGAAACAGGATGTTGTACCATCAAAGCATAGTCAATTCTTAAATTAATGTCTTTTTACAAATTTATTGCCTTTATTTATTGCCTTTTTACAAAATTTTAAACGATATTAAAATGTTTATGGCTTTAAAATAAAAATTTCTTAGAACTAAAACTTTCTGTTCTAGGGTAGGGACTAATACGCCTTCACTGTTAACACGCTTATGATATAAGCTATTTTAAAAATTCTGAAATAAAAAGAATTCTGCTCTTTTATGATAAGTCAGGCATTATTTGAAAGAATATCTTGTATTTCCTAATTTAGACATGGTAACCTTATCTGTAACCAAACGTATTTTTTCAAATAATACAGATTCTATATTCAATTCAGAACTGCAGTAACATTCCACAATTTATAGTAACCTTTAGCTTATACTTTCAAGTTTCAAAATGCTTATGTTAGTTACATTTACCTGTTATTTCGGCCCTGAAATTAGATTTTTTTCGGAAATGGAACTAATTAAGCTATTGAACTAACATGCAGAATTTTTTAATTTGAATATATTTGCTCCATGCCATTAGACACATTAATTACAAACTGAATATTAAAATCACTATATTTATAACCTTTTGAATGCGGCATTTTAATTGACCTGCGAAGCACAAGATTATTTAATTTGAATTACATTATTTTAAAAAATTAATTTTTAAACAATCAAAAAAATTTACGGCGAAGATAATTTTTTGTCAAGTGTGAACGTGTTTTTAGTATTATGAAATACATAGTAAGTAACGAAAAGGAAATGAGTTCAAGCAGCCACATCTCTAATTATTGTAATAAAGGTTGTTTTGATTGAATAGTTATAATACGATGTATTTTACAATGAAACAGAAAACTCTAGCTTTAAAGTCATCCGAAGTTCATGATAGTACTAACAGTGTTCAAAATTTCGCATAATCGTACACGTAGATGGTAGTATTAAAACATATTTTATTAGAGTGGTATTTTTTTAACGCAGAAAGGGATCAAAGTATGAAATTATATAAGAGAACATACTTTCAGGCTTTATATCATGCTTAATAGCGTTAGCAATTGAATACACTAATTTATTAAGTTCTCTTTAAGTTAATGAATATCTTTTCAGGACTTAAATACGATATTTAATCACTAAGTAATTTTTTTTACTCCAAGAGACCACAACTCTTTTCAGTTTGCAAATAATCGTAATTTATCATGTTGTTAGCTGATGTGTAAACATATACTGTGTTAGATGTTTTGTGAGAACGTTACTACTATGTTTATCTCATTATCTTTCTTCAGAATCTCTATCACCTTAAGCGAATACAAAAGTCTCGTCCTTCGACTGCTTAGAGCATGCGCGCGCTAGAATTTTACAGGCAAAACCAGTCAATTTTTCCTTCAAGTCAAAAATTCAAAAAGTAGGGTAAAAAAATAAATAAATAAAATAAAAAAAAAGGTAGGGCTTGGAACTATGCAAATACATGTCCCGAGCAGCAGTACAATCCCTACAACTAAGCCATACTTAACAACTAAGGAAAAACAATGCAGTACTAAAAAATAATTTCAATAAATAACATATAACAAATGAAATACTAATTCAATAAATAAATGCATAAACGTAAAATACAAATAGGGCTATGGGCTTAATATACTATTTACATTATATAGACTATGGGGACTATGTACTATGGCCATAGTAAGAGGCTAGCCTGTCGTATGACGACTCCATACTTAGAATTTGATGAGTTGCGTATCCTAACTCAACATCATTTAGTCTGTTTAGGACTGTGTAAGGATCGTCCCACGATGACTGTAATTTAGGAGAGGGTCCTTTCGTCTAATCGGATTCCTTAACCACATCTTGTCACCTACATTGAATCGGTTTTCTGCAGCTCCCGTGTAGTATCGGGTCTTCATAATTTTAGGCGCCAAGTTGACTCACTCTCGCGCCAATTTGTGTAGCTCTTCAAACTGTGCTTGGAGATCTTGAATGTCTATCTCAGGAGATGAAGACGCATCCTGAGGGCGATCAACCAGTAGACCACAAGGTACACGAAGGTCACGAATATCATCTGGTATGGGAAATAGCCGGTATTTTCGTGGACAGGACTGCTATAGGCCAGCGAGAACAACGTAAGTAAATTCTGGTTCCATTAATGTTGGTTTCTGAAAACTATCAGGAAGAGTTTATTAACGGCGGTCTTATTAAGCCTCTCTTACTGTGCCACCTGACTGGGAGTGGAAAAGTGTCGTTTGGGTTTTGTCGATGCCGAGTAGTTTGCAGAGTTCTTTAACCCTTTCCGGCACGCTACCTTTTAAAGTTGGAGTTTTAATAGAAAAAAAAAGATAGGCAGCCTAATTAGGCTTATAGGAGCACACAAGTAAAATTTTGTGAAGATAGCTTTTATCGTTTAATTCTGACTGATTGAATAGAGCTTCAAAAAAGAGTGCTGAAACGAGCATTGTTGTCAATGAACTGACCGATGAGATGCGGAGAAACAAAGAATACAAACTCTCAGTTGTCCTAGATTATCGGTGAGCCCAGTCTGGGCACACCTAGAGTTCGCCGTTGGATTTTAGGCAAGATTTCAAGGCAAAAATTTAAAACTAATATAGAATAAGGAAATTAACATACAGCCAAAAAAATAACATAGAAATTTCTTTTCAAACAATTCCTTTTATACCTAAAAAAAAATATGTGGAAGATTTCTTTTAAAAATGAGGGTCTTAAACTAAACATAACTAAAATATATGGACTGGTTTGTGGTGAGCTGCCATCTACTATAAATAAAGAATTTTCAGAGTAACCTAGAGTAACCTATACATCCTTTTTCATTCAATTTTTCTGTGCGTACAGAAGGGAATTTTTAGGTGTGTCCAGACCGGACACACTGTGCCGCAAAGGTTTAATTACAGCCGAGATAAAATTCCTTCCTTGATCGGATGCAACTAAAGAGGCATTCCGAACCCGGAAATCCAATGTTCTGTTATTACCTCTGCTACCGCGAGAGCCTTTTGATACGGAATAGGATACGCTTCAGGGTAGTTGGTGAAGTAATCAATGACAACTATTATGCTTTAGTTGTTATCAGCATTTTGTGGGAGAGGTCCCACCATGTCAAAGGCGGTGCGTTCAAAAGTCGCTCCTACACTGTAACGTTGCAGATTCCCTCAGCTGCGTTTCTTCCGACCTTTCCGACCCGCACAGGGATTGCATAATTGCCCCCACTTTCGCAAGACAGTCTTTACTGCACTTCATTGTTCTGAAGTGACCTCCTATCGGCCTGTTATGTAGTTGTTCAAGCACGTGCTGGATCCGGGATCTTGGAAGTATCAGCTGCCATCGGAACATCCTTCCATCATCTGATTCTAGTTACCGGCACAAGACGAGTTTCGGATACGGAGTGAGTCTCAGAGAGCCCAATATTATTTTATCGTAGGACTATAGATTGAAATGTTCTGCCAGGTAGGTTTCCTATTTCAAGACTCCATTAAATCTATTATGGGTTTCATGCTGCTGTCCTCCAAATGAGCTTTCCCAACTTCGGCGTCATTCCATCGGTCTGAGTCAGACGATGTAGAATTGGTAACTTGATATACACGGGATTAAGCAGGAACAATATCGACAGCTTCTTGGAGCAGGTTGTTCTAGACAGGGCGCCGGCATTTCCGTGCGCTGATCCTTTCGATGATGGATAGTGCTGTATGTTCCGGGAATCCCTGTATCTATCCTTCTATTTGGCCTTCAGGGTTTTTGAAATTTCACGTCACTTCTTGACTACCATGTCTTGGATATAACAACAAGATATGCGTAGTCATTGGAAATCTACTCATATGAGCAATACAGTAGATATCAATATAGTTTTAGGAGTATATAACGAAAATACACATTTTTAAAGTATATTAATAACTTTAAGTGCAACATATCGTAGATGATTTTATATGCTCGTATGATAGAACTATACAAGCGCGAAAAGTGCCTAAATTAAAAATAATATCTTGCATAATATATATATAATTACCATATTTTTTAAAAATATTAATATAATCATGCCTAGCATTTTCGCGCATTAGAATATTGAAAAATATCAGTAAAGACATAAAGTAAGAAATTTAGAACCAATTTTACGAAGACCAAAATTTGAAATTCATAAGTAATAAATTTCATAAAAATCCTATAAATGAAAAAAAAAGGAATTCAATGTTAAAACTTAAAATTTCAAACAAGCAATACCCCAATTCAAAACGACTTTAATAACATTACTAAAAGTTTTAGATATAGTATATGCGTAGTCATTAAATACATAAAAGTACATAAAAGTATATGCGTAGTCATTAAATACATAAAAGTACATAAAAGTATATGCGTAGTCATTAAATACATAATAGTAATTAAATACATAAAGCCATAATCTTAAAAATATACTTTTTAAAGAATCTCTATATGTTTTGCAGTTAAGAACACTTTATCCGTAGAGATTAAAGTCTTCTATTAATAGTAAATCTGCCTTTTATGCAATTATATACGAACAATCCAGTCTTTTTAGTAAAGAAAACGCAAAGATGTATCAGAGGAAAGAGAAAACAGTTAAGATTTCTCTTAATACTAATTTACTACAGTCAAAATTTCAAGGTTTATTTGAAGAGACAAATTTCAAGAAAAATAATCTTAACTCCTTCATTCACTATCTTACATACATCTTATTATCATTCAAAATTTTGTCAAAGATAAATTCAAAAGTAATATTCTCATCAAAGATTTAGTACTTGATTTCATAAAATTTAAATGTGTTTCTTCAAAATAAAATTTAAAAAAATTCTATACCATAAACTTTCTTCATAAAAATTTTGATGATCCTCAATTTCATAAGATTTTTAAACAAGCACAACAAAAATTTCCTGCAATAAATTCTAAAATTTCTGTTTGTTTCAAGTACAACAAAAAACTATGTAATTTTATTTCTAACCATAATGAAGATTTAACAGCACCAGTAATGAAGCAGCAGTAATGAAGAAACAGTTTTACCATTTGTTGATGAAGAGCACAAAGATATTATAACAGGAAATCTAGGAATTATTCAATACAAAGAGATTAGACTACTTATGGAAAAAGGAACGAAGTTTAGACCTATTAAATTCATTAATAAATTACATTGCATTGAAAGTATTTCTATAGATATTGATAATTTCATCTTGAAAATAAGTTCTCAACTAAGTTTACCTTCACTGTTGGTTAAAGAATTGAAGAATTAGATTATTACTCAAAGCTAAAGGAAAATTAAAAAATTCAAAGGTTTACAGGAATTAATAACTGGAAAAATTTACTTCTGACATTTTCACAATTAAAAAAGCAATTTACCATTACCAAAATTGACAAAGCAAACAATAATTTCGGTATTTTTATGAAAAAAATCTACAATTCTTCTTCTGAAAATGAACTGAAAAATTCTTTTACCTATAGTTTCTACAAAAATAAATAAAGAACTGTTGTTAACAAAATTCCTGCTTTTCACAAAAACACGGAGAATTTCCCTTTTTATTACAAATAATAGATTTGCCAATCTTTATGCCAAAATTTCATAAAATCCTTATAAATTTAGATTTATAGCCAACAGTAATAGAAACTTCAAGAAGAATTTTGATAAAATTTTTCAATTTAATTAAAACTATTTGTAATATAGTTTTGAACAAGTTAAAGCTCAGAAAAAACTTCTGCTGGTTTAAAAACTTCTATTAGTTTTTATTTACGACAACATGAAACCACTGAAGAAGTCAGAAATCTCAAAATTTACAGTATTACCTGCTATGACTTTGAAAACCTCTACACGTCTCTACTATGCAAAGAAATCTACGAAAGTCTTTTAGAAACCACAAAATTTTTTGCTGAAATATTTCATATTCTGGATTTAGAAAAATGGGAAAGAATTTCTACATTTTTCGCTGTACAGTAACTATATTAAACACTCAAAATTTCTTTACCTGCACAAGGAATTCCAATGGGAAGTTCATATTCAAATCATCTTTGTAACTTTGTAGCGTTGCGCGCCTCCAACTTGCACGCAACCAAGAGGTGACTGTGAAAACTGGATAAAAGACAGAGTCTTGTTAAGGGTTTAAGTCCCTTTTTATTCAACGTAACAAATTACAAGTGCGTGCTCTTGACGCTCACAAACTGCGCCAACTCGGCGGTCAAATAAAAATAATAACCTGAAAAGAAACTAAAGACAAGACTCTAACTACGAGGCTCTCTAAAAGTAACTAACCTCACCGCGTTTTACAATACCGTTGCTAATTCAGCAAACTTGAAGATCACGTTGAACGATTAACAATACTTCCAGGCAAGCACACAGGCCGAAACGCGGGGTTCTTCAATTTCTGGCCAACTACCTCCGCGCTCGTGAAGTAAGAATATCACACCTCGAACTCGTTTCCTTTCTATTTAAATCAGAATACTTCTGCTGATAATTTGAATCCTTGCGCGTTCTACTAAAATTTACATACTCTGGCATTGGCAGTTCCAGGGGAAAGTAAGGCTTGACAGGAAAGATAGTTTAAACTTAAAATAAATGTTAGTTAAAATAAATATAAACCCTACAACTTTTTTCTTTTTTCTATTTTCTAAATAATTTAAATTCCTAAAAAAGCCTTTCTAATAATGGCTTGAGTAAATTTGAACACACTTATAGATTTATTGACGACATTATAACTTTCAACAATTAAATTCTCATAGAAAATAGCATCATCTACCCAAACTGTCTAAGACTTAAAAAGACCAATAAAGACCATTCAGAAATAGTTTATCTTGATCTTAGTATTCATAATAATAAAGAAATTAAACTTTTTGATAAAAGACAGGAATTTAATTTTTCGAGCATTAAGTGGAACTCCGACATATCTAAAACGGTTATTGCAAATACTATTATTAACCAAATTAGCAGAATTAAAAATGTTTGCACTGAAGTAAACACACAAAAAGAAAATTCTAATTCTCACCAAAATTTGAAAAGAAAATGAAACTCCTATATATAGTCTTTTTTAAAAAAAATCTGGAGTAGTCTACAGCCTATAATACGTTTTAAAAGTGTTCATTTTTTATCTGAAAGCTCCAAACGAGAAGGATAAAGAAGGATGTTTTAAAGGGTTTATAGGTTTTTATATTTTATTTATTCTTTTCTCTTTATGTTTATTACTATGCTTTTACTGAAACAAGGGCCTCTTATATTCAAAGTCGTCATGATGAACACATGGCGTGAAGACTTTTTACTTTTCTAACAAAATTCTTTCACTTCTTTTACAAGCTTTCTGTGATTAAAAATTAAAGAAGTAAAATAATTCAACTTATATCATTTTCTACTCATTTCTACAAAACATTTTATAAAAAAATTCTTTGACCACTTTTTGAGCCTCTTTCTAAGTCTACTAATTTTAGAGTATAATTAATTCTAAAATTTAATTAAGGTTTTTCACTGAATAACATTCTTAATTCCTATTTGTTTAAAACAGGTCAGAATTTACTTAAATTTAATTTTTATTTACTTAAGTTTTTTTCTCCCGCCTTCTTAGCATGTCTTCGTGGTGTAGTGGTCAGTGCGCTTGAAGCGTATTCGAGAGGTCCGTGGTTCGAGTCCCGGCGAGGGCATTGCTCATTTTTCATCTCCCCCTGCTTTCAAAAAATACCTAATGTAAGTGGCTCCCAAGCTAAAAGGTAGTGAATGATGATTCTTCACCACCAGAATTTGCGATTGAGTCCCCTAAAACCCCAGTCACCCTTTAAAAGGGGAAGTATATGTGGCGTTCCGAAAGATACTTCCACTTCTATTCATGAGATGGCGCCACGTGTAAAATCCAGTTCTTAATCAGAGCAGCAAAGCGACGTCATTACTCACTCAGACTTCTCGTCAGACAACTGTACGCGACGGTAGCATGAACTGTGTTCCGAGCTCTGTGTTGATCTCTTCAATGTAATTTAAATTGTAATTTAGTACTTAATATATTCTTTTGTTATAGGAGATTGTCTACTGTTATTTTCTTTAATTATATCATGCATTAAGCACACGACCACCAAAAGTGGTGACCTTTTGACTGAGCACGCTACTGACAATGGATTTTCAACGAACCTAACCCACGTGCATCCAAGGCTTTCTGAAGAACTGACTAAAAATAACAACGAATATGCACATTAAACGTATGCTACAACGTACCCTTTCAATTATTTCTAGAAGTATTGATATATATTGCTTGTGTTTTTTTAAAAGTCGTGCATATCATCGCAAGGAGCTTCAGCAAATCATCAATGTGATCTGTTCCGTTCCTCTGACTTCGCCAGTCGTGCAATAATTCTTCGATCATTCAATTTTTGTGACAAATGTGATACAATAGTGATTTTCGCTAAAGGTGCTACATCAGTAATTTTTCTGAAACGTGCTACGGCAAAATTCTTCCCTCAGTGTTCGAAAGTAGTGAATTTTTTCCCATGTGCTACAGGAGTGATTTCCTTTTTGCTTCGAAAGTGTCTTAGCAGTGTGAAGTGGTGATTTTGTGTGTGCGCAATACAAAATGAACGCATAATATTTTTCTCAAATAGGGGTTTCTTTTCAAATGCATTTCGGTAAAATATTATTTGTGTGTGTAATTGCTCATCCTGTATTATTTGTGTGTGTATCGTTATGTAAATTTTTTGTTAAAATATTTATTGTTATCATGGCAAAATATCAATAGTGTATCCTCTTGCTACAATATTTGTGCAGTTAAGTGTTTATTAATTAAAGTGAAAATTATCTATCAGTATGCCCGACGATATTCCACCAGAGCCACAAATCACACGCGTTGCGGTGAAGCCACCGCCTTTCTGGAAAAATAATCCTTCATTGTGGTTCGCTCAGATCGAAGCACAATTTTCTATCGCTCGCATTAGTGACGATTCTACAAAATTCAACCATGTAGTTGCAGCAATTGAGTATGATATTCTGAATTCAGTGCATGACTTAATTCTCAAACCACCTGATTGTGATAAATACTCCAAACTGAAGCAGCGGCTCATTGAAGTCTATTCAGAAAGTGAATCTTCAAAAATACGTACTTTACCACAAGGACTTGAACTTGGAGATCAGCGACCTTCAAACTTGCTGTCACGAATGCGTGATCTGGCAGGAAGCCATTTTAGTGACGACTTGTTGAAGTCACTATGGCTTTCGCGTCTCCCTAATAACATACAAATAATTCTTGCTGCTTCCAATGAAGATCTAACCCGTTTAGCAGCAATGGCTGACAAAATTAATGAACTTGTTACTCCATCCTATGTCAGTGCTGCTAATGCTGCACCTTCCAGTTCATCCCTCGAACAACAAGTGGCTGAATTGACCAAAAAAGTATCTGAACTCTCTACAAGTCTTCATGCTTCACGGAGATACAATCGATCAAATCAGGGCCCACGTAATAAATTTCGTGCCCGAAGCAAGAGTCGATCTCGTCACAATACTCGAACGCAGTACAAAGAACCCACAAGTGGCATATGTTTTTATCATATGAATTTTGGCGCTCAAGCTCGCAAGTGTGCCCCTCCATGCACTTTCCAACAAGCGGGAAACTAAATGGGCGGTCTTCTGCTGGCCAACAGAATGTCCGCCACATCGACAGAATTGTACTGGCTGATCGTTCAACTGAGTTATGTTTTCTAGTAGATACTGGAGCTGACATATCAGTGCTCCCGAGAACTAAAACAAATGCTCACCAACTTAATAAACTTGTACTGTATGCAGCCAATGGTACCCAAATTGCAACCAACGGCACCAAACTATTGACACTTGATTTAAACTTGCGCCGGACTTTCAACTGGCCTTTTATTATTGCGGATGTAACTCAAGCAATAATTGGTGTCGACTTCTTGACACATTTCCATCTTCTAGTGGATGTCAAGAATAATTGCTTAATTGATGCTACAACTCAGCTGACATCACTGGGCCAAGCTTCTCACATATCGAACGTACCTACCAACATAAGTGTTGTATCGGGCAGCACACGGTTTCATCGGTTATTAGCAGAATTCCCTGACATTTTAAACCCATCCAAATCAGGGCAGCATACTCATCAGCCAGAAGTGTATCATCACATTGAAACACATGGCCCACCTGTATTTTCCAAACCTCGTCGTCTTTCTCCAGAGATGCTAAAAGCTGCTTTCAAAGAATTTGAATTCATGCTAGCACAGGGAACCATTCGCCCATCTAAACGTCCATGGGCCAGTCCACTTCACATGGTTAAAAAGTCTAATGGTGACTGGCGGCCTTGTGGAGATTATCGTCGACTTAATGCCGTCACAGTCCCTGACAGATATCCAGTCCCACATATCCAAGACTGTACCCATCTTTTTCATGGAACAAACATATTTTCTACCCTCGATCTTGACAGAGCATATCATCAGATCCCAGCGCATGCTGAAGATGTGCCCAAGACCGCAGTGACTACACCATTTGGTCTCTTTGAGTACTTATATATGCCATTTGGCCTTCGCAATGCTGGCCAAACATTTCAGCGTTTCATACACCAAGTACTGTCTGGCCTCGATTTCCGCATCCCATATTTTAATGAATTACTGGTTCCACCTACAGATGCGGAAGAACATTTTCAACATCTGCGTCAGATTTTCACTCGCCTTAAAGATCATGGATTAAAACTAAATCCATCCAAATGTGTACTTGGTCAACCTCAGTTTCCTTTCTTGGATGTCTTATCACCCAGAATGGAGTCAAACCTTTACCGGAAAGAGTCAAAGCAATTAACGACCTACCTCAGCCCAAAACCATCTCTGAACTGAAGCGTTTTCTAGCAATGTTAAATTTCTACCGACGCTTTCTGCCAAATGCCGCAAAAACACAAGCCTGCCTACATGAGTTTCTGAAGAATAGCAAAAAAACGATCAACGAGCTGTCCCTTGGACTGAATCTGCATCTGCAGCATTCGTGCAATGAAAACACGATCTGGCAAATGCAGCCACACTTTCTTATCACTCACCTAGTGATCAGCTCTCTATAATGGTAGATGCATCTGACACGGCCATAGGAGCAGTGCTTCAAGCCCATACGACTAAAGGACTTTCCCCAATGGCATTCTTCTCCAGAAAACTTACTACTGCAGAAAGGAAATACAGCACATATGACAGGGAGCTACTTGCTGTGTACTGTGCTGTTAAATACTTCCGGCACAACTTGGAAGGACACGACTTCATGATTTTCACCGATCATCGACCATTAACCTTCGCTTTTAGAAAAAACTCTGACTCATGTTCACCTCGTCAGCTTCGACATCTGGATTTCATCGCCCAGTTTAGTACAGATATCAGATATGTCTCTGGTACTGATAATTGTGTCGCTGATGCATTGTCTCGGGTAAACAATATATACCTCACTACCCCAGATTTCTCTGAAATTGCAAAAGCTCAATTGGATGATGAGGAACTCAAGAACCTAATCTCAAATCCACAAACCTCCCTTCAGTTACAACCGCTGCACATTGATCCAACGCTTAAAATTTACTGTGACATAGAGAACAATAGAATACGTACCTATATTCCTCTCAATTTTAGACGTGAAGTGTTTAATGCCTTGCACAATTTGGCACATCCTGGAATGCGTGCCACGAAAAAGCTGATCGCAGACAGATTTGTCTGGCCAGCAGTGAATCAAGACATCACAGAATGGACTCGTTCATGTATTAGATGTCAACGGTGTAAAGTATCCCGTCACACTCACAGCCCCATTCAACAATTTAACCTTCCAGCAAGACGCTATGATCATGTGCACTTAGACTTGGTTGGCCTATTGCCTCCTTCAAATGGTTACACTTACCTCCTCACTTGTATTGATCGGTACACAAGATGGCCTGAAGCCATTCCTATTGAAAATATATCCGCTGAAACTGTAGCTCGAGCATTCATCTCCCAGTGGCTTTCAAGATTTGGCATGCCTACCACCACCACTACTGACCAAGGCCGACAATTTCAATGTCACTTGTTCGCATCCCTCACTTCTCTTCTTGGCATTCGCCATATTCGCACAACATCATACCATTCATCTGGAAATGGGATGGTGGAACGCTTTCACCGATCTCTCAAACAAGGTCTGAAGTGCCACAGTAGCACACACTGGACAGAAGCCTTACCCCTAGTCTTGCTTGGTCTTCGCACAGCATTCAAATAAGACATTGGTAGCACTTGTGCTGAAATGTTATATGGTGCAACCCTCCTTCTGCCAGGTGAATTCTTTCACGCAGAATCTACTCCAGTTATCGACCCTCCAACATTTCTTCAACGTTTACGTGAGACCCTGAGCAATATCTCGCCAACTCCAGCATCTTCGCATAACCAGCCAAGCTATTTTGTACATCCTGCGCTTGAGACATCTTCGCACGTACTCGTGCGCAACGATGCAATTAAGCCAACTTTAACACCTTCATATGATGGTCCATTCAAAACGAACACCGAAACATTTCACCATCATCTGCAATGGCAAACAATCAGTGATTGGAATCGATCGTCTCAAACCAGCATTTCTAATGCAAGATCCAACAACTTCCTCATCAACATCAATCCCGGAAGAAAGCTTACATCCCGTTAAAGAGCAACCTAAAACTACCAGATCTGGAAGAAAGGTTAAATTTAACCCAAAGTACTTATAACGTACCGATGGTACTTGGGGGGGAGTACTGTGGCGTTCCGACAGATACTTCAACTTCTATTCATGAGGTGGCGCCATGTGTAAAATCCAGTTCTTAATCGGAGCAGCAAAGCGACGTCATTACTCACTCAGGCTTCTCGTCAGACAACTGTACGCGACGGTAGCATGAACTGTGTTCCGAGCTCTGTGTTGATCTCTGCAATGTAATTTAAATTGTAATTTAGTACTTAATATATTATTTTGTTATAGGAGATTGTCTACTCTTATTTTCTTTAATTATATCATGCATTAAGCACACGACCACCAAATATATAAGGTATTTCCACTGCCTTCTTAACATGCCTTCGTGGTGCAGTGATCAGCAGCGACGCGTATTCGAGAGGTCAGTGGTTCGCGTCCCGGAGAGGGCACTGTTCATTTTTCATCTTTCCTGCTTTCAAAAAACGCCTAATGTTTCTGCATAGTAAAGTTTTATTATTCTTTTTCAAAATGTAAAATTTTGAATTAAAATTTTAATATAAGTTTTTAAATGTTTTTCTTTTGGTTTCAGAAGTCTGTCTTTCGTTTCGATTTTTCACCTTTTGAAGGATTACTTTCTCGCCACTGAATTTTAGTTTCGCTAATGACTCCAAACAGGCAAACTTGAGACACTCCTTGTAAAGATCTTTTTCGTAGTTTAGGAAGTGCTCTAATTGAAAGTAATCGAAGTTTTTAATTATGCATAATTCAATTCTGTTCGTATTTTGTAACTTCACTTACGTTTTCAATTCTTTGGATAAATTCTCTTTGTTTAAAGGTAAAATTTTGATTTGAATTATACACTAAAGTATTTTGTTATTTCACTTTCGTTTTGAATTCTTTGGATTAAGTACTCTTTGTTTAAAAGTAAAATTATGTTTGGAATTTTCTTTGTTTTTTACCTGGCTTTGGGGAGGAGCCAGAATTTTCGGGTGAACTATTATAATTAAAATACATCGGAATGGTTTATAGGCTAATTCTGGAAACAGAAAAAGCAAGTTTTTTTTGGGGGGGAAGAGAGATTTCAATTGATTTCAGTGCTTCTCCTCCTGACGAGGTAGCATTGATGTTGACTGAATTCCTCTTCTATTATGTTCTTTATTCTTTAAAATTTCACTGATTTCTTGAAATGGAGTATTGCTTGTATGAAATTTTTAGTTTTAACATCGATTTAATGCTTTTTTGTATAGAATTTTATGAACTTTATACTTATGACCTTCAAATTTTGGTCTTTGTAAAACTGGTTGTTAATTTCTTGCTTTATATATATATATATATATATATATATATATATACAGGGTACCCACTAACGTCCAGTACTACCCGTTTAACTACCGAACGGCTGCAGCTATAATCATTAAAGTGATATCTAGGTATAGTAAAGTGGCTATGCGATACTAGAAGAGAGAGCTTACAGTGCCACCTGGTGGAAAAAAGCAGAGTTAGAGTCCCTATTTCGAAAACGATATGAGATAGGAAGAATGAGTGACTTGCAACGACTTACAGTGACTATAGTATGAGAAGATACCTTTTGGATATGAATGCTGAAAACTCGTATTTGTTTCTCCGTGATTTCCGAAACTGTGACGTTATGAAACTTGAACGAAAAGGAAAAAAGATAATCTTTCGGACGAAAAACGAACCCGCATCGCGGCACAGTGGTATCGCTCGTATTTCACAGTTGAGAGGACTGCGGTTCAAAAAGTGTATATAGAGTTACACCTGTTCACCTGAGCCAGCTGTAAAAGAGATATCTCCTCGGGGTTATATGCCGAAGGTCATGGAGCGATTTTCAGAAAATGATTATTGTGAGATGGTTCTACTTTATGGTGAATGTGATATATTCGCAAGGCACGATCGGCAGTGAGGTTGTATCGGCAGCGTTTTCTTGCAGGCCTGTATCCTTCATACACAACCATCCTACAGGTTCATATAAAACCATCCAACAATGTGAAACTTTTAAAGGAGACAGGCTGCGTGACTAGCCTACTTTGATTCGGCAGACCAGCTAAGGTACGGCGTAAAGTACAACCGGAAGATGTCTTATAATACGCTCTCACATATCCAAACAGCAGTACAAGAGAGATAGCATAAAGCTTTGATCTTTCAAAAAATCGCGTTTGGAAAATCGTAAATGAATTAGGTGTCAATTCATACCGGCCAACAACTAATCAGGTATTAATGGAAGGGGATACCGAGAGACGTTTCGCATGGTGCAACTTCATCATGAACCAGATAGCAGCCAACATCCTTGGCAGATATAGTGTGGACGGGTGAGGCATGCTTTTCGCGGAATGAAATGTACAATAGGCAGAATACAGATTACTTGGCACTGGAAAATCCTTCATGTTCTGCCGACGTTTGATATCAAATACGATTTTCGATTAATGTTTAGTGTAGAATTTATAATAACAAGCTAATCGGCCTAATATTTTACAAGGTACGATATTTAAAACTTCTGCAAGACGTAATATCCGAATTTGCTGAGAACTTACCATTACTTCATCTCCGGAATGGATGGTTACGGCGCACAAGACGTCGCAAGTGAAACAGTACCCGATGGAAGAATTCGAAGAAAAAATAATCGGGTATGATGGTTTCGAACAGTGGCCTCCCCGTTGACCTTGTAAGGATTTTAAGTTTTACTAACGTTTATTTTATTTAAAAACTTTTCTATCCGCTCTTATTTTCGATCTCCGGCCAGAATAAGCAAGAAAGAATTGTTTATGTTAATGAGGTTGCAAACTGTGTAAGTATTTAAGATATGGCTTTTAGCCAAAAAAAAGAGAGTGAGACTTCTGGCTGCCTTACCACGCCCGTTCTTTTCAGTCAGTTCATGTCTGCCTTTAAGGCCAGAATTTAATTCTCGCTGCTACTTGAAGACGTTTTGTATGTTCCTGCATTCTGCTCACTACGTAGAGTTAAAATCCCAGTCTTCGCGTTACTAGTCTTTGTAAAGTAACTAAGTTTAATTCTTATTTAGGTTAGTTTTACTTCTTATTTTCTACGTTTTAGACAATAAGTGCTGGTCTTTGTATCCCGAAGTGCAGGAACGGCTGTACGCTGAGAGAAATAAAAGGTAATTTAACCCTTCGTCTCTGTACTGTATCTTTTACACACACACGAGCATAGTTTCAGTAAGCTCCCGGCTCCAATTCAGGCTTAGCATATTAGAAGGCAATTAGAAGGAGGAGCAATCATGACAGTGGCGCCCAAAGAAGAAGGTCCATGGCCGAAGTTCAAGAAGAATTTTATGTACTTGCAGCATCGGCTCTGAATCCCGGGGTTCATCTTGCAGACCATGCGGACAGCAGCAAAGTCTTCGGCAAGCTTCGATGGAAGTTCAGCGGTGAAACACTTCTTGGAAAAATTAGATGCCCATTTTATGCTGTATCTTGTCCATGAATTTCAGAAAGTCACCTTGGCTACCAGAGCTTAATTCGTTCAAGTGCATCGGAAGAAATCTTTTGGGTGAACAAGGAAGCCCTACGAAAATTGTAAAGCTGCTTTAGTAAAGGCCTTTCCGGTAATAAGGAATCGAGCCAAGTTGGAGGCGCAACTCTTTAGTGTATACCAGCAAAGAATTGAGGAGCTTTCGAATTTTATTTTCTGAAAAATCCAAGTATTCAAACTTCTGTATGGAAGCCGGCCGAATCCTGAAATAATTCAGGTGACTTTGTCAAGATTACTAACCCCAGGTACAAGACTTGAATTAAGGAACCCTATGACACTGGGTAAATTACTCGAGCTCGCAATCCAGTTTGAAAGCAGAAGAACGGAGGACAACGTAAGAAGACGCCAATGTGAACAAAGGAGCCAATTTAGTGCGCCAAGGCTACAGCGGAGGAAAGAACAAGAATACGGAAGCAAGTCGAATCAATGGTCTAAGAAAACCGAAAATTCAAAAGCAACCGGCGAACATCGACAGTTCAATAGTAAACCAGACAAGAAGTATGAAAGTCAACGAAAAAAGAAAGAAGGCCCTGAAAAAAGAATAAGAAAGAAGATTTAAACTGAAACGGATTTTTGCTGACAGGAGGGTGCAGAAATCCCAAGTCCAAGAAAATCCTTCCACTGTAAAGCTGAATACAATCATTGTGAAAAATTTAGTTCTGCCAAAAATCGAAGTTCTGATGAATGACATCCCAGCCACCGCTCTCCTGGATACCAGGTACTCAATGTAGCTTCGTTTCAGAAGATTTTTTTTAAATATTTTTGCAGATATAGGGCCTAGAGCACGGATGGTACGACAGTTATAGCTGCCCAAGAAGAAAGATGTAAGTGCACCGGCAAAATACCCTTATATATCCGGATTTAAGGACGAGAAGGTAAAGATAATGTTTCTTATAGTAAAAAATCTACAGGCTTTTATATTTTGGGGATCGATTTTCTTTCATAAGCTGAAGCCCAGTTAGATTCCCAGCAGTCGTCAGTTAAATTTTCCATGAAGCCAGTTCCAGAAGTGAAAGCGCAGCCTGCCACATTAAATCTTCAGGACCTGTCAAGTGAAGAATAAGAAAAGTTGCGGCAAATAGCAAGTTTTCTATTTTGTTTAGCGACACACCGGGTTTTACACAAGTTACGCACCACTGAATAGATACTGGAGACTCACAACCGGTTAGGCACGAGCCGTACCGCTATGATAAATCTAAAGAACAAATTATTGAAAGGCATATCAAAGATATGCTAAATAAAAAGATCATTACGCCAGTTTCCAGTAGTTATGCCAGTCCGGTTGTCCTGTGTAAGAAAAGCAACGAATATCGGGTTACACGCCCAAAAAGGTGGCGTTTTTCAATAGACTATCGCAAATTAAACAGCATTTTCAAATAGGCATAAAGCTTGAAGATGTACCTAAAACGGAGTTTATAACTAAGTCTGGCACTTCTGCATTTTTGCGTATGCCGTTTGCCTTGTCAGGCGCGCTAGCAACATTTCAACGTTGTTATAGACATTGTTTTAACCCCTTAAGGACCAGCGCCGGGAGAACGAAGTGCAGTCACGGGACCGGACCCGCTGAAATGGATCGTCGCCACCGGCCCGCGCATTTTCAGCAGTTAAGCCCGATTTTACAAAAAAAAAAAAAAAAAAAAAAAGTATAAAATTAGCATTTTGATAATATCACTTCAATATTTGAAGTTGCGTATTTAATGTACTTGTTTTTAATGTGTATTAATATAAAGAATATCGCATAAATAAATTAAACAGGAAAAATATTAAATCATAACTATACACGCAGAAATATATACAATAAACATGGAAAAAAATTTCTAAATACGAAATTTAAAAAAAAAACTAAAAAAGAGTTACCTGTAGTTATCTACATTAAATTCCAATAATTAAATTCCAATTTAAAAATTCTGCTGTGTGTGAAATAATTCAAAACAAGGATCGACACACAGTCCTACATTGCATATTTTGCACTCTAAATACGTTGTTTGCTTTCGCTTTTCCTTGGTTTTTGCGCACATAACGCATCTTCTCCTACGTTTATTACCTTTTCCGTCAACGTAAATTTTCGGAAACTGTCTTCCAGTTAGACGAAAAGATGGAGTGTCCGGTGATTTTAGACAGGTTTTTAAGTAAGGTCTCTTAGCCATGGCCAACGGAATGAAACTGAATATAACCCCAACACATGTCCCAAAACTTCTTCAAAAGGCGCTCAGAAATATTTCATCTTAAAACCCTGTGTGACATCAAGTTTACATTAGAAATCTTCCTGCTTTTCTAAATCGAAAACAGTGTCCACGATGACCGAAAGTGATCTAGGTAAGACCCCCCCCCCCACTGGCAGAATATCCGTTACTGATCACGTCAATATATACATTACATATAATAACATTATATGTAAATTAAATACATTATATACCAAAACATAATACCTGTGTCATTATACAGGTGCGGCAGGGAAACTAACTTATTTTAAAAATGAATAACATAAATAGTATAAGCGATATCAGTTTAATTTTTTTCCAAGTTATAGAGAGACACTTAAAGTTTTTTTTTTTAATTACAGTTTAAAAATAATACCATTAAGGTGGCCTCCTTCTGGTCAATGCATTGAGATAGTCGAGTTTTTTAAGTTTCTTTCCACTTTTACCAGCATATCAATGGGTGTCGATAGCAGCTTGAATATTGTTCTTCAGTTGAGCCAGGGTCTTTGGACGTTAGAGATTTCAGATCATCCCACAAAAAGAAATCACACGGGGCTAAATCAGGCGAGCGTGCTGACCACTGACAATCGCCTCATAAGGAGTTAAGTCGTCCAGGAAAATGTTCTCCAAATAATCATGGTCCAATGATGCCTCTTCTGGACAATGCACACCAAACAGTCAGACGTTCTGTATGGAGGAGCTGCTGATGAAATTCTCGGGGATTCGTGCTACTCCATTATCGCATGTTTTGCTTAATGCATGCTGCAAACGGAAAGATGAAAATGAGCCTCATCGCTAAAGAACACAAGGGCATCATAAGACGTACTGTCAAGAACGGCTTTGCATGTAATTTTTTTATGAAAGAAAATCGCGGATTAAGTTTTCGCACCACTGCCAATTTATATGGCTGAAAACGCAGTACGTTGAAAAGTACGATTCCACAGAGAACGCGCACTCCTCTCTCTTCCACTGCATTTTGTGAACTAAACCTACATGACATAAAACTTTAGATACGGCTCTTTTTAATGAGCGCCACCCCACCTTCTCGAAATAAATGTCGCTAGACGGCGCACATTTCAAATAAGGAAGTTTCCCTGCCTCACCCTGTATATAATGACCATTCAAGGCATTACATATAATAACCTATTACCAGGGCGGCTGGGGATTAGGAGCCCCAATCGCTAAAACTTGGTGGTGGAGAATCATCATCCACCACCCTTTTAGTTCGGGCACCACTCGTAGAGTTTCTTTGTTCTTTTTGAAAGCATACAATGTGGACTAAGTAGAAGACGAAGTAGCGAATGTTCGTTATATCTTTAAAGAATAAATACCGCAGAAGGTTTAAATAATACTTTTATTTGAGCTAAAATAAAGAGATGCACGCACTTGGTGCTCACAATTCACCACCACCTGTGGCTAACTAAACTAATAGAAAATAAAAATTAAAAATGTACATTAAATTAAGATGGCTAATGACTGGCTCCTTAGTTTAACTAAACTCTAAATCGGCTACACACCGCAAAGCTAAGCCTAGAAATGTCACTATAAACTGAAAGGTGTCTAACACCCACTAGAGAGCTAAATTCAAACACGCAGCATAAACTCGGAACTAACTCCGCTACTACTCTTTTTGAACTCTTGAAACGCGACTTAAATACAGCTTCTGAAACATGTTTAGATTAGCATACTATGTTATTACAAATTTACATTCTGGCAGGAACTGAAATCAGGAGGGAAAGGAAAGTAAAACTAAAAATAATTGATTAGAATAAAATAAAGGCCTTACAATATGAGCTTGTAAACTGTAATATACAAGCAGATACTAATGTAAATACTTGGATGTACCTCTTATTTTTACTTGGCCAAATATACCCAAATATATTTGGGTATATTTCCTGCCTACATATTTAATATTTGGTATGCACTGATACCTGTATCTGAATGTATTCTAATTTGTTACTTTGACATGCAGTTCACAGTTTACCCATTTCTTTTTTGCGTGTAATATCCAGCCTTCCATTCCAATGAAATAATATTCCTCATTTTTTGAGACAATAATAAGTAATTTTTGATTCATTCACACTAACTGCCAGTGATCAATGGTTGAGGAACAAATCAATTCAGAGACTGGAATGTTCTCCAAAACAGATGTCACAACAGATATCAATAAAGAGAGGTGGAGAAATTTTGCTTTCAGATGCCTATTTTAAAAAGCAATATACAGCAAAAACGATAAATAAGACATCACATATATTCACACAATCTAGCACACAAAAGTGCATAATTACATGATATGTGCATATCTGCATTACATTGTATATTTATATATATACAAATTTATAATGTGAACATTTCAATATTTTACTTTATTACGTACACGAATACCAATCAACACATCTAACTAATAGGAACAATAAATTATACAACTGTTGAAACTAAATAACGTTTGCATAATCCGAGTTCAGAAAACAAAACATTTATTTTACATATTTTAAAGAAATAACGTTCTGAAACAACATGTTTCATCTACACAATCAATCGACGCTTTCACCAGAGCATTACGCCATCAAACTTGGCACACATCCAAAAGTTCAAATTGAAGAATTACAGAAGCGTTGTTGCCACACAAGAAAAGACATATAGTTACAACTTCACACAATAATAAAACAAAAACACACTTTTGAAAAATAGACAATAATAATAAAAATAGTAATAATAAAATTCTTAACAATATTTTCTCGATTATGCAACATCCTCCCCCCTTTTTGAGTCAGTGGCAAACGACTCAAAAACATATGTTATCCTATTAAAAAGGTCTAGTACATTAGGCTTCTTAACAAGCCGTCCTGACGACATAAATTTCTGTTTTATATGCTGTACGTCAGTCTGATCGTTTTTCTTATCGTCGTTAACGTTAGGCTCTTCAACTAAATAATTTTCACTTAGTTGTATCTCTAGTGGATAAATACGCTGAACGGGCCTTATGAAAATCCCATTCTGAGTTTTTAGTTTAACTGTTCGAACTTTGCCATCCCGACCAGGAATTTTCTCTATAATTTTACCCAAAGGCCAATACAAGCGTTTTTTGAAATCATCGCCTATTAAGACTATCTCCCCAATTTTAGGCAACCGGGTTACTTTATATTGTGGTTGTTTCATTATTAATTGCCCCAAATATTCTTTTCGGAAGCGGTTCCTTAAATCTTTAAGAAGTTTTGTGCGGTTAGATGGTATTTAATTCTTCTCAAAAAATGCTGAGAGTCAATTTTATCTATATCTGCTACATTCGAAGTACAATTTTCAATTAAAAACATTGACGGAGTTAAAGGGATAGCATCTTCAGAGTTCTCCGAAATATATGTTATAGGTCGAGAATTAATTACCGACTCACAATCGCAAATTAAGGTTTCCAGTTCTTCATAAGATAAAACCGATTTTCCCAAAGAACGTCTTAAAAGTTCTTTAACCATGCGAACTAGCCGTTCCCACCAACCTCCCCACCAGGAGGCTGTTGGTGGATTGAATTTCCATACTATTCTCTTTATTTTTGCCTCATTCTCTATTATGTCCCAGTTAAGTTTAGACATTTCGTTATACGTTCCTCGGAAGTTAGTCCCATTGTCAGAATAAATAGTTCGTGGTCTGCCACGTCTGGCTATGAATCGTCTTAAAGCCAAAAGAAAAGATTCTGTTGATAACGAAGTCACCAGTTCTAGATGGATTGCCCTGTACACAGCGCATGTGAAGAGTGCCATCCAAACCTTCTTACCGTCTTTCAAAAACAATGGGCCAGCTAAATCTACTCCCAAAATTTCAAATGCCCTATAATCTCCTACGCGATCTTCAGGAAGAGGAGTCACTTCGCAAGACATCGGTTTCGCTTTATATCGTTGACATATTACACAACCTTTTAACACATTACGCACAGTTTTACGTTGTTTTAGTATCCAGAATCTTTCTCTTAAAATAGATTGAAGCATTTGAGTTCCAGCATGACAATGTTTCTTATGAACTGACTCAATTAACAATGTAGTAAAGATACATTTACTCGGTAACAAAATTGGTGTTAAAAATTCAGAATTGTCTTTACGTTCCAATATTCTAGTTTTAACTCTTATAATATTTTCATTATCAATGAATACATCAAGTGGATTAAGAGCTCCAATGTCAGGGAAATTTGAGCTTTGAACCAACCGAATCAAAACTTTTTCGGAATTTATGATTTCAGCAACAGTTTAGATTCTTTACACAAATTTGACTTCTTCCTACAGTTAGAAATAAAACGTAACACCCAACCGGTTACACGAATCATTTTTTCATAATCAGAAACTCTTTCTGCATACCAAGGAATGGTATCCTCTGAAAAGTTAACATTAATAAGTTTTACCTTCCTCTTTTCCAAGTCAGCTTCGCTCGGCTGACAAACAATATTCGTAGGCCAAAATTCAGGGCTTTCTCTTAGCCAGAAAGGTCCCTTAAACCACTCCGAGTTAATCATTTGTTTAGCAGAGCAACCTCTAAATAACACATCTGCTGGGTTCATATTACCAGGCACATGCCTCCATGATTCAGGTTTTGTCAACTTAGTAATTTCTTTAACACGATTGCTTACAAAGTTCGACCAATTACCAGGATTTCTGATCCACCATAATGCGACTGTGGAATCACACCATAAAGTTACATTTATATCAAAATCATTAAGAGCTTTACAAACAGAATATAATAATCGGGATCCAATGCAACAGGACATTAATTCCAATCTAGGAATCGTCAAATTCTTAATAGGAGCTACTCTAGATTTTGCTCTTAAGAGAGTAAGTTTTACACTGCATGTATCAACACTTCTCGCGAAAATACATCCTGCATAAGCATATTTGCAGGCATCGACAAATACATGCAATTCCACTGTTGCAAAGGTTCCAATGAATCGGGGTATTGCCACATTTTTCAACAAAAGTATATCAGATAACCACACAAAAAATTTACTTACAAAATCATGAGGCAATACCTCGTCCCAAGAAAATTTCAACTTCCATGTTTCTTGTAACAAAAGTTATTGGTGCAAGTATTCCAATTGGATCAAAAATTGATTGTACAATAGACAGAATCAGTCTCTTAGTTACCTTAGTATCACAAGTTATCATATTTACATTTATATTACACCTTAAAGTATCATTGTCTAAATTCCACAATATTCCTAAAAGAGGTGTGTCCCCAGAATGTTTTGTAATATATTTGGAAGCAACATTGCTCTCCCATCCCCTTAAATTAAATCTGCCTCTCGACATAAGACTTTTGGCCTTTTGAATTAAATCCTCTTGTTCCTCAATATTGTAAACACCCGTAATACAATTATCCACATAGAACGAATTTTTTAATTTGTCAGCCACATCTAAAAAGTCAGATGGACAATTATTCAAGAGATATTTAATAGACGCACCTAGTAGATAAGGGCTGCAGGAAACCCCAAAAACTACACTGCAGTGCCTATACACTATTTCTCCCTCATCACTTGGATAGAAAAATCGCAAGTAATCTCTATCCTTTGGAGAAATTCCTAACTGCAAGAATGCTTTCTCTATGTCTGCACTCAGACCAATAGGAAAAAATCTCATTCTGTCTAAAATATCAGGGACTGATTCTATTAAATTAGGTCCTTTCAATAAACACTGATTCAAAGATGGTTTTCCCTTTTCACAAGATGAAGCATCAAAAACGGGTCTTACCTTAGTGCTTTCACTATTCATCTTAATAACCGGTCTGTGTGGTAAAAAGTGGCATTTATTGTTTAATTCCTTTTCCGGAACCTTTTCTATAATATTTAAATTTTCCCACTCTCTAAACACTTCTTGATATTCCTTCAAAGAATTATTTTCTTTTGCCCTATTTATCATTTTTTGATGACGTGTCAAAGCAATGCTTTTATTATCTGATAAATTGGTAGATTCGCATTTCCAGGGTAATTCTAATTCATATCTACCATCGGGCCGAATAGATAATTTATTCTGAAAATCAATCTCGTAGTCGCAATGAAGATTTTTCGTTTTACTATTTTCCGTCGGGTCGGAAATACCCAAAACTTCAAGCTCCCATAAAGATTTCAAAGAAGCATTATTTACATGCAAGGAAAGACTTATTAGGGCATTATCCCTGACAGTATCATTTTCTTTACCCATAACCGTCCAACCCAGTTTTGTTTTGACTGCAGTTAAACCAGAGGGTAATTCTAGGTATTCGTCAGTTAACAGTTTACCAATGACATCTGCACCTATCAATAAATCAATTTCACTTTCCTCGCAAAATGTGTCACTGACCTCAATTTTCCTGCTTTTCAATTCCTCTATAATCTGAGCATTCTTGATTGTTGGAACAAATCCACATATCTTTTTTTCAGAAAAAGCTTCAAAACAACACCTAAAAGTGTTATCTAAACTGCTTATGTCAATAGCAAAAACAGAATGGGTTACAGGCGCAGTTTCCCTCCCCCCAAACAAACCATGAATTACTTTCTCCTGTCGAATAGGATCAGCCTTCATTCGCTTCATAATTTTCTCCCCAACGTATGATCGTTGGGATCCCGAATCCAAGAGAATTCTAATTTTTCTCTCTCGATCTTTAACTTTAATTAGAACACATAAAGTTTACAAATAAACTTTCTCGCTCTTACTGTTATTAGAAAGGAAAACATCCAACTTAGAGTCATTTTGTTTTACAGAACTAACACTCTGAGAACACATAAATTTTATATGATCACAACTGCAAATGGGGCATTTAATATTGGCTTTACATTGGTTTTTTAAATGGCCAATTCTTAAACATGAAAAACAAACACCTTTCTTTTGTACAAGTTGCCTCTTTTCATTTAAGCTCATATTTTCAGCTTTAAAACACTTAGCACTGATATGAGGCTTACCACAAAATATACAAACATTTTGCTTACCTTTACTGGTTTCATTTGTACTTACCAACGCGGCAGCTGTTGTTAAATCTGAATTACCTGAAATAACATTTTTATTAAGACGCTTAACAGAATGAGTAAATCCTGATTGTGCTAATCTAATCATTTCTTCCGATTCTACTTCATGCCTTAAAAAACACATTAGTTTTTCAAGCGTTCTTTCAGAACTCTTTTCCTGTCCCTGTTCAGAAGTTCGACTCCGCTCCCAGGCACGTAGAATATTCTCAGGTAGGCACGACTCCACTAAAGGTACCAAGAAATCAGCAAACTTTTCCTTGGTGCGTCCTAAGCTTTCCAGCGCTCGTAATTTACTTTCTATACTATCATAAAGTACTCCTAAGTCCGACGCCGTTCTGCCTGTTGTAGCCTTCTTTGTAACAAGCCCAAGCAAATCTCTTACATAGATCTGCACCAGAAGGTCTTCTCTACCAAATCTTTCTTTCAGCTGCTCGATAGCTTTAGGATAATTCGCGGCGGTAACAGGAAAACTGTTCAAAAGTTGAGCTGCCTTTGAGCCAGGTACTGCACTTTGCACTAAGTACAAAAATTTATCTTCCGGCACAATATCCGCATCTTCATGAATTTTGGAGAATTGGCTCCAAAAGCCTAAAAATTCTCTTGCATCTCCAGAAAATTTTTTCAGTTCAAGTTTAGGAAGTTTGAACTTCCTGTTTTTATTTTCTTTAGGATCCGAAATCGAAAGTGAAGCAATATCTGTAGTAACATTCATCGAATTCAATTATCCAATTTTATTCTGAAGTTTCACCTTTAAAGCTATAAAGGAATCTCTGTATCCTTCAGCCGTATTAAATTCATTCTCGAAATCCGCTTCCTTGGTTTGTTCTAAAACACTGCTTTGAGTACTGTCCAAGCGTTCAAATTTGTCAATTAGTTGCCCCAACAACACTTGCAATCTCTCAGGATCCGTACAAGTAGGCAATTCTTCTTCCACAATCTTCGTAGTTAACGTAAACGAAGTACGTTCACTTTTACGTTTTGCCTTTAATAACTCCATTTTAACAAAACGTCTAAATCAAAACTACTCGAAATCACACAAACGTCCTGTCAAACGGACGCCAAACTTTTATGTTGAAACTAAATAACGTTTGCATAATCCGAGTTCAGAAAACAAAACATTTATTTTACATATTTTAAAGAAATAACGTTCTGAAACAACATGTTTCATCTACACAATCAATCGACGCTTTCACCAGAGCATTACGCCATCAAACTTGGCACACATCCAAAAGTTCAAATTGAAGAATTACAGAAGCGTTGTTGCCACACAAGAAAAGACATATAGTTACAACTTCACACAATAATAAAACAAAAACACACTTTTGAAAAATAGACAATAATAAAACAAAAACACACTTTTGAAAAATAGACAATAATAATAAAAATAGTAATAATAAAATTCTTAACAATATTTTCTCGATTATGCAACACAACAAATAGTTATTTCATCACATTTCAGTATTTTTCTTTATTATCTACATGAGTATTAATCAATAAATTATACAACAAATAGTTATTTCATCACATTTCAGTATTTTTCTTTATTATGTACATGAGTATTAATCAACATATAACAAGTAGTAGCAATAACAAGTAGTAATAATAGCAACAATAAATACACAAATTACTTATAATTTTGTGATTTATCACCGCCTTATCAATTAAAGTATAAACACAGATTATTCTAATATAGGAAGTACTCTAAATGTAGTTACATTTTATATATTTGTACTTAGATTTATCTGGTAGATGTTGCCAATACACGTTGCAGTTTAGCATTACTTTCTGTATCTGTTAACTACCAATAAAATTAGTAAAATGCATGATTCGCACCAAGTAATTTGCATCTGTGTGGTTCAATTTTATCTTGTAGATAACCCTTAACAATTAAATGCTGTTTTATATACACATATACATACATATTTAATAATACTTGTTCCTCCAGGTAACATATTGGAATACAGGGTTAAACAGAAGGGCTAGCTCATTCCTTTGTGCAACTCCTCGCCGAGGCGATCCTCGAGGAAGGGGGTTAACAGAAAGTAGTCTGGCATCACTATGTTGCATCTGCTCTAACTTGACCTGTTTAAAACTACAATGTGGATATCTCAAATTGAGGTACTATTCCATTTCGAGAACCATAAAAAAATTGCAGCGAAAATGTATGCGCAAAAGCGCCAAATCTAGTAAACGCGTCCATTTAACAGCGCACCAAATCAGGCGTACGCGCTGATTTCACATTGCGTAAGCTTATGTAGTTCGATATTTCTTAAAACGCCATTGAAATACTAGTATAACTTTTAAATCCTTTTTTAATATCCTATGGATTTAACAATTTGGAAATTGCCCATGACGAAAAGTCGGCAATAGAATTTTGGGTAAAGAGCAGAATCACCCACTGCTTGACGCATTTTTAAGAATTGCACATAGTCGGTATCCATGTACACATCGACCTATTTTCACTTAAAAAAGATCCCAGAATTGCACAAAAATCGCACTGCGCTCACCCTTCACTTTATCTATGTACACATCGACCTATTTTCACTTAAAAAGTAAAAGAAAATTGACAAAAATCCAATTGTTTTTACCCTTGTAAAAAGCGGCAAACAAATAAGTGGGCGATTCTGCACTAACTGAGAATTTTTTGCAAAGAAAAGCCATGATTCATTGTAGAAAATTATGTTTGAACAACCAACGAGATGAAATTATGCTTTAGCAATAATTCGGTAGCGAAATAGCCATGCAGGCATCCCTTCAGTTATGTTTAGCGATTTTTATATAAATTATAATAATTAACTGAAATAGTTATTTACTCTTATGCTTCCATTCAGTCATGTTTAGCCTTTTTTATATAAATTATAATAATAAAAAAGTATTATATGAAATTAACTTTTCATCTAAATTAATAAAAATTAGATGCCCATTTTATGCTGTATCCTAACCATGAATTTCAGAAAGTCACCTTGGCTACCAGGACTTAATTTGTTCATGTGCATCGGAAGAAATCTTTTGGGCGAACCGGGAAGCCCCACGAAAATTTTAAAGCTGCTTTAGTAAATGCCTTTTCGGTAACAAGGAATCGAGCCGAGTTGGAGGCGCAACTCTTTAGTGTATACCAGCAAAGAATGGAGGAGCTCTCGAAATTTATTTTGAGAAAAATCCAAGTATTCAAACTTCTGCATGGAACCTGGCCGGATCCTGAAATAATTCAGGTGATTTTTGTCACGATTACTAACCTCAGGTACAAGACTTCATTGAATTAAGGAACCCTACGACACTGGGTAAATTACTCGAGCTCGCAATCCAGTTTGAAAGCAGAAGAAGGAGGACAACGAAAGAAGACGCCAATATGAACAAAGGAGCCAATTTAGTGCGCCAAGGCCACAGCGGAGGAAAGAACAAGAATACGGAAGCAAGTCGAATAAATGGTCTAAGAAAACCGAAAATTCAAAAGCAACCGGCGAACATCGACAGTTCAATAGTAAACCAGACAAGAAGTACGAAAGTCAACGAAGAAAGAAAGAAGGCCCTGAAAAAAGAACAAGAAAGATTTAAACTGAAACGGATTTTTGCTGACAGGAGGGTGCAGAAATCCCAAGACCAAGAAAATCCTTCTACTATAAAGCTGAATACAATCATTGTGAAAATTGTCCATGAATTTCAGAAGGTCACCTTGGCTACCAGGGCTTAATTCGGTAGCGAAATAGCGATGCAGGCATCCATTCAGTTATGTTTAGCAATTTTTATATAAATTATAATAATGAACTGAAATAGTTATTTAATCTTATGCTTCCATTCAGTCATGTTTAGCCTTTTTTCATATAAATTATAATAATAAAAAAGTATTATATGAAATTAACTTTTCAGCTAAATTAAAATATCAATCTTAGATAGTCATTTACTATTACACTTCCTCTCGTGCGTTAGGGTTGCCGCAATTATTTTTGACAGCACTGGCATCAACAATAGTTTGGTGATTTTTTACGGCCCTGAAAACCGAATAGTACCAAAATTAACTTTAATCATATATATACTTTTATAGCAAAGTAGTGTCAGCTTTAAATTGGAGCCCTCAAACATCATGAGGTGACGTAGCTGAAAGGTGTAGTAAAAACAAAGATGTTTACAATAATTTACATACTTTCTGCTTTAGAAAAATTTAATAAATAAAAGAAAAAGTCTAGGTTGTCATTATTTATTTTCAAGTTTTATCCCTCTTGGAAAGCTTTAATATATTTCTTTTTTAGTTTAAAAGTAAGTTACTGAGTAGTTCAATATATTACTACAGTAGAAAGTCTTTAATTCAGACGTGTATAATCCGGAATGATCTATAATCCGGACCTAAAAGCTACAAACTTTACGCATGCGCATATGCGTTTATGCATGAGCATAATACGTTTACGAATGCGCGTTTAATGTATAACGGACGGTATAAGCTAGGCTAAAATGATCTAGTTCAATTAATGTTGCAGATTGCGCTGTTCCTTAATCTTCTAATTGGATCCGGCTTATTATTTTTTTCAGACTGTTAGAGCAATTTTATAAAAATTAAGCTTGAACTTTCGATTATGTCAAAAAGAGTTTCCAATTCTGGAGCTGCCAAAGGATCTACAAAGCGAAAGCATGTTTCGATGTCAATCAAACAAAAAGTGGAATTGCTGCAAAAAATGGATAAAGGCATGAAGAAAGTGACAGAGAGGTTAGTTAAAACGAAAATTTCGATTGACAAGTTAGTGGTATCCTCGGCACAGTAATTACAAGACTTGGACAGTGGAACTTTGTAACTGAACAAGAAATTACGTCTGTTTATAGAATTAAAGAGAAAGTATTAGCACAAAAAACGAAGCAACTTAAACAACTTACATTGAAAGAAATGTTTATTAAAGTAAAAAAAAAAAAAAAATCAATATTAAGCTTCTTTTTTTTTTTTTTTTTTTTTTTTTTTTTTGTGTGTGTGTGTGTGTGTGTGTGTGTAAAATTTGGTACCCTTTCGATCATAATTGCTCTTTATTTCATAAATTACGGTTTCATATTTTTAATTGTATAATTTCTGCATGCCATTTTACCAAATTTAAATTGATGATCTGTAATCCGGAAAAAACCCTAATTCGGAATCGCCGAAGTCCTGACGAGTCCGGATTACGAACTTTGTACTGTATTAGTTGAATAAATGCCTGTCTGAAAATTTTATTTCAGATTGTGAACAAGAGAAATTTCTTGCAGATACCAACATTTAGATTTCAGGTACAACATAAATATTATATTTTTCTTTGCATTATTTTTCTTTGTATGTTTTTAAAAATATCTAGTAAAAAGGTTTTAATTTAATTAACAAATTTTGTTTTGTTAAAAAGTAAATCCCAATTTAAAAAAAAAAATTGTAGCATTTACCTGTGTGCAATGTAAGTTTGAGACCACTGCTGTAAAGTATGTTTATGTAATATGCCTTCTTGCATTGTAGCAGAGTGCTATGAAATTCACTGAAATGAGAAAGATAGTGATATTATATTTCATATTTTCCAAAGGACAATTTGCTTTTGGCAAAAAAATGGATACTTGTGTCGAAGACAGGATTAATATGAAAAATGCAAGAAATAGCAGTGCAGATAAAAATTGCAGATAGTAGAATTATCTATGCAGTGATTGTGAAGATGATATAAAAAATGGCTTGCCGCAAAAGAAACTGTTAAAATTCAATACTGTCCCGAGAAAAGAAAAATAATGCAGAGTACTTTTGAAAGATTACACAAATCAGAGTTGAAAAAAATTCATTTTGAAACCGATTACGAAATGATGATAGAAATAATAAATCAAATACGAATGATTTTAAAATAGAACTCACAAATGATGATGTAAATATTGCTGAATGCTGTAACTGTAAAAATAAACAAGAATGCATTGATAATTTTTTAAAAACATAGTTACCTCGGCATTTTAGGTAATTTATAAATGTATAAAACATCAAAGTAATTTTGCATAAAGAAGAGTTTCCTCCTTCGCCCTACTTTTGAAAGATTAAGTAATTCTCTTTAGATACTGTGAGCAAAATTGTTTAGTCAAACTTTAGACAACAATCTTGTATTTATTTAATGTTATGTAATGTATGTGTATAAATGTCAGTCAGGCAATTATTTTTACAACAGATGTTATTCTATCAAATCGGAAGAGAAACATGCCAATGTACAAATATAATTAGGTCAAAAAAGCAATCTCAGATTAGATTAAATTTTTAATAAAACTATTGATTTCAAGGGCAATGAAACACAGATTTCTCATCTTTAGCTGCAGGAACAAAAATTGACATATTTATTCAAACTAAGCCAAACTAAGGTATTTTTTTAGGCCCGACGTTAAAGAGCTGTTATTACAGTTATCTTAAAAAGAGTAAAAGAATTCCCCCCACTTAGTATGCAGATTAAGAAAAGATAATGAATGCGTAGTTTTTTTCCTTCATCATTTAAAAATAAAAGCATGGGGGGGGGGACCTACAACTTTTAAGAAAACATAGCATACTTTACCTATTATTTTTTAATTAATAAATAAGTATTATTAATGTTTTTAACATTATAAATGCTAATGGTAAAGACATGTTCTCTTCTGAATTAAAAAAGCTATTTTTTCACACACAGTATTTTTAAGGCTCTTTTTTTTCAAGTTTAAACATACCTTTCCTTGCTGCGAATTGTGTCTTTGGAATCAGTGTCAACATGACCATATGACCATATCATGACTCCTCACTTCCTGTTTCAGGGGGTAAAGCTGTATGAACCAGCACTTCTCTTCTGAGTACTGCTTGGATATGTGTTTTGCTGATACATATTTATGCCTATATTTCTGCATGCATTTCCATACTGAATTATATGCAATATCATGAGTATTATAAACATATAATAAAACTAGCATTTACAGTGAATGACAAAAATTCTCTCACTGCTTATGAAATATGACATATACATTATTTCAAATTATTTTTCAGTATATCTTAGTCAGTAGAGGCAGCATTAATGATATTACCAGAGTTTCATGCAAATTTAGCTAATTTTTGCATATGAACAATTATATATCTCAATGTATACATGTAAGATGAGAAGCACATTAAAACAGTCTTATTTTGAGCCAGATTTAATTCAACAGAATCAGGAAAATCAATAAAAATGCATTATATGTGAATAAAAAATGCATATTTAGAATCCGTATAAAGAAATAAGAAAAACTAAAATAGCCATAAACTAAAATCATATACAAAAAATCAATGCACAAACCTAAAGTTATTTAATTGTCAACTTATAGTAAAGTGACATATGCAAAACTCAATCCACAAGCTGTGTTTTCTACAACACATTAGTTAACATTTTCTTTAACCCGGGAGCACGCGCGCTATTTTGAGTTACATGAGCGTGCGCCCTGGGTTTAAAAGACTCGGCTCATGTTTTTTTGAAGAAAAAAACTGTTACTCTTCAGGTAAAAGTGTTACAGTTATGCTAAAATTTTATGATCAAACTTAAAAAATATTCAAACTATAAAAATTAAAATTTTATTTCAATTTCTATAATATTTTTATAAAATAAAATTTTTTAAAGAAATAGAAAAATTCATATTAATATTTAATTTATTAGGAATTCATTATACTATTCAGATTATTCAGGAATTATTATTCATGTTTATTTATCAGGAATATACTGTTTAAAAGAACATTTTCCTCGGAAGGCTCCAAATTTTTCATTAATTGTTATGAACTCACCGACAGTGTCATATTTCTGGCAGTTATTCACAAAATCTTCAAAAAACTCTCTTATAGGTGCAAGTTTATCTGATTCTTTCTTGACGACGCGAGTTTCTATGTTATCAAAACGCAAACATCTTGATAAAAATGAAAACGGTTAATCTTTGATTTATGGTAACTTGGCGATTTTTTGACGAAAATTTGGCGACCAACCCTGCTACAGCAACCTGCAAGTTTTTGTTTGGACGCCATTTTGTTTTCACAAAGTAAAGGCATTTTTTTTTTTTTTTCTCTCAGCATTTTTTTCCAACAATCTGCTAACCAAATTACGCTTATGCTAGAACTTTTGTGGAACAAAAGTGCTTAATCATGACGAAGATTAGGCCCACTGCTTACCGCATCTTCAAGAATTGCACATACACAGTATCATCCATGTACACATCGACCTATTTTCACTTAAAAAAAAATCCCAGAATTGCACAAAAATGGCATTGCACACACTCTTTACTTTATCCATGTACACTGCTAAAGTCCTAGCTAGTAACCTTTATCGCCTTACCAAAATGTCGCCAAACTACCTGTTACCATATTCCAAAGATTAGCCATGTAAACATTTGTAGGACATAGTTTTGTAGAAAATTTCCAAGCCGATTCTGTCTGTTGCCTGTAGATCCCACACATTTACATGAGATGAGGGTACTATTCAGTTTCGAGGGCCGTAAAATGTCGCCAAACTATTGTTGATGCCAATGCTGCCAAAAATAATTGCGGCAACCCTAATAATTGCGGCAAGAAAGGAGGCATAATAGTAAATAACTATCTAAAGATTGATGTTTTAATTTAGATGAAAGGTTAATTTCATATAATACTTTTTATTATTATAATTTATATGAAAAAGGCTAAACATTACTGAATGGAAGCATAAGAGTAAATAACTATTTCAAATCATTATTATGATTTATATAAAAATTGTTAAACATAACTGCTGCATCGCTATTTCGCTACCGACTTATCGCTAAAGCATAATTTCATCTCGTTGGTTGTTCAGACGTAATTTTCTATAATGAATGATGCTTTTTCTTTGAAAATATTCTCGGTAAAGTGCAGAATCGCTAACTTATTTGTTTGCCGCTTTTTACAAGGGTAAAAACAATTGGATTTTTGTCAATTTTCTTTTACTTTTTAAGTGAAAATAGGTCGATGTGTACATAGATAAAGCCAAGGGTGTGCGCAGTGCCATTTTTGTGCAATTCTGGGATTTTTTTTAAAGTGAAAATAGGTCGATGTGCACATTGATACCGAGTATGTGCAATTCTTAAAAACGCGTCAAACAGTGGGTGATTCTGCACTTTACCCAAAATTCTATTTCCAACTTTTCGTCATGGGCAATTCCCAAATTGTTAAATCCATGGGATATTAAAAAAGGATTTAAATTCAAAAAAGGATTAAAAAATTAAACTAGTATTTCAGTGGCTTCGTAAGAAATATAGAACTATATAAACTTACGTAATCTGAAATCAGCGCGTACGCTAGATTTGGAGCGCTGTTAAATGGGCACGTTTGCTAGATTTGGCGCTTTTGCGCATACATTTTCGCTGCAATTTTTTACGGTCCTCGAAACGGAATAGTACCGAGATGAGTTATGTCACAAAAATAAAAAAGACCTATAAAAGTGTGAATTTCAGTTAGAATTGTGTTACGAACATATTTTTCTCTCTTTGAAAGCTGTCACAAATAGATGCAATATAAATATTTGTATAACTGATGACTTTCAGCAACATTTTTTCACTTAGTTCCCACGATTCATTTGGGGTCTGCACATATTTTGCCTTGCCGATGTTTCCAGGCAATTTAGTAATAATATTATGAGCAGGAGTTCTAACATCAGCTTTAGGAATTTTTTTTTTTTTTTTTTTTTTTTACCATTGAGCCTTTTCCAATAAAGCAATAAATGTCATTCTCATTTTTGTTTTCAGAATGCATCTCGATTTCTGAATCAGTATCATGAGAACTAAAAAATTCATTATAACTTTCATCATCAGTTTCTTCAATTGAGTCTTCAACAGTTGATATATTTAATAATTTTTGCAAACGTAACATTTCTTCCTTATAGGATAAATTATGCGACATGTTTGCAGCTTTGTGTGCTACCAGAAATGAACTATCTTACCGAATAGGCGCGCTGGGTCTAAATGACCCGATCCGATTAAAACAAAACTTTGAATAAAATTTCCGGCGAAAAACGTCGGACACATAAGGAGAATGGCCTTGGAAGAGACTACACTGAACCACAACCACTTGGGAAAAATAGGGGCGCTTTTAGAAAGGTTTATTTAATCGGGCGGGTCTATTCATTGCACGCTCGTGGGTTAAATCTTGATAAATTTTTCAAGGAAGTTAAAAACTATTTAAAATATGCAATTTCAAATATTTATATAAAAATTTTTGTAAAAGTTTATAATAGTGTGCCTTTGATATTTTTGGTGATTTTTTTAGGATGCCATGAATGGCTTAACCCTTTTGCTTTAAATCATGGGAGGAAAAAAGAGCACTTATCTTCCCAAATGTATTTTTTCATGGAAGTTATGGGATATTGATTAATTTGAACTAGCCAGCAAACAAAAATCAAAGTTCAATTAACAGCAATTAAAATTCTAATAACTCAAAATATGTGATTTACAGTACATGATACATGTACTACAAATCATGTAGCCTCGATCACTTTGCACCACTGAGAGGGCTTCTGACCTAAGATGATACCTAATGAAAAAAGCCCACCCAGTGGAAATTATTCATTGAGAAGATCATTCTTACAATGAATATTTTTACATGACAGTGAAAGTTATTAACAGTCTTCTTTGCATTTACATGCTACATTGAGCTAAATTTTGATATACATTTCAATTTGATTTTAATAAATTTCATTAGTTCAAGATTAAGTGAAAGTTCTATAGCTGAATAAAGTTTAATAGATTAAAAGTTTCCAAGAGTTCTAATCAGATTCAATAAGAAGTTCTACTCAGATTAAACTTAAGAAGAATATTGGCAGATAACAATAAAATGGCTGCCATATTGTTGGGGAAACTGATTCGATTTTGGATTACCTGAAAACTGGTAGCATTGTCGTAGCACCAAATCAAAAGGCCTTCTTTTGTACACTGAAACAATATTTTTTAAAAGAATACCTTCAAATTTCAATATTATAAACATATTTAACTTTTTTATGATTATAATTATATAATATTCATTTATTATGACATTATTTTAAGAAAATAAGATTTAATCAATAAAAATATTATAAAATACATGCAAAATTACTGCAATGAATACTATACATATGCAATAAAGCTAGGAATAAGACTGATTTTAATACAACACACAAGGCTAGACAATGAATACTGACTATTACATAAAAACATTTAAGAGTCACAAGGAAGAGGGAAAAGAACTTGTATTTCCTCAATCTGTATATTATTATTGTGGCACAACCTGAAACTGACTTTTTAACCATAACTTTGACGTTGCAATATCCAATTTATGGATAATTTAATGTACATATGCATACATATTTAGTATACATATGTACACTGCACAAAAGAAAAATGGGACAGTTCTGTATCGCCCGTTCTACTGGGCTTATTGACGAAATTCAAATTGCGTTTTCCATGTCTCAAAAGCACGACTTAGGATATATATTATATTTGCACATAGCATTATTCTAACATAGGTATTTTGACACAAAATTAGACTTTTCCTGAAATAATACATAACTTTTTTTCCATATTTCAATTCTACAACTCAAATTATGCCTAGATATTAAATTTGGTACTATTCGGTTTTGAGGGCCATAAAAAATAGCCAAACTATTCTTGATGCCAATGCTGCCAAAAATAATTGCGGCAAGAAAGGAAGTATAATAGTAAATAACTATCTAAGATTGATATTTTAATTTAGATGAAAGGTTAATTTCATATACTACTTTTTTATTATTATAATTTATGTGAAAAAGGCTAAACACGACTGAATGGAAGCATAAGAGTAAATAACTACTTCAGATCATTATTATAATTTATATAAAAATTGCTAAACATAACTGAATGGATGCCTGCATCGCTATTTTGCTACTGACTTACCGCTAAAGCATAATTTCATCTCGTTGGTTGTTCAAACGTAATTTTCTATAATGAATGATGCCTTTTCTTTGAAAACATTATCGGTAAAGTGCAGAATCGCTCACTTATTTGTTTGCCGCTTTTTACAAGAGTAAAAAAAATTTGATTTTTCTCAATTTTCTTTTATTTTTTAAGTGGAAATAAGTCGATGTGTACATAAATAAAGAAAAGGGTGTGCGCAGTGCCATTTTTGTGCAACTCTAGGTTTTCTTTTTAAGTGAAAATAGGTCGATGTGCACATGGATACTGAGTATGTGCAATTCTTAAAAATGCGTCAAGCAGTGGGTGACTCTGCACTTTACCCAAAATTTTATTGCCGACTTTTCGTCATGACAATTCCCAAATTGTTAAATCCATAGGATATCAAAAAAGGATTTAAAAATTAAATTAGTATTTCAATGGCTTCTAAGAAATACAGAACTATCTAAACTTACGCAATCTGAAATCAGCGCGTACGCTAGATTTGGCTCGCTGTTAAATGGGCCCGTTTGCTAGATTTGGTGCTTTTGCGCATACATTTTCGCTGCAATTTTTTTACGGCCCTCAAAACGGAATAGTACCTTAAATTTTTGTGAGAAATTTATGGCAAAATTTCAAAATTTATCTTGGCAGATTTTTTTTAGTTTGCACCAAGAATAATTCACTTGGCGGAATTCTTAATTTATAGTAACCTTACTTTCCTCATTTTTAATTGATGCATGAAAGGAATAGAGGTCCATCATTCATTCTTTCAAATAATCTTATTCATATTTTAAGTGCATAAACCACATTTTCGTTATTATTCGCTTATATTAAATACCCCAAATTTCAAAACGCGCCAAAATGTAAATTCGCGTACTATCTCAGGGAATTTTGAATATAAAACTCTAATTTTTTTATAGATACGCTTAGAAATACATGTACTTTAAGATGATATTAAAAATTTTATAGGTCAAAACAAAACAAAACGTTTTTGAAAAATTTATAAAAAATACAAATTTTTATAATAAAAAATTAAAAATGTATGAATTATATTTGGATTAAGCCTAAATTTCAAATTCTGGAAGAAGGAATCAAGTACATTTGATAAAATAAGAGATAGTAATAAATATATATCAAATTCAATTAACACCGAGGAGCTAAAATTTTTAAAGCTAATTTTTAAAAAAACTACTTACAAAATTTGGTATAATTTGAGTCGTAAAATCGAAATATGGAAAAAAAGGAGCATGTCATTTCAGAAAAAATCCGATTTTGTGTCAAAGTACCTATATTAAAACAATGCTATATATAAATCTAATACATATCCCCATTTCATGCTTTCGAGACATGAAAAACGCAATTTGAATTTGGCCCAGTAGAACGGGAGATACAGAACTGTCCCTTTTTTTGTGTGTGCAATGTATATGCATTAATTCAAATTATGTTCTGTGTAAAGAAGTGTGTCTATCCCAATTCTCCCGATCAAATGAATGATTACAAACATAAACTATTTGCTCTTTATCCTGTACAAGTAAGCACTTATTTGTTTAAATCCTTCTTATATCTAAAGGCTTGCTATATACTTATACATATGAGATTTATTTTAAGTGTCGTTTTTGTCGTAATTAAGTTTTGCAACCAAGCACAATGCAGTGTCCAAACATCCTGCATTCAAATAAGCTATTAGAAAGAAATATTTTAGTCAAAATAAAGAATTCCTAATATTCTATACGAAACAAATACTCAAAACAATGCTATGTAAAATGTGCAAACTAGAGTAAATGCATTCGATGTTTAAACGAATACGGATGAATATGGAAATCTAGCACGCAAAACTATATAATGTACTATTACATAAAATTAATATTGTATAAAGCTTAAGTTATTAAAATCACTTAGAATAGCAAAAGTAACTACTTATTAACACTATTAGTAAAAAATATTTTAAAAAATCCAGGACCACGCATTCACAAAAACACACTGCCACTAAAAGATGATTACAAATATAAACTATGTGCTCCTCCTGTACAGTAAGTATATGTTAGTTTAAATCCCTCTTGTATCTAAGCTATATACCTGCACACAAGAGATTTATCTTAAGTGTGCACAACCATGTGTCTGTTTAAATGACTCTTTCGTGAAAATGCCTTGTTACATAACTCACACACATGAGGTTTCTCTCCTGTATGGACAAGCACATGCTTGTTTAAAGTACTGTTTTCTCTAAATGACTTTGCACATAATTCACATGAATAAGGTTTCTCTCCTGTGTGAAGACGAATATGTTTGTTTAAACTACCCTTATGTGAAAATGACTTGCTACACACTTCACATACATGAGTTTTCACTCCAGTGTGGATGAGCATGTGTGCTTTTAAACCATTTTTTTGTCGAAATGCTTTGTTACATACCTTGCACACATGAGGTTTCTCTCCTGTATGAACAAGCATATGCTCGCTTAAACTACGTTTACGTCTAAATGAAGTATTACATACTTCACACAGATAAATTTTCTCTCCAGCATGGATAAACCTATGTGTCTTTAATGCACTCTTCTCTGTAAATGACATATTACAGACATCACACACAACAGATTTCTGTTCTGTGTGGATATGCATATGAGAATTTAATTGCATTTTCAGCCTAAAGGATTTATTACATACTTCACATGAATGTGGTTTCTCTCCCGTGTGAAGAAGCATATGTACGTTTAAATCATACTTTTGCCTAAATGACTTATTACAAATATCACAGACATGAGGCTTCTCTCTGGTATGAATAAGCACATGCATATTTAAAACTCGCTTTAGTCTGAATGACTTGTCACATACCTCACACACAAAAGATTCTTTCAAGTGAATATGCTCATAAGAATTCGAATCACATTTTACATTACATGACTTCTCACTCACATGAGACTTTTTTGTGTGAATAAGCACATGCAAATTTAAATCATGTTTTAGACTAAATGACATGTTACATACCTCACACACATGTCGTTTGTCTAACATGTGAACAAACATATGCTGGTTTAACTGATCCTTTCGTGAGAATGAATTTTTACATACATCACACATATGAGGTGTCTGCCCTGTGTGAATAAGTAGATGCTTCTGTAAATGACCCTTTTGTCTAAATGACTTATTGCACACATCACAAACATGAGGCTTCAATCCAGTATGGATAAGCATATGATCATTTAACTGACCTTTTAGTTTAAAGGATTTGTTACATACTTCACACACATGAGGTTTCCTTTCTGTGTGAATTAGGATATGTGTCTTTAAATTACACTTAAACCTAAAATACTTGTTGCATATATCACACGCATAAGACTTCACCCCTGTGTGAATAAGCATATGCTGCTTTAAATTACGCTTTGATTTAAACGACCGTTTGCATTCCTCACACACATGCGATTTCTCTCCCAAGTCGATATCCATAAGCTCTTTTAAATCTTCTTCTTTCCAAATAACTTCTTACATAATGTTTCCTATATATATAGGTAAGTAGCCTTAATATCATACAAATTTCAGTAGTAACACTTTATGAAAACAAATTTTCAAACAGCAAATTTACTTTCTGCTGGAACATGGGGGATAGCTTTTATTATCAAATTAGGCAATTAAGTTATTAGGTAAATTAGGTTTTACAATTTGATTAAATTTTGCTTTATCTAGATCTGTGAGGCAACTGACACATTGTATTTTGAAGAAGGTATTAGTATAAAACTACTACACGGATTCAGACAGACGAACTAGACAGATCCAAAGATTGTCTATGTACATATTCTGAATCTGTCTGATATCTGAGTCCCGACGAAGGAGGTTTACCCGGATATTTACCGGCCTCAGGGCAAATACTCTCGACACACGAGTGCTACTGACGAATGAAGGGTTATTGTAATTGGCTATTTATCGCCGTACTGGTTATTTTTTGTTATCATACTTACCAATATCATATCATACCAACCAATGCGTATGTTGCAAATGCTATGTGAATGGGTTTGGGGAAGTTTTTACAAAATATTTACGACTCTTCTCTTTAGTGTTATAGTATAGTAGCAAGAACTTATGATTATCGTTGTACATATGCGTGCATTAAAACTAATCAGTCTACTCAAAAAATGAATTAGATATGTGATTTTACTCATGCATTATTTCTTCGTACATACACAAATAGAAATATATATTTCTGGCATATATGTATATAATATTTGGAGTGTGCAGTAATTTTTAAAATGCATGATATTTATGAAATCAGATTGAAATCTGTGTTGTATTTTGTTATCTATTTAATGGAGAGATACTTATTACTTATTTATTATTGAATTAATGGAGAGAGACGTTTTATTATATTACGTTTTTATTGTCAAGTGGAGTAATCTTTGAAATATTATAAAAACTGTATAATGGATTGTTTTGCTAAGCAAGTTTTTTCCGAACATTACGCTCTGTTAACTCTTTGTTGAATATGTCCACTGTATTAGGAAAAGAAACCTGACATTGTATTAAAAACATATTTCCCTAAAAGATTTAAGGAAAGCAATTATTATTCATTTTCTCAAATATTTGTTTTTATATATTATGTAATGAATGTGGAATTTTTAAAATTCCGCATAAAAATTCCACATTCATTACATACATAAAAATTCCACATTCATTACATAATATATAAAAAAATCAAAAATAAATATTTAGGTCAAAAGAAAAATCAAAAATAAATATTTTTTTTGATAAATTTATTTGAAATTAATCAAAAATAAATATTTAAGTCAAAAGAATTGTGTATGTAAAAAAACTTGTCCACATATGTATTTTCATGTTAACAGAATTTGTTTTTATGTATAATGAACAATTATGTCAGAGTTCATCAATGCAGAGATTCTGTGTTGATTTCTACAATATTTGTCCTTACAATCATAAAACTGCATATTTGCAAAAAGTATAGATATATTTTCTTTGAAAATAAAAATAAGACTGTTAAGTAGTGTCTTAGATATCAATTGTTTTATCTTTATTTACAAATTAGGGCGTAATCGGCAGATTACTGAGAAAATTTAGATGACTGAAAACTAAAGAATTTTGAGTGCGAGAATGTTAGATAATTTTAGATACAGGTTTTATTGCTTATTACTATATTTAACTACACTTATTATTGCAGCTTATGTAAAATTTACTGTTTCTGGTTAAAAAGTTGTTCTTTTTTACATCTTTTCACTTTTATGAAGAAAGTTGGAAAGCAGAATTATGGTGCAACATTTATTTCATATAATGCCTGCAGAGGACCAATTATAATGTAACAGGAAAAACAAGGAAACCAACAATTTTAAGAAAGTATCTGCAGATATCAATTTTAACAGCTAGGTATATTATCCTAAACATTAGTCAAAGTGTAACAAATTTTTAACTTTTTGACCCATTTGGGCACCTAAATTATAGACATAGTGATCTTATGGATTCAAATACTTAGATATTAATAAGTGGTCTTCAGCCTGTCTCCTATATCTTGCACAACCAGATATTTCACAACTCACTTTACATTTTCACTGCCATCTCCTTTACAGTTTCCAATGGACTCATTTTTTTTACACCGAATATACATGTACTTCTATCTACATAATCTATGTATTCATCATATGATTGTTTCTTTTATTTATGTTTTATTTCTTAAGAAATTAATATGATTTTAAAAAAGGACAACATTTATATTATAAGAAAATGATTTAATGAAGGTGACCCTTTTCTTTTTACAATGAAAAAGAGGACAAAAAGCGAACAAAGCAGGACATTTGCGTCTTCACAAAATTTTTTTAAAGCAGTCACACGAACCGTAAAACGACTAAAATACAAATAAATTGTTGTTATTATTACTTCTACATCAAATGGCATGGCAGATGATGCCATGTTTATTGTATTTGACAAAATATGTGTATTACAACCTATGCCTAGTGTCTTTTAGAGTAAATCTGGTCATAGACATTATTTACTCCTTTTGCATCTTTTCCCACCAAAATTTATATTTGTATTATCTGCTGTTAGTGCAACAACTTTATATTTCAAATTGTTTTCATTTATTACTCTGTATAGATGGTTCACCAAAATTTCTTCGCCCTCAATAGATTTTAAATTAAAAATTCTTATGTGAGTGCCCTTGTTAACATTATAATATCTTACTAGTATTGAATACAATTTTGTTTCATTATGATTCGATGCCTCAGATAAAACTGTTACAAATACTGCATTTTTCAAGTCTTCTGCAAGTATATTGTCACAATTATTATATTCAGAGTATAATAATTATACAGTGAAAGGAAATTTGTATTTGCATCAGATGTAAATGCGAACTATAATATTATAGACACATTAAAATAAAGTGCGCAAAAATGCGAGGGTAAAGTGTGCAAAAATTTGAGGGTGCATGACAAGTGTGGCTGCGTGATGTTTTGATATGCCCAGAATGTTCTGTCTGTGCATTTTATAATCATGTTTTTTCGAACTGCACCATCACATGACCATTGATGTGTAACATTTCAAAGCAGCATCTTAAACTAATACAGAGATAAACAGATTAGTTTAAAATATTGAAAAGGAAGACAGTTGGGAGGACACTTCTTGAAGAAGGACAGAGTCTACCAAAGGAGGACAATTGGTCACCTTAATTTAATTAATGCATGGTGGTTCACATGTCACATTCTTTTCATTGTTACCTCCTGGGGCATAGCTAGAGGGGAGTGAGGGTGGATATCTGTCCCTTGCCCCCCCCAGGGGAGCCAAACTGATGTTACTAAATTTTAAAATTAAATATTTTCCGTTCTTAGCAAACAAAAGGGGGTGCGAGAACTTCAGCTGGGCACTGAAAACCTTACCTATGACTTTGGTTACATTATCAGCTTTAAGATTTTCCCCAGGCAGATTATTATAATTCTCATACTGTCTTCGGACTAGTTGTAAGACATTTTAGCTCTGCATATTCCTAAGCATTCATGATTTCATTTGTGATAAAATTTTCGTGGTGAATCATTTCCATAAGTTTCTTCAGAGTATCAGGTATGAGCCAACATTTCAGACATTAGCATCATATTCTGAAACACAAGCACAGAAGCTAACCATACAGAAATAAATGCCAATGATGATTTAATAGCTGTCCTTTTTTTTTAAAAAAAAGGATTCTGTATAATATCCTTTAATAAAGATTAATTTTTCTATATAAATTCACCTTAGCTGCTTTATTACTTTTTACCATTTTGTCTTATTAAAGATTTTACAGCAGTGCTGTTCTTTTGCAAAGTGGAGATCTGTATTAAATTTATATTTTTTTAGAATATTTAACAGAAATTCAATTATCCTTCATCCTCTCAACATCAGTTTTTACTATTCACTTATATATTCTGATGGACAGAATGAAACCCCTAAAAGGCGAAAAATAAAAATAAGTGCTAATAATAAAAAAAAAAAAAAATTAAAAAAAAAAGGGGGGATTTAAAATAAACCATATTGTGATAAATATGATTATTTTGTCATTTTATTTATAATAAAGGAATAAAATACTGTTTTAAAAACAAAACAGTACTATGGAATAAAATTACATAGAAAAACATTTTTATAAAAAATGACAAATGGTCAAATCAATAGTCGTGTTTTTCCTGAATATATAAACCTTCATATTCAGCATATAAAATTTTAATAGAAATTTCTATCCAGCAGTAAGAAATAATATTGACCTAACATGGCGAGGATGAGTCATGTTAAAGATGTTTGATATTTATTGTATTTTGTGTAACGATTGTAAGTTATATATTTCTTAAATGCAACTGACTTTTATCATAAGAGCTTGCTTTTGTTTGCATAAAGGCACAAATCCACATACTATTGAAATTTCACCTTGATAACAAATTCAGATTTTACACGTACATCCATTTTGATGTTTTCAATGAAAGCAAAAATACCAATCTGCAGTTTGAAAAATTAATCTGGCATTTAATTATGATCTGTACATTACTTATAATAAGTATAACAAAGTTAACATATAACACATATGAAATTTTATTATTGTACAAAATCTTTGGTAAAACAATGTTGGAAACTTCTGAAAGTTAACAGTAATTCTGAGAACATAAAAAAGCGGTACTTATGTATTATCGCAACCAGGTTGGCGCGATTTGTGAGTTTGAGTAAAAAAGTTTGAATAGAAAGAAAATGTACATTTATTAATTACAGATAATTTTTAATACAGTTTTTTATATTATTTTGTTTTAAAATATAAAATAGCAATTAAACCCTTCCGGTTTCGAATTTGAATAAGTTGCAGAATTATTTTTTCAGCGGAAATCTTTTGGCTATTGCTTTTAGCACTGATTGAAAACCGTCTTCGCCATTAACAGCTTGAGCTTGGTGCCATATAAATTCGATAAGGTATGAGTCAAGATGATGATGGGCTGTTCCTCACTGTTGCGCGCCATTTGGCTGAGCCCCACATGCGCTCTACATGTTGTGTGTGAACGCCCGTGTTGGGATCCACAAAGTTATATTTGTGATTAACAGTTCCATGCAGAAATCCAGCATTTTCGAACTCACTTGTATTGTATCTTTTCCAGCAATCCGAATAAATGATGCTTCCTTCCTTGATATTTTTGCAAATTTTTTCCATGAGGGTAACGGCGCTTCTGTTAGGTACAGTAACCAAAAAAAGTCTCTTTCTTTTCTCGGCAAATTCCGCCGAAAACCCATTGCTGTGGTAGTACACGCCAAGTGTTATTTTTTCTTTTTACAAATAAACTTTCGTCTAAACACGTAGGGTTGCCGTAAGTAGGGTCGCCAAATTTGGCGATTTATGCGAATTTCGGCCTGGTTGCGTTAATAAAGTACCAAAAAAGCTTTATTATTGGGCATTAGTAATAGTTATTCTCTTGTTTGAGCAATCTAAAAGCTATTAAAAGAAACAGAAATTGAAAAATCATCAGGAATCATATATGGTCATCTTAGGGAGATTTCATTACATTTAATATAACTTATGTAATAGTTTAATATTTATATATGTATATGTGCTATTTCATCACTGTGTGCTAACATAAGTTGTCAATAACAATTATTAAATGCAGTGGTTTGTGAAATGGGCAGAAGTTTTGATTTTACTGCTTACTTATTTATAATTATTGATCATTTTTAACAGGTACAGTGAAATCATTGGGGCAACCACTTACTTCCTGAAAATGAGTAATGTTTCTAAGATCATAAATCAAACTTCACAGAATTCATTTTTAAATATTAAACTTTAAATATCTCTAGAAGGTGATGGATTTTATGAAAGATAAGAGCCATGGATGCCCTTCTTGCAGATATTTAGTTATTGCTATTTCACTACTCATTATTTGCTTCTGCTCTCTCACATAAACTATATGCATGATGCTTAAAAGGTTTTCAGAAATATGTTTAATAAAAATTTATAATTTTAATTCAATAGTATATATTATTACATTTTTTCACATTTCAGAAATGTTTAATATGGAATTTTTATTTACTTTCTCAAAAGGGAAAAAACTTAGCATCATGATGTGTTAATGAAATAAACATCCTGAATTTTTTATTCGTACATAATTTGTCGATGCATGATCTCATAAAAAAAGTTTTCAGATTTAATATTTAAAAATTATGGAAATTTTTAACTTTTTTTAAAATATAAATTCTTGTTTTTAATGTAATGAATCTCATTGCTAATGTTGGAAATAAAGATAAAATTGTACCTAACAGATGGGAGATTTCACTGATATAAAGTTATGGCATTAAAAATTACTCCTGTCAGTATAGAGCTTCTGATAATAGTATTCAGACTTACTAATACTATTTCTAATATCTAATAGTTTGAAAAGACAATAGAACTTTGTTAATTCAAAATTTGTGATAATTTAAATTTAGATATCTCTTTCCCTGATGAGTTGTTTTAAAAATGGATACTATTTTTTCTTCATAAATCAAACATAACTTTGATAATTTAAATTCCTCTTTCCCTGATGAGTTTGTAGAGGCATTAAGTTATTTTAAAACAGGAGACATGAAAAATGAGCAATGCCCTCGTCGGGAATCGAACCACGGACCTCTCGAATACCTGCCAAGCATGCAGACCACTAAACCACGAAGGCACGCTAAGAAGCTGGGAGAAATACGTTGTATACTCCACCTTTTAAAGGGCACTGGGGATTAAGGGATCCAATCGCCAAATTCTGATGGTGGCGAATCGTCATCAACCATCATTTTTAGTTCAAGCAGCACTGTAGATATATATATTATAAATTTCTTTTCTTTTTTTTTTAAAAAATGCAGGAGAAGTGAAAAATTAGCAATGCCTTCACAGGGAATCGAACCACGTACCTCTGGAATACGCGCCCAGCGTGCTGACCACTACACTACGAAAGCATGTTAAGAAGCTGGGAGAATTACCTTATACACTCCCCCTTTTAAAAGGTGACTGAGGTTTTATGGGACCCACTCGCCAAATCCTGGGTGTGGAGAATCATCATCCACCACTCTTTTAGTTTGAGCACCACTTTAGAGACATTATGTATTTTTTTGGAAGCAGAAAAGATGAAAAATGAGCAATGCTCTCGCCGGGAATCCAACCACGGACCTCTGGAATACGCGCCCAGTGTGTAGACCATTACATCATGAAGGCATGCCAAGAAAGTCGGAGAAATACCTTAAAAGTTTTATCAAAAATGGATACTAACTTTTCTTAATAAGTCAAATTTCCTTGGATGCTGTAATCAAATTTTCAATTTACTCAAAATTCAGAATTTTGAGTAAGTTTATTTTTCCCCCTACTTTTTCCTATTTATCCTAAATTCATAGAAGTTGTTCTAACTTCTCAGGAGATTCTAATCTATTTAGATTGAAACCTGGAATGTTAACAAATATGTAGAAGTCTTCGGTAAAAAGTGAACTTCCCCTTTTCGTCCTGACAAGCAACTAAAATATTGTAACATGAATACAAGCCTCTATCTCAAAAATTCTCCACAAAAGCATCCCTTCCATTAGCAGATGTCCCTTACACACTTTAAGTTAAATGAAACACTTCGAAAAACTTAAATTACCTCGGTATGTAATTTAAGTTTTTCGATGGCAGTGTTTCGTAAATATTCAAATTTTTTACACATAACAGTAATATTTGTAATAAATATTTAGAGATATCATGTATCATACAGCATTATTTATTAGGAAAGAACACAGTTCTTGGTTTGAGGATGCTAGCATATGAGAACACTGCAGTTTGGTTTCCTTGATCAATGCTATATCTTTTGGTACCTCTAAATTTTAATAGTAAATTATTAGTGCTGTGTAACTCTTGATCACCTTGGCATTAATTAAATCACACTGTTTCCTTTGCTTGGTCTTAATACTTATATAATGTGCCGTATATGACTTCAGAAAAAAAATCCAAGCTGTTGTCAAACTGAAATGAGAAGCAATGATAGAAGCATGATTGCCAGTGCCCGACTTAGTCTAAATGGGGACTTTACCAAAAACTTTTTTGGGACCCTCCTATGCTTCACTGCTTCAGTAATAAACACGCGAACTTTTTAGATATATTTAAATTTTTATAGTAATAAACTTTCTAGTCGATTAAGGGCGCTTCTGTGATGTGGGGGCCTGGGGCAGCTGCTCCGTATGTCCTTGCCTTAGTCAGGATCTGATGATTACATAACCTTCAAAGTACATATTTGAGGACTATATTTCCCACCTATTTGAGTCCCTACTGTCATACTTTGCTTTCTTCCTTGAAATTGGTATTATACTGCTAGCTGCTAAACTTGCTATACCATGACTGCGGCATGCAACAAATGTCAAATTTGCCTAAAGTACTACATGGTGGGATGTGCAAATAGTTAATGATCAGCATTCTAGCGCATGCACACAAAGCAGGTATGCATAACATCTGCATTGTGTATAATTGTAAAGTCACACAGCGATTTTCGTTTAGAAATCAAAACTGAACATCGGTCGTTTGAGTATTACGCCTACATATTATAAACGAAAAACTCCTAGCAGCACCTGTCAGAATTCGACTGCTCCAGGATTGGAGGGTTTATCGGTCCACTAGCACCCAGAGGACAGCCATATCATCTCGGCTTTTGTGGGATTGTACAGTCACTTCACGTGCCCGAGTCAGGAATTTGGCTCCTCATGTTCAGGACTACAAGTGCCTGCACAGACCGCGCTATGACGTCTGCAGCACCACGAACTGTTAGGACTGCAACCGTTACTGCGGGTTTCAATTGATGACGCAGCAGAGACAGGCGTACGTACCAGTAGATTGACGAACGACGATATTGGACACAAGAGTGCCACCACATCCTCTTTGTAGAGGTTCTGCTTCAACATCATGATGAAACTCGGTTCTGCGTCAGCCATCATGATGGACGTATCCATATATGGAAGTGTAGCAATTTTAACGCCCAAAAGCAGAGTACTTTAACCATCAGCTGTGTGCATTTAGAAAAATTATATGATCATCATGAAACATGCAAGAGGAATGAGAATACAGAAATGAAAATACGATGGAAGCCTATGAGTCTACTCTTAGTCACCATGCATGATTGGTTTCAAATTGATTGAAGAGCATACTTCGGAACACAAACTACACTCTTTTGCAAAAAATCCAAGCACCATGAAGGAAGTGGTTGTTTTTGATGAAATTGAATATATGTATAACTCATACACAGGTAATAAACTGATTAAAAGGTCAAGGTTATAGTACCTGTTAATGGCTCACAATCACCCATTGAGTGTTCAAGTTAGTAGTTGGTCGAATCTCCTCTGGCGGCAATGCATGTTTGAATTCGTCGAGGCAAGGAATGGTAGAGGTTCCTAATGTCATCCTGCGACACATTCTGCCAAGCATTCATCAGTTGTCGCTCCAGATCTGCGATATTTTGTTCTGCCCGAATTTGGCGGCCTACCATGCCATAAAGATTAAAATATTTCCGACCCAGCAATAAGCCATACAGTATTGAATGCTGTGACACCAAAGGGTGTCTAAAAACTATTTAGTAATCACTCAGCCCGAGTCAGACCTTGGTAGTATCATTACGAATCCCTACCGCGCCTGAGCGCGCACTGAACAGAACGGTGCTTCTAGTCCTGTGAAGGCCGCTAATTTTCTCCATATTCCACTCCCAACGTATGCGCAGAATAAGTGAGCAGCGTGGGGATGGTCAGGTCCGATTAACTCGCATAAGTAGAGCAGCCAACTCATGCATTGCCGCCTCTTCCCTACGTCGACGAAGGACTCACGGAGAGGTACTGATAAACATAGCCCAAGAGCCCTAAAAGTGAACTCCTGACGATTGAAAAAAAGACAACTGTAAAAGAGACAACTATTCACTGACGGCAATGAAATTATGCTCTCGGAAATATCTCTCTGCAGTACAGTGTTTTCTTGATAAGTCTGAAAACAGCTATTAGCACTACAGCTTATCACAATATCGCTGCCGATCACATTCACTCAGGACCAGGATCGGAGCCTGTGTAGCCGTACCGGGCGGTAGCACTTAGGGAAGACAAATTTTTTAGAATTTTGGGAGTCACTGGGTGGCAGAAGTTAAGACAGCAAAGACTGCCCCGTGCGGCAAAGAACCTACCATTGGCCCTGCGTACACTCCTTCATTGATGCTATTCCACCAGATGCTAATGTTAACTTTCAAGAGAACGATAGTCACCGTGCATAATTGATCTCATATTGGCTGAAGAGCATATTTTGGAACACAGTTTCCGTGCCAACTCAATTCTTTGGTTTCAATCCTATAAGCACTTTGAGAAACAAAACTGAAACATAATTTCGAAACTTGCTGACAAGAGTTTTTAATTGTTGATCAGGTTTATGCGCGTTGTCAAATGGTTGTAACTGTCGTCCTAACACGCCTCATGCATATCACTTTTGGGAAAAAAACTGAAGATCTGGCAAGCAAAAGGGAGGTTGTTGGCAATATAGAAGTTGGCAGGATCTTGTCCATAAATCACTGGGCTCTTAAAGTGCTGCGAAAGATCAGTAAAAATTTGGTTATTATAGAATTTGGCTGCCTAGATAATAATGCCAGTATATACAGAGGTATGGTTGTTTTACGTTGACAAAGGGTACACAGCTCACTGGGACTTCTATGCTGAATTAAGGTAAGCCAATCTTCTTTCACGTATGAATCCAAAGCTAACGAAAATCATAATTCATCGCAGAACATGATCCAGTTCTAAACCGATACATTTGAAAATTATCAGCCGCAACACCAGAATAAACGTTGCTCTCAATGCCCCCTCTCCGGGAATCTACGTCAGAAAATCGGGAAGCTACTGTCTAAGATCTATACATAGGCATTTTCGGCCACATATAATCAGTCTTTACAGGACTAGAACCTACGTTCATTCAGAGGATGGTTCAGGACCATATGGCACCATTCAGGACCTGCAGGGACCATATGGCACTGTCTTGTCTGCCTATTGACTGTAGGTAGCAACATGGTTAGATATGAGGCGTTTTCATTGGGTCATTGGCTCTTCGGTCCTCTGGTGCACTTAGTAGATGGAACAACACATCAAATATAATCATTGCAACCAGACTGGTACCCAGTTGGAACTTTTATTGACTGAGCGTTATCTTTCCTCCAATGTTATATATATAAAGCCCGTAGGAGACCGCGGGAGTTACGTCCGCTTGAATAGTCTCCTGCAGATCTGAGGATTTTTTCTGAAAGTTAATCCAGGGCAGGAGTTCGTCTCCAGTGTTCTGTTCTGCTCTCCATGCCTCCTCTGTTGCAATATCCATAACAATAGAGTTATACCTGACTTACGCAACCTGAAGTTACATGTTTTTTTAAATCATTTTTTAAACTCCAATATATGCGTACAACCAATGATTGCATAAGAACTCTGATGGACAAGTGGTATAAGCAAAGTACTAACTTACATTTCACAAAAATTTAGACCAGATTTTATGACAGCAATATAACTAAGAATGCTTTAAATGTATGGAAAAAATTGAATGCTGTAAAGAGCAAAATGATTTTGTTTCCCAGTTGCTTAATGATTTCACTCCTATATATACATATGCCAGTATTGGGCTCAAACACTACTCCTGCATATACATGCAGGAGTAATGTCTACATGAGAGTGGAGTAGGTCAAACACTACTCCTGCATGTATATTTAGTTTATTAAATGAAAACTTTAGTTATCTTCCCTTTTTTAAGTGTATTATGTAAATATAAATAAATATATATATATTCAGAAACAGGTTTGAAACATATTCACATAGATATTAGATTTTTTTTATATGAGGAAAAAGAAAACAGTTATGTAATCAAATTTTAATAATAAACAAAAATAAAACATGGAACTAAAAAAATATTACAAAATTTAATATTTGCATAAATTTTTCAAAACAATAATTAATAACTATTTCTGTTCCTCTGTATTGGATATTTTTTTTTGTCAAATTATGACACTTTATTGTTAATAGCAATTCGCATATCTGCTTGTGCATCCAAGTGATTTCTGAATTTTGTTTTGATTGACAAAAGAGCATACTTCACAAAGAATTACTTCACATGCAGAAAGGCATCTTTTTCTTTTGTGATTGTTTTCATGTCTTCACAGAACAAGGCATCTTCCATTATAGCAACACTATGCTGTAGCACCCAGACAGGATAGTAGTTAATGACGCTGCCTACCATACCAAAAGGTTCGAGTTCAAATCCCAAAGAAGGCATGGATGTTGTAATGTAAGTGTGTAATGGTTGTTTAGCAAGGAGCACTAAAAGCAGAAGGTGAGGCAAAATCCTTGAGAAGTTGGTGGTAGGAGACTTTCTGACCAAATTCAGAGCATTCTTCTTCAAAATTCCATTTTGGTGGAAGCTTAGTACTTAGAAAGGCCCAGCAATACCTAAAGTACCCACTTAGATACACAGGTGCTGGTTTTCCTTCAATCTGTCAGGTACTAAAACAAGCTTATTTTTGTTGCCCATCAGTTATTATGAAGGGACAAACAAACATAAGCTTGATTTAGGTAATTCTGATTATAGATGTTAAAATATACATTATGAACATAAACTCTTTAGAACAAAACAATTTCAATAAATAACTATTTGATTTGAATATATTCAAACATCATATATACTAATATTTTCAGATTTTTTACCATACAATGTTTACAAGAGAAGGATTCGCGAGACAATTAAAAATTATTATTATTTTACAAATCTCTGAAAGCTTTTTATCAGTTTCAAATTATTTGAATGAAACTATTTTGAATTTACTTAAAAAGCCATATTTTCATCCTTTAACTGAGATGCTCGCATGTATGTATTCTGACTCAACACAAATTCAAACATTAAAATAAAAATAACATCAGAAACATATATTATAAAATTTAATTCAATCTAATACATTATTACTAGATGTAAATTAAAGAGTATAAAATTCTAAAATACACATGCAAAATCTGATGTGCACATCACATTACTTATTAAATTCTACAAAAACTGCAGATTTTGAAATTTAAACACTGCTCAGTCTTTGTCACATGGGAGTCAAACTTCTTATAATTTCATTTTTTATAATGAGTATAAAAATGTCCCAAATATTTTTGCAGACATAAGGAAGCTGGAGATCGCATTAAAATAGATTTCGTTATTCGTCAAAAATAATTTTAAAAAAAAAGTTTTACATTGCAAAAACACAACTATTTTCATCATTTAAAGCATTTCAATGATAATTGGGAGTATAGACTAGGACCAATGATTGTGAAAATTAAGGCTAGGTAAAGGTGTGTGTGTGTATACATACACATTTGGTTCTGGCAATTACAATAAAAAGAGAGATGCACAACTATAGCAGTTCCGTATACAACAAACATTCTATAGCTAATCTTTTTTAGTTATGTGAGATAAATACATACACTGGTGTGCAAAAATTAAGGACGAGACGGTTTTTTCAATATAACTTTGTACAAAAGCTTTCCAAATCAACACATTTAATACCGTAAGATCCCCAATACTTAAGGACATGAGTAATATAAGCAACACTTACTAAAAGAGAAATCAGAGGGATAAAAAGAAGCTTTATTGAAAAAGTAGCATGGAGCGCAATGCGTCTGAAAGCCGAAACATCCTGTGATGGGTGTCCAGAAAGAAACATCTGGTCTTTAATAGGGGATATGATCTCCCCTGACTGCTAGGCAGGTTTCACAGCGTCTGCCCATGCTGAGAATGAGGGTGTCAATGAGTTGTTGAGGCATTGCTGCCCATTCGTCTTGCAGCGCCAATCAAAGCTCCGGAATCGTTACTGGTGGTAAGGTACGAGCTGCCAAGCATCTGCCTAGAAAATCCCATACATGCTCGATGGGATTGAGATCCGGAGATCGTGCCGGACAATCCATACGTTCAATATCCTCACTCTCTAAGAGCTGTTTGGCAGCTACTGTGCGATGACATGGTGCATTGTCGTCCATGAAAACGAACTGCGGACCCATAGCGCCTCTAAAAAGATGCACATATGGAAGAAGAATCTCGTTACAATAACGGGTCCCGTTGACTGAACCTGCGTCGAAGATGTGAAGGTCTGTACGACCACCAAGCATGATGCCTCCTCAAAAGAGAACACCGCAACCTCCATACCTGTCCCTTTCAATGATGTTCGAGGGATGATTGCGGCTTCCCCGCTCTCTCCAGATGAGTATGCGATAAGAATCGCTACTCAGACTGAATCTGCTCTCATCTGTAAAGAGTACTCGTCCCCATTCATTGTCTCTCCAATTCCGGTGTTCCTGGCACCACAGATAACGCCTTCTCCGATGGGCAGGCGTTAGAGGTACACACCATACAGGGCGTCGTGCAAACAGACCACCACCGTGCAGTATTCTGGCCACGGTAAAACGCGATATCGGTCGTCCAGTCGCCTGTGTCGTGTGTATAGCGATTTCTCCCGCTGTCTGCCGCCTGTTTCTTCTGGCCTGTAAGGCAATATACCGGTCATCTGCGAGTGTGGTTCCTCGTGGACGACCACTACAAACCCCCCCCCCGGATAGCTTTTCCTGTAGTTTGAAATTATCTCCAAAGTCGTGAAGCATTGTTGTGAGCAATTCCGAACTCTGCAGCCACACTTGTCACACTGCGGCCTTCCTCCAACTTCCCAATGATTCGACCTCGGGTAAAAGCATCCAGATGTCGTCTAACAGATTGATTATTCGCCATTTCTCGCTGAGGCAGCAACTCGGTGTGATTTTTAACTGCTATACGGCGTGTAATCTCTTTGCCAGAAATACTGATCTTACACCGACAACATGCTTTATACTACTCAGACACTCCCCCATTACGTCTACCTGCATATCTGCGCATGTGCTACCGTACATCACCTTACTTAATCTCCTGATTGGTCTTCCTGTCTGCTCTGCCTCTTCGTTCAGCTGATATGCTAATTTTTCAACTTCGTCCTTAATTTTTGCACACCAGTGTATGTATGTACAGACATCATTGAAAAAATTCCTTTTGGAAAAGAAGTCGTTTATTCTGTGCGTATATACAGATGTTATGCAAAATTATGCATGACTGTTTGCCAGGAAATGCTCCAACGGTTGAATGTTGATCTGAACTTTCTGGAGAAAAAGGTGACTGGTGATGAGACCTGGGTCTATGAGTATGATCCTGAGTCGAAGTGTCAAAGCTCAGAATAACACACTGCTTCCTCTCCGAAGCCCAAGAAAGCTCGCATGAGCAAGTCGCGTGTGAAGTGCCTGATTGTTTTTTTTTATGGTGAAGGAGTGATTCAAAAGGGTTTGTTGCTCGTGGACAGACTGTCACAGGTGACATTTACGTTGGAGTGCTCCGCCGCTTGAGGGATCGAGTCCGACTGGCATCTGGATTCTGCACCCGCCAACGTTTGGGGCAAGTTCAATGTGACAACACTGACGCAGCCACCCTACAGTCCCGACTTGGCTCCAAGTGACTTCTTCCTCTTTCCCCGAATCAAGACAGTCCTAAAAGGAAAGCGATTCGACCCCATCCAACAGGCTTCGACGAGAGCCCTTCACAGCATGACACTCGAGGCCTTCCAGAAGGGCTACGAACAGTGGAAGGCACGCTGTGTTGATGCTGAAGTATTATATTTTGAAGAATTTTAGTCCGCTGTACTTAAATATCCAATAAATTTCTATTTTGAGGTAAGTCTTTAAACTTTTGATTCACACCCTGTATAATGATTGCATTACATTAAGATATATATATATTTCTTACTTTGAGCTAAGTGGGTCATCAGCAGAAAACTGAATATTGAACTGAGCTGCCCAATATTCAGCCGGGACCAATCCATTAAAATGGATTCCCACATGCCAGCTCTAACAACATTTTTCAGTCCCTTTTTCTGAAAATGTGTTTGGTTACTTGTGTGCTTTCCTAATTTATAACATTAAATATGGTGTATTATATTTTTAAAATTTATTTAACTTTATGATAACTCTTATGTATGCTCTAACTTTTAAACTCTTATGACAATGCATAGATCGGCAGAAATTTTAAATAAAACTATTAATTTTTTGGGAATATGACACAGGAGCTAAAAAAATTTTTTTTAGACAGTAATGGTCAAAAGTAGTTTTATTTAAATTTTCTGTTAAAGGTTGTTCTCAAATTTTGTATTTTCTTAATACAATATTTTGATTTACAGTATAAAATGGGTCTATAACCAGAACATTTTAAAGTTTTTAGTCACTCTCAGTTTTACTTGGGACAACAAATTAACAAATGATATTTATTAAAAAAAAATGTCATTGTAACTTTTTAAGTTTATTTTTTAACAGTTTTAAGATATTAATATATATTTATTTGGTTTAATAAAAAGATACAGTTTAATTTAAATATTACAAAAGCCTGATGAACAAAACTGAATTAAGAGTATTAATGAACTATTAAAGCAACAGATTAATAACATATTTAATTTTATAGCATACTTCATTTAAAATCTTTCCTAAAGCAGTTTTGAATAATGAGAATAAATATGGCACTAGTTTCAATTCACTCAGCATCATCAATTTAAAATTTTTTCTCTCACAGTTTTCCTCAAAGCAGCTGTTTTACATAATAGGAATAATTATGCCTATGAACCTATTGGCCTTTCTATACATCTAACTTTTTTAATCTATTTTAAAAGGGTCAACTTTGTGGAAAACTTCTGACTCGTATTCACGTTACACATGAGGAAAACCACAAAAACCTCATGCAGCCAGTATTTTCAATCCCTAAGAAGACTATTTGGGTTAAACTACAAATATTCTGTAGCCACTGATTAGCTTTCCTACATTACAGTTAACTTCTTATAGGAAATAAGTTTTCAATTTTTTTGAGGGGGTAAGATGTGTTGAACAAAGATACACACAACAAACTTTTTTATTAATATTTTATTACATCATATAAATAAATTAATGATACTGATATTACATAAATATATGAAAACTGCATAAAAAACTACCCTTGCATTACTAAGATAACAATTTTTTTAAAACATTTAATTTTAAGAATAATAAAATAAAAAGTTTTTAACAAGCTAAATTTTCAGGATATGACTTGCATTCTGACACTTCAAAGCAACTTTTTTGTAAATTATTACTGGAATTTATTATATATTTTTAGCTTTGGTATTATAATGCTAGTTAACAGAATTTCTCACTTATTCAGGGTCCATATCAACTCAAACACCTCCTAATTATTATCTATCATTTTGCTCATACTTGCATAAATAATTTTCTAAAATTGCATGAATTGAAATTTTCACTTACATCTAAACCCTTCAGAATCTGATAAGCAAAATAGCAAATAAACACACCACAGCTCATGCTGTCATCTTGGCTTGTGTGTTTAGGGAAGGAGATTCTCCAATTGTCAGTTACATTTAAAATATTGTTAAGTAAATTTTTCCATAATGAAATTAACATTCTGTCCAGAATGTACATCTAATGGATCATAAAACTCAAACTTCCTTTCTTGAATATAGGCAACTAATAAAACCCAATGGTTATTATTAATAAGAGCTGGAATGAAAACAAATTTAGCACACAATAGCTTATCTTTCGTCCATAAATTTTGATACAAAATGTCTGACTGAAATAAAACTGAATGGATACACATAGCAGCTAAAGAACTTGAATTTAAAAGAACATGATGTAAGAAAGCATCAATTACATTATCAGTGAGCCATCCAAGCTGAAAAGAATTCGAAGTTGCAGTTTTTAATAATAAAATTTCTTGTTTAGGAATAAAAGGATCTAAAGACTTTATATCTCTTAATGTAAGGGGAATGTTACCAACACGGATAATACACTTTCCAACATCATCAACATTATTAATCTTTGGAGTAAAAGATGCATATTTATTTGTATTACCTAACTAGTTACTATTAACACTTGATATGGTAGTAATACATTTATTTACAGGAGGCTTATATGCATTAGGCAAATATAACAAATCTTCTTTAATATTTTCTTTATCATAAGAGGAAGGAAAATCTGGAGTTTTGCGCTTAAGACCTTTCTTGCTTGTCGTTCGGAACAATGGTTGTTGCGTTATTTTTTGATTGGGAGCGATGCGGGGGGCACGGCAATTTATCAGAGAATTCTTGCAGATGCTTTAACTGTAACACACCTCTACAGTTAGACACCATATTTTTAAAATTTTTTGTAATATCTGATAAGAGCACTTTTTGAACTGTTGGATTAGGTAACATGCTCAGCAGTTCGGACATTAATGCTCCACAATTTTCTATTTTATTTTCAGTACAATTCGGCACAGAAAGTGTAGAAACTAATTTTGAATTAAATTTAATTTCAGGGTAATTATTTTCTATTCTAATGGGAGATTGACTCTTGATGGAAAGATTACATGCTTGTCTGCATGCAAAAGAATGAATTTTGTGTATATGCTTGCATAACCGGCTAACATCTCCACAATCACAAAAATACATATGACTACACAAATTTAAACATGGAAGTTTAATACAGTTTAAATAACAATGGTCAATTAAAGGGCACACTTCATCAATAAGTTTAACGCTATATTGAATACTGTTATTACTTTGAGATTTGATAACCCAAGAAGAAGTATCACATCTAATGATAGAATCATCAGGAATCTTCATTCCAGATTCATGTCTATTATGGTACAAAGGAGGATATACGCTTGGTTTGCAGTTAATTTTTATTTTATAATTATAGGCAATAAATATATCTTCTTCAATTTTCAAAAGCAAATTTATCAAATTATCTAACCTTCTATTAAATTTACGTTTAAAATACATAGTTTTTATTTTGTTATGGAAAGATTCACAATACATATTTGTATCTGTAAATGCATGAGGAAAATTCCTATATGACATAGCCCAGAGATTAGCCCTACAGTAATACTGTTCCTCAAAATATTTAATGAATGATGGTGCACGAGTCAAAAACTTCTGCAAGAAATTATCCATCATGATTGCAAATTCACCTGAATTATTTTCTTCCATTAATGTTGTCAAATTTAAATAAAGTTCTTTTCGTAGATCGCAATCTGGAACCATTGAAAACAATTTACGATGCCAAGTGTGGTGTACATGCCATTTACATAATAGATGCTTAATATCTGGACCAAAAACTTGATTAAAAGCAGAAAAACTAGTCTTATCATCATCTGTCATGATACAATTTACGCTTAGTTCAGGTACTGCACATTTGATGCTTAAAAACAAATGATACATTGTGTTATAATCTAAATGATTAGTGATGAAATGGGCTACAGGATATCCAGCACCAAATTCATCAGGAACAATTAAATTTATCAGAAAGAAATCATACTGATTTGTTTTATGAGTTGAATCTATGCAAAGAATTCTATTACAACCTTGGATCATCATGGCTTTTTGTTCTTCAGTCTGCAAACCAAGTGCAAAAGATTCATGAGCAAAAGGTAATTCATCCAGACCTTTAGGACCATACAATGTACATCTTCCCTGAGGTTTATAAAGAAGTACAGGATTGTACGATTCTTGCTTAAGTTTTTCAACCATAATGGCAACTGAAAGTGAATCATTACTATGGGAATGCAACGACGATGCTGACAATTTTGTATAATAATTTATACGCTTTCGTGTTATAAAAAACCTCTTTAACATCTAAGCTATCTCTATTTCCACGAGATCCCAGCCCATCTCTAATAATATCCTGAATTTGTTCAGTAGGGACACCTAACTGTGCATAGGCTTTAATCTGATCACGACAACTTTGACTTAATTGTTGAAATTTTGTATTTTCAAAGCACAACTCATGATTACGACTTGAATGAAAAATAACTTTAACGAGATTAGCTTCCTCCCACACAAAAATTCTTGAAGGACATTTCATATCCACAGGTATAGTGCCTTTAACATTTTTTCTGCTAGACAGCCTTGTTGTTTTAGTCTGCGTTACATAAAACTGACAACAGTAATAGTGATATGTTTTATTGGCTTTAATTTTCTTCCCACAACACTTTTTAAATGAACTGAACGAATTAGCACTTTCTCTTTCTAACCACAAATGAAAGTCTGATAAAGATTTAAAAGTATGCTCTAGTAAAGGCATATTTATATTATGGGCATCAACTAAATGTTTATTACATTGACTAATAAATCGAAAAGTCAGTTGACAATCAGGAAAGATGCATGGAACATAGTTATCTTTATTGTTCTCGCCATTACAAACTTTTATATGATTAAAAAACTTACCACGTGTCTCACAATTTTTGTTACATTTATTACAAATGAAATTTATTAAAGTTTTAATCTCATCAGAATCACGTTTACAAGAATTTCTTTTATGCTTGGAAAATGATTGCTTACATGAATAGGATTTCATACACAACCCACATGTTCTTGGATACTTCATCTGTTCAGTTACTGAACCAGATGAAGCTTTACATTTACTCTTATGATTATAAAAAGACTGCTTTGAAGCATAAGACCTCTTACAAACATCACAAAATTTTAAATACTTACTTTTAATCTCTTTTGTACAACTGCTAGTTCCTTCACGAGAATCTGTGTGAAACTTACCTACTATTGAACAGCTGGCATTTGCATTAGAACTTTCATTTACATCTCCAGAACCGCCAAACATAATAATTGCAGATGAAGGAAAATATTCATGATCAGCAACAGAGTTCCCTTTTTTTTGCCTTTTGCAGCTAAAATCAGATAATGAATATTATTCATTTGTGAGGGTGAATAAAAAAGCATTGACAAAAAATAATGATATTAGCCATTTTATAAAAATTCAAAGTCTTCTGACATTATCGTAAAAAATTATACGGGCATATGAAGATGTTACCATCTTTTGGTTATATTATACAGGGTGATTCAAAATGAGTTTAGTGATTACAAATGGCTATAATTATTTAACAGAAAAGATAAAAATTAATTATCCATAAGAATTACACAGAATGTAGAAGTAAGTTCAAACTTTTGTTTATGTACTTTATAAATGTTCTGTGCGACTCCCCTTTGGTAACATGGACAACATCTAAGGAGTAGTCAATTTCATGTCAAACAGTCTGAAGTATATTTGGAGTCACCACCACAAGTGCATTAGAAAAGCACATTCTAAGTTCTGGATGCAGATACATCCTGCGATTTCTTTCTATGGGATTATGTGTGAAAAACTTTGTGTATGTGCTTTGCTGAAAAACATTCCAGATCTAAGAATGCACATTTATAATGGATGACTGCTCAGATGTACGTGTTAAGAAAAGGAGTCACATAGAATATTTATAAAGTATGTAAGCAAAATTTTGAACTTTCTTTTACATACTGGGTAATATTTATAAACTCTTTTCAATTAAATAGATATACTGATTTGAAATCACTATACTATATTCATTCTGAATCACCCTGTATAATCAATATTAATTAAAAATTCACTCCTAATCAATTTATTTATTTATTTGCAGGTGTAAAAATTATATATATATTTTTAATTAAATTAATTTTTTGGACACACAAAAACTCCTTATCAGTATTTCACAAAGTTTCAGATTTGCTAAAATGAAAAAATTTCATATCTAAATGAAAAATACAAGATTAACATGATATAAATAATCATCTTCAAACTAACTTTATTTAATTGCGAGTTTAAAGACTCGCTACATTTTGGAGAACTCGAGCAGAATTTCTCACAAAATAAGAAAGATTACTTCAATGAAAAATTTACTAAATGTCCACATACATGGACAGGAAAATCTGAACCTAAGTATGATTTTCCACAATATTTAGAAAGCTAGGAACAAATCTCTTACCTCAACTGATCTGATTTTTCCACTTTTAGATTGGAATGGATCTGTTGAACAGGAATCCAGTGATTTGGAACTGGTGTGACACTTTTCCTTAAAAAAAGGAGGGAGGGAATTAAAAATATTTATTGACATAAAACAATTTCACCACTTTTGGTCAGAATTTTACTAAATTCCAGAAATGTTAGTTTTAAGCAATATTTTAATGAAAAACTGATCATACAATATAAATAGTCATGTTTGATCAAGCATAAGTAATTCATCACTTACCTTGTGTCTGATTCACAGCTTGAATTTCGAACATCGTTCTCAGGAGAAATTAGGCAACATTTTCTGTGCAAGATAAAGGATTATATTAGTAAATAATACAGATATGCAATGAATTTCGAGCATTGTTCTCAGGAGAAATTAGGCAACATTTTCTGTGCAAGATAAAGGATTATATTAGTAAATAATACAGATATGCAATGAAGAATAATAATTTAATGAAATGTACACGACTTGCAAATATAAATAATAATGTTTGATTAAGCATACAAGAATTTATGATTTACCTTGGATCCGTTTCATAGCTCAAAGATGCTACATGCTTTGGTGAAACCAGGCAAGGCTTCCTATGGAAGATAGAAGCATTATGTTTATGAGTAATTTCATATCCACATCCTAAGAAATTAATCTTGATAAAAGCTCTAATTTATTGTCCTTGGAAAGTTAGAAACAATATCTCACCTCAACTGACAACCCTGTTCTATATTTTGAGTGAAACGTTTTCGCCCTACATGAATCCAACCATTAGGATCTGGATGAGCAGATTTCCTGAAAGGTGGAGGAAACATATCTTGTTTACCGTTGCACAAAAAGAAATTTACTAATTCTTTAATAATTCACGAAATGTCAAAATTACTAAAAAGGAATAACTGTTATGAAAAATGGATGCCGCATAGGGTACAAATGATTACGATTCACCACTAATGAATTATCATTTACCTCAAGAAAGAAGACAATTCAGAATTTTCCTTTAGGTTCTTTTGAGTAACAGCAGCAGATGAACACTGTTGAAATTCTCTGTTGAAAAAATTAATTTATATGCAATGAAGTATAATAAATATCAATTTAGAGAAAAGAGTTCATGAACAAAAATTTATAGATTTTGTAGTACTTTATGGATTTGCATAAAAAAGCTACCTTGTTTGAAGTTGCTGTTCAGTTTCTGAAGGAGCTTTCACATTCAACTGTGATGGCAGTTTCCTGTGGAATAAAATAATTATGATTACACTTTTCTGCATTATTTTGTAAAAAAACAATTTTAGAGCATCAAAGCTAAAGTCAAGCTGTAAAATGCACTGCAAACTATTCTGTATGCTGTTTTTTCCCTTTATTCTGTAGCTTATATATGTTACTGTTTAAATACTATTTTTCCATAAGCAATTTATTAAATAGAACAGCCACACAGTTTTTGAGGTAAGTTTGACAGCTATGCAAAAATTAAGGCCATGGGGGGATGCGTTTTCTCCCCTCAGCAGTGATGATTCATTAGAAGATGCGGTTGATCTTTACATTATGGTAACTTGGCGATTTTTTGGCGAAAATTTGGCAACCAATAATTTGTAGTACTTTATGGATTTGCATAAAAAAGCTACCTTGTTTGAAGTTGCTGTTCAGTTTCTGAAGGAGCTTTTGGCAACCAACTCTCCTACAGCAACCCTCTATTTTTTTTTCCCCGCCGACATTTTGTCTTCACAAAGTAAAGACGTTTCTTTTCTTCTTATCTACTGAACACTTCTTCCAACAATCTACTAGCCGAATTACACTTATGCTATAAATTTTATCAAACAAAACTGCTTAATCATGACAAATATTCACTGCAAAATTGGGAAAAAGTGCACAATACCATACTCCTTACGCGTTTTTCAAAATAACACATACACATAAACCATGTACACGCCGACTTATTTTTACTTAAAAAAACATCCCAGAAGTGCACAAAAATGGCATTGTGCACACTCTTCACTATATCCATGTACACTGCTTTTTTCTCATAAATTAGAAAAATTTCACAAAAATACATGACAATTTTCTCAATCTTTAAACCCGGTAAAAAGAACATATATGAAATTACCTGATCGCGAAAAAGTATTTACCCTTTACAAATATGAACATTTCCACATATAAAATAAATAAAATATCCAAAAACTTTTACCTCTAAATCATCTATTACATTATACACGTCACCAACGAATTCATACCGCAAGCATTACAAATACTTAGTATCAAATATTTAAATTATTTCCATGCACGTTTATTTCAACTTAAACGTATACCAAATTCCTACAAACATAAAATTCACAAAATAACTATCATTTCATTAAAATATAATTAAATTCAAAAACACTACTTAAAATATAAATGAGCACATACATTAAATTAATAAAAATTACCTTACAATCCTAATTACTTTAAACTAAATCATTGCTAATAACAATTTTCCCAATAATACCAAATTCCTTTCCACCTTACATTTAGAACAATGCATAAAAATAATATCCTCAAATAATTAAAAATACTAACTTACCTAATCTTCTTCAGAATCTTGATTACGTGGCGGATACACTTTTCTAATTCATTCAATAAAATTATTGAAAGATTTTTTCTGCGAATTTTTCCTCCATACTTCCTCCGCTAAATAAAAAGCAAACTTCTCTTTATCACAATGCTTAAATACCCATTTCGAATTCACTTAGGGCCATGAGATCCAAAAATTACACAACACTGTTTCACACAACACAGAATAAAGCTAAATACAAAATTTCCACATTTTTCCCGATTTCCCCCCCTTTTCCGATTAAAGAACCGTAATTCGTCCATTAATATCACATGACATATCCCACGATCTCTCATTTCCCTCACGCAAAATAATGCGTAATCGGAACTGAGTACTGCTCACATTATTACCAACGTCCCAGGTAGTAACCTTTATCGCCTCCAAAATGTCGCCAAACTACCAGTTACCATATTGTAAAGATCAACCGAAGATGCTCTCCTCTGCAGTGACTTAGGCAATATTTTCAGCAATCAGAAGATTAACTGCCTGGTAGGCTGTATTATTTTCTTAACAAATATTAAATGAGCAGCAGGTAAGTTATAACATATATATATAAACACTAACAATAATGCATATAGTTAATAAACTCAGATTCATGGACAATATTTGGTATTAGCATGACGTTCATATTTTCAGAAACCAGAAGAAACACATACTAATCACTAGCAAAAATGCCATTTATTAAATTCAGACTGGCAAAGGACTGATTCTTTTGTACCAAAATATCCTACATGTACAAATAAAAATTCTCTGTGCTTCGTCATTCACTTTCAAATTTGCCGTTATCTTAATAGATGCGTCATTTGCAGCATGTTAGAATCATAGGACAAGGACTGATTTCAAAGTGATGCACTTTAAAAAGATTTATTATAAACACACACACATATTTATCTGATTGTAATTCTTTGTGCATGAAAGTGATCTGTAGTCACAAGGTTAATGTCTTTTAAACAGCTACAGTTTGAAACAAATTGATGTTTATCACCTGTGTAATCCCAACAGAACATATAAGACAAATAAAATTTACTTGCCTAATTTTTTATTGTGAATGGAAAAATTACTTATTTTCCAAGAAAATATCTCAAGCTTGCCACAGAAATAAAGAATTTATTTCAGAGTTTGGCAAAGTGAAATTTAAAAGTGTTTATTATCAAGTAGATTACATGCAAATGTGATTTCTTGCATTACAGCTTTCAAATAACATGGGAATGGATAGCAAGTTAAACTTTTTTTTGTGTGAAACAGAACTTTGCACTGAGTATCTCTAACCAAATTTCTACAGAAATAATTTTGCAGTTGAATATGGATTTTCTTTTCTAGTGTTTGAGCTTGCATGAGAATAGTTGTGTCATCAACAAAGAAAATTTGAATTTTACAGTGTTGGGAAGAATTATAAGCACATATATAATAAAATAAGGAACTCAGTCTTGGGCCTCTTGTTCTGTAATCTGCCTCTGCACTGAAATGATCCATGACAGATAAAAATTCCTCATTAAAGAAGCCACTACATAAGCCTTTGAGAACATTAGAAATTTGAATGTTATTGACTAGGCGATTATGTTCTCCAGCTGTCACAAGTAAGTGCAATAGCTGCTTTATCAAGAAAGCATTAAGTTTTTTCAAGAAAACAATATACAAGTTGTATTCTTAGGCATTGAATTTTACTTGTCAAATTTCATTACTTTAAAAAGAAAAATGAATAAAGATTTTGATAGTTCAACAGTTGCTTAGTGTGATTCAGAAATTCATAGCTTGGCTGACAAACAGATTGCTTAAATATTTAATGCCTTGCTGTAAAAATATTTCTTTGTGTTTGAATTTCGAAGAAGGAAAGAAATTATATATATATATATACATACCTGGACAGAGCTGATTCAGCAACAACTTCAGAATACAGACGAGAGGCTGAAGATGTTAAAATATCGCTGCCGCCATCACAGAGAGGAGGAAAATCCAATGAACTTCGAAGCTCTATTTTACTGGTACTTTTGGAAGTCTCAGTTAAAAGTTGCATCAAAACTTGAACAAACAGTGTAGCTAACTGCCGTGTTCCTGCTGCATTCAAATGCAGCCCATCCAGAGCCATGCATCCACTCCAGGCACGAGATGACATGCAGAAGGTTACATTATCCAGCTCTTCACAGAGATCAATCATTTTTTCATTAAACTGAGAACTCTTGTTGTTGACAGAGCGCAGTCGAGGTCGCAATTCGTCTCTCTCATTATAAGTTAAATACTTCGAATCCACTCTGGGCAAAATTCCTGATATGACTACCCGCGCATACGGATTCACTCTACTCACTTCCTGAATTAAACTTTTATATTTTAAGACACTGTCATCCACAGTAGAATCCATATTATTGGTCCCTACATAAAAAAGGATACAATCGTATTCGTTAAAGGATGAAATTTTTTTGGTCAATCTTTCTATTGTTATGCCCGGAAACGCGAGAGCATGCAGTTTATTATCATACAGCTGAGACGGTAAATATTGGTACACATATTTAATCATGGAATCACCGGTTATCAGAACCTTCATAGTCGATTACAAGTTATAAAAACTTTAAAATTACAAGCCCGTTACACCACACCGAACGACCTAATATTAATAATACTACTACGAACAAAGACAGATTGAACAAAAGCTTGGCTACTTTTGAACAATGCACTTGGCTCTAAAATTTATTCTGGTAACCTTACATTGCATCAGCGATTTCGAAAGGCATCATGGGAAAAAGTACACATCTTTCGGTAAACTTCCGGTATCAGGGACTCAGTTATCTGTAAAATTCACATATTCTTTGCAGATGTCAGACAAGCGTCTAGCCCCTCAGATGCTAGTTTCCTCCTGATTCCTCCTTGATCGTTTGCGCAGATTCACGCGCAGCGTGTTTACCCCAAGGAACTGGGAGTGGTCAAAGCCGATTTTTTTAAAACGCCAGGCGTTTAAAACGTTTAAAAAAATAAAAATTAATTAATTTTATTAGTTTTTCAGAAATTCTTTTTAATTGGTATATATATTTATTTGTTCAGATGTTTTATTATAAATCTATACATAAAGGAAGAATTCCTGATTTATTCATTTATTCACGTACAGATCATCGCCCGAAGCTATTAGAGATACAGATATCAAAACTTAGGAGCTTATTACTTTTGTATCGAAGATGTTATTTAAGAAGCGATTTTTTAAGATTTGGCGTGCAAAACATGTTTTTATGTTTTTTCATATAAGGAAGAAACAGATGTACATAAGATTCTTGCTTTAAAATGTATGCAATATGAATACATAAAAACTAATTTCAAACGTTTTCAAAATTCGGCAACGAAGGGGGGGAGAACGTGTTCTTCACATATTCCTTCATACCTCAGATATCCATAAGACACACTTATGAATTATTGCTGTAAAATGTAAGGAATACAAATAAATGCTGACATCAACATGTGTGCGGAGGGGGACTGATTGGCGTAAAATACAAGTTTACATAATGTACAAGTAAGCCTTATTAAAGGTGCAAACCAGATATGTAAAGCTAGTTAGTATTAAAAAAAAACTTAAGGTTTCTATCCGTTCCGCCGGCGCAAATCTCGCCAAGCAGACTTTATTGGCGACAACATACAGTATACAGGTAAATTTTATTAAAAAAATGTTAGTTCTAAGAATTCTTTTTAAAAAAAAAAGGCATAAACATTTTAATGTCGCTTAAAATTTTATAAAAAGCCAATAAATAAAGACAACAAATTTGTAAAAAGACATTAAGAATTTACTATGCTTTCATGGTTCAACATCCTGATTCGCTGGTTCATATCACGTGACCCCAAGCGATCTCATCTCACGTAAACTACTCTACAAAAATCTAATGCTCTTAGTAATTATCCACATTAATTTCAAGTTAAATCTTAATTTGGAACACAAGTTTAAATGCAAGAAATATTTCAATTCGTACGAATAGCTTACTCAGAAATTATGTAAAACTGCAGTGCTTTACTTCGCTAATGCATTCTCATTAGAATTGATGAATTTAAGCCTTGACTTTTCTATATTTTTCGGCTTCGGGTAAGTGCTGTGATTGCATCCTAATTAACTTAATTACCGAAAATTGCCTTAAACATAAAACTGAACTATCTGATAAAAATTATATGTAATGATATGCCAGTATTGAAAGAAACAATCAATCTGATAAGAAAAAGCTGCGACTTGTTTTGAAAATGAGGCGTAAAAGGTTACCAGCGAGAATATTTCGTTTGGCATGGGTTGTACCATTATTGGCGACTTTATCGCTTGCGCCGGCAAAACGGAAAAGTACCGGTTTCTATTATTTAATGCTATTAATAATTAAAACTCCAAAATAAAAATGTAGCAGCATGTGGCAATTCACAAAACTGTTATGAGTTTGTTACCATGTTCAATTAGTTTTAAACAATTCTACACATAATAAAATGGCCAGTGCACAACATGTGAATGTACATGGGGTTGAATAATTAGAAAATAAAAAACTTGACATATATTAAATAGCAAGTATTGAATAGTAGAAAATATTGCTTACCGTTCAAATTTGGACAAATATTAAATAGCAAATATTGAATAGTAGAAAATATTGCTTACCATTCAAATTTGGGATTGAATCAGTTTCACCAAAATATATTTATCTACATTAAAAATGTTTGGTAATAATCTATTTACTGAACACTTTAAAAGTCAATGAATGATTGATTGTATGGACAATATTTGGTATTGTTGCACTTGGGGGGGAAGAAAGACAGTAATGCAAAGAGGATGAACAAAAATAGACTTACTCATTAATCACAGAATATATCAGTCTATCACGAGGCCCTGAGATAAAGGTTCAAAACCCTGTTCTGACCTTCTACATCTGTTCCCGATCATTTTAAGGATTAGAGTTGGAATTTTCTTATTATTAAAGAGAAGTTCTAAAGAAAGAGATAGTATTATATAAATAAGAAAAAAATATCACCTGACACATATAAAACACTTACAGGCAGTTGAAAGATGTTTTAGATGATAAAAATGAACAAAAGGAATTGTGAATAGGTACTAATGACTATTGTTAAAATATATATTTTTCAATAGATGTATTAAGTTTCTTCAGTGGAATTATGTGTAAAATTTTTGTGATCCAAAATAATTTTTAGAATTGTATTATTGTCTTCATTCTGTGAAGTTATTGTAGAAGTTTTTGTCAGTTTCCTTTTCGTTTTGTATTTGAGAATCTTTTGGGTATTATATTTTTATTAGATGGAATATCTTTATTAGCAGTTGGGAAATGTATTTCGGGTAGAGTAGACTTTAAGGTACCCCTTGTATTTTGGCGAAGTTGTTGTTTGATTTATCGCCAAGTTGTTGTTTCATTTATGGTAGCCTGAATAGTTGAATGTTATGGAAACCTTATTGTGACGTAATCGGGTGCATGCATGATTCAGGGAAATTTTTAATCATGGGATGTTTTGTAAGCGTTTTTGTGGTGTGTGTTTAGACAGTAGAATGGCTAAATGTAGTAAGATTAATTTGAAGTTTCTGTACAATTTGGAGCAAAAGGGGAAAAGAGCTTTAATTGACTGGTGTGTAAATGAAGGTTTACTTAGTAGCCATTATAAGTGTTCTGTATGTACAGGGTGATCAGCGAATAAGCCCTGATTTCAAAATTAAATATCTCTACAACAAAAATCGATAGAATTATGCGGTAAACTGTACATTTATTAGCAAAACTGTAAAAATAGTGTACAAAAGTGTAGAAATTTAGTTACGAAAATCGTTAACAGATGGCGCTCTGCATTGAAAATTATTTCTGAAAGGAGTCAAAAAAATAATTAAAAAAATAAAGCAGCCCTTGCAATCATAATACAATTTTTTCAAAATGTTCACCATTCGAAACAATGAGGTGGCGTAAATGAACAATGAAATTTGACATCACGTCTTGCAATGTCTCGACGGAAATGGAATAACATGCAACACTAATGAACGATTCAAGCTCATCTAGAGTAGCAGAATTGATTCGATAGACAGCATCTTTCAATGCGCCCCACAGAAAGAAGTCACATGGACTCAGATCGGGAGAATATGGAGGCCAAGCTATTCCTGTGTCAGTAAATTGAGGATAATCTAACGCAATTACTCTATTCTCAAAGTATTCATGAAGAAAGTGAAAAGCTTTATTTGTTCGATGTGGTCGAGCCCCATCTTGCAGGAACCAGTCGATACCTGGTTGACCCTCCAACACTAGTTGAGTGCTGACAAATTGTTCTAAAATTGTAACGTAACGTTCAGTAGTTATCGTTTCTCATATGAAAAAGGGTCCGATAATGCCTCTGGTGCATACCACAGCCCATGTTACAACTTTAGGCGAATGCAGTGCTTTTTCTTCACACAATGAGGATTTTCAGTACATCAAAAGCTCCAGTTTTGTTTATTAACGATTCCATTCAAATGAAAATGTGCTTCATCTGTGAACCAGATGCAGCTCCCATCAAATCTGTCGTTGTTGATCATTGTTAGAATCTGATTCGCAAAGTCAACCCTTTGTTGCACAGCTTTCATGGGTATGGCCTGATGACTTTGGATTTTGTATGGAAACAGCCGTAGGCTATTTTTAAATATTTTTTTGTGTGCCCATTCAAACCTGTCTCTGATGCTTTTCTTAGGATTTTGCTGAACAAATCCAGAAGCTTTGGTTGCATTTTCAGGAGTGACTATAGTTTGCTTAGGCCCAACGTTTCCCTTTCGATCATCAGCCATGCTGCCAGTCCATTCGAATTTCGTGAAGAGCATGAGAATGTTTTTCGCATCGGGTCCAACTGGAAGATTCCACAGGACTGTGTTCTAATGGGCAAAATTCCAGAACCAAAATACACATTGTTCAATGAAATACATTATTTCACTTTCTACGCTAGCCTCTTTTCACTAGCCAACAGTTGTACTGATCACTTTCGACTTCGAAGCACATTCTAAAGGCTATTGTTAGGTCATTGTGATTACAGCGCCATCTGTTAGCGATTTTCATAACTAAATTTTATAAACTTTTGCACACCATTTTTACAGTTTTTCTAATAAACGTACAGTTTACCGCATAATTCTATCGATTTTTGTTGTAGAGTTATTTAATTTTGAAATCAGGGCTTATTCGCTGATCACCCTGTAGGAAGGATATGAGTCTAGTCGAACGTAAACACCGCTTAGATGGATGTGAATGAGTTTGTAGGAAGAAAGGTTCAGATGGTCACTATGTGGAGCGTTCGACCAGAAAGAGTACTTGGTTTGAAAAAAGTCATTTGAGTATGATTGATATTTTGATTTTTACGTGACTCTGGGTGTACGAAGTGAATTCGAAAATCATGATAAGCGAATATTTGCTTTCGGCAGTGCTTAAATGTATAACATGTTTTTCCTTTTTTATGTTATTTTATTGTTTGGTTTAAAATGTATTTTATTGAGATTATGTCTTTTTTGTTTGCCTATATTGTAGAATTTGGTACTCCTTTGACTTTTTAAGTGAAAATATATCGATGTGTACGTGGACAAAGTAAAGGGAGAGCGCAATGCAAGTTCCTGCAATTCTGGGATTTTTTATCAAGTGAAAATAGGTCGATGTGTACATGGATAAAGTTAAAAGAGTGCGCAATGCCACTTTTTTAACTTTATCCATGTACTCAATTTTTGAGCAATTCGAGGAATTATTTTTAAGTGAAAATAGGTCGACGTGTATATGGATAAAGTCAAAGGAGTGGAGTGCGCAATGCCATTTTTATGCAATTCAAGGATTTTTTTTCAAGTGAAAATAAGTCGATGTGTACATGGATACCGAGTTTCTGCAATTGTTTGTCTTGTTATTTTCGGCAAAAATCGCCGCTTCGCAAGCCAAAATTAACGAGCCAAAGAATTGCACAAAATCAGTATCCATGTACCAGTAAAAATCGCCGAGGAGCACCCTAAAATATACTTTTACCTGTATTTCTTGTGCATTTAACATATCATATATTATCTAGTTGTAGTGGTGCTGATTTTAGAATCCTGTCTAACACGTCACATTGTTTGTCAGATTTTAATGAATCTACTTATTCTAAACATGTTTGATTTAGTTCATTCTTTGTGTTCCAGTGAGAGGGTCTGTGATTTTTTTTTTTTTTGGCTACTTAATTCAAAATTCATTTTTATCATCTTTAATAAGTGGATAATTCATTATGTATTGTAGTTGTAGTATAAGTAGCAGTATTTCTAGTGTGCTGATGTCAGTTATGTATTTAACAAGTAGCAGTATTTCTAGTGTGCTTGCACATACTCTACATAACTTATAAGGTATTTCTCCCGCGTTCTTGAAGTGGTGATTTGCACACTGGGCGCATATTCCAGAGGTCCGCAGTTCGATTCCCGGCGAAGGCATTGCTAATTTTTCATTCTCTCTTGCTTCCAATGTAAAATTCTAATGTCTGTACAGTGGCGCCCGAACTAAAAGGGTGTTAGATGATTGTTCTCCACACCCAGGATTTGGCAATTAATTCCCCCAAAAACCTCAGTCGCCCTTTAAAAGGAGGAGTATATAAAGTATTTCTCCCATCTTCTCGGCATGTCTTCATGGTGTGATGTGTATCCAGAGGTCCGTGGTTTGATTCCTGACAAAGGCATTGCATATTTTTCATCTTACCTGCTTCCAAAAAAATACCTAATGCCTCTACAAACTGATGAATCAATACAGCTGCATATATATCAATGAATGCATATCAGTGCACTGTATGTGACATGTACAAGTTTTGTTACTTTCATGTATAGTGTATATTTCTGTATTATGTGTTGATGAAACAGACCACCCATTCTCAGCTACATATAAACAGTGTTTCATTTGTTTTATGTTTGATTCTTAAATTCCAAATCTTACTTGTTAATTTACCTTTATTTGCTGTAATTAAGCGATGAATCATTTTATCTCTTGCAAATCTCATAATACCATGTACAGTCAAAAGTCGTTAATTCGGAATGATCTATAATCCGGACCTCAAAACTAAAAACTTTCTGCGCATGCGCCGCGTTGACACATGCGCATAGGCGTTGACACATGCGCATGCGCATGTGCGCGTAAGACCTTTTACGACTGCGCATATGAGTGTGCGCAAGTGCAGAATACATTTTCGCGTGCGCGTTTTATGTATAATGGACGTATAAGCTAAAATTATCTATTTCAGTTAATGTTGATGATTGCGTTGTTCCTTAATTTTCGAATTGGATCCGGCTTATTATTTTTTGCAGACTGTAAGAGCAATTTTATAAAAGTAAGCTTAAACTTTCGATCATATCAAATAGAATTTCCGATATATATTTGCTAACATGTAAAGGATCTAAAGCGAAAGTATGTTTTGAAATCAGAAATCTGTTTATCAATTTCACGCTGCTCGGCGGGGGGAACGCCGCGCGTAATGAATTGGAAGTTGATTTGTCAGCACTATCCTTATCTTGCGCAGATGTTTTTATTTGGCTTATAATTCCTTACCAAATGTAGTATTTCATCTCGATATGCTCCATCTTTGATATGATTTAAAACAAGTTCCTCATCATTATAATTTGCTTCCGATAGCGAAGAAAAGTAACAGAGGTTGTTGAAAACGAAAAAATTTCGATTGACAAATTAGTCGGTGTTCTTCACACAGCAATTATAGGACTTGAACAGCGGAACTTTGTAACTGAACAAGAAATTATGTCTGTTTAATAGAATTAAAGAGAAAGTATTATCACATGAAACGAAGCAAAACTTAAAACAACTTACATTGAAAGAAATGTTTAATAAAGTAAACAAATAAATATTAAGCTTTTTCTTTTTGCAAATTTTGATACCCTTTAGATCATAATTGTTCTTTATTTCATAAATTACGGTTTCATATTTTTAATTTTAGAATTTCTGCATGCCATCTTACGAGATTTAAACTGATGATCTATAATCCGGAATCGCCGAAGTCCCGACGAGTCCGGATTAACGACTTTTGACTGTATAGTGTTATCCAATCTCTTAACATTTTTTCCATCAAGGTAAATATATTTTAATGTTCGGTGCATTCGTTCAATGTGCATGTTTGTGTTAACACCACTGTGAAGTCTAAAACAGTATGCCCAGCTAGATCTATTTTGTAAATAATATGTTTCAAAGTAATTTGCAAATTCAATAATGTCCGGATCTTCTTCAAGTAATTTTATTGCTGCTTCTTTCAGTGTATGAAAAGTATGAATGTCTTGTTCTTCTAAGTGAGACCTACCGTATTTGACGGCAAAACACACTTTTTTTCTTAAATTTGGTCTCTAAAAAGTTACCTGCGTCTTATACGTGAAGGACACAGTCTTATACATGAAGGTAATTGCATTCAATAATTGTTTATTTGGCTTTTATGAAACGTGAGAACTAAAAGAAACCATGCTATTGAAACTTTTTTCCTTGTGTGTGGCCATGTAAATAAGGGTGCATCTTATATGCCATCAAATACAGTAATAATTTTATATGTTTTTGCCTGTTTTTCAACACCATTGATTTTTTTTTTTAATTGTTTCTCCGGGTTCTATCAATATGCCATGCACAAAAAAGATGTTTCTGTAGTAAACCCATTTCAGACTTCCAAGCATTAAAAAAAGATTCAGCCATATCAGACATAAATATTTGTGGTTGTATTTGCCCAATTTTTTCTTCAATGCATGAAAAAAAAATTGATAGCACAGGTTGGTCACATCGATTAGAAATTAAAAATGCACACAGGAATCCTTGGTGCAAATCATTCATTGTAAGTAAAGTTATGAGTTCAAATCTGTATGCATTAACCCCATGTGTACCATCAATACATATACAAGTCAGAACTAAATTTTTTCACTCTCTCTCTTTGTGCTTCTGTCATCATTATCAAAACAAAATCATTTCCTTTTAGAAATTAATATTGTGTACAATATTCATTCATGCTATGTTGATCCCTGGGTTTTATAAAATGAAATGCATTGATGTTCAGAATTTTGCATTTCAGGTACCCGTGTATCTACACAAACCCAATCATTTTCATGTTTAACAGAATTAGAAGACAAATTGAAAGATTTTTTGATGTTATGTAAATCTTGTTTTGTAAGAAAAGGAAACCTCTCAAGCCGGGCATCTCATAGAGAATTTCTAATTTCATCTAAAATATTATCCAGAGAAATTTTTGCTGCTATCTTTGATGCAATATTTTTTATTTCATCTGTTGTTAAAAATAAGTGACCTAAATCATTCCGATGCCCAGTATGTATTTTCTGATATGACACTACACATTTGCCATCTGTATGTTCTGTTACTTTTAATGCAGCTGCACAATATGTATTTATTTTATTGCTACCAAGGGTTTTTAAGTGACACAAACCTTTACTTTCTGATATAAAATTTCCTGAACAATGGCATTACACCATGTATATTAAATATGCTTACTCCATAAGAAATTTTGACTTCGTACTATTTTCAATTTCTGCCTCCCATGCCAAAAAATCATTAAATGAATTAAATTCTAGTTCAGTATGATTCAAATCAACATCATGAACATTATTGAAATGAAATATTATTTCTCGCTTTTAAAAATTAGCATAACATACAGGACACACATAATTACCTGTTAGAAGTATGAATTTTATTTTGATGATATTTCCAATTTTTTAGGTCACTAAATTTCAGATGGCAGTCCTCACATTTGTAGTTTGGTGATTGACCACTTTTTAAAGAATGATTAATGTAGTATTATTAGAGTGTAATGTGTTGGTATGGCGTTTCAAACTGCATTTGGTTGATCTTTACATTATGGTAACTTGGCGTTTTTTTGGCGAAAATTTGGCGACCAACTCTCCTACAGCAACCCTCTATTTTTTTTCCCCGCCACCATTTTGTCTTCACGAAGTAAAGACATGTTTCTTTTCTTTTTATCTACTGAACACTTCTTCCAACAATCTACTAGCCGAATTACACTTATGCTAGAAATTTTATCTAACAAAACTACTTAATCATGACAAATATTCACTGCAAAATTGGGAAAGAGTGCACAATACCATACTCCTTACGCGTTTTTCAAAATAACACATACACATAAACCATGTACACGCCGACTTATTTTTACTTAAAAAAACATCCCAGAATTGCACAAAAATGGCATTGCGCACACTCTTCACTATATCCATGTACACTGCTTTTTTCTCATAAATTAGAAAAATTTCACGAAAATACATGACAATTTTCTCAATCTTTAAACCCGGTAAAAAGAACATATATGAAATTGCCTGAAAAAGTATTTACCCTTTCCAAATATGAACATTTCCACATATAAAATAAATAAAATATCCAAAAACTTTTACCTCTAAATCATCCATTACATTATACACGTCACCAACGAATTCATACCGCAAGCATTACAAATACTTAATATCAAATATTTAAATTATTTCCATGCACGTTTACTTCAACTTAAACGTATACCAAATTCCTACAAACATAAAATTCACAAAATAACTATCATTTAATTAAAATATCACTAAACCATGTACACGTCGACTTATTTTTACTTAAAAAAAAATCCCAGAATTGCATAAAAATGGCATTGCATCTTTAAACCCGGTAAAAAGAACATATGTGAAATTACCTGATCGCGAAAAAGTATTTACCCTTTCCAAATATGAACATTTCCACATATAAAATAAATAAAATATCCAAAAACTTTTACCTCCAAATCATCTATTACATTATACACGTCACCAACGAATTCATACCGCAAGCATTACAAGTACTTAATATCAAATATTTAAATTATTTCCATGCACGTTTACTTCAACTTAAACGTATACCAAATTCCTACAAACATTAAAATTCACAAAATAACTATCATTTAATTAAAATATCACTAAACCATGTACACGTCGACTTATTTTTACTTAAAAAAACATCCCAGAATTGCACAAAAATGGCATTGCGCACACTTTTCACTACATCCATGTACACTGCTTTTTTCTCATAAATTAGAAAAATTTCACGAAAATACATGACAATTTTCTCAATCTTTAAACCCGGTAAAAAGAACATATATGAAATTACCTGATAACGTATACCAAATTCCTACAAACATAAAATTCACAAAATAACTATCATTTAATTAAAATATAATTAAATTCAAAAACACTACTTAAAATATAAATGAGCACATACATTAAATTAATAAAAATTACCTTACAATGCTAATTACTTTAAACTAAATCATTGCTAATAACAATTTTCCCAATAATACCAAATTCCTTTACTTCCACCTTACATTTAGAACACAATGCATAAAAATAATATCCTCAAGTAATTAAAAATACTAACTTACCTAATCTTCTTCAGAATCTTGATTACGTGTCCAATAAACTTTTCTTTAGTTACGGCCATGGGATCCAAAAATTCACGAACACTGTTTCACACAACACAGAATAAACCAAATACAAAATTTCCAGATTTTTTCCCGATTTCCCCCCTTTTCCGATTCAAGAACCGTAATTCGTCCATTAATATCACATGACATATCCCATGATCTCTCATTTCCCTCACACAAAATAATGCGTAATCGGAACTGAGTCAGTATATCAGTATATCTCATTGGAGCGGGGAATTTCAAAAGGAAAAGACGTCGTGCCGGTCTCGTGCCTGCCACCAATCCGACTGCGATAAGATCTCCGTGCCTGATAAGATCTCCCTGTCCGGCGTATCTGACTACGATCTTTTGACTAACTGACTTTCGCTGCCATGAATGCTCAGTAGCCACCGCGTCTTGTAAGATTATGCCTTTAATTGTTGTGACTTTTTATGCCACTGCGTATCTGCGGCGCGTTTTAATTTATTTTGGTTGCTAATCTATCTAGTAACCCCCAAGCTCACTTAGTTAGGAGTGAGTCAGGGGCCTGATAGATTTCCTCCTGCCCATCCGTCTGCCGGAACGGCGTCGAGCGGGTCCGGTTCCGGGGCGCAGGCTCTTTCTCTTGCTGGGGCGCAGGATCTATGGATTCAAAGCGTCGACATGGATGCGAACCAGACAATTGAAAAACTCATAAAATTTTACAACATACAAATTAGAGAGTTAGAAAAATCGAAACAACTCAATGGATCCTTTACCGAAATTGAGGAGAAATTTCATTCCTTTCTAATCAGCTCACTGGGCATGATTAAGATTCTCAATGAGGAGAACCTTAAAAAATGCCAAGAGCACATTAACACTCATCATAATCTTGATGTACAAAATGATAATCATTCCTTTTCAGATAACGATAGAGGACGTAGCCCTATCAAGCTACACGATACTTCGTCAAATAACACCGACGATGAAATTACTTTAGACAAAGATATATCTTCGGACGAAGATATAACTTGTAAGCGCAGAGGCGACCAAACTGTTAGAATCAGAAATTCGCACCTTGCGGCAAAAAAGCTGAAACTTAGCATAAAGCATGCTAATTCTTCACAGCCGATCAATAATAAAAATCAAGAGACAAAAAACACTGCTAATGACCAAACCAACGACAATACCAAGCAACCAATTACTAAAACCATCAGAGAACAAGAGGATAATCCAATCATGGACACTTCCAACCAGGAAGATACCAATATCAATCTTGATAATACATCGACCAATTCCATCAACAAAAACCAGGAAATCAAATCAAACAAACTCCCACCGATCATACTTAGAGAAAACAAATTCTCATATAGCAAAATTAGGAACATCTTTAATCAAAAGCATTTCAAATTTATTGGAAATAGTATTCCTGATGGAATTAAAATTACTACTACAGACCCTGATACCTATAGGGCTATGGTTAGAATTCTTAAAGACCTGGGGGTGGAGCACCACTCTTACATTCTCCCCCAGGACAGAAAACTAAAAGTTGTAATCAAAGGACTCCTTAGGAGTACAGAAACAGATGAAATCAGAGAAGAACTTGACGAGCTAAATTTCAAACCTGAAGATATCAAACAGTTAACCAAAAGAAGGAATGGAGAAGTTACCAAACTTCCCTTATTCCTTATCACTCTACCTAAAGACGAAGCCTCCAAAGAAATCTACCAAACCAAGTACTTATGCGGACTTAGGATTAATGTTGAGGAATACAGAGGCAGACAAGGTCCCTTACAGTGCTTCAAATGTCAGGGTTTTAATCATACTCAGATTGGTTGTAATTACCAACCCCGTTGCGTCAGGTGTGCAGGATCGCACGAATCCAGAGACTGCCCTGACAAAAATAATAAGGATAAGCCCCTGCTCTGTGCAAACTGCGGCCAGAACCATACTTCCAGCTTCAAAGGGTGTGTAAAGTTCTCCAAACCTAAGCAGGAAAAACAGAAAACATACCAAAGCCGAATCATCGAAGGCAAATCATATGCGCAAACTTTAGCTTCTGGCACTTACAACGAAACTATCAGTGAAGCAAAAAAGATTTTTTCAGACCTAGCGGAACTAGTTTCCATCATCAAAAGTGCAGGTTTCCTGCAAATAACACAGCAAATCAAACAGATAAACAATACCAATGAGGAAAAGAAAACAAATAACAATCTTAATAATGGGTCTTAACTCTATCATCAAAGCACCCATACAAGTTATGATATGGAACGCTAATAACATCCTTAATAAAATTCTGGAACTTCAAAATTTTCTCCTAACTAAAGATATAGACATTGCGTTAATTACTGAAACGCATGCTAACCCCAGCAAAAGAATAAATATTCCAAACTACCGGTGTGACAGACTTAGCCATAAAGGTGGAGGAGTAGCCATATTTGTCAAAAGCTCTATTCAATCCTGTCTCATTCAGGAAGATAGATCCAATAACCACGAATTAGTAACGGTTTCTGTTGTACTACCTTCTTACGGCATCATCTACTTCAATTCTCTGTACAACCCTCCACATAACCCTCTCGACGAAGATTTTCTGAAGAGCATCTTATGTACCAATAATAACAATATACTGGCTGGAGACCTTAATGCAAAAAATACTGAATGGGCCTGCCGACAGACAAACAGCAATGGCAATATGCTCAAGAATTTCATTACTAACTACCCTGTTTATTTATACGCTCCCGATAACTATACCTACCTCCCTGAGAATGTGAGAGAAGGAGATATTCTCGACATTCTCCTCACCAATATTTCCATACCTATCTTCATCGACTCTACAATAGACCTCACCTCGGATCATATTCCTGTTATTGCTACCCTTGGCACCAACAAAACTGCCAATGAAAAATCCATCAATAAAACTGACTGGAAACGATTCTATGAAATTCTCGAAAATAACCCTCCTAAGCTTAATAGCCTCAAAACTACCTATGATATCGAAGTAGCCATTGATATGGTTACTAACAGTATCAAGAATGCCTATAACTCTGCTACACAGAAGATTCCTGCAAACAAATTCCAGGAGATTCTCCCCCATAGCATTAGAACAATGATTAAAGAGAGAAATAAACTCAGGAAACGCTGGAACCGGTCCTGGGACCCTCAAATTAAATCTGACCTGAATAAAATTAACAGATTAATCAAGAAAGATATTACTAACTACAAGGCTGAGCTTTGGCAAAATAAAATTCAAAAATTTAATGAACCTGGAAATGAATTCTGGAGCTTTGCCAAACGCCTCAGAATTACTCACACCTGTAATAAGCCCATCAAAAAAGATGACAAAATTGCAATAACCAACAAGGAGAAAGCTACCCCCATAGCACAAAACATCCCCAGGATGTCCTATTTAAGTCGCAATATCCCGGGACATACTTAGGATGTCCTAAGGATGTTGATTCTCAGATGTCCTGAGGAGATCGTAATTTAACATCCTGAGGATGTCTTATTTAAGTCGCTATGTCCCGGGATATGACAGGATGTCCTGAAGATGTTGATTCTCATATGTCCTGAGGAGTTCACCAATTTCACATCCTGAGGACACTCATTCTGCATTGTCCGGAGGACTTTCGTTGTCAAACATTTTGAGGATATTTGTTCTCAAATTTACCAGTTTTAATTTTTTGACATTGCACATCTGAAACTTGCACATTATTTTATTTTTCATATGTATTTTACTAAGTTGTTTCTAAATGCTGTACATTAAAAATATTGATATGATTGATGATTTATTCTTGTTATTTTGTTATTAATTTTAACTGCTATTTTTTCTAACGTTTTTAAAAATTTATTTAGTCATGGAAAAGATTTTTTTCAATGGATTAGCATTTTCTAGAATATTTGCAAAATTCTATATAACATATATTTTTTTTTATAAAAAATGTATAAATTACATGTATAATTACTTACAGATTACAAACCCTACTACAAATATAGGTAAAATTAGATATAGATATATTTAATTACGGAAACGAACTTTTTTTTAAATTTGGGTATAGAGACATTAGGTATTTTTTTTTGGAAGCAGGAAACATGAAAAATTAGCAACTGCCTTCGCCGGGAATCGAAGGACGGACCTCTGGAATACCGGCCCAGTGTGCAGAACCACTACACCACGAAGACACGCTAGGTGTGGTGGTGGTGGTGTATTTAATTATGGCAAAGCACACTAGGGCTATCTGCCTAAGGGGAGGGATGTCTTCGTGGAGGACTTTCTAAGGAAAACTGGCTCGTATACACGTTACACTTGGGGAAAACACCCATGCAGCCAGCCCGTTCGCGGGATTCGAACCTCGGATCGCACTACCAGGGTTCAGCGACTTTACCGCTGCCGAAGACACGCTAGGAAAGCGGAAGAAATACCTTATATTACTTCTCTTTTTAAAGGCCGACTTTTTTTTTAAGGGGATCCAATCACTAAATCCTGGGTGTGGATATACCTCATCCAACACCTTTTTAGTTCGGGCGCCACTGTAGAGACATTAGGATTTTTTTGGGAAGCCGTAGAGATGAAAAATTAGCAACCGCCTTCGCCGTGAATCGAACCACGGACCTCTGAAATACCGGCCCAGCGTGCAGAACTATTACACCACGAAGGCACGCTAGGAAAGCGGGAGAAATACCTCATAAGGAAAATTTTTTTCCTCTAATTACAGGACAGAAAATGTTTTTCAATCGCGCGATCTGTTATTGATATTGAATTACAGTCGTGCGATAATTTCGCAGTAAAGATACATCTCTGATGATTATCCAAGATTCTAGAAACTTTGGTCTTATATAGAGACGGTCGTCTTATAGAAATAATGCTTAATATCAATATTTATTTATAATCTCAGAACTATTGGTCACTTTCAGAAGCGGTCGTTTGAAAGGCGATATTCTATATATTTATTTACTGATACTCTCAGATTCCAAAATTTGTTTATATTCTCAGAAATATTGGACGGAAGGTGGTCGTCCCATACATGCAAAATTTTACATTTCATTAAAAATGAATTCGGCATTATTTAACTATTTCCCTATTAATTAATTAATTAGATAAAGAAAAAATTAGGAAATAGTACTGTTTATTACGGAATAATGTAGGAAGTTCTACAGAACTATATTCTTTCGCGTCATTGCACATTGTATCCGGCAAACTACTAGTTCCTCGTATTCTTCCGCAAATCCGTAAACATTTGTCTGATTTGAAACGAAATCCAAAATGGCTGCGCCATGAGGTTAACTTGTATGGATATTTTTTGTTGCATGAAAGGTAAGTTCAGTTGCAATACTTGTATGTTTACTTTTTTTGCTTTTCGAATTTATGTTATTAATGTCATTTTGACAGTTAAATGTTTCACAGCTTTATGAATTGTTACCATTCTGTCGTGAATTACGTGTATCTCAATGGCTGGCTGTCTTTTCAAATATCTAATTTGCCCTGCTATCCAAATGTTTATGACTGAATTTTTTTTACTCTAGTTTATGCATTCAGTTTCAAAATAATATGTGTGATCAGATTGCTTATTATTTTATTGCAGGAATAAATGTTAAATAGTTTGAACAATTGTATAAAAATAAGAGTTTGCATTGTTTTGTCCAAAATATGTATGGTTGAAACATTATCTTAATCTAGTTTGTAATTCAAGTTTTTTGGGGGGTACTGTTCTGTTATTGGGACCAGAATCGGAAATGTATGAACCTGTGTTCGTAAGTATGTGCATAGATGTGTATATGTAGACATACAAATATACAAGCATACATAAATACAATTCTGAACCCGATCCTGATAACAGAACAGTACCTTTTTTTAATCTTTTTTGAATATTTTATAAAAGGATTAAGCATTTTTCAAACTGCATATCATTTTAAGATTCGACATGCAGGAAGACAAAATATGGTCATTCAATCAAATGCTTATGATTGCTTTTAACATTTTCTCATAAATATTGTTTGCATTTTTATTGTGTTTTAGATACTTTAGTTATGTAAAGTGAACATGAGAATATTAGGAAAGCTGAAGAATATGAATAGCTACCATAATACATGTATTTTTTCATCGAGCCCATTGTTTTAGAAACCAATGCACCATTATTATATGCTGGCTTATTTTATAGTTATATGCAGTTTAATTTTATGTTCATGTTACTGTAGTGTTGTCATTATAATAAAAGTATTGATAATTTTTGTTGAATCTTGCAAGTTGCCTAACATTCAGAATTATTACTACCGAATTTTACTGATAGGTTTTTTTCGAGTTGACATAATCTGTCTGATAAATAAAATAAACTGGTGTTTAAATTATATGCATTTCTCTTAATGTTTCATTGAAAGTGAGATGGAAATATAAATGCTATCCAGAAAAGTGAATTCTTTTTGCCTGAAATAACAAACTGTACTAAATGATTAATGTTTATATAATTTTAGAAATGTCAATATTAAAGTTTCTCCCCCTTCTCTTCTTTGATTTTGAAATAATTTATAATAAAATAATATATGCATAAGTGTAATTAATGTAAAGTGTCATTCAATAATATAATTTATTTTTACTGATATTTTTATATTTCTTATCTGGGTTTTCTTTTGGTGTTAGAAGGAGGAAAAGACTGTAATGTTTTAATTAAGGAAATAATTAAAACATTACAGTCTTAAGTAACACAGTTACAGTAATGTTCATTGAAGCAATCAGTACTGTGTGATTGCCAGTGATTGAATAATGTTAAAATGCATTGTTCATAAGAAAATTTGCTTATCTTTGTGTTATAGATTTTATTTTGACACAAGCTGAAATTTGAATTATTGGAAGCACTTTGAAAACCCGAATTATTTCCTGAATCATTAATCAGGCCAATATATAACATACAAATTTTCATACAAAATTATTTCTTTGAGCACATTATAAAGAGCTCATTTAATTTTATTATTTGTTAGACAAAAGTAGCATGTAACAGTTAAAGATTTATTGAAGCCTACTTGTTACTTGTGGTAACAAAGAAGTGTGAAAGATATTGTCACATTAGGGAACATGACGATCATTGATGCTTAGTTTAGTAATTTAATAATATATTGAGAAATGCTGGGAACTTTCAGAAGTAGACATTTTAGAAATGATGGGCTTGATAAGAAATTTACATGGTTTTATTATTTATTCTTTAGTTAAGAATGGATTTTAGATGTTCATGTGAAAGAATTCTGTTTAATTATATGTGAAAGAATTGTTAAAGTTTGGCATTTAAAAAAATGAATCAATAATATGCAATTATCTTTTTATTATACATATATTACTATATATTTCTAATGCGCTATGTAAATGTCAGTGCTAAACAATTGAGATACTATTGTCAGGGCAATCTTTTCTTATACATGAAAAATTCTGATACTTTCTTATCATCTGCCCTCACAGCTTCAACTTATGTTAAAACAGCAAGAGTATACACACGATAATAGCAAACTATGAATATGCATACCACACGCATGTATTTACATGCTTTATATTTAATCTTTATTTCTGAATAGTATTCATTGGATGAAAAATATGTGAATATTGACCCAATGTATATATTTTTGTGTGTGTGCATTCTAAAATTTCTTGTTTCTTATAAAGTGCTTATTTGAATTACTACTTGTGAACAGAGCAGTAGATATGAACAATAAACTAACCGTTTTGCCAATTTTCACAGCTTTGCAGATAGTCAGAAAGCACCAAAATTTGTAATAATGTTAAGTTTAAATGATGTTCTATACTTTTGTGTTAATTTTTCTATTCAATTAATTCTATTACTGTGTTATAAAACTTTCTGCAGGAATTTCAACTGGTTAAGATGTTATTACCATTTGGAGAAGAATTTGGTTTTCAAGCTGGAAAAAATTGCAGCTGAAGGATTTTGTAGAAGGTCAGTCAAACTGGTTTTAGTTAATTATAATTTAATTTTGGGTGAAGAATTCTCAAATTTATTTATCATAAGTGTCTAAAGGTCTTCTAAATTAAATTCTGCTTGTTTTTGAAATTTTTCATGACATTCATTCTTTGATTATTATTATTATTATTATTTTTTTTTTTTTTTTAATTTACTAACTTATATCCAGACACATAATGTTGCATTTAATGCCATACCTTAAATATTGTAAAATGTTAAAATGATACATTTCACTTAAAAATGTGGTTGTGACGGTAAATTTTCTGTTACATTTAATCATATCTATAAACATTGGTATACATCATTTTTCAATAATCTGTATATTATTTTGTGCATTTCTTTTACATCCAAGATCTGGCATATGACTTGCTTTTCAAACTGATAACATGATGTAATAATGTAATCTAATGGTTAAAGTTTACTATGGAACGGGCCAAATTTAATAAATTATTCTTTGATAGAAATTTATTCATGTGTTCAGTGTGTCTCATCTCTTTAAATTGCTAAAGTAAATTTTATGTACTTGCATTTAGAAATTTTGACTGTATCAGAGTAATTTTGTTTCAGTTATTATAACATGCAAGGGAAAAAATTCATTCATAGCTCCGTATTTAAAATTAGTTAATTAAAGTCCTTAATAAAGAGGGACGTTTTGTTGTTTTTAATGTCGATAGAGTTTAATTCAAAAATATGCCATATTAAGGGTTACTTTTTAACCTAATTTAAAATTTTCATTACTTCAACATGTCCAATAATTGTTATTTTAACTCCGATATTGTAATAATATCAAAATTCCTTACTTTTTGATAGGTAATCCAAATGTAAAACAAGAAAAGAAAAAATTAAAATCTAGAAGTATATTTACTTCATACCTCTAACAAATAAAAACAACACAAGCACTTTTTACTGTCTATCTGCATAGTGTGGCATGTCCCGTAAGACTGAGATTTGTATGGTCGAATCCATGTTTCAGTTAAAGGAAAATGCATGCACAGTCTTCTGATTTTCCCTTCGATTAAAGATTCTGTATATACTAGCATAAGAAATATATTAGTTAATGCAGTGTTATACATCAATATTTATAGACAATTATTGTGGCTATGTTTATTATAATTTTGTTCACTGTAATGGCTGGAGTGCCTAAACCATCATGCTGTGTAAACAAAACTCAAATCTTCATCTCTGCATACTGCTCCACTAGTGTTTAAACCACTGAAATGGTGATTATGGTAGAACATCTTTGGTAAAAATTTACTCTACTGTAACCCTTGGCGAATCGTTTCTTTTTTTTTATATCAAGATCGGCACCAATTTCAAGGTGGCCGCTACACAAAACCAAAATAAGAAGTCAAAGACATACACAAACTCTGTGTCTATGTACACATCGACCTATTAAAACAGAGAACTGCACAAACTGGGCATTGTGCACTGCCTTAACTTTGTCCATGTGCACATTGGTCTATTTTCACTTTAAGAAAATCAGAAAGTTAAAAATATCATAGTTACCAGAAAAAATTCGCCACTGTCTTAACACACAGACAACCAAAAATACACAAACAGAGAGGAATAAGTTACCAAAAATACATATTTCCTAACATAAAAACATTAAACAACAAATCTTCTAACAAAAATTAACACACAGAGACAAAAAAATAAATGAAACGTCATTTTTTTTACATGCATATGTTTAGGCTTCCCATCACCATCCTCCAGGTAAGCAATTCAATTAAATTTTTCGTCTCTTAGTCACCTCAGACATACTCAAACGATGGTACCCACACCAAAATAATAGCATGTTCAAAATACAAGACCATACCACTTCCTTGCAACCAAACATAGCAATTGAAAAGAATGGTAAGAACCAAAAACCTGGGACCGTACAAAAGGTTTACTATTAAAAAAAGTAGCCCAAAACTAAATTTATCACTGCACGTTGGCAATATTTGCAGAAATAACTCCTTTTTATTGACAAAAAAAAAAAAGTTTTTTTTTTTTTTTTTTTTCCCCCAAAGGCTACTTTTGCCAACATTATCAACATTAGGGTTACCGAAAAACTTATTTGACGCAATGGGCTTCCACATTTCACAAACAACCAATACAACTTTGCGATTTTTTTTTCAGACAGAAACCAAGGTGTACCATACAGTAAAGATTAGCCACATCTTCATTTACTACTGTTACAAGTACTTCTTTGGTAAATTTCTGCAGTTAAATTCAAAAGTTTAAAATTGCATTAACATGATCAGATTCAGAGTCATAGATAGGGTTTTCAGCATTCAGGGACAACTGAAGATTTCGCACCCCCTACTGCTTGCCAAGAATGGAAAACATTTAATTCTAAAATGTTCTAACATCAGTTTGGTGCCCCTTGAATTCTGCACCCGGGGACAGATGCCCCCCTCTAGCTACGCCCCTGATCAGATTTTATTTTCTGCACGTAGCTAACAATTACTTATGTGTTGTCAGATAAATGTTACCAGATGCAGTTAATTATTTTTTACTTGCCAATCTCATGAGACAAGTTTTTTTTTGCTCCTGCAAGACTTTACTTTGTGTTGCAAAATAAATTCATTCTCACTCTTTCTGGACTTGCCTACACATTAAATTTTAAATTGTTTTATGAATAGGTAAGATGTGGTTATCATAATTTTGTTTCTCTCTTTATCATGGCAACTTTATATGTTGATTCAGTATCCAGGTTGGCTGATTGATAAAACTGCTCATATGTTGAGCTGGTGGTTTGAGTTTATTTTCTGACATAACAAATTTTAAAAGGCATCCCCAATGTTTATTTTACTATAATCGAAAAATCAAATAATTGCACTCTGTTTATAGGTACTAAATGTTTAAATATTTTAAATGCTTCCTTTAATTTGTATTCTAATAGTCATTTGTTTAAATTTAATTATGAATTATATTCACATATAGTAATTGTGAGTGTTTTTTTATTTTAGGTGCTGTGAAAGGCAATGACAGAGATCCAATTTATCAAGAGTTCTTATATACATAAGAATACATGGATATGAGATTGTTTTTCATGAATTCAAATAAAATGTGATAAATTGGATTAATAAAAACTATTTTGAATTTTGAAATGTGTTTTTCCTCTGTTAATCATAATATAGTGCCATAAATTTCTGAATGTGTTTATTTTTCATCCAAATAAATAGCTTTACAAAAATTTGTCATATTAATAGATATTGCATAATTTAGCATTATTATAAATATTTATTATAGCAGATTTAGCTGAACTACTTTTTTAGTCTCTTTGCAGATGAAGTCACAAAGGTAAGTGGGTAGATATTTTTCTGTATTCCCCATTAAGTATTTTATCTGGTAAATTACCATTACTTATATACTAAAGGTGAAAGAATAAGCTTTCCTTGAAGATACAAAAATTTGCAGATATTTCAAAAAATTGCAATACGTAAAGTTCTTAAATTGTCACATATGCGAAACTGAAAATGTTATATATGAAATAGTTCAGAAATATAAATATTTTCACTATTTTTTAACTATAATTCACTGCATTTGTTATATATAATCACAGTTTAAGGTAGCAGTGCTTTTCTCACTGTGATTTCTCATGTATTTTGATTCATAAATACACGTACATAAATCCACGTATTTTGATTTCTCTTTTGAGACCGAATAAAAAATGAACTAAACATTCTCGTTGACATTGAGAGTTGAATAAAAGCTCACCTCAAAATAAAATGAATTAATAAATTTATGAAAAATTTTACATTGCATATATTGAGCAGAAAGAGTAAACTGAATATACTTAATGGAATTAATAATTGGTAGAGTTGATAGCAGAATAAAATGCCTTAATTAAGTGGTAAACAGTAGATCTTTTGAAGTTTTTCTATGTTGCGTAAAATGCAGATTTAAATTTTTGATATTGATTGTCATATAAATAGCAATTACTATTTTATTTTGCTCTGAAATGAATGGTTAGTAATAAAATTCTGGATGAGACAACCTTTAACATGCGCTAGAATTTACAAAGTTTAATTTGGTGCTGATTTCAACGGGTAAATTTCATTTTACTGAATTTTGCGTAAAATAATACCAATGAACCATTGCAAATTATTTTCAGAACTTTTTTTTTTTAATCTAAAAGGGCTGTTAGTTTTGAAATGTGACTTCATATTGTCAGTCAAAAACTTGTTTCGCTTTTCATTCAAGTCTTGCCATTTGGCAAAATTTAACATATTTACCTTTAAAATCTAATATATTATTGACTAACAAGCCAAGCTATTTAAAAGCATTACACACAGTTGTTAACAATGCTTTTTTTTAATTTTTAATCTGATTGATTTAAAATGCATTTAATTCATGATATATCTAATTGAAAATATTTTAATATTTTTACATAATAACATGATATATTTCTTCATTTTTCAAATATATAGAAGATATGTAACTTTCTGGTGTCAGTATCTTATAAAATGTTTTGCTATTTCCACTGCCCCATCTGTATTGATAATCTATGCATTCATAAACTTTTAGCCTCTTTGAGTGACTGCTAAAATCTGAGGCCTTTCAGATTTTTTTTTTAATTGCGTGAGCAGAAAGATAGAATTTTAGAAGGGCTTCTTGAGTTACCTTTTGAATGATATAAAGAATTGTTAACATAATGTCAAATTTTTACAACTAAATATTAAATATATAAAAAAGCCTGCAGCATTCTCATGTTACGAAAACATATTTATTTATTCTGAGGCTAGGAATTGATTTAGTTTTAAAAATACAATTTATTCCTTTTAACAATTTCCCAACAGTGTCATCAAAACACTATAAATTCCTTACATGTTTTAAAGAAAGATGATTCATTTATGTAAAGATTATTAAATGGGTAATTTTATTATTCAATTTTTAATACAAATTAACTGAAATTAGAAACTGATTTTGTAAAATAATTTAATTATGAATAATTCAATTTGGGGGCTATTGGATGTTTAAAAATGATCAAAAGATTTTTAATATCTTAAAAATAAAAGCAAAATTTTCAGTTTTAATATTTTGTATTAATAATTCATTTTAATTTCCTTGCTCAGTTTTAATATATTCACAAATTCAGATTTTAAAACAAAATAAGTTGTATAAATATTTTCAACATTTCTGATTTTTCCATAGTAACCATAGGAGAACGATTTGAGACTATCCGTGTAAAAAAAAGTAGGTTTTAGATCATCACACCTTCACATACTTTCACTGGAATTTTACTTTGTATATATACTGGGATGTGACACTAAGCAGTTGAGAGTATGTATTTAAGAGGTTAAAGGGATATTGTAACTAGTGTTTCAAATCCTGATAACATCCCATACGCTGTCGGTAGGACGTAGATAGGATGTCCTAAGGATATACTGGGATGTGACATTAAGCGCTCAGGAGGATGAGTTTAGGAGGAAATTGGGATATTACGGGATGTCCTGAGGATGTAGTAAGTAGGACTTTAAATCCTAATAACATCCTATATGCTGTCGATGGGACATAGATAGGATGTTTTTAGGATATAATGGGATGTGCTTAGGAGGTTTGCGGGATGTCCTGAGGATGTAGTAAGTAGGAGTTCATATCCTAATAACATCCTGCACGCTGTCAATGGGACTTGGTTAGGATGTCCTGAGGATATCCCGGGATGTGACATTAAGCACTCGGGAGGAGGTTCGCGGGATATTCCGGGATGTCCTGAGGATGTGCGCATATCCCGCGAGCAACATCCTTGGGATATCCCAAGGATGTTTTTGTGCTATGTGGGTACTCTTATGGCAGAACACTTTGAGAATCAATTTACTCCAAATGAGAATCCTTCAGACCCTACCTTCATATACGATGTAAGATACTTTGTTCAAAATTATATCAATAGCCCAACCGCAAAACTCAATACAGATTTTACTAACCCGAATGAAGTCATAGAAATCATTAAAAGGCTCAAAAATGGAAAAGCTCCTGGCTACGATGAAATCAATAACATTGCAATTAAGAATCTATCACCCAGCACCATCTCAAGGCTTATCAGTATTTATAATGCTTCTCTTGATAAGTCCTACTTCCCCATGAATTGGAAAATAGCTAAAATTATTCTCATTCCTAAGCCAGGCAAAGACACCACTTCTCCAGATGGCTACCGACCTATCAGCCTACTGCCCGGACTTGGCAAGATCCTGGAAAGAATTATTCTCAACAGGATGCAACAGTATATTTGTAGACTTCCTCCTGAGCAGTTTGGATTCAGAAAAACATTATCCACTACGAAACAACTCGTTCGACTAGTTGAATTTATAGGCAGTGCTCTTCACAACCACCAGAAAGTTGCTTTACTCATGCTTGACGTGGCCAAAGCTTTTGACCGCGTCTGGCATGAGGGGCTTATTTTCAAATTAATCAAACTAAACTTCTCACCGGATATGACCAAACTCATTTATTCCTTCATCAAAAATAGAAAATTCTACGTTTCTTTTGGACAAGACAAATCAAATTTCAAATACATCCGTGCCTCTGTTGCTCAGGGCTCTATTTTAGGACCCATACTTTATCTCTTTTATGTATCCGACTTCCCAAATCCTGATCATGAAATAAACAGATTCCTTGGCTGCTATGCGGATGATACTGCTCTTGCAGTAAAATCCCTTAGCCCCAACGCTGCAATATTAAAACTTCAAACTATGATGCCCTTGATCGAACAATGGTGCAAGCTATGGCGTATTGTTATTAATGCTGAGAAATCTCAGCTTCTCATTATCAGCAGAAACAGAAAGACTCGTCAAATCCTCACTAATGATCTTAAACTCTTTGACAAAAATATTCCCATCGTCAACAAAGCTAAGTATCTTGGAATCACCATTAATCATAGACTTACCTGGACTAATCACATCAAAATAATTAAAGGCAAGGCCTACGGTAACATAAAAAGCCTCATGCCTCTACTGGGAAAATACTCAGAACTAAATCTCAAAAGTAAAAAACATATATATACAGCTATCATCAGGCCCACCCTTTGTTATGCGTCGCCTGCCTGGGCTACTATCAAAGATAAGGAAATTAAACAACTCCAAATAATACAAAACAAGTTCTTAAGACTCATCACAAATGCGCATTTCTACGTCTCAAATGCCACCCTGCACAAGGACCTAAAGATTGACTTCATCAAAGATTTCATTTTGAAGACAAATGAAAAATTTTTCAATAAGGCTCTTAATTGTCCCTTCATGAACCAATTTCAAGTTTTTAACTACACTCCCTTGCCAGAAGATAGAGACCTGAGGCCCTGGGCGGCCCATCAGTTCAACCAAAATTTCCCGACTTGACATTTCTGTACATATCTGTATATATTTTGCAATTGTATTCACTTTATATTAATCCAGATTTTACATTTTCTCCAGCATTTTATAATTTATTATTTGCCATGTATTACCTTTAATTATAATGTACATATGTATTATACTTAATTTTCTTTATTTTCAGGAACTATATACCTTATGCATGTTTTATCTTTATATATTCCAGAATTGTTTAACGCAAGTATTTTGTTTATTCACTACCTTATCAATTTATGCAAATTTTTATACTATGTATTTCTCCTCAATCTTATATATTATTAGGAAATTATCAGGAAAAGACAATGCTTTCCCACCACCGCGTTTTCCAATAAGTCTGGTTTTCATTCTGTGACGCAGGGTCACCCCCTTTTCTCTTGACCTTTAGTCACCACCACCTAACTGTAAGAACTACTGATTTCAGGTGCCACCACACATCAGGAGCCGGTAAAGCGGCATTCACTAGCTGCACACCGGCCATAGCAAAATGGATGGATGGATGGATGGACGGAACTGAGTACTGCTCACATTATTACCCAAGTCCCAGGTAGTAACCTTTATCGCCTCCAAAATGTCGCCAAACTACCGGTTACCATATTGTAAAGATCAACCCTGCATTTATTATGGTACGTTTTTAAGCAATCAGAACATACAAAATTACTCTCAGTCACACTAAAATTATTTGCACAATCAACCATACTATTAGAACTTAGTTTTCAGAGACTTAATTAATGTAGTATTATTGTAAATATGCATGGCGTTTCAAATTGTATCTATAGTTGAAAGTTTTAAACAATCACGGCAAACAAAATCACTCTCAGCTATACTAAAATCATTTGCACAATGAACCTTATCACTCACAACACAATCAGAATTATCACACAGGATTACACCTTCCTGATTTTGATTCGATTCAGAATCAAAAATACCATCTGGGGAAACAGAAGTACTTGGCCATGAAATAGGCAGTTTTTCTTGATTTTATGCGGAAGATATAATAATCGAAGGAAAATAAAAAAAAGAGAACTGTATCATCAATCACACTTCACCACAGCAGTGCAAACAGTAAGAGTAAATAACAGTAAATACGACGCGCCTTCAGGGAAATGACAACATGCGCAGTAATCTGCGCAGATGTTCAGGCAGGAACCGGGAGGAAACTAGCGTCTGAGGGGCTAGACGCTTGTCAGATGTCAGATGTCTTGTTTTGCACCTGCTAAGTCTTTCTGCAGCGATGGGCGAAAAACCAAGCTTAGGTGCGAAGGAAAGGTAGACAAAAAACGAGCAATTTTGTGTTTCAGAATAGAGAAAAAAGGAACTTCGTACTCTTTATACGAGTTCAAAAGGCCAGGAAGAAAAAATGGGACAAAATAAAATTAAAATAAATGGCCAAAACTTATGTAGGAAAAAAAAATTAAGAAGGGCCTACAGAAAGAAAAGGAAAGAGGTAGAAAATTTCCTAAAAATACGATTTAGTCCATGCGTGTAGTCAAAAGGAGAGGAGGCTGTGTACATTTACCTTAAACAGTGTCTCCCAGGTGTGTGTAGTGAGTGTGTTTGTTAACCGCGATTCAATTCACCTATAGGTGGGGCTTTCACACATTAATGTGGCGGATAAAAACCCGTATTTTGATTTGTGATCTGACTTCGTACATTCAAAAATGGAATTGCTTAGCTTTTCCGAAATGTTTGATTTTTTTCAAGGAGGCGTAAATTCTCGCTGTGTTACTGAAGCATAGAGAAATTTAAAGAGCAGATGATTTGGTAATGCACGGAATTTTGCTTGAAAAATCCAATTTACAAATTTTGGCTTCCTATTTAAGGATAAGTTGTATACTGTCTTGATCGCATGAAATCGAAGGACATTTCATTGTTAAAAAGGAAAAGAAAAATTAGGAAAAAAAATTTCATGTTCATGAAAAGGAGGAACTGCTGGCTGCTGTAGGAAAATGTGTAACTGTTTTATTGTATTGCTACAGGTAGCTGATTTTAACGTTCACTGATTGTCAGCAAATGATTTCATATGTGTTTAACTTGGAATTTCCAGAAAATCTGTTCAGTCAAAAGTGTCTTTTTTTTCCATAAAAATGATGTTGATAAAACTATATTCATCTATTATATTCGTCTATTGTATTTATATCTATTATATACATAATGGCACTAATTATCAGATGCGAATATCAGCAAGCAAAGCACTTAAGAATGAAAAAAAAATTGTAATAGAAATATTAGTATTCTATAGCAGGGGCGTAGCCAGAGGGGGGCATCTGTCCCCGGGCGCAGAATCCAATGGGCGCCAAACTGATGTTACGACATTTTAGAATTAAATGTTTTCCATCCTTGGGAAGCAGTAGGGGGCTCGAAATCTTCAGTTGACCCTGGGGACTGAAAACCCTAGTTTTCAAGTGATCACAATCCTATTAGGATTATTCTGGACCTCAGCAGATATACTACATCAGACACCAGGGCCTTTCGTACAGACTGGCAGGTCTTTGCCAAAGCCCTCTCCAACACCCAGTACACTTTACCCACGATACACAAGAGGAGTGACATTGATAGTTTGGTCAAGGACCTCACTGAAAATATACAAAATGCTTATGAGAAAGCACAAGTTGAAGTTAAACCTGGTATGAAACACAAGCCTCAAGAGCTCAGATTATTGATTAAAGAGAGAAATGCCGCAAGACGAACGTATCAATGTACCAGACACCGTGATGATAAAAGGAACTTCAATCGCCTAAGCGAAGCGGTCAAGTTTCTTACAAATAAACTCACAAGATCGCTGGACTAACTACCTTAGATCTCTTTCTGTAGAGGATAACTCCTCTTGGAAAGCAGTGAAGAGGTACAAAAAATGCTATAACGCCATTCCGCCCCTTCACGGCCCTCAACGGATCCATTACACCGGAAATGAGAAAGCAGAACTTTTAGCTCAGCATCTGGAATCTCAGTTCTGCATTAACAACATTTCAGACTCAGACACTGAACAGCTTATTGCTGACTTCCACTCCAATTTTACAACACAGCCATGCACAGAAAACATTATCTCAGCCATGCCATCGGAGGTCTGTCTCTATATCATGCGAATTGCAAAAAGGAAGAGCCCTGGAGTAGACGGAGTCACAAATAAGATGATCAAGCACTTCCCTGTCAAGATAATACTCTACTTCACCAAGCTAGTGAATATCATACTACGAGGGCAATACTTCCCAACCTGTTGAAAAACGGCCAAGATTGTCCCTCTGCTAAAGCCCAACAAGCCTCCGACTGCTCCTGAGAGTTACCGACAAATCAGTTTGCTAAGCTCAATTTGGAAGCAGTTATTCTCCATAGACTAAACATCTTCCTGGATGAGCAGAAGATCCTCATACCCTATCAGTTTGGGTTCAGGCGTAAGCACTTGACAACGCATCAACTCTACAGAGTTGCTGAGTTAATAAGCAGTGGGATGCAACAACTGGTGGACTTTTCTTAGATGTCGCCAAGGCCTTCGATAGAGTATGGCTAGATGCCCATATATACAAATTACACAACCTGGGACTCCCAGGCTACATCACAAACATAATTAAATCCTACCTAACCGGTAGACACTTTGTCGTTCATGTTTCTGGTTCATTATCCACAAACCGGCCTATACGGGCTGGTGTTCTACAGGGATCCCTTCTGGGCCCTAGCCTATTCAATATTTACGTGAACGACATCCCCACTACACACAACACAACACTAGCCATGTATGCAGACGACACAGCGATCCTTACGCAAAGTGCATTTGTTAGTTCAGCAATACAACAGCTACAACACCACATCCACTCGCTAGAGACTTGGCTGACCAAACGGAAAGTCAAAGTGAATGTCGACAAGACACATGCCATACTGTTTACTACTAAGAAGAATTTCCCGACTCACCCGCAAATGTATGGTGTGGACATTCCCTGGGTCAAGCAGGTCCCTTATCTTGGGGTGATCCTCAGTAAATTTCTTACATGGAACCCACACGTTACACATATTCTCAGGAAGTTTCGAGCTAGTAAAGCTTCACTCTTCCCCTTAATTGCTCGAAACAGTGTTCTATCTATTGATAATAAGTTGCTCATTTACAAAACCATGTTGCGTCCAATTCTTAGTTATGCATGCCTCGTCTGGGCATACTCGTGCAAAAGTTTGAGAAGGCAGTTACAAGCTGCCCACAACGGGGTATTGCGTATGATATGTAATGCCCCCTGGTACATTCGGAATAGCCAAATTCGTAAAGAGTTAAGAATAGAGGATCTTTGTGATTTTTATTGCCGCCTATCTAGGGCATTTTATGATAAACAGGAACTTCTGGACAATCCTGTGGTTGTTAACTATTGTTATGATACTAAGGACCCCAATTTCAGTAAACGCCCAAGGGCGATCCTAAATGTTAGTAACATGTAATTTTGTATATGTGTTATGCAAATTGTTGCTCAGATTCTTTATTGTATATTGTGTTTTTTTCCTCCTGATTATATTTTGTTTTTACTAGTGGCACTAAGGCGTCGCACTTCGTATTTTGTTTCTCTTGTGTGTACATGTATTCTTCTGTGAAATAGTTGTTAAAAAATAGTTAATTATGTATGGATTAGTAATTAGGTACTTAAGGGAAAAATATGTATTTAACTATTAGCAATTATGAATTTAAACTCTTACTCATTTAATTATTTAGCACATTCAGTTATATTTCTTATAATTCGAAACTTTTATCATGTTATTCGATGAGGGGTAGGGCTATGGCGCCCAGGCACCCTGGTGGTTAAGCACCGCAGTTCAATGTATGTAGCTACGACTCTGTTCTATATGTATTATAGAAAATACATGCAATGAATAATACCATGACCAAACATATAAAAAAAGGAGCAGAATTACCTACTTCTCAGTACTTGAGAAAGCAATCCTGGCATATAACATGTAGTTAACTTTTGAAAAATGAAAATGAAAATCGTACTTTCACATCTAGGTCTCAACTACATAATGAGTTTTTACCTATAACTCAGCTAAGTCCGAAGGCCGCTCGGTTTTTGTTAGATAAATCAAAGGTGCGCTTAGCATCCCGCCCGCAGACGAGAGAGTCATGGTCGTGGCGGCAAAAGCCTCGAAATCAAGGTATACATTTCTTCTCCTTTGTAAAGCTCCTCCTCTCTAATTGTCGAAAGTTGATTGGTCAAGGCCAGCCACGTGAGTGGTCACTCACCCAAGTACTGACCCCGACGAAAGCATTTTGAGACAAGAAAGTATGAAATGAAGGAAAATTTGAAGTTTTTTGAAAAATAAGATAATTTTCATTTATCCATGGTCTCTGCGAAGAAATCATAGAAGTTCAAATTTATTCTTCTGCGATTTTTAACAGGAACATTGCTGCTTTGAAGCCTGCTACAAGTTTTTCTGCTGTGGTTTTTGCTTTCTTAATTTTTGCGATGTGATCGATAATGTTACTGAGTAGATCTTGAATCTTTTCATCTTTTAGCCAAGATATAGCTTCTGATATTTCTTCCGGGATTTTTCTGGGTTGAATCTGCGATTTATTATTATCAGGAGGTCTCTGTAATTTTTGAATTTTTTTCCTATTTTCTGAAGTAAGTGTAGAGAAGTCTTTTTTCCACGTAAATGCAGAAGGTTTACTAGGAGCTCTTTTCTTCTCGAATTTTTGACGGTACACTTCGCATCCTCCATAACTACAGACGTGATCTTTTTTGCAGAAAATACAGGTTGGTTTTCCTCTTTTTTCATGGGGCAGGTGTTGCTTCGATGTTGTTCGCCGCATTTGCAGCACATTACTTGATTAGTGCATAGGTGCCGGGAGTGTCCCCACTGCGTATTTCCAAACCCTACCCCATTTTTCGAATTTTTGACGTCACGGAAATATCGACTAATTTCACCTGGCAAGACGGCGTACCGTACTTTTGACGGTCAGCGCTAAATCCCCAAACGCGCAGGGAGGTCACGTGACATCCGAACTACGTGAAATATGATGTCACATCAAAGATACGCCCCTTACGCTCAGAAAATTTCTGCGCATAAATTGGAACATGCTTGTGCAATATGAATTTCAGAAGCAGAGAAAATTTTTCTGAAAATACTACAGATGCTAACTAAATACATACCAAATATTAACATTTTAACGTGTATAGCTTTCCAATATACTCTTGTGTTTATTTTATATCATTGAGAAACATATGAGATTTCTGTTTTAAATTCATTCTGTTAATATTTCCAATACATTTCATCTAATAATTAGTGTTTTGTGCTTTAATTTCATCATTGTATTAGAAAAAAATTAATATTTGTTTCTCTATATATTATTCAAATGAATAATTAATTAATTTAAAATTACGAACATTTTGTAAAAAATGTGACAACTTGTATTATATTCTGAAAGAAATCTGGTTTAAATATAAATTATTTACATAATCTTTGGATGGAAAAACTATCATGTAATTTATTTAAACAAAAGATCTACTGGAAGATTTTTTTTTTAGTTTTTGCATGTTCAGAATTTTTAATGTGTATATACGTTTGTGGTGTTGCGGTGGCTCCAACTTGCCCACAACAATAGTAGTGACTGCTATGAACTGGAAAGTACACAAACTCTTAAGAAGGGTTTAACTCCCTTTTTATTCCACTTTAGAAGTTACAGATGCGTTCACTTGACGCTCACAAACTGCGCCGACCCGGCGGTTAAATAAAAATAAGAAAGTACAACTAAAAATGAATAATAACAAGTCACTACCTATGAGGCTCTCTAAACGTGACTAACTTAACCGCGTTCTAAGAAACAGGTGAGATTTCAGCAAACTTTCTGAATAAAAAGTTGAAAGATTCCACTAACTGCCGAAGCAAGCACACAGGCCGAAATGCGCGGTTTCTAAATTTCTACCTAGCAACCTTCACGCTCGTGAATCAAGAAAGCACACTTACGAACTCATTTCCCTTCTATTTAACTCAAAAATACTTCTGCTAAAAATCTGAATACTTTGCGCGTTCTACTAAAATTTACATACTCTGGCATTGGCAATTCCAGGGGAAAGTAAGGCTTGACAGGGAAGATAGCTTAAACTTAAAATAAATATAAACCCTACATTTGCCGCTGCCAGAATTTGGTAAACTAGGAAGCAGGTCATAGAAACGACCTGTTTAAAAGTTTCCATATTCTGAACTAAAATTCAAGAGCTTCGTTTACATAAAACAAACTGTTTTCTCAAAATTTAGAATAAATTTCTGTAGATAATCATTTTACCATCTCTTCTTAGAGGAACCCTTCCTGGACTTCAGCAATCAATCTGTTCTCTTCCTTCCAGCATCTGGAAGGAATAAGTATCAGTATCTTCTAAATACATTATAATTTACACTTTAACACTGGATAAAGTTTTTGTTTTTGATCGTTTTATTTTCCTTAATTAACTGCTTAATTCACATTCATTCAAGTATTCAAACATGAATTTAACTTTACCCTGGTTCTCCACCATGTGTGGTGTCAAATGGGAATATTCGTGTTTTAGTGTTACAACACTTCCCCTAACCACAATGATTTGTTAGTATTCAGCGACCAAATAGACACACCTTAATCGGCATACTAAAACTCGATGAGCTATGATTCACATTCTTAAAATTCAAGTGTAGGTGTGTAAGGATCTTAAGTTTTACTAACGTTTATTTTATTTTAAATCTTTACTATCACTTCTTATTTTCTACTTCCGGCCAGAATTATAAGCGTGAAGGTTTTTATGCAAAGTTTGTCTGGCGAACGCCAAGTACTTAAGTTGTGGCTTTTTGCCAAGCAAGAGAGAGAGGAAGCAGTAAGTCAACGCAGTCCGCTTACCTTAGAAGTTACGCAGTTGCTGTTCGCCTTCCAGGCCAGAGGTTTTAATCCTCTTGATAAATTAAACGTATTGTAGTGTTCACAGTCTCTGTGCTACATACGCTTCCTGTTATTATAAGGCCAATCTTCCACGTGTATTATTCTAAAGTTAAATTAGAGTTTAGTTTTATTTTTATACTTTTTTACGTTAGACCCCGAGTGGAGGGTCAGTGTATTCCGAAGTACGAAAGTTATTGTATATAGAGAAAAATAAAGGGTTTTGTATACCCTTCGTCTGTATCCTGTCTACTTACCACAATTAGTGAACATAGCTTTAGTAAGCTCTCTGTTCCGAGTCAGGTCCTTGTATGTTCCCGAAGAAGGTTAGAAGGAACATTGAACCTGATAGTGGCGCCCAACGAAGAAGAATAACCATGGCCGAGTTTCAAGAAGAACCTGTGCTGCCTGCAGAAACGGCTCAGAATCCAGAAATGCCAGCTGCCGCCCTGGAAGGATTCGGTTACATCGTACACACCATGCGCGCTTCAATGAAACCAGAAGCAACGTTTAATGGAAACTCACCGGTAACCAGTTTTTTGGAAAAATTGGATGACCACTTCATGCTCTACCCCGTGCACGAGTTTCAAAAAGTTATCTTAGCTACCAGCGCTTTGAGGGGCCAAGCGCTTAACTGGTTCAAATGTATCGGCAGAAGTCTCTTGGGTCAAGCAGGAAGTCCCACCTATACTTACGAAAATTTCAAGACTGCCCTACTAAAAGCCTTCCCTGTTGTAAGGGATCGTGCGAAATTAGAAACGGAACTTTTTAGTATATATCAACAAAGAATCGAAAACCTCTCGAGCTTTATTTTAAGAAAAATTCACGTTTTCAAGCTCTTGTATGGAAACCGTCCGGATCCTGAAATAATTCAAGTGATTTTGCCGAGGTTACTACCCCAAGTGCAAGACTTTATTGAATTAAGAAATCCGACTACACTGGAAAAGTTATTTGAGCTAGCAATCCAGTTTGAAAGTAGAAGAACGGCGGACGTCGAAAGAAGACGCCAATATCAACAGCGAAACCAATTTGGTACGCCAAGACTACAGCAAACTCAAGCACATGGCTACGGAGAAAAAGCGAATCAGTGGGCAAGGAAACCCGAGCATTCAAAAACAGCCGGCGAACGTCGACAGTTCAATAGCAACCCAGAAAAAAAGTCTCAAGGCCAGGGGAAAAAGAAGGAAAGCACGGAAAGAAAAAATAATTTAAACTAAAACGGATTTCTGCTGACGAGAGGGTGCGGAAATCCGAAGGCCACGAAAACCCCTCTTCCTACAAGTTAAATACAGTAAAGGTGAAAAATTTAACTCTTCCGAAGATTGAAGTCTTGGTGAATAATATCTCGGCCACCGCACTCCTGGATACCGGCGCGCAGTGTTCCTGTGTGGCAGAAGTCTTTTTTAGAAAGTATTTTCGCAAATACCGCATATATAATGCGGATAATCCGACAGTATTAGCGGCGCAAGGAGAACAATGTAAGTGCGTAGGTAAAGTACCTTTGTATATCCGTATCAAGGACGAACAAGTAAAGGTGATGTTTTTTATAGTAAAGAATTTGCAAGCACATTTGATCTTAGGAATAGACTTTCTTTCAGGCGCACAAGCTACACTGGATTTTAATGAAGCGTCCCTTAAGCTGACAATGAAACCAGTGCGTGTAGAAAAGGTTGAACCGCCAAGGTTAAATCTTGACCACCTGCCTAATGACGAGCAAGATAGAATCCGACAAGTGGTAAGTGAATTTGCTTCGTTATTTAGTGATATTCCAGGATTTACTCAGGTTACTAACCATAGTATTGACACCGGAGATGCATTGCCAGTTCGTCAAAAACCATACCGGTATGATAAGAATAAGGAAAAAATTATAGAATGGCATATTACCGATATGCTACGTAAAAAGATCATAACGCCCATCTCAAGTAGTTATGCTAGCCCGGTGGTTTTATGTAAGAAAAATAATGATTATCCTTTGGAGCATCCAAAAAGGTGGAGATTCGCTATTGATTACCGTAAATTAAATTCCATAACGAAATATCCGGTATATCCGTTACCGATCATAGAAGAAATTTTAAGGAACATAAAATCAACCAAATTTATGACGACTTTAGACTTAACGACTGGTTATTTTCAAATAGGGGTGAGGCCTGAGGACGTGCCTAAGACTGCTTTTATAACCAAGTCTGGCACTTATGCATTTTTGCGTATGCCGTTTGGCCTTTCAGGCGCCCCGGCAACATTTCAGCGATGCATGGACATTGTGTTAAGACCAGTTCTTGGAAAGTCCACATTTATCTATTTAGACGATATCATTATTACTAGTGATAATCTCGACCAACATATACAGGATTTAAGACAGGTGTTTTCTTTATTAAATGAGGCCGGTCTAAAAGTTAATGTCGAAAAGTGCAAATTTGCAGTCCCTGAATTAAAATATTTAGGTTACAAAATATCTCAAAAAGGGATCGAGACAGATGAATCAAAAATAATCGCTGTACAAAAGTATCCGACTCCAAACACGGCAAAGAAGCTCTCTTCTTTTCTAGGACTTTGTTCATATTATAGGTCCTTTATAAAAGATTTTGCGGCTATCGCTGAGCCATTGTTAAAATTAAAAAGGAAAAAGGCAAGATTCTCGTGGACGGCCGAAGCCAATAGTGCTTTCGAAAAATTAAAACAAGCATTAACGCAAGCCCCTGTGTTAAAATTTCCTGAAAAGGATGAAAATTTAGAAATTTCAGCGGATGCTTCGGATTAAGCGGTAGGAGCGGTACTTTCGCAAAATCAGCAGCCCGTGGCATTTTTTAGCCGAACTTTAAATCAAACACAAAGAAACTATTCCGCGGCCGAGAGAGAGGCACTTGCAGTTCTGTTAGCAGTGCAAAAGTTCCGAGTCTATTTTGGAAAGGCGCCGATAACAGTATACTCTGATCATGCGGCGGTAACTAGATTGTACTCAGGGAAAAATTTATCCCCAAGGTTAATAAGATGGGCACTCAAGCTGCAAGAATATAATCTGGTAATCAAGCATACCCCCGGAAAGGAAAATATCGTAGCAGATGCCCTATCACGAATTAAATTAGACGAACAGGGTAATACCGTAAAAGTTGCAATGCTTACAGCGTGTACAATAAATTCCCGAAAAACTGTAATAACAGAACTGGGTAAGGATCCTGAGTTTGGAAGTATTTATGAGTATTTGAAGGATCCTGAAAATTTTAGCCACCAAGATATTGTGGCGATAAGAAATAGGGCGGCCCATTACGAACTAATAGATGGTCTATTATTCTACACAAAAACTACGAATTCCAACAACGAATTTCGACCTGTTATCCCAGCTAGTCTTAGATTAAATATCCTGCATGAGCTCCATGACAGCACTTTAGCTTCTCTTGCTGGTATTCGAAAAACTATCCAACGCGTACGCGAGGCAGTCTACTTTCCTGAACTGCAAAAGTTAACAAGGGCGTATGTCCAGTCCTGCCCAACATGTCAAGCCGTTAATTATATTAATTTCCGCCCGGCCGGGTTTCTAAATAGTATTAAATCCGAATTTCCAAATGAAATAATTGGCATCGATTTATTGGGCCCTTTCCCAAAAAGTCAGTTAAATAAAAGTCGCTATCTCCTTGTTATGGTTGATCATTTTAGTAAATGGACCGAAATTGTTCCCTTAAAACGAGCCTCCGCGAAATTGGTTACCGATTCTATTTTAAATAAATATATTTTAAAATACGGTGCGCCCCTAAAAGTTATATCGGATAATGGTCCTCAATTTGTAAGTAATATATATTTGAAGACATGTGCCAAAAACTGGGCATACGTCATTTAAAAATGGTCCCGTATCGGCCGCAATCAAATATAGCGGAACGGGTCAACAGAAATATAGTGAAAATTATCCGTAGTTATGTTAAAAATTTTCATAAAAGCTGCGATAACTATGTCAATGAATTTGCTTTCGCCCTTAGGACCGCAAAACATGATACAACAGGCAAAACTCCTGCTGAGTTATTTCTAGGCAGAAAGATTATAACACCGTTAGATAAACTATTTTATGTGCAACAAAGAGCCCCAGAATTTAAAATGGGTGATATAGAAAAACTAATAAAAGAAGCAAAAAAGAATACGGAAGTAGCACAAAGAAAACAGAAATTATATTATGATTTGAAACGACGGGGAGTAACTTATAAAGTAGGGGATGAAGTTTTAAAAATTAAGCATTCACTTTCTTCAGTACCAGAAGATAAAACTGCCAAATTTTTTCCACGATTTGAAGGACCATATGTTATAGAAAAAATAACTCACGCTGTTGTAGGGTTAAAAGCCAGAAATGGTGAAACCTGTTCCGCAAACATTGATCAAATCAAGCCCTACTTCGATCGTAATAAAATGCAGATCTTTTCAGATGTTTTGCAGGATCCGGCACGGCAGACACCGCAGGTACAAGTTCCAGAGGTGAAAAAACGACAAGTACAAGGGCAAGCCAATGAGAGACAGAAGCAAGTGAAAAGAAAATTGCCCCGCAGAAAAATGGAAGGTAACAAGAAAAAGAAGCCGTTCCACCGTCCAGAAAACAGAGTTCACGAACACCCCCAGAATGAAGAAGGGAGAAGGACGATGTATGTGAAGAGGACCAGGAGAAATGACGGCAACTATAACCCGGCTTTAAAACGGAAGATCTACTCATCCGACAGAACTCTCCTCAGCAAAAGTCGCCGAACTGCGGAAGGGCCATCAGCGGCAGAGGAAAAAGTACAAGAAAAATTTGAACGGCCAACAACGAGGTCCAAGCAGGATCACGACAGAAGTTTCCCGGTTCCGCCAAGACCAGCTGCCATCAAACGGCAAAGACCACAAGCAGAGGAGAAAAGGAAAGTATTCAAGGGTGGCCGTACTGGTGAGAAAAGGAAGCTTCCAGAGGAAAGCACTGAAGGGCGAGCCCGTACAAGAAGGAGGATAAACCAAGCTACTATCTCCAGTACCTTTAAAGACTGGGCCCAGAAAAGGATGTCCGAATATTACAAAGATAAGTTATGTTACTTTGCAAACTTAAGTTAATCTTTCATTCTTACTGCAAGTGGCAGATTTCAAGAAGTTTTACCTCATGCAAGGTCTACCTTTATCGCCAAAAGGGCGAGAAATGAGTTGTGACCGATTTTCGTATTATGTTTTTAAATTACTCGTGCGTAAAACTAAAGTTGATGTATAATAGCGTTGTGTAAAGACTTAAATATTGTAAAAAGTTATTGTATAAATTTTATCTAAAACATTCTAGCAAGAAAGAAGTTTTAGTCTGAAAGACTTTTTGAAATGTAGTATTATTTCAATGTAGAAAGAATTGGCACTTGCTTTGAAAAGAATAGAAGTTAACAATGTACTACTAATGTATGTTTTCAAATCTGTAAAATTAACGGCATGTTGATATGTTCTGTTATTTTAAATGTTAAGAAATACCGTGATATGGTAAAAGTGAAAGTAATGTTAAAAATTTGTTATTCGTGTGACTGTAAAGATTAAATCATGGCGAATATGTGGTAAAGGTTGAATGATATAGTTAGGCTCTCTGACGCTACACTTTAGAGTTAGCCACTTTTAGAATAGTACCTCAGGGTTTAGAGTTGAAAGTAGGGTGTGTTAAGAGGTCTCGTTATGTTGAATTTTAACACGTTAGTGTTTTGATTGTAGGAGGAAGTGTGGCACACGTAGACAGAAACACATTCGTGTTTGGTGTTCTTTTACAACACATGTCAGAGAGCACGGGGAGAGATAAGTAAAATAGTCATGAATGAAATAAGAATGTTAAGAGAAGTATATTCTATATGTTATTTGCAATGTCATTGTGTAACATTTCATTAAACTAGTTTTCCTTCCAGATCTCTGGAAGGAACCAGAATTGAATAAAGCTCCTGTTTTGATGCAGTACAGATGAAAAAGAAAAAAGATTGTTGTATATTCCGGGAGCTGCTATTGTAACAAATTTCTTTCTTTTAAAATTTTCTAGTTTCTAGCTAAGTTATGTTTGTAAAAGTTTGGCCTCGCGTTAGTTTCTAGAGCTAAAAGTTTTCAACAAGGTCGTTTTAGACCTCAGTTTCAAACTAATTAACTCTGGCGGGAAGTATGTAAGGATCTTAAGTTTTACTAACGTTTATTTTATTTTAAATCTTTACTATCACTTCTTATTTTCTACTTCCGGCCAGAATTATAAGCGTGAAGGAGTTTATGCAAAGTTGTCTGGCGAACGCCAAGTATTTAAGTGTGGCCTTTTTGCCAAGCAGAAGAGAGGAAGCCGTGAGTTCGAAGCAGGCCGCTTACCTTAGAAGTTACGCAGTTGCTACTTTGCCTTCCAGGCCAGAGGTTTTAATCCTCTTGATAAATTAAACGTATTGTAGTGTTCACAGTCTCTGTGCTACATACGCTTTCTGTTATTATAAGGCCAATCTTATTCTAAAGTTAAATTAGAGTTTAGTTTTATTTTGATATCTTTTAAGTTAGACCCCGAGTGGAGGGTCATTGTATTCCGAAGTACGGAAGTCATTGTATATAAAGAAAAAAATAAAGGGTTTTGTATACCCTTCGTCTGTATCCTGTCTACTTACCACAATTAGTGAACATAGCTTTAGTAAGCTCTCTGTTCCGAGTCAGGTCCTTGTATGTTCCCGAAGAAGGTTAGAAGGAACATTGAACCTGATAGGTGGAGAACCCTACAAAACACATTCATTCTAAATTCCCCCTCATTCATCTTTAGACATGCAGGCTTTCGCTATAAAGCATGATTTTATCTACAGTTTAATACTTAAATTTGAATTCATTTCATTCGAGTATTTACTTTTAGCATCTAAAATTTTATGCTTCTAGACTAAATTCTACTTTTACATAACTTTCAAGTATTTACGTATATTTACAAAATTCTAATACATATGATTTTTACACTTTACTATAAAATGAATAAGATAAAAATAAAGTTTTACTTCACTGCATTCTTCGCCAAGCTGGCGGCACTGAAACTAAAGTTCTCATAAATACAAGAATACGAAGTTATTTTACTTTCGGCCAAATTTTGGCTTTAACATAACAGAATTAGTCTTTCGACCAACAGGAACTGCTTGTTCTTAGATTTTATACTTAAAGATAATAATACTTTTTGCCTTAGCTAAATAAAGTAAAACAAAACTAAGTCTCAACCGAGACAAATTGACTTCCGTCAAAACACAGAACTTCGTATTTACGCATAACAGTTCGGAACAAAAGAAAAATTTATAGAAGATTTTAACTTATCTTTGAGTTTTCGATGATTAGAACTCCGACATCCTCTTCCGGCAGAACTGCTCCCACGTTATGGAGGTCATAGAAGTCAGTCGTCTCCTTTGTGTTCTTCGAGTTTCGTCCATGTTGATTTTTCTTTTTCGCCCTCTGTACGCCGGCCTCTCGGAGTGGTAGTCGTCGGGTTCCTGTCTTTTCCGTTTTTGTTCCTGGACGGCTGGTCTTGGGGGCCTCCGGTCTGGAATCGTGCTTGAATTTCTTCTGTTAGTGGTGGTCTTTTCGTTCCTCCTGCTGTCTTTTTGTTCTCGTGAGCGGCGGCCTTGTTTGCTCCTAATTATCTGGCCCTGGAAGTGTTTTCCCCGACGCAGAATTTCTACTGCGATACGTTGTAACTGGTCTTTTCCTCTTTACCAAAGATACTTTACACGGCGGCGTTGCTTTCTTGTATTTCTTAAATGCTGGAGTCTGAACATTTTCCTTTCTTCTTTTCGGGACCGTCGTATGACTTGTAGAAGGGCTAGGTTCCTCTTCTGTTCTCTGCTTCTTGGGTGGTGGAGCGGGTGACGTTACTTCTGGACCTTCCACTTCTTTTGCGCTTGAGTCCTGCAAGAAACTTTTAAGAATTTCAAAATCATTTTGATTATAATATTTTTTCATCTGGTCGGGACTTGCTTTACAGATTTCCCCTCTCTCGTTCTTCCGTCCTAAAAATACCGTAAAATACGGTTCCCTTGATTTCCTGAATTACATAGGGGCCTTCAAATTTTGGAGCTAACTTTGCATTAAAATTGACTGGGGCACTTGATAAAGAAAATTTCCGCTTCAATACTTTATCCCCAACTTTAAAAACTGCTTCACGGCCTTTTCTATCATAATATGTTTTCTGCTTATTTCTTGCCGTATCCGAGCTTTTAAGCGCCTGATCAATAAGTTTTTGCACATCTTTTTGTTTAAACTCTTGCTCTCTTTGTTGCACAAAGAATAATTTATCTAAAGGCGTAATTAATTTTCGGCCTAAAAATAATTCTGCTGGGGTTTTTCCCGTAGTATCGTGATTTGCCGTTCTTAAAGAATAAGCTAATTCATTTATGTAGCCATCCCAGCGCTTGTGATGTGTGCTCACGTAACTGCGAATTATTTTTACTATGTTTTTATTCACTCTTTCTGCTATGTTTGCCTGTGGTCTATACGGAACCATTTTGATATGGCGTATGCCAAGTCCACTGCATATGTTTTCAAATATTTGACTAATGAATTGTTTTCCGTTATCGCTAATGACACTTATCGCTGCACCGTATTTTAAAATGTATCTGTGTAAGAATGCATCTGCGACTGTTTTGGCTGACGCGCGTTTAAGTGGAAAAATTTCTGCCCATTTTGAAAAATGATCTACAATTATTAAAAGAAAACGTTTTTTATTTAACTCACTCTGGGGGAAAGGACCAAGAAGATCTATGCGTAAAATTTCATTCGGAAATGTAGCGCAAATGCTATTTAAGTACCCGGCCGGGCTGTAATTAATATCATTTATTAACTGACATTGATTGCAGGACCTGACATACGCAGTTACTATTTTGTATAATTGCGGGAAATATACCGCCTCGCGTACCCTTTTTAAAGTCTTTCTGACCCCTAAATGACCCGCTGTTTTCGCGTCGTGTAATTCCTTCCAAATGCTTAATCGAAGCGAGGCTGGGATGACTGGTTTGTATTCGAAATTTTCGTTTGTTGTTTTCGTATAAAATAATAAATTATCTATTATTTCATAGTTTTCTGCTCTATTTCTTATCGCATCGATATCTGTGTGTTCAAAGCTTTCGGGGTCTTTCAAATACGCATAGATACTTCCAAATTCAGGATCAGCTTTCAATTCAGCAATAATTGTTTCTCTAGAATCTAAAATTTTTGAAGTCAACACAGCGCATTTGAGTTCATTGCCTTTATCGTCCAGTTTTATACGAGATAGTGCATCAGCAACATTGTTTTCTTTCCCGGTTTATATTTAATTATGAGGTTATACTCTTGAAGTTTTAAAGCCCATCTTATTAACCTGGGCGTTAGGTTTTTTCCCCGAGTAAAGTCTACCAACAGCCGCATGATCTGAAAAGACTGTTACTGGCGCTTTGGCGAAATAAATTTGAAATTTGTGTACAGCCATTAATACGGCTAATGTTTCTCTCTCTGTAGCTGTATAATTCCTTTGCGTAGGGTTCAAAGTTTTACTAAAAAATGCCAAAGGATGGCCATTTTGCATGAGAACAGCACCTACAGCATAGTCCGACGCATCTGCTGCAATTTCCAGGTTTTCGTTCCCTTCCGGGAATTTCAAAACAGGGGCATTGATGAGCGCTTCTTTTAACCTTTCAAATGCAGTATTTGCTTCTGCTGTCCACGTGAATTTACTTTTCTTTCTTTTAATTACTAACAAGGGTTCAACAATATTCGCAAAATCTTTTATGAACGACCGATAATAAGAACATAACCCAAGGAAAGAAGAAAGTTTCTTGGCGGTGTTGGGAGGTGGGAAATTCTTGATGACTTTTATTTTTGAATCCTGAGTTTCTATACCCTTTTGCAAAATTTTATTACCCAGATATTTAAGTTCTTTAGTTGCGAACTTGCATTTTGATGCGTTAATTGTAAGACCGGCCTCTTTTAATAATTTAAAAACTTCTTTTAAGTCTTTAATATGTTGTTCCAATGTACTACTCGTTATAATTATATCATCTAGATAGATTAAAGTCGATTTTCCTAGGACAGGCTTTAGAATAATGTCCATAGCTCTCTGGAATGTTGACGGGGCCCCACACAACCCAGAGGGCATGCGCAAAAATGCATAAGTGCCCTATTTTGTGATAAACGCGGTTTTATGTATGTCTTCGGGTCTCATCGCTATTTGATAGTAGCCAGACGTTAAGTCCAACGTAGTCATGTATCTCGTAGACTTAATCTTTCTAATAATTTCCTCTATAACCGGCAAAGGGTAAACTGGGAACTTAGTAACACTATTAAGCTTTCCGTGATCGATAGCAAACCTCCAAGCCCTTTTGTCCGAAGGAGAAAACTCATTCTTTTTCCTACATAGTACGACTGGACTCGCGTACTCACTATTTATGGGCGTTATTATCTGGTTCTTTAACATTTCCTGAATGTGTTCTTCGATGATTTGCTCTTTCTGCTTATCATACCGGTAAGGTTTAGTCCTACAGGGTTTGTCGGCAGTTAACTGTATATCATGCGTAACAATTTGACAGTTACCAGGCCGTTCTGAAAACAAGTTCGAAAAAGTACTCACCACTTGCTGGATGGCTTGGTTTTCATGGTCATTCAAATGGCTAAGGTCGACTTGCGGTTGTTCCACTGGCTAAACCACTCTCCGGTCCATTTCCAGCATAATAGAATTTTCCTGAAAATTCAGCTTGGCCTTCGCGGCTTTTAAAAACTCCATACCTAAAATAAGTCGACTTTGCAAATTTTTTACCACAAAATTAATACTTTAAGGCTTGCATTTTTAACCTATATTTGTAATGATAATTTGCCAATACATTGACAAGTTTGTCCTTGCGCTGCTATGATTTCTGTGTTTTTATTTTTAAATAATCGTAACCTATTAAAATTCTTCTTAAAAAAAGTATCACTCATAAAATTACATTCTGCCCCTGTAATCGATGAGGGCTTCTACTGGTAGATCGCCAACCAGGACTTGTATAATCGGTAATTGTGAGTTCTGTACGACGACCGTATTTAGGTATCTTCTTGAGGGTTTTTTTTTCGAAACTTCCGGGGTCTGGACCCTCGCTTTTACAGTCCCCTCTACTCGTTTAAAGCTTTCATTTCAACTTCTGCCTTCTGGGTACGCGGACGGTTGTTTTCAAATTTCCTTTTTAGGTTTTGACCTTCGAGCTTCGATGAGTTAGCTTGATAGCTCTTTCCCCCATAAGAGCGATTTGTGTTTCTGGTCTGTTCAGTTGAGGATTGAATTCGGAGACCTTGAGAATACAATGCCCCTCTAGCTTTTCTCGCTATTCTGCGATTTTGGAACTTGACCGCCAACTCGAAGAGTTCCTGCAATGTGCTTGGGTTTCGAATTTTGAAGTAATCTTGAACAGCAGGTAGCAATCTTGGTAAGATTATTTCAATAATCTCCGCGTCGGGTTTCTTCCCATACAGCATATCCGTCAGCTTAATTTTTCGCAGAATAAAGTTCGCGTTCTAAGATACAGCTGAGATTTCAGCAAACTTTCTGAATAAAAAGTTGAAAGTTTCAACTAACTGAAGCAAGCACACAGGCCGAAACGCGCGGTTCTTAAATTTCTACCTAGCAACCTTCATGCTCGTGAATCAAGAAAGCACACTTACGAACTCGTTTCCCTTCTATTAAACTCAAAAATGCTTCTGCTAAAAATTTGAATACTTTGCGCGTTCTACTAAAATTTACATACTCTGGGAATTGGCAATTCCAGGGGAAAGTAAGGCTTGACAGGAAAGATAGCTTAAACTTAAAATAAATGTTAGTTAAAATAAATATAAACCCTACAAGTTTGTTCTGAATAGTTTTGAAAAATATATTGCACCCACACTAAATTTAAATATCAAATTTTTATCCTGTGAAATACACTCAAATTTTAATATGAATAAGCCCTCGTGAAGCTGCCAATGTATTTTCATAGAAAGCTAATATGAATTTAAGGCTTAAAAATGACTTCAAAGAGGGATTCCAGGCTTTTCTAGTGTAGATGAGCCAGTTTCCCCCAGAAAGTCCTTCACAAAGACATCCATCGTTTTAGGTTGATAGCCTTATGTGCTATAATCAAATAAATTAAACCAAACTTTCGTAAGGATGTGATATTCTTTCTTCCTTATTAGTATGGATCCTGTTTTTTAAAGTTGTCAAGATTTTTGATGAATCGCCAATGTAAACTATTCTGAAATATCTTGGCAGCCCCAACAATGATGATTTACAGTTTGCTTATAATGGGAAGAGCTTCGGGGAGACCATGTGATCATATTTCTTCCCATGCAAATGTTTATAATTCATAATCACTCAGAATTCTCTCATCACAAGAAGAGCTCTCAGTATTCTATATGTTAATGAATTTTATTTAATCTTAAAATTCTTAATTTACTGAGAAGTGAGGAAGATGCTTGCTATATCTTTCTTTCAAGAAATGCACACATTTTACATCACATTCAAATATGCAAAAATGGACATTCAATAAAATTTCACATCAGTGAAAGCATTTAGAGGTGCACCTTGAAAATTTGCTAATGAAAGAAAAGTATGTTTTAACAGCTGGTTTAGTGGTTTCAGAATACTGTTTGTAACAGCATAAAATGACAGAAAGACTACAAAAATGTGACTATTCACTGAAACATTTTTATGAGAGAGAGATGTATTCTCTGCATATGATCCGCCAACCAAATATGTGAATAGGTGACCCTGAAAAAATTTTGAACATAGCAGAAAATCTGTTCATACAGCAAAAGTCCAAAACTGGCATGATTCTTCCATAATGCTGTATAAATGACAAGTTATGCCAAAAAACTGAAAAATTCTTTCTCACTCAGTTTCTAAATAGAGAGCCATCCACACTCATGCCAAAATTTGTCGACCATCTACAAGAGGGAGTAACAATTTATTCAAACTTCTGGTGAGAATATAAAAGATTTCTGATATTTTTCTGCGGACAATAAATTTCATTTTCTTGATCTAACAACAGCTGCTCATATATAAAATATAGAAAGACTGTGGAGCTTCACTAAGTGGTGGAATAAAAATTGAAGAGGCACGTTTCACTATCATCATGAATCTTACTTTGCAGAGTTAATATAGCAAAAATCTTTGAGACCTTGGAATGCTTCTTATGCCATATTAAAAGCAATTGAGGAAGCACGGCAGTAAAAAAGTGTACATGAGACATGAAGTTGGCAATAATTCCATGCCAGCTTGATGTTTAAAAAAATGGAAGCTGCAGTACTAAAGAAGTATCGTAACATTTTTAAAACTAAGGTTCTGTTTATATTTCAGTTCATTTCGTTGCCATATCAGTATGTTTTGATTTTGATGTCCTCCAATTATGAATGTCTTTTAATTTCTTTTTAAAATATAGAAATGTGTCATTACTCTGTATTACATATGGTTTAGTTAATTTCATAAAACTCTACATTACTTGGACTTGAAAATTTACTGATGTCTCCTCACAGGAAATTTCTAAATCTATAAATGTTTGAGCAGATAGAGGCTGTGTTGAAGTATGTAAAGGATATTTAACTGGTTGATGAGGGCGTTATTTTAATAGCCACTGTATTGTCTATTAAACACATAATTTATTTATTTCTGTATAATATTTGGCACTGTTCTTTTATCAGGACCTAATTCAGAAATGTAGATATGTATGCATGTATATATGGATGTATGTGTTCATATATGTAAGTACGAATGTATGTGTATACACATACGCCTATATGTGTACATGCATACATTTGTTAATCCGGTCCTGATAATAGAAGAGTACCTAATATTTTGCCAGTTGATTTTTTTCGTACACCTCCATCCATAAGCGATGAGAATAAATTGATGAAGCAACGCACCATGTCACCAAGAAGCATTTACGTGGCAACCCATGATGTCACCAAAAAATATTTATTGTTCAACCCAGGGATATGTATAGCATTCTCCCAGATAGTTTTTCAGTAGCATGACTGCAGATTATGATCCCTCCAATGGGAATTTTAATGTTTTAGCCTAGTGGTGGACAGCATAGTGCAGTTTTGATTGTTTTCAGCAAAATCTCATATTTAGCATTCTGCATGACTGTAATGTGGCTTGCTTTAAAGATATCATGCACCTCTTTCTTCTTTTTGTTTTTAGAATTTTAATAGCAAATTTATAATATTCTCAGATGTTTCCTTACCTGAAAACAGATGACTGTGTATATGGGGAGAACAAAAGCACAAAAACTTAGACGTATATGTGTGTTATATAGGAAAAGGAGAATATAGAAAAACAAGTTGTAGTGGATGAATCGTTGCAATAGATATAATGTTTCTCTCCAATGATGCAAATGAGTTATTACAGTTAAAGGCCTAATGAACTTACAGGGTATGGATGTCTAGGAATACGAAATGATCAATAACACATATTACAGATAATGAGTAATTTTCTCTATAGTTCAAGAAATTTTTAAAAAATACCTTAAAATGTCTGATTTACCATAACTGTGAAAACACAAGGGCTACATGCCTAAGGACAGAGATACCTTTGTGGAGAACTTTCTAAGGGAAACTAGCTCATATTCATGTTACACATGGAGAAAAACAACCATGCAGCTAGATCATTTGAGTGTGTTCAAACCTGGGTTGAACTACCAGTGTTCAGTGGTCATAACTTCTCAGTGACTGGTGGGACCCATATTTAATATGTACAGTCAAAAGTCGTTAATTCGGACACCTATAATTCGAATTAATCTATAATCCGGACCTCAAAGCTACAAACTTTCTGCTCATGCGTCGCGTTGACGCATGCGCATAGGACCTTTACGGCTGCGAATATGCGTGTGCACATAAAATGTTTACGCATGCGCGTTTAATGTATAACAGACGGTGTATAACAGACAGCTAAGCTAAAATTATCTAATTCAGTTAATGTTGCAGATTGCGTTGTTCCTTAATCTTCGAATTGGATCCGGCTTATTATTTTTTGCAGACTGTTAGAGCAATTTTATAAAAGTAAGCTTGAACTTTCGATTATATCAAATAGAATTTCCGATATATATTTGCTAATATGTAAAGGATCTAAAGCGAAAGTATGTTTCGAAATCCGAAATCTGTTTATCAATTTCATGCTGCTCGGCGGGGGGAACGCCGCGGCACGCAATGAATTGGAAGTTCATCTGTCAGCACTATCCTTATCTTCAGGGCAGATGTTTTTATTTTATTTGGCTTATAATTCCTTACTAAATGTAGTATTTCATCTCGATGTACTCCGTCTTTGATATGATTTAAAACAAATTCCTCGTCATTATAATTCGCTTCCGATAGTGAAGAAATTGACAGAGGTTATTGAAAACGAAAAAATTTCGATTGACAAATTAGTCGCTTTCTCGACACAGCAATTATAGGACTTGAACAGCGGAACTTTGTAGCTAAACAAGAAATTATGTCTGTTTAATAGAATTAAAGAGAAAGTATTATCGCATGAAACGAAGCAACTTAAACAACTTACATTGAAAGAAATGTTTAATAAAGTAAACAAATAAATATTAAGCTTTTTCTTTTTGTAAATTTTGATACCCTTTAGATCATAATTGTTCTTTATTTCATAAATTACGGTTTCATATTTTTAATTTTGTAATTTCTGCATGCCATCTTACCAGATTTAAACTGATGATCTATAATCCGGAAAAATCGATAATCCGGAATTGCCGAAGTCCCGACGAGTCCGGATTAACGACTTTTGACTGGATTAACAATATTTTCCTGCAATGGAAATGGTTCACAATAGGCAATTGGTAAAACTGAGGAGTGTTGTTAGTTCAACCCAGTTTCAAATCCCAGTAAATGGATTGATTGTATGAGAGTTTTGTGGTTTTTTCCATGTGTAACATGAAAGCGAGGAACTTATAAAAAGTATTCCACAAAGGCATTCTTCCTCTTACTTAGGCAAATAGCTGTTCAGTCCTTTGTTATAATCTAAATAATGCAGTGTTAATTTGTACGTATAATTATGATCCAAACAGAACTATATTCAATAATTTAAAAACTGAAAATTGTAATTTTAGAAAAAAGAATAGCTTGTTTACAGACTGTACCAATTGCGTTAATAGCAAAGTACAGCATAATTTCTTTAAAACACGAGGTATCATATTTCTCTTCAGAGTTTATACTCTATAAACACTAATGTAATAGTAATATTAAATACAGCAAAAATTACTTAGCAGTACATAACGAATCTTTCCAAGTTTTACTCTACGTTATGAACTATCAAAGAGAAGTATTTACAGACAAGATAGTTCATGCATAGTGCAACAAATTTTGAAGAGACTGATTGCCTGTGTGATGCAAACTGTTTTGTTATATTATTTGATACAGGCTAGCCAAAACTAGATCACAAAAGGAGATCTGTTTGGCACGTACAAAATTTGAAGAAATTTTTTATATACCACAAGGCACGTTTTTGCAGAATTTGTGATAGCTTACTACTATAAATTTTTAAAACCCTAGTCCGACCTTGGCACCGAATTAGCACCATTGCTGTAGAAGTACATGCCGGCAGTGACGTAGCGATGGGGGGAGGGGGTGTATGATGCCCCGGGCGCCGCTCTCAGAGGGGCGCCAAATTGTCTCCAAACAAGATTTCCGAAAAATTTCAGTTTATATTTTGATCGATTTCTGGAAAATGTATTTAAAATTAATAATTATTGTAATATAACTAATCATTTATTTTCTTGATTTGTCTGATAAAATGTGTAATAAATGTTTATGCTTGCAGTACATCAATCAAGCATCTCCGTATACAAAATATATACATAATAAATTGTATTCATTCATTTTCTGACCACTTTATTCTTCTAAAATAGAGATATGTTTTTAGTTTTTTAAACGAAATGCTCTCGCTTTTTATTTTAAAATTTATTTATTATAGCTCTCGCTTTTTATTTTAAAACGATCACAAACGGTCCAGTCTCATATTATAACCCTTCGACCTTGAACTACACTCTTAGACAAAAAAACCGATGTACCACGACGCACCGAGAAGATATAAAGCAAATTGGACACAAATTGATATGCATACAGGTTTCGACGGGAAATGCAAAATTTTACATTTTGGCTGCCAATGAATGAACGGTTGTCGCTACAGCGCATCTGATCTGCTCAATTGACAGGATATTTAAGAGGAGAAATTACGATTCCAGGTTATAAATTCTTGACGAATTTCATTCTGTGTACTCTGGTAGACAGTAACTATACTTCGCATACAGGTGCGCGAACTATATGCGCAGATGTCAGAATTTGAGAGAGGTCGTGTAGTTGGGCGCAAAGAAGCCGGTTGGTCTTATCGGCGAATAGCTCGACATTTGAGCAGGAGCGATGCCACTATTAGACGAAGTTGGCAGGAATGGGTGAACCATGGCCGCACACAGCGTCAAAAAAGAAGCGGTAGGCTTAGAGAAATTTCTATTTCAAGTCTATAGTCCCCAAATTTCCGCAGTAGCTAGCTTGTAAGGATTATATTAATTTCATTAATAGTTAAATTTTGAGTTAATCTTCCTTTCCTTTCGCTTCTTAACTTCAACTTAGCACTTCCGGCCAGAACGTATAGTATTAGAATCACGTCTCAATACTAATGAGGAAGACCGGTATATGACCGCGAAGTTTTACTGTCTGAGGGAGAGAGATACCAGAGATTCTGGTTAGCACGCATCCGCCTTTTTAGGCTACTCTCTTTTAAGCTATAGTTATGCTCGGCCGTACTTTAGGCCCTTGATAACTTCGCAGTCAATTAGCGTTAAGGGGCCAACTAAATTAGAATCTTAATAGCTTCGGCTATATCTCTTTAGTTAAGATTAGTTTTGTTTAATTCTTAGTTTCTTAAGTTCACGACTAAGTGTCGGCTTTATTGTACACCTCCAAGACGGAGTTCTGTTAAATCTTATTTGAATAATAAGGGATTATTTTACCCTTCTATCTTGTTCTTTCCTGTCACACAAATTCAAGCGATTATTCTCTTGTCAGTTCTTAAGATTCTTCACTTTTAACGTTAACTTACAATTACGCAGTGGAGAATCCTACAAGCTTTATACAAAAATGCAACTTCCATTTCCCTATCACCAGTGCAGGATTTACATATAAGTTACACAAGCTATAGTTTAGGGCCCCCAAAAATTTAAAATGTAGCATAACAGATTTATAAAGAGCCCCAGTTTTCAAATAGCTTAGGGCCTCATCAAGTTTAAATCCAGCCCTACCTATCACTAATAGTTGCAGAGATTTTCCATTTTTAATTGCATGTAATTGCCTTTAATGTCTTCTTATTTCTTCAATAACTTCTCTTTCCGCAACTTTCACAAATTATTTTTTTATTCAGACCATGTCAATGCCAAGGAAATTGTATTTCTATTGCTACTAAACGTTTATGCAATAACACATCACAACAAATAAAATACTCTAAAGATGATGAAATTGGGGGCCCAAGTACATCGGAAGTCCCAAATCCATGTCCATTACTAATAAGTACAGAAAATGCAACAGAAACACTCACTGCAATTCCGGACATTCTGGAGTTCAAAGATGTTGCTTATTTAAAATTCTCTAATAATCTTCCAATAATATCGAACCATCTTCGCGCTGAAATGATTATTCGATTGAATCAAAGATTTATTGAAATACATGCTAAAGATGCAGCCTCAATTGAAAATACAATTTTAGAAAAATTAAATTCCGATCAGATTTCATTAACAAATTGTAGATTACAATGTTATGATAATGCTGCCGTGATGTCAGGTCACATATCATATATATTTAACAAAGAATTATGGAAAAAAAATAATAAAGCATTATTTGTAAATTGTGATAACCACTCATTAAATTTAGTAGGAGTCACTGCAGCTAAGCAAGATCCAATCGTTATAACATGCTTTGGAATAATTGAAAACATATATCTCTTTTTCTCACGTTCAACATTACGATGGGAATTATTAAAAAATGCTTTAAAGAAAACTGTTAAACAGGAATCTGAAACACGATAGAGCGCCAAAGCAGAAGCGGTTAGCGTTATTGTTGGAGGACTGGAAGAATTAGTAGAATTATTAGAAAAATTAGCAGAGGATACTACTACCACAAGTGACACTAGAAGTGAAGCTGCACTTTTATTGCAAAATATGCTGAATTTTAGTTTCATAACTTTAGTCCATTTCTAGCATAAAATCTTGAGGAGAATTGATCGTGTGCAGCTTAGGTTACAAGATCCTAAAATGAATTTTAGAGAAGCGTTCTTGATCGTCTGCAGCAGGAAATAAATAAGCGACCTAAGTGATCTTAACTCCAAATTTGGATTTTTACTAGATGTTGAAAATTTATTAAGCAAGGATAATGTTGATAACGATCTTGAAAAGAATTGTAAAAATTTGGGTGAATTTTATAATACAGATTTTAATAGAAAACTCTATGTCGAAATATGTGATTGCAAGATGTTACTCACCAGTAGAAAAAGTTAACCTAAAAACTCCATTACAGCTTCTTACCTTTATAATATCGTATGGAGAAGATGTTTTTCCAAACCTGAGAGTCGCTCTACACTATTTCACTCCTTACTATTCAGTATCAATTGCTATACTCCTTACTATTTCAGTATCAATTGCTAGCTGTGAACATTCGTTCAGCAAAGTAAAATTAATTTTGACACATCTACGATCAACGATGGGTCAAGATCGCCTGAGTGACCTAGCATTTTTAAGTGTAGAAAGAGAAAAATTTTAAATGATCGACTTTGATGAAGTAACTGATAAATTTGCTTCATCAAAGGCAAGAAAAATATATACATAATAAATTGTATTCATTTATTATAATATAACACTATATTATTATTAAATATAGCGACCTTATATATATTAACTTTTAAATTGTATGAAAATTGTACTTTTTTAAAAAAATTTATTAAGTATGTTAAATAAATAACATCTTTAACTTATTCTAGATGACCGTATGTCCGATTTTTCTACTGACAGACAGATTTCCGAATCCAATTCCAGTCTTGGTTTTTTAACAAGATTCTTTTGCCTCAAATTTAAATTCCTTTTGGCTAAATTATCTCAAGTCTAACCTGAGCCTGTGTCCCCTATACATCTCAAAAAACAGAGCAGTATTTTCCCCCATAACACAAGACATCCTCAGGATATCCTATTTAAGTCGCAATCTCCCGGGAAGCAGTTAGGATATCCTGAGGATGTTGATTCTCAGATATCCTGAGGACTTCTTAAGTCAACATCCTGAGGATATCCTATTCAAGTCTCAATGTCCCGGGATATATGAAGATCTCCTCAGGATGTTGATTTTCAGATATCCTGAGGACATCGTAAATCAACATCTTAAGCATGTCCTGTTCAAGTCGTAATGTCCCGGGATATATGAAGATCTCCTGAGAATATTGTTTCTCAGATATCTACAGTACTTACTTTTTATGGAAGCTCATATCTGAAAATATTAAAGTAACCTTGTACCACACGCAAGTCATGTTATAAGAATCGAAATCTTACTCTATGGATTACTTATTCTGCATATGAAAATTTAATTGTTATGCTTACACTGGATTTCGTCTTGTATATGTTGGCTGTAAATATTAAGTAATAATATTTTCAAATTTTTGTTGTTGTTTCACAGTGCCTATTGATCAGAGAACTTTCTTACAAGTTAGAGGCACGTGTTTTCATCCGTTTTTGAGTTTCATATTGAAAGTGTGTTTACGATTAAATTCTAATTGCTACATAATATATTTTGTAAACATTATTTTAGATACTTTTCTAATATCTTTGAACACAAATATTATGTACGTTACAGGTTAACTCAGAAAATCTTTTACGAAGACATTTATCCTATGAACAGATGGGCATGATGTGCATCCATGCCTTATATGGCATTCGAACTTGAGCCCTTCTGTACGGCAATCGGTCAATATAATCACTTACCCGTCTCTGAGGCACTAATCAGAAATATCAAGTTATAAAAGTATTCTATTAAATTCATCGATAGTTCTTAGCATAGAAATAACTATACTTTGAAACTGCAAAAGAAAAAAAAAATACTTTTTGATCTGTTACACTATTATATTAGTAATGAATGATGTTTAGTGCTGTGCAGTAATAAGTAACAATATTTTTTTTTTTTTAACAGACGAAATTTTAGTTTACAGACGCAGTTAAAAACTAGTCTGTACGAGGTTTAACTTGCTTTAATTTGAATTTATAAAGAGAAGAATAATTTTATTGGGCTAAAAAATTCATTGCAGTTTCTTCGTTCATTTTCTGGTAAGTTCTTTAATAATGAGAATTAGTTTTTCAAAGCGACTGAGGTAAGAAGTAACTTATTTTTTACCTGTAATAGGAAAATAAGGTTTGAGAATGGGAAGAACTAACATTAAGTTCATACTCTCCTCAAACCTCACTTTGCTACCTCTTTAACCATGCAAATATTCGGTCTCTGCTAAACAAAGCGCGATAAAAATATATCCAGCGCTCTGCAGTCTTATACGTTATGCCGACAATGCTACATGACTCCTCATAATTTAACAATAATTGCTGCTTTATTAATTTATTTGTAACATCCAGAAAATGCAGTAAACACATTTCTTCAAGGTATATAACAAAAGTTAAATGTTGTTATGAAAACTCAAAATTAGATAACGGATTAAATAGATGTTCAAACTTTAAATTAAAATGATTTAATTTTTAAATTAAACGCGTTCTTTAAACTCAGCAGTTTTATTACTTTATTTTATACTATAAATAACAATTGAAGTTGAAAATCTTAAAGTTTTGATCCTCATTATCATTGGTCGTAAAACTGCTTCTCAAATTTTCTTTGCTTTTGAGAAACCGAGCTCCGCTCAGAATGTAACACCTCTGAGCACTTTTTCTGTAGCCGATGCCCCAAGAAGATTTCTCTTTTGTTAACGTGGCAGATTTATGTGTCAGACCTTCCCTTCTTTTGTATCCCCCTACAAGGGAAACATCCCTTCACATCCCTTCCCCCTTCACAACAAAGTCGCAAAACGCCCCCAACGGTTTTAATTGTTCCGTAAAAGTGATATCCTTGAAGAACCCCACAAAGTGGAAAGTACACGTACTTACTTTCTGATTTCCAGAATTCAGCTATTCTGCTAAACGTTAATAGCTGTCGTTCCAAATTCTCTTTCAGTTACGAACTGACTTGCTGACGCTTGCAAGCGTTATACATTGACAGAGTGTGAAAAGTAAGTTTCTAAATGTTTCCTTTATTCTACAAAAATGATCAGAACTAAAAAAAAATTATCTCAGATATCTAGAAGACGGATTTACAGCAGAATAAATCAACGTATATTATCGGATTCGTCAGAAGATGAAGTAGTATTTAATTATGAAAAAGGACTGTGTCGAATTTTCGCGCTAGCAAATATTCTTTAAGTTCCATTTCAAACTGTGATTCGAAATATGAACTTTTATGTCTCAAGAAGAACTGACTTATGACGATTACCAAAACGATTATCCCATTTTAAGGAATATTCCAAATATAGGACTAATAAATATTCCGTTAGACTTTATGTCCCTTGTGTGCTTAGGAGATACAAAAAATGATTACTATTAGGATAGGCGGAGGCACCTTACATGCACGATTACCACATAAAAATGTTGAAATATTTTTTTTTTTTTTTTTTTTTTTTTTTTAATGACCAGTTTTTAAAGCCTTATGTACCAATTGAATTTGCAAGAAAACCCAGGAACTAACTCTAAAAGAATTGAAACACTGGAAAGCTACAGAATACCGTCAATTTTTACTGTACACTAGCACACTTATTTTTTTATTTATTTATTTATTTTTTTTTTTTTAATTTAACAAAAAGCTTCATAATCATTTTTTACTACTTCATATTTCGATTAGACTCTTATGTAAAATACAGAATCAGACGGCAATTGATGAATACGCACAGTCTCTATTAAAACTCTTCGTAGTAAATTTTGGGCTTTATTATGAAAAACAGTATATTGCTCATAATGTTCACGGCCTACTGCATATTTGCGAAGATGTAAAAATGTTTGGGCCGTTAGATAATTACAGTGCATTTAAATTTGAAAGCTATATATCTTCTATTAAAAAATTGATTAGAAAATCTTCCGCTCCATTACAGCAAATAGCAAGACGAACTCATGAACTGTTTAATCATATTGTAGCCATGAATAATGATTCAATCAACATAACCGACTTAAGTTCAGAATTTCAAAATTTACACACATCTGGTCCGCTACTTAAAGGTTATTAAATGCTTAATTTTAATATTGAATTTTGAATACAAATTAACTGAAGTCAGAATTGAATTTGTAGAATAATTTAATTATGAATATATCGAAGAATTCAGTTTTGGGCTATTGAATGGTTAAAAATGATCGAAAGATTTTTAATACTTTAAAGCAAAATTTTCTCTTATAATATTTTGTATTAATGATTCATTTCAAGTCTCTTGCTCAGTTTTAGATATATTTACAAATTATTAAATAAATTGAAATTCAAATTAGAAAATAAATTGTATAAATATTCTTAACATTTCTTATTTTTCCATAGTAACCACAGATGGAGGACCTGAGATTGTCTGTGGAAAATAAGCAAGTTTCAGGTTATCACAACACCTTCACACACTTTCACTGGAATATAAAGAAGATTTCTGGGGATATACTGGGATGTAACATTAAGCAGTTGAGAGTATGTATTTAAGAGGTTAAAGGGATATTGTAACTAGTATTTCAAATCCTGATAACATCCCATACGCTGTCGGTGGGACCTAGATAGGATGTCCTAAGGATATACTGGGATGTGACATTAAGCACTAGGAAAGATGAGTTTAGGAGGAAACTGGGTTATTACGGGATGTCCTGAGGATGTAGTAAGTAGGACTTTAAATCCTAATAACATCCCATACGCTGTCGATGGGACATAGATAGGATGTTTTTAGGATATAATGGGATGTGTTTAGGAGGTTAGTGGGATATCCCGGGATGTCCTGAGGATGTAGTAAGTAGGAGTTCATATCCTAATAACATCCCGCACGCTGTCAATGGGACTTAGTTAGGATGTTCTGAGGATATCCTGGGATGTGACATAAGCACTCGGGAGGAGGTGTTTAGGAGGTTCGCGGGATATTCCGGGATGTCCTGAGGATGTGCGCATATCCCGCGAGCAACATCCTCGGGATATCCCAAGGATGCTTTTGTTCTATGTGGGTTGTAGAAGAGTACTTGCAATGACTATTCGTAATATATTATAGAATATTTTAAGTTAGGTACTGTAACTTTTTATTTTTGTCTTATATTCTTATTATGAGTATATTCTATATATTACATTACTATATGTTTTTAGGGGGGCGCCAGAAAGGTATCGTGCCTCGGCCGCCAGTTATGCTAGCTACGCCACTGCATGACGGCCATCTTTCAAAGTATATGCCAGTTACCTCGTTGTGGTTGCGATGCACGTGTTGCTGTTAGTGATAGTTTATTTGAACAGTTCTTATAAATGTTAAACATTATTCCTTATAAATATTCATTATTAAAATCATATTTTGTTCTCCACACTTTTATTTATTGAGTATTTAAATTTTGAAACAGTCATGGATTTATTTTCTATTTTGCAGCTTTGAAAAATTAAAAAGAAAGATAAGAAAATGTATTTTTGCCGATAATTTTGAAATAGCAAATTATATTATTGATTGGTTTGTTGATTTGTCTATTAAGATATAATTTATGTCCTTTAAAACAATTCTTTTCCTGCATGCTTATATATTTTTAGCAATACAATCAAAAGTCGTTAATTCGGACACCCATAATCCGGATCTATAATCCGGACCTCAAAGCTACAAATTTCTGCGCATGCGTAGCATTGACGCATGCGCATAAGACCTTTACGGCTTCGAATATGCGTGTGCGCATGCACATAGTACGTTTACGCGTGCACGTTTAATGTATAACGGACGGTATAAGCTAAGCTAAAATTATCTAATTCAGTTATTGTTGCAGATTGCGTTGTTCCTTAATCTTCGAATTGGATCCGGCTTATTATTTTTTGCAGACTGTTAGAGCAATTTCATAAAAGTAAGCTTGAACTTTCGATTATTTCAAATAGAATTTCCGATATATATTTACTAATATGTAAAGGATCTACAAAGCGAAAGTATGTTTCGAAATCCAAAATCTGTTTATCAATTTCACACTGCTCTGAGGCCGGGGGAGGGGAACGCCGCGGCGCGCAATGAATTGGAAGTTGATCTGTCAGCACTATCCTTATCTTCAAGGCAGATGTTTTTATTTTATTTGGCTTATAATTCCTTACTAAATGTAGTATTTCATCTCGATGTACTCCGTCTTTGATATGATTTAAATCAAATTCCTCGTCATTATAAATATCATGAATACACATGAAGTAGTATTCTGGTTGCAATTTTCTAATTTCGACTATGCGCGCGTTGAAATAAATATTTAATAAAGTATACAAATAAATATTAAGCATTTTCTTTTTGTAAATTTTGATACCCTTTAGATCATAATTGTTCTTTATTTCATAAATTACGGTTTCATATTTTTAATTTTGTAATTTCAGCATGCCATCTTACCAGATTTAAACTGATGATCTATAATCCGGAAAAATCGCCGAAGTCCCGACGAGTCCGGATTAACGACTTTTGACTGTATACCATTGCAAGTATCTTACTTACTAATAATCTTTTTAACTAATGAAACTAATTCCATGTACATATACCTGAGAATTAAAATAATAGTTTTATATTAAATCAAGTTCAGTGACAGAAATATAGGTAGTAAAGATGAATGCTGAAAACAAAGAAAGTCAGTTGAATGGTTGATAAAAATTATTAAAGTGTTAATGTGTTAAATCACTATTATGTATTATGAAAATGTAGAAAAAAAAGGCATTCCTAGCACTGCTACCTATTATTTCCTAATTTGGCAGAATCTCCATTTAGTTTGTCTTTCGTAAAGAAGCAGCCTATGCAATTGATATTCATTTTTTTGAATATTCAGAAATGCAGTGTTTCATAAAATTATAGCAGAGGCAACACTGCAGAACAAAAGTGTGTTGAGTGCCACATATAAAATCTGATATTTATTAATTTTTTTTCAGTTTCACTTGTAATGCATGATAAAAGTACACAAACATTTTAAAAACATACTTATTGGAAAAAAAATGAGCATAAACTTTTTAATAGGAACATTGTACAGAATTTTTTTTAACACATGTGAGCTCCTTGTTTGAAAAATATGATAATGATAGAAATAGTATTACAAGACATGTGCCTGAAATTTTGCTCATTTCATATTTTAATTGCATTATATAAAATTTTCACTCAAATGCACTTAATTTCAACTTGCAATAAAAAAGTTTTTTTTTTTTTTTTTGTATAATTTCTGATTTATGTATCTGTTGGATTTGCGAAGTCAGAGAATTAATCTGAAGAAACTGTCTACTTTTTTTTTTTTTAACTTTATTGAATTGGCAAGGAAATTATTTAAAATTAGGTAAAAAAAAATTGGAGCCTAGATTTCGGATAAAACTAAATTGATTTTGAAAGCGAGGAAACATAAATCCCAGTTTGCCTGGAGCAAAGAAATTCAGTTTTTAGTGTTGATATAATTATAAACTGTTATATGAGAGTTGGATATTTATCCACAAGTATGAATGGTGGCATGACAAATATCTGTTATTATGGAAGCATCATAAATCCAATAAAACACACAGATGTTTTAGTAGCAACTATATAAATTTTATTCACAAGTTTGCCCATGATGATAAATGATGTGACATGAGGAAAAAAATATCAAATATATGGAAATGCAGTTGAATGGAAGTTTCAAAAACTTAGAATCTATTTTTTAAGGTCTGGTTACAAAATAACAGATAACTGTTTATATATATATATTTTTATTCAAACACAGTTCCATTGTGAATTAAATTATTAATCTTAACTGTGAGGTTACCATAATCCCAGTTTTATTCTGAATATTCTTTGAAAGAGAAATTTATAGACTAAATTTGCCTAGTTTTGCTAAGTTTAGCTTAATCAGTGAACTTGACAAAGCAATCGTATCATGTAAAAATAAGATTAAAAATATCTGATACTAGAATATCTTACTGAAGATTTTTTTTTTACGTGCACTAAATTTTCTATATAAGACCAATCTAAAAAATGATCACTATTTATTCTTTTGCTTTCTTATACGGAGTAACATAACCAAGCCATTCAGTTGTATAATGCTCGAAATCGTTCAAACATACATATTCACAGATATCCACAAAGACTTATTTCATATTTCCGAACCATGTTTACATCGAACGAAGTTGTTGATGCTGGGCGGAGCTTCCATGGACCTTTGGACCTTATAAGCAAAGAATCTCTCAGGAAAAGAATGAAAGCTTCCATAGACGCAATGTAAACTTGTTTCGCCTCTGCGCCGCTATATCGAGGAGCCACAGCTGCTATGCAGTGAAACAGCAGCGCAGGGTGGAATTTAAATAGCGCAGTCCGAGGAGATAGTAATTTTTTTTACTTTGAAATTCCTCAAAATGTTTTATTTTCATACATTTCAGATAAATTGTGTAGCTGATCTTTTATCTTCTAATCTTTAATCGTCTAGATGTTTCGCATAGAACATCCTAAAATTCAATTGCAAAATAAATGAATAAATTTTATTATTTTTATATTCCTTATTTTACCCCTTAACTCTTCTTTCTGTAAACTCACAGAATTGTTATTCTTTTGATATAATATCTAGCATTAATTTATAACTAACATCAGAATTAATAGAAAACAAAATTAACTACTGCTGTGATGTTAGATTTCTAACAAATCTGCAATTAATTGCATAAATAACGCTATTTTTCTTTTCATATCAAGCATATTATTAAATATTAAAACAAAGAATAACACATTTGAGGTAAAAAAAATGATTTTTATTGACATTTCTCAAGTTTTAGAATATACATATGAAAAATAATTTTAAGCATCTTCACAAATACCAAGACATTTTTTAGACAATTATTTGGAATGACCATTATGAAAACAATGAGCAAATTTTGCAGCCAAGAACCAAAAGCATTTCACTTAAATTAACAAATACAAAATTACACTTAAAAGGCCTTTTAAAGAATTTCACATAAATTATTAAAATAAGTGATTTCATTACTTTTTCATAAAATATTCAATACTTCTTACATTTATTAATACAAGATTAAATACTGAACTTGAAAATCAAACCTTCCAGGTGTTATTAAAACCTGGGAAGAAATTTTATAAATAATCCACTGAATCAAATAAATATTGTTGCAGCTCATCCTGATGAAGATTATTTCAAATTATGAAATTAGAAATTGATTTTTTTAAATAGCAATTACAAAAATGACTATTTTCCATCTTCACTATACATATAATAATTCTAAAAATGCTGTAGCTTGGATTTTACATAATTTTAATTTTGCAAAAATCTATTTAATCCCGAATTATTCGACCAATGAGTACATTTAATTCTGTAAGCTTCAAAAAGAAGAAACACATACCATATAATTCATAATAAATTTTTATAACTCCATATTTAAAATTTTATGAGCAAAATTTCCATGATAACTAACTGAAACAAAAAAAATAATTAAAAACAATTACAGGTACCCCTAAATAAATTGAAAACACTGAATTCATTATAATTATCTGACCTCAAAAAAAAAAAAAATAAATAAATAAATAAAATAAAATAAAATAAAATAAAAAAAATTACCAAGAAATTTTAATTATTTGGAATGACTATTATGAAAACAAAGAGTCAAAAGCATTTCACTTAAATTAACAAATACAAGATTACATTTAAAATGTCTTATAAAAGTTGCACAAAAATGATTAAAATAACTAATTTCATTCTCTTGGTCCATAAAATATTCAATACTTTTCACATTTATTAATATAAGATTAAATACTTAACTTGAAAATCAAACCTATAGGTATTAAGCCGTTTTGTAAATAATCCACTGAATCAAATAAATATTTTTGCAGCTCATCCTGATGAAGATTATTTCAAATTATGAAATTAGAACTTAATTCTTTTAAGTAGCAATTACAAAAAATGCCTACTTTCTACCTTCACTATACATATAATAATTCTAAAAATGCTGTATGCTTGGGCTTGAATTTTACATAATTTTAATTTTGCCAAAAATCTATTTAATAAAGAATTATTTGACCAATGAGTACATTTAATTCTGTAAGCTTAAAAAAGAAGAAAACACATACCATGCAACACATAATGAATTTTTATGAATCCATATTTAAAATTTTACAAGCAAAATTTGCATATAACTAACCAAAACAGGAAAAATAATTAAAAACAATTAAAAGTACCCCTAAATAAATTGAAAACACTGAAATACATTACAATTATCTGACCTCAACTTTAAAGAAGAAAAAAAAAAAGAGAAATTTTAATTATTTGGAATGACCATTATGAAAAAAGAGCAAAGTTTGCAACCAAAAGCCAAAAGCATTTCACTTAAATTAACAAATACAAGATTACATTTAAAAAGTCTTACATAAGTTGCACATAAATTACTAAAATAACTAATTTCATTCTTTTTGTTCATAAAATATTCAATACGTCTCACATTTATTAATATAACATTAAATACTTAACTTGAAAATCAAACCTATAGGTATTAAGAAGTTTTGTAAATAATCCACTGAATCAAATAAATATTGCTGCAGCTCATCCTGATGAAGATTGTTTCAAATTATGAAATTAGAAATTAATTCTTTTAAATAGCAATTGCAAGAAATGCCTATTTTCCACCTTCACTATACATATAATAATTCTAAAAATGCTGTATGCTTGGATTTTACATAATTTTAATTTTGCCAAAAATCAACAGTCAATATTTCGACTAATAACCGTCAATTTTGTTGTACAGCATTCTTTGAGCATAACATGACAGGCGATCCAAACCATCAATTTTGTTGCACAGTATTCTTTGAGCATAACATGACAGGTGATCCACTATTATTGACGAGTTATTTCTTAGATAGTGCTATTGTTAAGCATATTGAAATAATAACAATAAACAATGTAGATACCTATTTGTTCAAAATTTTGTCGGCACTGCACAGGAATGTAAATATCGCATCTTTGGTGAACAGTAATCGTGATCTTTGAAATGTGACGAACATATTAGTGCAGTTTTATACAAATCAGTTGGTGATTTATTTAACAAGTCTTGACAGGCGATCCAAACCATCAATTTTGTTGCACAGTATTCTTTGAGCATAACATGACAGGTAATCCACTATTATTGATGAGTTATTTCTTAGATGGCACTATTGTTAAGCATATTGAAATAATAACAGTAAACACTGTAGATACCTGTTTGTTCAAATTTTGTCGGCACTGCACAGGAATGTAAATATCGCCTCTTTGGTGAACAGTAATCATGATCTTTGGAGTGTGACGAACATATTAGTGCAGTTTTATACAAATTAGTTGGTGATATATTTAACAAGTCTTGATTACTGCATGCGGGAGCCCATTGTTTTGATCTATAAAAATGAAAACATTAATTTTATATTTTAAATTTCAATAAATCCATTTTCAGTGTTAGTAGAAAAATAGCAAACTAAAAACATTCCTTATACATTAGTTACACAATCTCGAGAAGGGTTATATATTTTTTAAGAACAAACATTAAATTATAATTTAAGGAAAAATTCATGTACATAATATGATTTATTACATTTCTGACATATTTATACTAATTCTCTATTATTTTGATCTATGAAAACAAAAAAACAATTTTATTTTCTTTAATTAAAAGAACCTCTTTTCAGTGTTATTAGAAATTTAACCTTGTTAAAAAATTCCTTTTACATTAGTAACAAATTCTGAAACGATTGCATTTCATCTAATTTTATTTTGATGTACAAAAACCAATAATTTTGCAGATATTGTGTTAAATTGTAGTTACCGGTCATAGTATCTAGTTAAACAATTTAGCATTTCTTTGTACAGTTTTGTTAACAATATGACTAAAAAAGGATAAGGCACCAATAAAAAGTACACATTGTTCATAAAGTGCATCTTTAAAATGTTTCCTTCCTTATTCACACTAATATGTAGTGGTTCCCTAAAGTGTTCGTACACTTATGTTTCAGTGAAATAGTGCTGTGAGAATTTTTTAATATCTATAAATTTATCTTAGCAAAACTCTATAAAAGTATTATAAGAATACAGTAAAACTTTGGGGGGGAATTAATAATTAAAAAGTAACAAAAAAGTTACCTCACAAAAATCTTCGTGCACTTTAAAGAAATCTGCAGACACTATTACGAAATATTGCAGTTAAATTTCTGTCAGTTTTTGTAGGATATCCTGCAGCATTCAAGCTTGTAATACATAAATTACAAAAATCATCCTCTAAAATATTAGAAGAAAAAATTTTTTAAAAATTTGGTTTTATTCAAAATCACTTCGAGATATGAGAAAATATTGGGCTTTATAATCAAATTCAATTCCGGGCTACAGCGCATTTTTTACGAATTCTTAAAGTGTATGAACACTTTTGGGAGCAACTGTATCACAAGCACAGTTATCTTGAATATTTACAGAAGAACACTGAACTATTTGTCCATGATGAGGAACACTTAATGGAAAAAAACAAGCTATTTATTTAAATTATTCCAAATACATGAAATATTTGCTTCTCTATCAAAAATTGAGATATATATATATTATTAATTATCAAAGCTTAGTTTCTTTTAAACTTAGAAATGATTTACCTAATAGGATCCTTAGGAAATCTGAAAAATTTCCTGTCTGGTGTTTTTCGAGATGTCCCACAAACACTACAGCGATACGAGGATTTGGGTTGTTTGCTAAGTAAAAGATAGATTGAGTTAGTCTGTTATTCACTAAACCACATCAAATATTGAGAGAAATCAAAATTATATTTTTATAATAATGAATATAAAATTTTCAAAAATAATCATAAAATACGAAAAATTGTATATAACTATCAATATACTACATTAAAAATAGTCTTCAGTGGCCACTAATATTAACTAAGTTTATAAATTTTCTCAGATAAATTATTTGGTAATTATAGCATAAATTTAAAGCTGAAGCATAATACAATTTATTAATAAAATTAATTTATGCAATCATACATGCCATTAGTTGCCGCATTATTATAAATGGCAAATTTATTCCTGATCGCTCGTTTTGTCGTAATATTATTATTAGTTGACTTTAAAGCTTAAAACTCAGTAAAAAAATTTGGAAAGAAATAGCAATATGCCTGCAAAAACTATAGTATTTGTTTGCCATATGATTAATTATATAAATTGAGATTCATATGCTAAAATGCAAAGTTAATATATTAAGAATGAAAATCTAGCTGCTGTGTGATACAATGAGACAAAATATTTTTGGAGCTTGGGAATCAAAATTAATGTACTATACAAAATCAATTTTTAAAATCTATGATAGGTTTTCGAATTAAAAAAGCAAGCTTACCTCACAGAAAGAGAATCGGGTGAATTCCGGTGATCGTCCTTGCGAAACATCCATCTTATGATCAGCTTAAATAACCAGAGAAAAGAACTGAAAAAAACTTTCAATGAACCTCTTCGAACAACGTGGTAAAAGATTGCTAATATGGCTGACGACATGCCGGTTTCTTGCCTGCTATTTCGCACATGCGCAGAAAGGTACGGAGGGTGGATGGATTGCCCCTTTAAAATAAGCTTCAGGGACATACACAGAGTGTCTCTTCAGTCTGGCGGAGCCACATTTGCTTCGGGAAACCTTTACTTCTTCTCCATAGAGATTCTTTGCTTATAAGGTCCATGGGAGCTTCGTTGTGACGTCGGCTTACGCATGAAGCGACGATCACGTGACCTCCCTGCGCGTTTGATTTAGCGCTGACCACTTTTGACTACTACGGCGCGCTTTCGAAAGAATTGTGGTGCTGGATAGTGTGTTTAGGCGGTCGCGGACACTTAGCCGACAGGACACTTAACCGACAAGACATTTAGCCGACATGGACACTTAGCCAACAGGACTTTTAACCGACACGGATACTTAGCCGACACGGACACTTAGCCGACAGGACATTTTGCTGACACAGAGAGTTAGCCTTCAAAACATTTAATTACGGGACACTTAACTATCAACACATTTATTCGACAGGACACAAAGCCGACAGTAAAGTTTAGCTGGCACGTACCCAATAATTGTTCAAACTTATTATCAATTACAAATTTCTCGACTTCTCCGTAAGTTCAATTAAATCAAAGTAAATTAAGTAATTTAAGTTATTTTTTAGTTCAATTAAATTAAGTAATTTAAGTTATTTTTTCACTATCAGTAAAATTCATTTTTCGATTCTTAAAGATCTCATATATACTTTTAATTATTGTGTTAATTTAGCATTGTTTGATATGTATCCATGGACCTTATAAGAAATAGACCAACCCAAATGGGTTTTCTCTCTTGCCTTGGCGTATTGCCGGCTAACATCTTGACCACATCCGAAGGAGTTGGGACGACTTGCAAAAACTTAACAATAGTTGGCTATTGCAGCGCGTATAATTTTCAAGAAAAAGCTGGTGATAGCACCTCATTTCACAAATTAGAGTTTTTAGATATTTTTATTTTTGAAACTGAGATTGATTTTTAAAAATTTAACATGTTTATCAAGCGTAATTAATGTTCTAAATAATTATAAAGCTGTTACATGCTTTCAGGTCTGGATATTTTTTAGCTTTTCCTATGCTGTAAGGAAATTTGCATCGCCTTCTTTTAAAAAATAATATTTTAAATCTGAACTAATAGAAAAATTCAAACAAACAATTTTCTCTTAAAATTTTTATGCTTTTTATTGGCGTAAATAAGTGAAAAATACTAAAATCGAAAAAAATGGATTTTTGAAAGTTTTTGCTTAAATTTCTTATTTGTACTGCTTTTTTTAAACGTACATCTGAATATTATAGCATAATATTCTGCAAAGAAGTTTTATTTCAATAATATTTCATAATACATAATAGTGATTAACACTTTTAACACTTTAATAATTTTTATGCATTTATTCTAATGTTAAAAATTGTATTTAACTGTAATAATTAATTGTGCTAGTATTTTATAGTGATTATTTTTTTTAATTTATTTCTAGTTCTGCATAAGTTTTCTTGTTTATTGCTAATTTATTTTATTAACCCAAAAGGGCGGCAGCTCAGAAAAGCTATTAGTTTCGAAACAGGATTTTGCTTTGTTTCACTATAAATGTCCGTTTCACTTTGCAAACTGTTGCCACCAAATATTATCGAACTGTATTATATTTAAAGAAATTAAATAATAAAGAATCTGCATGTATGTTTCTCTCACACTGTGAAAAAAACAACAGAATTTAGAATCATAAAATTTTGAATAACGTAATCCTCCACCCGAACATGTTCACCTGGACGGCCTAATTTCAAATTTGTTTTAATCCATTTGATATTTTATTATATATTTGATTTGTAACTTTAACGAAGCTTTGATTAAGAAACTTAACGAGTTCAAAGCAAGCAATGGCAACCCTGTACAGAAAATAACAATCTCCAGCGCGGAAATTCTAAAGATATGTCATTTTCAAATATTTTGTGATATTGTTCTTGAATTAAATTTTATGTGGTTTATTTGCGAAGAACATGATGTTTAATAAATAAAGGTAACATGCAAAACGTTACAAAAACGCTCCTTTGGGCGTAATATAAAATTATATTGCTGAGTGTTTCCAGAGTTTATCCTTTTTTCCCCCTCATTACACTCAAAAAAGTTTATGCTCCGAATTTTATGAATTACTAAAATAAATAATCATCTTGCAATGTTAATAATTAATGATCATATAATCAAATAAATGATAGTCTTGTTATGTTATAATAATTTTAAAAACTACTGCCTGAAAATGCTCATAAAATCAAAGAAAATTATCAGATCTTTTTTAATTTTACCTTATTTGTTTCAAGTCATCATATGCTATCAGTATTCTTTAATTTTACTTTATTTGTATACAAAAGTAAGTTCATAAGTTTTGCGTTTAGAATTTTTACAGTTTTACTAAAGTAAAGAAATTTATACAAGAATTACGCTTGAAAAAAATGCGCAAAATGCAGTAAAAAGTCCTTTTATGAGATATGTTAAATTTTTGCAAAAACTGGGACTTCCATAATCTCATCACTTATACAACGTATCACATTTAATAATTAAAAACAGTTATGTGATACAAACGCCAGCGGTTTCCGTGTTAAAGTAATCCAGATCGTCCCTACTCTTTCTTACGGGCCCACCAGCGGCCGAGCGGTAACGTCGCTGAAAACTGGTAGTTCGGTCCGAGGTTCGAATCCCGGGAACGGGCTGCCTTCACGGGTGGTATCGTGGTTTTACCCATGTGTAACGTGTATATCATCCGTGAACCTTTGGTTCTTTTCAAAGGGCTCCCGGACTGAAGAGTCCTATCCCTATAGACATTGTATCACTTTTCGAATGTTGGAAGCATAAGTGAGTTCAGGCAGAATGTCAATAAGCAATAATATAGCATTGGGTGCAGTCGATGATGAGGTGGTGATACTTGCACTTGGGGAAAAGTAACCGGAAAGTATTTCCTAGGAGTCAGATTGATACGATGAGAGAAGCAAAGTTGAGGGCGGCGTCGATGGGCGGAGAGAAGGCTGTATGTGGTGGAAAATCATCAGGTCACGTGATGACAGTAGCCAATGGTTGATAAAGTGAATTTCTGTAAGAGAGCTGAGGGGCCTCATGCAAGCAGTGTATTTGTGTGAAATTAAAAGTGTACTTAGGAATATATTTTCAGTTTTTTTTTTTTTTTTTTTTTTGTCCAATTAATTAAAGATATTTGCTTCTTCGCATATGTTAAATAATATGAGTAACTTTTCCATAGGTGTATCTACTGATCTGAGTTGTTCTATGTTGTGTTTAAGAAGTGAGAAAAATTTAAATATGTTACTGTTGCCAAAAATGGTGTTTAGTTCTTTTAAAGTGGAAAATATGTCTGTGAAAGTGTTGGGATTGAGTGTGGTGGTGTTGTTCTGGTTTCTGGTGCCTTGAGTGTTGTTTGATGTAACTTGTGCATATGTTCTGCCTTGTGTAAATGTAGGTGTTTGTGAAGTAGTGTTTTTTTGGAGTGAAAGTGTAGTTTGGTGAGCTGTTGGTGTTTCTGGTTGTGTTTTTGGGGAATTGCTCGCAACCGCGATAAGAAGCTGGGTGATTTTTGGAGCAATTTGCACAAATGGGATTGTCAATTTTACCTTGTGTGGGACAGTCTGTTGTTTTGTGTTGTTGTGCGCATTTAACACACCTAGGTAAGAAGAAGCAATTATCTGAGGAGTGGTTAAAGCGTTGGCAGTTGTGGCATTGAGGTGTAATATTTTTGTTTATGTATTTTTCAACTGTGATGATGAACATACCTAGGTGTGTTTCACTGTAGATTTTGTCTATGTTGTGTGTCTGCATAAGTTGTACCTGAAATAGTGGAATGGGTTGTTTAGTTTTAAATCTTGTGAGTTGAACTACTTTGTGTACTGTGTATCCTAGGTTTGTGAGTTCTGTGGATATTTCTTGTGTTTCTGTTGTGATGGGTAAACCTCTGATGACTACTTTACCAGGTCGTTTGTGTTTCAGTGTAATGACATAGTGTTCGATGTTGTGTTTTTGTAGGTCTATGGTGAGTTGTCTGTGATCGTCTGTTGTTGAGGGTAGTAATTTTATGTATTCGCCGCTGATTTTTCCATAGAAAGTAGCTTCTGTAAGTGTTGTGAGTTTTTTAATGTATTGGTTGTGTGTGGCGCCATCTGTCGGCTTAACCATAATTGGTGTGGGTGTACTGTAATTTGGGAGTCGTGCATCTGGTGTTTGTGTGCTATTAATTGGTTGTGCAGGTTGAGTGGTGTGAGTGTTAGGTTGCGAGAGTGCGTTGAAGCTGTTTTGGGTGGGAATAATGTTTGATGGAGTGTTTTTGGGTAACTTGGCAGTCTTTAGTGGTTTTTGAAAGCCATCCGAATCATCTTCGTTGTCTGGAGTGTCACGTGGTTTGCGTTCAAGTTGTGTGATTGGTTGTGTGGAGCTTGCATGAGAAAGAGCAAAGTTTAACTTACCCCTCAGCTTTTCAATCACTTTCTTCTTAGTATCCATGTCCTTTTTCAGAATATCCGTGTAGTAATCTCGGTCCGTAACGGGCCTGCCAGCCGAAAGTGCAACAAAATAGCGTTTAGCTGCCGCCAGTTGAGATTCCTCGTCCTGGATTTCCAAACGTAGAGTAGCAATTTCGTGGTCGATGAGAACGTGGTCAATGCCCTGGTCCATATCAGTGTCCGCCGTATTCGAGCTGTCTGAGACCGGATCCGTGTCTTTATCAGGTGGAACCGCTTCATTACGAGGAGTCTGCTTAGTACGAGCCATATCGACAAGCCACGATTTCGTTAAAACGAGAAAATGTTTCCCTTAAAAAGTCCTCCACGAAGGCATCCCTTTAAAAAGCGCTGAAATTTCTCGTCAGGGAATATGAATGAAATTTCGAAAGGAAAAACAAATTTTTTTAGCTAAGTACGGCGGTCACTTAATTACATTTTAATGTGAGATCTTCAAAAATTATCCATAAAGCTTCTTCATTTAATCAACTGGGTTCTATTGAACACTTTCACTTCATTAATAATTTTCCTTGTTTACTTAATGATATTAATTTTCCAATCTCGCTCTTCCAAATGCTTTCAAATTTTTAATACCTTTACGTTTCATTACTATTTTACACATCATATCATGTTACATTCTTTCCCTTACTAAATCGTGTGGCCGAGCGGTAAAGTCGCTGAGCACTGGTAGTTGAGTCCGAGGTCCGAATCCCACGAACGGGCTGGCTGCATGGGCGTTTTTGTGGTTTTCTCCACGTGTAACGTGTATACGAGCCAGTTTCCGTTAGAAAGTTCTCCAGGAAGGCATCCCTCCCTTAGGCAGATAACCCTAGTGTGCTTTGCCATAATTAAATAAACCAAAACCAAACCCTTACAAAATCGTTTGGCTCTTCCCACTAAGGAAATTTTCTTTCCCTGTCATGAGAAATCTGAATAATGCAATAAAAATTATTGTTATTCATGAATTATACTTTTTATGGAAACATATGGTGGTGAGGGTTAGTTTAGCAAATATATTTTATTTTGTTATTAAAAACAATTAAAAAAAGTGAATTTTTAAGACAAGCAAAGGTATAAATTATTTGTGACCTCTATAATTTGCAGTTCATGCCACCATTCTTGAGATAAAAATTCTGTAACATTTTATTGATTACGCCTCTCGCTTAAAATACTTACTTAGGTTAATGTTTATAGCCCTAAACTAGTGCATAATGTTTAATTTAGAAGTAAAATATTCTTTAAGGTTTTGTTTTATTCATTTTCGAGAAATTTCAGCGCTTTTTCAATTTGGCCAATGTACACCAAACAGCACGATACATATCAAACAATGCTAAATTAACACAATAATTAATAGCACATATGAAATCTTTAAGAATAGAAAAATGAATTTTACTGATAGGTGAAAAAATGATTTAAATATTGAACTTATGGAGTAGTCGAGAAATTTTGTAATTGATAGTTTAAATAATTTTTGGGTACGTGTCTGTTAAACGTCACTGTCGGCTTAGTAACCTGTTGACTAAGTGTCTTGACAGGTAAGTGTCCCGTAGCTAAATGTCCTGACAGCTAATTTTCTGTGTCGGCCAAATGTCTTGTCGGCTAACTGTCCGTGTCGGCTAAATGTCCTGTCGTCTAAGTGTCCTTGTCGGCTAAATGTCCTGTCGGCTAACTGTCCGTGTCGGCTAACTGTCCGTGTCGGCTAAATGTCCTGTCGGCTAAGTGTCTTTGTCGGCTAAATGTCCTGTCGGCTAACTGTCCGTGTCGGCTAAATGACCTGTCGGCTAAGTGTCCGTGTCGGCTAAATGTCCTGTAGGCTAAGTGTACGTGTCGGCAAGTGTCCGTGTCGGCTAAGTGTCACGGACCCGTGTTTAGGTGCCAGTGGCGTAAATAAGGGTATGCAAGGAATGCCATCGCATAGGGGCCCGATGGCTTAGGGGGCCCTTAAATGTCCTGCTGAACTACATTTGCATGTTTAAACTTAAAAGACGGATTCCATTACATATATATATATATAGAAGCTTTAATTCATTTTCCCTTGATTAGTTCGGAATTAGAATTTCAATAAAAGAAGATTAATTAATATTTTTTTATTTTTTATCTTGTATTTTTTTCCCTTTTGCTTTTCATTTTTATTTTTAGAATTTGTACTACTATAAATTCTTATTTTAATTTTGATATGTTTTGATTTTGTGTTAAAACCCTTTTGCACGATTGTTAATATTAATATAGTTGAGGAATAGCCTTCATTTGACTCCAATTTACTTTTAGCTTTAGAATCCTTAAGTATATGTAGATAATAGAATTCGTTTTCTTTTAAGGGCCCCCTACCTATTTGGTGCAATGACACAATTCTCTGTATGACGCAGATAGGAGGCCCTTGGAAGCACCTGAAACAGCTAAATTCAAGTGTTTGCAAAAGTTAAAATTCCAGCATTCGACTATGAAATAATAACTTCATGACCTACCCCAGTTTAGGGATAGCGAGCGGAAAATAGGAAAAGTTTCTTTGTATTCTTTAATCCCAAACCTGAAAATTATTAAAGGTGACCCCCTAAAGGAAAGGTTTCTCCTTTTGCAATCCCAAATCAAAAAGCGGTGGAAGTGGAAATTAATTGTAACTATTTATTATAAAGTACTTATTTTATGTATTAGTTTGTTTCTGTATAATTCGCATTATAATCGAATAATAAGTAGACATATTTTCTTCCTTTTCTTAATGCATCCTACGCCGACATGTTCCTTTTTTTATATACACTTATTCATTTTATATAGACTTATTCATTTATTATCAGTATGCATCTCAATGAAAGGAGAGAAAAATCTGTCTCTCGCACTCACACAAAAAGTCTTAATTAACTGAATTAAAATCATCTGACGTCAAATACCCAGACTAAGCAAATTTTCATTTCACCAGTTGGTTAGGGGAAATTATTTTCCTTTTTATTCTTTCTTCACGTTACGTATCTTTCAAGTGGTTCCCTAAGAACGTGCTTTTATTTTTTAACAATTAATCCAGATGTGATAAAAATCATCATGAAAACACTGGCTCCTGGAATCGTTGATTTTTAATTTTCGCGTTTTTTATTTAAATTTATAGGGAAAGGGGCCCAGGAAAATTTTTTTGCATAAGGGCCCAAGAGTTCTAGTTACGCCACTGTTAGGTGCTAATTGTGAGAATTTCGCAATTTAAAGTAATATGAGTGGAAATTTACGTAAAATCTTTAGTGAATGGTTATTGTTTATCGCCGTAGTGTATTTGAGGAAAGAGGAGAATAATTCACTGCTGATGTATACTGGAAGGTGATACTCGGCAATAAATATGATGCATTCATCGCAAAATTCAGCGACGTCAGTAAAATAAACGAGAGTGTTCGAAAATCTTATCCACATTTGAAGTCACTATACAAAAATTGTATGTGTGCTAACACAGATATTTTAATATATTAAAAAAAAAAAAAAAAAAAAACAGAAAACTTCAGATCAAGGAATTTCATGAACGAAAAAGAGATATAATCTCCGAATAAGTACTTTTTCGTTTTCCAGTTTCTGTGTTTAGGGTAAAATGTCTGCGCAATTTTGACGATGTAAATACTGAAATGATTGTACAGTAAAAACTCAACAAAAAAAATATCCGGAAAGCTCTTGAAATTTTGGATAGTCCAGCATATAAAAAATGAAATACTGTAATAAGTGAATGGAAGAATAAACTACTAGTCTAAAATCATAAAAACGAGATGTTTGTAGAGGTGGAAGGCAAAAGTAGCGTAGATAAACACAACTGGCTCGTGTCACAGGCTATTCCAAGGGTATTTCAAAGCCAAATTAGCCTCTACAAAACATGTGAAACCACCTCTCTTTCATTTCACATCTCGCCTGAGATGCCAGTGTTTTCTGTATTTTGTTCATTCCAGAAAGGATATCTTTTCGTGTTAAGCGATTTTTATTTTGTGTTAAGAGAAACAAAATGCATGAAAATACATAGTAGTTTGTCGGGACCGATGCATTATTTCATGTTAACCAATATTATGCACGATTTTGAAAAAAATGTATGCTGCTGATCTTTGGAATATGATAACGGGTGATTTTTACAATAGTTGTTATGTGGATTAAAACTGCAAGTTGTGACTTTAAAAATGAACAATAGTAATCTGAAAATTTAAAGTATTAATTTTATATCCAACAATCTCCGCCGAATAACTTCCATGTTTTAAGTAATTAAAATATATATTTTTAACTACTTGTTATTAATTTTATAAAGTACAATATATAATTTAAATTTTATTTACTTTCATCCATTTTAATATTTGCCATTATAAATTTTATACTGCTTTTTAAAGATGTCTAGTTGCGGGACCTATGTTCTGTTTTCTTTATCGTGCCGTGACTATCAGGGCACCAATGCTGTATTATAACTTCCTCTTAGGGAGGAAACTTAATGCAGAAACAGACAGGTGAAACCGTAACTAACTAAATATCAACTGAGAAACTAAACTCTTAAGAATTAGCTAATTACCACACTTTTAGTGATCGTATAAATGAAGTACAAATTTTTGCGTTGTGTATTATGCATCCGGGGCTGCGCCGTGAGAGGATCGAATAAACAAAATGTAAAATCAAGATATATATATATATAAGAAAAACACATAAAGATATAAAGAAAACATAAGTAATAGGTTTCCAGATTAAATACCAGTTTATTCAAATTCCTCAACAATTAAAATTATATCTTATCCTAATCAGAGACTCAAATTTCTTATTTTAGACATAGTTGAATTCTTCAAATTATCATTTTCTTTTGTTACATTTAAATTCATGATTTGCAAATCTATTACATGACTCTTTTAATTTAACAGGTACCCGTTCTGTAATTTCTAAGAGGTTAAAGAAAACATGTTATCTGCAATTCAACATCTGTTCTAAGGAAGATTACACAAATTATATTATTACATCCTAATTCATATGAGGACCTTAAAGTTTGTCTCGGTAAATTAAGAAGGGGAAAAAGGGGAAGCAATTTAGTCCTTTAGAATTAATTTAAGATTCAATTTAAAGTAAAGTTCCAATTTCCAAAAGTGCGAAGGAGAATTGAGAACAAAGCAACACTTATCTGTTATGTCGACGACTTAAAACGCACCCGGAAATGTCTCGGGCTGGCCTTGCATTCTGGAAGAAATCAAGGATAAATAGCCCACCATTAAGTCCTGGGAGTAATACATTCCGTAAGGGGAACACTGGCGTCTAAAGAAGTCTCACGCTTTCGATATCACTGACCGCAATGTAGGAGAACACCGACTCCATTATTTTTCAGCAACACATCCGCACGCTCAGCATCGCAGAAAATAAGACAAGCCACTGGAACCATCACCCGAGCAGAATCTTCAAGCCAAGAACTTCTTTCTTTCTACGGACCTTGTCTTCAAGCTCGCTGTCCGGATGTCGAGAATAAAATCTCACATTGGCGGGGTGGAACTTGGCCGATAATTTTTGGAATATAATACTCGCTGGAGGAAAAAAAAAAAAAAACTTTTCTTATTTTAAGATACTTGTGAAATGCGAGCTCCCACAATGGCTTTAATTATCGCCCCCTTAATTTGCGTTTCAACCCCTGAATGCGGAAATTAGGGTGAATGCGCGTGCGCGCCCTTCTTCACTTAGCCAACAACCGGACCTCTGATCGCCAAAACCCGAATGACTTACATCGAAGGTTAAGTGGCAACCTCTGACCCTTCTGTCATGTACTTCCTGTCTTAAGGTCAACTGCACAATGAAATTTCTTCTAGAACATTCTAAAGGACAAAGCACGCGAAATCATGACTTAGCAAAATCGCCTCCTTTTCCCAGCTTCTTTTCACAATGAATCAAAGCTTGGACAAAAATTGCAAATAAAGGAAAATAAATAATATTCTTTGAAACTAAATAATATTCTCAGAAGCATGTGTTTTTCCCCAAAATTAAAGCATTAAAATAAATAATTCAGAATCAAATAAAATTAAGATTTTCTTAAATCAGAAAATCATTCATCTAGTTTTCATAACGTGATCAGACAATTCTCTACACAACAAAGATTCCATAGTTGCTAATTAAACTTCCTTTACAATTTATTTAGTTATTTTATACATACATTTATATTTTATGTAAGAAAGGGATTTATGTGCAATAGATATACAGTGACAATCATTTAACACAAAACTGAGGGGACTGAAATATTTTTTCGTGTTAAAGAATAATGGGAAAAAAACATATATTCAACAAAATTAAGCTTATTAGAGTATATTTTATTTACATAGATATGTATATATGCATGTATTTAATAAAAATCAATGAAACAAAAACATCCACAAGAACTTAATGGAATTTAATACAAAATTTTCAAGTTTTTTGAAAAACAAAACATTTATTGAGTTTTGGGAAAATAATCTGATATTTTTCTTTGCATTGTCTTTTTTAGCATCAAATTGTTCAATGTCGAACATTTTGTTATTCATTTCACCATTGGAATGTGCGTCTAAATAACTGTCCATACTTTTTATGATGTTCCTCATTTCGGATGACGTGGGAACAGGAACTGCATTATTCATTTTATTTTCGTCATCAGAATCTGCACCAATGATATTTTTTTAGCTTCGAACAAACTCAAAAATAACTTTGTCCGCCATAATTGGGGCTGTACACACATTATCATAAACTACTGAAACGAATTCTTCCGATAGCGCAGTAGGACAGTTCATTAATACACAATCTTTCTCAAACATTTTATTAAGAGTCAGCTCAGTTTCAATATCCTACTTCTCTATTTCTTTTGGCGCCACAGAATCTGATACTTTTGTGTGTAATGAAAATAATTTTCGTTCGTCCTTGGAGTCACTGAATTCCATGCAGTGCAACATATGAGCCAAACTCACTAATTTTTACTCACACTGCCATGTACTCGTCACCGAATTCCAAAGCTAACTGATGAGAAATGAGATGTTTGTAGAGGTGGAAGGCAAAAGTAAGCGTAGGAAAACTGGCTCGTGTCACAGGCTATTCCGAGGGTATTTCAAAGCCAAATTAGCCTCTTTTCTACGAAACATGTGAAACCACCTCTCTTTCATTTCACATCTCACTTGATATGCCAGTGTTTTCTGTACTTTGTTCATTTCCAGAAAGGATATCTTTTCGTGTTAAGCGATTTTTATTTTGTGTTAAGAGAAACAAAATGCATGAAAATACATAGTAGTTTGTCGGAACCGTTGCATTATTTCGTGTTAACCGATATTTCGCCTTAAGCGTTTTCGCGTTAAACATATTCCACTGTATATAAATGTGTTTGGACTATGTATATACAAATAATTTTTTAAACGAAAAATTTATAATCCTTCCAAAAATTTTCATGCATTATGCTGCTAAAAATTGATCAGTAAATATATAATGAAAGAAATTTAGAACCAATTTTTCAGAAAGAATAAAAATTGAAATTCAAATTAATTTGATAAAATCCTGTAAATGTAGAATATCAAATATTCTTTTTAGACTAGTAAAATCCTTTTAAATTGGAAGATATTTTTAATGATTTTACTTCCTCCCCCATTTTCCTTTGCTACAGCTGTTTGATAAGAGGTTCTAGTAAAGTTTTGTGTTAAGATTATTTTGAATTTTCAAAGATTTCCCACCACAGGATTTTAATTTTTTCTACATTTTTAAGGGCACGTTTTCATTTTTTTTTTTTTTTTTTTTTAAGATTCTTTTTAGATCAGAAAAATATTTTTAAATTGGAAGATATTTTTAATGATTTTCCTTCACTTTGAGGAGGACTAGAATTTTCGGGTGAACTATTAAGATAAAAAATATATTGAAATGGTTCATCAGCCGATTCTGGATACAGAAAAGCAAAAATTTTGTTTTAGAAGATAAATGTAATTAAATTTGACATACCTCCTCTTGACGATATTATGTTGAAGTTGGTTGGATTCCTCGCCTTTCTTGTTCTTTTATACTATTTTTTGGTTTTTCTTGCCATGGTTTATTTTAACATGTTGACTGCCGTGGGGGTCACCGGTGACCGGCACTCGACTTGGCTACAGCGCCGTGGGTGCCACCGGCAATGCGACCAATAGTAAAATACATAATTAGAATAAATATCGATACTGATAAATTTTTAAGTAGTACCATAGTTACTAAAATGATTTGAAGAATAATAAATCGTAAAAATTTAAATTATAAATCGCAAAAATGGTTTACAGATGTAATGCATTTTTCATGCTGGGGGTCACCGGCGACCCCCAACATGAAAAATGCATTAAGCATTAACATTATGTTCTGCAGATAATATTTCAACATAATATATATCGCAGAGTAAACATTTCAAGTTGGCATCATGGGCAAATCACGTAAAATGCGTGCGGCAGTCAATGCGTTAATTTTTACATTTTAAAGTATTCTTATTCTACATTTATAGAATTTTATGAAGATCATTTGAACTTCAATTTTTTAGTCTTTGTAAAGAATTGGTTCTAAATTTCTTTATATATATATAAGAACTACACTCGTAGAAAAAACTAATTTATATATTTATTTGTCCCACACTTTCATTTTGAAACATTTTAGTACATGCTTTTCCTCAATATTTTAAAAGTTGATTTTTTATTGAACAGAAATATGTAATATGGAAAAATTCTATCAAAAAAACATAATTCAACTCAGAATTGAAACAAATAGAGATGATAATAATGTGGGGTATTTGATCCTCTTCCCCTAATAGTCATTTGAAACAACGTGTTTTTCCATTCAGCTGAAACAGTAAAAATATAGAAAAATTCCCACAGAAACATAATTTGGCTGAGAAACAAAACAGGCAAAAAAATGGGTTGGCGTCAGGAAACTAATTGGTCTAAAACAGGGCTTTTTAAACTTTTTTTCAGTCGTGAAACTTTTTTATCATAGATTTTTTTCACGACCCCAAAATATTTACAAAAATTTTGTGGGACCCCATAAGCATTGCGAAAATCCGACATGCATGTGAGTGAAACTCTCAATTTTTTTACTTGTACTGTAAGATAATATTGCAGTTTTAGGTCATTATCTTTCTCATTTTAAGACATAGAACAATGTGAAAATTTTAATTAAGTAACAGACGAAATGGCAGCATCACTTGCAAAACAAGTAAAATTAACATTTATATTATACAAAGAATGCGTTAAAACATTTTTGTTTTTCTCTTTGTCTGTATTGTCTTATCTTTATCTATTTTCAGATACATTGTGTAAAAATATTGGGTAATTGTCAAATTATTATATTAAGTTTAAGAAAACTACTAAAATTTTTTGCGACCCCCTGCTGTAGATGGGGTTGCGATCTACAGTTTAAAAAAGTCGTCTAAAATAACGTTACAATATTTGATTTTGCTAGAACATTGGATAACTGAGGCCACAGCCAGTGCGGTTATGGCAGGTGTGCACAATTTTGGAATTTGCAGAAATATCAAGTAGCAAAATTTTTGGAATTTAGGACCCACACAGATTGCATAGCAAAACAAAATGTACCTGCTGAAGCTAGGACTCCAGTGCATGGTTGTATTCTTGTAAGGAGTGTATGCGTGAATGCAGAGATGCATTTTAAGTCATCATCACTAGGTCACCAGCCTACACAGCATTGTGTGATACATCTTTCACGTAAATAAGGAATAAAATTGATTGCACTTTAGTTAAATAACCTAACTCAATCTTTGTAAGTATTATGTGAGAGTACTGTAATTGTTGAATAAGAATAAAACACTTGCTTTCTGTTCATCTGAAATGGGATAGATTTTCTAGCAGTTATTCCAGCAGAAGTTTGAAGGAATGGATCATTCTGTATTTAGTTAATCAAAATACGCAAGCTATGAACATAACATATTAAACCATAATTCACTTTTCACATTGGACAGCCAATGTTTATCAATTTTCACATAAGTCGTACTTTCCCGTAATTCTGAAAATACTCTATTGCATGCTGTTCTGTTGAAGACAAGGCTGAAATCATTTTTTTTTTTTTTTTTTGAAAATGCAATTGATAACTTGTATTTTTTTTACAGAATTTAAACCTGGAAGTCATGCACAAATTTGTGGGGGGTCACCAAAGTCAAAGAAATTTATTTGACAATAAAACATATATGGAATTTGAAGAGAATTTTGGATGTTTTTTAACATTTCCATATTTTAATTTTGATTTTATTGCTTTCCAATTGATTTGTGCGTTATGCTTCATGATTTCCAAACAGCTCGAATCGAATTTCAAAGCAATTGTATACGTGCACACTAAGATGTAGTTTTTTCGACTATCTTAGTAGTGTCTTGCTTGCAATTTGTAATTGTAATGTGCATCATTTATAAACTGTTTCTTATTTCTAATCAAATTTGTTGTCAAGTAAGCACATAACATTTCCTAAATACTGGAAAATTCAGTAGTGTCTCGAAGGATAATAAAAACATTTTTGTTTTAGTTGCAATTTTGTTCATGACGGTTAAATAGCCCAAAATAGATATCCAATGTTCACAAGAGAAACGGGATGGATGGACCAACATCAAACAAAGAAAAACTACTAATGAAAATGCAAAAAATAATGAATCCACTGACTCTCTTTCTACTTCTAAAAAAAATTGAGTAAATATCAAGAAGAGTTTATTTTATACTCTTTTACATGTTGCATTACTAATGGAAAATGAATATCCATTGTGTGTTAAGTGCAGTGAAAACTTGGCACATGGAAAGCATGAAACCTGCGAAATTAAAAACACATTTAGAAACAGTACTTTTCCGTTTTGCTGGTGCAAACGATAAAGTCGACAACAATGGTACAACTGATGGCAAACAAAATATAAAATAGAAATAAAATAGGAAAACTGGCAACCTTTTACGCCTTATTTTCAAAACAAGTCGCAGCCATTTCTTATCAGATTAATTGTTTCTTTCAAAACTGGCATACAATTACGTAGAATTTTTACCGGATAGTTCAATTTGGTGCCAGGTTGTCATATTCAGTGAACAGCAATCCCTAGGTTGTCATATTCAGTGAAGCAGGCATTAAACGCCCAGGAGATTAAAACAATAAGTACTTTTCCGTTTTACCGACGCAGGCGATAAAGTCGCCAATAATGGAACAACCAATGCAAAATGAAATATCCTCGCTGGTAACCTTTTACGCCTCATTTTCGAAACAAGTCGCCGCCATTTTTTATCAGATTGATTGTCTCTTTCAATACTGACATACAATTACATATAATTTTTACCAGATACTTCAATTTTATGCCCTAAGGCCGTTAGCGGTAATTAAGTCAATTAGGATGAAATCACACCGCTCACCTGAAGGCGAAAATATAGAAAAGGCAAAGTCAAGGGTAAAATTCATCATTCTAATGCGAATGCACTAAAGAAGTAAAGCATTGCGGTTTTACAAAATTTCTGAGTAAGCTATTCGTACGAATCAAAATAATTCTTGCATTTAAACTTGTATTCCAAATTAAGATTTAACTTGAAATTAATGTAGTTAATCACTGAGATAATTAGATTTTTGTAGCGTAGTTTATGTGAGATGAGATCACGTGATACGAACCGACAAATCAGGATGTTGAACCATGAAAACATAGTAAATTCTTAATGTCTTTTTTCAAATTTGTTGTCTTTATTTATTGGCTTTTTACAGAATTTTAAAAGATATTAAAATGTTTATGCCTTCAAAATAAAAAATTCTTAGAACTAACTTTTGTTAACATTTTTTATGTGTATATTGTATGTTGTCGCCAACAAAGTCTGCTTGGCGAGATTTGCACCAGTAAAACGGAAAAGCACCTCAGAAACTAAACAAAAATTAAGTAAATAAATCTGAAGAATTTTTTTAAGGAATGAGCTAAGCATGAAAAATTAAAGTGTATTTTTGAAAAAATATACAACAGTTCCTGAGAAGGATTTACAGGCATCCTTAAAAGTTTCATATTTAATTGCAAAAAATTTAAAACCTCATACAATTGGAGAATCGCTCATTCTTCCTTCAGCAATTAAAATGACATCATTTATGCATGCAGAAAAATATAGTAATGATTTAAAAACAATAGCATTAAAAAAAACCCGTTTCTAACCAAATTTCTGTCATATCAGACACTATAGAATGCAAAATCCAGTCTTTACTATATAACTTGATGAAACTACCAACATTACTAAAATGTCTCAATTCATCGTTTATCTGAGAAACGTTATGGAAGATGATGCAGTAGAATATTTTTTATGTTGTAATATTTGGGAAGGAAAAGCAACTGGAGAGAAAATATTTGAAATTATTAACAGACATTTTGAAACGAATAATCTTATCTAGACACACTGTGTCGCAGTTTGTACTAATGATAATGCAGCATTAACAGGTATTTATACAAGACTAAGAGGGTTAATAATGAAAATTGCTCCCCATATAATATTCCATCACTGTATGACACATAGAAAAGCTCTTATTGCAAATTGATGAAGAATTGCACAATATATTGCAGGGTTATTACTGCAATTAATTACATTAAAAGGCAAGATCCTAAACAGTTGTCTCTTAATACGATGTAATGAGATAAGTTTTGTATATGAGACATTATTACCAAAGTCAGTTGGCTTTCATACAGAAAAATACTGAGACATACTTTCGATTTGAGAAATACAGTTTAGATATTTTTGGAAGAAAAGAAACATACATCAGCAAGTTCATTCATTAATAATGATTAGTTAGGAAACCTCAGTTACATAGTACACATTTTCTAAAAACCTAAGCATTTTAATACTGAGCACCAATATTGAAACTTTTAAAACTAAGCTACTACTTTAGCAAGGAAAATCGAACAAAAACAACAGAAACATGTTTTCAGAATTTACTTAAGAAAATAATACAGATTTCTTGTTTAAAACAACATAAAACTGACAGAAAATTTTTTGGAAAATTTCCAAATAAGGAATTAGGTTGGATCTGCGACCCATTTTGCCTTTGGTATTTTCAATTCCAATGTATCTCTAAATGAAAAAGAACAATTAATTGATATTTTAAGTGACGGAATACTGTGTGTTCAAGTTAAGTCTCTAACTTGCCAAAAATTTTAATTATCTATTGGAAACGAATATGCCGATTTAAAAGGAATGAAAGTAAATTATTACATTTATTGCATAAAATTGTACAATAAACCTTCAGCTTATATTTAAAACTTCTAAAATGCTTATGTTACATTTTTCCGTAATATAAGCTTTGAAAATGGATTTCTCACTGAAATAGAAATAATTTTGCTATTGAATTAACATGGAGAACTTTTTTATTGAAATACTTTTTCTCTGTGACATTAGTTGCATCTACTACAAACTAAAGATTAAAGAACTGTTTTTAAAACATTTCGAATTCGTTGTCATATTGATCTATGAAGCACTAGATTAGTGAGTTTTTATTACATTAGTGACAAATATAGTTTTTAAACAATCAAAAATTTTCAGCGGAGATAATTATTTGTCAAATATGAATGTGTTTTCAAAGTTATTTCAAAGTCAGTGATAAAAAGAAAATTAAGTTAGAACATTCACATTTCTAACAAAGTAATTTAATCTTTATAATACAATATATTTTACAATGTGAAAGGTTATAAGAAGATTATGATAGTACCTAGAGTATTCAGCATTTCGTATAAACTTTTAAACAGATAATAATAATATTAAAATAAATTTTATCTGAATGAAGTTTTCTTACTACAAAAACAGTCAAATTATGCAATTACATATACGAATGCACTTTCAGACAACATACTTAATACTGTTTACAAGTGCAAGCCAAAGTTCTGTTTATGTTACTTCTCGCCCTTTAGCGCATGCTCAAGAATTACCATCCAGGCGAAACTAGTCGATTTGTCCATGACATCAAAAATTTGAAAAGTGGGGTAGGGTTTGGAAATACGCTTCACGGCAGCCCTATTTAGAAGGTATGTGAACTTTCACTTATCTATTTAATGATAAAAAAATTTTAATAGTACAAAGTTGATAAATTTTTAACACCATGTGTTACACAGATATTACATAACATTTTCTTTAAACCTTAATAATAGTCAAATACCGAAAATCCGCGTTGCCTCTCATAATATACACATTCAGTTTACAGGTTCCGAAAACCGCAACATTGAGTACAAAATATCGAACAAAAAATACTTACTAAATAATGACGTCATAATTACCAAATAATAATGAGTCAGAACGAAAATACCAAATTATTGGCATAAAAAAAGTTAAGTTTTTTTCCCTCTAATCTCTGCATCGACGTAAAAAAGCAGCCGATTCACTCAACTCTTCGTTTAAGTTCACGATTCATGTTGTTGTATTTTCTGAGCTTTGTTATTTCACGAGATTATTTAGTGCTGCCTTTTTTTTTTAATCTTGATATTTTGAGGATAAATTAAGAATATTTTAAATTTCAGCCCTTTTTAATACAATGACAGATAAGTAACGCACTCATGATTTTACTGCCTGCAACGTTGCACTGACGGTAAGACAAAAAATGCAAATTCTGCAAAAGGTGGAGGCAGGTGCTACTCCTCGATTTACAGCAAAATGGTATGGAATTGCAACATGATTGTGCATGATGTACGGAAAAATAAAGAAAATCTGTTGAAATTTTACAGCAACAATGATTCTAACACCGGAAATCTTTGCACGAGGCAAAACTGGCAATCCTCGATGCTGTGTACATATAATACAGTCAAAAGTCTTTAATCCAGACTCGTCGGGACTTCGTCGACTCCGGATTATAAATCATCAGTTTAAATCTGGTAATATGGCATGCAGAAATTATAAAATTAAAAATATGAAACCGTAATTTATGAAATAAAGAGCAATTATGATCTGTGTAAAAGTATTATGCGTAAAGGCATTGCGTTGACGCATGCGCAGAAAGTTTATAGCTTTGAGGTCCGGATTAATGACTTTTGACTGTACAATGTATACAGTCAAAAGTTTTAATCCGGACTCGTCGGGACTTTGGCGATTCCGGATTATAGATCATCAGTTTTAATCTGGTAAGATGGCATGCAGAAATTATAAAATTAAAAATATGAAACCATAATTTATGAAATAAAGAGCAATTATGATCTAAAGGGTATCAAAATTTAAAAAAAAAAAGCTTAATATTTATTTGTTTACTTTATTAAACATTTCTTTCAATGCGCACATGTGTAAAGCATGTATTACGCATAGTCGAAATTAGAAAATTGCAACCAGTAAACTATTTGATGTGTATTCGTGATATTTATAATGATGAGGAATTTGATTTAAATCATATCAAAGATGGAGTATATCGAGATGAAATACTACATTTAGTAAGGAGTTATAAGCCGAATAAAATAAAAACATCTGCTCTGAAGATAAGGATAGTGCTGACAGATCAATTTCCAGTTCATTGCAACGGAATAGTACCAAAAAAACTATTCTTTGTTACAGCAGGCCCCAAACATATTTAGTAATTTTAGATTTGCACCAACATCTCAGCTATAATTCCACTCAGCTCGTGAAATGTGAATATAAAATATTATTTTACTGCATATACCGTATTTTTCGCCGCAATTTTAAAGGAGGCAAATCTAGAAAAAAAAGATTATGAACCAAATTCTGTAGTAAAATATTTTATATCAACTTAGAAAGGCCAGATCTCTTCATAAATCTATAGCACCACGATGGTGATCTGGTGAAATCATGAATGCCTTTCTCCACAGCAATGCATTTGGCCTCATAGATTATCATTTTTGTTGAGACAGAAAGTCCATTTTGCCGGTGACGTGTGATCTACTCCTTTACTTCTACCTCTAACTCTGGCCACTTTGCAGTTGGTCCACGCAAGGTGTGCTTGTTTTTATCCAACTTTTGGAGCTGATCCTCCTGTTTCCTTCACTCTCTTATTATTTTCTCAGTTGGAGGTGGCCCAAAGTGTCTCTCCGCTGCTCTGTTTCCATGCTCCTTAGCAAATTTTATTACTTCCAGCTTGAAAGCAACTTTATATGTCAGTCTCTTCTGCTTCGACATCTTGATGGGGTGGTATGAAATATGATATATTTCATTCAGATATACCATACTACATATATCCCAGCTCACAGCTATCCGCGCCTCCGCTTGCTCCCGCACTGCGATTGGTTGAGCGAAGAGACGCGTGCCTTCACCCACTCTCGCGCTGGTTTACGAGACTCTAAAAAGTGCACAAAGCCAGCGCGGGAGCGAGCGAAGGCACGCGCCTCTTCGCTCAGCCAATCGCAGCGCGAGGCAGAGACCGTCCAAATACAGTGCGAGGCAGAGCGGGGCTTCCTGGTCTCAGACGGCGCCAAGAGGTGGAAGGGAACAGAGTGGCCGAGTATTCTTGCGGTAAGGTATGTATGCAGAGGTGAAGGGGCAGCAGAGGGCCATGGTGGGCTTTTGTATTTGCCGTATAAGACGCGAAATTATACGGCGAAAAATACGGTAATTTTTTCAATCAACTGCAGTAATTTCACATATATTAAGCCATTCATTACATCATTTCATGACATCAACTAATCTGCCCAAGAATACATAAATCTAATAGCAGCGATGAACAATATTTTGAATTAATTTCCATTTTTTGTTTTGTAATTTTTAACATTAAACCTTTTCATTGTTAGCACAAAGTTTCACGTTACAGCCATTTTCGCACACTCGCTTGTCAGGTAAAAAGATCCCTTTCTTGGAAAAATTATGTGGCATCACCTCACTATTTGATACAGATTATTATCATATTTACAAAAAACCAATGAATATAATTTTAAATGATAATTTTAAAAAAGTCTCAAAGCTTTCAGATTTTACATTACGCCCAAAGGGGCTTTTTTTTTTAACATTTTGTGTGCTACCTTTATTTATTAAATATCATGTTCTTCACACATAACCAGAAAAATCTAATTCCACAGCAATATCACATGAGCATATCTTTATAATTTCTGATACACAGTCGTGCAAGCTGGAAGTAAAAATGCTTTTTTCTTTTCTGTATAGTATTGCCATTGCTCGTTTTGAAATCATCGAGTTTGTTAATAAAAAATTCCTTAAAGTGTTGAAAAATATGAAATCGATAATAAAATAAATTTTAAATTCACGCTTCCAAATGCCCATATTCCATGGAAGATTACATTATTCAAAATTTATGGCTCTAGGTACCATTGTTTTAGCACAATGCAAGAAACATACATACATTATTTAATTTCTTTAAATATAACACATGGCTCTAATACACTCATGTCCATAAATAAAGGATAATGCAAAATCAGGCACAGCAAGAGTTAGAAGCAAAACAAATTTGACTTATTTGTAAAGCTTATTTATTAAACAAAAGGTAAAGAGCAAAAAGAGATGCTATATGTTTGATATTATTAAAAAAATTAGCGATTTTGTCTCCCTGGAGCAAATTACAAAAAAAAAAAAAAAAAAAAACTATTTACAAAAAACCAATATTACATGGTTGGTATGATTGTTAATACATTGTATGTCTCCCAGACGATGCAATACAGTCCGTACAACGCCTAGGCATGCTGAGTATTAAATTATCGATCTGATCTTGGGTGATATTACACCACTCAAAATGCAATGCTCTCCGAAGTTCCGGTAGATATGTAGGAGGAGGTTGACGGGCTGCAACTGGTCGGCCAAGCACGTCCCACACATGCTCTACGGGATTCAAGTTCGGTGAGAATGCTGGCCAGTCCATACAGGTGATATCCTCCGACTGAAGGCATTCGCTTACGATGTTTGCACGGTGAGGACAGGCGTTGTCATCCATAAACACAAATTGTGCGCCCATGGCGCCCCGAAACAAACGTACATGTTGTTCCAAAATGATGTCCCGACAGATTTGGCTTGTCATGGTTCCAATTTGAACATGCAGGTCAGTTTTGGAACCCAGAATAATTCCACCCCAAACGAGCACTCCTGCATCACCGTAACTGTGTCGTTCAATGATGTTTCCTTGGTGGTAACGGTTACCTGGAGCTCTCCATTTGATAGTCTGGCGAGAATCAGACTACAACCTAAACCTGGACTCGTCGGAAAACATCACACAAGCCCACTGTTGCGGTGTCCACAATGCATGCTCTCTACTCCAGGCTAACCGCAAGCGACAGTGAGTTGCAATAAGTGGAACGCATCTGACAGGTCTATGAACATATAGACCAATCTGCCCTAAGCGTCTGTACACGGTCTGCTTTGAAATTGTCGTACCAGGATGCCTATTCTATGATCACTGGATCTGTCTACAACTTGAGCGAACAATATTGACTCAAAAAAAAAAAAAAAAAAAAAACGGTATGGACAGCCATCACAACTTATCGGAGAAAGCCATTCTGTGGTCCTCAGTTGCTGGACGGGTGAGTCCATTTAACTTTACTGAAAGGAGACAAGGTTTCAAGGAGCTTTAGACCAATCGCAGTGCAGACGAGTGACGAAATTTATAGCGCGCGCTGGCTGAAGTTCTAAGAATATTCTCCTATTATTTCACTAACTCACACGCTGCATTTGTAGTTCGAAAAAAAATTACACAAAACAGTATTATGACCAACAGACAGTAGAATATGCTGCTATGTTATGTGAAAGAAAATCCCGTTTTTTAATGGGAAAGTTAATGCAGGAATTTAGAGCTAAGAAATAAAGAGTGATATGGGATACCACGAAAGCAATGGTAAATAGATAAGAGTAAATGAATTAAGCTTACTTCAAAATCCTTTTAGAAATAAACTATTTTAATCATTTAAATTTATAATATGATTAATTTGCATTACAATCTAATAGCAAACTAAGTTTTTTTTTTTCCCCCCCATGCTTACATTAAAACTGTTTTCCCGCAATTTATTTTACAGTTACTATTGGAAAAATATTTCTTTAAATAAGAAATTCGAAAGAAAATATTTCTTTCTTCATATTTCTTCCCTTTTTTTATTTTCTTTTTCTATGAAAATTATTTCTTTCTTCATATTTCTTCCCTTTTTTTATTTTCTTTTTCTATGAAAATTATTTCTTTCAGGAAAAGAAATAAAATTCATTCGCTATTACAGTATGGCAATTGCTGCTGCATTCAATTATCACACACATCAAAATGTTTTATTTTAAATAATTTATTCTATAATTAACACGAAAGAAATTTTTTTTTCAATATGAAATATATAACCAAAATTAAACTAATCTATCCTGTATGTGTGATTAATTCGTTTTGCAATTTTTGTCACACAATTACTAATACTTTGACTTTTTAAGTGAAAATAGGTCGATGTGTACATAGATAAAGTCAAGAGTGTGTGCAATGCCATTTTTGTGCAATTCTGGGATGTTTTTTTAAGAGAAAATAGGTCGACGTGTACATGGATACCGTTTATGTGCAATTCTTAAAAACGCGGCAAGCAGGCACTCTTAATTTCGCACATAATCTTCATCGTAATTAAGCATTTTTTTTCCATAAAAGTTCTAGTATAAGTGTAATTCGGCTAGCAGATTGTTGGGAAAAATGTTGAGGGAAAAAAAAAAAAAAAAACTTGCTTTTACTTTGTGAAAACAAAATGGCGTCCAAAACAAAACTAGCAGGTTGCTGTAGCAGGGTTGGTCGCCAAATTTTCACCAAAAAATCGCCAAGTTACCATAATGTAAAGATTCACCATTTATTTTAGAGTTCGATTTCTGCGTGACTCTGAATTATCCTTAATTTATGGACATGAGTGAATTTAGTGGCAACAATTTTAAAAGTAAACCGACATTTATAAAGAACCAACACAAAATGCCAATATGAAATTAATAGCTCTTCTGGGCTAATAAAGAATGTGAATTCAAAAACCTCATAAAAAAAAATTATAAGAACACACAGTGAAGGCAAAAATGCAAAAGGATGACAATACATGATTTCATGGCAAGATATAAGAACATGTAGCCAGTGCTACTATATGATCATACAGCTACGTATAAGAATGTGCGATTCGTGATATATCTTGTTTGATAGCGATTTAGTCTCAGGTCTGCTATAACAAAGAATTACCAAAAAACCTAATTTCCCATGGCTGCATATTTTTTCTTTTACTCAAACACTATCTGAAGTTGACATTTTATTAACTATGCACGAGGTATAAGAATACGCAGCCTGATTTTGGTGAGATATCTCAGTTGATTGAAAATTCAATATTGGGGGCCGCTACTGCAAAAAATTAAAAAGTCTTGTTTCTTCAAGTTGCATATTTTTACTGTTGCACAAACATCACTATCTCAAATTGACCTTTTATTAACTATGCATATAACCTTGAGCTTGTGACATCCGATTTAAAGACAATTTTAACATTGGAATGGTAACTATACGAAAGGTTCTGTTCCACTGAGAAAGAGGTACTCTCTGTTATCAGGATTGGGTTTATATATTCATACATGGGTGTATATACACATATTAAACATATGGACATGTCTTAATCTGGTCCCAATAACAGAAAAGTGTTGAGAAAGCAAGAAATTTTAGGCTGCAGCAATCAAGATGACAGAAAATAGTACATTTCACATAAATGTTGTGAAAAGTGAAATTCAGTGTGAAAGATTCAAACATGCAGATCAGGGAAATGCCAAACCAATAAAGTCACCTGAATCTGAAAGAGAGTTTGATTGTAACTTCTTAATGAACACAAGAATACACCACTTAAAGATTTTCTTTCATTACAGAACTTGTTACATACCATGGATAAGTAAATATTGGTTAAAGTCAGCCTTCCTCTAAAATGACATCTAGGTAAAATCCTAGTATACAGTGCAGCCTTGGCGCAATTTTGAAAATTATCGCCAACACCAAACATGATCCAAAGAACGTCTATATATATACTATATACTATAGTGTATATACACTATGTACATAGTATATACTATGTATATATAATATATACTATATATATTCTACGAATGACCTGTTTACTACTCATCGTATATGTCCCGTTTTTACTGCTCATCATCAAAGTCGCCAAATCCCGTGTGCACCAGATACTAGGATTAAACCGATATCTTCTTATACTTGAAGAAAAATAATTGTTGGCTGATCTTTAGAATATGGTAACTGGTAGTTTGGGGACATTTTGGAGGCGATAAAGGTTACTACCTAGGACTTTGGTAATAACGTGAGCAGTACTCAGTTCCGATTACACATTATTTTGTATGAGGGAAATGAGAGATCATGGGATATGTCATGTGATATTAATGGAGGAATTACGGTTCTTTAATCAGAAAAGGGGGGAAATCGGGAAAAAATCTGGAAATTTTGTATTTTGCTTTATTCTGTGTTGTGTGAAACAGTGTTTGTTAATTTTTGGATCCCATGGCCCTAACTAAAGTGAATTCGAAATGGGTATTTAGTGGGATTGAAAGGGGTAGTAATAAGTGTTTCTTCAAGGTTGTGCGAGATAGAAGTAAAGATGTTTTATTAAGTTATTTATTTTACCTGGTACCTTGCTGTGAACTATAAGTATGATTTTAAAGATCCTGAAACAGAAATAAGAAAAGTTTATTAGACACGTAATCAAGATTCTGAAGAAGATTAGGTAAGTTAGTATTTTTAATTATTTGAGGATATTATTTTTATGCATTGTTCTAAATGTAAGGTGGAAGTAAAGTAATTTGGTATTATTGGGAAAATTGTTATTAGCAATGATTTAGTTTTAAGTAATTAGGATTGTAAGCTAATTTTTATTAATTTAATGTATGTGCTTATTTATATTTTAAGTAGTGTTTTTGAATTTAATTATATTTTAATTAAATGATAGTTATTTTGTGAATTTTATGTTTGTAGGAATTTGGTATACGTTTTAGTTGAAATAAACGTGCATAGAAATAATTTAAATATTTGACACTAATTATTTGTAATGTTTGTGGTATGAATTCGTTGGTGACGTTTATAATATAATAGATAATTTAGAGGTAAAACTTTTTGGATATTTTATTTATTTTATACATGGAAATGTTCATATTTGGAAAGGGTATATACTTTTTCGTTATTAGGTAATTTCATATATGTTCTTTTTACCGGGTTTAAAGATTCAGAAAATTGTCACGTATTTTCGTGAAATTTTTCTAATTTATGAGAAAAAAGCAGTGTACATGGATATAGTAAAGAGTGTGCGCAATGCCATTTTTGTGCAATTTTTGGATGTTTTTTTAAGTAAAACTAAGTCGACGTGTACATGGTTTATGTGTATGTGTTATTTTGAAAAACGCGTAAGGAGTATGGTATTGTTCACTTTTTCCCAATTTTCCAGTGAATATTTGTCATGATTAAGCAGTTTTGTTAGATAAAATTTCTAGCATAAGTGTAATTCGGCCAGTAGATTGTTGGAAGAAGTGTTCAGTAGATAAAAAGAAAAGAAACATGTCTTCCCGGCGGCGGGAAAAAAAAATAGAGGGTTGCTGTAGGAGAGTTGGTCGCCAAATTACCATAATGTAAAGATCAACCAAATTGTTTATTACGCATTTAGATCAAATGACAATACACTCTTCCCAGAATGAGATTTCTTTACCGAACACAATACTGGAGTGAAGCCTCATGTTCATGATATATGCAATAAATCATTTAGGAAGTGCAGTAAGGACTTATAATATAGCCTCTCCTGAAAAGACACGAGGCATTTGTTCCTGGGGCTTGGATACCTAAGGCTTGAATGGAGATTATGCTCTTCTATGTATAAAAACTTGTTTTTTTTGGCTTATCTTTGGAATATGGTAACTGGTAGTTTGGCGACATTTTGGAGGCGATAAAGGTTACTACCTAGGACTTTGTTAATAATGTGAGAAGTACTCAGTTCCGATTACGCATTATTTTGTGTGAAAGAAATGAGAGATCATGAGATATGTCATGTGACATTAATGGACAAATTACAGTTCTTTAATCGGAAAAGGGGAGGAATTTGGAAAACTGCAGTACTATATTATTTTGTATTAAGCTTCATTGTGTGTTGTGTGAAATAGTGGAAGTATGCGTGCCACGTAATGAAGATTCTGAAGATTAGGTAAGTTAGTATTTTTAATCATTTGAGGATATTATTTTTATGAATTGTTCTAAATGTAAGGAGTAAATAAATTAATATGGTATTATTGGAAAATTGTTATTAGCAAAGATTTAAAGTAATTGTAATCTAATTTTTATTAATTTAATGTATGTGCTTATTTATATTTTAAGTAGTGCTTTTTAATTTAATTATATTTTAATTTAATGACCGTGATTTTGTGAGTTATATGTTTGTAGTATTTTGGAATACGTTTGAGTAGTATACGTTGAGTATTTTCATGCATTTTCGTGAAATTTTTCTAATTTATGAGAAAAAAGCAGTGTACATGGATATAGTGAAGAGAGTGCGCAATGCCATTTTTGTGCAGTTCTGGGATGTTTTTTTAAGTAAAAATAAGTCGACGTGTACATGGTTTAGTGATATTTTAATTAAATGATAGTTATTTTGTGAATTTTATGTTTGTAGGAATTTGGTATACGTTTTAGTTGAAATAAACGTGCATGGAAATAATTTAAATATTTGACACTAAGTATTTGTAATGCTTGCAGTATGAATTCGTTGGTGACGTTTATACAGTCAAAAGTCGTTAATTCGGACACCCATAATCCGGACCTCAAAGCTACAAACTTTCTGCGCATGCGTCGCGTTGACGCATGCGCGTAAGACCTTTACCGCTGCTAATTTGCGTGTGCGCGTGCACAAAATACGTTTACGAATGCGCGTTTAATGTATAACGGACGGGATAAGCTAAGCTAAAATTATCTAATTATCTATTTCAGTTAATGTTGTAGATTGCGTTGTTCCTTAATCTTCGAATTGGATCCGGATTATTATTTTTTGCAGACTGTTAGAGCAATTTTATAAAAGTAAGCTTGAACTTTCGATTATGTCAAATAGAATTTCCGATATATATTTACTAATATGTAAAGGATATACAAAGCGAAAGTATCTTTCGGAGTCCATTAAACAAAAAGTGGAATTGCTGCAAAAAATGGATAAAGTTTATCTAAACTTTAACGTTTGTTTATCTAAACTTTGTTTATCTTTAACGCCGCCGCGGCGTGCATTGAATTGGAAGTTGATCTGTCAGCACTATCCTTATCTTAAGGGCAGATGTTTTTATTTTATTTGGCTTATAATTGCTTACTCAATGTAGTATTTCATCTTGCCTTTGATATGATTTAAATCAAATGCCTCGTCATTATAATTCGCTTCCGATAGCGAAGAAAGTAACAGAGGTTACTGAAAACGAAAAAATTTCGATTGACAAATTAGTCGGTATTCTCGACACAGCAATTATAGGACTTGAAAAGCGGAACTTTGTAACTGAACAAGAAATTATGTCTGTTTATGGAATTAAAGAGAATGTATTATCACATAAAAAACGAAGCAACTTAAACAACTTACATTGAAAGAAATGTTAAATAAAGTAAACAAATAAATATTAAGCTTTTCTTTTTTTGTAAATTTTGATACCCTTTAGATCATAATTGTTCTTTATTTCGTAAATTACGGTTTCATATTTTTAATTTTATAATTTCTGCATGCCATTTTACCAGATTTAAACTGATGATCTATAATCCGGAAAAATCGATAATCCGGAATCGCCGAAGTCCCGATGAGTCCGGATTAACGACTTTTGACTGTAATATAATAGATGATTTAGAGGTAAAAGTTTTTGGCTATTTTATTTATTTTATATGTAGAAATGTTCATATTTGGAAAGGGTATATACTTTTTCGCGATCAGGTAATTTCATATATGTTCTTTTTACCGGATTTAAAGATTCACAAAATTTTCATGCATTTTCGTGAAATTTTTCTAATTTATGAGAAAAAAGCAGTGTACATGGATATAGTGAAGAGTGTGCGCAATGCCATTTTTGTGCAAATTTTGGATGTTTTTTTTAAGTAAAAATAAGTCGACGTGTACATGCTATAGTGATATTTTAATTAAATGATAGTTATTTTGTGAATTTTATGTTTGTAGGAATTTGGTGTACGTTTCAGTTGAAGTAAACGTGTATGGAAATAATTTAAATATTTGACACTAAGTATTCGTAACCATTTGTAATGTTTGCGGTATGAATTCGTTGGTGACGTTTATAATATAATAGATAATTTAGAGGTAAAAGTTTTTTGATATTTTATTTATTTTATACGTGGAAATGTTCATCCTTGGAAAGGGTATATACTTTTTCGCGATCAGGTAATTTCATATATGTGCTTTTTACCGAGTTTAAAGATTAAGAAAATTTTCCTGCATTTTCGTGCAAATTTTTGTAATTTATGAGAAAATAGCAGTGCAGATGGATAAAGTTAAGAGTGTGTGCAATGCCATTTTTGTGCAATTCTGGGGTTTTTTTTAAGTAAAAATAAGTCGACGTGTAAATGGTTTATGTGTATGTGCTATTCTGAAAAACGCGCAAGGAGCTTGTGATTGTGCACTTTTTCACTGTTTCGCAGTTAATATTTGTCATGGTTAAGCAGTTTTGTTACATAAAATTTCTAGCATAAGTGTAATTCGGCTAGTAGATTGTTGGAAAAAGTGTTCAGTAAATGAAAAGAAAAGAAACATGTCTTTTCTTCGTGAAGACATGGTGGTGAAAAAAAAAAAAAATAAAGGGTTGCTGTAGCACAGTTAGTCGCCAAAAAATCGCCAAGTTACCATAATCCAAAGATCAAACGTTTTTTTTTTTTCCAAATTTCTGTGCTGTCAAAATGAACTGTTACAAACATAATTTATGAGGTTTTTCGACTCTACGACTAAGCATGTTAGTTTAAATTACTCTTATACCTAAATAGTTTGTTACATACCTTACACACATGAGATTATCTTAAGTGTGCTTAAGCATGTGCATGTTTAATCCATCCTTTAGTCTATATGCCTTGTTACATATTTCACATACATAAGGTTTCTCTCCTGTATGAATACGCATGTGCTTTTTTAAACCACCATTTTGCGCAAATGACTTTTCACACACTTCACATGAATATTTCTTCCCTGTATGAAAATGCATATGTCTGTTTAAACTAGCCTTGTGCGAAAATGACTTGCTACACATCTCGCATACATGAATTTTCTGTCCAGTATGGCTAAGCATGTGACTTTTTAAACCACTCTTCCATCTAAATGCTTTTTTACATACCTCACACACATGAGGTTTCTTTCCTGTATGAATACGCATATGATTTCTTAAACCACGCTTACAACTAAATGAATTATTACACACTTGACATGAATAAGGTTTCTCTCCTAAGTGATGAAGCATATGATTGCTTAAATCACCTTTTCGTTGGAATGACTTGTTGCATGCATCACTCATACGATATTTCTCTAACATGTGAATAAGCATATGCTGGTTTAACTCCTCCTTTTCTATGAATGAATTTGTACATACCTCGCACACAAAAGGTTTATCTCTTAAGTGAAGAAGCATGTGCTGGTTTAATCTAGCTTTTATCCTAAATGGTTTATTGCATATGTCACAAACATGAGGCTTCACTCCAGTATGGATAAGCATATGCTGGATTAATTGAGCTTTCAACCTAAATGATTTATTACAAACTTCACACACATGACTTTTCTCTTCTGTGTGAATAAGCACATGCACGTTTAAATGATTCTTTCGTCTAAATGACTTTTTACACACATTACATACATAGGGTTTCTCTCCTGTGTGAATACGGGCATGAAGGTCTAAATCACGCCTCCGTATAAATGACTTTTGACACACATCACATACAAATGGATTCTCTCCTGTGTGAATAAGCATATGTGTATTTAAAGAAACCTTTAGTCTAAATGATTTTTTACATATATCACACACATGAGGTTTCTCTTCTGTATGGAGAAGTATATGCTGGTTTAACATCGATTTTCCTTTAAACGATTTGTTACATATTTCACACACATGTGGTTTCTCTCCAGTGTGACCAAGTAGGTGCATTTGTAAACTACACTTTTGTCTAAATGACCTGTTGCATACATCACACACATAAGCTTTCTCTCCTGTGTGAATAAGGATATGTGTGGCTAGACTACCCTTAAACATAAATGACTTGTTGCATACATTACATACATAAGGTTTCACTCCTGTGTGAATAATTAGATGCATATTTAAACTATCCTTTTGTTTAAATGACTTGTTGCATACATCACACACATAAGGCTTCAATCCTGTGTGGACAAGCACATGCCGCTTTAAACTGCCCTTGAATTTATATGACATATTACATTCCTCACACACATAAGGCTTCAATCCTGTATGGACAAGCATATGCTGCTTTAAACTGCCCTTGAATTTAAATGACATATTACATTCCTCACACACATGAGGTTTCTCTTCTGAGTGGATATCCATGAGTTTTTTTTAAATATTCTTTTTTCTAAAAGACTTCTTAGATAGTAAGTTTCTTCCATATATAGATTAGGAATAAGACCTCAATACCATACGCATTTTCACATATTTCACGACAGCTTTCGTGTTCTGCACGAATGTAAAATAGGATGGTTAATAGAAATTTTACATGAAACAGTTCTCAGCTTCTTCGCAATTGCTGTCGATACCTTCCCTATATAACGTCTAATTACTTTAGTAGAAAAAATCTAATGCATATTTGTGCATAAAACATACCTACAGTAAGATATACATATGCCAGCACTTCGAGGAACACCTCACGAATTTTTTTTTTTATATTTTACATAAACTCTTCTGCATCATGGAAGATATACACATATTTAATAATAAAATTACGCAAACATATTGTATACGCCACTTTGCAATTACATTAAATTTTGATTTTCAGATTTGTTAGGCAATGCGCACACGGTATTTTGAAGATGTTATGAGCTTGAAACACCTAAACGAATTTTGCATATCACTGCACACACTATTCGTATTATAATTATTATAGTGACTTGCTCAAAAAATGTACATTTGCGATGTATGTTCACAGAATAAAAGTCAAAGCTGTATGTATAGTACAACGTCGTCAGTCGTACTTCTTTAAAACTCGGCTTTTCTTTCACAGCTTCTAGTCGTTTCCACGAATGATTATTACAGCTGGAGCAAACCGCATGTATTCGTTACTGAGTAACGGGTACATCGGTTGACTCGAAGTACCGATTCGGTACTCACAAATTCATTTCGTTACTCGCATCTCTTCGTTACTCGCATCTGTCATACGATGCGGTTTGTTCGAGTACGAATGATGCGGTTTCTATGCGAATACGAATGATGCGGTTGCTGTTCGAATACGAATGATACGGTTGCGTCACAATGCGCTCATATTTTTCATAGATAATTTTGAATTTTTTTCGGCATCGGGCAAACTCTTGTTTACATTATGTGTTTTAGTTGAAATACTATTTAGTTGTTGATATTTAAGAAAATGAGCAATTTTGATAGCGTGAAGCGTTATTTTGTATTTGCTTTTTACTATTGCTATTTATGTTTGTAATTTGAAAATTTAGATGATTCATCTTTTTTTTTTTTTTTTTTTTTTTTTTTTTTTCCTTGAGCGTGCCATAGTCAGATTTTATTGATTTTAAATATTTATATACTGCACTTAGGTATTGTTTATATAAGAATATGTAGGTTAATATAGGTTCTTTACTTCCTTGTATCCAATAAAATCGCAGTAATTATTGTAATCGAGAAAACTTTTGGGTATCATATTTTAACGGAAATATCTGTTTTTGACGATTACGGAATCCATGTGAATTATTTTTTGGGCTGACGCCTGTACGTACGAACACAATGAAAAACTCTCTCTCTCTCTCTTTTTTTTTTTTTTTTTTCAAAACCTTATTGTTAAATGTAATCCCATTTACTCTAAGCTGATACTTATGACTAATGATTATGAGCCTAAGTAGATACTTGAAAGGGATTTTTTCGTGATGTGTAAGTACGTATGTATGCATGTTGCATAACTCAAAAACGGTTAGTTATAGAACGTTGAAATTTTGTATATGGGTCCATTATAACATCTAGATGTGCACCTCCCTTTTTATTGCAATCGGTAATACTACCAAACGTAAATATGTATATATATATATCAAATAAATTATAATTAAATGTAAAGTACATATATATAAACCTAATTATATGTACTTATAATTAAATGTAAAGTACACACACATATATATATAAATATAAAATAAAAGCCAAGTAAGGCGAAAATAAAAGCCTTGGCTTTTATTTTATTTAATTATCACTAAATAAGTTACTTGACTTTTATTTTCGCAATCATTGGTTGTAGTCAGGACTTAATTTTTAAAATTAGAAGTGCTGGAGCTCTATGGAAGGCCATCAGGAAAGATGAATAAATAAATAAATAAAAATAAAATAACTATTACAATAATAAAATAATTAGCAACTAGAATATTAAATGATTATTATTATAATTCAATAACAATTTAAAGACAAATGAAAATGTAATTAATTCTTAAATTAATGATGAATAACTAAGTAATGAAATAAAATACCAGACATCGTCTTGTTTGGGGGCTGTAGCTAAAATTACAATTTAAGAACTAAGCCAAGCATTAGATAAATTTCGGCTTTTGATGAGCAAATAATGTACTGTTTACCAGAGTATAGATAGAAATTTGGTTATGTAGCCCATTCTACTAAAACGACGTTTCGTAGCTACCTTCCACCACCAATTCCTTTTTTTTTTTTTTCCAATTTCGGTTTATTCGGTTACAGCAAAGCACACTAGGCTATTGCCTACGGGGAGGGAGGCCTTCGTGTAGGATTTTTTAAAGGGAACTGACTCATATGCAAGTTACACACGGAAATAACAATGAAAACGCCCGTGCAGCTAGCCGTTAGCCAGGAATTGAACCCCGGACCGAACTATTAGTGCTCAGCAACTTTACCGCTCGAGCTCTGGTGGGCTCTTTTTTTTTCATTCGCTGTTTGAAAAACGGGTGTTCACTTTACGATAAAGTAAGCACCCGTTTACTTCAATTAAAATGGGTTAGACGATATGACTCTTCCTACTTTAATCTCACTTAGCTTTTGATTTCTAATATTGATTCAATGTTTTCTGTAGACAAAGTATTCTGATTAGAATAATAGATTTCAAACATGTTCAAAAGTTGTGTATCTGAATATAATTAGGTTTTTATAACATAGGGCACATTTTATTAGTTTCACATAGTTCTAAAGCCACTGAACCACAGCATCGCTGTTTTGAAAGAAAGTAAAAATGTGAGAAATGTATAATGAACATTAATATACAGGCTTTATTAAAAGTAGTCAGCCTTTCAAAACGTGACCGTCTATGCTTTTAGAGGATTTTTGGAGCTCTGTGCATTTGCTCTGGCATCTTAAAAAAATGATGTTCAATATCAACGTATGTTTATGTTCTCAAAAATACAGGTTTCTTTCAGAAAGCGACCTCTTAGAAGTCGTCAATAAATGATTCAGTATAGTTATTTTCTAACAGACTATAGAATAAATTTATTTTAACATCAATTTAAAAATGGCTGCTTGTACTAACAGTTAAGAGCAATAAGACTCTAATTTTTCTTTCGCAATTAGCTATCATGCCAGCTGAATTGTTTTCTGCATAACCTTTATTGTGTATAATTGAAATCTTTAGCTATGCATTCAACAAATATACAACAAATGTAAGACAAATCGTTAAAAAAATTAAAATTTGGAACATTAATGATAATTTTTTGTTATACATAAAATATTATTAATGAATGATGAATTTATATCATATTATATATAAATCAAAATTTAAACTCCTGTTCCTTTATAATAAATTGAAGAAAAGCTATAAAGTGAATTAATTTTTAAACGAAAATTTAAAACGAAAATTTAAAAAAAATATTTTTCATATACCTAGAATCTAAAAATGACGAATACTGAATTTTACGACTCATGTGTGTATGGGTGTATTTAATTATGGCAAGGTACACTATGGCTATCTGCCTAGGGGGGGATGCCTTCGTGGAGGACTTTCTAAGGGAAACTGGCTCGTATACACGTTACACATGAAGAAAACCACGAAAACACCCATGTAGCCGGACCGTTCGCGGGATTCGAACCTCGGACCGAACTACCAGTGTTCAGCGACTTTACCGCTCGGCCGCTGGTGTGCCGTTTTACGGCTCATATAATAATAAATGCATATTCATATTGTAACAGAAATTTTGTTAGAAGTCTAGCATATGTATAGTTATTTGTGATCTTTTAAAACTGTCGTAACATGATGCATATTTATCATTATCGTGAACCAAAACAGTATGCTTTACATCCTTACAAATATACGTGATAGATTTTAATATTTATTTCTGCATATACTTACGTTTCCCAAAGACACGAAAGCAAGTCAAGCAGATTTTTGTTGTATTAAGCAGACTTCAGTTTTCTGTTAGCTAGTGTAACATAATTTCGGATGTTAGTATAACATAATTTCGGATTCTATGAGCCTTCCAGAATTATTAGCAAAATAGTGGTCTTTACAAAGTGTTTTTATAAGCAAACAGCAGATGTACACTGAGCAGTGATCAACTGATATATTTCTTAAATAATTTGGTTTAGTTGATTATGACAAAACACACTGGGGCAATGTGCCTAAAAGCAAAAATGCCTTCTTAGAGCACTTTCTTAGCAAAACTGGCTCGTATGGTACGTGGTAAGCTGGCTTGTAAGCTGGTACGGGAAAAAAACCACGAAACGCTTATGAAGCCAACCCGTTTGCTTGAGATCGAACCCAGGTCGGAACTACCAGTGTTCAGCGATTTTACCGCTCGACCGCTGGTGGGTCATTTCTTAAATGAATAAAGGTATACTCATAGCAATCTGAAATAACACTGATTGAAATATTTAGCGCTTCACTATTATCTCTAATAAAGTAACATAAAACTTTCCTTACCTTTTATAGATTTCTAAATTTCTTTTAAGTTCTTATTCGTACTTAACCTATACATTTGCGAATGTTTTTATCGATTTTATTGTTAAGTGTAAAAAGCAAGTTGATATTTATAATATAGCATTCCTTGTCTCAACAAATAACAGTCTCAGGGGCGTAGCTAGAGGGGGGCAAGGGGGCATCTGTCCCCGGGCGCAGAATCCAAGGGGCGCCAAACTGATGTTACGACATTTTAGAATTAAATGTTTTCCATCCTTGGCAAGCAGTAGGGGGCGCGAAATCTTCAGTTGTCCCTGGGCGCTGAAAACCCTAGCTACGACTCTGAACAGTCTCAACAAGGAGTTTGTGGAGAGAGGATAAATCGGGGAAATTTCACCTTTTCGTTATTAGCGGTTCTGATGAAGGGAATGGGGGAAGCAGCAAACGAAATAACGAATAACGGACAAATAACGCAAGCTAATCTTTAATGCGGTCTCCCAGTTTCTGTATTTGTATTTGGGAAAGTTTTATGGTCATTATGAAAAAGTGAAAATTTGATATGGATTCCGCCTGACTTCCTTCTATGACTATTTAAATTATGCTTATTTTTTCTGCACTTCATTTAAACTTATTTCCTCGAATTATTCTAACTCAATTAAGCGATACCCGAAGGCAAGTGGCAAATGGCATCAAACATTGCAAATTTTGAAACTAAATTTCCCGGTCAATCTTTGTCCTACGGGACTCAAACTTCTTGTATTTTTATTTTTTCATAACAAGTATAAAACTTTGCCAGATATAAATAGAGAAACCAGAAGACGACATAAAAGTTAGATTTCATAATTTGTCAAAAATTAATTCTTTTTTAAATTTGACATTGACAAAATAGGAATATTTTCGTCATTTAAAATACTTCTGTATTTTTGTTGCACCGTATTTAAACTTGCTTCCTCGAGTTATTGACATTAAATTACATTAATTCCATTATCTATCGGAAAATAATTATAGCAAATCATCTATTTACGACATCTCTAAGAGGTCACCTTTTAAGAGATCTCTATTTTTGGGAACATAAACAAACATTGGTAGTGAACATCATGTTTTTAAGACCACCATATGTAAAATCCTCTAAAAGCATGAATGGGTGCATTTAATGAGGACCCATTACTTTTAAGAAGGAATGTAACATTAATCTTAATTATACATGTTTTTAATGTGTGTGCCAAAATAGTGATAACGTACTTCTGTTGCTTTAGAAATGTGTGATATTAAAAAAATGCATACTATACAACAAAAATGTTATTATATTCAGATACGCACCTTTTGAACACGTCTGAAATTCATTATTCTGCTCAACATAATTTGTCTGCATAAAATATTAAATAATATTAAAAAATCAAAATCTAAGTCGAAGTAGAAACAGTCATCTCTTCTAAACCATTTTAATTGAAGTAAACAGACGTTCGCCTTATCGTAAAGTAAACACCTATTTTTCAAACATCGGATGAAACGGGAAAGAGAGAATTGGTGGGGGAAGGCAGCGAACGAAATAACACTTTTTCGAGCTGGGTATGAAATGAGAAAGGACGAAACGATACTAAGCCAATAAGACAAGATCTGGTATTTTACTTTATTATTTAATTAGTCATCATAAATTTAAAAATTATTTTAATTTTTATTTGTTTTTACATTTTTATTAAATTGTACTTATAAGTATTTTATATTTCAGTTGCTAATTATTATGTTACTTTAATTATTCATTATTTTAATCACTATTTTTTATTATTTTAATTATTAAGGTTTTTAATAAGTAATTTTTTGTTATTTTAATTACTAATTAATGTTATTATTGTAATATTTATTTCCTTTCTTTCTTTATTTATTTTATATTTTCCTGTTTTCCTGGCTGCCTACCGTACACCCTTCTGACTTTAGAAACTAAGCCCTGACAGCAATAGAAAAATTAATAATAATCCAGTGTACCAAAAAATAATAGCCAAAATAAAGTGAATTATTTCTACCCAAAAATGCGACGCAAAACTCCCTATCGCAGCACTACCCAGTTCCCGCGGGGTAGAATAGCTCACGTGATTCAATGCAATGCGACGTTTCAAGGCCCTTTTTAGGGCCGTAGACCGATAAAAAAGGGTCAGGATACGGATACCGATCGATTTTACCGAAAGTAACGAGTAACGATACGATAGTAACGAGTACTGGTTCACCGAGTAACGAATACATACGGGTACACAATTTCTCGTTACTTCTACAGCACTAATGATTATACTCCGTGGTCGTCTCTAAAGAGGGACAGACCAAAGAATCTGGGAATTCGTTGTTGACAGGTTATCTTCACGAGAAAAAAGGGGGAAAAATGGGAGGAGTTACGAGATTCTCTGGGTTGCATGAAGATCTACTAATAACTTTCTCGCCAAGTAATTTGGCGTCATTGGCTCATTCTTATTTCTGGAACTGTGGTTGAAAGAGTGGTCTGTTTTTGATCCGTAAGTATGCTAAAATTCTATCGTAAATTTTTAATACCTTGTTTTCCAAATTTACACATTTTGCTTGATTAATTTGAAGTTGTTTGTTTTTAGATGTGCGCAATGGCAAATTTCAGGTTATTCGTCAAATAACCAAAGTTTCTATTTCTCTGGTAAGTGTTTGCTTTATATCTTATATTTATTATTAAATATGAAAAGTAATTTTTGCATGCGTATGTTTTTTCATGCTCATTTTCTGTTTTATGTGCTGGTAGATTTCTGGCCGATTACCGTGTTTTTAGATAAATGTGCCATTTTCATTTAGGTAGTGTAGAGATTACTGTTTCCATTTTTTTTAAGTAACCACGAAAATTCTAACACATGTAAATGTGCCATTCTTACTGAATTTGTGTAGAAGTTGCTCTTCTTTATGCCTTTTTTGAGCCAATATGTTAATTAGTTGTATTCTTTTAATGTGTTGTTTTGCAGATTAATGCAGTTTATTTGACAGATGTGTAATGCTGTTCGTTGAAAAATGCATTAGAACCAATGATGGTAAGATCTTGGCCTAGCAAATTGGTAAAATATTACCTACTCTTAATTACTGAATCATATTGTAGGATAAAATCTGCTGTTTATGTATGAAAATTTGTACCTTTATCTCTGATTATGTGGTATATGCCCAGAATTCCATTATTAATGATCGATTCATTAAAATTACTATTTTTAATTGTCTACTTTGTTTTGTGTTGCTGCTGCTAATTCTACATTTTTTTTTTTTTTTGAGTAGATATAAAAATTAATTATTGTTTTTTCTTTCCCTCCCCCCTCCATGTCTCTTTTTATTGTGCTAGTAAATTTCTGACTGAACTCATTTCAAGTTGAATGCAGTATTTTCTTTAGCTCATGTAGAGATTCATCAAGTTTTTGCTGGTAAATTTTTGAGAAAATTTCAAGTAAATGTGCCGTTTTTACTTAGTTTGCATAAAAATTGTTCTTCTTTATGCCTCTTTTGAATAAATATGTCAATTCTTGTTTGTATTATTTAATATGTTGTTTTGCGTATTAACACAGTTTATTTAACAGATTGAGATGCGATTTGTTGAGAATATTCATTAAAACTAATGCGGGTAAGTTCTTGGCCTAACAGATTGGTAAAAGATTTTCTGATCTTAATTACTGAATTTTTTATTATATTCTAGGATAAAAGTCTGCTTTTTACGTGTGAAAATTTTTATTTTATCTGATTATGTGCAAATTTAATGATTCTAGAAAAATGCCATTTCTGTGTGTAGCTAGTTCGTTGTTGCCGTTCATCATGCAGTTCTTTTGAATATGTATCAGTTTGAAAATTTATTCATACATGTGTATTTTTCTCATCCATTTTTGCTGTGCACTTTTCCTGTGAATATTATTTTTATTTAGTCTATATAGAATTTGCTCTTTGTACTTCTTTTGAATAAGTATGATAATTAGTTCTTGTTTGTGTTATTTTAATGCCCAACAATTCACTTTCGAATGTTTGTTAATTATAGGAGCTAATTTTACTTTCTGCTTTCAGTTTTTAACTCTGTACCTTTTATCCAGACATAAATAACATCTGCCTTTTCATTTCTAAACTTGAAATATCGCAGTCGGGAAAAGGTTTCAATTTGAAAGGTAGTGGCTTTTCTAATTGCAAGAATTTCTCTTCAGAATTATAATTAACATAAGCTGTGCATTCTCTGCTGAGTATTTCATTTTTCGAAAAGTCTAGTAGACCTTTTAAATTGAAATTTTAATCTTTAATTTTTTGGATATAATTAAGAACGAATTCATTTGGAAGCAATTTAAAAAATAAAGGCATTAAAATATTTCTGTATAAGTCAGTATATTTTTAATGTTGCCATGCAGTGTAAAAGCATCTCTACTTTCTCCAAGAAGTCTTGCTATTTTTCAGATTTCAAGGTTGACTTCTGTGCCTTGTTTTGCAGGTTAACATGCTTTATTTGATTGCATAGAAGTTAACTTTTCGTAAAAAGGCCTTAATTATAGTATCATTATTGGTAAATTTAAGGCTTAAACAGATTGGTGAAATGTTTGACCTTAACTACTGAATTCTGCTAATTATATGGGATATGCCCATAATTTTAATTTTCTCCTAGTAAATTGATCAGTTGGAACAAAATGTGAAATGAATTTATTAAAGAGTATGTTTATTGCTGTATTCATAAATTTCCAGCCATGCATATCATTTAATAATTATTTGTTTTTAGGATAAAAAAAAAAAGTAGTAGCAGATGGTCCTACCAATTTGAATAAATATGGAATTTAGTTTTTAATAGTTTTACTTATTTCATGTAATTTATGATATTAAAGTATAAAGGCTATGCTCGTGGATTTTCTAGTAAAGGCAAGTTTCCAATCAATAGCAGTTTTTAGTGGTTGAGCTATGTATCCAGCATTTTTTTAGTATGAAGACTAATCATACTAAAAAAATTTGAGCATTTTTTTTCAAGTAAAAATCAGTGTGTTATAGCTGTGCCAGTATCATTCTGCATAATGACAAAAGTTCATTAAATATGTTAGTGACATTTAAGTATTGGTTTTGATTATCATGCAATACTGAAACTAAATTCAGAATTTCATTATTGACAAAAAAAATTTTTTTAATTCTGGGTATGAATGTCTGAGCATGTGTGTAAATTTTAAGTCATTCTGGATTTTCTTTCATTTGATTAATTCATTAAACTTGCTGTTATCTGTGAAAAATTTTCCTATTGAACTTTGCCTTTCATTTTAGTGGCACAGGTGATAATAGATTTTTAACCCAACAAAAATGAAAATTTCCAAGTGTGGCTATAGAGAGTATGCTCAAGTTCATAAAATAACTTCGTTTTTCTTTATCATCACCTTTCTGTACGAGAAGCTTTTCTGCAGCATTGACCACCCCTTTTCTATTATAAGAATACAGTCAGAAGTCTTTAATCTGGACGTCCATAATCCGGAATGATCTATAATCTGGACCTCAAAGCTACAAACTTTCTGCGCATTCTCGTTTAATGTATAACGGACGGTATAAGCTAAGCTAAAATTATCTAATTCAGTTAATGTTGCAGATTGCATTGTTCCTTAATCTTTTAATTGGATCCAGCTTATTATTTTTTGCGGACTGTTAGAGCAATTTTATAAAAGTAAGCTTGAACTTTAGTTTATGTCAAAAAGAATTTCCGATTCTGGAGCTGCCAAAGGATCTACAAAGCGAAAGCATGTTTTGATGTCCATCAAACAAAAAGTGGAATTACTGCAAAAAATGTATAAAGGCATATCCTTTGTTTCTCTAACCTTTCCAAAATCTGTTTATCAATTTTACACTGCTCTGCGGGGGGAGGAACATCACGGCGCACCATGAACTGGAAGTTGATCTGTCAGCACTATCCTTATATTCAGGGCAGATGTTTTTATTTTATTCAGCTTATAATTCCTTGCTAAATGTAGTATTTCATCTCAATGTACTCCGTTTTTGATATGATTTAAATCAAATTTCTCTTCATTATATTATGGATACACATCAAATAGTTTTCTGATTGCAATTTTCTAATTTCGACTATGCGTAATGTATTCTTTGCGCATGCGTGCGTTGAAATGTTTAATAAAGTAAACAAATAAATATTAATTTTTTTTGTATATTTTGATACCCTTTAGATCATAATTGCTCTTTATTTCATAAATTATCTTTTCATATTTTTTAATGTTATGTTTTCTGCATGCCATCTTACCAGATTTAAATTGATGATCTGTAATCCGGAATCCGGAAGTCCCAACGAGTCCGGATTAAAGACTTTTGAGTGTAGTAATTTTAGAAATTTATCTGCATGTCTCCTGTGGACTTTTATTTAATAGATAACTAAAGCCAGTATGGAAATTAGGACATTTTTTATATTGAAGAATAATTCATTGCTGCCTACTCTCCTTTTTTTAATTTTTAGTCTTAACAAAGGAAAATGTTTCTCAGAAATAAATGGAATGTATTTAATTAAACTTAAATTAGGCAAATTCCATTCCCTCAATCTCTAATGATTTTCAGAATTTTTAAATTCTATTTCATTTGAATTGTACTTTTTCTTGTTACATTTTATTGATGTTATTAAATTTCATTTGGTCAGAGTTGTCTTAATGTGTAGTCATTTCTAAATTTTTATATAAAGATTTAGAAAATGGAATTAGCCAAAGAATATAAGAATTAAATGTTAATATATTTTACAACAGAATTGAATTTCAAATAGTTCAATAATCTAGTCCATGTAAATTTGAACTGAATTTTAATTTGATTTTTCTATTAATTCATTACATTTATTTAGGCACCTAGAATGTGAACATGGTAAATAAAATGGCAAGTATCCATTCCTCAGTATATTTTGGTGGGGAAAAAACTTCTGAAATTTATGTTCAGTTTGTAGTAATATTATTCAGTTAACTTCATATTTGTTTAGGAATTTCACAGGGTGGGTGATCTTCTGTGCAAGATACTGAGAAAATTTTGATATTCTTTATGCTAAGAATAATTTCAAGAATTAATAAATTTGTTTTTTTATATGATAGACTGATTATTCAAAGTAATATACACCAAGGTCACCTTGGATGATCAAGAGCTTGTATCATACATGCATATTAACTGTTATAGGATAGCTATGGACTTTGGTCCTTCAAATTGTTTTATTAATATATATACAGTATTCAAAGAACTACAAAAGGGTGGAATGTAGTGAATAAAACATTTTTGCTTCTGATAGAAGTGTACAATTGACTGAAAAATGTAACAGCTATCATTAAAATTCAACATCATTTAAGAGATCTTTCTTAAGTATCGTACATACTCTTAAAAAATGAAACTGTATATATAAATTTCTGGAATAATGTAACATATTAAAAGAAGATAAATTATGCATTCAGTATTCCAATAAATTTTCCATTTTATACATTCTTAAATCAATATAAGAATTATCAGTATTTTTAAAATCATTAGTGTAGGTGTTTTAGGAAAACTTTGGTTTAAATTCAGGCTTAGATACTAAGAGTTCTGTTTTATGAAGCATAAGTATCTAATATTTGTTTTGCAATTAAGTTGAGCTCAAATCATTAAATGTGAATGACATAATAGAAAAAAAAATCAGAGTTATTTTAATGACTGTGATGATGATATGTTATCTCTTATCACAGGAAAATACTTGGTATTTTATTTCAAGAAAAAAAAAAAAAAAAAACCAGCTGGGATGTTCTGTGGAGCAAGGTTTTTAAATTTTTAAATCCTGTTCCTAGAGCAGACTTGCTAGTTCTTGGTTGTAGGTAAAGTTCAAATGGTATTTTAAGAACCTGAGGCTTAAACAAAGCAGGGAATAAATAAAGGTTTATTTTTTATAGAAAAATTCATTTATATTTCATTAGTAGTTATTATATTGTGTGGCTATTCAATTTCTTCACTAAAACATTCTCCAGTACTTACATATTATCTCATCGACTGTGAAAGTTAGGGAGATGCTACCAAATTTCTGTTAGTTGTTCCTGTGGAACTCTGAAAACCTGACCCATTTTTATTTAACAAAAAATCAGTGTTCAACCTGCTTTGTAAAAAAGTTTTCATCAATTTCTATTAGTTTGTTTTGCCTTCCTGATTTTACTTGAAGCTCTGTTTAGAATGCTATGAGTGCAGACTTTCTGCAGGTAGTTTACTGTTTGTTGAACATATTGTATAGATTACTCTTTTTTATGTGATTTCATAACTTTGAAAGCAATCTGCTGCTGTAGAAGTGTTTCCTAATTAAATTATTTTTAGCTTAAAATCGTACTGCATACTGTCAGGGTCGGATTTATGTATAAGCTACACGAGCTATAGCTGAGGGCCCCCACTTTCTTGGGGGGGCCCAAAAATTAAGATATAGTATAAATAATATTAAAATATATTACAGTACAAAGTCCATTATCCAGAATAATCTATAATCCGGACATCAAAACCACAAACTTACGCATGCGCTTAAAGCCAGTAAAGCATTTACCCACGCGCAACTTCCGATAGCGAAGAAAGTAACAGAGTACGTTATTGAAAATGAAAAAATTTCGATTGACAAGTTAGTCGGTATTCTTGACACAGCAATTACAGGACTTAAACAGTGGAACTTTGTAACTGAACAAGGAATTATGTCTGTTTATAGAATTATAGAGAAAGTATTAGCACAAAAAACGAAAACAACTTGCATTGAAAGAAATGTTTACTAAACAAATAAATACTAAGCTTTTTTTTTTTTTTTTTTGTAAATTTTGATATAGATTAGATCATAATTGCTCTTTATACCATAAATTACGGTTTCATATTTTTAATTGTATAATTTCTGCATCCAGATTTAAATTGATGATCTATAATCCGGAATAGCCAAAGTCCCGATGAGTCTAGATTACGGATTTTGTACTGTATAACAGACTTATAAAGGGACCCATATCTCAAATAGCTTAGGACCTTATTAAGTCTAAATATGGTTCTGCATACTGTTAAGCACAAAGTTGGAAGCAAAATGGTTTGTATATTTCTCGCTGCTTCTGGAATGGAAAATTTACTTTTGTAGGTTTTTTTTTTTTTTTTTTTTTTTTTTTTTAATTTTAAACAGCTTTTCTGTATTTTCTTGTTTCCCACCTACAACTCCCTACCAAAATGATTTTTCAAAATCCCGTTTTATATAAACGAGGTGGAACCAGTATTTAATAAGAAGCCTCAGGGAAAAATAATGACCACATCAATTTTTTTTCTTCTACGGAAGTTACTTCCGTGGAAGAGCTTAATTAATGCGTGTCTTCCTTTCTGGCCACGTCATTGCTTTAAGCTAAATCTTACTACGTTCAGCCGTATTGTTACGTGCCTGTTTGTATTCGCCAGTGAGGTTTAATTAAGGGCCAACTCTGTTAGTTATTTCTGTACAGCTTTTTCTAGTTTTTAGTTAGTTAGCATTAGTTTCTTATTTTCTATCTTAAGCTAAAGCCCAAGTGGAGACTTCATGTAAGCCCAGGATTGGCCAACTGTAAGTGGTCTCAAGTTAAATAAAAGGATATTTAAACCCTACTTTGGACTTGTCGCTCTAGACTTTTAGAAGTCAATGAATAGTCGCTACACAATTCTCAAGTATTCTAGATACCAAAGGCAACCAATTTTACTAGAATCTTGTATCATTTATAGTGGAAAATTATATAGATCAGTATATAACTATTATGAAAATTTGAAAGCATCTGCAAGAAAATTGGAATGCAAAATACATTCATGTTTTATCAGGATAACGATTCTAAACATGCAGCCCTAAATGTTCACATGTGGTTTTAACTGTCCAGAAGTTATCACAACTTCTTCCTTCATTTAGTCTTCAGACTTAAATCAAATTGAACATGTATTGAGTGAGTTGGAGAAAAGAATAAGTAAAGTAACATTTCTTCAAAAGTTCTATTTAAAGCTATTCTTGTGAAGGAATGGAACAACAGTTACTCAAAAAATATAGATAAATGCATGTGAAAAGTGTAACTTTAGCTAAAAGATATCTAACCATTATGAGTATTGAATGTCCCATTATTTTATTAATTTATTTTATTTTTTTATTGACTCTTTCTTCAAAGTATTCGAATACTTATATGAGTTCATTTTCAAAACATTTTGAATATCTTTTCTTAACCAAAAACGCTTAGACCTTTTTTTTTTTTTTTTTTTTTTTTTTCAAAATAAGGAACAATAGTACATGTGAAAGAAAAGACATTTTACTTATTATTATTAACTGATATTTGGAAATAAAATCAAAGAATGCAAGTGTTACAAAATTAATTTCATAGGTTTTATAATTTCATGAGTTAAAACTGATATTTTAAATTTAAAAATACAAAAACATGAATATTTGTCTTATTCAAAACATGTTTGTAAGTGCAAGTATATATGTCTAAATGGCTGGCAGTTACATAAGGCATAAGAACTTTTAAAGACATACGATATGTTAAACTTCACATCTTAAAATAATTTACATTAATGTCATAGTAGAAAGACAATTTGACTGCACTATATGTGATTTCTTTAGGGTAATTAAAGAAAATTACACCACATGTGCTCTTTCCCACCTTTCCATCTTATTTTGCAAATAAATTGAGCAGAACGTAATTTTTTTGGCCATATGATACCTTCGGTATGACATACCAGGCTCTATCTAGTAATGCAGAAGTGGCACTTGTAGTAGTTCATTCAGGAGAAGGAAAATCTCGTAGAAGATTGAAGGGGGAAACTGATCGCAATCAGGCATACTGGTGGTCCTGGTACGTACGATGAGACAACAGTTCAGTGATTCTTAACACAAGTTGATTTTTATGTTATAATGTAACCTGCTTGTAAACAAGATTTTTCTGAAACACAAAATAAATATAACAGCACAGAAGGGCTATTTAAGTCCCAGAAGTATGTTGATAAGTATGTTTTTCATTCAATCTTAGCCATTTGGTTAGGTGAACGGATCAACAAAATATCATGGAGAGAGAGGAGGCTTTTAGAAGGACCGAGCAATGGTGTTTAAATCATACTATAGAATTACATCCATCTAATCTTATGCTTATTATGCAAAAACTAGAGGAAAAATATTACTCACTTAGAGATGTTCCCAATCAGTCCGAGGAATAATTAGCTTATCTTAATGATCTCAAAAATCAAATCGCAGCACTAAGCCAGTACGTTATTGAACTCAAACTGAGAATGAACCCACTAATTACTCCCAGCTACTATGGAAACTCAATCTACCGAATCTCATCAATAAATCTACTCAATCAATAAATCTACCGAATCTACTAACGCTAAAATTAAGCGTAAGAAAAACATAACGGATAAAGAAGGTTTTACTACACCTCGCATAACACATAAACGCACTCTTTCAAAAGCAGAGATTAATGAACCAGCACAGAAAAACAAATTCCAGAAATTAAATCTCGAAGACAATATGTATTCTACTAACGAGCAGGGTGATTTTATAGCCCCAACAAAAACGACAGGGCATATCCCCCTCCCACTGTCTTAGCCGATTTCAGGCGACTGGGATAAATTAAAAGATGCTATTGAAGAAAAGTTACGAATCAAAAAATTCCGCGGAAATTTATCCGGTGGAACTCTTACCATCAGAGTTTACGACTCTGAACATTACAGAATGCTCACTGATTTTTTAGATAAACTTGAACTCCCCTACCATACTTTTAAAATGAACATCGAGAAACCGATTAAAGCTATAATCGAGAAACTGCCCAAGACTGCTAATATTGAACGTATCAAATCTGAAATAAAAGAAATGGAAATACCCATCCAAAAAAACCGTCAAATCACTCATGTTATTGAGGGGGAAATTATCCATTTACCTGTATACTTAGCTGAATGCACCCGCAATAAAGAAGGTAAAGCTATATATGACATAAAGAAATTAAGAGGACTCGACGTGTTCGTGGAAACCTTACAAATCTCGCCCTGGCCCCATGCAATGCCATAAGTGCCAGCGGTACGGACATACACGCGATCGCCGCAAATACAAAGCATGCTGTTTAAAATGTACAAAACCTCACGAGACCTATACTTGCTCCAAAACAAAAAATGATGAAGATAAACCTCCAGTCTGTGTCCTCTGCGGAGCAGATCACATTTCTTCTTTTAAAGGTTGCCCTAAGCACCCACTTAATATACAGAAACAGATTGAAGAAATTAAAGCCAAAATAGAAGCGACGAAGAATCAATTCCATTACGACAAAAATGAATTCCCGGCCTCAATCCGAAGGAGATCCCTAAACGTAGTCCTGCCTGGCAACAGCCATCCAGAGATGAAAGCCAACCGAAAGGATCAAAAACTAGCCAATTAGGATTTTATGAGAGGTTAAAGTTACAAATTAAAGATTTCTTCTAAAAATTTTAAAATGCTAAAGGAATATTTGAAAAATTAGAGGTCGGCATGGCCGTTTTTGATTATCTGTCAAATATTGATTATGAATTTTAAGCCGATTCATAATATTCCTAATCTTATTTCAGCTACCAAAAGCTTTATAAAAATTAATTTCTTCAATGCTAACGGTATCCGTAAGCAACAACCTCAGCTCATCTCTTATTAGGGTATGGATAAACATGTAGTGGTAAAGGCTATCGGGTTGAACATCACTTAACGAATGATGATCTCCGATATCCGACTTCCAAAAACATGACATTGATGTCATGTTAGTCAATGAAACACATCTTCGAGCTTGTGACAGATTCAGAATTCATGGCTATCAGAGAGGATAGACCCCCACAACAGAGGAGGCGAAAATGCTATCATAATTAAAAGCCATAATAAAGCCACTAAATTATCAACAACGTAAAGCCAAGGCTTTGATAATATCTCAAATGAAGGGCTACAAGCACTGCCTAACAGATGTATAGTACTTATCACTAATATTTTCAACGCATGCATTCGTCACTGCTATTTTCCCTCTCAGTGGAAGCATTCAATAATTATTAACATCTTGAAACCTGGAAAAGACCTTAAATATGCCAAAAATTATAGACCCATCAGCCTGTTACCGGCTCTTTGCAAAGTTTTTGAACGTGTCATCAGTACAAGACTTACCAAATTGGCATTGATAGGAACCAATTTGGTTTCCGAAAGGGACACTGTACTACTCATCAGATACTCCACCTGGTAGAATTTATCGCCCAAGAATTTAGAAAAAAGAATGGAGTAGCAGCATGCTTTCTCGATTTTGAGAAGGCATTTGACCGAGTCTGGCATGCTTGGCTTACTCCACAAATTGTCAAATTTCCTTCTGCCTAATAGCTTCATTAAACCTACCTACTCTTATCTCTAGTGTCGCACGTTTCAAGTAAAGATGTGGAGAAATTCTCTCATCAAGAAAGAGATTTTCCGAGGTGTCCCTCAAGGGTCTGTTTTAGGACCGAAATATTTTAATATTTTTATAAATGACATGCCTTTCCCACTACACTCAAGTATTTATAAATATGCGGACAATACAGTTATCTTAACCAACTCTAGAAATCCACAAAATGGTCTTGACAAACTGCAAATGCAAGCTAATCTAATCAACAAATATTGTGAAATTTGGAAAATTAAACTTAACGCAGAAAAATGTTGTGTTGTTTTATATCGCAGATACAGAAAAAAATTTCCAGTTAATTCCAATATTAAAATAGATAATTCACCTGTTCCAGTAGCAAGCTCATATAAATACCTAGGAGTGTATGTCGACAAAGCTTTAAATTTCAAGGACCTTATCCAGTATACCATCAATAAAGCTAATGAAGCGTTTATGTCTCTTTACTCCCTGCTTGGAAGGAAATCTAAATTAAATCTGAATACTAAGAGAAATCTTTATATCACCCTCATCAGACCAATTCTACTCTATGGAGTTCCTGCATGGACAGCTGCCGGATAAATTGAACTCTAGAAAAAAAAACGTCTTACCTAATAAGATTCTCCGTAGCATAACAAATGCACCTTGGTTTGTGCGGAACGCGCAAATCCATAAGGGTTTAAAAATTCTCCCGATTCATGAGCAAATACTAACTACAGCACACAACTTCTTTGAAAAACTCACAATACCTAGCCATTAAAGAACCCACAGATAAAAGACCGTGAACTATACATCATAATGCATTATGGGTGGTAGTGTACAGTGTATATCTTTTATTTCTACTTATTTTACGTATCTTATTACTCTTCATTACTCAAGATCAGTTTACGTTATGGACTATGCTCTGACAAAGCTTATGGACTTTGATTGCAACTTATATTTCTTACCTTTTATTTTTATTTAACCAAGAATTTATTTAGTACTGTGTAGTGTTTTAAAGCAAAGACTTTGCTTTCAGTGAAAATTTTAGTTCGCGGTCTTATGACTCCTTCACTCGCTATTGGCCACCTCGCATCACGTGGTGTTTACTGTGCAACTTTAAAGAAATTAATTTTCTAGCATGATTACTTAATTTTACTGTACCCAAATTGTGTTTCTGAAGAATAAGGACATTATTAAATCTTCAAATTCACCCCCTTTTTTTTTTTTTTTTTTGTTTTTTTTTTTGAACTCTACAGACTTATTTGGGCTACAATGAACCTCTGGTTGAGGGGATACCACCATTTTAATGGATAATAAAGAGCAAAATAATGAAATATTTCATTATTTCGCTCTTGGACTCTCGCATGCCATGGCTGAAGCTATGGCAGCGGTATTATAAATATAACAAATAAAATACTTCACGGACATAATTGATGTTTTCTAAAATCAAAGTTTTTTAGGGTACTTGAAAAGAATCTTTATTTAACACGTGGGTGTGTAATCTTTATTTAACACAGTGCCACAGCAAAATCTGGTAAAATAGTCTGTCGGATCATTTTTTTAATTCTAGTGGTTTCGTGTCTTTTTTATCCTAAAAGTCAGTTCAGCACCTAATCTGAATATATTTTTATGAATATTTAATAAATAGATAAACAAATAACAGGTTTTAAACAATAAATTTATTACATTTCAGTTCATTGTAAATTAACACAAGAGTTCTATGTCTCAATAGGAAAAATTGGTAAAATTAGACAAATACTGTATTACAATATAAATAATAAAACATAATACATAACCAAAAATAAATAACTTAGTGAATGTATAAACATCTTAAAAAATATCGCTAGTCTTGTATTCTTTCAATAAACAACACAATTCCATTTAATTATAACTTCGTTGTTTTACTTCATAAATAATGATTACTTATTGCAGCAAAATCTATATTAAAATCAGATAATAATCTATGAAAAAAAGCTTCCAGAAGCCGAAACCAAGAATACGAAGAACTTTCTGAATGTAGAAATAATTTTAACCATATAAATTGATCCATTTGTGAAGCACCGATGACTCACACAGCTTCAAACAACACAAAATTTGAGTCACATTCGATGAGCATGGCTCCGAAAAGTAAGGCCTCTATGAATCATCGATGATGTACATCGCAGTCAATGTGTTAAAGTGCATGTACAAACTCAATTACTAAAATAAAATAATTTTTTAGCTAATCGTGCATAGTTTAATATCTGTACAGCTTAAAAAGAACGGTGTAAACTGTTTCATTTGACTTATGAATAATTTAATGGGCAGTTTTTTTATTACGCACATTGGTGCTACATAAACTGCCATAAAAAATCAGCAAGACTAAGCTAATGTTTGGTCTTCATGACAGCTGGACGTGCTAGTCATGAGAACAGGCAAAGGCCAAATGCGATAATTCTTTATATCATGACCTGCATTCTCAAATATAATTTTTTAAAACTGTTTTCGATAATTCGAATAATGTTATATACCAAGCACGCAATGCCAAAAATGAAAAAAGTGCCAAGCATATTAAAAAAAAGTGTTTAAATTATAGCGATTTAAAAATCTGGTTAACTGATAAATGTACGAATTATTCAAAGTTATTTAAAATTTATAAAAAGTATTGTCAGTCTGTTATTGAACAGTTACATTATTTATTATATTTTTGAGACGAAAATGCGTAGTTTCTAGAGATTCTTAGATTCAATAACGGTAACTGTTAAAAATTAGCTGTGGATATTGTCTTTAAATATGGTTAAAAAATGGCATAACATTTGCATCATATTCAAATATCACACGAAATAATTTTAAAAAAGTTTCCCTTTATTTAATTATAATTAACAGGGCATAACATAAAATCATTCACAAATATTCAAACGTGATGAAATCGTTCATCACCTTATTTGTGATGGAATAAAACAAAATGCAGTAAACTCTCTAGTTGCGTCCATCTCTGAAAAGAACAAAATATTTCTAAGTCTAATATCGGTACTGAAAATCACTTTCGCACAAGATCGAAATCATATGGAACCTTGAGAAGTAGAGAGGATCACCTCAAAAACAGGTAAGATCCTGAATACTGTTAATATTTTAAAAAGTTGAAATAATTTTTTAGAACTATACTGAAACTGAAAGCGAAACTAACGATATATTATTTCAGTTAGGTGTTGCGTTGTTTAGAATAAAGACATAAATACAGGAGAACTTCATTAATGTTTCTTAAACTTTCTATTTACACAGGAGTTCATCTGTCAAATTTATTGTAAATCACTTAAAATCGCTGAATATGAATTATTTTAAAATTACGCTATGAATATACATTTATAACAGAGAAAGGAATGTGACATTCCAAGTCATTTTATGTCTCATGATTATCAATAAAGCTCTAAATAAACATCGGTAAAATAAATTAACATCTCTCTAAGATCTAATATGAGGTATGGTCTTTTCTATAGCCAGACAGGTCGTGTAGCGTGACGGCATACTAGACAGGACGCAGATGAAGAGCCCCTATGGCAGTCGGTCTCATTCCTGCAACAAGACAGTTTTCAACTCCAGGATGGTTCTTGGAAGGGGGAAAATTGCCCTTCTAAGAGCGTCCCAGACATGCTTTATAGGGATATATTATTTCAGTTAGGTGTTGCGTTGTTTAGCCAGGTGGCGAATATCCTCACTTTCCGGGTTACTGTTGACCAGCTGAGCCCTATGTGGACGAGCTTTGTCATCCATTAACAGGAACACCGGACCAACTGCGCTCCTGAAACATACGATCTAAGATTGCCTCTCTATACCTCATAGAAATCAGAAAGCCTTTGTCAAACACATGAAGGGGGGTGTGGGGCCGTTCAGCATAATACCTACCCAATTATTACACCTCCACCACCGTAATGATCCTTTCTCATGATGAGGGAGGGATGGTATCGTTTTCCAGGCTCTTTCCAGATGCAGGCACAATAAGAATCAATGGCCAGGCATATCTCGGCTCGTGTAAAAAGCACGCACTGAAGTCTGTGTATTGAAGTGAGCGGAACGCAAATAGCAGGTCTTTTGGCATACAGCCCTATCTCATGAAGCCTTCAGACAACTGTAAACCGTGAAATTCGGATTTCAGCGGCAGCATAGAGCTCAGGTGAGAGTTGTGAATCTGTAGCAGTTCTGTGTCGCAGCGCTGAAAGAGGCAAATAGTGAGCTTCAATCGTCGTTGTGGATTTTGGTCGGCCTTGGACCTTGGTTGTGGATCTTGGTTGAACTTTTCAAAGTCCTGAAACTGTTTCCATAAATTGCTGATGACACTGGGTGTCACATTGAGCTCTTTAACTACCTGCGCTCCTGATTGATCTGGCGACAATTTACCGTTAATCGCCGAGCGTGGCTTTGAAACAGGCATGAAACTAACTGGCTTTTACCCGAATCTGGGAGAACTCTTCTAGGCCATTGGCTTTATACATACACACCGTAATCGACGAAACTCTATAGCAAATTACTGTGGCTACCATTGCATTTAACTCTTTGATTCCATCGCAAAAGTGGATGCTAGTCCGAACTGGTGATAAAAAATTTTCCAACATGCAGATAGGTGATTTACTGTAATGTGGTGCCAACTTGTGGTTATAGAACACATGAAATGGAGGGATGAAAAAATCCTCGAAGTCTCTGATATACACAGCAAAGGGGCAATGAAATAAGAATACAAATGAAGTGTAATACAATTTAGATATTAAAAAAGGAGATATCAAATATACACAAATACATACAGGTGCAATCACAATGCAGATTAATATCCAGTATTGTTGATAACCCCTCGTGCGCTGACATTCTTTTCACGATCATAGCTCCGCAGATACGCACATGTACGGTTACGTATTCGACTCTGAATATTTGCATAATTCTTTGGCGGCATAATTAGTACCTTAGATTCAAAACTTTTCTTAAAAATAAACATAATTTGCAAATTCTCTTAATTTTGCCCACGAGTGACTTAATGAAAAGTTCATTGAATTAAATTCGGTAATTTTTTTTTTTTAATTTCCTGTGCTATAGTCATTAAGTTTGTCAATTAAGGATGCAAAAATATCATTTCAAACAATTAATAGTAATCAAAGTGTGACATAATTCATGAAATTTTTCATTAAATCAGGATATTGTAAAGTCGAGGTTATTTTTACTTAATCATATTTTAGGAAAATGCTAAAACTTTGGTATATGTTTCCAAACTGCCCAGGTCTTTTATGCATGCAAATAAAAATATTGTTTTTCTTTTTTTATTTTAATATAAGATAAATTTTCCCAATTTCATACACTTCAGATCAAATTAATAAAATAAATTGTTAATTCAAAGTTGAAAACAGCATTCAAACTCTGGAGCTTAATGAAATGACAATTCTCTTTCAGTATTATCAGTGTATGGTGTCTAAAACACAGGACTAGTCACCTGAAGTACAGGTGACATAATTTTTAGAATTCAGGAAGTTACTTGATGGCAAAATCTTGAAGATATATAGATTACATTGGGAAGCCAGTCAGAACGTTCTCTTCCTTTTTTAAGCCTCTTGCTACTGAACAAGGACCAAAATTCTTATGCATATATGACATGTTCTTGTATTGCCTTCTTTATAGATCTTAATAAATTTTAAAACAAATTGCAGTTATATTCCTTTGAAGACTTCTATCTCTTAATTATTATAAAAATCAAAATGAAATAAAGATGTAAAAAAGGATGCTCATTATTTTTGAAGTTTTAATGTGAAAGATAAATTAAATATTACACTACACTGAATTATAACTTCTGAAAACTGGCAATTACAGTCAAAAGTCGTTAATTCGGACACCCATAATCCGGAATGATCTATAATCCGAACCTCAAAGCTAAAAACTTTCTTCGTATGCGTCGCGTTCACGCATGCGCATAGGCGCTTACGCGTGCGCGTAAGACCTTTACGGCTGCGAATATACATGTGCGCATGGGTATAATACGTTTACGCATGCGCGTCTAATGTATAACGAACGGTATAAGCTAAAATTATCTAATTATCTATTTCAGTTAATGTTGCAGATTGCGTTGTTCTTTAATCTTCGAATTGGATCCTGCTTATTATTTTTTGCAGACTGTTAGAGCAATTTTATAAAAGTAAGCTTGAACTTCCGATTATGTCAAATAAAATTTCCGATATATATTTACTAATATGTAAAGGATCCACAAAGCAAAAGTATGTTTCGAAGTCCATTAAACAGAAAGTGGAATTGCTGCAAAAACTGGATAAAGACATATCCTTTGATTATCTAATCATTCCGAAATATGTTTATCAATTTCACGCTGCTCTGCGGGCGAAAAGAAACGACACGGCGCGTAATGAATTGGAAGTTGATCTGTCAGCACTATCCTTATCTTCAGGGCAGATGTTTTTATTTTATTTGGCTTATAATTCTTTACTAAATGTAGTATTTCATCTCGATGTACTCGGTCTTTGATATGATTTAAATCAAGTTCCTCGTCATTATAATTCTCTTCCGATAGTGAAGAAAGAGACTCAGAGGTTATAGAAAACGAAAAAATTTCGATTGACAAATTAGTCGGTATTCTCGACACAGCAATTATAGGACTTGAACAGCGGAACTTTGTAATTAAACAAGAAATTATGTCTGTTTAATAGCATTAAAGAGAAAGTATTATCACATGAAACGAAGCATATTAAACAACTTACATTGAAAGAAATGTTTAATAAAGTTAACAAATAAATATTTAGCTTTTTCTTTTTGTAAATTTTGATACCCTTTAGATCATAATTGCTCTTTATTTCATAAATTACGGTTTCATATTTTTAATTTTATAATTTCTGCATGCCATCTTACCAGATTTAAACTGATGATCTATAATCCGGAAAAATCGATAATCCGGAATCGCCGAAGTCCCGACGAGTCCGGATTAACGACTTTTGACTGTATTATGCAGCAAGGATGATAAATACTTCAATAGAATAACAAAATGTAGCCCAATGAAGATTCAAGAAAAAGATTAAGAAATTCTCATGTTTTTTATTACATTGTTCCTTAAGCTAAAAAAAAATTTAGAACTACCACGAGTGATTTGTTTTCTCATAAGCTCAAGATTTGATTATCTCTGAAAACAATTATCTTGCAGAGGTAAAATGGCAGTATCAAATTAAAAATTTTAGTGAATCCAAAGTAAAATGAAATAAGTTTTGTACACACACTGCAGTTAAAAAAAAAAAAAGTTTGGTTGGATAAAAATGCACTTGAGTTACATACGCGGCATTAAACTGACATTTCAAGTTTAATAATTAAACGCAAAAACAAATTTAGATGGAAAAATCAAAATTTTATGCATGCATACACACACACAGGGGGGAGGGTAAAGATGAAACTTATTTGTTTATTTTTATTAACAACAATTTATGCTTGCACTGTGATACATAAGAATTATAACTATCTCTGCCATATTCACTAAATGGAAAAAAATGAATAAAAGTTTAGATTAGGATATTTGAATACAGCAAAGAACACGAGGGCTATCTGCCTTCCCTAAGGAAAAACGGCTCACATTTACGTTACACACAGGAAAAACCATACAGCCAGTACTTTCATCTATGATCAAACTTCCAGCATTCAGCAGTCTTAACTACTCAGCTACGTGTGGGACTAAATCAATAATCAGAATTAATATTTAGATATTCTATGACTTGAACCTAAGTATAATATATAGTGTTCATTAAAATGTTTTAAATAAATCTAATATATATATATATATATAAACTTAAATGTGTCATTTACTGATATTTTATGTATGAAATATATGTCTTTTAGAAAAATTTTAATTGCTTAGATAAGGAGAAGTCTTTTGAGCAAAAAAAATCAGTATGTTGGGGTTCTCCATCCACACATTAATAGTTCAAAGCATTGAAATCATTATAAATGGGCTAGCCGTAAAGGTGGCTTTGTGGTTTTTCTGGATCCTAAATAGAATACCAGCCATAAAGGTAATTTTTATCTTTAGATAGTTAAGTCACTGTGTGCTTTTTCATAATCATTAAATGTTATGTTACAGAAATTTAGGTCAGTTATTTAATTTGTGATTATATTGCTCAAATGTGTAAAGCTTAGTTCAAATTTTGATGTAAGCACAATATCAAGATACCACACTATCTTGAACTTTTAATTATATCAGTCTTTGGAAGTTTTAAGGTATTTATTTTTTAAATGTGTGAGTAGTAAACTAATACATATCCATGTCATAATACATTTTAAGCTCTAATAATGAAATGCAAGATCATCACAAAGAAATTGGATTATTTTTATAATTTAACTCAGACACATTAAATCATTATTTAGCATTTTAATGTACATTTTTGAATAAGAAACTTGATTGTACACAGATCTAATGCTTTTTTAGAATGAATTATAAATAATTAAGGACATCAGCATCTCCTCAGCTGAAAGTGGAACCAAAATTCACGAAACCACAGCATTAACAATTCTGTTATTAAATCAGCTATTAAATAGCAAATATAATTACTAATTTTTCAATAATTTAAAGTGATTATAAAAATATTTCACATTATAATATAAATGTTTCTCCCTACAAAATGGCAAAAAGCATTAAAATTATTGACTAGCTTTTGAACAATTAAGTACTATGTGACATCATTAGATTATTTTGAAGCAGGAGGTGTGAAAAATGTGCAATGTTCTCACAGGAACCCTGAAACTCTAGAATATGCATCGAGTCTGTTTTCAATTACACCATGAAGACATGTGGAAGGACAGGAGAAAATACTTTATTTTATAACTATCTTACAAGTAAATGATCAACAAACATTTTGAAAGGAACAGAATACATCTACAAAGAATATATCAGGACAAACTGGTAATATTTGAGTTGATCTTCATTACTAAAATAACCTTAAAATACAAGTTCTAGTAACCCAGTAGAAACATAAAATCATTATTTACCATCTTAATGTACATTTTTTTAAAAAGAAAATTAACTATACAAAGATCTAATGCTTCCTTAGAATGAATTATAAATAGCTAAGGATGTCAGCATTTTCTCGCCTAGCACAGGAACCCATAAATTCAAGAAATCAGTGTTACCTACTCTGCTATTAAATCAGTTGCACGTTAAAGTTTTAATCTTTAATTTGCACACATTTAATCAATATATATACTAATTTTTCAATAACTGGAATAAAATCTTTAAATCTGTTTATTTTTATAGAGTCAATCAACAGTTTATTTTTGTATTTCTTATATCAAGTGCCCAGAAAATACCCAGTATGATCATTATGTATTAGTTTCTATACTATATTAACTTATTAGTTGTATTTTGCTGTTTAACTTGAAGAGAAAAATTAAAAAATTTAAATAAATGATAATTAGCTTTCAGTTGCCTTTCATTTTTTAATTAATCTCAAATCAAACATAGTTCAGTTTGCTTTATAAATGAAGCTAGCTATTCAACAGAAAATTCTTCAGCATGTGAGTGCTATTTGTCAAAAGGGAGGAGTGCTTTTGTGGAGGACTTGCTAGAGTGGTATCCAAGTTACACATTGGAAATTTGCAAAAATGCTCATGTAGCCAACCCTTTCGATTGGAATCCAACTCAGGTCAAACTATTAGTATTCAGTAACTTTACTGCTTGGCCACTGATGGGATCCAAATCAAACATATGTTTAATTATTAAAATGAGCTATTGAACAGAAAATTCTAAAAGAAACGATAATTACTTATCCAAAACAAAAGTAACATAAATTTATCCAAACCATTTTAATTTGCTAATTAAAGGAGATTTAAACAGTTTATTTATAATTTGAAACCATGCAATATGATTTCTTAATTTTTTACAAAGTTTAACCATATACAACATGATACACCATTTACTTATTATTAACTAGTTGTATGAGGTGCATAGAAATTTGATGAAAATCTCAATTATAAAGTATAATTTATATATCACAATGACAAGTTTACATAAGTAAGTTGAATCAAGGATATTTTGTTGTTGCAAATCTGTTACAATATAAAAACAGATCAAATTAAATTAAGATAAATTAAAATTATTAAACATTTATTATTATACTTTTTTTGTGTTATAAAAACCTCCTGAAATCGGTGTAGAGTAATAGCTATTCTGATCATTCACAATTTACGAATTTTATTTGAGAAAAGATAACGTAAGTTCAAAATTATAAAAGATCTAACTATGAGATGTTAGAAAATAAAATTACGACTAATATTTTGAAACTACATTTGTTCAAAGATTAATAAACCATGCTTCATATCGAAAGACTTTTGATGATCCTGATAAAAACTTAATTCAGGAAATACTGAAAAATATTTCAGTGATACGAATTATTGTTATAGTATTAAGTGATTAAAAAATATTTCAGAGTATATTGTAAATGCTTCTCCTTATAAAATAGCGTTTAATACGTTAAAGCATTAAAATTAGTGATTAGCTTATGGAAAATTTCTGTCTGCATACGAACAAAAAATTTCAGTAAAGAACAAAGAAAATGCGCGAAGATCCCAAAATCACGACAAATTGGCGATATTTGAGTTGCTCTTCATTACAATGACATACATAAAGTACTTCTTCTAGTAACCCGGAGCCCAAACTCTTCATCTCAACGTCATGCCTGATTGACTTTCATTATAACCAATGAGAGGGTTTCATTTAGTGGGAGGAGCGAGAAGAGGTCCGGTTAATAACGTGTCCCAAGAATCTGTAATCTGGACAGACAGACAAAGTAGACAGATGTCTTGTTTTGCGCCCGCTAAGTCTTTCTGCTCAGACGGGCGAAAAATCAAACTTAGGCAAAGAAAGTCTATGTACAAAGTATTCTTTGGCTAAGGTGCGAAGGAAAAGTATATAGCAGGGATGGCCAAAGTGCAAATCGCGAGCCTGATACGGCTCTCGCAGTCAATTTGTGCGGCTCGTGCATATAAAATATATGTATGAAATATGGTAAACTAAAACTATTCAGTGTCCAAAAAGAAGTAATTAATTAGTTTAGACTCTTTTTGCAAAGTTATCAGGGATTTCTTTCTATTTAAAACCTCCTCCACTACTTCTATACTGATGTAAATATGAACTTGTGGCTTTTAGAAAATCTAGATGTGGCTTTCGAACATTCCTGAATTCAAACGTGCGGCTCTTACTGACATGAAGTTTGGCCAACACTGGTATATAGAAAGGGGGGACAATTTCATATCTCAGAGGAGAGTAAAAAGGAACTTACATTTCGTACATTTTGTACGAGTTCGAAAGGCCAGGAAGAAAAGATGGGACAAAATAAAATTTAAAATAAATGGCCCAAAAATAATAGAGGGGAGGAAAGGCCTATAGAAAGGAAATGAAAAAATGTAGAAAATATCCTAAAATACGATTGTGTCCATTAGTCAAAAAGAGAGGAAGGTGCGTGTGTAGTGAGTGTGTTTGTTAATGCTGAGTAGATGTGATACTGGGAAAAAAAAGGTGAGAGTGCATCAAGGTATTTAGCATGGAATACAAAGTAATATGTATGCTTGCATTCTGAGACACAACAGGAAAAGACCCATAATAACAGACAAAAGTATATATTAATTTAGCATAAAGTAACTTATGCTATTTTCATTTCCAACATTTTCATACATTTTTCAAAAAACAGCAGCAGACAAAGAACATAGAACCATACACAATACAAGACCACAACCGCATGCACAAAAAAAGTATATATATTTATATACAGAGAGAGAGGGCGCTTTGATCAAGTACGATAGAGGCAGGATCTTAGAAGAGCTCCTAAATTTTCAAAGTTTTTTTTCAGAAAAAGGTTATTTATTTAAGAAAAATTTTCGCGAATATCCTCTACATTGTCTCGTTCTCAAAACCGAAAGTTCTCCTGTATTCAAAGGCCTTATCTTCCTTGCAATCTTTGACAACACAAAGACAGAACATTCAGATAAGTAGAACTTCTTTTCTCTAAGCTAAATCAAATATCTGTCACTAAAGTACCTTTAAATTCATTTATTTATTATGATCATTATTATTATGCTCATTTTATTATGTTCTGGCATTAAATACTTAGTAATTGCTTTAAATCATGTGAATTTGTGTGTGTGTGTGTGTGTTTTTTGGTTACCATCTCGTAGGGACGCTAGCCTTATCAGTAGCCCTTATCAGTAGTGTAGTCTGTTAGCGCTACCCATTGGGGCCCCTTTCAGGAATTTCTCGAGAGGGAAAAAACACGATCTTGGGCCTCAATGAATGTATAGATTTCTAGTTTTTGCTCCTTTGATCTATATTTCCTATCTATTTAAATTAAAAGCATATATTAATACAGTGTGCCTCAACTTGATAAAATAGTACACATATAATAAATTATGACCGTTAACTTAATAAATAAATAAAATGTTTATTTAAAAAAATTAATTAATATTAAAATAAAAAACTCTGTAATTTATTTACTTATTTATTTTTGCTGATGTGTTCTCACCTTCTTTTAGATTTATGATTTTATCTGATGGTGTTTTCTGAGTAATGGATATGTTGGAAACCGCAATAGATGATGTTACTTTAGTTAATGTATAATTTTGCATGATATTATATGTATCTTGATCTTATGTGTCTTCTGTTACTGTGTCTCAAGGTAGAGGATAACATATTGTTTCCCATGTTAAAAAATAAAAATTTAATTTAAAAATTTTTAAATTTTAGTTTCCCTGTTATAGCAAAAGTTAGCTTCTAAACTAGACTTATAATATTATGTGACTGGACCCCCCAATATTTATATTTTATTATTAATTTTTCCCCATCTACACATCTATTCAGCTTTACAAAACACACTCATTACACACACCTGTAAGACTCTATTTAATGTAAATGATAACAACGTCCTTTGACTACACTCATGGACACAATCGTGGTGTTTTTTTTTTTTTTTTAGCAAAATTCTCTTACTTCCTTCCCTTTTCTTTCTATAAGCCCTTTTTTTTAAATTATAAATATTTTTTTTCCCTTCCTCTCCATTACTTTTGGGCCATTTATTTTTTACTTTATTTTGTCCCATCTTTTCTTCCTGGCCTTTCGCACTCGTATAAAATATACGAAGTTCCTTTTTACTCTCCTCTGAAATACGAAATTGCCCCCCTTTTCTATATACTTTCCTTCGCACCTATGCTTGATTTTTCGCCCATCGGTGCAGAAAGACTTAGCGTGTGCAACAAAAGGCATTTGTCTGTGTCTGTCTATATATATATATATAGGAGGGCCCTGCGATCACCGATCCAAACGGACGCAACTGTGCAGAGCTCCTAAAAAACGGAAATTTCTGAAATAATTCCTTGTGTTCTGAAGGGAATCTACCTCTCCTTTATCCTTTTCAGGTCTCATAGATAACAGAAGGGAAGGCGACGTTAATTTCCCCGTTGACTGACAACTATTATACCCTCAAACAGCGCATCCCACTAAAGACGTTATTAATACCCGTTAGTAATACCGAAACTAAAGACCATCATTCAAGTAAGTAGTGTAAGAAATTTTATGTGGAAATATATTTTAATCGCCAAAGAGGGCGTAAATCATTCATAATGTTATACTTCTTGTTCTTGGATCCGGCAGAGCCAGTTGAATGTGTATTGGACGTGAATAAACTTGGCAGTTTTGAAACCTGATTTGTAATGTTCCTTTACCTTGATGTTATGTGTGATTTGAATTAGCGTTTCTTGAACCAGGATAACTTGAAATCTTAACTGTTAATATAATATTTTATATTTTTGGCGCCCGACAGTTGCGCACGAACAATTTTTTTTTATTTATTTAGAATGCACTGTTTTTCGTGTTAGTGAAAATTTATTCCTCGGCACTGAACGTGGCAAGATACACGTTCAGAATACTTGTGAATGTGCTTCGCCAGGAAAGTGAGTTCCTAAATTAGGATTATACCATTTGAGGCCTGCACCAGGTAAGAAAATAAAATTACTTTTGTTGTTATTATGGCAGACGATATTATTAAATTGAAAGCTACTAGAAAAATTATGAAACAATCCATTTCTAAAATAATAAATGTTCTAGAACCTGAAATTAAAAAAGACGTTTGCGACAAGAATATGGTAGAAGAAAATGTGTTTTTACTTACTTCTAAACAGTCTGCGTTGAAAGAAATTAATGAAAAAATACTAGATTGTTTTAAAGGGAATGAGTCTGAAATTGAGAAAGAATGTAATACTGTGTTAGAGTATGATGAAAAAATGAGTTTATGTATTTTTTAGGGCTAAAAGGAAACTTAATTAAATTCTCAGATAGTGAGGATTGAAAGTGAATCGCCTGGTAACCATACTGCTGCCGTGAAGGTCGAAAACAAAACTAACATTCGCTTACCTAAAATTTCAATTCCTAAATATTATGGTGATCCTAGTTTATTTTTGGAATTTTATAATTCCTTTGAAAATGCTATTGGTAATAATAATGAGTTAACAAAGGTCGAGAAGTTTACCTGTCTTAAATCCTTACTCGCAGGACCTGCTTTAAGTGCAGTATCTGGGTTTGCACTATCTAATGAAAATTATAACGCTTCTATAAGTTTAATTAAAGAAAGATTTGGACGAACAGATTTGGTAATATCTTCGCACATGAATAAACTCTTGAATCTTGAACTGGTTAGGAATTCGTCCAATGTGAAAGCATTAAGAACACTATACGATTCTTGTGAAATCAATATAAGAAGTTTAAATTCATTGGGTATTGTGTCGGAAGCTTACGGAACCCTTTCAGGACCTGTTATTTTTAAGCTTTTATCAGACGATATGAATCTGGAGTTTAATAGAAAAAGAAACTCTAAACTGCAACATAGCCTAACAGAACTTCTCGAATTCATTAGATTTGAAGTTGGGAGTCGGGAAGCTTCTAATTTAATAATAAACTAAAAAAAAAAAAAAAAAAAAAGGGGGGGGACACAAATTACTGTGTTAAGCAGAATAAAAATAATTACTTAAAAGGGGCAAGCGTTCCTACTGCTTCGGCGTTAGACACAGTGACTAAGCCGTATCGTTTCTATTATAATCTAAATACACATGGTGTAGGGAAATGTGAGAAAACAAATGAGCAAAAAAGAGCGATATTAAAATACCATGGACATTGTTACCAGGGGCGTAGCTAGAGGGGGGCATCTGTCCCCGGGCGCAGAATTCAAGGGTCGCCAAACTGATGTTACGACATTTTAGAATTAAATGTTTTCCATCCTTGGCAAGCAGTAGGGGGCGCGAAATCTTCAGTTGTCCCTGGGCGCTGAAAACCCTAGCTACGACTTTGGTAGTTACAGATGTTTTAAGAGAGGCCATGTATCTTCCAGATGTAAAATGAAACTTCAGCCTTGTGAGTTGTGTAATGGTTCAAATCATAATAAGTTATTTTGTAAAAATATTGTTCCTGAAGTGGAAGCAGTTTCAGATGTTAAACAGAAAGTAGGAACAGTATCAGATTCTAAGCAGAATGTAGTTGCATCTCTGTCGTTTAACTCTAGGACTGTTTCTGAAACTGCTGATAAAGGTGTATATTTACAAACTTGCACTGTTTACACTTCAGATACAGATAATACTAGAAGCCAAATAGTAAAAATCTTAATTGATGGTGGATCACAGAGGTCATTTATTAGATCTGATATATCTAAAGAACTAAAATTAAGGACTTTAAGGAAAAAAAGTTATATATTTATTCTTTTGGGTATATCCAGGGTAGACTAATGGAATAAAATGTTGTTCAAATTACCTTGAAAAGTATACATTGCCCTAGTGACTCAATCACTGTTGAAGCTCTTGTTATAGATACAATTTCTGAAGCGATCATAAAAATTCCCTCCAAAAACATTTTAGAAATATTAAAATCAGAAAATCTAAAATTAGCCGATAATGGTGAAGCAGCTGAAATAAAAATATTGTTAGGATTTGATTCATGTTGGGAAGTGCAAACAGGCGAAAAGAAAAGAGTAAGTAATAAATTATTTGCGGTGTCTTCTATCCTTTTCGCGACGGCGCACTTTTGTTTAAGACGCTCGTGCAGGACGGAACAGAATCGAAGGCAGTCACCGTACAGGACGGAGGTTTTGCATCGCTAAGCCTAATTTTATAACAAAAATCACAAAAACAAGTTTCGCTTCTAGCATCGTAATTTTTGGTATCATTTTAGATTATTACTTGAGCTCTTATATATTGTTACGAATTTGGTATTTAAAAAGCTAATGTTAGTTCAATTATAAATTAAATGGTTTTATTTCTCGCGCAGTGCAGCGCGTGACGAATATTAAAAGAAAGCTAAGACGGAAAATTGAAAATACAAGAGCGCGTGCATTAAATATATAAATATCTCTTTTTGATTTCGAGAAAGTACTAGATAATTCTAGCGCTTGATTTTAAAATCTTATAAAAGGAGGAAAACATCTCAGTTCGTGGTAGTTGCTTAGTTTGTTGTTTAGAAAACTGCTCTTATTGATTGTAGCGAATTCGCGGATTAGCTTTCTTTAGCTGTTTTGATTTACGTTCTATTGGACATTTGAGTAGTTAAAAGATAACTACTGTGAGATATTGTAATACTGCATGATAATTTGAGAAAATTTAAGCATTTTTGTTGTGATAATAATAAATTTTTGTTCATTTTTCATCGGACTTGTGCATTCATTTCATAACGAACCCGTACGCACGCAACAATTTTTGGTGTCAGAAGTGGGATTTGAATGCCAATAACAAGAGCGATGGAAGAGCAATTAAGACAGATGATATCAGCCTTTGCCTCGTTTAAAGAAGAAATGAAAGAAGAGATGAAATCTAATCAGAAAAAGATTGAAGCAGGACAGGAAGAGATGAAAAGAGAAACTACCAGCGTAATAGAAAACAAATTCGAGGTTATGGAAGGCAGAATTGACGCAGTTGAAAATAAAGTTGGAAACATTGAAGAAAAAGTTTCTTCGGTAAAAGGAGAAATAGAAGAGAGAGTTTCTGACGTGGAACAACAAATTAATGATAGAGTTTCTGCGGTCACCAAAGAAGTTGATGATTTAAAGAAATTCGTAGCGACGGCAGGGAGCAATCCGGAAGGTTTTAAATTTCTCCCACGCCTACTCGTCCCTCTCTGAAGCTATCGACATATGATGGGAAGACCTCCTGGCAGGTATATAAGACCCAATTTCTATCATGGCGGGTGCGAATGGATGGGATAAGCTCTATTCGGCGCATTCTAGCTGCGCTTTGGCGAGAAATGTTTAAAAGGCTACAGCAGGCTTCAATTAAAATCTCGTCAACAGAAGCCCACCGAATCACTCCAGGAACTCGCCACAGATGTTGAAAGGCTTTCCCACCTCGCCTTTACGGAGTGCCCGAGAGAAACGAGGGAAATCCTGTGGCTGCAATATTTCATCGATGGCATCCGGGACCCGGAAATACAGAAAGCACTGCGAATGGCGGATGTTAAAGATTTGAAAAGCGCTTTAGTGTATGCCATGAAGTTCGAGGCAGCCCAGCAAGCAACTAGTATAGATCGCTACCCAGTCAGTGCTATGCGAGTCCACGAGCCAGTGGATCAACTGATGGCTCGTTTAGATGATTTAGCTAGAGAAGTCAATGCTTTGATACGGAGTAGCAGTGAGAACAAAGTGGCTCTAAGGTGTTGGAGATGTGGTCCTAAAGGTCACCTACGACGGCATTGCAGAACACCCCAGGGCACGGATAATAAAACGAATGAGTTGACAAGACGAGTGAATGCTTTAAGACGGAATAGTGGTGAAAAGAAACCGACCCTGAAGTGCTGGAATTGCGGTGTTGAAGGTCACCTACGAAGGAACTGCAGAACACCCCAGAGCATGGAAAATAAGGCATACGGTTTAAACGGACAATTAAATGCCACGGGAAGGAGAAGGACTGACAAGAAACCAAAGTGCTGGAACTGTGGAACTGAAGGCCACGTACGAAAGAATTGCAGAACATCCCAGGGTACGAAAATTGAGACTATTTCTCAGCAACGACGCAGGAAACAAATGAATGACCATATCGAGGAACGGATGGTGCCAGAGAATGAAAAACCTTGTTTTAAAGCACTCAAGATTTCTAGAGTGAAAGGCAACAGTAACGGACTGTCCATCATTGGGCATATCGATGGAGTTCCTTGCAATATGATCATCGACACAGGAGCTAATGTTACCATCATTAGGAAAGATTTAGCTGAACAGTTTAAAGATAAACTTATTTGGACGCCATTTTGTGTTACCATCATTAGGAAAGATTTAGCTAAACAGTTTAAAGATAAACTTATTTGGACGCCATCCTGTGTTACCCTTCAGAGTGCGTCTGGTGACAAGATCGAGATACCTGGGAAGTTAAACATAAACATCACGTTTGGAAGTGCCGCCTACCATCACAGGGCATACGTGGCGGATATTACAGATCCATGCATACTCGGATTGGACTTTTTTTAAGGAAATACAATTTTTCCTTAGATTTCAAAAACAATAAGCTGTTCTCAGCATCTGAAGACATGACGATCCATCCTAAAAACGCCGACATTTCACGTGAAAGACCCTATTCAGAAAGCTGCCGAAATCCTACTAAGGTCGGAGAGAAACACCAGACTACCGGGTATTCACCATCGCAGATGCTCTCCTGTCGAGACCTTCGTCTGCCTTATGACCGCCATACGGATGCGCCTTCATCGCCTGAGGAAAACATCCAAGATGTCCAGGCCCGTTTTGAAGTAATGCGCCGTTCCGCACGAAAGCGATGAGTGAACTTGGCAGTAGAGGCAAAGGACAGTTCTGGATCGGGAGCTTAGGGAGCGGGAGTTGAGGGAGCTCCCGAGAAGGAAGGGTCAGCCGTGGAAGGGAGGCTTATCTGAAAATGGAGAGAGGAAGCCTTATCAGAAAGTGGATGGGAGTAGGGTAGTTGCTACGTCATAGAAAAAAGATATGCGCTTAGATATTTTTTTTTTTTTAGAATTTCATTGGTTCCACGGTAGTCATTATAAGTGAATGAAAGATTTATTAGTTTTCTTAAAATGAACAGCTATTAGATATAACATTTATGTTTCTATGTAATGAACTTCTTTAAGATGGAGATTCCGTCATTGAAACATCCATTTACCTATGTCGTTGCGGGCCCCACAGGATGCGGGAAAACCCATTTTGTGAAGAAAATTATTGATCATCGTATTATTTATCCTTTACCTTCACAAATTATTTGGTGTTATGGTGTATATCAAGAACTGTATGACGAAATACGAGGAGTTACATTTGTGGAAGGACTTCCTTCGAATATCCAAAATATTTCTAATGCTGTGGTTATTATTGACGATTTAATGAGTGAATTGGGAAGTAACCCCAAATTAACACGTCTGTTTACGAAAGACAGCCATCATAAGAATATTTCTGTAATTTTTATCGTGCAAAATTTATTTCATAAGGGTAAGGAAATGCATGAAATATCTTTAAATGCACATTACATTGTTTTATTTAAAAATCCGAGAGATGTTAGCCAAATCTCTCATTTGGGGCGTCAGTGATAGCCAGGTCGCGTCAAATTTTTCCAGGAAGTGTATTGCGATGCCACTCTTAAGCCTTATAGTTATTTGCTAATCGATTTAATGCCTCAAACAAAGGACGATGTGAGACTGCGCACTGGTATCTTTCCAGACGATATATATTACGCCTACGTACCGCGCTAAATTACTTAGACGTTTTACGTTCTAGATGGCTGTTGTGATTGATTTCGAAGGCTTTCAGTTAAAGCCTAACTGTTATGTTATAAAAGAGCTTTCGTTTGTTTCTGTTTACGATGGTTCCCATGGCTGCTGGACTTCCCTTCCACCTAAACCTTTACAAGAGCTTTCTGCTAAAGAAAAAAAAAAAAAAAAATTTCTTGGGTCACAAAGAATATGCATCACCTACACTGGAACAGCGGTGAGTTGCCTTATTCAAAGCTAAGAACTATACTGAGTTTCCTTTTTGATATGTATCCTAAAATTTATACTAAAGGTCTAGAAAAAGGAAAATTTTTTGAATACTTATCAAGTCGTAGTATTTATAACTTAAATGACTTTGAATGTCCTAAAATTAGCGAGATTTCGAAGCCAAATGTTGTTGTGCGCAATTTGACATTTTAACGGTTACTGAAAGTCATTTACATCATTAAGCCATTTTTATTTAGAAAGGAAACATGCGTATGCAGCAGCTTTTACAACTGCGCAATGTGGAAAATAAGGCTTATGAAAAGCGTACTTCAAATTTGGCTTCGAAATCTCGCTAATTTTAGGACATTCAAAGTCATCTAAGTTATAAATACTACGACTTGATAAGTATTCAAAAAATTTTGCTTTTTCTAGACCTTTAGTATAAATTTTAGGATACATATCAAAAAGGAAACTCAGTATAGTTCTTAGCTTTGAATAAGGCAACTCACCGCTGTTCCAGTGTAGGTGATGCATATTCTTTGTGACCCAAGAAATTTTTTTTTTTTTTTTTCTTTAGCAGAAAGCTCTTGTGAAGGTTTAGGTGGAAGGAAAGTCCAGCAGCCATGGGAACCATCGTAAACAGAAACAAACGAAAGCTCTTTTATAACATAACAGTTAGGCTTTAACTGAAAGCCTTCGAAATCAATCACAACAGCCATCTAGAACGTAAAACGTCTAAGTAATTTAGCGCGGTACGTAGGCGTAATATATATCGTCTGGAAAGATACCAGTGCGCAGTCTCACATCGTCCTTTGTTTGAGGCATTAAATCGATTAGCAAATAACTATAAGGCTTAAGAGTGGCATCGCAATACACTTCCTGAAAAAATTTGACGCGACCTGGCTATAACTGACGCCCCAAATGAGAGATTTGGCTAACATCTCTCGGATTTTTAAATAAAACAATGTAATGTGCATTTAAAGATATTTCATGCATTTCCTTACCCTTATGAAATAAATTTTGCACGATAAAAATTACAGAAATATTCTTATGATGGCTGTCTTTCGTAAACAGACGTGTTAATTTGGGGTTACTTCCCAATTCACTCATTAAATCGTCAATAATAACCACAGCATTAGAAATATTTTGGATATTCGAAGGAAGTCCTTCCACAAATGTAACTCCTCGTATTTCGTCATACAGTTCTTGATATACACCATAACACCAAATAATTTGTGAAGGTAAAGGATAAATAATACGATGATCAATAATTTTCTTCACAAAATGGGTTTTCCCGCATCCTGTGGGGCCCGCAACGACATAGGTAAATGGATGTTTCAATGACGGAATCTCCATCTTAAAGAAGTTCATTACATAGAAACATAAATGTTATATCTAATAGCTGTTCATTTTAAGAAAACTAATAAATCTTTCATTCACTTATAATGACTACCGTGGAACCAATGAAATTCTAAAAAAAAAAAAAAAATATCTAAGCTCATATCTTTTTTCTATGACGTAGCAACTACCCTACTCCCATCCACTTTCTGATAAGGCTTCCTCTCTCCATTTTCAGATAAGCCTCCCTTCTACGCCTGACCCTTCCTTCTCGGGAGCTCGCTCAACTCCCGCTCCCTAAGCTCCCGATTCAGAACTGTCCTTTTACCTCTACTTTTGGCGACGGAGAAAGTGAAGTCCAGATACAACACGAGAGCTACTGGACATAGATTCAACAAAGGAGACAAGGTGTGGTTGTGGAACCCGATTCGAAGAAAAGGAGTTAGGCCTAAATTACAGTCACCTTAGGATGGTCACCACACAGTCCTAAACAGGCCGAATGACGTCGTGGTTCAGATCCTTCGGAACTCTAAACCTAAAATCGTTCATTGCGACAGGTTAGCTAATAACTATGGCCATAGTGCGTAATGTAAATAATTGCAAATAGTATAAGACCATGGTCCTTTTTGTTTTTAAATTTGTATTTGATTTGATTTGTATTTAGTATATGATATGCATTTAGTATTTGATTTGTTTAAGATATCTATTACATTTATTGTTCATGTTGTTTGATATTCTAATGTAATGTTTATGCCTCAGTTGCATTTATGCCTTAGTTGTAAGTTTGGCTTCCTGTCCAGGGATTGTACTGCCCGGGACGTGCAGTCCTTGGGAAGGGGGCAGTGTTACGAATTTGGTATTTAAAAAGCGAATGTTAGTTCAATTATAAATTAAATGGTTTTATTTCTTACGCAGTGCAGCGCGTGACGAATATTAAAAGAAAGCTAAGCCGGAAAAATGAAAATACAAGAGCGCGTGCATTAAATAAATAAATATCTCTTTTTGATTTCGAGAAAGTACTAGAAAATTCTAGCGCGTGATTTTAAAATCTTATAAAAGGAGGAAAACATCTCAGTTCGTGGTAGTTGCTTAGTTTGCTGTTGTTTAGAAAACTGCTCTTGTTGATTGTAGCGAATTCGCGGATTAGCTTTCTTGAGCTGTTTTGAATTACGTTCTATTGGACATTTGAGTAGTTAAAAGATAACTACTGTGAGATTTTGTAATACTGCATGATAATTTGAGAAAATTTAAGCATTTTTGTTGTGATAATAATAAATTTTTGTTCATTTTTCATCGGAATTGTGCATTCATTTCATAGCGAACCCGTACGCACGCAAGAATATGTTAAAATTAGCCCTTAAAACATTTTTTTTCTTTATTTTACATGAAAATATACTTAAAAAATTGCTTATCTTCTAAAATAATTTTCGGAAGCGCTATTCAAATTATTCCAAAGTTTTAATTGATAAAATCCATCAATAAAGTTTAAAATTAATAAAAAGAACACAATAAAGACTATTTACAGTAAGAAGTAATAAAATTTAAAATGAAAACGAGTGTGGTAAATCTCGAAGCACAGAGAAGTATCACTTTGTAACTCTTAGAAAAAGTATCACTTTTTAACTCTTTAGAAAATGAATCAGTACTCTCATTTGCGTTAGTAAATGGTTCACTAACCATACTAGGGTATTCTTCCTCTGATAAATAGCGCCTACCCGCCATAATAGACTGGAGATGAGGCTTTCCTAAAAAAAAAAAAAAAAAAAAAGAAGGAACGGAAATATATCTAAAGGCAATGCGAAACGTAAAAAAACTCCGCACAGTAACCCTAAAAGACCGTACATAGTAAAGGAAAAAAATAGAATAAAAAAAGGAATTGGATATAAATCAGATACGAGAATGTTTTCATTAGCACGCAGCAATTTAAAGAGCCCACCTCTGTTTACGCTTTTTCTCCGTCCCTCCACCCTCGAACAGCTGATGAGTAAAATACCAAAGTCAAGCAGAATATATCAAACTCAAGGTCAGGAACTTAAAACTGTGTTCATTTCAAAAGTAATGGACACAGGATGCCATCTAGTGGCCTTCAGAAAAACATTCCACCTTAAAATGCGTATACGCATCATCCGTCCTCTGAATGCGATCTTTACTGATGCGTGGCTGGGACGCCCGGCTGTAAGAGACGTTCTTAGGGAATGCATATATGGGAAGCCCGTCCTGAAAGGGCTATATTTGGCTGGTCCTTGGTTGGATCTTTGGAAGGTGATCAGTCTAGTGCCTGTATTTTTACAACTGGTACTTCTCATTGCTTGAAGGAAGATAATAATTCAGTTAATGACTGTTTGCGAAGGTTTTGGACTCTGGACCATTTGGTTTTAGAGGAGAACGAGAATCCTGACGATAAATCAGTCATTGAGAAATTTGAAAAAGAATTGCATTTTACTAATGGTATATATGTAGCTCGTTTGTTATGGAAATCACATCATGCAAACTTGGGTAATAATTTAGAAAATGCTAAGCGACGTCTAATATCTTTGGTTAATAAACTAAAAAGTGATGAATGGCTTAGGGCGAATTATGATAGCATAATAAACGAACAGTTTAAAAATGAAATAATTGAAGAGTGCGAAATTGAAAGTTGTGATAGTAGTAAAATGCATTACATGCCACATTCTCCAGTTGTAAGAAAAAATGTATCAAAAACTAAAGTCCGTGTCGTGTTTGACGCATCTTTGAAGTGTAATGGGGTATCTCTAAACAATTGTTTGATGCCTGGCGCAAATTTGAATCCTTCTGTTTTGGACTTGATATTACGGTTCAGACAATACAAACATGCGTTCTCAGCAGACATTGAAAAGGCCTTTCTCCAGATTGGAATCTCTGAAATTGATAGAGATGTATTACGGTTTTTATACTTTGATAATAATTACAATTTGAAACATTATAGAATGACTTGAGTTTCTTTCGGTGTGTCATGTAGCCCTTTCATTCTGGCATGTACATAAAAAAGCATATAAAGAAAACAGAGTTAGAAAATCCAGATATTTTTGAGATGTTGAACTGTTCGATCTACGTAGATGATGTTTTCTATGGGGCAGATTCCGTAGAACAGGCTTTTAAGTTAAGTACTGGAGCCTATTGCGTGCTTAAAAATGCCGGAATGAATTTGCGTCAGTTTAATACAAATTCAGAGAAACTCAAAAACTTTGGGATGATTGAGGAATAATTAAGTCAGAAAATGAACTAAATAGCTCTTTAAAAGTATTAGGGCTTAACTGGTGTACGAGTAAAGATGTAATTTCCTTGAACATAGATAACTTGTGCAAAACATTAAATAGTTGTAGAAAAACCACAAAAGAAATATATTAAAGGTGACTGCTACTATTTTCGATCCAGTAGGTTTCTTGGCGCCATTTGCATTACGTGCAAAATTGATAATGCAAAACCTTTGGCAGCTGGGTTTAGAATTTGACGACGAAGTTCCAACTGATTGTAAGCAGTTGTGGTCCGAGTGGAGCGGTGAAATCGATAAATTAAAGAAATTTGAAATTTCTCGAGAATATTTCTCCGGCAAATTGAATCAAAATAAGACATCGAACTGCATTCATTTTGTGATGCATCTATTAAAGCGCACGGTTCAGTTCATATTTTAGATCGGTTAAAGAAGGGCAGGTAGCATTCATTATGGCAAAATCTAGAATTGCACCAATAAAACAAAAACTCACACTTCGAAGGTTAGAGTTGCTAGGAGCATTAACATCGGCAAGACTTGCTAAAAATTTAAAAGAGCTGTTTTCAATTCACGAAGAAATTATTTATCTGTGGACTGACAGTATGATAGTCGTTCACTGGATTCATAGTGCTCCTGAACGATAGAAAATGTTTGTAAAAAATCGAGTATCTGAAATACAATCATTAACTTGCCCTAATAACTGGAGAGATTGTAATGGGAAGTCCAATCCAGCGGACATTTTATCTCGAGGACGTTGAGCCGAATATTTGTTGTCTTCAAGATTAAGGCAGTCTGTGCCAGACTGATTAGTTGAATCAGTTAGTGCTTGGCCTAGTAAATTTATTGCGAGAACGGAGTTTTCTGATGCTGAATGAGAGCGGAAAAGGTGTATAAATAATATCACAATACTGCCGTCTACTGCAGAAAAATCTAATTATCTGTTGAATCTTGAAAATTATAGTAAATTAATTAGAGCTATTAGAGTGACTGCATAGATATTTAGATTTATTCACAATCTGAAAAATAAAACTGACAAGAAAACAGGACCCTTGATAGCAGAAGAACTCTTTGCCACAGAATTATATTTGATAAAAGAAGTTCAATATGAACATTTTTCAGATGAAATTAATAGTTTAAAGTCTGGACAGTTGATTTCAAAAAACTCAAACATTTATGAACTAAATACTTTTCTAAGTGAGGAAAGAGTTTTGTTAGTAGAAGGAAGACTACAAAAATCAACTTTAAGTTTTCATGAAAAAGCATCTTATAATTATTCCTTCAAAAACTCATTTTACAGATCTTCTGGTACGAGAACATGAACGAGTTCTCCATACAGGTGTAACTAGCACTCTCATGTTCCTCTGTGAAAAATACTGGATAATTAGATGTGAAACAATACTGGATAATTAGATGTGAACAAAATGTGAAACGTGTTATAAGAAACTGTGTACTGTGTCAACGTTATAACTCCCGACCGATACGACAAGTCATAGCACCATTACCTGAATCTAAAGTTACAGTGCTAAGAGTATCAATATTGTAGGATAGTATATTTCTTATTGAAAATGTAATCGTAATGCTACTAATGTTGTATCTATTAATTGCTATTGAAAGTATTGTATATTTAATATTTAAAGAAATGTATATATTAGAAAATTTTAAGGTTGTAGAAATGTATAAGTGTATTTAAAATTTTAATTTAATTCTAAAAAAACAAAAAAAAAAAAAAAAAAAAAAAGACAGGTTTCTTGTAATAATTCTAGTATTTTAGTTGAATTATGATTATCTTGATTTTGAAATCATTTGTTTAATATTATATTGAGTTATATTGTAAGGATCTTAAGTTTTACTAACGTTTATTTTATTTTAAATCTTTACTATCACTTCTTATTTTCTACTTCCGGCCAGAATTATAAGCGTGAAGGAGTTTATGCAAAGTTGTCTGGCGAACGCCAAGTATTTAAGTGTGGCCTTTTTGCCAAGCAGAAGAGAGGAAGCCGTGAGTTCGAAGCAGGCCGCTTACCTTAGAAGTTACGCAGTTGCTACTTTGCCTTCCAGGCCAGAGGTTTTAATCCTCTTGATAAATTAAACGTATTGTAGTGTTCACAGTCTCTGTGCTACATACGCTTTCTGTTATTATAAGGCCAATCTTATTCTAAAGTTAAATTAGAGTTTAGTTTTATTTTGATATCTTTTAAGTTAGACCCCGAGTGGAGGGTCATTGTATTCCGAAGTACGGAAGTCATTGTATATAAAGAAAAAAATAAAGGGTTTTGTATACCCTTCGTCTGTATCCTGTCCACTTACTACAATTAGTGAACATAGCTTTAGTAAGCTCTCTGTTCTAGTCAGGTCATTGTATGTTTCCGAAGAAAGTTAGAAGAAACATTGAACCTGATAGTGGCGCCCGACGAAGAATAACCATGGCCGAGTTTCAAGAAGAACCTGTGCTGCCTGCAGAAACAGCTCAGAATCCAGAAATGCCAGCTGCCGCCCTGGAAGGATTTGGGTATATTGTCCAGACCATGCGCGCTTCGATAAAACCAGAAGCAACGTTTAATGGAAACTCACAGGTAACCAGTTTTTTGGAAAAATTGGATGACCACTTCATGCTCTACCCCGTGCACGAGTTTCAAAAAGTTACCTTAGCTACCAGCGCTTTGAGGGGCCAAGCGCTTAACTGGTTCAAATGTATCGGCAGAAGTCTCTTGGGTCAAGCAGGAAGTCCCACCTATACCTACGAAAATTTCAAGACTGCCCTACTAAAAGCCTTCCCTGTTGTAAGGGATCGTGCGAAATTAGAAACAGAACTTTTCAGTATATATCAACAAAGAATGGAAAACCTCTCCAGGTTTATTTTAAGAAAAATTCACGTTTTCAAGCTCTTGTATGGAAACCGTCCGGATCCTGAAATAATTCAAGTGATTTTGCCGAGGTTACTACCCCAAGTGCAAGACTTTATTGAATTGAGAAATCCGACTACACTGGAAAAATTATTTGAGCTAGCAATCCAGTTTGAAAGTAGAAGAACGGCGGACGTCGAAAGAAGACGCCAATATCAACAGCGAAACCAATTTGGTACGCCAAGACTACAGCAAACTCAAGCACATGGCTACGGAGAAAAAGCGAATCAGTGGGCAAGGAAACCCGAGCATTCAAAAACAGCCGGCGAACGTCGACAGTTCAATAGCAACCCAGGAAAAAAGTCTCAAGGCCAGTGGAGAAAGAAGGAAAGCACCGAAAGGAAAAATAATTTAAACTAAAACGGATTTCTGCTGACGAGAGGGTGCGGAAATCCGAAGGCCACGAAAACCCCTCTTCCTACAAGTTAAATACAGTAATGGTGAAAAATTTAACTCTTCCGAAGATTGAAGTCTTGGTAAATAATATCCCGGCCACCGCACTCCTGGATACCGGCGCGCAGTGTTCCTGTGTGGCAGAAGTCTTTTTTAGAAAGTATTTTCGCAAATACCGCATATATAATGCGGATAATACAACAGTATTAGCGGCGCAAGGAGAACAATGTAAGTGCGTAGGTAAAGTACCTTTGTACATCCGTATCAAGGACGAACAAGTAAAGGTGATGTTTTTTATAGTAAAGAATTTGCAAGCACACTTAATACTAGGAATAGACTTTCTTTCAGACGCACAAGCTACACTGGATTTTAATGAAGCGTCTCTTAAGCTGACGATGAAGCCAGTGCGTGTAGAAAAGGTTGAACCGCCAAGGGTAAATCTCGACCACCTGCCTAATGACGAGCAAGATAGAATCCGACAAGTGGTAAGTGAATTTGCTTCCTTATTTAGTGATATTCCAGGATTTACCCAGGTTACCAACCATAGTATTGACACCGGAGATGCATTGCCGGTTCGTCAAAAACCATACCGGTATGATAAGAATAAGGAAAAAATTATAGAATGGCATATTACCGATATGCTACGTAAAAAGATCGTAACGCCTATCTCAAGTAGTTATGCTAGTCCGGTGGTTTTATGTAAGAAAAATAATGATTATCCTTTGGAGCATCCAAAAAGGTGGAGATTCGCTATTGATTACCGTAAATTAAATTCCATAACGAAATATCCGGTATATCCGTTACCGATTATAGAAGAAATTTTAAGGAACATAAAATCAACCAAATTTATGACAACTTTAGACTTAACGAATGGTTATTTTCAAATAGGGATCAGGCCTGAGGACGTGCCTAAGACTGCTTTTATAACCAAGTCTGGCACTTATGCATTTTTGCGAATGCCGTTTGGCCTTTCAGGCGCCCCAGCAACATTTCAGCGATGCATGGACATTGTGTTAAGACCTGTTCTCGGAAAGTCCACATTTATCTATTTAGACGATATCATTATTACTAGTGATAATCTAGACCAACATGTACAGGATTTAAGACAGGTGTTTTCTTTATTAAATGAGGCCGGTCTAAAAGTTAATGTCGAAAAATGCAAATTTGCAGCCCCTGAATTAAAATATTTAGGTTACAAAATATCGCAAAAAGGGATCGAGACAGATGAATCAAAAATAATCGCTGTACAAAAGTATCCGACTCCAAACACGGCAAAGAAGCTCTCTTCTTTTCTAGGACTTTGTTCATATTATAGGTCCTTTATAAAAGATTTTGCGGCTATCGCTGAGCCATTGTTAAAATTAAAAAGGAAAAAGGCAAGATTCTCGTGGACGGCCGAAGCCAATAGTGCTTTCGAAAAATTAAAACAAGCATTAACGCAAGCCCCTGTGTTGAAATTTCCTGAAAAGGATGAAAATTTAGAAATTTCAGCGGATGCTTCGGATTATGCGGTAGGAGCGGTACTTTCGCAAAATCAGCAGCCAGTAGCATTTTTTAGCCGAACTTTAAATCAAACACAAAGAAACTATTCCGCGACCGAGAGAGAGGCACTTGCAGTTCTGTTAGCAGTGCAAAAGTTCCGAGTCTATTTTGGAAAGGCGCCGATAACAGTATATTCTGATCATGCGGCGGTAACTAGATTGTACTCTGGAAAAAATTTATCCCCAAGGTTAATAAGATGGGCACTCAAGCTGCAAGAATATAATCTGGTAATCAAGCATACCCCCGGAAAGGAAAATATCGTAGCAGATGCCCTGTCACGAATTAAATTAGACGAACAGGGTAATACCGTAAAAGTTGCAATGCTGACAGCGTGTACAATAAATTCCCGAGAAACTGTAATAACCGAACTGGGTAAGGATCCTGAGTTTGGAAGTATTTATGAGTATTTGAAGGATCCTGAAAATTTTAGCCACCAAGATATTGTGGCGATAAGAAATAGGGCGGCCCATTACGAACTAATAGATGGTCTATTATTTTATACAAAAACTACGAATTCCAACAACGAATTTCGACCTGTTATCCCAGCTAGTCTTAGATTAAATATCCTGCAAGAGCTCCATGACAGCCCTTTAGCTTCTCATGCTGGTATTCGAAAAACTACTCAACGCGTACGCGAGGCAGTCTACTTTCCTGAACTGCAAAAGTTAACAAGGGCGTATGTCCAGTCCTGCCCAACATGTCAAGCCGTTAATTATATTAATTTCCGCCCGGCCGGGTTTCTAAATAGTATTAAATCCGAATTTCCAAATGAAATAATCGGCATCGATTTATTGGGCCCTTTCCCAAAAAGTCAGTTAAACAAAAGTCGCTATCTCCTTGTTATAGTTGATCATTTTAGTAAATGGACCGAAATTGTTCCCTTAAAACGAGCCTCCGCGAAATTAGTTACCGATTCTATTTTAAATAAATATATTTTAAAATACGGGGCGCCCCTAAAAGTTATATCGGATAATGGTCCTCAATTTGTAAGTAATATATTTGAAGACATGTGCCAAAAACTGGGCATACGTCATTTAAAAATGGTCCCGTATCGGCCGCAATCAAATATAGCGGAACGGGTCAACAGAAATATAGTGAAAATTATCCGTAGTTATGTTAAAAATTTTCATAAAAGCTGGGATAACTATGTCAATGAATTTGCTTTCGCCCTTAGGACCGCAAAACATGATACAACGGGAAAAACTCCTGCTGAGTTATTTCTAGGCAGAAAGATTATAACACCGTTAGATAAACTATTTTATGTGCAACAAAGAGCCCCAGAATTTAAAATGGGTGATATAGAAAAACTAATAAAAGAAGCAAAAAAGAATACAGAAGTAGCACAAAGAAAACAAAAATTGTATTATGACTTGAAACGACGGGGAGTAACTTATAAAGTAGGGGATGAAGTACTAAAAATTAAGCATTCACTTTCTTCAGCACCAGAAGATAAAACTGCCAAATTTTTCCCACGCTTTGAAGGACCATATGTTATAGAAAAAATAACTCACGCTGTTGTAGTATTAAAGGCAAGAAATGGCGAAACCTGTTCCGCAAACATTGACCAGATAAAACCATTCTATGACCGTAATAAAATGCAAATCTTTTCAGATCTTTTGCAGGATCCGGTACGGCAGACACCGCAGGTACAAGTTCCAGAGGTGGGAAAACGACAAGTACAAGGGCAAGCCAATGAGAGACAGAAGCAAGTGAAAAGAAAATTGCCCCGCGGAAAAATTGAAGGTACAAAGAAAAAGAAGTCGTTCCACCGTCCAAAAAACAGAGTTCACGAACACCCCCAGAATGAAGAAGGGAGAAGGACGACGTATGTGGAAAAGACCGGGAGAAAGGACGGCAACTATAACCCGGCTGTGAAACGGAAGATTGACTCATCCGACAGAACTCTCCGCAGCAAAAGTCGCCGAACTGCGGAAGGGCCATCAGCGGCGGAGGAAAAAGTACAAGAAAAATTTGAACGGCCAACAACGAGGTCCAAGCAGGATCACGACAGAAGTTTCCCGGTTCCACCAAGACCAGCTGCCTTCAAACGGCCAAGACCACAAGCAGAGGACAGAAGGAAGATGTTCAAGGGTGGCCGTAGTGGTGAAAAACGGAAGCTTCCAGAGGAAAGCACTGAAGGGCGAGCCCGTACAAGAAGGAGGATCAACCAAGCTACGGTTTGCAGCACCTTTAAAGACTGGGCCCAGAAAAGGATGTCTGAATATTACAAAGATAAGTAAAATTTTGTGTTACTTTACAAACTTAAGTTAATCTTTCATTCTTACTGCAAGTGGCAGATTTGAAGAAGTTTTACCTCATGCGAGGTCTACCTTTATCGCCAAAAGGGCGAGAAATGAGTTGTGACCGATTTTCTTATTATGTTTTTCAATTACTCGCGCGTAAAACTAAAGTTGATGTATAATAGCGTTGTATAAAGACTTAAATATTGTAAAAAGTTATTGTATAAATTTTATTTAAAACATTCTAACGAGAAAGACGTTTTAGTCTGAAAGACTTTTTGAAATGTAGTATTATTTCAATGTAGAAAGAATTGGCACTTGCTTTGAAAAGAATAGAAGTTAACAATGTACTACTAATGTATGTTTTCAAATGTGTAAAATTAACGGCATCCTGATATGTTCTTGTATACATGTGAACTGTTATTTTGAATGTTTAGAAATACCGTGATATGGTAAAAGTGAAAGTAATGTTAAAAAATTTGTTATTCGTGTGACTGTAAAGATTAAATCATGCTGAATATGTGTTAAAGGTTGAATGATGTAGTTAGGCTCTCTGACGCTACACTTTAGAGTTAGCCACTTTCAGAATAGTACCTCAGGGTCTAGAGTTGAAATTAGGGTGTGTTAAGAGGTCTCGTATGTTGAATTTTAACACGTTAGTGTTTTGATTGTAGGAGGAAGTGTTGAACACATAGACAGAAACACATTCGTGTTTGGTGTTTTTACAACACATGTCAGAGAGCACGGGGAGAGATAATTAAAATAGTCATGAATGAAATAAGAATGTTAAGAAAAGTATATTCTATATGTTATTTGCAATGTCATTCTGTAACATTTCATTAAACTAGTTTTCCTTCCAGATCTCTGGAAGGAACCAGAATTGAATAAAGCTCCTGTTTTGATGCAGTACAGATGAAAAAGAAAAAAGATTGTTGTATATTCCGGGAGCTGCTATTGTAACAAATTTCTTTCTTTTAAAATTTTCTAGTTTCTAGCTAAGTTATGTTTGTAAAAGTTTGGCCTCGCGTTAGTTTCTAGAGCTAAAAGTTTTCAACAAGGTCGTTTTAGACCTCAGTTTCAAACTAATTAACTCTGGCGGGAAGTATGTAAGGATCTTAAGTTTTACTAACGTTTATTTTATTTTAAATCTTTACTATCACTTCTTATTTTCTACTTCCGGCCAGAATTATAAGCGTGAAGGAGTTTATGCAAAGTTGTCTGGCGAACGCCAAGTATTTAAGTGTGGCCTTTTTGCCAAGCAGAAGAGAGGAAGCCGTGAGTTCGAAGCAGGCCGCTTACCTTAGAAGTTACGCAGTTGCTACTTTGCCTTCCAGGCCAGAGGTTTTAATCCTCTTGATAAATTAAACGTATTGTAGTGTTCACAGTCTCTGTGCTACATACGCTTTCTGTTATTATAAGGCCAATCTTATTCTAAAGTTAAATTAGAGTTTAGTTTTATTTTGATATCTTTTAAGTTAGACCCCGAGTGGAGGGTCATTGTATTCCGAAGTACGGAAGTCATTGTATATAAAGAAAAAAATAAAGGGTTTTGTATACCCTTCGTCTGTATCCTGTCCACTTACTACAATTAGTGAACATAGCTTTAGTAAGCTCTCTGTTCTAGTCAGGTCATTGTATGTTTCCGAAGAAAGTTAGAAGAAACATTGAACCTGATAATATAAATTCTTGATTTAAATCATGATGCTTGAACAGAAATGTTATGAGAATAATTCTTGATGAATGAAAATTTACTTGATATTCTTGAAACATATGGTAAGTTTTACATGTTCTTGATGTTTATGTGACATTTCTTGATTACAAAAACTTGAATTTGTATTGAAATGCGTAATGATTATAGAAAATAATTCTTGAAAATGTTCATATCACTGATAATCTTGATTTTTCTGAACTACAGTTCAGCCGGACCCAGTGTGTAAGAAATTTTATGTGGAAATATCACCAAAGAGGGCGTAAATCTTTCATGGTGTTATACTTCTTGTTCTTGGATCTGGCAGAGCCAGTTGAATGTGTGTTGGACGTGAATAAACTTGGCAGTTTTGAAACGTGATTTGTAACCTTGATGTTATGTGTGATTTGAATTAGCGTTTCTTGAACCAGGATAAATTGAAATCTTAACGGTTAATATAACATTTTATAAGTAGCATTTCTTTACTCTAATTTACTTTTTTTACTAAATTAGTGGTAGTTGCCCCACATAATATGTTGATTTTCGTGTTATCTCGTACTTATATGCTCCTAGACCCCTTCTATTTGTTGAGTGTGGGTGTACGAATTAACACATATACCACATCCAAGCGACACGGACCTCCTTATCAACAAGCTGTCAATCAGCAGCTTCCCTCTTCAGGCCCCTCGATACTCCTGGGTCCTGATGCTTGGAACTTTTGTGTAAGAAAGGATAAGTTACTGGGCGTTGGTCTATGCAGGAATTTCAAAACTTCCGCACTTACTCTTCGCTAGATTATTCTGTCCTCAATAAGATAATTACAAATAATTCCATTTAGCATCTCCTTAGCTCTTTAGTGCAAATATCTCGCAAACACCTCTGGATTACTACCATTCCGACGTAATATACAGTGTGCACATCTACGAAAGACTTAAGATATCGGATTGTATTCTGGATTACCCTTCAGCAAAATACTACAACAAGGTAAGAACTTCTCTTACAGTGACGCCTTCCTTCTTATTCTTAATATTATCATTATCTCTTCATGTTACTACTTCTTATAATTATTAGTATCATCATTAAATTTTTTGACGGCATTTTGTTCGTCATCAACTTCTCGGCTTCAAATACTTTCACCAAAGTTTCCGATAACGGGAAAAAAATTAATTTGTTTAATATGGTTATGTTTTAAGTATAAAAAATCCTCCTTCTCTGATTTTTCCCGCCTACTACTATTATCATTATTGCTGTATGTTTATTATTATTTAGAAATGTTTTTATTGAGAGTGTTCTATACTTTCTGTCTTGACTCTACATTGACACACATACCTCATTCTCTCCCCCCCAAAAAACTTAATATTTACCTTTATTTATTTATTATTACCCCCTTAAATATACATTCTTTATTATTATTTTTCCCCCTTCTGCTTTTGTTTCTTCCTTGCTCTAACTTTACTTACCTTTTCATGATTTATAAAATATTTTAGCTTTACATACTTTTATTCGCCTTTACCTGAATTCTCAATCACCTTTCCACCCCTCCTCAACTCTTCATTTATCTCCAAAAAATAATATATATACCAGTATGGATGCACACTTTTAAAATAATTCTACTTTAATTAAACTTAGGAGATAATATAATCAATTAATCAATACGGTTTAGGAAATAATTTATATATATATATATATATATATATATATACCTCTCCTTCCCAAATTTTTTGCTTTATGCCTCACATGAAGATAACATCGCTGATATTCTTCACCTCCTCCTGGCCAGTTTTTAAGACTCTTCAAGATTCTACAAACAGTAGGATTAGAAATCCATATCTCCTACTACGGACCAGTTTGCAGGATTAGCATCACATTATACCTCCGTAATTCATCATATCAGCTTTGTAGCACACCTGCCTATTTCCCATTGCTCTTGATCACACCTTTGTATTTTCCCATTCCTTGTGGCCAAGATTCACTTTATATTTTGAATTTCCTCGATCTAGTTCCTCCTTTCCTTTGGCTATATTAAGAATATGATCATATGCTATGGATCCTTTACATCCCTTGCTTCTTTCCACCTCTACTAAATCAAAAGCCTTTACAATGCCATTCTCGACGACAGCCACTCCCCTCTCAAATTCTTTTATCTACAAACCCCACCCACTCCCATCCTTCTCTCTCCATCCTCTGATTTTTCCTACAACTTTTTTTTCCCACTACATCTCACACTTTAAAGATTTTGCTCCTCACATTTAAATTTGATGTTGTCTATTCTCTCCAACATCATTGCCTTCCTAGCTTCTCATTTCCTCCACGCACCTTCTTTCGTCTCTCACACTACTCCTCCCGTTTTTCCCTTTGCAACTGGCTGTAACCCTTCCTCATCGTGCACACATCTCACCCGGGAGCACTCCCTCTCACTTTCTTACCTCTTCTCATTTTCCTCTACATTCACACACTCTCTTACTTGATGCTCCACATTTACAATTATTCTTCAACTACCTCGCCTCTTGATATAACATCTCTTAGATTACAAAAATCACAATACCCTTTATCACGCCCGTCCGAACCATGGACCTTATAAGAAATAGACTAACCCGAAAGGGTTTTCTCCCTCGTCTGACGCTTTCCCGGCTGTCACCTTGATCACATCCGGAGGAGTAGGGACGACTTGCAGAAATTTAACAGTGGTTGCCTATTGCAGCGTGTATAATTGTCAAGAAAAAGCTGGTTGTAGCGCCTCATTTCACAAATTAGAATTTCTACATATTTTTTTAAATTGAGATTAATTTTTAAAAAATTAGCATATTTATCAAGCATAATTAACGTTCCAAATAATTACAAAGCTATTGCATGCTTTCAGGGCTTGGATATTTTTTTACCTTTTCCTATGCTGTAAGGAAATTTGTAACTACTTCTTTTAGAAAATAATATTTTAAATCTGAACTAATAGAAAATTTCAAACAAGCAATTTTCTCTTGCAATTTTTATGCTTTTTATTGGTGTAAATAAGTAAAAAATACTAAAATATTTAAAAACGAATTTTCGAAAGTTTTGTTTAAAATTTTAAATTTACAATTTCCGACAGTCTCGCGCGCTGGAGATCAATGTTCTTTTTTTCGTATAGTGTCTTGCCACTGCTCGTTTTGAAATCGTTGAGTTTGTAATCAAAAACTCGTTAAAGTTCTACAAAATATGAAATAGATAAAACAAATTCGGGCTTCGAGGTGCCCCATGTTTGAATGGAGGATAACGTTATTCAAAATTTGATTGCTCTAGATACTGCCGTTTCTTCGCAATGCGAAACACATACATACGTTTATGCCGATTCTTCATTATTTAATTTCTTTAAATATAATACAGAGGCATAATATTTGGCGGCAACAATTTAAAAAGTATTATACGCCGTTTATAGCGAACATACGCAAAATGTCGTTTCGAGATTACTTCATGGCTACCGCTCCTTTGGGCTAAAAATGGGATAGGAGGAAAAAAAAAATAAAAAGAAAGAAAGAAACAAGGATTTATAGTAAAATAAACAATCGTCATAGAGATAATTAAAGCTTTAATGAATTTCATAAACCTCATGAAATTTTATAAGAAATTATGAACATCGTATTCTTGTTGTTGTTGCTGAAACACGAGAGCCGTTTCCTCCGCTTCTGTAACAATTTCGAATATCTTCCTCTTGACCTGTATCTGCAGGTGCGGAGGAAGTTCTTCAGTTGTGTTGTACATGCTGGAGAAAAAGTCTAATAAGGCATTACCGGGCACAATAGCGTTTCTATTGAACTCTCTATCTTCTTTCTCATTTTTCTGTTCATCGAAGTAGGAAGCGGCGCCCAATTTTCGTTTCCTTCTGGGCAGCGAAGGAACTGAATCATTGCCTTCTTCGTCTACACTAGGGTCAAAAGATGATCGCTTGTAGGAACTGTCTTCCAAGTAAGGAACTATTTCGTTGCCATCGCCAGAGGTTCTGTCGCTGTCTTCTCTGGGATCTTGAGTCTTACTTTGCATGTAAGGAATTAAGAATTCCATCTGTTGCTGGTACCTCCACATTCGTCCACCACCTGATTTCGAATCTTTCTGCCTCTTCAGAGCTTCGCGGAAGTTGTCTCGTAATTTCTTCCACTGCATTTTTGCTGCTTTTGCTAAAAAAGTAAAAAAAAAAAAAAAAAGGTAAAGAAATTTATAATTTGTTCTCAAATTGCAAACAAGAGCATGAAGTTATTCTTAAATTGAAGTACTGCAGCACCCAAAAAGTAAAGAAAGCATTAACAAGAACAATCCAGCATCAAAAGCGGTTTTATAGAATTTTTCAAAAGGAAACCTCTTGTCTTCTAATAAAAATATTTCTTCAACGCCACTGCTCTAATAATACACATTTGATGACGTAGGAATAATATGGTGGCAAACGCAATGGATCTTTGGATGAGATTAGTAATCATCTCCACGATAAGACTTTTTAGGATTGCCCAAATAACAAGTCAGTAACACAGGTAAGTAATACACAAATAATAATTGAATAATACAGGTTAAATTTTAATTAATGAGGTATTTAGCTTTGTTTCTCCTTTACTCCTCCTTTAGCTTTCAAGTACTGGGTTTTAAAATTTGAATACTTTTAGGTGATCAGTCAATAAACCGGCATCAAATGATCCGTCAGTCTTTTTTCCAATATTCCTGCCACAAGATGGCACCACTAATATTTCCTTTCTCAATATTCAGAAACATTTTTCACGTGTTTTTGCCATTTTCATCTAAACTTTCGTTCAAAACTTTGCTTTTAAATATTGTTTGCTGAAATCAAAAAGGATCCGCCTGGATATATATATATATATAATAAATCACTCTGTTTCGAATAATCATAGCAGCGGTCTGAAACTAGCGGGCCGCATGCGGCCCCAGATGCAACTTTATGCGCCAGCGAATACTTTTCAAATATGAATTTGTTGCAAATACAGAGTCATAAAGATCTGTAGATTTTAAACAGTTGAAATTCGAGTTTACATTATTTTCATTCCATTAAAAACGAACGTGAATAACACATCAGAAATAAATAAATGAAGCTAATTAAAATAATAAATGATGCTAAATAACTTATAGTATGATATAAACCTTATTCAAAGATTTGATTAAAAATCAAATTAATTGATTAATTTTTATTAAAAAATTAAATCAGTTGTGAAATTTTACTCTAAGAATTATCGCTTTGTTCGGGAATGCATTTATATGTGAGAAAGCTAATTTTCAGAGTTCAAAATTAATAAGAAAGAAAAAAAAAAAAAAAAAAAAAAAAAAACACACCTAGAGAGCGCTGAGCATCTACTATCCATTATGAGGATAATTTCTAGTTATTTCTCTCCAACGCTAAAAACTTTATGAGAATCGAAACACCATCAAGTGTCAAACTATGGTAAGATTGTTTTATACGATTACGGCAAAACACTCGAAAGCTCTCTGCCTAAGAGAAGGGATGCCTTCGTGCAGGACTTTCTAAAGGAGACTGGATCGTATACATTTCATACATGGGAAAAGCCAGGAAATTGCCCATGGAGCCAGTCCGCCCGCCTGCAATCAAACCCAGGTTGACTTAGTAATGTTCAACGATTTTACCGCTCGAACGATGGTGAGCGAACAAGCTGAAGTAAGAAATAAAAGATGTTCATAATTATTTACATGGGGGAAAACGTGGATATTTTAATTTATGCATAATAAAAAGTTACACAAGAGAAACAGACTAGGTTATTATTCATGCGGAAGTTCTGTCGCACTAAAAAAATTTTGTCTTTGTATCTCAAGGAAGTTTTCATATCTTGTTTTTTAGTTTAAATTAAAGTAAATTATATTATGATTAACTAAACATTTAGAAAGAATTATTTGAAATAAATGTCAGCATGAAAATTTAATATTTAGCTGTCACTGTATTTGTATTGTAAAGAGTAACAAACAAAAAAGTCTTGTTTGAGTTGTATAGCGTTCCTCTAATATAGGTGTTTTGGCACAAAATCAGAGTTCTCCTGAAATGCTATAACGATTTTTTTTTCCATATTTCGGTTGAATCAAATTATAATTAAGTATTAAATTTTTTAAAATTTGGTGAGGAATTTACCGAGAAATTTAAAAATTTACCTTGGCGCACTTTTTTCAGTTTGCACTAATTCACTTGGCGAAATTCTTATTTATAGTAATCAGTTTTCCTTTCCCTTTTTTTCATTGTGCTAGAGCAGAAAAAAGGTGCATTGTTCATTTTTTCAAATAATTTTAATAAACTACGCAAACCATATTTGGCGTTATTTTCGCTTATAACAAATATGCCAAATTCCAAAACGCGCTATTTTACAAATTCACGTATATCTTGGGACATTTTCAACAAAAAAAAAGGAAAAAAAAAAAAAACTTTTGCAGGTATAATTTTAAGGCGATGGTAAAAATTTTATACGTTATATTTAAAAAATGATTCGAAAAACATTATTTAAAATACTAAAAAATACAAATTAAAAAATAAATCAGAAAATAATATGCGAATGTTATTTGGATTGAACCTAAATTTCGGATTATTAAAAAAAATAATGAAATGTGTTTAATAAAAAAAAGAGAGGGCGAGGTAAATAAATATATAAATTCGATTAACACTGAGAGCTTACTTTTTCAAAACTGCTTGTGCGATTTTTACAAAACGTGGCACTTTCGCACAATTTGAGTCGCAGAATCGAAATACAGAAAAACAGCGGCATGTCGTTTCAGAAAAAAAAAAATTGCTTTTTTATCAGGAGGGGGCCTATGTTGTAAGGATTATTAATTATTAATAAGTTTTATTAATGCTTATTTTATTTTAAAACTATACTATCACTTCTAATTTTTACTTCCGGCCAGAATTAATTGCTTTAACTTGTTTATGCAAATTGTCTTGCTAACGCCCAAGTACTTAAGTTGTGGCTTTTTGCCAAGAGAGAGAGAGAAGGAGTTTTAGGAAGCAAGCCGCTTGCCACTGCAGTTTTACGAGTTTTCACTCGGTTGCTGGTTGCCTTTAAGGTCAGAGGTTTAGCCCTCTTGATATTTGCAAACGCATTGTAGTTTCAGCAGCTCGGCGTACTACATACGTACCCTTTTTAAATAAAGGCCAGTCTTAGTGCTAGGCATTTGTATACTAATTCAAAGTTAGCTTTTAGTTAGAGTTTTAGTTAGTAGTTTTATATTCTTACGTTCAGACCACAAGTGGTTGGTCTCTGTTTTCCGAAGTTCGGAAGTGCCTGTAAAGTATTAAAAATAAAGGGTTTCGTATACCCTTCCTGCTTGTGTCGTCTGTTATACACAAATCTTGGACATAGCTTGAGTAAGCTCCCTGTTCTTATTCAGGGCATACCAAGTTTCCAAAGCAAATCAAGAGAAACACAAGTCCTGACAGTGGTGCCCGAAGAAGAACAACCATGGCCGAGTTTCAAGAATAAGCTGAGGTGCCTGCAGCAGCGGCTCAGAATCCAGAACTGCCATCTGCCGCCCTGGAAGGATTTGGTTATATCGTCCAGACCATGCGTGCATCGATGAAACCAGCAGCAATTTTTGACGGAAACTCTCCGGTGACCAGTGTTTTGGAAAAATTGGATGACCACCTCATGCTATATCCAGTCCATGAGTTCCAGAAAGTCGCTTTGAGGAGCCAAGCGCTTAATTAGTTCAAATGTATAGGAAACTTCTTGGGTCAAGTGGGAAGTCCCACCTATACTTACCAAAATTTCAAGACTGCCTTAGTAAAAGCCTTCCCTGCCGTAAGAAATCGTGCCAAATTGGAACTCTTCAGCACATACCAGCAACGAATCGAAATTCTCTCAAGCTTTATTAAAAAAAAAAAAAAAAAAAATACACATCTTTAAACTTTTGTATGGAAGCCGTCCGGATCCTGAAATAATCCAAGTAATTTTGCCTAGGTTACTTCCCCAAGTACAAGATTTTATTGAATTAAGGAATCCGACGACATTGGAAAAGTTATTTGAGCTCGCAATCTAGTTTGAAAGTAGAAGAACGGCGGACATTGAAAGAAGACGCCAGCACAAGCAACGAAGCCAATTTGGTGCGCTAAGACCACAGCAAAGGCAAGAGCACGGCTACGGAAGCACGTCGAATCAGTGGTCTAAGAAACCCGAGTATCCAAAAACAACTGGCGAACGTCGACAGTTCAATAATAAGCCAGAAAAAAAGTTAGAAGGCCAGCGGAAAAAGAAGGAAGGCATGGAAAAGAAGAAAGAAGATTTAAACTAAAACGGATTTCTGCTGACGGGAGGGTACAGAAATCCGAAGGCCAAGAAAACCACTCTTCCTTCAAGCTAAATACAGTTATTGTGAAAAATTTGATTCTTCCAAAGATTGAAGTTTTGGTGAACAATATTCCAGCCACCGCACTCCTGGATACAGGCGCGTAGTGTTCCTGTGTGGCAGAATGTTTTTTAAGGAAATACTTCCGTAAATATAGAATATATAATTCGGATAATACGACAGTATTAGCAGCCCAGGGGGAATGATGCAAATGCATAGGTAAAATCCCACTCTATATCCGTATTAAGGACGAGTAGGTAAAAATTATGTTTTTTATCGTAAAAAATCTACAAGCACATGTAATTTTAGGGATAGATTTTCTTTCAGAGGCCGAAGTAACACTTGATTTTAACCAAGCGTCCCTTAAGCTGAGCATGAAACCAGTGCTCTAAGAAAAAATAGAACCACCTACATTAAATCTCCACCACCTGCCTACGGGACAGCAAGAAAAAATTCGCCAAATGGTAAGTGAATTTGCTTCTTTATTTAGTGATATTCCCGGATTTACTCAAGTTACGAACCTTGAAATCGACACAGGAGATTCACTGCCAGTTCGTCACAAGCCGTATCGATATGATAAGACAAAAGAAAAAATTATAGAGTGGCACATTCGAGATATGTTAAGTAAAAAGATCATAACGCCCATCTCAAGTAGTTATGCCAGCCCGGTTGTGTTATGTACGAAAAACAATGATTATCCAGTTACACATCCAAAACGGTGGCGTTTTGCAATTGACTATCGTAAATTACACACCATTACTAAATATCCGGTATATCAGTTACCTATTATTAAAGAAATTTTAAGGAACATGACTTCTAACGACGGGTTATTTTCAAATAGGTGTAAAACCAGAAGATGTGCCTAAGACTGCTTTTATAACCAATTCTGGCACTTAATGCATTCTTGCGTATGCCGTTTGGCCTTCAGGGGCACCGGCAACATTTCAGCGATGTATGGACACTGTGAAAGAACACATTTATATATTTACACGATATCATTATTACTAGTGATAATTTGGATCAACATATAAAAGATTTGAGAGAGGTGCTTTCATTATTAAATGAGGCCGGTCTAAAAGTTAATGTTGAAAAGTGTAAATTTGCAGCCACTGAATTAAAATAATTGGGATATAAAATATCTCAGAAAGGAATCGAAACGGACGAATAAAAAATAATAGCCATTCAAAAGTATCCGCCGCCAAATACGGCGAAGAAGCTGTCTTCTTTTCTAGGACTTTGCTCATATTATACTAGTAGATCCTTGATAAAAGACTTTGCAACTATTGCTGAACCATTGTTAAAATTCAAAAGGAAAAAGGCAAGATTCTCGTGAACGGCCGAAGCCAATAGTGCTTTTGAAAAATTAAAACAAGCGTTAACGCAAGCCCCTATTTTGAAATTCCCTGAGAACGAAGAGAATTTAGAAATTTCAGCGGATACTTCGGATCATGCGGTAGGAGCAGTACTTTCCAAAATCAGCAGCCCGTGGCATTTTTTAGTAGAACTTTAAATGAAACTCAAAGAAATTATTTCGCGGCTGAGAGAGAGGCACTTGCAGTTCTGTTAGCCAGTGCAGAAGTTCCGAGTTTATTTTGGAAGTGCGCCAGTAACAGTGTATTCTGATCATGCGGCGGTAGCTACACTCATGTCCATAAATTAAGGATAATGCAAAATCAGGCAAAGGAAGAGTTAGAAGCAAAAAAAAATTTACTTTGTAAAGCTTATTTATTAAACAAAAGGTAAAGAGCAAAAAAAGATGCTATATGTTTGATATTATTAAAAAAATTAGCGATTTTTTCACCCTGGAGCAAATTACAAAAAAAAAAAAAAAAAAAAAAAAAAAACCTATTTACAAAAAAACCAATATTACATGGTTGGTATGATTGTTAATATATTGTATGTCTCCCAGACGATGCAATACAGTCCGTACAACGCCTAGGCATGCTGAGTATGAAATTATCGATTTGATCTTGGGGAATATTACACCACTCAAAAAGCAATGCTCTCCGAAATTCCGGTAGACATGTAGGAGGAGGTTGACGGGCTGCAAACTCGTCGGCCAAGCACGTGTTCTACTGGATTCAAGTCCGGTGAGACTGGCCAGTCCATACGGGTGATATCTTCCGATTGAAGGCATTCGCTTACGATGTTGGCACGGTGGGGATGGGCGTTGTCATCCATAAACACAAATTGTGCGCCCATGGCGCTCCGAAACAAACGTACATGTTGTTCCAGAATGACGTCCCGATAGATTTGGCTTGTCATGGTTCCAATTTGAACATGCAGGTCAGTTCTGGAACCCAGAATAATTCCACCCCAAACGAGCACTCGATTATAGAATACGATTATAGAAAACGACACCATAACGGTGTCGTTCAATGATGTTTTCTTGGTGGTAACGGGCACCTGGATCTCTCCATTTGAAAGTCCGACGAGAATCAGACTGCAACCTAAACCTGGACTCGTCGGAAAACATCACATAAGCCCACTGTTGCGCTGTCCCCAATGCATACTCTCTACTTCAGGCTAACCGCAGGCCACAGTGAGTTGCAGTAAGTGGAACGCATCTGACAGGTCTACGAGCATATAGACCAATCTGCCCTACGCGTCTGTACACGGTCTGCCTTGAAATTGTCGTACCAGTGGCTGAAGAGAGCTGACGAGACAGGTCTGAGGCTGCGCTCCGCATGTTTCTTTTGGCAGTAACTGCCAAATACCGGTCCTCATTCGGCGTTGTAACTCTGTAACTCTGGGGCGACCTGTGCTGTAACGTCTATTCACATTACCATCATCTTGGAATCGTTGCCAAAGCCTGGAGATGACACTTTGGGCAATTCCAAATTCGTCTGATACTTCCAGTTGGGTACGCCCACATTCCAGACGGCCGATAATTCTACTACTTAAAAAATCATGCAAATGCGTCCTTTGTGTCATAACTATTCGGTTATTGCACTGAAATGCTTATAAAGCGCCTGCGAACAATTTTACGTCTTTGCCTGTATTCCTTATATATCACTCTCTTACACTCTCGTCATTGTGACGTACCATCGGTGTCATCTGGTTACTTCCTGAAATTTGCATATAATTCTGGAAGATGTGTGTAGTGATATTAAAGGTGATATATTTATTTTAGAGTTCGATTTCCGCGTAACTCCGAATTATCCTTAATTTATGGACATGAGTGTAGATTATACTCAGGGAAAAACTTATCGCCAAGGTTAATAAGATGGGCACTCAAGTTACAGGAATATAATTTGGTAATCAAACACACCCCCGGAAAGGAAAATATCGTAGCAGATGCCCTATCCAGAATAAAAATAGATGAAGATGGTAATACTGTAAAGGTGGCAATCCTCACAGCATATACGATACATTCTCGAGAAACTGTAATAACCAAACTGGGTATGGATCCGGAATTTAAAAATATTTATGATTATTTAAAAGATCCTGAAAATTTTAGCCACCAAGATATTGCGGCGATAAGAAATAGGGCGGCCCATTACGAACTAATAGATGGTCTATTATTTTATACGAAAACTACGAATTCCAACAACGAATTTCGACCTGTTATCCCAGCTAGTCTTAGATTAAATATACTGCAGGAGTTGCACGATTCGCCTTTGGCATCTCATGGTGGTATTCGAAAAACCATCCAACGCGTACGATTCGCCTTTGGCATCTCATGATGGTATTCGAAAAACCATCCAACGCCTACCCAAAGCAGTTTAATTTCCTCAACTGCAAAAGTTAACAAGGGCGTATGTCCAGTCCTGCCCAACATGTTAAGCAGTTAATAATGTTAATTTCGGCCCGCCCGGGTTTCTAAATAGCATTAAGTTAGAGTTTCCAAATGAAATAATTGGCATCGATTTATAGGGCCCTTTCCCGAAAAGTCAGTTAAATAAATGTCGGTATCTCCTTGTTATGGTTGACCAGTTTAGTAAGTGGACCGAAATTGTTCCCTTAAAACGAGCCTCTGCGAAAGTAGTTACTGATTCTATTTTAAATAAATATATTTTAAAATACGGGGCGCCCCTAAAAGTTATATCGGATAATGGTCCTCAATTTGTAAGTAATATATTTGAAGACGTGCCAAAAACTGGGTATACGTCATTTAAAAATGGTCCCGTATCGGCCGCAATCAAATATAGCGGAACGGGTCAATAGAAATATAGTGAAAAATATTCGTAGTTATGTTAAAAATTTTCAAAAAAGCTGGGATAACTATGTCAATGAACTAGCTTTCGCTCTTAGGACCGCAAAACATGAGACGACGGGCAAAACTCCTGCTGAGTTATTTTTAGGCAGGAAGATTATAACGTCGTTAGATAGATTATTTTATGTTTAACAAAGAGCCCCTGAATTTCAAATGGGCGATATAGAAAAATTAATTAAAGAAGCAAGGAAGAACACTGAAGTAGCACAAAGGAAACAGAAGTTGTGTTATGACATATGATAAAATTACAAAGTTCTATCCAGATTTGAAGGACCTTATGTAATAGAGAAAGTAACTCAGGCTGTAGTGGTGTTAAAAGCCAATAATGGTGAAACCTGCACCGCAAACATTGACCAGATCAAACCATTCTATAATCGTAATAAAATGCAAATATTTAAAGATCTTTTGCAGGATCCAGCACGGCAGGCACAATCTCCAGAGGTGGCGCAACGACAATCACAAGGGCAAGCCATGAGTAGAGAGGTCCATACGAAAAGAAAGTTTCCCCGTTGGAAAAGTGAAGGTAACAAGAAAAAGAAGCCATTCCACTAACCAAAAAAGAGAAGGCAAGACTACCCCCAACATGAAGAAAGGAAAAATTCTACTAATGCAAAGAGAGCCAGGAGAAATGGCAGCAACCATAACACTGCTCCAAAACGAAAGATGTACCCATCGGATAGGAGTCTACGCAGCAAATGTCCACGAATCGACCCACGGAAATCAGCTGCAGATGCAAGACAGTAACAAACGTTTGAACAGCCAGCAACTAGATCCAGGCAACAACAGGAAAGAGTTGTCCCGATTCCTCCAAGAACAGCTGCCATCAAGCGTCCGAGAGTACAATTAGAAGTTAGGAAGAAGTTCTTCAAGGGTCATCAAACAGGAAAAAAAAAAAAAAAAAAAAAAAAAAAGAAAGAAAGAAAGAAAGCTCACTGAGGAAGGAACTGAAGGGCGAACCCGCACAAGACGGAGAATAAACTAGACTGTAGTCTTCCCCACTTTTCCGAACTGGGCAGCTAAACAGATGTCGGAATATCACAAAGATAAATAAAACTTCATGTTACTTTGAAACTTTAAGTTAATTTTTCGTTCTTACTGCAAGTGGCAGAATTTAAGAAGTTTTACCTCATGTGATGCCTACCTTTATCGCCAAAAAGGCGAGAAATGAGTTTTACCTATTTTGTTACTATGTTTTTCAATTACTCACGAGTAAAACTAAAATTATTGTATAATAGGAATGTGTAAATACTTGAGTATTGTAAAAGCTTTGGTAATCTATGAGAAAGGTACCTTAAGAAAACTGTAAAATTACTGTATAAAATTTTATTTAAAAAAAAAATTCTGTCAAGGAAAGAAATTTTAGTCTGAAGGACTTTTGAAATGTAGTATTTAAATGTAAAAGAATTAGCACTTGCTTTGAAGAAATAGAAGTTAACAAACATTGTACTACTAATGTATGTTTTAAAATGTGTAAAATTAAGAGCATGTTAATATGTCCTTATGTACAATGTGAACTGTTATCTTAAAAGCTAAGAAGTACTGTGATATGTTAGAAATAAAAATGTTGCAGTAATGCCAAAATGTTAACTTATTGGTATGACTGAAAACAAGAGCCAAATATGGTGAATATGTGCTAAAGGTTGAATGAACGTAGTTAGGCTCTCTGACGCTACACTTCAGAGTTAGCCACTTTTTGAGAATAATACTTCAGGGTTCAGAGATGAATATAAGGTGTATTCTGAGGTCTTGTTATGTTGAATTTTAACACGTTAGTGTTTTAATTGCAGGCGGTAGTGTTGAACACTTGTACATAGACACGCACGTGTTTGGTGTTTCTCTTTACAACACATGTCAGAGAGCACGAGGAGATAATTAAATAGTGGCATGAATGAAATAAGAATAGTTTTAAAAGAAAGATATACGTGTTCATGTTATTTGCCATTTGATTGTTTAACATTTCATTAAATTAGTTCTTAGTTGAATCTGGTTCCTTCCAGAGATCTCTGGAAGGAACCAGATTCAACTAAGAAAAACTCCCCTTTGCAGATGCAGTACAGATGAAAAGTAATTGTCCATGGAATTGATCATGTAAAAACGACTTTTAATTTCTAGATTAGATAGTTTCTAGTGAGGAATGTTTGTAAAAGATTGGCCTCGCGTTAGATTTAGAATCTAGAGCTAAAAGTTTTCAAAAAGGTCGTTTTAGACCTCAGTTTCAAACTAATTAACTCTGGCGGGAAGTATGTAAGGATCCTAAGTTTTACTAACGTTTATTTTATTTTAAAACTGTACTATCACTTCTTATTTTCTACTTCCGGCAGAATTAAATGCTTTAACTTGTTTATGCAAATTGTCTTGCTAACGCCCAAGTACTTAAATTGTGGCTTTTTGCCAAGAGAGAGAGAAGGAGTTTTAGAAAGTAAGCTGCTTGCCACTGCAGTTTTACGAGTTTTCACTCGGTTGCTGGTTGCCTTTAAGGACAGAGGTTTAGCCCTCTTGATATTGCAAACGTATTGTAGTTTCAGCAGCTCGGCGTACTACATACGTACCCTTTTTAAATAAAGGCCAGTCTTAGTGGTAGGCATTTGAATACTAATTCAAAGTTAGCTTTTAGTTAGAGTTTTAGTTAGTAGTTTTATATTCTTACGTTCAGACCACAAGTGATTGGTCTCTGTATTCCGAAGTTCGGAAGTGCCTGTAAAGTATTGAAAATAAAGGGTTTCGTATACCCTCCTGCTTGTGTCGTCTGTTATTCACAAATCTTGAACATAGCTTGAGTAAGCTCCCTGTTCGTATTCAGGGCATACCATGTTTCCAAAGCAAATCAAGAGAAACACAAGTCTTGACAATGTTAGCACAATACTATATACAAATCTAATATATCCTGACCTTCGCTTTCGAGACATGAAATATGCAAGTGAAATGGCGTCGATCGGTCCAGTAGAACGGGAAATACAGAACTGCCTCCTTTTTTGTGCAAGGTTGTACATATAAATGTACTCCACCCTCAAATAAAGCGATTATTCCTACTGCAAAAGCTTGCAACTGATGGTATTTATCTTGGAAAAGTATGAAAAAAAATTAATCAGCTCTGTATCTTCAAATCTGAGTAAGATTTAAATGTCAGGGCAAGTTAATTAGCTTCATTTGTATATGTTTTCGGCGGCGTTTTCTCACATTCGTCTTTAATCGTACTGAAAGTAATGCAAAACTGGACCCCCAAATCATTAAGATATATTACACTTTTCTTCAAATTCTTGTTATAATAGTTAATATCATAATAATGCTAATTAATTTATGAGAAATGGATTCGTAGGCCGCATCAAACTGCTTCAGGAGTTTGCCAGTTTGATCTAAACCAATATATAATTGCTTTTTTTGGTTAAATTTTAAATTAAAACGTTAAAATTTTTATTTTACATAACACATATTAAAGCATAAGTGCTACTTAGGTGTGCTTCATCGCTCACTCATCTACCTGGAAAAAACAGTTCTTCGTTTTCAATGGTGTGTGCTACATGTGTGCATTTCACTTTTCATTACAGTTTGCCTTTCACTTTTCATTACAGTTTAATTTATTGTTTGTGTGCAATAGAATTTACTCAGAGACAAGCTTTTTCTCTACTGCGTACTTCTTGTTTTGCTGACACAAATATTTGTAGCTTTACAGTACAATGCTAGAATTTCATTATCCTGCAACTGATTTCAAAGGGGTCATTGAAAGCAGTAGATAAGGGAAGTTGGTATAAAACTGCTTTATCTCTTATCTAATTTAATGTTTCCTGATAAAAACGAAAAATGTAAGAATCTTTTAATGTTATATGATACAGAACGACGCAACATTTCAAAAGACAAAAGCATTTTTAGCCATTTAATTCGATTTTAAATTAATGGCCTCATTCGCTAAAACTTAATTGATTTTTACAAATTTTATAAGGTACGAATGAGAGGAATACGACCTGAACCACCTGGTCTAAAAATATGCCGTATGATCTATAAATTTTATAAGGTATTTCTCCCGCCTTCTTAGCATGCCTTCGTGGTGTATTAGCCAGCACACTCGGAGCGTATTCGAGAGGTTCGAGTCCCGGAGAGGGTATTACTCAATTTACATGTCTCCTGCTTCGAAATAATCTAATGTCTCTACAATCTGTATGTCACCGGTAATGTATAAAATGCCGGCATTTTATATAATACCTAGGCATCTTATATAGAATGCCTGGTGGTTCTAGGCAAAGCATGAACTATGAGAATTTTTATACACTTATCTTTTTATTTTCTTGTACGAAGTAAAAGAAGTATTGTAATCGGGAAAAATTTTAGGTATTATATTTCAGCGGAAATACCGATTTTTACCATTCTGGAATCCTTTTGAAGGATGTTTTCGCGTGACATCTGTACATACGAACAGAATAAAGGACTCTTTTTTTTTTTTTTTTTTTTTTTCAAAACAGGTGTTACAATGAATTCAGAAGAGATTTTTTCTTGACATCTCTATGTAGGCACGTACGTATGAACTCAAAATCGAGTAGCCGTAAATGTTGAAATTTTGTATATGAGACTGCTATAAGATCTAGTTTTGCACCCCCCTTTTTTGCTACGATCAGACGCACCAAATGTACATATACATATGTAAGATAAATAATATGTGAATCAAAATTACAATTTAAACTAACGGTAAAACACTAATTCTCCCTCTCTATTCTAAAAATCGCAATAACTTCTCTGGATTGCGTCATTTCTAGATCATTCTATGGCCTGCGCAGCTCTGATGACATAATAATTGGGAACCGAAACTACCATTGTAAACACAAACTTTTCTCTTCGCGTGCTTCCATCTTTCATAACTACGCACTTCAGTTTCTGCCTGTGCTGTGCTTGGACGCAATTTCGCTACGCTGCTTCCTATTGCAATAATATCAATAATGCAAATGTTCTTGATCAGGCACGATTAGGGTGCCAAGTGATCTGTGGCCACATAATGTCAATTGGAAATAAAAAATGGAATTAAAATCGCCTCGACTGCCACGTTTTATTTACGAAGTCAACACATTAGCTTACGACACAATCAAAATACTTCCTCTTCAATACAGGATAACTACGCATCACTAGTGCTCCGTCTTTTTGTTTGAGAGTTCACATAATCATAATTCTTTAGGGAATCATAGAATATCACAAAATAAACTTTTACATAATCATTACTTAGTAATGCACATACATATTTATGATACTAATTTCCATATTGATAAATTATATTTTAACACCATAAATATAATAGGAGTAACAGTTTCAGAAATTATGGTTTCACCGTTATTATCTTTCATTTGCAATTCCTGATTTTATCAAACTGGAAATCCTCGCAATACTTCTAAACAAACATATCCATCAATAGGGCTGTCATCTTGAGCTAACCAGTCTGTTCTCTGCACTGGTGGTCCAGGGTGCCTAGGCAGTTACTTGAAAAGGCCTTCGTTCCTTGCATAAGGTAACTGGCCTTTGAGAACTGCACTTATACATTCCACAATACAAAAAAGTATAATAATATAGAAAAAATTACACATACTCATAAAATGAGAGCCTCCAACATTATCTCACATGAAGAGGGTAAAAAGAACAACCGTACAGAGGTAATTACAGGCCTCTGTTTAGGAATTAGTACTCCCTCAACATAATCTATACTTAACACACAATCACCCATAAATTTTAATATGCATTCACCATAATTTCATATTACTTATCTGTACTAATTTCACTTATTTTTTACATCTACTTCATTTTTAGAAAAATTATAAAATTCGTATTCAAAATTTTCAATAAAATTTCAAAATATAATTATTTACCTTAATAGCCTTCCCTAAAAATAATTAAAAAATCTAAGAATTCTTTACTTTACTAAATATTTAGAATTCAAATTTCTAATATAATTAAATTACATTTTTTCATATCACAGGGTTACATTTTTAATCTCCAATTTACTAAGAAAAAACACAGTTCCCAATGGAGATTTAATTACGCAAAAGCAGATGCGAATATAATTTTCTGGCACCTACTTCCAAGTGTAATTTTAATCCCATAACTACGAATTTATTCGCATAAGAGCCGGATCAAGTTATGTAGTTCGATGACCTTGAAAGCACTGGAATGATCTGAAACGTTAGCACTAGGAGAACATTCGTCATTTTACTGTATAGACTAACCCAGTAGGCGGGGCGCGCGTCACCGACATGTCGGCAAGAAAGAGTAGGGACGATGTAGTTCGATGACCTTGAAAGCACTGGAATGATCTGAAACGTTAGCACTAGGAAAACATTCGTCATTTTACTGTATAGACTAACCCAGTAGGCGGGGCGCGCGTCACCGACATGTCGGCAAGAAAGAGTAGGGACGATGTAGTTCGATGACCTTGAAAGCACTGGAATGATCTAGATTCCGAGTATGGACGCGGACGAGGACGGTCGCTCGCTTTGCGAGCTCCCGCCGACACAGCCTTCAACTATGGAATTTTGTGATTCTTCACAGCAAAATGTGCAAAATACCAAATTGGATACTTCGCCTGTGCAATTGTGTACTACAGTGTGCAATTCGCAACCAGAGCAAATCACCCCTGCACCGGATGATGAACGGGGAAGACTTGTCAGTCAGTTTTACGAACTCAAACATCAGTTCGAATCAATTCAGAAGCAGAAAAACTTCATGAGACGAACACCGACTCCTGTGGATACTGCCAGCTACAATCAGCTTGACAATGCTGGTAAAGTACTTTTTCATAAGATCAACGAGATAGCGAACGTGTTAGAAGTTCCTATCTTTCACTTGCCTCCGACCAGAGATGAATTTCTAAAAATCATCGAGACTGAGCGGTTAGCCAAAATGGCCGCTACAGCCGTTGAAAATCCTCTCCCTCTCCAAACGGAGGCGAAAACGACACACGAGATCCGAGGAAAACCTGTTTCTGCCCGTAAGCGCAAGACGCAAACAGTGGACTCTGAGGGGTTTATTACTCCCGCCACCAGAAAAATGGGAAAACCTCCCATAATTGATTTAACTGTGGATAGTAACAATAACCAAAATACTATTCAAAATTCAAATACTTCTATTTCAAATTCTTACTTAGCTAGTACTAATATTACTAGAAAAAACAGTAAAAATAAGTATGAAGCTATTAAAGAATGGCTCATCAACGGCGGCGACCCCGTCAAGGAGCAAACCCCCGAGGGAGAAACCAGTTCCGAGCAGGCACGGAGCGTTCCCCCCCCCTCCACCACAGCCTCAAAATCAAATCCCGGCTATTCATATGAGGAGTAGCAAGAACTGGAAGACCCAGGTGTCTTTCTTAAGAGAAATTGCCCCAAACCTTAAGAGTACTCTCACTGGACCATATTTACAAATTTTTGTACAGACTGAACTGGAGTTCAGGGAGGTCACACGTTGGATGAAGCAAGCCGGCATCCAATTCAAAACTTTTGATCTTAAACAGGACCGGCCAGTCAAAATTGTAGTCAGAGGCCTCCCTGTGGAAACTGATGTCGAGGACGTCAAAGAGGAAATCGAGTCACTGGGATTTAAAGTGCATCGCTGCGTTCGGCTTTACCAGCCAGGCTCCAGACATCCTATGCCACTTGTTTATGTACAAGTCATCCCACATCCTTTCCTCGACCAACTGTTTGCCGTCACTGACATGTGGGGCACAGAGGTCAGCATTGAGCGTTATCGCGGCCGAAAGGGCCCTACTCAATGCTTTAGGTGCCAGGGATTTTTCCATTCTTCGGAACTCTGCACTTTGCCAATCCGTTGTGTGAGATGCTCTGGACCCCACTGGGCACGTGAGTGCACCAAGGGGCTTGATGTACCTGCAACTTGCTGCAACTGTGGTGGAAGTCATCCAGCCTCATATAAATCTTGTCCTCGACACCCAGCTAATAAGCGGTCTCGTGGAAAGAAAACCACGCTTAAAAATAGGGCAGCTGCTCAGACAGCCCCCCCTCAAGGTTCTTCTAAGCCCCAAGCACAAGCTACTAAAGCACGTCCCATGCCTGCTCCCCCTAACGACGTCAACTCACCGTCGTATGCAACGGCGGTGAAGAACGCCACCGGGCACGGATTCAGAGCTCAGAATCCAAGACTGCCGGCCGCAGAAAAACCTGTAGCCCCAGCAGTATTAACCTCAGCAGAGTGTGCAAATGATTCCGAAGATGTCTTCGCATCCACACTAAAATGCTTGATTGAAATCTCCCGTGACCCTACGGTAGACAAGCATATTCTGCTCCAAGCCTTCAAAAGAGCTATGCCAAAGCTTAGGCAGGCAGACGCTCTGATGAGGGCCTTTTACTTATATGAAAGCTATATCGAGCTTTCAAATTAATTTCGACCTTCATTAGACCCATGTCTTCTGTTTTTCAGCCAGGAATCTTTTTAAACGGCCTAATATTCAATTGTGTCAGAAAAAGTTCATTTACCAACTCTGAACTAACCATTGGCTCCTGGAATGCCAATGGACTTCAAAACAAGATCCATGAAGTAAGAGACTTTGTGGTAGAACACGATCTTGACGTGTTTTTAGTCCAAGAGACTCATCTAAACTCAGGGAATACTCCCAAAATTGGGAATTATGACATTTATTCAACGGACAGGGTGTCACAAGGCAGAAATCCGAGTGGTGGCACTTGTATTTATGTGAAACATTCGATCAAACATCACATAGTACCGTCCCCTGATTTAAATATTTTGGAAGCGACTATTATCCAAATTTTCCTTCAAAATTCTCCCCCACTCACAATTGTTTCAGCTTACTTACCTCCACAATCAACTGCACGTGGAAGGCCTTCTTTCCCTGTCAGTGATTTTGACAAACTTTTGAATATTTCAAATCACCTGATCATTGCTGGCGATCTAAATTCACGTCATACCGCATGGTTTTGTCCTAACAGGAACAGGTATGGCATTAGTCTAAATTCATGGTGCCAGAGTAACCATGTGCAGATCATAGCTCCTACCCTCCCGACTTACTACCCTGTAAGAGGGTCCCCTGCAGTACTCGATCTGGCTGCTTTCTATAATATTTTCTTTAGGCATGAAATTGAAGTGATACAAGACTTAGACTCTATTACTTGACTTACTCTCACTATCCTATTTTGATAACCTTAGATGTTCAAAATCGTTACTCAAAATTACAGGAGCGAGTCTCAACAAATTGGGACGATTTTCGATTTATTTTGAAAAACACTGCACTCCCTCCCATACAAATTTCCAGCAATGCGGACTTTGACAGGCAGATTAAAAATCTGGAGTCTTTACTTAAAGAAGCGAGAGCTGCGGCTTCAAAACCTATTCAGCACCCTGGTGCTAGACTCCCACCTGAGACTAAATTCAAAATTAAGCAGCGGAACTACTTGCGAAGAATCTGGCAAAGGTCGCGCGATCCCAGTATCCGCGTCCAATTTCGCAAGATACAAAACGAGATAAGGACTGAAACCCGCTTATTAAAACAAGCGGAGTGGAAAAATTATATTGAGTCCCTAACGACTGAAAACAAATCGATTTGGCGTGCAGCCGCCCGATTACGCAAACATTACAAGCTCATTCCGCCCCTTGAAACGGCCGATGGCGCACAGATGGCCTACACAGACTCAGAAAAGGCCGAAGCTATTGCTGACAGCCTTGCTACTCAATTCACACCAAACAACGACTCCTACTGTAACCGCCTGGTTACACAGGGGCGCATCCATTCACGGGTTGAAGACTTTCTATCACAACCTTTCACGCCTGACCTCGGGCCAACTGATCCAACTGAAGTCATGGTTTACATTGATAAAATTAAACCTGACAAGGCCCCCGGCATAGATTCAATTTCGAATCGCATGATCAAAAACTTCCCCGTAATGTTTATTGTCTGGATTACGGTCCTTATTAATTTAATGCTCAGGAGAAGCTATTTTCCCGACTGTTGGAAAACTGCAGCTGTCGTGCCCATTCCAAAACCGGGACAAAATTTAAACTTACCCGTCAATTACAGACCAATTAGTCTGCTCTCGTCTCTCTCAAAAATCTACGAGTATGTCTTGCTTAATCGCCTGAATGAATTCTGTCGAGATCAAAATTTGATCATCCCGGAACAATTCGGCTTCCGACCTAAACACTCCACTGTACACCAGTTATTACGTGTAGTGGAATTCATTCATGAAGGCTTTCGCAAGCGAGAGAAAACTGGTATCGTCTATCTTGACGTAGCCAAAGCCTTTGATAGGGTTTGGCATGACGGACTTATCTACAAGCTCATGCGGCTTGGTTTCTCGGCTCATTTCATTAAAATTATTAACTCGTACTTGACCGGACGAAGTTTCCGTGTGCGAGTTAACCACGAATTCTCCACTCCCCGCCCAATCTATGCCGGCTGTCCACAGGGCAGTCTCGTCGCGCCTTCAGTTTTCAACCTCTACGTAAATGACATTCCTAAGGCCCCTAGTATCGATCTTGCTTTATATGCGGACGATACAGCCATCATCGCACAACATTCCAACACCTTCACGGTAATCTCTACACTACAGAGTTACCTTTCAGCCTTAGAACTCTGGCTCGGTTTGTATAAAATCAAAATCAATGTCGCAAAATGTGCTGCTACTCTGTTCATCCGAAGAAATATCCCCCGTTTAGATAACTTAATTCTCTTCGGTGAACCTATTCCCTGGGTTTCTTCATATAAATATCTTGGTGTATTACTTGATTCAAAATTAACTTGGCAACCTCACATTCAAAAATCATTGCGAATGCGACGGCTGTCAAATCCAATCTGCGCCCCTTCTTCGCTTTAAATAGCGACCTGTCAATTGACAACAAGATTTTGCTCTACAAGTCTATCATAAGGCCTGTTCTGACTTATGCATGCCCCATTTGGGGCCCATCAGCACTGACTAACAGAAAACATGTCCAAACTTTTCAATCTAAATTGCTTCGGCAAATACTCAAAGCTCCGTGGTATATAAGGAACGAAGAGATTCATAACGATCTCAAAATTATGCCCATTAATCGCTTTATACAGCGACTTTCGGAAAACTTTTTCAAAAATATTCAACAGGTTGCAAATCCTGTGCTGCATATGCTACCTGTATATGATCCTGCAGTCGCCTCATCTAGGAAGAGACCGAGATCGGTTCTCAACCCGGACTATGCTGCAAACCCATTTAAACGGGCAAGGTATGCTCACACTGACATGCATGTGAATAATTACTTCTCGTTCCTTCCCCTTCCCGCCTCTCGAGTCTTGAATGCTTAAGTCATTGACCGGAGGAACCCCTCCTGCTTCTTTAAGAAGAAGCTTTACAGTCGCAGGCGACTGAACCTAATTTTTAAATCTAAAGTCAATTGACTATTTCTCTACTTCAAAATAGCTAAGGGCTTTTACTTGCTTTTAGCACCCCTTAAGAGGTGTCAATCATTTGGCCTTAAAGACCGCACTGAATAGCGGGCGGAAACGAAACTGCTCCCTCCGTCAGCTGACCAACTGACACAGCAACTTTTTTCGACGCGTAAGAGCGTTCCCCCCGTCCTTTCCCCTCCGCGAAGTTGACGTTCGCAAAGAAAGATCAAGTATCAAGGAAACACCTGCTTTTATTTTCTAGTCTTTAGCAAAATTTTTGTTTAAGATGACTGCCCCTATCTAATTTATTCTGGCTCTTATTTTTGGCGCAAAATTAGACCTTCTGAGTTTTATATTTGTTTTCAGTGTGAAGACACTTATTCTTAAAAGCTTTTTTCGGCTTAACAAAATTTTTACCTTATTAGAAAATTCCCTCTTTTGATGATGACATTTTATTCTTCAGATGATGTGGAGGTAAAGGCGTTTATGCCTAAGAACTCCGTAACACGAACTTCCTTGATCCTCCTTGATCCACTGAAATGATCTGAAACGTTAGCACTAGGAGAACATTCGTCATTTTACTGTATAGACTAACCCAGTGGGCGGGGCGCGCGTCACCGACATCGTCGGCAAGAAAGAGTAGGGACGATGTAGTTCGATGACCTTGAAAGCACTGGAATGATTTGAAACGTTAGCACTCGGAGAACATTCGTCATTTTACTGTATAGACTAACCCAGTAGGCGGGGCGCGCGTCACCGACACGTCGGCAAGAAAGAGTAGGGACGATCTGGTTTAACACTAAAACCATGGCGTTTGTATCACATAACTCTTTTAAATTACTAAATGTGATACGTTATATAATGATGAGATTATGAAAGCCACAGATTTTCCAAATAGGATTTAATATATCTCATTAAAGCACTTTTTACTGAATTTCGCGCATTTTTTTCACGCGTAATTCTTGTAAAAACATCTTTACATTGGTAAAACGGTAAAAACTCTAAGCACAAAATTTATGAACTTAATTTTGCGTAAAAATAAAGTAAAATTAAATAAGATTGATAGTACGTGATGCTTTGAAATAAATAAGGTAAAATTAAACAAGATCTGATAAATTTTTTTTAAATTTAATGAACATTTTCAGGCAGTGATTTTCCAAACTATAATAACATTACAAAACGATCATATTTATTTGATTATATGATCATTAAATTATTAACATTAAAGTGGATTAATTATTTTAATAATTCATAAAATTCGGAGCATAAAATTTTCTGAACGTAATGAAGGGGGAAAAAAAATAAAATAAAATCTAGAAGCACTCACATTTTATATTACGCCCAAAAGGAACCTTTTTTTAAAGTTTTGAGTGTTACCTATATTTATTGAATATCATGTTCTTCGCCCGTAAACCACATACATTTGAAAACAGTATATGTTTAGAATTTCCGCACTGGAGATAAAACTGTTATATTCCGTACAGTGCTCGCTCTGAACTCGTTGAGTTTGTTAATCAAAAATCCGTTAAAGTTTTACAAAATATGAAATAGATTAAAACAAATTCGAAATTCGGCCGTCCAGATGCCCATGTTCGGGTGGAGGATTACATTATTCAAAATTTGATGGCTCTAGATACTGTCGTTTTCGTCACAGTCCGAGAAACATACATGTATTCATGCAGATACAGAGCGATAATATTAACAATTTGCAAGGAGACACGGACATTTATGGTAAAACAGTGCAAAATGCCGCTTCGAATCTAACAGCCTTTCTAGGCTACTGCAGCTTTGGGCTAATAAATTAAATTAACAGTAAATAAAAAAAAACTTATACAGAGCTAAAGGTAAATTTAAAAAAAAAAATCACTATAAAATACAAGCAAAATTAATTATTACGGTTAAATACAATTTTAATATTAGAATTAAATGTATAAAAATTTTTAAGGAGTCAAAAGTGTTTATCACTATGACGTAGTATGAAATATAATTGAAATAAAATTCCTTTATAGAAATTGTGCTATAATACTCATCTATAATTTTAAAAAAGCAGCACAATTTAGAATTTTAAACAAAACTTTGAAAAATTCGTTTTTAAATATTTTAGTATTTTTTACTTATTTATATCAATAAAAAGCATAAATTGCAAGAGAAAAAGGCTTGTTTGAAATTTTCTATTAGTTCAGATTAAAAATATTATTTTCTAAAAGAAGTAGTTACAAATTTCCTTATAGCATAGGAAAAGGTAAAAAAATATCCAGCCCTGAAAGCATGCAATAGCTTTATAATTATTTGGAACGTTAATTATGCTTGATAAATATGCTAAATTTTTAAAAATCAATCTCAATTTCAAGAATAAAAATACGTACAAATTCTAATTTGTGAAATGAGGCGCTACAACCAGCTTTTTCTTGACAATTATACACGCTGCAATAGGCAACCAATGTTAAATTTCTGCAAGTCGTCCCTACTCCTCCGGATAAGATCAAGGTGACAGCCGGCAACGCCTCAGACTAGGGAGAAAACCTGTTTGGGTTAGTCTATTTCTTATAAGGTCCATGACTGTAAACAAACGCTGAATTAATTTTAAAAGGCTCGCATTAGATTTCATTTTTAAGCATCCCACAGCCATCAGCAAGTTGTCACGCTGATTTGCATTGTAGAGTATTTGCCCATTTTTATCAAAGTTTATATTGTTATTGTACTGAATTTTTTTTTACTTACTATGTATTAATTTCTAAATTGCATTTTACACTGCTTTACAATTAAGAAAATGTGGATTATTTTATAAATAATTCAAATTTCATGAATCTTTAAAAGAAAATTTTGGTTTTATATTGGCAACATCAATTTTTATGAAAGACTTTCAAGATAAGGACTGCCAAATATTATGATTATGATATTCAAGCAAAGATTTTACAGAACTGTGAAATTTTCCAGCATTTCTTGAAAAAAAAATTAGGACATTCTTTACAATGAACTTGAAAACTTTTAATTTTCAATAGAATTTTCATTTTTAATTTATTGTTAAAAATGATATCCGTAAGGTTTTATACTTTAAAAAAATTATTTATATAAAAATTTTGTGATTTTTTCTCACTGTTGTATTTACCTAGTTTTGCTAATTCTGTAATGCTTTCTTCTAAAAAGGCTTTTCTGTCGCCACGCCCTTTTCTCTTTGAAGGGGGGGGGATATGTAAGATAAAAAATATGTGAATCAAAATTATAATTTAAACTAACAGTAAAACATTAATTCTCCCTCTCTTATTCTAAAAATCGCAATAATCCTTCTGTGGTTCATGGAAGGACTATTCCGAGGAAACAATTTTTTACCACAGATTCGGCATCCAGGAGGTTCAGCCAAGGACGGTCAGCCGCTACGACAAGCGCTGATGACCGATATTTGTTATTATGAGCACGAAGGACTAGAATCTCAATTCCGACTCATCTCAGATCCTCCTTTGCTGCAGTCCCTGGAAGGTTGGTGTCAACGTCAACCGTTCGTAGAATGGCTTCCGAAGGGGGTATGTTTGAGAGGTGACCAGCCATTTGCGTGCCGCTCACGTCACGTCATAGATGGGAATGTTTGAGGTGAGGACGTCAACAAGTCTACTGGACAGCTGATCAATGGAGAGCTGAGTCCGGATGAGTCCAGGTTTAGCTTCCAAAGCGTTATTTGATTGAGAGAACCTGGAACCCGTTATCATCCAACAAACTTATGTGAAAGAGATGTATACGGAGGAGGCAGTGTCTGCGTTTGGGTTAGTATCTTTCTGGGTGGACACACAGAGCTCCATGATCTTTCCACGTGGAACGATGAATGTTTAGGCCTATGGAGATGCTATCCTTTATGTTTATGTGCGCCCTTATGATGGGGCAATAGGTGATAATTTCCTACGACAGGACAGCTGTAGACGGCACAGGGCTCGTGGATGCTTATCTTCAGTAGCAAACAATTCAGCGCATGGAGTGGCTAGCTCAATGACCGGCCCTGAATCCTATCGGGAATGTTTGGGATGCTTTAGGAAGACGTATAGCTGCTCTCAATCCTGCTCTTCAGACTCTTGGCACGATTGCAACTGCTTTACATGAGCAATGGCTCTCACTTCCTACGGAGCTGACAGACTGCATAATTGACAGCATCGTATATTGTTGATTACACATTGTGATTCAAATATATTGACAGCTAAATATTAAATTCTTAGACTGACATTTCTTTCAAATAATTTTAACATATGTTTAATAAGTCATTACGTAACTTTAATTTAAACTAAAAATAAATAGATTATGAAAAGTCTCTAAGTATTCAAACGAAATTCATTAAGTGGGACAAAACTTGAGAATAAATAATAATAATTTAGTCTTTCTCGTATTTATCAAATTTTTCTTCTACGCATAAATAAAAATACATGGTGTTTCATAACGAAAGGGACAAAAAATAGCATAGCACAAAGTCTGTAATTGATTTATAGAGGTACTATTACTCAAAATGCCGCCATCCATGCACGGAAAATCATAATGTGTTTTGGAATATGCTGAAATTTATCGATTATCGTCGTTCAAAGACATTTTTGCACGAAATTTGGTGATGAACCACCACATCGTCACAACATCGAATGGTGGTGAAGCAGTTCCAGAACACGGGCTGCTTGTATAAGAAAGCTAGCTCAGGACGAACAGCAGCTCAAATCGAAGTGTTTGAAAAATTTGTGAAACGTTTTTACAAAGTCCCACAAAATTAAAGCGTCGCGCGAGCTCTGAACTCAATGTGCCTCATCTAACGGTGCGGCGTGTGTTACAGAAACGTCTACAATTCGACAAACCGTCGCGTAAAGTTGTGAAAATTTGAAAAATAAGCTGAAGGTAAATGATTTCGTGAACAAACTTGTGTTTTGGGGCATAGAAAATCCATATGATGTAGTGGAACATAAGCGTGATTCTCCAAAGGTGAACATTTCCGACAGTTGCGTTTTTGGTCCTTTTTTCTTCGTGTAAAATTCGATTAACGGGTGCATTTACCAAGATATGTTATTAGAGTGGTTGTTCTCTCAGTTGACGGAAGCGGTTCCCGACTTTCTTTTTTCAGCAAGACGGTGCTCCACCACATTGGCATAAAACTGCATGCTTGTATCTGTACGATAATTACACCACCCCTGGAGTGGCTACACTGGATCAAACTATATGGCTTTGCTTTATTGGCCACCAAGATTTCTAGATCTAACCCTTTGTGATTTTTTGCCTATGGGGTTTTGTTAAAGAAAACGCATTCATGCCTCCAGTTCTCCATGACTTACTGCAACTGAAGCAGCGGGTTGTTGAAGCCCTCGAATCGTTAATAAAGGATATTCTATCACGAGTGTGGCAGGAATTGAAATATGGCATAGATATATGCCGTGTTACGGGAGGGGCACACATAGAACATATATAGAAACTCTAATAACTAGTTTCACTGTAAATTTGATTTATCAAAAAAAAAAAAAAAAAAAGTAATTACAGCGTTCACGGATATATGCTTTCATTTTTGTCCTATTCAATATGAAACATCCTATACCTATATTCATAGGTAAACAATAATAAACTCCTTTATTTCTCATTACAGCGTGACAATGGGTGGCGTTTCGATTCTCAAAAAGTTTGTAGATTGTAGAGAAATTACTACAAATTATCTTCATCACAGACTGTAGATGCTCGTCGTTCTAATAATAAGGTATTTTACTTATTAATTATTAATTGCGAAAATAAAGCTGTACACATATAAATGCATTCCCACATAAAGGGATTATTTTTAGTGCAAAATTTTGTAAAACAGCTTATTCATTTCTACATAAGTACGAATGAAAGTTCACGAAATTTGTATATTCAAATCTTTGAGTAAGATTTATATCACACTGTAAATTAATTAGCTCCATTTATGTATTTTCTAATGTGTTATTCATGTTTATTGCTAATGGAAATGACTTGCTTACGTGATTTTTCTCCTGAAACCATTTGTCAGGATTTCAAAAAATAAATAAAAAAATAAATTTGACCACCTTCCTAAATTCTTAGTAAGTTTCAAAGAAGCAACTACTACTGCGTCTCTCCTAAAAATTTTAGAAATTATCTTTCATAAAAAACAATCGATTTTAAATTAATGAAAAAAAAATGAAAAATAAAAAATATTATTTGATAAGAGTATATAATTCTGTTATTTTTATTGTAGGTCATTTTAATAGTACGCTATTGTTCTATGTTTTGGGGGGAAAAAACGTTTAAAAATACTGATCTCTTTATAGAATACTGCACCTATTGCAGTATTAAGTAGATGACAAAAAAGTTATTTTATTTAAAATATTTTAATAACTTTCCCGCATTGAAGGACACTTAGCCGACATAGGCTTGGTCATAACTAAGGCCGGAAGTGGCAGCCACTTTATTGTGGAAGCGCCTAATAGGTGGACAACCGTTACCTCCCATGAAGAGACGGACAGTTAAAGCCTTCTACAGGATTCGAATCCAAGCCCTTCGGTATCGCAGTAGGCTCTCCTAACCACTGTACCGTCTGGGCGGCATATTTTAATAATTAGAATATTAAAAACTTATCTAATTATTATTCTTTACACATTAACACATACATAACACAACCATTTTGTTAAAATCGGTATTTCTGTAGTCCTGTATCTTAAAATTTTGAAAATCAAATACAAGTAGTTTTTCCAAGTTATAGAAGATAAATCATGAAGATGTGGTTCTGTGCGCAGCTACGGCTAAACCATATAATGCGAAAGTGTCCCTGCTTTTCAATTTATCAGCAAGTGCTACTAAATAGTTTCATTCGACCATTTATTTATGTTCTCAGAATTGCTGGTCACTACAAAGGTGGTCGCCACGACATTCGACAGAGAAGTTTTTTCAAGTTAAACTATAATTTCAGCCAAAAAATAAAGATATATTTTTGCCTTAAAATGCCTTTCTAAAAACTAAACCGATCCTATATTAAGTACCGTGAACTTTCTTCATTGCATCACCTCTCCCAGATGACCATGTTTGAAAGTTACTGTGTAAGACCTATTACTGTTATTCCACATAAACTAAATTAGGTCGTACTGTAAGGATCTTAAGTTTTACTAACGTTTATTTTATTTTAAATCTTTACTATCACTTCTTATTTTCTACTTCCGGCCAGAATTATAAGCGTGAAGGAGTTTATGCAAAGTTGTCTGGCGAACGCCAAGTATTTAAGTGTGGCCTTTTTGCCAAGCAGAGAGGAGAGGAAGCCGTGAGTTCGAAGCAGGCCGCTTACCTTAGAAGTTACGCAGTTGCTACTTTGCCTTCCAGGCCAGAGGTTTTAATCCTCTTGATAAATTAAACGTATTGTAGTGTTCACAGTCTCTGTGCTACATACGCTTTCTGTTATTATAAGGCCAATCTTATTCTAAAGTTAAATTAGAGTTTAGTTTTATTTTGATATCTTTTAAGTTAGACCCCGAGTGGAGGGTCATTGTATTCCGAAGTACGGAAGTCATTGTATATAAAGAAAAAAATAAAGGGTTTTGTATACCCTTCGTCTGTATCCTGTCTACTTACTACAATTAGTGAACATAGCTTTAGTAAGCTCTCTGTTCTAGTCAGGTCATTGTATGTTTCCGAAGAAGGTTAGAAGAAACATTGAACCTGATAGTGGCGCCCGACGAAGAATAACCATGGCCGAGTTTCAAGAAGAACCTGTGCTGCCTGCAGAAACAGCTCAGAATCCAGAAATGCCAGCTGCCGCCCTGGAAGGATTTGGGTATATTGTCCAGACCATGCGCGCTTCGATGAAACCAGAAGCAACGTTTAATGGAAACTCACAGGTAACCAGTTTTTTGGAAAAATTGGATGACCACTTCATGCTCTACCCCGTGCACGAGTTTCAAAAAGTTACCTTAGCTACCAGCGCTTTGAGGGGCCAAGCGCTTAACTGGTTCAAATGTATCGGCAGAAGTCTCTTGGGTCAAGCAGGAAGTCCCACCTATACCTACGAAAATTTCAAGACTGCCCTACTAAAAGCCTTCCCTGTTGTAAGGGATCGTGCGAAATTAGAAACAGAACTTTTCAGTATATATCAACAAAGAATGGAAAACCTCTCCAGGTTTATTTTAAGAAAAATTCACGTTTTCAAGCTCTTGTATGGAAACCGTCCGGATCCTGAAATAATTCAAGTGATTTTGCCGAGGTTACTACCCCAAGTGCAAGACTTTATTGAATTGAGAAATCCGACTACACTGGAAAAATTATTTGAGCTAGCAATCCAGTTTGAAAGTAGAAGAACGGCGGACGTCGAAAGAAGACGCCAATATCAACAGCGAAACCAATTTGGTACGCCAAGACTACAGCAAACTCAAGCACATGGCTACGGAGAAAAAGCGAATCAGTGGGCAAGGAAACCCGAGCATTCAAAAACAGCCGGCGAACGTCGACAGTTCAATAGCAACCCAGAAAAAAAGTCTCAAGGCCAGTGGAGAAAGAAGGAAAGCACCGAAAGAAAAAATAATTTAAACTAAAACGGATTTCTGCTGACGAGAGGGTGCGGAAATCCGAAGGCCACGAAAACCCCTCTTCCTACAAGTTAAATACAGTAATGGTGAAAAATTTAACTCTTCCGAAGATTGAAGTCTTGGTAAATAATATCCCGGCCACCGCACTCCTGGATACCGGCGCGCAGTGTTCCTGTGTGGCAGAAGTCTTTTTTAGAAAGTATTTTCGCAAATACCGCATATATAATGCGGATAATACAACAGTATTAGCGGCGCAAGGAGAACAATGTAAGTGCGTAGGTAAAGTACCTTTGTACATCCGTATCAAGGACGAACAAGTAAAGGTGATGTTTTTTATAGTAAAGAATTTGCAAGCACACTTAATACTAGGAATAGACTTTCTTTCAGACGCACAAGCTACACTGGATTTTAATGAAGCGTCTCTTAAGCTGACGATGAAACCAGTGCGTGTAGAAAAGGTTGAACCGCCAAGGTTAAATCTCGACCACCTGCCTAACGACGAGCAAGATAGAATCCGACAAGTGGTAAGTGAATTTGCTTCCTTATTTAGTGATATTCCAGGATTTACCCAGGTTACTAACCATAGTATTGACACCGGAGATGCATTGCCGGTTCGTCAAAAACCATACCGGTATGATAAGAATAAGGAAAAAATTATAGAATGGCATATTACCGATATGCTACGTAAAAAGATCGTAACGCCTATCTCAAGTAGTTATGCTAGTCCGGTGGTTTTATGTAAGAAAAATAATGATTATCCTTTGGAGCATCCAAAAAGGTGGAGATTCGCTATTGATTACCGTAAATTAAATTCCATAACGAAATATCCGGTATATCCGTTACCGATTATAGAAGAAATTTTAAGGAACATAAAATCAACCAAATTTATGACAACTTTAGACTTAACGAATGGTTATTTTCAAATAGGGATCAGGCCTGAGGACGTGCCTAAGACTGCTTTTATAACCAAGTCTGGCACTTATGCATTTTTGCGAATGCCGTTTGGCCTTTCAGGCGCCCCAGCAACATTTCAGCGATGCATGGACATTGTGTTAAGACCTGTTCTTGGAAAGTCCACATTTATCTATTTAGACGATATCATTATTACTAGTGATAATCTAGACCAACATGTACAGGATTTAAGACAGGTGTTTTCTTTATTAAATGAGGCCGGTCTAAAAGTTAATGTCGAAAAATGCAAATTTGCAGCCCCTGAATTAAAATATTTAGGTTACAAAATATCGCAAAAAGGGATCGAGACAGATGAATCAAAAATAATCGCTGTACAAAAGTATCCGACTCCAAACACGGCAAAGAAGCTCTCTTCTTTTCTAGGACTTTGTTCATATTATAGGTCCTTTATAAAAGATTTTGCGGCTATCGCTGAGCCATTGTTAAAATTAAAAAGGAAAAAGGCAAGATTCTCGTGGACGGCCGAAGCCAATAGTGCTTTCGAAAAATTAAAACAAGCATTAACGCAAGCCCCTGTGTTGAAATTTCCTGAAAAGGATGAAAATTTAGAAATTTCAGCGGATGCTTCGGATTATGCGGTAGGAGCGGTACTTTCGCAAAATCAGCAGCCAGTAGCATTTTTTAGCCGAACTTTAAATCAAACACAAAGAAACTATTCCGCGACCGAGAGAGAGGCACTTGCAGTTCTGTTAGCAGTGCAAAAGTTCCGAGTCTATTTTGGAAAGGCGCCGATAACAGTATATTCTGATCATGCGGCGGTAACTAGATTGTACTCTGGAAAAAATTTATCCCCAAGGTTAATAAGATGGGCACTCAAGCTGCAAGAATATAATCTGGTAATCAAGCATACCCCCGGAAAGGAAAATATCGTAGCAGATGCCCTGTCACGAATTAAATTAGACGAACAGGGTAATACCGTAAAAGTTGCAATGCTGACAGCGTGTACAATAAATTCCCGAGAAACTGTAATAACCGAACTGGGTAAGGATCCTGAGTTTGGAAGTATTTATGAGTATTTGAAGGATCCTGAAAATTTTAGCCACCAAGATATTGTGGCGATAAGAAATAGGGCGGCCCATTACGAACTAATAGATGGTCTATTATTTTATACAAAAACTACGAATTCCAACAACGAATTTCGACCTGTTATCCCAGCTAGTCTTAGATTAAATATCCTGCAAGAGCTCCATGACAGCCCTTTAGCTTCTCATGCTGGTATTCGAAAAACTACTCAACGCGTACGCGAGGCAGTCTACTTTCCTGAACTGCAAAAGTTAACAAGGGCGTATGTCCAGTCCTGCCCAACATGTCAAGCCGTTAATTATATTAATTTCCGCCCGGCCGGGTTTCTAAATAGTATTAAATCCGAATTTCCAAATGAAATAATCGGCATCGATTTATTGGGCCCTTTCCCAAAAAGTCAGTTAAACAAAAGTCGCTATCTCCTTGTTATAGTTGATCATTTTAGTAAATGGACCGAAATTGTTCCCTTAAAACGAGCCGTCGCGAAATTAGTTACCGATTCTATTTTAAATAAATATATTTTAAAATACGGGGCGCCCCTAAAAGTTATATCGGATAATGGTCCTCAATTTGTAAGTAATATATTTGAAGACATGTGCCAAAAACTGGGCATACGTCATTTAAAAATGGTCCCGTATCGGCCGCAATCAAATATAGCGGAACGGGTCAACAGAAATATAGTGAAAATTATCCGTAGTTATGTTAAAAATTTTCATAAAAGCTGGGATAACTATGTCAATGAATTTGCTTTCGCCCTTAGGACCGCAAAACATGATACAACGGGAAAAACTCCTGCTGAGTTATTTCTAGGCAGAAAGATTATAACACCGTTAGATAAACTATTTTATGTGCAACAAAGAGCCCCAGAATTTAAAATGGGTGATATAGAAAAACTAATAAAAGAAGCAAAAAAGAATACAGAAGTAGCACAAAGAAAACAAAAATTGTATTATGACTTGAAACGACGGGGAGTAACTTATAAAGTAGGGGATGAAGTACTAAAAATTAAGCATTCACTTTCTTCAGCACCAGAAGATAAAACTGCCAAATTTTTCCCACGCTTTGAAGGACCATATGTTATAGAAAAAATAACTCACGCTGTTGTAGTATTAAAGGCAAGAAATGGTGAAACCTGTTCCGCAAACATTGACCAGATAAAACCATTCTATGACCGTAATAAAATGCAAATCTTTTCAGATCTTTTGCAGGATCCGGGACGGCAGACACCGCAGGTACAAGTTCCAGAGGTGGGAAAACGACAAGTACAAGGGCAAGCCAATGAGAGACAGAAGCAAGTGAAAAGAAAATTGCCCCGCGGAAAAATTGAAGGTACAAAGAAAAAGAAGCCGTTCCACCGTCCAAAAAACAGAGTTCACGAACACCCCCAGAATGAAGAAGGGAGAAGGACGACGTATGTGGAAAAGACCGGGAGAAAGGACGGCAACTATAACCCGGCTGTGAAACGGAAGATTGACTCATCCGACAGAACTCTCCGCAGCAAAAGTCGCCGAACTGCGGAAGGGCCATCAGCGGCGGAGGAAAAAGTACAAGAAAAATTTGAACGGCCAACAACGAGGTCCAAGCAGGATCACGACAGAAGTTTCCCGGTTCCACCAAGACCAGCTGCCTTCAAACGGCCAAGACCACAAGCAGAGGACAGAAGGAAGATGTTCAAGGGTGGCCGTAGTGGTGAAAAACGGAAGCTTCCAGAGGAAAGCACTGAAGGGCGAGCCCGTACAAGAAGGAGGATCAACCAAGCTACGGTCTGCAGCACCTTTAAAGACTGGGCCCAGAAAAGGATGTCTGAATATTACAAAGATAAGTAAAATTTTATGTTACTTTACAAACTTAAGTTAATCTTTCATTCTTACTGCAAGTGGCAGATATCAAGAAGTTTTACCTCATGCGAGGTGTACCTTTATCGCCAAAAGGGCGAGAAATGAGTTGTGACCGATTTTCTTATTATGTTTTTCAATTACTCGCGCGTAAAACTAAAGTTGATGTATAATAGCGTTGTATAAAGACTTAAATATTGTAAAAAGTTATTGTATAAATTTTATTTAAAACATTCTAACAAGAAAGAAGTTTGAATTTGAAAGACTTTTTGAAATGTAGTATTATTTCAATGTAGAAAGAATTGGCACTTGCTTTGAAAAGAATAGAAGTTAACAATGTACTACTAATGTATGTTTTCAAATGTGTAAAATTAACGGCATCTTGATATGTTCTTGTATACATGTGAACTGTTATTTTGAATGTTTAGAAATACCGTGATATGGTAAAAGTGAAAGTAATGTTAAAAAATTTGTTATTCGTGTGACTGTAAAGATTAAATCATGCTGAATATGTGTTAAAGGTTGAATGATGTAGTTAGGCTCTCTGACGCTACACTTTAGAGTTAGCCACTTTCAGAATAGTACCTCAGGGTCTAGAGTTGAAATTAGGGTGTGTTAAGAGGTCTCGTATGTTGAATTTTAACACGTTAGTGTTTTGATTGTAGGAGGAAGTGTTGAACACATAGACAGAAACACATTCGTGTTTGGTGTTTTTACAACACATGTCAGAGAGCACGGGGAGAGATAATTAAAATAGTCATGAATGAAATAAGAATGTTAAGAAAAGTATATTCTATATGTTATTTGCAATGTCATTCTGTAACATTTCATTAAACTAGTTTTCCTTCCAGATCTCTGGAAGGAACCAGAATTGAATAAAGCTCCTGTTTTGATGCAGTACAGATGAAAAAGAAAAAAGATTGTTGTATATTCCGGGAGCTGCTATTGTAACAAATTTCTTTCTTTTAAAATTTTCTAGTTTCTAGCTAAGTTATGTTTGTAAAAGTTTGGCCTCGCGTTAGTTTCTAGAGCTAAAAGTTTTCAACAAGGTCGTTTTAGACCTCAGTTTCAAACTAATTAACTCTGGCGGGAAGTATGTAAGGATCTTAAGTTTTACTAACGTTTATTTTATTTTAAATCTTTACTATCACTTCTTATTTTCTACTTCCGGCCAGAATTATAAGCGTGAAGGAGTTTATGCAAAGTTGTCTGGCGAACGCCAAGTATTTAAGTGTGGCCTTTTTGCCAAGCAGAAGAGAGGAAGCCGTGAGTTCGAAGCAGGCCGCTTACCTTAGAAGTTACGCAGTTGCTACTTTGCCTTCCAGGCCAGAGGTTTTAATCCTCTTGATAAATTAAACGTATTGTAGTGTTCACAGTCTCTGTGCTACATACGCTTTCTGTTATTATAAGGCCAATCTTATTCTAAAGTTAAATTAGAGTTTAGTTTTATTTTGATATCTTTTAAGTTAGACCCCGAGTGGAGGGTCATTGTATTCCGAAGTACGGAAGTCATTGTATATAAAGAAAAAAATAAAGGGTTTTGTATACCCTTCGTCTGTATCCTGTCTACTTACTACAATTAGTGAACATAGCTTTAGTAAGCTCTCTGTTCTAGTCAGGTCATTGTATGTTTCCGAAGAAGGTTAGAAGAAACATTGAACCTGATAGTACAATGAACCTGGCGAATTCTGGCATGGCCGTGAATAAATTACCAGCACAGAAGAAGGGGTGAAGAATAATCCTTTATTAATTCAAACTAATTTAACAGAAAGGCACGGACTTCGTGCGTTACAAAAACACCGTCCACTTGCGGTCGGAATTAAAGCGTAAACAAATTCCAAATTTGGGCTTTCAGATGCTCCTATTCGAGTGGAGAACTACGCTATCCAAAATTAAATGTCTCTAGGTGCCGTTGTTTTTTCACAGCGCGAGAAACATACACACATTCACGCAGATTCTTCATTATTTAATATCTTTAAATATTTATTTATTTACACCATTGAGCAGGCTTCCGACCTAAGATGACTTTAAGGATCACCAAACGGAATAATACCTGCTATCTGTAGATATAGCGCAGGGCTCTAATATTTGGTGGCAACACTTCGAAAAGTGAAACGCCGTTTTATAGTGGACGATGAAATTGATAGCCATTCTGGGCAAATTCCAGCTTTGAGCTAATAATTTTAAAGAAATAACGAAATTTAATCTTTAATGCGGTCTCCCGGTTCCTATACCTAGATTTGGGACAGTTTTGTACTCGTTATGAAAAAATAAAATTATAAGAAGTTTGACTACCGTGCGATAAAAATTGACTAAAATATTTAATTTCAGAATTTTCAATTTTTAATGTCATTTTCAACTTGCCTTGAGGGAGCGATTAAGTTGGAACAATTAGAAAAAATAAGCTTATGTATGAAGTGCAGCAAAAAAGTATGTATTAATCGTGCATGTAGGGTACATAAAAAACGCAGTTTAAAAAAAAGTCTGAAGGTTTCAGATTTTTAACGATCGCTCAGAAGAGTGTGCAAGGTTTTTCATACTATCGCTGAATTTGCACTTTACCACTCTACTGCTGCACCCATCATGCTAACCCATTTGTTTCTGATTTTTTAACTTTATTATTAAGCATCATATCCTTCGTCCTTACGCCATATACAGTTCAACAACAAAATTACAAAAAATTAACCCAGCATGTTTTCTTAGGAAGATGGCTTGCAAAACTATTTTTACCCCAAAAGGAACATAGTCCCAAATGGGATATTAGTCTCGAAACGACATTTTACTCATTATAAACGGGGCATCACTTTTTAAATTGTTGCCACCAAGTATTATCGACCTGTGTTACATTTAAAGAAATTAAATAATGAAGAATTGCATAAATGCATGCATGTTTCTCGCACTGCGAAAAAAAAAACCGAACCTAAAGCCATCAAATTTTGAATATCGTAGTCCTCCACCCGAATATGGGCACCTCCAAAGCTGAATTTTTAATTTGCTTCATTATCTATTTCATATTTTGTAAAACTTAAAAAAATTTTTGATTAACAGACACAACGATTTCAAAGCGAGCAGTGGCAACACTGTACGAGGGGGGGGGAATTCTATTTCCTGCGCACAAGATTGTCTATCGGAAATTCTAAAGATATGCCGTTTTTAAATATTTTGTCATTTTTCTGTTGAATCCAGTTTTAAGTAGCGTAAGGATAAAGTAGCACGAAATGTTAATAAAAAATACCAAAAGGTTTTGTAAAGAAACTAAAGACTAAGAAAACTAAATACTGATATGATAAACTGAGAAAAACAGAAAACTGTATGCCAACACTTAGCGCTGCATCCGGAATTCTAAACATACGCTGGTTTTAAAATTTTTGTAATTTTGCTGTTGAATTATATATGGCGTAAATACGGGGAAAACAGTGCTTAATAATAAAGCTAAAAAGAGAGGGAGGGAAGGGTTAGTAGGATTGAGTGTTAAATGGAAATTTTCAGTTTTTATTCTTTTATTATAAACGTTTTGCGTGTTAACTTTATTTATTAAATATCATGTTCTTCGCACTTACGCCACATAAAATTCAACCCAACAACAAAATTTTAAAATATTTAAAAACAGCATGTCTTTAGAATTTAGACAGTATATCTTTAGACAGTCTCGCTTGCTGGAGATGAAAATGTTTTATTCCGTACAGTAATGACATTGCTCGCTTTCCAATCGTTGAGTCTGCTAATCAAAATTCATTGAAGTTTTACAAAATATGAAATATACAATTCGAAACTCAACATTAGGGCTTCCAGGTGGACATGGTCGGGTGAAGGACTACGTTATTAAAAATTTGATGGTTCTAAGTATTGTCATCAGTGGCGTAAATAAGGGTATGCAAGGAATGCCGTCGCATAGGGGCCCGAAGGCTTAAGGAGCCTTTAAATGTCTTGCTGAACTACATTTACATGTTTAAACTTAAAAGACGGATTCCATTTCATATATATAGAAGCTTTAATTCATTTTCCCTTGATGAGTTCGGAATTAGAATTTCAATAAAAGAAGATTAATTATTATTAGTCCAAAGGGATTTGAATCCCGAAGGACTATTAGTTTCGTTTTGGCATTTTGCGTCGGACTCATAAATGTCGGTTCACTTTTCAAACTGTTGCCACAAAATGTTAGAGTCCTGCATTATATTTGAAGAAATTAAATAATGAAAAATCTGCATAAATGTATGTATATTTCTCGTATTGTGATAAAACAACGGTACATAGAGTCATCGAATTTTGAATAACGTAATCCTCCAACGAATATGAGCATGTGGAAGACTAAATTTGAAATTTGAAATTTGTTTTATGATCGATTTCCTATTTTTTAAAACTTTGACGAATTTTTGATTAACAAACTCAAGGATTTCAAAGCGAGCAATGGCAACGTTGTGCAGAAAAAACATTTTTATCTCCAGCGCGTGAGTCTCTGTATCGGAAATTCTAAAGATATGCTCGTTTTAAAACTATTTTGCGATATTGCTGTTGCACTGGATCTTATAGTTTAAGTGCGAGGAACATGATATTTAATAAAGAAAGGTAACACACAAAATGTTAAAAAACGCCCCTTTGGACGTAATTTAAAATCTGAAACATTTCAGATTTTTTTTTTTTTTTATATATATATATATATATTTTTTATCTTGTATTTTTTTCCCTTTTGCTTTTCATTTTTATTTTTAGAATTTGTACTACTATAAATTCTTATCTTAATTTTGATATGTTTTGATTTTGTGTTAAACCCTTTTTACACGATTGTTGATATTAATATAGTTGAGGAATAGCTTTGATTTGACTCCAATTTACTTTTAACTTTAGAATCTTTAAGTATATGTAGATAATAGAATTCGTTTTCTTTTAAGTTTTTAAGAGATACCCCTACCTATACGGTGCAGTAACGCAATTCTCTGTATGACGCAGAGAGGAGACCCTTTTAAGCACCTGAAACAACTAAATTCAAGTGTTTGCAAAAGTTAAAATTCCAGCATTCGACTATGAAATAATAACTTCATGACCTACCGCAGTTTAGGGATAGCAGTGAGCGGAAAATAGGAAAAGTTCCTTTGTATTTCTTAGTCTCTTACCTGAAAATTATTAAAGATGACCCCCTAAAGGAAAGGTTTCTCCTTTTTGCGATCCCAAATCAAAAAGCGGTGGAAGTGGAAATTAATTGTAACTATTTATTATAAGGTACTTATTTTATATATTAATTTGTTACTGTATAATTCGCATTATGATCGATTAATCAGGAGACATATTTTCTAAGCATAAATCAAAGAAGTAACTAGTCAGGATTCTGGTACTTTGGAATGAACTTTGCAAGTTAAGAGAAATCGTGGTATATTATTTGCAGTTCGTAATTTTCATATTATGTCATTCCGGTTGCGTTTAATTTTGTTCATATATTGAATCTCTTACTACCTTTTCCAGTAAACGCAAGTCCAAAAATCAGTCCTAATATTAAATTTGAAATTGAATTTATTAATGTGAATGATTCTTAGAATTTAATATAACATGTATTTCGTTGGTTCGCTATAAACGGCGTATAACTTTTCAAATTGTTGCCACCAAATAACCACGCCTTGTATTATTTTAAAAGAAATTAGATAAGGAAGGATCTGCATGTTTGAATGTATAGTTCTCACAATGTAAAAAACGATGGTACTTGCAACCTGTGCAGTCTCACCAAGGGCAAGGTAAAAGACAGAAACATTTTGGATTTAGAAGCACGACTGACATTACAAAACGGCAAAGTTAAACACAGATCCATTTTTTTAAAAATCTTTTTTACACTAATAAGCTGGAGGGGGGATCACTCGTAAGTACTAATTGCTAACTCCAGAATACATGCTTTTCTTTCTTAAGGATAAAAAATCATTGACGTAAGTTGAGCAGTTGTGGCATGAAAGGACTTTGCCCCACCTCCATGTCGAAATGCCGTTCTAGTCCAGGAAACGCAAAAAATTTACGGCCCACATTTGGAAAGGAGAGGTTTCCTGTTCGGCTTAGGGATCTTTGTTTTACGACAGGCTACGAACAGACAGATGCTCAAACATTAAGCGGCCAAATATTTCAGTTAATTTCCGGAGTAAATTTAATGAAACGTTTTTCATTAAATTTATCGAAATTCATTACTTTTTCACTCATGGGGGTAGGGAATGGAATGGATGGATATTTTTACTTGAAATAATGAGTAAATAAATATTTATCCAATTTTTCATATCAAAATTTTCAAAATATTCTCACATTGCAAAGAAAACGCAGGTTAGGAATTCTTTAAAATCCCTAATCGAGAATAAAATCTGAAAACACAGAACTCGTTTGAGGATTTACTTGATTTGCTTTAGAAACGAGAATAGCTGTGGTGTTTCTTAACCTGTAAATTACCCATCTACCAAAAATTCACACTTATCTGTAAAAGATAATTCTGAAGACATTAAATTTGTTTTGAAAGTAATATATTAATCTCTCTTCGTTTGAAAAAAATATAATAAACTACAATTTTTTTTAACAACGTGAAACATTTAAGCGTATAATTGAGTAATGCGCAATAATTTGTACGTTATTTAAACGGAATTAAATTATTATATAATAATAAAGCACTCGAGGACTATTTGCCTAAGGGGAAAAACGCCTTCATGGAGTACTTTCTAATCGTTATTTGAAATTAAATTTTACAGTTTACTTTACTTTTGCTTTTAATTTACTTTCCACAGCATTCAGTACGTGAAATCATCTATAATAGTATAATAATGATAATAAAAATGGTATCACACAACTAAAAGAATATACTACTTCGTAAATTTCGATAAATTAATTACTGAAAATATTAAACATATCAATGGCAGCGTTGCCCTAATAGTTTTAAGTTGCGTTTCAACATCTGAAAGAACGCGAATAACATTGCTATTTTCACTACACAAACGAATGGAATATTTCAGAAAAGAATGCTCCCCCGTTATTGCAACATTTCAATAATTTTTGCAAATTAAAAAATTTAATTAACACGTTTTAATAGTAAATGATGCGATTTTCACTCATAAAACCCCTTTGTACATTATTCTCTTTCATTTTCGGCATCACTGCATAACTTTTCTAAGACATAAATAGCTTCCGTTAATATATGTTCCCATACATTATATTTATTTTTTATATTTTTGTCATTAATAAATTAATGATTAAGATAAAAAATTGATACTGCTTAATTTATAAGCAATGTAAAGACTGGAAATCTGAGGTGATTAATTTCTGAGACATAAATAGCTTTCTAAAACGCAAATAAAACATAACAATAATCATAAATATTAATGCTCCTAACATAATCCACTTTTCCTAACTGATTTTTGCTTTCTGATCCACCTGGGGTACAAGAAACCTATTTTCATATATGAAGTTTTGCGCATTTCTCTACGAAGTACGCAAAACTTGTTTCATACAATTTTATTTTTACTAATTATGAAGAAACTTTCTACTTGTTTCCTAAACAAGTATTTATGTGCACTACTGTTAGAATCCATGCGACAGAGTCTGAGTACTCATCTTCAAATATACGTTAGTATCAATAAGCTTAACTCTAAATTATTAAACATTTCTGGGAACTTGAAACTTGTTAGAGAATCGTCATATTTTGCTACAGTAGGTATTTAAATTTAGATAAATCCTCATATCATAAGTATTTTGTGTTCAATTTTAAAATTTCCATTTCGTATTACACAATCATTTTCAAAGCTCTTTGGATATATATCAATAAATTTTTTTCTACCTGTTTATGATTTCATCGTAAACTAGTGAAGAATTTCCTAAAAATATTCGAATATCCATAATTTTTACTGTTAAATATTTAATAATTATACATTAACTGAAATGCATTTATAGTACAGAGGAAATGTAAAAAGATATTGCAGGTGATGTATTATGTATCATAGGAATATGATAATAATAATAGTACAATTTAACTGAAGAGAAAAAGAAAAAAACAGATGTTTCAGCGTTTTAAAAGGGAAACGGACATCTTTTAAAGGCTTGGATGAAAGTTTTACTGTGACTCAACTCGGGGAGACCCTGAAAATTTATAGTGGAGGCGGGGTCCCTTTCTTCGTTAAACAGCTGCATTGAAGTGTGAAACGCTACCTCTCAAGTACTGTCTGTCTATGGTAAGAACAGCTCTCGCCAGTTTGTCTGCAGCTGTCTGTTGCCGTAGAAACGAGCCCTAACCCATTTTTCGTAGGGGTGTCTTGAAGACTTACTTCTGAGTTTGCCACCTTGGCGCATTTAAAGATGATTTGGCGATATTCACATTTTGTTTTAGTTTCAAGTAAAATGCTTGTTGACCCTTTGCGTCGACCCCGACATCCAATTTCCGAAAATGAAATTCGATGGCGTAGATAAAGCTTTTGCAGTCAAGAAACGGTCTTTGATTTTGCCGTGTGAGGTACAAGTCGCTAAATTTGTAATCCCTCTAGATGTACAATGAGTAAAAATAAACTTGTAGGGAAATAAATTTAAAAATCCGTGTTTATTTTTGAAGAAAAATTTTAATTTCGACATTTAAAAAAATCATGCTATTATTTTGCTTCTTTTTTGTTTATTTGTTTGCTTGCAAAATCATAGATGACATCTTAGAAATCTACTTGATTGCCCCATTCTCTTTATATAGTATAGACGCACTTCATAAATATAAAATAAATTTAATTTTTATAGTTCTCCCCTCTAGCTGATCTACCGTGAACATTCAAAGCAATTTCTTCAGTCTTTAAATGACGTTCTGCTATGTTTTTATTTCAAAATTTTCTGTTAATTTATTGCTTGTGCTTTAATAATGACTAAAAATTTCATCATTAAATGTATATAGAATCATCTTGAAAGTAAAAGCATTTTTTTACATACCCATGCTCTCAATAAATACTTTTTGCGAACATTTCTTCTTTTCTCATACCTTTAAACTAAACCAAAAGCTGGTTAATTTAATGGCGGAAGGAAGCGAAGGTGAATTAAAATCAAAACTGCTTTTTCCTTAATTTACCAGTGGTTTGGGTTGGTTTATATGATTACGGAAAGCCTCCAGGCCTAAGAGGAGGGATGCCTCCATGGAGGGCTTGCTAAGGGAAACTGGCTGTGCGCCCAAAACCGTATCATGTTGCCAAAATTTCTTAAAAGTTAAATTGCTGTCAATCCATGTTTCATCGATGTAAACGATGTGGCGTTCGTTCACTTGCTCTGAGTTTTCTCATTTCGCGTAAATAATTGTTCCTCCAAAATACAATGTGAGGTCTTTCGATAAGATTTTTTTTTTTTTTTTTTTTCTACGCATTCCAACGAAAATTCATTGAACACAAAACTTTGCACAAAGAGTCTTTTTGCCACGGGAAGTCTAATTTTTGCCTCAAGACAGGCAGTAATTTCCGCACAGATGGCACTTTCTTTTTTTTGATGTAAAAGTCTTGTATTGTCTGCCGTAGAACGCATTTGTCAAAATCGTAAATTTCACATTTATGATTAGCAGGGCTTTTACATTTCTTTCCAAGTGTATTCAGAAGTTTATTTTCACCCATTGTTGATACTTCGCTCTTCAAAACTTAAGGAAGAGGAACTACTAAAGAGTTCGCCGAAACTTCAGAAGCGCAAAATTCTGCGACACTATACACGATTTGACGTGACTGAGACTTTAAAGGTTGACCTTTCTTAAACTGGAAGGGCATTTTAAAAAATTGGCGATTAACAAAGCACTACGAAAATCAAGCTAAATAGAAGCGAATTTGAGCAAATGCTAGCACAAATGATATAACAACGAGAATAAAAAGAGCTAATAGTAATAATATAAGGCTTAAGAAAAGATGCGTGCAGCTGGAATGAAGCCGAGAAGACGAATGATAAACTTCCCTTAAGCCAACAGTCGCCAAAAACAAAATAACAATAAAGCAACCCTTGGTTCGTCCCTATTTGAAATATACTAGCCCTGTTGCTATAGCGACCGCCACTCGCCAGACACCGTGGCGGGAGCTGTTCTTACCGTAGACAGACAGTATACTTGTAAATTGGCTGATGACTCAGAACAGTAAACTGAACTTAAACTTGCTCTTATTCTAATGCCATTTCTCTAGCCTATGGCGACACCAGTCTTTAAAGGTGTGCGGAAAAAATGTCACTCGGAAAGTAAGGAACGGGAAAAAAGGAACTCTAAAATCTCGCCAAATAATGTCGCTGATTGGAGTTGAGGAAACCTGCCAAATTCTAACTTAATGGGCAGGGTTATAACAAGCGCCTGGCCCCAGCCACCACCCCAAGCTCTTATTGGACACGACTTCTGATGTCATACAGTGACGAAAAGAATTCTCTGCAGCATTTTTGTGCGCCAAAAGCTTGAGCTCGAGATCATTTAAGCGCTGAAACAGGCGAAGCAATGGAATAATTTGCCCTATTTGCGAAAAAATTACAAAAATAAAAAGCAGCTTCAGAAATATATTGTTAATATACATAATATTAGAAAAAAGGTGCAATTCGATGTGCAGTCTATAATCGTTTAGCAGTATTTTGGTCATTAGACGAATATCGAAGTCATTTGACAATAAACACTTTTTATAAGATATAAAAGTTAAGAAACAAAACAATAATACATAAAAAAGCAGAATGATAACTCCAATTGACAAAGTCAAATAAACGATATTACAAGTATTTTACGATTTAAAAGTATCTTATAACTTTATCTTATTTTTAACCACAAACGAGGAGAAATTAATGCCTAGGATTAGAAAGTAAAAAATTAATCTGACTACGAACAATTTTGATACCAAACAATCTCTTTATAACAAGCAATAAATGAAAGGAAGGTTATTTAATTATCAAACAGTTCATTTTTATAAAGAAATAACTAAATTTTACATTTATATCACTTTTAAAAACACTTCTCTGCAAAATAAACCGCTAATTCATGAAAACTGCGGCCGACATTATTAACACAGTAAGAGTTAAGTGCTATTTTTTGACATTGCTGACGAAGCAAATCTTGTTAATGGTCTCCTTTTATATGAAATTATAAAACACATTTCTTAAATATCAGTATAGCGCTATGAATTGCATTGAATACAGATTGCTTAGCCAAACACTATTAACGCATTATAAAGTTTTATCTATTCCATTAATATGATTAAACAATTTATATAAAAAGTGCCGACATATTTTCTTATTCTGTTAGGTTCGTTTTAATTGCAAATATTCTGTTACATTGCACAAATTCACATTAACACAGGAGAGAACCAAATCCAAAGTAGTTATATGTTCCTCTTGACATAACTCAAACGAAACAGATAATGGAATCTTTTCAGCCTGACGTCATAAACGGCAACCAATAAGAACAGGGGGGGTGGCTGAGGCCAGGCGCTTATATGGCCTTCGAGAAACCACGGTTATAGCGAAGGCCACGGTTATAGCGGGCTCTCTTGAAAGAGGTTTTAAGGGTAAGACGTTGAGCTGGTTGCAGCTGAGCAAGGTCATTTCGATAGCGGATTTTTTCAACTGCCCTGTGGGAAAATCCATGGAGGTAGGAAAGGGAAAATCCGCGTTTGCTTCACCCGTTTCCTTTAGGAAACCGACCCACGTCACCCGGAAGGCAAGAATTCACGGGGAGCAAATGTTACTGTCTGTCTATGGTAAGAACAGCTCTCGCCAGTTTGTCTGCAGCTGTCTGTTGCCGTAGAAACGAGCCCTAACCCATTTTTCGTAGGGGTGTCTTGAAGACTTACTTCTGAGTTTGCCACCTTGGCGCATTTAAAGATGATTTGGCGATATTCACATTTTGTTTTAGTTTCAAGTAAAATGCTTGTTGACCCTTTGCGTCGACCCCGACATCCAATTTCCGAAAATGAAATTCGATGGCGTAGATAAAGCTTTTGCAGTCAAGAAACGGTCTTTGATTTTGCCGTGTGAGGTACAAGTCGCTAAATTTGTAATCCCTCTAGATGTACAATGAGTAAAAATAAACTTGTAGGGAAATAAATTTAAAAATCCGTGTTTATTTTTGAAGAAAAATTTTAATTTCGACATTTAAAAAAATCATGCTATTATTTTGCTTCTTTTTTGTTTATTTGTTTGCTTGCAAAATCATAGATGACATCTTAGAAATCTACTTGATTGCCCCATTCTCTTTATATAGTATAGACGCACTTCATAAATATAAAATAAATTTAATTTTTATAGTTCTCCCCTCTAGCTGATCTACCGTGAACATTCAAAGCAATTTCTTCAGTCTTTAAATGACGTTCTGCTATGTTTTTATTTCAAAATTTTCTGTTAATTTATTGCTTGTGCTTTAATAATGACTAAAAATTTCATCATTAAATGTATATAGAATCATCTTGAAAGTAAAAGCATTTTTTTACATACCCATGCTCTCAATAAATACTTTTTGCGAACATTTCTTCTTTTCTCATACCTTTAAACTAAACCAAAAGCTGGTTAATTTAATGGCGGAAGGAAGCGAAGGTGAATTAAAATCAAAACTGCTTTTTCCTTAATTTACCAGTGGTTTGGGTTGGTTTATATGATTACGGAAAGCCTCCAGGCCTAAGAGGAGGGATGCCTCCATGGAGGGCTTGCTAAGGGAAACTGGCTGTGCGCCCAAAACCGTATCATGTTGCCAAAATTTCTTAAAAGTTAAATTGCTGTCAATCCATGTTTCATCGATGTAAACGATGTGGCGTTCGTTCACTTGCTCTGAGTTTTCTCATTTCGCGTAAATAATTGTTCCTCCAAAATACAATGTGAGGTCTTTCGATAAGATTTTTTTTTTTTTTTTTTTTTCTACGCATTCCAACGAAAATTCATTGAACACAAAACTTTGCACAAAGAGTCTTTTTGCCACGGGAAGTCTAATTTTTGCCTCAAGACAGGCAGTAATTTCCGCACAGATGGCACTTTCTTTTTTTTGATGTAAAAGTCTTGTATTGTCTGCCGTAGAACGCATTTGTCAAAATCGTAAATTTCACATTTATGATTAGCAGGGCTTTTACATTTCTTTCCAAGTGTATTCAGAAGTTTATTTTCACCCATTGTTGATACTTCGCTCTTCAAAACTTAAGGAAGAGGAACTACTAAAGAGTTCGCCGAAACTTCAGAAGCGCAAAATTCTGCGACACTATACACGATTTGACGTGACTGAGACTTTAAAGGTTGACCTTTCTTAAACTGGAAGGGCATTTTAAAAAATTGGCGATTAACAAAGCACTACGAAAATCAAGCTAAATAGAAGCGAATTTGAGCAAATGCTAGCACAAATGATATAACAACGAGAATAAAAAGAGCTAATAGTAATAATATAAGGCTTAAGAAAAGATGCGTGCAGCTGGAATGAAGCCGAGAAGACGAATGATAAACTTCCCTTAAGCCAACAGTCGCCAAAAACAAAATAACAATAAAGCAACCCTTGGTTCGTCCCTATTTGAAATATACTAGCCCTGTTGCTATAGCGACCGCCACTCGCCAGACACCGTGGCGGGAGCTGTTCTTACCGTAGACAGACAGTACTCTTCTGTTAAATACCAATGATTGCCGGCCTTGAAACTAAATTTCATCCATCCCTAACTGGAAGCTAACAGTTTGTTCACATTAAAGTATTGATAAATGACGAATTGTCAGTAAAGACGGCACGCGAAAGCTGCTTGTTTGCAGGACTAAATAGCTTAATAATTTGACAAGCTGTAAAAATTTAAACAGAACTGTTGGCGTAGTATAGTCTGTTATTTTTTATTACGGTTTAACGAATCTAGCAATAGTATTATATTATGCATTCCTTTATTATTAATCTATGCGTTATGTGAAATATAATTTTCCAAATACTAACGATTTATCATCAGTTAATTTATAAAACGACAAATATTTTATAGTATCAACTTTTTTTCACTTTAACGGTTTATCATGAGCTTTTTTTTTTTTAAGTCCAAAGAGACTCTGTTCCTGGAGGACTATTCTTTTCGTTTTGCGATTTTGCGTTGAATCACTATAAACGGCGAATCCCTTTTCAAACTGTTGCCACCAAATGTTAGAGTCCTGCATTATATTTGAAGAAATTAAATAATGAAAAATCTGCATAAATGTATGTATATTTCTCGCATTGTGATAAAACAACGGTACATAGAGCCATCGAATTTTGAATAACGGAATCCTCCTGCGAATATGGGCATCTGGAAGCTCAAATTTGAAATTTGTTTTATTATCTATTTCATATTTTGTAAAACTTTAACGAATTTTTGATTAACAAATTCAAGGATTTAAAAGCAAGGAATGGCAACACTATATGAAAAAAAAAATTATCTCCAGCGCGCGGAACTGTGTATCGGAATTTCTAAAGATATGCTCATTTTAAAATTATTTTGAGACATTGCTATTCAACTGAATTTTATGGTTTAAGTGCAAAGAACATGATATTTAATAAATAAAGGTAACACATAAAACGTTTAAAAAAAACGCCCCTTCGGACGTAATTTAAAACCTGAAACCTTTCAGATTTTTTTTTTGTTATTAAGTTTTTTTTTTTTTTTTTTTTTTTTTTTTTTTTTTTAATATTAATGTTGGGCCCTCAGCCGACTTCAACTTGGCCACTACTAAGGCCAGAAGTACTTGTCACTTTATTATGCAGGCAGCTAATAGGCGGGGCACCTTTGCCTCCTATGAAAGGACGGATAATTAGAACTATGTATTCCCCTGGATTCGAACCCAGGCCGGGGCTCACAAGCGGCCGAGCGGTAAAATCGCTGAACACTGGTAGTTCGGTCCGAGGTCCGAATCCCGCGAATGGGCTGGCTGCATGGGCGTTTTTGTGGTTTTCCCCATTTGAAACGCGTCTACGAGCCAGTTTCCTTTAGAAAGTTCTCCACGAAAACATCCCTCCCCTTAGGCAGATAGCCCTAGTTTGCTTTGCCGTATTCTCAATACACCACCACCATCGAACCAAGGCTGTTAGGTATCGCAGTTGGCTCCCCTAACCACTACACCGTCTGAGTGGCATTAATCATTAGTTAGTTTATAGAATATAATATTCTATACTAATTAATACAGTTATTTTTAAATAATTACCTAAACCGGCTTGGCTAGTTTTTCCCCGTCAAATACTTACTTATTCGAGGAAATAACTGAATTAAACGCTTTAAGGGTAACGTATATTTTACACTTTATTTATTTTATATTATAATTTTTCCTATATATAAATATAGATATTTCCTATATATAAATATTTCCTATATATAAATATATTCCTATATATAAATATAGATATACACGCAATCGAATCGGCTTAATGTATTTTCATTTATAGAATAATGCACTTCAGAATGTGAACAGTGAACTTTCTTCTGGTGATTATCTTCCTATGATGATCAATATTTTTGAGAAACTTGGACATCGGTGCTGAGAGCTATTTCTTTAATTCGCAAAAGCCCAAAATCTTATGAACCTGTGTTAATCATCTTAGAAATGGTGTACTGTTCTTTTCGACCTTAACTGTAGCAATTTATTCGTATGAAAAATTTTCGTGTTGCAAAATATAATAAATTCATGCGAGCCCTGTCATAAGAATAATTTAATAAAGAAGCGAAATTATCATTATATTCAGAATTGCATTTTTCGAGAGAGGTAGCAAGGAGTTCTGACTTTCTTATCGGTTAAATGTTGTTATTTCCGATTTTTAACTTGCTAATTTAACATTTATTTATTTATTTATTTAGCACAAAGGGGCGTTAGACCCAAAGGGCTATTAGTCTCAAAAAACATTTTGCGTGGTTTCACTTTCTGCGTTGATTCACTTTTCAAACTGTTGCTACAAAATTTTGCCATGCATTATATTTAAAGAAACTAAATAATGAAGATTCTGCATGAATGCATGTATGTTTCTCGCATTTTTCAAAAACAACGATACCTAGAGCCATCCAATTTTGAATAACCTAGTCCTCCAACCGAACATGAGCACTTGTAATCCTGAATTTGGAATTTGTTTTATTAGCTATTTCCAATTTTGTAAAACTTTAGCGAATTTTTTATTAACAAACTCATCGATTTAAAAGCGTACAATGGGAACACTGTACGAAAAAAAATGTATCTCCAGCGCCCGAAACTGTGTATCGGAAATTCTTAAATTATGCTCTTTTTAAATATTTTGTGATATTGCTGTTGAATTGAATTTTATGGTTAAGCGCGAAGAACATTATATTTAATCAATAAAGGTACCACACAAAATGTTAAAAAAACATCCTTTTGGGCGTAATATAAAATATTATATGGGCGTAATATATAATATAAAGCTTTCAGATTTTCCTTTACTCTCTCTCTCTCTCTCTTTTTTCATCCAAATATAAACTGTAATATTAGCAAAACTGACGTGGGTTCCTACTTACGAAAGGAGTCGAAAATTCATTGATTAAGGGGTAGAGGCTTTCTGCTTTGGAAAGAAGGAATCTTTATAAAGGATCTCGTAATTACTTTGCGCACTTGAAAAGCACGTAAATTCTATGCACTTATAATCTATAACTTGGGATTACAGTGTCTAATCAACACCTTGAAAGAACGGTACTGGTACTTACTAGGTAAAATTGTATCTCTCATTAAGGCTTTTATTTATGGGATCGACATTTCACATCGACACTGCATATGATCGACAAGGCATAACGTCGACACACGTAAAGTCAACACTGACATACAAACGATAGTTATCAGCACAAACGACATGGTAAAAAAGAAATTTTAATAATGGTATAATAATAAATAAAAGAATTATTGCACATTTTTTACGTATACAGAATCTTCACAGGCATACAGTCGACACCACTTACAGTTTGCCTATGTATAATCGGCATTTTCATAATGGCCAACCGTGTGTAACCAAGAAAGTAAGAATTTGATACAATTAGCAATTTCCAGGGTACCTGCATAAGATCGACAACGATGCAAATCGAAACCGGTTATTGAGCTGTTGTTTTGATCGTACACATTACCGATCGTGGGCGTCATTTTCGTCATTACGAAAGAAAGATTTGAAATATTAGAGGGAACTATTATGTGTCCACAAGAGACAACATTTTTCGTTTATTTAACAGTTGTAAAAGTGGGCCACTTGTAACCGAGAGCTGAACTCTGGTAGTTCAGTCTGAATCAATCTCTGCGAATGAGCTGGTTGTATAGATATTTTCAAGGTCTTATGTGTAATGTATACAAGGCAGCTTCTCTCAAAAAGTCCCCCATGACGCAACCCTCCTCTAAAGCAGATCTCTCGCAATTTTCTAATAAACATACTAGTATAAAAGTTTTTTTTTTTTTTAATATATACATATATATATATATTATATATAGTAAAAGAAGCTTTGTCCCTGAAAGACTACTGTTTTCGTTTTGCGATTTTGCGTTGAATCACTATAAATGTCCGTTTTTCTTTTCAAACTGTTGCCACCAAATGTTAGTCCTGCATTATATTTGAAGAAATTAAATAATGAAAAATCTGCATAAATGTATGTACATTTCTCCTATTGTGATGAAACAACGGAACATAGAGCCATCGAATTTTGAATAACGTAATCATCCTATGAATATGGACATGTGGAAGACCAAATTTGAAATTTGGAATTTGTTTTATTATCGATGTCATATTTTGTAAAACTATAAAAATTTTTTAGTAGTAAACTCAACGATTTAAAAGGGAGCAATAGCAGCACTCTACGGGGGGGGGGGAAACCTTTTTGTCTCCAGCGCGCGGAACTATGTATCGGAAATTCTAAATGTATGCTGCGACATTGCTATTGAACTGAATTTTATGGTTTAAGTGCTACGAAAATGATATTTAATAAACAAAGGTAACACACAAAATGTTAAAAAAAAAAAAAAAAAAAAAACGCCCCTTTGGACGTAATTTAAAATCTGAAAACTTTCAGAATTTTTTTTTCCCCAATGGCGTGGTAAAATGAATCATTAAAAACGAAGCTGAGCTTCTTAATATCATTTTGCAGCTTTAGAATGATACCGCTAATTTGATTATCCAGAACTTGAAATATTGAATAAATTTGAGTTAAATAAAATTCAAAATTAATGCAAAAGAATTTGTTTTAGCAAATTTCATATGTGTTTTCAGCTATAAACTATATTTTTTCTTTTTGCGTTTGTTGAGAGTGAAACAGGTTATGTTCTGCTGTTTTGTAATTTTTAATTAGGATCGTAACAGAAATGTTTCTTGGCGAAGAGGTGAAAACTATTGAAAACAGTCAATTTTCTATTTATGAGAAAACTTTATTATGACTTTGGTGATTAAAAAGTACATATAAATATAATATTTCTCATTTTTCATGTTTTAAATAATTAGCAAGAAATATGGATTCGAATGCAGCAATTGTAGTTGTAATTCTAAATGAACTATTTATAGCATTGTTATCAATGAAGCAACAATCGTATAATTAAAAAAAAAATGAATGCAAAATTCTATTCTTATTGTTTTGAGCTCAAGTTCTATGTTTCAAAAGCTTTCAAGTCTGAATTAATTACTTTTCAGACTTAAAATTTCAGTATAACTTTTGTATTTCAAATTTTGTTAGCTTGTTAGCAGTTTCTTAGCAGTTCTAAAACAAATATCATGCAGAATTTTAGCAGTATTACAAAAGGACTCAAAAAGAGCTGACAAGGAAACTTCTCCGCCAATCTTTTGGGTTTTTTAATTGTTGAAGTGTATGGAGTCAAAATTAAAGCTACTAACAACCAGTTTTGAAGGTTTTCATTGCTTAAAACATTTGTAATTTTTAATAAGCGTCCTGTTTATGAGGAAATGACAATTCGGATAATAAGTATAATAACGTCCACTGCTAAGACAAGATTCATGATGCGAAAATATCCTAGATCTATTTTCTTGGTTTAAAATTTTAGCCATTTATGGTGGAATATTTTCAATTATAAAGCATTCGTGGCAGTTATTAATTATGAATGAAATAAATCCTAATAAGCAGATTTTGTAGCATTGCCCACTTTTGTATTTGAATGCAAATACGAAAGGGTTGCATTAGGTAAATATTTGATTAAAGGTATAATTTACAACTAAGTGAGAACCCATGAATCAAAAGTAATGTTATACAATGTCGCTTCTCAGAAATTGTAAGTAGAACGGAATGATTTCTGAAAAATCAATCAAATTTTAAGTTGTTCTGAAAATGTTTTCTACAACAAAATTTACTTGACAGAGCCATCACAAAAATGCTGCTTATTATTAAATCGTCATTTTGAGGAGCTGGATTAGAATTTCATATTTCTTTTTCATCAGTGGCATTTTGTTGTTCACCTTATGTCATTTGGCGATCAAAATATTTGGACCGAGTTTAGACTTTTCGGCAAATATTCAGTGTTTGCTATAAAACTTGGCCAGAGAACGGGAGACCACTAGAGAGGAAAAAATAAACAATGAAAAGAGTCACACTGGCAAAAATTATTGTGGAATATACCCCTTATAATAATCAGAACAGATTTATATGAATTTAGCAAAACTACGATACAGTAATATATCATTGATAAAAGTATATCCAAGGAGAAAATATTCATATTATTATATAATGTTCCCTTAAAAAGAATGTAATATTTAGCAATCATAGTGTTACGAATTTGGTATTTAAAAAGCTAATGTTAGTTCAATTACAAATTAAATGGTTTTATTTCTCGCGTAGTGCAGCGCGTGACGAATATTAAAAGAAAGCCAAGCCGGAAAATTGAAAATACAAGAGCGCGTGCATTAAATAAATAAATATCTCTTTTTGATTTCGAGAAAGTACTGGAAAATTCTAGCGCGTGATTTTAAATCTTATAAAAGGAGGAAAACATCTCAGTTTGTAGTAGCTGCTTAGTTTGTTGTTGTTTAGAAAACTGCTCTTGTTGATTGTAGCGAATTCGCGGATTAGCGTTCTTTAGCTGTTTTGAATTACGTTCTATTGGATATTTGAGTAGTTAAAAGATAACTACTGTGAGATATTGTAATACTGCATGATAATTTGAGAAAATTTAAGTATTTTTGTTGTGATAATAATAAATTTTTGTTCATTTTTCATCGGACTTGTGCATTCATTTCATAACGAACCCGTACGCACGCAACAATACTTAGTATTGCCGATTTTTCAAGAAAATTCACAAGGTTTTGCAAGAGAGTACACCATTCAATACTTTTCAAATGAGTCGCATTTGATCAAACAAACCATAGGCTTATACACAACCGTCCAGGAGTAATTTAATTAGGTATTTTTTTTTTTTAAATGGTAATATGCAAAATATAGAATTAGTACTAAATATGCATAAATTTTAGACTTGATTTTATTTTAATTATAAGATCAAGGACACTTATAACATAATATTCACGTCAAGAAGGCTCGTGCTTTCGTGGTGTAGTGGTCTGTACGCTGGGCGCGTATTCCAGAGCCCCGCGGTTCGATTCCCGGCAAGGGCGTTGCTCATTTTTCAAGTCTCCTGCTTCCATAAAATATCGAATGTCTCTACAATGTAAGTAAAGAAATATTCGACATAACAGACATTTAACTTTCTCTTATAATATAAATTTTGCGTGGGAACAGTTTTACATTGAGCTGGAAATACGTTTATGTATTCTGCAGTAAAAATTTAATTAATTCAATTAATTATTTATGTATACTGAAAATTGATTTTTCATTTTATGTAAAATTTATCTGGCGAAATTGAATTTAGAAATTTTCTTCATTGGCTATAATTTTCTTCCTTCTGCAGAGATTGGTATATAAACGAGACATATTTTGTCGAATGCCGTAGCACACTGTCTATTTATTTATACGATGTTCCCATCATCGCACGTTTTGCGATCCTTTTGTATTAATATATTCAAAAATTTAAAGTGCTATTACGTAAATTACAGCATTATATGTTACATGAAGGGGATTAAATTGAATCCAAATTCAAAATATTTACATTTCTTTTCATTCATATTTCGAGCAATTTTATTTTCATACATTTGTGTTCTATATTCTTAAGCAGAATACATAATGCAGCTCATCAGCGCTCCAGCGGTCGCTTAACACTGATAGTTCGACAGGGGCTCAAATCCCAGCAAGCAAGCTGGTTGCAAGATAATTTAGTTATATCATCATGTGTAGGGTATATACGATCAAGTTTCCTTTTCTCATACTTCATGAAAACCTCCACGAAGGCATTCCTTCTCTTAGACAGTCAGTTCACGTGCTTTACCATGATTCAAATAACCAAAGAAGAAATGAGGAGAAAATGCAGTAGATACTGATGAAGTTGAATTTTTTGAATTTTAAAATTTGCAATTTGCTAGGAAAGACGAATCTTCTGCTCAAGCGCTTGCAAAAATTTTGAAAATTCAAAATTTGCGAATCTATGGGCGACGTCCTTGATTAATTACATCAAATGCTTCTAATAATTCTTCTAATAAGTATTTTAGTTTTTAACATAAAAACTCTAAAACTGCGGGGACTGTAAATAATCCAAAGATATTTAGAAATACAACAAGATCCGACAGTTGAGGAAAATTGAAAAATACACTAATTATCATAAGAGATGAACAGAAAATAATTATAATGTAAGAAAGAAAAATTTTCTTCTTTCTTTTTGTTTATTTTCACAATTTAAAAAAAAAATATATATAAATCTAAAATTTGGTTACTTAGGGAAATTGCTATAAATTAAGTATAAAACAAATCAGTGCGAGAATGGTTTTGCATACGAACTGAGACTGCAACACATTTCAACCAGTTTTAACCAGCTTCAGATGTTAAAAAGTTCCATAATTAAGATCTTATTGTAAATGCAAAAAGTTTAAATCTTGGCATAAAATTAAATAACATGGTCATTTAAAGCCCGAATATTGGAAAATATCATAATTAAGAATTTTTAACTTTTTGCAATAGCATACGTACAAAATAATGATCAACAATTGATTTAAGGCTTTCATACGAATTCAATAATCCGAATGAAATGTAAAAGATTATTACTATTCTAATTTATATTGAAAGTTGTTACACGACCTTGAAAAATCAATATTATAATTTATAAGGCACACATGTTACTGAAATTATTAAATGCCACAAAAATGCAAATATAATGAGACTTTTCTAATGCGACCACTAACGGCGGCTTCAAGCGATTTTTAAGCCACTTATATAGATGGTTGCATTAGAGAGGCAAATGTATAAAAGCCTGTTTATTTATGTTGTAGGAAACACTTTTGGAGTTCGCCGTCATGAGATTCTCTGTACTTATATGTAAAACAGTTACAAATAATACGTCTTACTAAAATGATCTGACATATTTAGGTTTCTAAAATTATGTCAAAAATTTAAAAAAGGAAATCTAACAGAAAAAAATCCTGATTTGGTTAATTTAAAGAAATTAACACAGTTTATGATAAATAAAACATTAATTAAAGCATCACAGGATTCAGTATGAGAAAAGATTAGCATGATCATCAAATCATATTGTTACGAATTTGGTATTTAAAAAGCTAATGTTAGTTCAATTATAAATTAAATGGTTTTATTTCTCGATCAGTGCAGCGCGTGACGAATATTAAAAGAAAGCTAAGCCGGAAAAATTAAAAATACAAGAGCGCGTGCGTTAAATAAATAAATATCTCTTTTTGATTTCGAGAAAGTACTGGAAAATTCTAGCGCGTGATTTTAAAATCTTATAAAAGGAGGAAAACATCTCAGTTTGTAGTAGTTGCTTAGTTTGTTGTTGTTTAGAAAACTGCCGTTGTTGATTATAGCGAATTCGCGGATTAGCGTTCTTTAGCTGTTTTGAATTACGTTCTATTCTACATTTAAGTAGTTAAAAGATAACTACTGTGAGATATTGTGATACTGCATGATAATTTGAGAAAATTTAAGCATTTCTGTTGTGATAATAATAAATTTTTGTTCATTTTTCATCGAACTTGTGCATTCATTTCATAACGAACCCGTACGCACACAACAATTTTTGGTGTCAGAAGTGGGATTTGAATGCCAATAACAAGAGCGATGGAAGAGCAATTAAGGCATTTAATATCAGCCTTTGCCTCATTTAAAGAAGAAATGAAATTGGGCCAGGAATCCGTTAAAGGAGAAATGAAATTGGGCCAGGAATCCGTTAAGGAAGAGATGAAATCTCTTAAAAATGAGATGAAAGCAGGTCAGCACGAAATGAAAAGAGAAATTACCTGCGTAATAGAAAATAAATTTGAGGCTATGGAAGGCAGAATAGACGCGGTTGAAACTAAAGTTGGACAAATAGAAGAAAGAGTTTCTTCGGTAAAAGAACAAGTAGAAGAAAGAATTTCTTCTGTAAAAGAACATATAAGAGAGAGAGTTTCTGCCGTCGAACAACAAATTCATGATAGGGTTTCTGCTGCCGTCGCCAAAGAAGTTGACAGCCTAAAGAAGTGCATAGCGACGGTAGGAAACAATTCTGAAGGTTTCAAATTTTTATCGATGCCTGCTCGTTCCGTTCTGAAACTATCTACATATGATGGGAAGACCTCCTGGCAGGTGTATAGGACACAATTTTCTATCGTTGCGGATGCGAATGGATGGGATTCCCAAGCTAAGGCCTGTCATCTCGCCGCTTCTCTGAGAGCAGACGCAGCGGATATCCTGCAGACGCTTCCCGAAAATCAAAGGCTAGATTTCGAAGCTCTATCCGGCGCTTTGGAGCTGCGCTTCGGCGAGAAATGTTTAAAAGACTACAGCAGGCTCCAATTAAAATCTCGTCAACAGAAGCTCACCGAAACGCTTCAGGAGCTCGCCACGGATGTTGAAAGGCTGTCACATCACGCCTTTTCGGAGTGCCCGACAGAAACAAGGGAAATCCTGTCCCTGCAATATTTCATCGATGGCATCCGGGACCCTGAAATACAAAAAGCACTGCGAATGGCGGATGTTAAAGATCTGAAAAGCGCTTTAGTGTATGCCATGAAATTTGAGGCAGCCCAGCAAGCCACCCGTCGAGACCGCCATCCAGTCAGAGCTGCTCAAGTCCAGGAGCCAGGGGATCAAGTCACTGCTTGTCTAGACGATTTAACTAGACAACTGAACGCCTTGAGACAGAATATTGGTGACAAGAAACCGACCGTAAAGTGCTGGAACTGCGGTGCTGAAGGACACATCCGACGAAACTGCAGAACACCCCAGGGCACGGATGCTAAGACCGCTCCTAACAAACAGCAGGGAAACTAATTAGTGGCCATCTCGCGGGGCGGAGGTTGCCAGATCATGAAAGGCCCCAGTTTAAAGCGCTTCAGATTTCTGCAGTGAGAGGCGGCAGTAATGGACTTTTCATAATAGGACATATTAATGGAGTTCCCTGCAATATGACGATAGATACAGGAGCCAACGTTACCATCATCCGAAAAGATTTGGCTCAACAACTGGAAAGCAAACTTATCTGGACGCCGCCCTGCGTTACCCTACAGACTGTGTCCGGTGAGAAGATCAACATTGATGGAAAAGTAAATGTTAACATCACGTTTGGAAGTGCCGCTTACCATCACACGGCATATGTAGCAGAGATCACTGATTCTTGCATACTCGGATTGGACTTTCTAAGGAAATACAATTTTTCCTTGGACTTTAAAAATAACGAATTGCATTCTACATCTGAGGACATAGCGTTATTTGGAGTCAATGATGAAGTTAAATCTGTCCATAAAATCATAGCACAAGACAATATCACAATACCGGCAAGAACAGAAATTTTACTTCCTGGATCCATAGCCGAAAACAGAAATTTCCGTTACGGCATCATAGAATATCCCAATAACTGTAATAGCCCAAAAGGAGTACTAGTAGCCTCAACACTCGTCGACCTATCCAGAACGGTTATCCCGGTGAGAGTCGCCAATGTAACTGAGAAGGGGAGAATTATTAGGAAAGGTGAAGTGGTTGCAACATGTACTCCAGTAACCACCGTTGAAAGAAAGAGTAACATCCAAGAATCCGTGTCCTCAGAGAGAATTACATCGGAGTTATTGCAGAATGCGCAATTAAACGATAAAGAGAGGAATGCTGCCGATCGCGTCATTAAAGATCTTCAAGTTGTTTTCTCCCGCTCGTCTTCTGACGTGGGTCGAACTAGTTTGACACAACATAGAATAGATACCGGCGATCATCCCCCGATCAAGCAACATCCAAGACGTCTACCGTTTGCTAAACAGGAAGAGGTGCGAACACTGTTAAAAGATATGAAAGAAAGCGATGTCATCGAGCCTTCAGTAAGTCCATGGGCATCTCCCATCGTCCTAGTCAGAAAGAAAGACGGCTCAACAAGATTTTGCGTCGACTATCGCCGGTTGAATGAGGTTACGAAGAAAGACAGTTACCCTCTTCCTAGAATATACGACATTCTAGACACTCTTTCTGGCAGCAAGTGGTTCTCAACACTTGATTTAAAGAGTGGGTATTGGCAGGTAGAAATACAGCCTGAAGACCGAGAAAAGACGGCATTTACTACGGGACAAGGGCTTTGGCAATTCAAGGTGATGCCGTTTGGACTGTGTAATGCGCCGGCAACATTCGAACGTCTTATGGAAACTGTTTTGAAAGGCCTTTCCTACGAAGCCTGCCTCATATACCTGGACGACATCATCATCGTCGGAAAGAGTTTTGAAGAACATTTAGAAAATCTTAGGAAGGTGCTTCAGAAACTGAAAGAAGCCAATCTGAAGCTGAGTCCCGCTAAATGCAAATTGTTCCGAAAGGAAGTGACTTACCTGGGACATGTCATCTCTGCAGAAGGTGTGCGCACGGATCCTGAAAAGGTATCAGCCGTTAAATCCTGGAAACGTCCCGAAAATGTCCATCAGCTGAGAAGCTTCCTAGGGCTTTGCACCTACTATAGGAGATTCGTGAAGGACTTTTCTTCCATCGCAAGACCCCTTCACAAGCTGACAGAGAGCAACCAAAAGTTCTTGTGGACAAAAGAATGCGACGATGCATTTAACAACTTAAAGGAGGCTTTAACATCTGCTCCAATCCTGACGTATCCTCAGCTTGACCGACCATTTATTCTCGACACCGACGCGAGTAATGAAAGTGTTGGTGCTGTTTTGTCCCAAGAAATAGACGGCCAAGAACGTGTAGTGGCATACTGGAGCAAGTGCCTGTCTAAACCGGAGAGGAATTATTGTGTCACCAGGAAAGAGTTGCTCGCCATAGTCAAAGCTGTAGAACAGTTCCATCACTATCTATACGGCAGAAAATTCCTGCTCCGCACCGATCATGCATCATTGACCTGGCTTTTAAATTTCAAGAATCCTGAGGGTCAAATAGCCAGGTGGATACAGAGACTCCAAGAATATGACATCACTATCCGTCATCGTAAGGGATCATCACACGGAAACGCCGACGCCCTGTCTAGAAGACCTTGCCAAGAAAGCTGCCGATATTGTTCCAGGGTGGAAGCGAAATACGAGCTGCTGACTCCGGTCGCAAGACAAATTACAACATCAACATCGGCTGATCGAGAACCGTGGAGTGATGATGAAGTCAGGAAAGACCAGCTGGAAGACCGCGACATTAAACCCATAATTGATTTAATGGAGTCATCAAACAGAAAACCTATCTGGCAGGACATTTCTATCTGTAGTCCTACAACCAAACAATATTGGGCACTCTGGGATTCACTTCACATTCGAAACGGCGTCTTATACCTGAAATTCGAATCGGATGATGGGAAGACGTTCCGATGGCAACTTATACTTCCAAGATCCCGCATTCCTGATGTCCTTAAAGAGTTACATAGCACCCCTACTGGAGGTCACTTTGGAATAATGAAGACCTTGCAGAGAGTTCGTGAGCGTTTTTACTGGAATAATGCAAAGGATGACGTGCAAAAGTGGTGCCGATCTTGCGATGCCTGTGCAGGTCGGAAAGGACCGAGGAGACGCAGCCGAGGCAAGCTGCAACGTTACAACGTAGGGGCGCCTTTTGAACGTATCGCCTTTGACATCCTGGGACCTCTGCCACGAACTGCTGATGGCAACAAATACATACTCGTTGTCATTGATTACTTCACCAAGTGGCCTGAAGCTTATCCTATTCCTGATCAAGAGGCTGTCACAGTAACTGAGGTAATGATACAGCACTGGATTTCCAGGTTCGGAGTGCCTCTTCAGTTACATTCCGATCAGGGAAGGAATTTTGCCTCGGCAGTAATCAAAGAACTATGCAAACTACTCGGCATTGACAAAACTCAAACGACGCCATTGCATCCCCAGTCGGACGGCATGGTAGAGAGGTTCAATCGAACCATCCTTAATAACCTCTCATTAGTGGTTTCCAGAAACCAACAGGACTGGGACAAGAAATTACCACTCTTTTTACTGGCTTACCGCAGTGCTGTCCACGAGACTACCGGCTATTCTCCATCACAGATGCTCTTCGGTCGTGACCTTCGTCTGCCTTGTGATCTATTGTTTGGCCGTCCTCCGGATGCTCCTTCATCGTCTGAGGAATATATTCAAGATCTCCAGGCCCGGTTTGAAGTGATGCACAACTTTGCACGAGAGCGAGTCAACTTGGCGACGGAGAAGATGAAGACCCGCTACGACACAAGAGCTACTGAACATCAGTTCCACGAAGGAGACAAGGTGTGGTTGTGGAATCCGACTCGACGGAAAGGACTTTGTCCGAAATTACAGTCACCTTGGGATGGCCCGTATACAGTCCTAAAAAGGCTGAATGACGTCGTGGTTCGGATTCGTAAGTCTTCGAACTCTAAACCTAAAGTCGTTCATTACGACAGGTTAGCTCATTACTATGGCCATAGTACGTAATGTAAATAATTGTAAATAGTATCAGACCATGGTCCTTTTTGTTTATAAATGTGTATTTAGTATTTGATTTGTATTTAGTATTTGTTTTGTATTTAGTATTTGATTTGTTTAAGTTAGTTATTGCATTTATTGTTTATATTGTTTGATATTGTAATGTAATGTTTATGCCTCAGTTGCATTTATGCCACAGTTGTAAGTTTAGCTTCCTGTCCAGGGATTGTACTGCCCGGGACGTGCAGTCCTTGGGAAGGGGGCAGTGTTACGAATTTGGTATTTAAAAAGCTAATGTTAGTTCAATTATAAATTAAATGGTTTTATTTCTCGCGCAGTGCAGCGCGTGACGAATATTAAAAGAAAGCTAAGCCGGAAAAATTAAAAATACAAGAGCGCGTGCGTTAAATAAATAAATATCTCTTTTTGATTTCGAGAAAGTACTGGAAAATTCTAGCGCGTGATTTTAAAATCTTATAAAAGGAGGAAAACATCTCAGTTTGTAGTAGTTGCTTAGTTTGTTGTTGTTTAGAAAACTGCCGTTGTTGATTATAGCGAATTCGCGGATTAGCGTTCTTTAGCTGTTTTGAATTACGTTCTATTCTACATTTAAGTAGTTAAAAGATAACTACTGTGAGATATTGTGATACTGCATGATAATTTGAGAAAATTTAAGCATTTCTGTTGTGATAATAATAAATTTTTGTTCATTTTTCATCGGACTTGTGCATTCATTTCATAACGAACCCGTACGCACACAACAATATTATTATTTAGGTTATAGCAAAGTACCATAAGCTTATCTGCTGAAGTGGATATGGATGCCTTCATGGAGGACTGTTTATAACGAGGAGTTGATACAAAAATTATTTCATACGTCTAATAGAAACTGACTCGTATTTATGTTACACATGGAGAAAACCACGAAAATTTCCTGGTAAGCAGCACATCCGCCATGGTTTGAACGCCAGTCGAACTACCAATATTCAACGATTTTTACCTCTCGGCTGCTAGTGGTCGAAGGTCATTTAAGTTATTCTCTGAATTTCAAAGTTATCGGTCTATGCTTTATTACACGATTGTTCATGCTCACATTTTTGGAAACTAGAGATAAATTAAAAACTGGAATTCTGGATAACCAAGTTAAATAATTAAATTCATTTAATTTTCCTTTTTGATACGTTTTAGGTTATGAATACGAAAAGCTCCCACGTATGATTTATTTGGAGCTGAATTGAGAGAAGAATGAATAAGTTTCTTTAATTTGGTTTGGTTTACTTGACTATAACAAAGCGCACGAAAGTTATCTGCCTAAGAGAAGGGTTGCCTTCGTGGAGGGCTTCCTTAGAAAAACTAGCTCGTAACCACGTTATATAGGGGAAAAACCACGAAAAGCTGCTTGACTAGGAATCGAACCTAGATCTAACAACCAGGGTATTCAGCAACTTAATCGCTCGGCCGCTTTTAAGTTTTCATAAGCTTTACACGTAATTTTAATTAATATAACTACTATGAGTAAAAATCCTTTCTAAGATATCCATCCATGTTTCAACCTATCAGCGGCCCAGCGGTAAAGACGCTGGACACTGGTAGTTCGGTCCGAGGTTCCAATCCCGCGAACGGGCTGGCTGCATGGGCACTTTCGTGGTTTTCCCCATGTGTAATATGTATACGAGCCAGTTTTCCTTAGAAAGTTCTCCACGAAGGCATCCCTCCCTTTAGGTAGATAGTCTTCGTGTGCTTTGCCATAATTGAATAATCCTAATCCATCCATGGTTCTAGTTGATTTTTTGGTATTCTGTGAAGATCATCACCCTAGAAAGATGATATTTCAGTGCAAGTGTTTGTTTACACCTATAGAAATGCCTTTCACTTTTGGTAGTGACCGTCTTAGGGAGATGATCGCCAATCATTTATGGGCTACTAGACGGTCCGGCTCTGAGTGGATTACGCATTGGTGCATTGTAAAATGGATTAAATCCTCTCTAAGACGATCATCCACGTTTTTAATTATTTTGGTCTTTGGTGGAAGTGGTCGTCTTAAAGAGATAATGCTCGGTACAAGTGGTAATTTCTACTCTGGGAAATTATTTTGGAAGATTTCGCCATAAGAGGGTTCATTGCATATTAAATGTTTAAATCCAGATCACGTGGTTATAGGATCCATTTTAATTAGATTTTAAAATTTTAGTAAAATAAAAAATCTGAAATGTTTCAGATTTTAAATTACGTCCAAAGGGGCCTTTTTTTTAACATTTTGTGTGTTACCTTTATTTATTAAATATCATGTTCTTCGCACTTAAACCATAAAATTCAGTTTAAGAGCAGTATCGCAAAATAATTTTAAATTGAGCACATTTTTGGAATTTCCGATTCACAGTCTCACGCGCTGGAGATAAAAATGTTTTTTCTGTACAACGTTGCCATGGCTCGCTTTGAAATTCTTGAGTTTGTTAATCAAAAATTCGTTAACGTTTTACAAAATATAAAATCGATAATAAAACAAATTCCAAATTTCAAATTTGGGCTTCCAGATGCCCATATTCGCAGTAGGATTACGTCATTCGAAACTCGATGGCTCTAGGTACCGCTGTTTTATCACAATATTTGGTGGCAACAGTTTGAAAAGTGAAACGGACATTCAGAGTGATTCGACGTAAAATCGCAAAATGAAAACAATAGTCCCTGAGAGACTAATAATTTTGGACTAATAATTTTGAAATAAACCTCTTAATTTTAATAACTGTGGTATTCTTGTTTTCAAACTTAAGTGCAAAATTAAACAAGTGTTTCCTGTGCAGATACGTTACTTTAATTAAAATCAAATGAGAAAAAAAAATATGCGAAAATTAATTTTCTAAAAAATTTAGTACTTATCGCAAACCGTAACTTGAAATTGCATCTACAACTTTTTCTTATACCAAAGCTCAGGATGAATTAGTTTTCTGTTGTGCGTCAATAAATGCTTCATTAAACCGCAGCTTAAGGCTATATCTACATGCGGTGCGATGAGAGTAATTACTAAAGACCTGACAATGACCGATGCTGGACAACCCGCCTTCCCGGCTAGCTTCCATCGCGAAAGCTTTCCCCGCTAAACACCCCTCTATTTTTAACCTTAAGGAAGAAAGCAGCAGCTAACAAATCGTCTTGCTTCTACTCGCACATGTTTCCGGTAATCCGAAGTTACGGTTGTTGAGATAAAACTTTTATCACCCAGCTTGGCGATCTTTCTAAACATGTTTTATATTTCCCAAATCAAACGAAGGGTGACATTTTTTCCGTTCCTTTTTTTCCTGGGACATTCTTTACGTTTCCCTTTTTTCCGGGTGACATTTTCTTCTACAACCTCTTTAAAATATATCCGCTTTTCCTAACTGAGAAGTTTTTCTTTAAAATTAAATTTCAAAGTGATCTCAAATATAATTCTTCATTATAAAGGTAAGTTATTGATTTGTAATATCTAAATTAATCATAAACTAAACTCTTATAATTTAAAACTTGCTAAAAATTCAATTCAGCTAAACTTTTAATCCATTTATCTGAAAAATCCAAAATTATCACAATTAATAATGCAAATGTCTACTGATATTAATAACGTATTGTTATATTAACATGAAATATTTTTCCATACATTAAGAAATCACATGACAGGACAAAATTAAAAACAAAATTTTTTAAACACGTCCTGCGCTATAGTACAGGATCGATCAACCAATCAATCGGCTCGACAATCGAAAATCAATCGACTTGAATGGAGCTCATCAACATCTAAAAAGCGTTTCTATTAATATGCAAGATATGAGAAACAAGTTTGAAGACAATATGAAAGAAGTTGAGTTTATTGCAAATAAATGGGGCATAGAAACTAAATTTGAAAAATAAAAGAGAAATAAAGAACCTAAAACACTGTCATTGTTAACAAATACGGAAATTATTAATAACGTTTCAAAAATACAGAAAACATATAAAGAAGACTTGCACTGGAAGTACAGCTTTTATTATTTATAAATACTTTCAGAACAGAAATCTAAAATTTGAAATCCTTTAAGGATTTAGCTAAATTAGCAATGGTAAAATATTATGACATGACAAGCAGTTATTCGGGAGTGTGCAATTCACTTATATTGTATTTAACATTACCTGTAACCACAGCCACGAGTGAGAGGTCATTTTCACTACTGAAACTAATAAAAACATATTTAAGAAATAGTATGATACAAGATCGGTTGTCAAACCTTTCACTATTGAGCGTTGAAGCTGAGATGGCTGAGAAAATGGACGTCCAAGTATTGATAAATAATTTTGCGGAAATGAAGGTTAGGAGACGCAAATTTTAAAATTATTTTTAAAGTATTTTTTTTTTTTTTCATTTATGATGAATTTGGTCACCAAAGTTATCATTACACTTATTGAGGAAGGAAAAAATTAGAGAAGAAGAGTAGTACGGACTGAGGAAAATTAAAAGGAAACAGTAAAAAAAAAATTAGCATTCATATTTTTTATAAAAATTATGTATTCAAGTAGTTCAGTGTACCAAAAGGTTTTTTAAACAGACAGAAAAAAACTTTACCATATTATGATAAATATATTTTATATTTAACAAATGTATCATTTACATTATAAAAGTTCTTATTTATTACTTGTATATTATTGCATAAATCATGTTCGTAAATTGAGTAAATCACACAGTACTATACATTAATGTAATAGCTTTTCTGAACGTCTTGTTGTTTCTTGTCTGTCTGTTTATAATATAACTAATTATTTATAAGTTTGCTAACTTAAGCGAAAAAACTTAGATAGGCGTAGATTTTATATAAAAATTTAAAACATTAGTATGTAAAACTTCTTGTATTTTATATAAAAATCTCCGCGAATCTAGGCTTTCTTCCTTTTCTTAGCGGCCCACCAGCGGCCGAGCGGTAAAGTCGATGAACACTGGTAGTTCGGTCCGAGGTTCGAATATCGCGAACGGGCTGGTTGCATGGGTGCTTTCGTGATTTTCTCCAAGTGTAACGTGTATACGAGCCAGTTTCCCTTAGAAAGTTCTACATGAAGGCATCCCTCCCCTTAGGCAGATACCCCAGCGTGCTTTGCCATAATTAAATACACCACCACACCACTTCCTTTTCTTAATGCTATACGTCGACATGTTCCTTTTTTTATATAGACTTATTCATTTATTATCAGTATGCATCTCAGTGAAAGGAGAGAAAAATCTGTCTCTCGCACTCACACACAAAGTCTTAAGTAACTGAATTACACTCATGTCCATAAATTAAGGATAATTCGGAGTCACGCGGATATTGAACTCTAAAATAAATATATCACTTCTAACATCACTATACACACCTTCAAGAATCATATGCAAATTTCAGGAAGTAATCAGATGACACCGATGGTACGTCACAATGACGAGAGTGTAAGAGAGTGATATATAAGGAATACAGACAAAGAAGTAAAATTGTTCGCAGGCGCTTTATAAGCATTTCAGTGCAATAACCGAATAGTTATGACACAAAGGACGCATTTGGATGATTTTTTACGTGGTAGAAGTATCGGTCGTCTGGAATGTGGGCGTACCCAACTGGAAGTATCAGACGAACTTGGAATTGCCCAGAGTGTCATCTCCAGGCTTTGGCAACGATTTCAGTGCAATAACCGAATAGTTATGACACAAAGGACGCATTTGGATGATTTTTTACGTGGTAGAAGTATCGGTCGTCTGGAATGTGGGCGTACCCAACTGGAAGTATCAGACGAACTTGGAATTGCCCAGAGTGTCATCTCCAGGCTTTGGCAACGATTCCAAGATGATGGTAATGTGAGTAGACGTTACAGCACAGGTCGCCTCAGAGTTACAACGCCGAATGAGAACCGGTATTTGGCAGTTAGTGCCAAAAGAAACTGGCGGAGCACAGCCTCAGACCTGTCTCGTCAGATTAGGCAGATTGGTCTTATATGCTCGTAGACCTGTCAGATGCGTTCCACTTACTGCAACTCACTGTGGCCTGCGGTTAGCCTGAAGTAGAGAGCATGCATTGTGGACACCGCAACAGTGGGCTTGTGTGATGTTTTACCGACGAGTCCAGGTTTAGATTGCAGTGTGATTCTCGTCGGACTTTCAAATGGAGAGCTCCAGGTACCCGTTACCACCAAGAAAACATCATTGAACGACACCGTTATGGTGGTGCAGGAGTGCTCGTTTGGGGTGGAATTATTCTGGATTCCAGAACTGACCTGCATGTTCAAATTGGAACCCTGACAAGCCAAATCTATCGGGACGTCATTCTGGAACAACATGTACGTTCGTTTCGGAGCGCCATGGGCGCACAATTTGTGTTTATGGATGACAACGCCCGTCCTCACCGTGCAAACCTTCAATCGGAATGCCTTCAGTCGGAAGATATCACCCGTATGGACGGGCCAGCATTCCTCACCGGACTTGAAGCCAGTAGAGTACGTGTGGGACATGCTTGGCCGACGAGTTGCAGCCCGTCAACCTCCTCCTATATGTCTACCGGAACTTCGGAGAGCATTGCTTTTTGAGTGGTGTAATATCCCTCAAGATCAGATCGATAATTTGATACTCAGCATGCCTAAGCGTTGTACGGACTGTATTGCATCGTCTGGGAGACATGCAATGTATTAACATTCATACCAACCATGTAATATTGTTTTTTTGTAAATAGTTTTTTTTTTTTTTTTTTTTTTTTTTTTTTTTTTAATTTTCTCCAGGGAGGAAAAAATTGCTAATTTTTTTAATAATATCAAACATATAGCATCTTTTTTTTTTTTTTTCTCTTTACCTTTTGTTTAATAAATAAGCTTTACAAATAAGTCAAATTGCTTTTGCTTCTAACCCTTCCTTTTCCTGATTTTGCATTATCCTTAATTTATGGATATGAGTGTAAAACGACGCAAAATCCCGTTTCGACACTACTATTGAACGAGGCATAATCACAGTTTCGATTACTATTTCACATTCATAGCTAATCAGTGTTTTCACATTCATAGTTATCACTTTTCACATTCATTGTTAATCATTGTTTTACATTCATAGTGGACGACGCGTAATCACTGTTTGGACACTGGGACCCTTTGGGGCTAAAAAAAGGGGAAAATCGAAAGCTTTCAGCTTTTATATTACACACAAATGGAATTTTTTTTTACATTTTGTGTGTTACTTTTATTTATTAAGTACCATGTTCTTCGTACTTAAACCACATGAAATTCAATTCAACAGCAATATCACAAAATATTTTAAAACAGCATATCTTTAAAATTTCCGATAGACAGTCTCGCGTCCTGGAGATAATTCCCCCCCCCCGGTCCAGTGTTGCCATTGCTCGCTTTGAAATCATTGAGTTTGTTAATCAAAATTTCCTTAAAGTTTTACAAAATATCAAATAGTTAATAAAACAAATTCGAAATTCAAAATTCGGGCTTACAGGTGCCCATGTTGGGGCATGTTTTTTTTTTTTTTTCCCCACATTCATGGAGATTCCTCATTATTTAATTCCATTAAGTATAATACAGGGCGATAATATTTGGTGGCAACGATTTAAAAATTGATTCGCTGTTTGCAGTAAAACGACATAAAATTATGTTTTGAGACTAATAGCCCTTCTGGACTACTGCCCCTTTGGGCTAAAAAAATAAAATAAAAAAGAATAATAAATTTTAAAAAAAAAAAAAAATCGTAAAGGTTTCAAATTTTAAATTACGTCCAAAGGGGCGTTTTTTTTTTAACGTTTTGTGTGTTACCTTTATTTATTAAATATTATGTTCTTCGCACTTAAACCATAAATTTCAGTTCAATAGTAATGTCACAAAATAATTTTAAAATGGGCCTGTCTTTAGAATTTCCGATACACAGTTCCGCGAGCTGGGGATAAAAAGGTTTTTTTCCCCCCCGTAGATTGTTGCCATTGCTTGCTTTCAAATCATCGAGTTTGTTACTCAAAAATTCGTTAAAGTTTCACAAAATATGAAATCGATAATAAAACAAATTCCAAATTTCAAATTTGGTCTTCCGCATGCCCATATTCGTTGGAGGATTACGTCATTCAAAATTCGACGGCTCTATGCACCGTTATTTTATGACAATGCGAGAAATATACATACATTTATGCAGATTTTTCATTATTTAATTTCTTCAAATATAATGCAGGACTCTAACATTTTGTAGCAACAGTTTGAAAAGTGAATCGACACTTATAGGAGTCCGGCGCAAAATGCCAAAACGAAAGTAATAGTCCTTCGGGACTCAAATCCTTTTGGACTAAAAGAAGAAGAAACGCAGAAAGAGAAGTAACTTTTAAGAATTAATTTTTAAGAATCAGTTTTTTGGCTCTAATTTTCTTTTATAAAAATCTAGGATTGAAAAAGTGCCGGGAATTTTACATATATTAACTATTATAGAAGAATTTTCAGGCCCTCTCCGAAAATAGAAGCATGGGGAAAAACCGGTCTGCTCCTGCCTAAATCTGGCATTGATATCCAACCCAGTAGCGCACTGCATGACGCACCGAGGGGGGCGAAGGGGCCTCTGATAAGAGAGGTCCTCTGAAGTGTATATATATGCTTAGATGTAGGACCAAATCCCTAACTTATAATAAATAAATCTGTCACTAGGTTGTATCTGGCATTGAGTCTTTTGACAGTGCGCGTTTTAGTCGTGTCTTACGCGAGAAACTTTTAAAAAGTTGATTAAAAGCTACCTTCGATCCACAATGAACTAAGTTATGGCCAAGTGCGACAATCCTTCCCACTGAAAGTGCAATAACTAAAAACATCAATTTTGACTAAGCTATAAAAAGGATTCAGCAGTCAAAGCTCACACAAAACATTTTTTTTAAAGACAAAAATGAAAACCTTTTTTTTTTTTTTCAAAACATCAAAAAAGGCAAATTAATACACTTTTTAAAAATATACGTTTTTCTGCTGCGTGTACTTTTTTTTTTAAAGCTCAAAAGGGTTATTAGTCTCGAAACAGCATTTTGCATCGAATCATTTTTCAAATTGTTGCCACCAAATATTGCTTTGTATTATAGTTGAAGAAACTAAATAATGACGAATCTACATGAATGTATATATGTTTCTCGGATTGTGAAAAAACAACGGTACTTAGATCATGAACTTCTGAATAACATAGTCCTCCACCAGAACATGGGCACCTATGAGTCTGCATTTGGAATCTGTTTTATTTTCTGTTTCATATTTTGTGAAACTATAAGAATTTTTGATTAAAAACTCAACAATTTCAAAGCCAGAAGTGGCAACAGTGTACAGAATAAAACATTTTTATCTCCATCGTGCAAGACTTATGTATCTGTAAATGGGGGGGGGGAAACGCCCGCTTGCGCGTAATTTTTTTTTTTCAAGTCTTAAGATTTTTTGTTTTCTAAATCATTTTAAATATTTAAATTTAATTAAATGAATGTTAATTATATAAAGGTATTTTTACAAGATTGATATTTTGTATGGTGATCATTCCGATAAAGGAAACCCCATTCCGCTCCGCGCCTCTATAGCTATAAGTCCGCCACTAATCTAAATCTTCCAAGAGTTTATATTGATTTGTAACATTCTAAAGGACATTAATCATGATTGTATTACATACAAATCTGTTGCCATGAAAGCTAAAAAGCTGCAACTGAAATCATCTTATAATTAAATTTCAATAATTATATATACTTCTTAGACAGGAAATTATCTACAAACAGCTCTTACGTTTTATCATTAGCCCCACTTCTCATACCATCCGGAAAAAAAAGAAAAAGAAAAAACTTATCTAAGGTCACAGAAAGCTAATCACGGCTTTACCAATCGATCAGAAAAATTGCATAGGTAGAGAGAGAGAGACAGCAAGAGTCGCGTGGGGGGGGGGAGGAGGTTAAAAAAAAAAAGACGCAGCCAAGCGATACTCACAGTCTGGAAAGTTAGTACATGACGCCACCTGCATCCAGGCTTTCTCCATGACCTCATAATCTTTATAACCTGGGTTGTCCACGTCCCAGAGGCAAGGGTAGCTCTTCACTTTGTCGATGAAAGCCTCCATTGCTTTGGAAACGAGAAAACTGGCTGCAATAACCAGTGCGAACAAAGTTAGCGTGGCAATAGCATCGCTTAACCAGCGTAGGCAGTGCGCATGCGCGAAGCGAGCGGAGGCAGACTAAACGATCGAACGGATTACGCCCAGCCCGCGTGGCACGACGCAGCGCCGCCCTGGAGGAGAACAAGTTAAATTCTCGAAGCGCTGGAATGAAAAATATGGAGCGGCCGATGTTCCGCTTTCCAAACGACCGCCTGACGATTTCGTGCCAATTCGTATACCATTCGTATAAATTGGTTCAAGTTTTAAAATAAATTCTTGCTGAAAAATAGTTTATTTCATTAACATATAGTTATTTTTATCTTAGCACATGACCTCTTGCCAATTCCATAACTTAACATGCAGGAGGAGAAAGGAGCTTAAAGTAAACTATCATTTACACTTGATCGTTTGTAAATATACTCTAATTTGTTTATAAAGTTTATGGCTCAATATTAATTACAAACACTACTCTTTTATTATTATTATCATTATTAGTCCAAAGGGGCTTTCTCCCTGAAGGACTATTGTTTTTGATTTGCGATTTTGCGTTGAATCACTATAAATGTCCGTTTCACTTTTCAAACTGTTGCCACCAAATGTTACAATCTTGCATTATTTGAAGAAATTAAATAATGAAAAATCTGCATAAATATATGTATAGTTCTCGCATTGTGATAAAACAACGGTACATAGAGCTATCGAATTTTGAATGACGTAATCCTACTGCGAATATAGGCATGTGGAAGCCCAAATTTGCAATTTGTTTTATTATCGATTTCATATTTTGTAAAACTTTAACGAATTTTTGAGTAACAAACTCGACGATTTGAAAGCAAGCAATGGCAACAATCTACGGGGGAGGGGAAAGGAAAAATATCCTTTTTATCTTTAGCGCGCGGAACTGTGTATCGGAAATTCTGAAGACAGGCTCATTTTAAAATTATTTTGCGACATTACTATTGAACTGAAATTTATGGTTTAAGTGCGAAGAACATAATATTTAATAAGTAAAGGCAACACACAAAACGTTAAAAAAAAGGCCCCTTTGGACGTAATTTAAAATCTGAAACATTTCAGATTTTATATATATATTTTTTTTATTATTCTAGTTTTCCGTACAATGAACAATGATAATTATACCCGATCATGTATATATCTGGTTTCATACTTTGATCTGAAAATATCAGAGTGACCGTAGTAGTATATCCTCTGATTATTCGGATACACATATCAGTGACTTAAACAATCCCAAAATTCTCCAACATGCAGGAGAAGCAAGGAGTTTTAAGTAAACTATCACTTACGGTTGATCGTTTGTAAATAAACTCTAATTTATTTATAAACTTTACGGCTCAATATTAATTATAAACATTCTTCTTTTATTATCATCAGCATTATTATTGTTATTCTAGTTTTCCGTACAATGAACAATGATAATTGTACGCGTTCATGTACACATCCGGTCTCATGCTTTGATTTGAAAATATCGCAGCGACCGTAGTATATCCTCTAATCATTCGGATACACATATCAATGACTTAAACAATTAAAAAAATTTTTAGCAGCAGGATTACGTTATTAGAATTCCCGATAGTGTTAAAGTGTCGCTATACATTTCTTTCCCCGGTGTTTTCGAGTTTGATTTCAGTGTTCAATTTTCTTAATAAATAAGAGGTCCGACCTTTTTATTTGTCATTTCAGCTTCATTTATTAAACATCACTTTTTAGCACATACGCCACATAAAATTCAGCAAAATATCTCAAAATCTTTAAAATCAGCGTATCTATAAAATGCTAATAGAATATTAATTGTTGCCATTCTTTTTTTTTTTTTTTTTTTTTTTTTTTTTTTTTGTATTTGTAAGGTTCAGGGCCGAGACGAGGGTGAGGCAGGTGCCTCATGTGAACAAATTAAAGTTCAGAAATTAATTTTTAAAACTTATGATTTTTAACTTTTAATTTCGGCATACATCAGTGAATATTAAAGGAATTTTGTGTTATAAACAATACAACTAAAAAAGAAAAAGGAAAACGAATAGCATTAATTTATTCTCAAAATACATGAGGTTTGACAGTAGTGTATATAATATTTTCTAACATTAAAATTTGTTATTGAAAGTAGCTTTCAGGAACTAATTACACTTTGTGGAACGAATTGTAAAGACTAAACTTTCATAGAAAATATTATACTGCCGACATTAGTTGTTCTTTGCTGTCTCTCATTAGTTTGACTTCAGTTCTTTACTTAGTCATAACAAATTTCCCAACGCTCACTAACTGAACATAGAACGGCGATATAACTGCTGAGTTTTGCAATTTCATAAACGCCTTCTAGAATAGCATCTGAAAAATAAACAAGGTTGATTGGAAATGAAATCTACCATATGATTAGTTATTGCACTTTTTTCTTCCCCCCCTTTTTTTAATAACATTTTCCAATAAACGAGGCGCATGAATCGAAGTTTTTGGCTTATTATTATCAGTTTTCACACTCATGTTGCGCGGGAACTGTATAGATGATTGTTTCATTAAAAGTTATTTCTGAAGCAGAGGCTGAAAGATTAAGAAATTGGTTCATTCCTTGTCAACTGGGATGTAAAGATATAAGGTAAGATAAATGTTTTTTAATAATTATATTATTTATATTGAAACAATAAAATAAATTTTTAATTTTTGAAAACTAGAAAAGGAGGTTTAAAATTTTGAGAACTTTCTCGAAGATTTAAACAAACTGTTCTGGCTAATTCTAATCTAATTAATTGATTTTGATGTAAGAAATATCTTTTAAAATATTAAGTTTTGTTCTGTTGATTCTAACGGGATCGCTATAAATATATATTTAAAAGATATGCTTCTTGCTAAAACAAATTTCAGAAATACTCGTTGATGTAAATAAAAATTAATGATAAACACCTGTCATAGTAGCGAAATTTAACACATAGAAGTTTCTTGAGTTAGTTGATGAGGTGCAATAAAAGTAAAGATAAATATGAAGTATTATTAAATCTTGTTAATTTTCAAATTATACTTTTATTGTCGAGATATCATGAAATTGTTAGGGAAAAACGTGTCTGACAGTCAAACTATTGGCATATTTAAATTAGATGACATATAAATATCTGCTCAAGCTCAAATAAACCTTTCGTCGGGGGTGGATAGTTTAACTGATGAAAGATTCTGTGAATATTAAAGACTGATTACATTGATTAACCTATTATAATGGTGCTCGCGACACTATATTATAATGATGCTCGCGACACGATATGCTTTAGAAGCGATGCTTTCGTGGAGGATGTTCTGGTAGAACTGTCTTATATTCAAGGTACTGAAGACTAAATGCAGTCAATCCGATCACTACAATAAACTGTTTGTACAAGTAGCCTATGTTTCTCGTAAATCTCGGCCACTTCTGAACGCTAACATTAATGGAAAGCCCAGAAATGTAGAAATTATTACTTAGTAGTTGTTAAGAAGAATTTCCGCGATCAAAAGTTGTTTACCGTTAGACGTAAAAGAAAGGCAGTGATAAAAAAACGAGCTAATAATCAAAGAATAGGATAATAATATTTTAAGCTTTTTTTTTTTTTTTTTCCCATACTTTTAGAAAGGTTTCTAATCGAAAATAATTTGAAAATAGAAGAAGAATTAGCATCCGACATTAAAAATCATCGTTTTTCATTGATAAATTAATTTCAACACGTAATTTCCGGAAAATTATGAAAAAGAAAATTGGATTAGAAACCCATTTTGTTCAAATATACCTGAAATTTTATCTCGTGAAAAAAAAAAAAAACAATTGATAGAAATTTCCTGTGATCGAACTCTAACTAGAGTTTTAAATAATAACACACTTGTTAACTTAACCGAAAAAAAAAAAAAAAAAAAAAAAAAAAAGAATTTAGAAGCATTTCAAATAAAGCTATTAAATTTTAATTGCTTTTTTGTCCAACCTATATGTGTGAATAGGGATTTTCTTCCATGTTGTATTTAAAAAAATAAATGCAGAACAAAATTAAATGTGGATTCTACTTTACGCTTAAAATTAAGTGAAATGAGACCAGACATAAAGAAATTGATTTATATTAAACAGGCCCAAATTTCGCACTAAATTTTAGAATTAAAGTATTAATAAATAAATGTAACACACCAAACGTTGGGAAAAAAAAAAAAAAAAAAAAAAAAACTTCTCGACGTAATATAAAATCTGAAAGCATTCAGATTTTCTTTCTTGGGCTTTAACCGAGAAGGGCTATAAACTTCGTTTTGGCATTTTGCGTTGAAAACTTAAATATCTGTTACACTTTTCAAATTGTTGCCACCAAATATTATCGCCTTGTATTATAGTTAAAAAGTTAAATAATGAAAAATCTGCATAAATGTATGTATGTGTTCTCGCATTGTGATAAAACAACAGTACCTAGAACCATAAAATTTTGAATAACTTACGTCTCAACACGAATATGGACATCTGGAAGCACAAATTTGGAATTTAGAATTTGTTTAATTATCTATTTCATATTTTGTAACACTTGAACGAATTTTTGACTAACAAACTCAAGGATTCCAAAGCGAGCAATTGCAACACTGTGCGGGGGGAAAGGCATTTTTATCCCCAGTGCGTGAGACTGTGTATCGGGAATTCTAAACATATGATCTTTTATATATTTTGGGATATTGCTTTTGAATTGAACTTTATGCTTCAAGTGCGAAGAACGTGATATTTAACAGATATATTTTTTAACACAAAACCTTAAAAAAAAATGCCCCATTGAGCGTAATATAAAACCTGAAAGCTTTGAGATTTTTTTTTTAATATTTCTGTTCAGAAATTAAAAAATAATCTTTGTAAAATGGAGTGGTGGTACTAAAGATTTTCGATTTTTGTTTAGATGGTATGCGTTAGTCAAAAGGTTGAGAACCGCTGCCTTAGGGCTATCAGATGTAAAGTCTTAAAATCGGGTCGATACGGAAATGCCTGAAGTAAATACATGAACGTACATGAACCAGTTTCCCTTAGAGAGTCCTCCATGAAGGCATCCCTCCCGGCTTGGCCGTAATCACATAAACAAACATCTGGTGCACCATCTTCAGCGTCTTTTCTCCCAGTGTGACCAGAATTTAACTTTACATTTTTCTGCACCGAAACCGCTGCCTTTCTACTCGTGGACAAATTGTTTGTTCTTGAGCAGAAACTCCAAAAATTGTTTTTTAAATGCATTTTGTGTTTCAGATTTTTCTGCATTTTACAGTTTTAATGAAGATGTTTTCAGTTTTTATATATTTTTGCTTTTGCCCTGAAATGAGAACTGAATTTATTGAATGAGAAATATATTTATAATGAAAACCGAGGAAATAAGTTTCAATGAAATGCAGCAAAAAATGTGAATAATATAGTATGCCGTACAAGTAAGGCATGTGGTGTCCACTTCAGATTTTTATGACAACGGTTTTAGGTAACTGAAAAAGTAACTGGCAAGTTTCACAAATGTGACTATATACAATCTTATCATGATACATGATAACTCTGAATTTGTACTTTTTGATTGTCATCCCTTTGTTTCATTTGGCATCGAACCATTTCTATATTTATCAATGATCCAAGCCCATTATCTGTATTTTTCATAAATATATCAAAACTGTCGCACATTTATCTATATATTTGATCATTAATCTCTATTAATTTACTTGTCTGTCAGTCTGTTAAAATATTTACCTAACATAAAACTGTTCCTCTGAATTAGCGAATAAACAGGGATGTGCAAAAATTTCCTTGTCGAAGCATTTTGACAAAGTTTCTAAAACATTTTTAACTGGGGACCACTTTTATAAATTAGAATGTTTTGCGGACTTCCTATTAATATCTCCTTCGAAAGCAATTTTTTTAGAATATGTCGCTACCAGTATGTTTATATTTTAAAACACAAATAATTAAAATTTAATTAATTTTATACTGGTACTAGCTGAAATAAAATTAATTTTAGGAAAATTTATTTTCGACAAATAACGAAGTCCAATTTCCGTTAAATTTTTTAATGCGTTTTCCCGGTTCCTATACCCTTTATGAAAAAATAAAAATGTAAGTAGTTTAACTCTCGTACGATAAAAATTGACCGAAATAATTTTTTATGTCATTTTCAACTTGCCTCGAGTGATTGGTTCATTAAGTTAGAATAATTCGAGGAAATAAGTTTAAACGAAGCACAGCAAAAACCGTGCATAACTTCATACACTGTACAGTGAAGTCATACATCAGATTTTTGTCATCAAAGTACAATTTTAATAATTTAAAAATTTGGCGGCACATTAAGGTAAATTTAAAAGAATTACTTGGTTAATTGATTGATGTAATTATAATATATATTGTAAAAGTAGGCTACGATAATAATTTTCAATGAATGTATAAGGTATTTCTCCCGCCTTCTTAACATGCTTCTTAGCATTCGTGGGTAGAGCACGCTCGACGCGTATTCGAGAGGTCCGTGATCCGGGTCCCGGCGAGGGCATTGCTCATTTTTCATCTCTCCTTTTTCAAAATAACCTAATGTCTCTACAGTAGCGCCCGAACTGAAAGCTGATGGCTGATGATTCTCCATCACCAGGATTTGGCGATTGGGTCCCCTAATCCCCAATCTCCTTTAAAAGGGGGAGTATATATAAGGTATTTCTATAGCCTTCTTAGCCTGCCTTCGTGGTGTAGTGGTCAGCACCCTCGATGCATATTCGAGAAGTCCGTGGTTCAAGTCCTGATGAGGGCACTGCTCATTTTTCATCTTTCCTGCTTCGAAATAACCCAATGTTTTTAGAAATGTGAAGCAAAATTGCATTACGAAGTAAATAAAATGTTTATTTAAGGATAAATTACAGGTTACATTAAATGCGAAATTTGAGATTAGTGCTTTTAGATAATTTGATTAATATTAAGACTTAAACATAGTAATGCTACTCACATTTCGGGATCCAGATTTAAAATTCTGGATCTTTTTTTCGTTTTTACGATATAATTTTAATGGGATTGAGCCGAAAATCCAGATTTTTACAAATAAGATGTGGCATATTGTAGTAACACATTAAAAACTTTTTATGATTTTGTCGGGTAATCGTATCTGAGAGTAATCCAAAACGAATTCTTCTGAATGTATTGAAATTAAATCTTTCGTTATTACACTCGAAGTTAGTGCTGCCTCTTCTTTTAGATTTAACCTATACCCCGAAATCACAAATGTCTTTGGAACACCAAATGTTTTTATTTTTAAATTTAGAAGGAGCAAGTCTTTGCTCAAGTGTTATTAAATGATCAGTAACTTCTTTATAAATTATTTATAACAATCGTTTGGAACTGACTCAAACGTTTCTAAACTGCCTTCTTATGCTTTATTCTTCCATAATTTTTTTTTTAAAAGCCCGGCAATTTATTGGTTGAGGTTAAAATGTTTTCATTCGGTCCTTCGTCGCTTTTGTGTGGGTATTCGCAGTCGCGTCTCATGACGTTAAGGCCTAGGAAAATCATGCATGATTCGCGCAAGAAAAAAATTTTGTATTGCATAAGAACAGACACAGTATACATATATAAGTACATTCAAAATAATGTTTATTGTTTTCATTCGTAAAATTTGACGCCACACTTCAAGGATTTTGCGACACGGATAAACTATCCAAGCACTGAAAATCACTGTTATAGACGATTGTCTTGTATGCCTTGTATAACTCAGAACTTTTCAGCTATTATATGGTATATGCAGTTAGTTTAAATTTTTATTTATTTAAAAGCACAAGAGGAGGAATTTAGCAAGAGCACAAGAGGAGGCTTCGAGTATCACTTGGTGCGAGGATCATGGACTGAGAAATGAATGACAACCATACCCGATATATTTTCAGAAATGAAACAAAAATGAACGACGATTGTAGTTATGGTTAGCAACGTCAGCTGTTATAACATCCAAATCGGGCTCGAATTCCGCAAAATCCATACAGAGGGTGTTTACATATTTTTAGAACAGTTTCGTATTCGTTTAATTGAAGTTTAAATTGCAAAAAGTATTTTTTATATGTTCGATCTGATAATCTCTGAACCTATAAGTCTACGTTGTGATTTCCACGATAGGAGGCGTTTCATAAAACTTCCAGCGGTATTGATTTCCATTCCTCTTATACTACTTTTCAGAATCCATCAATCGTGATGGGTTTGTGCTTAGAACCAGGTCTTTTCAAGAAGCCAAATAGATAGTAGTCCACAAGTGAAGTGTCAGGGGACTTCACACGCATACGTTGAAAAGGTACATACGCAATACTTGCATCAGTCTTCATTTTTCAAATGAATGCGGTTTCCGAAGTATGACTTTCCGCTTCGCCTTGGTGAGGATTTACTCTTTGAAAGTCGTTGGAATAAAGAAATGGAATTTTTTCTATATCGCACTTAAATTTTGTCTTCAGTTGAATTTGCACTCCCCCCCCGGCGTAGCTAGGGTGGGGCAAGGGGGAACTTCTGTCCCCGGGCACAGCATTCAAGGGGCACCAAACTGGTGTGATGAAATTGCAGAATGAAATGTTTTCCATTCTTGGCACACAGAAAGGGGCGCAAAATCTTCCGTTGTCCCCGGGCGCTAACTACGCCTCTGCCCCCCACACTCTTCTTGCTTTTCATTTCCCATTGTAAGAGAATCCTGCGACGATCATACACCCCTTACTGAAACTATCTTTTCACTGAGGAAAACAGATTTAAACAATTTCTTGTCTTTCGTTTTCGTTCTGGTTTCGTTTTTTCTCTTCCATTTTCGAAAATAGACTTTTTCTTTAATTCTTTTTTTCTTTTTCCTTCTTTCTTTAGCTAAAGTATGCTTCATCGAGGTTCACAATGTGCTCCCGTTTATCTTCTGCTAAATAGTTTTTATACAAGATTCTGCAGATTGTTCTGCGTCGAGCCACAAGCCTCGGCAAAAGATAGTGAATATTATGATTTTAGTCTTTTTAAGTTGTATTTCTCGGTTTATTATTTTATTTACTGTTGCTACACATGTATACAGAGAAGTTGAAATTAATTCCTGCATCGGAGGATATTCTGTTTTTACCGACGATTTAATTTTAGAAACAGTATGTATATCTTTATCAGGTATGTCTCTGAAATCTACTTTTCGTGTAGAAGTAACGATTGACGGTTTTTCTCTTTCCGGGTAAAAATGTTACTTATTTTGCACTTAGGAATTTTGATACCATGCATTTCACAACGTTTTTCAATTATGTAATAGGAATATTTCTTCGACAAGTGCAGAAACATTCTTTGATCCACATCTTTTTCGCACACTATATTTTGAAAGAGGAATACTATATTTAAAAGTACCAGACTATATTTATCTTTTCAAATAATAAGCTATTACCAGAAATTTTAATTCCAAAACATTTGCTTTAAAAAAAAAAAAAAACATTATTTATCGAAATCGTTCTAAAAATGTGTAATCACCCGTTGTGGAATTAAAGTTTAGCATCTTTTCGGGATGGGGACTACTTAAAATACCATCGGCCGACACCTCTCCTCGACATGCCCGTGTTAGGGGAAAAGGATGAAGGAGACTCTTAGATCCATCCGCCCCCCCCCCTCCTTATGCTCTCCCGTTATGCTCGAAACTGGGACCTAGCTGGGTAACGCGTACTGTCACCTATGAAATGCCCAGGCCCTTGGCTAACGAGATGCACCTTTTATAGGCTTTTATTTCACTCATTCATGGTTTATCAGAAGAATTTTGTCTTCGATTTTTAATCTATTTTCTGATAAGCTATCGAGTTCAAATTTTGTATACACACCATTTGTCGAAGGCAATGCAATGTGGCGAAGCAGTGTTTTAAGAATTCGATTTAGATTTTTTAAAATTTAATGCTTAATCGATTTTTCGCTCACATCTTAGTTTACTGAACAAACTAAGCATATCAGAATTTTACACTTTGCACCATCGAATAGACAGAAGAAATATTTTTTCTATGAAACTTGGATGAAAACTGTAACTCAATTTCAGAGTTATTAGAGAATTTTTGAAAATCGCTTGATATTTTACACTATTTGACGTTCAAGGATCTTAAATTTCAAAATCAAAAAAAAAAAAAAAAAAAAAAAAAAAAAATGTGTCGGATATAAAGTATTGAAATTTTCAAAGATTATGAAACAAGCAATTCGCCCTCTTTTAAAACAAGAATGTTAAAAAAATATATATTTAACTGAGCGATTTTCTACGTTGTTTTGAAAAATGTGTTACGGCAGAAATTCGTGGGAAAACTGATCTTGGCGCACTTAATGATGAATTGGCTATATTTTGTTTTTCTATTTTAGCTTCAAGTAAAATGTTCGTTGTAATATTGTTATCGCATCTCATTTTCAAAATAGAATATTCAACGGTTTTCTTTAATCTCTAAATGACGTTCAGTTTTCCTTATTTTACAACATATAAGAATAAAAAAGAAACTGAGGTCAACCAGCCAGGTACCATAGGGTGTGTATGTACGAGGGTTGATCCAAAAAAACGTTTACAAGGCAAATGAACAGTGGCGTAGCAAGCGTAACTGGCGCCCGGGGCAAAATAACTTTTTGGCGCCCCCCCACAAAAAAAACTTTCAGTAATAAAATGTATAGAATATATTCGTAATAAGAAAATAATGCAAATAATAATAAAATGCTGAATCTGCCATAAAATACTCAAAAATATATAAAGATTAGTCACTACCTAACTGCACTAGCCTTGGATTCGGAAATGCATCTGGGTCGGCGGAAAAATCTGACCTACGATGATCTAGAATTAGTTAAAAAGGTGTTATTTATTTTACATATTTATATAAGTGTTTTTAAAAAGTACAGTTTTTAAACAATTAAAAGTTTAATATACATTATAGATAAACAGATATGTGGCAACTTACCTACTACAACTCAACTCTGCCAGTCTGATAACCCATAGCAACCAAAAACAAAAATAATATTTGTTCCATTCAATTGTTATAATTGTTTAACGATCTGTCTCAAAAAATTGTACTACCATAATTGGTGACACGCATTTATTACGAATGGCAACCTTCAATGTTGCACAAGTATGGAGTTTATATGTCTAAATTCTGAGCAGCAGTAAGTTATCCAGTGTGATGAGATGCAAGTAAGACATTCACCTGTCATTTCAAGCTTTTTGCCGCATTCCTGTGAGTCAACATATTTCTGTCATAATTTCAGCGGATATATGTATCGTCTGCTGCATTTGAGCCTCCAATTTCTCTGATTTCGAGTACCAAGAAACTGTGTCACTATATACATATTCATTATTTTTCTATACATATTATTATTTTGCATATTTGATTGAGCTAATGTGGTTGACAACGATGCTGCTTCGCAATTGGCGAGAGTGGCAGTTAAGCCACCGCCTTTTTCTCGCCGAGACCCATCGTTATGGTTCATTCAATTGGATGCGCAGTTGAGTCACATTACTGCCGACGAAACTCAATTTTATACAGTGATCGCTGCGTTAGAATCAGAGGTACTGCAATCAGCTCATGAAATAATTTTGAATCCATCGACGACGGACAATTACAAATCTTTAAAAAAAAATTAATTTCTGTTTATGAAGAATCCGAGACAGTTAAAATCGAACAGCTGTTGCATGATTTACGGTTGGGTGATATGAGGCCTTCTCACTTGCTGTCTAAAATGTCAGATTTAGTCGCCGGTAACCTAACGGATAACATTCTTAAAACATTATGGATGAATAGACTCCCATCTAACATGCAAACTATTTTAGCGGCCAGTAGCGAGCCACTTAAAAATCTTCCCGAAATCGCTGATAAAATTCACGAGATGGCCATTCCAGCGCAAATACACGTAGTGCAGGCTCCTGGTCCAGGTATTGTGGTGTTACAAGCTTATATTGATGATCTGTCCAAACAGGTTGCTCAATTAGTAGTCATCCAAGCTGAACCTTTTCAGCGCAACAGCTCCGCATCACGTGGTCGAAATACACGCTGTAGCCAACTGAGGAAACGTTATCAAAGCCCTCCTCCAAGTCATAATAGTCATAATACAGGGAAGACCCATCCTCCTAGTCCCATGACCATATGATTATGAAAGGTCGACCCCCTCAAGACCAAAAAAGGAAAGAAGAGAGAAAAAGAAGCTAATTATCTAAAAATAATTGGAGGTTAATTAACGAACTAAAAATAAGGAAGAGACATACAAACAACGAAACACAACACCAACATTCAAAATCCAAAAACAATGAAAAACTCCACGAGCAAACAGAGTGTCTGAAACTCTCAAGAAATATTCATTCACATGAATTTTCGGAACAGGCACAGGCGGTCCAAAGCCATCGAGGAATTCCCAATTTAAATAACCTGCAGAAGGTCAAACCGAATTCCCTACAGTATTACTTTAATAGCATATTATTTGTAAAATCATAATTCTATTTAAACTATTAATTTATTTTAAAAATTTACTTTAATAGTCCTACTACTATCTGAATTCAAATGTATTAATTATCCTTAATAATCATAGAAAAGAAGCTCCAGGACTGCCAATAACCGAAACTGGAAAAATTTAAAATTGCCATGTATCATATTAAAACCCTAGTAATTACTCCATTAAGAACAGAATATAAGAAAAAATTTTAAAACTTTAAAATTTCAGAACATTTTAAAATCAAAAACTACAATTAAAAAATATAAAAATTCCATAAAATTTAAAATTTAAAAATCAAAATCCTAAAACTCAAAACCACTAATTTCGATAATTTAAATCTGGTAATCCATCAGGATTCTCAGCATTTGCAAAGCCATATCTATGTAACAATAAACTGCATCTCTTCGAAATACCGCATGTACAAAACATCCACAATGCATTAAATAAAACACTACACAGAAAAATTTCAAAATTTTCGTAGTAAACCTATAAATACTCATAACTGAAAATATAATACATATAATCAAAAGATAAATATACACAATACTAAACAAATATTCCAAATTCAATATTAGAATTGATCAAATCCATTGCACATTTAGAATATGTTTTTACGATTTTCAAGTTCCATGACTTATCTCCCAAACATTTCTTTCTCAAATTTTCCAGTAAGGAACAATGATTCAAGAAGTGATCTGCGTTACCAACTTGATAGCAATGACCACACAAGTCTGAATTTTGTAAATTAAATCTCGAAAGGTACGCGGGAAATCTTCCATGCCCAGTTAAAAACTGGTTTAAATCAATATTACTAATTGGTCGCATACCATTTTGAATTTTAATAGACTTCAAAAGACCCACGCACCTCTCTGATTCATTCCATCTAGTAGTATTCCAAATATCATTATAAAAATTGTTCATGTTTCTAATTGCATAACTTCTCAAACCAGAAATTTCTGTTTATATTCACAATCATCATTAGTGGTCGCCTCTTTAGCCAGCACGTCGGCCCTTTCATTTCCAACAAAGCCAACATGTGCTTTTATCCAGTGTAAATGAATGCACATATTCTGCATCAAAAATTTCAATAGACATTTAATATCAAATATTAATAAATTAGTAGGACGGGCCGAGGTCAAGGATTGAAGCAAAGACATACAATCAGTATATATATGAATAGAATTAACACAAGTCAAAATTTCCTTAACCCACTGAAGGGCTTTAAGTAAAGCACAGCATTCCGATTGAAATACAGAATTATAATTATTAAGCTTATATTTTTTATTTTCAATTTCAGTTCCATAATGATAAATCACAAATGCTGCACCCAATTTATCATTTTGCCTGGACCCGTCAGCATAAATATCCAATTCTCCGACTATTGGGAGTTTACAATCAAATTCAAAAACACATAAACCAGAAGGATGTACCAAAATATTATTAATTCTTTCAAACATATGCCTTGTAATCAAAATATCTTTATACAATTTAAAATCAAGTCTACCAGTTCTAAACAAAAATTTTTCAAAATATAATTTATATAAAATTGAAAGAGGCGGCGTGCCGGCTAGAACGCAGAGCACCTCAGTTGAGACAGTACGGAAACATCTTGTAATCATTAAGCACCAGCTCCTCTGTATGGCATCGAGTTTGTTCCTCAACCTGACCAATCCCCGGCACTGGATCCCCAGGCACCAATTCCATAGAAAACTCTAGGGATAATTACATTATTCAAAATATCTTTAAGAATGCATGATTTGTTACAAAGTGTCTCACTAGAAAAAGGATCTCCTGTAAAACATTAACATATCATCTGAGAGCCGATGAATTGTTTTAAAATGATCTGCGAAGGTCAACTTGCAATCAATCTTGACTCCCAAATATTTAATAACATCAACAAACTTTATTCTTTTTCCTTGATATCTAAATTGTGGAGCTCTCACTTTGATCCCAGCCCGAGGGAAAATGATTGCAAAAGTTTTTCTAAGTTGAATTCAAGACCCTCGCCGATTCTCCAGTTTTCCAGTTTTAACATAACATTCTCAAATGATTTCTCGAGTTTTTCCAATGATGCACCATACATCAGAACAGCAAGATCATCTGCATATGCAATAAAGTTAACATCACTGGGGATTTCTAAAATAAGAAATTTGTTTAATATGATATTCCAGAGCAGGGGAGCACTGAAGGAGCCCTGCGGACAACCAATGAAAATCTCTAGTTCTATCTCTGCAGTCTCATCCTTAAAAGCATTAAACAAGATTTTGCGATTGTTAAAATAACTCCTATAACATTGAATCAAATTCCTTGGCAATTTAAGGTTAATCATGGTTTGTAAAATAGAGTTCCAGCACACTGAATCGAATGCAGACGAAACATCCAAGGACAGCAGCACTACGTGATGCGAACTCTTATTGCTTTTAATAAAGTCAATAGTATCATATAATGCATCATATGTAGAAAAGCCAGTTGTGAAACCATACTGTCGCCGACTGAGTATCATTCTACTATTCAAGTAAAACTTCAATCTCTCAACCAAGATTCTTTCATACACTTTTCCAAAAACACTCAAAAGTACAATTGGTCTATATCTGTCATTCTGCTTTGGAATTAAAACAACTCGACCGATTTTCCAATTTCTTGGAAACACATAAAATTTAAAACAGTAATTAAAAAGCAATATAAAAATATCCAGATATGTAAAAATTAGAATCTGAACAAATATAGGATTAAAACAGTCCGGGCCCGGAGCGCTTCGACGCCTTATTTGTTCAACTGCACTTCTGATCTCTGCCTCTGTAATTACAGCGTCATCCAATGGCAATCAGAAAGTCTATCCTCATCTAATGAAATATCCTAAGGTGCTCCCAATTTGAGTGATTGCGAAAGCTTCTGTCTATTGAGTTCACTCAAACTGTCAGCGTGCTGAGGATTATACAGAGCAACAGCACGTCTCACTTTTTCAGAGGCAATTCGATAAAAACCATCATAATAATAAAGATTATTAAGAAAAAATTTCTTCTTAGTTTCAAATTTTGTCTTCCAAATTAGACGTTTATAAGTTGCCAATTTTTTTTTTATATGCAATTTTCCTTTCATTACGTATATATTGTCCGTTAAATTCAAAATTTGCGAACTTTTCCTCAAAGCACGTATCCGGCGTCGCATACAAGTAAGTTGTGGAGTCCACCACGAAATCTGCCTACTTCCCTTTTGTTTTGTTCGTAACTTCTTTTTAACATCGATAGACAGATCCTCAAAAATTTTTCAATACAATTTTCAATTGTATCAGAGTCCTCACACTTCAATAAACTAATTTAAATTTCTGCATTATCGGAGCAATTTTATAACAATACCTTGTAATCCGGTGGACATCTCTTGTTAAAACAATCTTAGGAGCACAATGAATATTTTCATCATAATTCAACTGCAAATAACGATGATCACTAAGACTCTCATCCATCAGAACTTGCAGAGCTCCAGAATTGATAGACAAACCTGGTGAGGTCATAACAAGATCAGTCTATACCTCACCGATGGTAGATTTGAAAGTTGCAGGAAAACTCAAATCATTTAGTAAAATTATATTATTAGAGACGATAAAGTCAAATACCAGTCGCCTTCTTGCATCAATATCTCCTGCGCCCCAGCTTGGATGTTTAGAGTTAAAATCACCGGTAACAATGAATTTATTATGATTTTTCATGACCGGGTATTTGTTTTTACCACCACAAATTTCGAAACAAGGCAAACAAATGCCGCCCACCGTGTCGTTATAACGACCAGGGAAACGAGAAGGGCCGTTGCTTGAAGTTGTGAACGACAGCGGCTGGAATTTTGCACGCCTTTTTCTCATCGAAAAGAATTCGAGCTTAAGTTTCTTGTCGTTCTTGTTTTTTGATGTTTCTGTCGTTCCACCACATTTTCACGAACAAAAGCGCCTTACCAAGTTACAGCTTTATGTAGCAAATGGAACTCCTATTCAAACTTTTGGTGAACGCCTGATATCTGTTGATTTAGGATTGCACCACAACTTCCAATGGCCATTCACTATTGCTACTGTTTCAAGTTCTATTATTGGCGCAGAATTTTTTCAAAAATTTTCTTTGCTTGCTGATCTTAAAAATCGCCGTTTGATAGATTCCACAACCAACTTAACTTATCCAGGAGTAATTCGCAATAGTCAAGATTTGAGCATTAAACTGATTTCGGGTAACTCACCCATGGCATCAACTTCTCAGAGAATTCCCTACAAACACGCGCCCAGTTATGGGTATTTCCGAACCCAAGCAGGATGTATTACATTATATTGAAACTACCGGACCTCCGATTGCCGCTAAACGAAGACGCTTAACTCTGGACAAGCTTAAAGCCGCCAAAGAGGAACTTCAATACGTGATAGAACAGGGAATTTGCCGTCCTTCAAAAAGTTCTAGGGTCAGTCCGCTCCATCTAGTTCGGAAACGAAATGGTAACTGGCGCCCGTGTGGCAATTATCGCCGGTTAAATGCAGCTACAATTCCTGATCGTTACCCAATCCCTCACATTCAAGGCTGTATGCAAGTTTTCGAGTGAAAAGCTATTTTTACAGCCATTAATCTTGAGCAGGTGTATCACAAAGTGCCCGTTAAGCCAGCTGATATTCCAAAAACTGCGGTTATTACGCCTTTTGGACTATTTGAGTTGCCGGTCATGACTTCGGCTTATGCAATGCTGCTCAAACATTCCAACGCTTCATGAAGCAGGTGCTAAATGGCCTCGACTTTTGTGTACCTTATTTTGATGACGTCTTAATCGCCTCCTCTTCAGAGCAAGAACACCTTTCACGTTTGAGAACAGTTTTTTAACGTTTTCAAAGGTACGGTGTCAGTCTTAATCCTTCCAAATGCGTTTTTGGCCAGTCAAGAGTATCCTTTCTTGGTCATGAAATTTCCTCTGATGAGATTCGACCCCTTCCAGATAGAGTCACCGCTATCCGCGATATGCCCGAACCATCTACAGTGAAGAACTTACGACTTAAGAAGATTTCTTGCTATGCTCAATTTTTATCGACGTTTCTTACCTCATGCAGCAACCATACAAGCACCTCTAAATTCCTTTTTGGTTGGAATCAAGAAAAACGATAAACGTGTTATAACCTGGACCGCAGAATCTCGCGAAGCGTTAAAAAAATGCAAAAATGATTTAATTTCGGCAACAAATTTGCAGTATCCTTCCGCATCTAAACCATTATCACTCTATGTTTATAAGGAGAGGGACTCCCGCTTTCCTAGCATGCTTTCGTGGTGTAGTGGTTCTACACGCTGGGCCGGTACTCCAGAGGTCCGCGGTTTGATTCCCGGCGAAGGCGATTGCTATTTTTTCAATCTCTCTTGCTTCCAAATAACCTAATGTCTCTACAGTGGCGCCCAAAATAAAAGGGGTGTTGAATGAGGATTCTCCACACCCAGGATTTGGCGATTGCGGCCCCTAAAAACCCCAGTCGCCCTTTAAAAAGGGGAGTTTATAAGGTATTTCTCCCGCTTTCCTAGCGTGCCTTCATGGTGTAATGGTTCTGCACGCTGGGCCAGTACTCCAGAGGTCCGCGTTTCGATTCCCGGCGAAGGCGTTGCATATTTTTCATCTCTTCTGCTTCCAAAAAATAACCTAATATCTCTACACGTTGACGCATCAACGACAGGTATAGGAGCACTTTTAAGACAAAAAGGTCAAGAATTATGGAAACCACTTTCATATTTTTCTAAAAACCTCTCACGAGCACAAACCAGATACAGCACTTACGATCGCGAATTATTAGGAATTTATGAAGCTGTCAAATATTATCGGCATATGCTATAGGGACGCGTTTTCATGATCTTCACAGATCACAAATCCTTAATCTATACTTTTCAGCAGCGTTCGGATAAAGCTTCTCCTCGTCAAATGAGACACCTAGACTTCATAGGGCAATTTTCAACAGATATCCGTTATATTGCGGGTTCGCAGAATATTGTAGCAGACATCTTGTCTCGTATTGAAGAACTAGCCGTTCCTTCGCCAATAAAGTTTGCTGCCCTTGCGGATGAACAACACCGGGATTCAGAACTACAAACCCTCTTGAAAAGCAAATCTTCCACCAATCTCAACTTGCAGCCTATGCAGCTGTCACCTGGAAAATCACTTTATTGTGATGTTCAGGATTCAAGATTTCGACCTTATGTTACCTCCGTGTTTCGCCATGCCATTTTTAGTCAGTTACATCGTCTGTCACATCCTGGCATCAAGGCTTCAAGGAAACTGATATAGCAAAGTTTCGTATGGAATAGCATGCAAAAGGACATAGCCAACTGGACACCATCATGCTTGGAGTGCCAAAGATCTCAAATTGTCAGACACACCACCAGCCAACTTAAAAATTTTAATTTGTCCTCATCTCGCTTCAATCACGTGCACCTCGACTTGGTCGGGCTCTTATATTTATTAATAATAATATAATACATGAATAAAATTAATTATTATGTATACATTTTTCTTACCTTGAAAATTTAGAAGCAAATTTATCATTTACTTCATCAAAGTAGATCCTTTCAAATTTTTCTCTTTCCACACTTAAAAATGCTAGATGACTTAGGGGATCTTGTCCCACCGTTGATTGTAAATATGTGAAAATTTATTTTAATTTGCTGAACGAACGTTCATAGTAAGTAGTATTTAAAGTGCGACTCTTAGGTTTGGAAAAACATATTCCCTATAGATCTGCAGTGGAGTTTTAGGTTCTGTTTCTTTTCTACTACGGAGTAACGTCATGCAGTCACATTCACTGCTCAAAACAATTAGGGTGTATTGTGGGTTCGGTATGAAATAACCATATAATCGATAACATTTTTGAAAAAAAGAAAATAGAAGAGATTATAAAGGAAAATTATAACGTTTACAAAGTTGGGAATATGCAAATTTAGTCTGTGACGTCGAAAACTATGCGTTTTAGATAAGGAGTAAGGAACGACCTGCAGTATTCCTTTTTGTAATAGAAGATTAAAAACAATTCACATGCGTTGAATGCTTCGTAGCAGTGAATATACGACATCTCAGCAAGATGACTTAGTTGAATCAGTAGCCAGGAAGGCCATCAGACGTTTACAGGAGAGTCAAACGCAATCCATTGTAGCGGAAGCGTTACGAATCTCAAAAAAATGCCATTTCCAGATTATGGAATCGGAATTTGGAAACTGGATATATTTGAGAAATTCGGGACAAGGTCGTGTTATCGTTTTAAAATAAAAAGCGAGAGATATACGTGCATTTCGTTTAAATATACATCTCTACTTTGGAGAAATAAAGTGGTCAGAAAGAACGTTTTGGTTGATGTACTGCAAGCATTTTATTACACAAATCAAGAAAATAAATAATTAATTATATTACAATAGTTATTAATTTTAAATATATTTTCCAGAAATCGATCAAAATAAAAACTGAAATTTTCCGGAAAATCTTGTTTGGAGACCATTTGGCGCCCCTGTACGAGCGGCGCCCGGGGCATCATGCACCCCCTTGCCCCCTCTCGCTACGCCACTGCAAATGAAAAAGTATTTATTAGCAATAGAAACAAGATACAAATGGGAATCAAGAGACACATCTGGCCTTCACTTTTCCACATAGTCGCCAAACCTGTTTAGGCATTTGTCAGAACGTTCGACCAACTTTATCAGGTTCAGTGTTCCTCCTTACTTGCTTGGGGAACATTAAATGACCTGACTCGGAACAGGGAGCTTACTAAAGCTATGTTCAATAAATGTGGGAAGTAGACAAGATACACAGGAAGGGTATACGAAACCCTTTATTTTTCTCTCTTTACAATGATTTCCGGATTTCGGAATACAGAGACCAACCACTTGTGGTCTGAACGTAAGAATATAAAAATATTAACTAAATTCTAACTAAACTAACTTTGGATTAATAAACAAGTGTCTACTTGAAGATTGGCCGTATATTAACAGAAAGGCCGTATGTAGTACAGAGAACCGTTAACACTACGATACGTTTAAAATTATCAAGAGGATTAAACCTCTGGCCTTGAAGGCAACCAGCAACCGAGTAAAACTGCTATGGCAAGCGGCCTGCTCCTAATCACTCCTTCCTCTCTCTTGCTTGGCAAAAAGCCACAACTTAAGTACTTGGCGTTCGCAAGACAAATTTTTCGCAAGTCAAAGCTTTTAATTCTGGCCGGAAGTTGAAAATAAGAAGTGATAGTAAAGATTTAAAATAAAATAAACGTTAGTAAAACTTAAGATCCTTACAACTTGTTTATCCCGTCTTGGTAGTAATCAGGGCCCTGCTCATGGAGCCATTTCTCGGCAGCTGTTTTCACTGCATCGTCTGAGGTGAACCGTGTTCCAGATAAGTATCGCTTCAACGCCAGAAAATTGAAATAGTCATTTGGAGCCAAATCGAGGCTGTATAGGGGTGATTCCAGACCTCCCACTTGAACCTTTGCAGCAATTCCTGAGTCTGGCGAGCTGTATGGGGCCTGGCATTGTCATGCAGAAGAATGACGCCTTTGCTCAGTAATACAGGCCGTTTGCGTCGGATGACTTTATGCAATTACGTTAAGGTGGCACAATAACGATCGGCCTTAATGGTATGGCCACGCTCCAAATACTCGATTAGTATAACACTAGTCGTATCCCAGAAAACGGTTGCCATCACTTTACCGTCAGAGGGTGTGACCTTAAACTTCTTCCTCGTCGGTGATCCAGCGTGTTTCCACTCCATCGTGGCTCTTTTGGATGTGGGGGTGAAGTGATGAAGCCATGTTTCATCACCGGTAAAGATGCGATCAAAGAAGTGTTGGCCGTCTGAATGGTATCGTTGAAGAAATGTGAGGCTGCACATCATTCGAGTGGCCTAGTGCTCCGCGGACAACGCCCGTGGAACCCAGCGGGCACAAACTCTGGGAATATCGCAACTCATCGGTTACGATACGCTGAACGTTACCATAACTCAGGTCCAACTCTGAGGCGATCTCACGCGCGGTTACTCGTCGATCCCTTTGGATGATTTCTTCAACACGGGCCGTGTTGATATCCGTCCTTGAAGAACATGGACGGCCGCTCGCTTCCATATTGCGGTTTTCCACATGCTCCCCGCCCGCTTGATAAAAACGACACCATTTCGCTACCTGTTGTCTACTCATTGCTTTGTCCCCGTATACCTCAACGCTTTGTCTGTGAATTTCGGATGCGGCTACATTCTTGGCCCATAAGAATCGAATTACGGTTCGCACCTCTATGCGAGACCACTTTTCTAGACGTCGTGCCATTACTGTCGCTCTTAAGTGTCTGCGTACAGACGCTACTTACTCGTAGAACCGCTGTAGGACAAATAGCGCCATCTGTCAACCACCCTGGGTGGAAATATTCGCTCCACAATTATTACGTTTCAAATGCTTCTGCTTGTAAATTTTTTTTTTGGATTAACCTACGTATATATATATATATATATATGTATATATATAATTGAAATAGAAATTGTAAAGCTAACTAGTAATGAGACGTAAGACCTATTTGGTCTAATTTTGTGAAGCAGCCGATTGCTACCAAAAAGAGAGGTGCACAACTACATGTTATAGCAGTGACATATAAAAATTTCAACGTTTTGTGGCTAATCGTTTTTGAGTTACGCGAGATACATAAGTACGTAAGTACAGAAGTCACGAGAAAGTCTCTTCTAAATTCCATTTTATATTCATTTTACAATCCCTTTTGGAAAAAAGAGTCTGTTATTCCGTCCATACATACAAATGTCAGGCAAAAATTCATTCTGATGGCAACCAGAGCGGCCAAAGTGGATATTTTCGTTGAAATATTATGCCCGGAATTTTTTGCGATTACAGCACTTCCTTTCGTACAAGGAAGTACAAACGTATGTAGCCTAGTGGTCATTAAATGTCTTCAAGATGGCATCTGAAAAGCAATTTTTCTTTGAAAAACGCTTTTTTCACAATATTTTTTTACAATTAAGCTGAAAAAATAGTTTTTATAGAATATCGATTTTCAAAAATAAATTTAAAAAAATTTAAAACCGCTTTAAGCCGTCTGCAACCGATTTTTAAAAATATGCAGAAATCGCTTAATTACTATTACTTTATCATTCTAATTTTAAAACAGGGTGGGGAAAAATTTGTTTTATAATTCATGTAAATTTCAATGTTTTATATCCGATAGATTTTTAGTTGCTGAAATTTGAAATACCTTATCAGTCAACTAACTGTATAAAATATCGAGCGATTTTCAAAAAAATTACCTAAAAACTTAAAAATTAAGTTACAATACTTTTTAGAAGTAAGATTTTTTTTTTCTGGGGGAGGGAGATTTTCTTCCGCTCTATTCGAAGGTGCAAAGAATGAAATTCTGATGATCTTTGTTTATTCATTAAAGCAAGATATGAGCGAAAAGTCGCTTAAATGTTAAATTTAAAAAAATCTAAATCGAATTTTGAAAACCATCGCTTCACCACATCGCATTGTCATCGACGAACAGTGTGTTTACAAAATTTAAACTGATAGCTTATCAGAAAGTAGGTAAAAAATGGATAACAAAACTCCACTCACAGTAAAATAATTTGAGTATACTAAATAAAAGCTTATAATAAAACTATTTTGAACACTATTTTTCCTTTCAAACGCTTTTTGGAGTATAATTAATATAAAGTAGTTCTCAGATTAAAGAACTTTCACAATGAGCTGCAGTATTTACTGTACACCTATTGTATAATTTCTATTGCATTTAAAGTTTAGAATTGGTGGACTGGAAGGACTGATTTAATAAGGGCATCAAAAAAGCAATACTTTTGGTTTATTATAAAATCATAAAATATTTTTAAGATAATATACTAACAGGACCCAACTAGATTTTTAAGATATTATATATACTAAGTGGATAAAATTGCACTAAATTGAAATCATTACCCCAAATAGACGTTAGTCCAGAAGGGGTATTAGTCTCGAAACGGCATTTTGCGTCTAATCACTTTAAATGTTCGAATCACTTTTTCGATTCTTGCCACCAAATATTATTGTCCTGTATTATACTTAAAGAAACTAATTAATGAAGAATCTACATGAATGTAAGTATGTTTCTCGCATTGTGAAAAAACAACGGTATCTAGAGGAATTAAATTTTGAATATCGTAGTCCTCCGCCCGAAAATGGGCACCTGGTAGCCCGAATTTAGAATTAGTTTTATTCTCTATTTCATATTTTGTAAAAGATTAACGAATTTGCAGTTAACAAACTCAACGATTTCAAAGCGAGCAATTGCAACACTGTACGGGGAAAAAAAAAAAAAAAAAAAAAAAAAAAAAATCTGAAATGTTTCAGATTTTAAATTACGTCCAAAGGGGCGTTTTTTTAACGTTTTGAGTGTTACCTTTATTTATTAAATATCATGTTCCTCGCACTTAAACCATAAAATTCAGTTCAAGAGCAATATCGCAAAATAATGTTAAATTAAGCATATCTTTAGAATTTCCGATATACACAGTCTCGCGAGCTGGAGATAAAAGTATTTTTTTTTCTATATAACGTTGCCATTTCTCGCTTTTAAAGCATTGAGTTTGTAAATCAAAAATTCGTTAAAGTTTTACAAAATATAAAATCTATAATAAAACAAATTCCAAATTTGGGATTTCAGATGCCCATATTCGCAGTAGGATTTCGTCATTCAAAATTCGATGGCTCTATGTACCATTGTTTTATCACAATGCGAGAAATAGACAATCATTTATGCAGATTTTTCATTATTTAATTTCTTCAAATATAATGCAGGACTCTAACATTTTGTGGCAACAGTTTGAAAAGTGAACCGACGTTTATGAGTCCGACGCAAAATCGCAAAACGAAAACAATAGTCCTTCAGGGACAAAGCCCCTTTGGACTAAAAAAAAAAAAAACGCTTTTATCCCAGCGCGCGAGATTCTCTATCGGAAATTCTAAAGGTTTTTTTTTTTTTTTTTTTTAAATAAATTTAGTCCAAATTCTCTCAAAATGTGTATGTGTGTGTAAAAAAAAAAAAAAAAGTTCCTTCGGGAGTAATATAAAATATGGAAAAGCTTTCAGTTTTTTTTTAGTCCAAAGGGGCTTTGTCCCTGAAGTACTATTGTTTTCGTTTTGCGATTTTGCGTTGAATCACTATAAATGTCCGTTTCACTTTTTAAACTGTTGCCACCAAATGTTAAAGTCCTGCATTATATTTGAAGAAATTAAATAATGAAAAATCTGCGTAAAATGCATGTCTATTTCTCGCATTATGATTAAAACAACGGTACATAGAGCCATCGAATTTTGAATGACGTAATCCTACTGCGAATATGGGAATGTGGAATCCCAAATTTGAAATTTGGAATTTGTTTTAGTATCAATTTCATATTTTGTAAAACTTTAACGAATTTTTGATTACCAAACTCAAGGATTGCAAGCAAGGGCAACGTTGTACAGAAAAAACATTTTCCTCTCCAGCGCGCGAGACTGTGTATCGGAAATTCTAAAGATATACTCAATTTAAAACTATTTTGCGATATTTGCTCTTGAACTGAATTTTATGGTTTAAATGCGAAGAACGTGATATTTAATAAATAAAGGTAATAGAAAAAATGATAAAAAAACGCTCCTTTGGACGTAATTTAAAGTCTGAAACCTTTCAGATTTTCTTTTTTATTTAATTTAAATTATATTTTTTTTTAATATATCAGACGATCGTAAACATCAAGTCTTATTTTAATGTTTTTCTCTATTTTTATAATAACTATTTTGGGGGTATTAAAATTTGAGTTGCTAACGTTGCAGTACTTAATCGTACGATTTTTTTTCCCCTGAACAGGTCTACATGGTAGGAAAGTTTTTATCAAGCAGTTCATACAGTTTATTGTTGCATAATTTCGTTTTAGACAATTTTTCCAACTAAGAAAATTTTTTTTTTTTTTTTTTTTTTTCCGTATTCCAAACACAATACTTAGAGTTTTCAATGTAGGTCAAAGTTGGTCTCTTCACGCTCAGTTGATACTTCTAATGTACAATTTTGGCGCTCAACGATTTGCTTCCATAATTATGAGGAATTTAAACTAAAGCACTAAAACTATGTTTGATAGCAGATTTCTTGCTGTCTTTGTTAAATTATTCAAAATAAATACTCACTACATTAAAAATAATTCTTCGACATATAACTTATTTGATTAATATCTGAAATCTATTAGAACTGCTGCTTCTTACGTGACCATGGTCACGCCCTCTTGTCTACCTTCGCCTCTACGCCGAGCCAGGGCTCATTAGTTCGGAGCTTCCATCGTCATGTGTCGCATCGGCATTACATCAGAGAGCCGGAATACGTTGTGTTTTCTCGCACAACAATCGCGGCATACCAAGTGGAACAAGGATGAAATCTATCTTGCAATGTCTTGGCAGAATAGAAAGGTGTTGCCAATCTTTTAAATATTAAAATCCTTCAGTTAGCCACCAGAAATCTGACAATTTATTTCTTGTTAGTGTAAAACGAAGCTATCTGTATTAGTAAATAGTAGGAATATATACGTAACCCATTACTGTGGGAAATCGGCGATACCTAGAACTACCTCTCATAATCCTCCACACGAACATGTGCGTCTTGAAGCCCTAATTTTAAATTTCGAATTAGATTTTTATCTATTTCATATTTTATACCATTTTAATGAATTTATGATAAACAAACTCAGCAATTAAAAGAGAGCAGTGGCAACGTTGCTCGAAATAAAATATTTTTACCTACAGCGTGAGGGACTGCTGCCATTCGTAATAAATGTAATATAATATTTATCCTTCAATTTTTAATAAGTAAACTAGGCTATTTAAAAGCAATGTGTTGCCATTGTTCGATATAAAATACTTTTATCTTCCACTCGCCAGCCTGTTACCGTCCGGAAAAGCGTAAAATATTTAACATTCAAATTTAATCTGTCTTTTATTCACTATTGGTTTAAATAAACCTGCATTTAAATCATGATATGTTTAATTCAAAGTTTTAAATGTATCTTATAAAATTACATTAAACGGAATTATTAGGTGTACAGAGGGTATGAACATATTTATAAAACGATTTCAATTAAGAATTTTTTAAGAAAACGGGGCCATCAGATCGATTAAAAAAAGTATTTTTTGCAATTTAAACGTTAATTAAACGGGACTAAAATCGTTATAAAACTGTGTTAACACTCTATGTATATAATAATTTCTTTTTAGAATAACTGTTTCGGATGACTGGCCATGAGAGTACCTAGTTTCATTAAAACGAAAAAACTTCTGTTTTTTTACTTCCTTGTTTAAGAAGAGATGAGAAAAATTTTACGATTTTTCGGTAGTTTACGTATCAGCAATATCTTAGGATTCGTACATATTTATAAATAAGACTTAAATAAAAGTTAGATTCGGAACTCTGCTGTGGTTAATTAAAACAAGAAAAAAAATTTTAAAAGAAAAGAAATATTTCATATTTTCATAATTCAGCGCATGACATATGACATATCAATGAAATTTGAGTAGAATTCGTTTTTCTCTGGGACGTATTCAAGCTATTATTTGGTGTCAAACGCCCAGTAACACGTTTTTTTTTAATCCACTGATATGAAATCCTCGTGCCATGTTTTGTCTTATCTTCTAAGAAAGCTCTTCGGCGAGATAATCTTCAGTGATATAGTACCATCATCAATCTTCCTTGAGCCGTTATAATTCAGAAGAGGATCTGTGGAAATAAATTTATGTTGGATAGAATAAATTTTCCTTCAGCAATCTCACTTTCTGTGAGGATGACCTTATAAATAAATGATGTTCCTTACACTTTCACAACAACACAGTTTGTACTTACATTTATGTGCTGTCCATTAACATGCAGTTCTGATATTACCTCAATAAGTGTCGAAACTGCAGCTATATATGCCTGGGGTGAAAATTTCCCTGAGGCACCCCTCATTGAAAAGATCACCATACAAAATGTCAACACAAATGCATAATTAATATTTGTTTCATTAAATAGTTAAGATAATTTGGTGAACAAAATATCTGAAGACTAAAGAAACAACAACTTGCATCTAGCCCGGACTTGCTCTTATTGATAATTTTACCTTTTCTGTCAATAAAAAGAGCTAAATTGATTTTCCGAGCTTTGACTTCTGAAATTTTTTGTGCTTCATCAAAATTAAGGTTTTCATCTATTTCCTTTGCGATGGAAAGGATTGCCAAAATGTTGAGGTTCATTTTTGATGAAAGATAGCTTTTAAATGAACTTCAACTCTGAAAAGCTTCTTTCGCAAGAAGCACTTGAAACACGCAATGTCAAAAATGTTTTTAGTGTCAATGTAAGTTTAAGAACTGAAACTTGAAAGTCCATTTCTATAATAAACTTTAATATTTTCAACGCATAACACTTTTTAGCTTCGCCTTTTTCAATTTTTTTTTTTTTTTGGGGGGGGGGGTAAGATTTAATTTTCTTCTCATTAAGTTACCTTGAGGCTTGAAATCGGCTTGAATGTGTTGATTATATAACTTGATAAGCATTGCTTGAGTTATTAAACGCTTCCATTATACTTATAATACAGAATATTCATAAGCTACACAGCAACCCCCCCCCCAAAAAAAAAATCATTCAGATGGATTCAGGAAAGGTCAAAATGGATATTTGCGTTGAAATCTAATATCTGAAATTTTTCACAATTGCAGTACTTCCTTTACTTCATTCAAGGGAGTAAAAAAAGTTATGTCAATAAACCATAACGCTGCGTGTAGGCTTCGGACAAGCTGTGTGAAAATGTCACTTGTCCGTAACGGATTATAGATAATTTCATTCTTCCCCAGGAATTATGTGCGCAAATGCCACTTGTGGGGAAATGTCTTAGCTAGTTCATCCGCTCGTTCGTTGCCTTTCTGCCCGGTATGTCCTTTAATCCAGTTGATCTTTAAAGGTATGGAAGAGCCTAACGTCAAGAAGATCTCTCTAAGTGCTGCCGTGTGTGGATGTTTTGGAGGAAAGGAATTCAGCGCATTCAGAACGCTCATGCTATCTGTGAAGAATGAAGTGTGAGCTGCTGGTTGTGTACCTAACCATAGTGCTGCTTCTTTGAGTGCTAGGGACTCGGCTTGGAAGACTGAAGCATGATCGCTTAGACGGAATTGTGCTTGATAAATTTCTTCATTGTTCGAAAAGACCGTGAACGCTGCCCCTACTCGTCCTGAAATTTTTAACGAACATAAAAAAGTATATTGCAACACTATCTCTATGTATTATTTTTAAAGAAGTAATATAATATATGCAATAAAAAGTATCGCAACACAAATAAAAGGGTGTTGCCGTGCAAATGTTGCTGTCATGTATTGCTTTTAAAGAAAGAATGTAGCGAATATATTTTTATTTTTAAATTTAATTTTATGTTTATTTATTTAAATTTTACTTTTAAATTTAATCTGCCTATTATTGACTAGCAAATCAAGCAATTTAAAAGCAATAAATGTAGTTCTTTTTCTCTTTTACAAATGACCAGCTGAACACGTGAAATGATGTGAGTTCGATTTATTAAAAATATTTTATATTTTTCTCTTTTACAGGAACTATTTTAGATGACTGGCAGCGCCAGCGGCTTCTTATTTGAAAAGTGAAGTGGATAATAAGTCTTTTGACGCAAAATTAAGGTTTGAGAATAATAGCTATTCTGAGCTAAAAATGTATAACAACACTCAACACTGTATCAAGAATTTTTTAAAGACATACTGTTTTTAAAACTTTTGTGATTTTGCTGCTGAATTCTATGTGGCGTGAGTGCGAGGAAAGTGATGTTTGATAATAAAGTTAAAAAGACAAAAAAAAAAAAAAAAAAAAAAAAAAACTTATGTCAGCTGGAGTGAACCCAAGAACAGACAGATAAACTGCGATATCATCGAATGCGTAAATTATCTTAAACTTTTTACTGTGATATTAAAATGTAAAATCTTTCAGAGTTTCTTTTTTTATTTTAATAAGTTGCGCGGTCTTCTCCTATTCTTAGCAGTTATTGAGATTATGACGTTTAGACTTTGAATGTTGACAATTTCCATCCCATTTTAGATTATTTATATTAGAAATTCATTAAATTACGAAAAACATAATTTTCCTTCCAAACGAATTGTTATCTCTGGAAATTGGTAGGTACAGTCCGTTTGCGATTTACTGAGATAATATTGAAGACGAGGTTCGACATTAATGCCATCACGGTTAATCCAAGGGCAGTAAAAAAATCATACAAAAGAAAACTAACCGAAATTTACTTAACAGAAAAATGCTATTAATAATAAATTTCTTAAAATAAGGCAAAACAAATTAGCAAAATAGAAATCTATCATTTCGAGGTCGATCAGATACTGATCCCTCTTCTTCAGAAGCAAAAAATAATCTGGACTGTACAGAATTTCTTGTTTGTAGAGAATGTCTTGCAAATTATTTCTTTAAGCTTTTCGAAAAATTTACTTAATTTTGAAAACTTTTCCAATATTGTCAAACTGAGCGACTTTTAGCTAAATATTAATCCTTAACTTCCCTTTTGTGTAATTCAGGTTTTCCATTTTATTTGAACCCTATGCGGTTATCAGTGTCTGGAGTATTTGCTTTTCCTCTCAAATACTTCACAGCGAGATATGAACGAAAAAAAAAATCAAAGTAAGCACTTATCGAGTTTCATGATGCTTTCTTGCTTCTAGCAGAGAACACATATAATAATGATAAATGCTTTATCAGCGATTAAGTTGCATATTATTTTTAAATCGGCATAAACATGCATCTGGTTTGAAAACCCAGCTTATGTGTTATTTTTATTTTCCTTTTTTCCGAAAACAAAATTTATGTTGTTAAAATTTTTAATTTTGAAGTGCAGAATTCATATAAAACATAGTAATAATTATATTTAAGATTATCTCGGATTGTTTTGAAAATTGGGTTTAAGTTTTAATGAACAGAAATTAATACATAAATTTAAAGAATATAACTGAGTTTATATTATGATGTTTAAGTCTGCGTGTTAATTTTTATGATTTAAACCTTAAAAACATTAACGATATTCCAAGATTGTGTATGGATCATGTTCTACGTTATTAGAGTAATACGTTAACCACGTCAGTGTTCTAGAAAACTCAAATATTTCTTTCTTCTCTTTTTCCTCCAAAGATAAAAAAAACTTTTGACTCTGAAGATGGCCATAAAAATGTTTCTCTTTCTGTTTCACAAACTGCCAAGAGCTATTTAAAAAACCACTTTACTTGTCACACTCAAGGATGTGGAACATTGTCTCACTACGCAGAAGAATTCTTTTGTGTTCTCTAGTCTCCAATCTGAAAATTAAGATTATCCCCTAAGAGGTACATTCTTAAATCAGCAGTACAGCTGAAAGAGATCGGAAGTACATTTCCCGTCTTTTTAAATGACTTTTCCTTTGTATTATCTTGTACAGAGAGTGACCAATCAAGCCAAAAATCGCCTCTTTTAATTTTCGCTGCATTCTTTGGGGGGAGGGGAGGGTTGCAAAACACGAACCGATGAATGTTTGTCGGGGGTAATGACACAGTCCACACTTAACCCCGACAAGTGTGCCGTTGCTAATGCCTGAAGACATTTTTCTAATTGACGAATCTCGGGAGATAAAGAATATTTCTTTTCAATTAAACCAATGAAGAGTACACTAGATAAACACCACTGAACACTGAACTCGGTCCAGGTTCAAATTACGGCGAACGAACTTAGCGGTAAAATCGCTGATCGCTGGTAGTAGGCCCCGGGTTCGAACAGAAGGGAACGGGACGGCTGCATGGTTAGGTTTTCTGGTTTTCCCATTGTGCAAAGTAAATACAAGCCTTTTCCCTCAGAAATTCCTCTACGAAGACATCCTTTCCCTTAGGCAATTAGCTCTCGTAGCTGTGTTGTAATCAAATAGTCTAGCGCAGCGTTTCTCAAACGTTTTTCAAGTGCGGAGCACTTGTACAAATTAGACCATCTTACTTTTGTCCCTTTAGAAAGCAAATTTTTTAGCATATATTACAACCAGTATTTCTTGCATACCTGTTCTATGTTTGGATTTATGCTAGTAAAAAACATCACAGTCATAGTGCTTTAATTTCCTCTTTTGTTGCTAAGACTAGAATGGGAAGTCTGTAGGTAGGGTAACCGGTAATTGTCATCTGGTAATATCCAATTCTGAGATTTTTAGCTATAGTGTGGTAACTGAAAGCGGCTCAGCTCCCCGCTCCCTCAGCCAAACTTATGTTCAACCATTAGAGGGCCTGCCCAAATAACGAAAAACAAGCTGCTAGCGATCCGGAAGTGCTCAAAACACGATTCTTCCTTATTAAATTACATCCAGATAATTAATCTTAATCTAAAATTTCCTTAAAACCAAGTCCATATCCCGAGTAACTCAAAACAATTTATAAAGCGAAACGTAACGAACTTTGAAATACGGCTGATGAGCATAAACTCACCAGATCTTAGCATTCGTACAAAAGACGAAAATAAAAAACGGCACATAAGGAAAACAATAAACACTACAACCACAATCACATCAAAACTTCTAACTCAATTTTCTGTCTATTTATTTCCTTCATAATTTCCTCTGCCATTGTCTTTCAAGTTTTGCATAGTTTCTTAAATCAAATCCCAAGTCAAACTGATGACTCAGTGAAATGTTCCGGAATGAAATGCCTGATTCTAAAAAAACTATTCAATGACAGTTTGTCTTACTTTTTTTCTAGACACTGAGTAATTTTAGTTTAACGTATTTTATGCAAGTCGCACCACTCGCCTGCGAGAGTCGCACGCGGCCTGCAAACCACCCCTGCACTTGGTTTATTTGCATATGGTCACTCCTGCATCGTTGCTGAGCCTATAGCATACCTTTTTTGGTAATGCTTTGAACCAGGCCTCCTTCGTGTAATGGTCTTAACCTTTATCGAAATCAGATTTAATCATTGCTTTGTTCACGCGCTGAAACGGAATGAAATCAAATCATTTTTGACTACAGTCATGCGGAGCTCTTTTTTTTTTTTTTTTTTTTCCATTTGATCGCCTGTTGATTTTGCTAGGAAAGTGGAATTTAGCATTTAGATATATGCATTTTTAATTATATTGATCCCGTTCAGAACCTACGTAAATAAAAATTAATATATATACTATATTTCAATTTATTTGAAATAGAAATAGCTTAGCTTATGCGATTAGGCAAATATAAAACATTGTTATCCTTTTAATTTTGTCAAAAGAACTGTTTGTTTTGTATTTTGCTTTAAGAAAATAAAAATACTTAATGTTTTTAACTGGAATAATATTTGTTGAAATAAAATCGAATAAATGGAAACGCAAAATCCCTTTATTTGCGCAACACTAAATACATATTTGGGAAGGAGTTGATACATATCCAACGGGGGGAAAATCAGTTATACCGAATTTTTTACATTCAGATGGGCTATGATCCTTGTTAATCCTGATAAGAGCTCTACTGTACTAATAGACTTTTGTTTTAATTTTCGAGGTATTTTTCGTTCGCAATACTAGCGTGTAATGTCTCTTAACTGTAGGGAAAGAAGTTTGAAAAATACAGATCGCTCTTCGACACTTACTAACGAGTATGATATAAAGAGGTATAATTAGTAAATCCAATAAGATAATCAAATAAAAAATTTCATATATATACATATACATTATTTAGGTAAACAAAGATATTATACAAAGACTTACAAAGCAAAACAAAACTAATTACCTACAAAACACGCCAAAACTGCATGGTGGAAGGCAGAGATGTCTCCGTGGAGGATTTTTCTTCCGTGATATTGATTTTGTGGGAAAAATAATGCAGTGAGGCTATGCAGATTACAAAGTCACGCTGCATGCTCACATTGGGCCTTGTGTATATAAAATAAAGAGAGGAACCTCGATGTCTGAAAGTGTGTACTATGAGGCCGATATGTTTCAAACTATTTTATGCAGAAAGAAGAGAGGCGTATTGAGAAAAACCCATGAATCCATGGATTCTATTTATGAGCAAAAGGCGACGGTTGTGGCGGCTCTGTAATGTTGTGGGATTGTTTAGCTGGCATTCAGTGGTAGTTTTGGTACATCTGGCAATCGTTTGTGATTGCTAAACTCTTTGATCGAATCCCTTCCGAGTTACAGTCGTTCATGCACTTCTTCATTCTGATAGGTTTGATATCTCCTTATATAACAGGGAGCAGCCACATAAGTCTAGAAACACCAAATTATAATCAGAGGAACACACATTTGAGTCTGGAGTCTTGTTGTGATCTCGTAAGCTAGTGGTCTAAAACTGCGGCCAGGAAAAATGTTGCATTTATGTGCTTGCAGCAAATGCGTTTAAAATTTGTTGCAAATTATGTGTTTGTTGCAAAGATTTCATTTCATTTCCATTCAGAACGAACATGAATAACACATCGGAAAATCTATGAAGTGGAGCTATTTTATTTACATTTATTTACTCTAATGTGATTCTTATTCAAAGATTTGAAGATGCAGATTTTATCCGTATATGTGAAAAAATAAAATAAGCTCAGCTGCGAATTTTTCTACTCAGAATAATCACTTTGATTGGGAAAAAATTTATGTGTTAAAAGCAAACATCTTTTTCTTTTTCCGAAGCTAAAAATTAATAAGAACAAACCTCGATTGACCGATGGGTATCTACAGTCCGGTATGAAGATAAATTCCGGGTAAGACTAAAAACTATATCGAAAACGAAGTGCCATCAAGTATCGAGCTGTAGCAAGAAGTAAAAACTTTTATAAATATCTCTATACAAACATATGTATTTTTATTTATGCATCGAAGAAAACTTTAATAACTTAAGAAAATGAGATTAAATTGTTATTATGTATTCACGAGTTTTGTCCCACTTAGTAAATTTTCTCTGAAATCTTACGAATTGCCATAATTTCTTTATTACTTCCTTGTACGAATTGAAGAAAAAATTGCAATCACGAAAATTTTCAATTATCATATTTCAACGGAAATATCCATCTTGACCGTTACCGAAACCATTTTGACACATATATATATTTTTTCGTGACGGACTAAATAAAAGACTCTGTTTTTATTAAATTCCTACTATTAACTCACACTCTTCCTATATCTCGTTCAAATCTTTAGTCGTTAAGAAAATACTTTTTTTTTAATACTCTTATGCCGGGCTGTCGCTGTAAAGCACCCGACGTTGCCGGCTCTGTGACTAAGTATCCCAATAGGGCACAAGATGTTGAACAATCCGGACGGGTCGTGAGGAAGCGTCTCATCCACTCAAGTTCAACTAAATTTTTTTAAACTTGTAGTGGTTGACACTTGATGTTAATACAGATTTTCCCATATTAAATTTTTTTAAAATTCTGATATCATTTTCAACTTGCCTTGAGGAATCGGTTAATTAAGTTAGAATAATTCGAGGAAATAAGTTTAAATGAATGTGTGCAGCAAAAACCATGTATAATTTAACAGGCCAATATAAGGAGGTCATGTTGTGTTCACATCAGATTTTCACGTGAGAAACAGACAGACATCATTGTCAAAACATGTTGTGGGGACCCTAATTTGTGCTTACTCACTAAAAACTTACTATCGAATTTTTTGATGGAAAATATTACTTTCCTTAGGTTTTGGTTGGCGGAACGTAAAAAAAAAAATTAAAGTGTAAAAGTTTTCCATGATAAAATGTTATGAATAATAATAATATATTATCAACTTTATCAAGCTTTCTAAAATTAGATTTGGAGATACGCCCTGCTCCAGAGAATCGCGTCAATACAGCAGTTACGGTTATACGTGACCAGAATATTCAAAATTAAGTTCGGAAAAAGAGTGAAATTTTTTAACGATTTTACGCGGCCGAAGAAAATCACGTGGGGACTATGCATAAATCCAGAACCTGTTTCGACCGCATTTGTTACGTCACAGTCATAACAACAGCGTAGCGGGAACGTGATCTTACCGATTTACTTTAAATCTTCTGCATTCATTTGTAACTTCGGCAGTGTTTGTTTGTACAGTCATCATCAAGAAGGTACACACAGACACCGACTGGCACTTAACGCATCAATGCTCTTTCGAATAAAGGACTTCGTACCGTGTTCTCAAGAGTTCGGAACGTTTCAATTGCCCGCATTATATCTATCGTCTTGTGGAGGATTGATGATAAGATTTCGAGCCGAAGAAAGTTATTTGACTCGATTAAGAACTCTAAATATATTAAGAACTTCGGAAACAAGACATGGTTTATGTTTACATGTGCTAGTTTCATGACATTAGAATGCAGTAATATTAAGCATCTACTATTTGCATTTTAAGAGACGTTTGGATGATTATCGCAGACATCGACAACTTCACATGTGCTTGTTTGTGTGTAAGGATTAATTAATAATTGAAGGTGAGTATAATTTGTAAAATTGCATAATTTCCATCATTTTTACTTCTGATGCAACGAATGTTTTGACTGAAGATCGCTTTTTCTAAAAGCATCTCATGGTTATATAGTTGGAAGAATGTAATGATACATTATGCGTAAGGGCACCATGCCATATACACGAATCTGCAAAATAGTTGTTTCGGAAAAATTGCATTCAGAGTTTTAAACACTTCAATGAAAATCTGTCAGCATAATATAAGTAATAAAAAACAGCTTATAAAATACATTTATGTAAAAATAGCAAGAAATGAAGTTTAGTTGTTTTGACATTGTGATGACATCGTGTGAACTTCCAAGTGAAAAAGCAACGCATCAGTTACAATCATTCCGCTGCTGAAAATGCAGTTGATGCTTGTTGTAACGAATCTCCACTCGCCCCTGTAAAGAAGGATGCAACAAGCGGTAGCTTTAACGAAAATACGTTTAATTTATTCTTTATTAATTATAATGAAAGCGGTTGCTATGATAAACGGTCTTTATAAAGAGCGTATACTCAATTACGGTAAAGTACGAAAGGCATATCTGTCGTTAAGAGAAATTCTTTCGTGAAGCAGATTTGGGGGCAGTGGGTCGTATTCACGTTACACAGATTAAGAAAAACCGTGGAAATATTCATGCAGTCAGATCTTTTGGTATGATTCGAACCCGAGTTGAACTGCCAGTGTTTAGCAGTCTAATCCACACGACCACACTTGACACTGCTGTACTTTCAAATAAATGAAAAACAGTTTAGTTGATTTCTGCTCTTAACAACAGATATGTCAGAGCAAAATTATTGTTAAGTTTTTCGTTTGTTAAGTATTTTGACCCCGTATGCGTTTGATTCGCACAAGTCTGTTGAACCTAGTGATTCTAAAAGGAAAGAAATTAAAGAAAGGAATTAAATTTATGCGAGAAAGTATTTGTACATTTTTATATTGTAAGAATTAAAGCCATGCCTAAAACAGATCGAGGGAGAAATTTGGCTAACTTAATAAATAAATAATTTTTTATACAAAATAAGCTTTTATTTAAACCTTATAAAAAATTAGCAAATTAATTTAGTGTATAGTTTAATTGGAACAAGGATTCAATAGTTCTCCTTACAAAATTCATCTAGAATTTTATATCCCGAATAATATAAGCGTGGGCCATCTTTGATAAATGTATAGAGTAAATGGCTTGTATTTTTAATAATGAATTCTATTAATAGGTTTTGTTATTTAGGGATCCAAGTTTTAATTATTCGGGATATAAAACTGTGGATGAATTTTGTAAAGAAAATTATTGAATCTCTTATTCCCATGCAATTATATAACAAATTATTAGCCCAAACGAGTTATTAGTTTCGAAATCGATATTGCTTGGTTCACTGTAAATGCGTTGTTTCACTTTTATTCGAGTCTGTTGCCATTGAGAATAACATAAGATATTATGCTTTCATGTTTAATAAGTTTATTATTAATTAAGAAACTAAGCTATTTAAAAGTATTAGATGCAGTTCTTAAGCATATTGTTTTTACTTCCTTGTACGAAGTAAAAAGGAAGTATTGTAATCGCGAAAAGTTTCAGGCAGCATATTTCAACGAAAATATCCATTTTGACAGCTTTCGAATGCAATTTAACGATGTTTTTGCGTCATATTTGTACGTAAGGACAGAATAAAAGACTCTTTTCCTCCAAAAAAATTATAAAACTGCTTTAAAATGAATTCTGAAGATAATTTTTTGTGGCGTCTGTACGAACGTATGTACGTACGTACGTATCTCGCATAACTCAAAAACGAGTAACCTCAGAACGTAGAAATTTTGTATATAGGAGTACTATAACATGTAGATGTGCACCTCGTATTTTGGTTGCAATCGGCCGCACCAAACGTATATAAATATATTTATATATATATATATCCACTCTGTTACCCGGCTCAGTGATCTCAGTTTCTTTACTCTTATATGTTTGTAAATTGTACGTTTTTTGCTTTAAAAATGATTGAATTATGTTGTTCTTATCTTCCGGTTAAGGTTTTTATGCCTTTAGTAAATCTGTATGAAATATTTTTACAATTATCAACAATTTTAAAGTGCCGCTGTTTATCAACAATTTTAAAGTTTGTTTAAGTGCCGCTAAGCCTAATAATTTTTTTGATGGCGGCCATTGCTTGTTTACATTTGAAACAGCAGAGTAGTGAATTTGTTGCCAATCTAGAGAAACGTAGCTTCGCAACAACAAAGATAACGCATTCATTTATTATTGCGAATTAAATCATGCTTAATCCTTTCTGGAATTTTTTCGAGGAAATAAGTGTTTAAGATTTACTTAATTTTTAATAATCAGTAATTTTTAATACGGATATTTTGAGTTTTTTTGTATTTTTGCCTTGTCGCGAAGTGAGAACTAAATTAATTGAATGGGAAATACTCAATCGTGTGTGAAAAACTTTTTTTTTTTTTGGTTTTGTTTTTTGTTTGCTTAATTTCTTTTATACATCGTTCCAGCTTTATTATAGTATTTGAATAGAACACGTGGCAATGATTAGATAATTCTTTAATAAATTTTGTGCATTCTGAGTTATAATATGAACGAAATATAATACTGTTAAGTGAACCTAGCGCCAGAGTGTCGCTATGGTAAACAAATAGAGTGAATTTTAAAGAATGCATTTATTCTATTGTGGTTTATGCGCTATCAGCGAAGTAGATTTAATTAAATCCAATAAGTTTAAAAGAAATGCAAGAAAAAATGCGTATAATTTAATATTCCGTACAAGGAAGTCATGTGGTGTACACATCAGATTTTTTACTTTTGAATCTAATTGATTTAAATGCAAATACATTTAATTCATGATACATATAATTAAAAGCATTCAATATTTTTACATTTTTTACTACTATTCTAGTTTTCTCGAGTTTGAATATTTAACTCGCTGCTCTATCACTGATACGTGGCATATACCTTGTAGATTAGGTAGGAAGGATAGAATGTTAATCATCTTGCAATAAATTAAAGGAAGTTCAGAGGTTTGTGGCAAGCGACGTCTTTGGTAGCTCATTTGGTTCAAACATGTTATCGTTATTGGAGGTGTTAAAGCAATAAGAATCAGCGTAAAATTAATAAATTCGCAGGAGTAGTTTCGAAGTTTTAAATGTAGAACCTTCCTCTTCAGCTGCAGAAGTACAAAGGACCTAAAGAGAAGCCTGTACTCAAACGGTAAGAAAGAAAGGAAGGAAGTCAACCATCTGTTGATGAAAGTGAAAACAATTATGAAATAATTTAATTTCCTTAAAAGCTGAAGCTAAAGACGGATTGGAATTATCAACGTTAACTAGAACGGAGACATTTGTTAATGTTTTTTTTTTTAAATAATTTTGACAGATGAAGAATGGAAAATGTGATTTCTGACCAACAGTGCTGGTGAACAACGGATCTATATGTTCCTTTTTTTCCCTAACATATATATGCCTTCCGTTCATTATAGGCAAATTTTAAGGCTTTCTTAGTTTGACCAATGTAAATTAAACCACATTGGCAAAGAATCCACTATATATAACAGGAGTTCATATCCGGAATTAAGTCTTTAAATATGGAATTGGAAATTTTATTGATAGAAGAGAAAACAATCCGAAAGGTGAATTTCTTTAAAATATGTGCAATCCAGTAGCTTGACTTCTTTCGTCTTATTGTTATCGCCTGAGCGCAGGCTTTTCTTTCGCCACTTCCAAGCTGAAGGATAAGGTTCTATATCTAAATATTCAAAGCTAGTACTGCAAATTTCCAAATATTACTCTGGTTCTTGTTGCTTTAACACCTCCAATATTCGTAGTAATGTTCATAGTCTCGCTGAGAGAGAAGAAAAGACCTTTTCATAACATGTCTTTAAAGTGTTAATGCTACGTTGTGAAAGGACGAAAGAAAAGGTTTACAACAAGGAAATATTTTTGAAAATGCAATTCATCTTCATCTAGAAATAGTTTCTTAAGTAACTCATGAACCCATGATCTCATGTAACGTGTTATTGGAAAACAGATTTTTGACAATTTTATATTGCAAGAAGTGGAATTGCTTTAGAGACCGGAGCAATAAATTTCGGAAATAATGAAAATGTTTGCCAACAATGAAGTTTGTAGAATCATTAGGTTATTTTGATGCAAGAGACGTGAAAAATGTGCAGTTTCCTCGCCGGGACTAGAACCCTGAACCTCTCGTATACGCGTTGAGTATGCTTCCAATTATACCACAAAGGCATGCAGACAAGAGGGAGAAAATACCTTATAAGTTTTTCAGCTTATTTTCAGTAAATTATTTTTAATGCGTATTGAAAGAGTTATTGAAAAGTTAGTTTTGCGGAGCTTCCAGGCTAATACCTGAACAGATGGAAAATCACAAAGCGATCTGCGCATACTGCTACACGTAGCAGAGAAAAGAAAAGTTTGTTGCATATCGTGGTCTTCCTAAGAAAAAATGCATTGAAGGAGGCCCTGGATCCATCGACAATAACGTGAGAAGTGTGGTTTTTCGGGTAAAGAAATCGATTACTTAGGTCGTGAGACAGGAAACAGCAATCATGCCCTGGATCCTACGCTGCAATTAAACAGCTATAAGGACCACGAATAAAAAGGGATCCAGTCGGTTTTGGGACTCATGGGACTTTATCGGGACACATGGGACTTTATATCCCGAACTATGCACTGACCTTTGACCGTCTGACGCATGGGGTTTCAGTAAGAAAGCCCAAAGTTCCGAAAACTACCACGAGAAAGAGATATTTTCTTTATTTTAATAAGAAAATGCTCTGGTATTTCGTACCTGGATTTATGTACTTTAAATATATTGCCTTAATTTCTTGGTTATATTTCAAGATTCGCGTATATATACGTTATTACAGATATCACGGAAAATATTCTAAACTATACGTATATATGGCTTTGCCGGTCAAAGAATTTTAACGGATTTGACGAGAGAGTATTGTACGGTAGGGCCACGTCGAAGAAGCCACTTTCAAGAAATTGAAAGATAGTCTATGTCAGGTTACATTTTTGGCCACGCTTGATTTCACTTCAGGTCGCCCAATTTTAATTTTTTATTTCAGATGTATTTCGGATGCTTCAGATTTCGCGGTCGTCTGTTGTCTAATTGAGAAAGATTCGGGAGGGCATTTTAAACCAATCGCTTTTGCGTCCCAAAAATTATCTGGTGCACGGACCAGTGAGGCCTGGACACAGTTCGATAAGTTGATTTCGGGGGAAACGGTGGAGATTATTAACGGACCAGAATTCCTCGAAGTATCTCACCGAAACCACACCCTGGAGTCCGAAATTAAACACCTTGGGCTGTCTCGCTCTGCAAAGGAGGAATTTTAAAATTACACATGGTCCAGTAGTACAACATCAGGCCACGGACACTGTGTCATATTTAAGTGGAAGACCACGAATTTATAACCACATGGTTATATTTCTTGTTGTTAGGTTCTTATCAAGGTAATTTATTTAATTAGTGTCAGTAAATAAAATGTTTTGTGTAACATAGATGTATTTGTATAAATATATTTAGTTTATTCCTACCTTTTATCAAGAAAAATTAGCAAGGAAACTTTTTTATCAATAGACAGACTTTTTTTTCGGGGAGGGAATATATGTAAATTTGTAGCGGTCGAATTAATCTCCCTGCATCTGGTTGATAGTGGGAGATTTAAAAAAATCCTTGTGTTGCCACATCGCAAACGCAACATATTTGTCTTTCGAATTTAATTAACAAAATCAGTAATTTAAAAGAAAGTGTAGCCACTGCACAAATTAAAATATTTAAGTTCGTTATTTAATTTTTCTTTCGATTTATTCTGTCATTAACTAATAAACTAAGCGAAAAAAATCAATAAACGCAGATTCATTTCGCTTATTAATTTCTAGCTGGAAGTGAGAAATGACATTAGCTGGTTTCATTAAAATGATCTCTCTCTAGATATGTAATGAAGAGGGTTAATTTATTGTTTGTGTGTGTGTGTGCCATTCACACAAATCTACGCTTTTACGCAAATCTACGCTTGGTGAAAGTTTGCATAACTGACTTTCAAAACAAGATTAGAGTCATTGTCCACGTAAGATTTCGAAAAGCCATCTCAAGGGGTCCACAATTATGGCGTCTATGTTAGAATTTTGCTCTCATCACACCCTTCTTGCGTACACCTGAGTCATCTTAGTTTAATGTCTCCGTTGTTGCATTCCCGCTGCCAATATATCCTAAATAAGGAATTCGTGATTGTTTTATTACTAAAAATAAATATTGAAATTTCTGCACACTAGTTTCAACTCTGAAAGCATATCACCCATCTTACGTTCGACACGTCACCGCTGTTGCGTTCTCGCTATCATTTCTCACTAAAACCGTTAGATGGCACCATGCTTGTTTACTGTTGAAAAGAGCGCAAAACTTTCCAGAAGCCTGCGCAACATTTAAAGCAGAATTTAAGTGCTCTGTCTATCGGTTTTTGGCGAATATTTCAAAAACGCTGAAGAAATCGGCCAAAGTGGGTAGCGATTTTCCAAAAAAAGACATAACCGATAGCAAAATAAGTATCAGTTCTTACTAAAACCATTAGTTGATGCCGTGTTAGTTATCTCTTTAGAACAGGTGCAGGATTTTCAAAACAACATAGAATCTTTGGAGCAAAATTTAAATTTGCTCTATCAGCTTTTCGCAAATGCTTCGAATTGGGATTTTGAAAAAAATAACTCCATCCCCTTGAATGAAGCTACTTCACTTCCGATAGGACCCTGACAATGCTGAGTACTTTAGCTAGTATATCATTAGAACTGATAATTAATTGTTTATTTATATAAAGCTTTATCATACAGATAGGTCAAGCCTTATTCAAAACATGTGGTCTAAATATTTAAACCAATGCATCAAGCGTAGGTATCACACTCACTAAAACAGAGCTTTTGTGTCATTAGAATCTGTGATTTTTTACTGAAAATTTGCTTCTATTTGTAAAATTAAAAATAATGGTAAAACATTAGTAAACCATTTTTTTCCTCAAAAATTTCAAAACGTTTTTTTAATTGGTCATCTTTGAATTATTTATTAGCAATTAATTGTATTATTATTATTATGTTGTATGTTATATATCAGTTGTTTTCAAACTTTGTCGACTCACGAAACCCTTAAAAAACTATACGGTTTTTTGGGGAACCAAATCCCAAACATAGAAAAAAATATCTTAAAATAATATTAAAAGTAGGATGTTCTAGATAGTTTATGTAGAAGCATTTAAAGAAAAGTATTTTTATTAATAAATTTCAACATAAAATTAATGCAATTTACTCATTAATAGCATTAACTCATGTTTTAAGTGTCACCTACCCTTGCATTATATTCAAGGCATTTAAGTCGATGTCTATCTAGACTGACGTTATCTGCAGTCACATTTCATATTCTGCATTTATGCTTCGAATTGGTTCAAATTCGAATTTAATTTGTTTCTATATTTTGTTTTTCTTGCCACATGTCTTGAGGAAGATTTTTCACATAAATATCTTGGTTCGAATGCATTGAAATGTGTATAGCTGTGTGAGAAACTTCTAGGTATTTTGCATGAATCTACAGCCAAAAATTTAGGAACTGCTTTAATTTAGCTTTAACATCGAATCTGTTGATATGTCGATTAGTTGTTCCTTTCGCTCCACTGACAAGCCTTCTGATTTATCATAGTAGCTGAACGGATACTTTGTTCCAGTTATAATCAGTTGTTTCATCTGGGAAGCATTCCTGTTATAACTTTCTTTAATAAAAAATGTCCTCCACTGTATAATTTTTAACACTGTTGTCTAAATTCAGTTCGTTTTTCACTAGAAAACTTCGCACAGAATTGTCAGTCACTGTTTTTGATGTATGATGGCCAGACGTTAAGTTTTTAATCTAATCTGTAACTAAACATATCTTCCTACTTTTTAGTCAATAAACATTAGTGTGAGTGTTTTTTAATTTTCTTTCAAATTTTTATTTTGACTAAGGGGTTCCGCAGAGCACAGTTTGAAAACTCGCTGCTATATATTATAGAGAAAAATGTACGAGGCTCGCTGAAAAATGTATTCTAAAAGAACAACGGGGTCGATGCAAGAAAGGGACTGCAAATTCCTGATTTAGTAGAATAAAGAGGTGTTTCATTTTAAAAAGCAAGAACCGAGATGGTAGATTTGTATGCATTTAGACTATAAATGGCATCTAACATAACATTTCCTGGAAAAAAACAAGGTTTTCGTCATGTAGCTTGTTTTTCTTTTAAAGAACAAGGATACGCGAGGAAAGTGAAACTTCCGCCCAGCATCCAGAGCATGTCTAATAGAAATGATGCGGAATTTTGTTTGTAACAAATCAATTTTCCAGTAGTTTCCTTCAGCAAAAGCAAATTTATAATGATTGTCTTAACGGGATAAGCAAACTTCCTAAGGCATGAGCAGATCTATAGTGTCATATAATTATATTACAATCTGATATAAATCTTATTCAAATATTCCAAGATACAGATTTGATTAACTTGATTTGATTATTTTATATGTACTTGTCAAAACATAACCGAGCTAAGTTACGAATTTTTAATCTAAGAATATCGGCTTTTGTTGAGAAATACATTTATATGCGAATAATATTTTTCATAGTTGAAAATTAGCATGAAAAGAACTAGACTGACCGACAACCTTCTACAATTCGTGATGAAGATAACTTCTTTTTTCTCCAAGATTACAAACTTCATCAGAATCGAAACACCATCAAGTTCCAAGTGTAATAAGAAATAAAGAAGTTTATATCTATTTACACGCATATATGTTTATTTTTACTTACGCGTTGAAGAAAACTTAATAAATAATAGAAAGAGACCAAACTATCATTCTTCATTCTCAAGTTTTGTCCCACTTAATGAATATTCTCTGAAAACTTAGATATTTTACATAACTTGTATATTTTTAGTCTAATTAAAGTGTAAAATATTTAATGATTAATTAAACATGTTAGAATTCTGTGAAAGAAATGCCAGCCTAAGAATTTAATATTTATCTGTCAATATTTGAATCACAAAACATAACCAAGAGAAATGTCTTGCAAATACCAAACTTTAGATTTCAGATAGGAAATAAGTTTGAATTTGAATTTTTTCGTTTGCGACAATATTTCTATTGTTTATGTATGTTTTGATTCATTTTTAGTAAGCGAAATTTAAATTTTATAAGAATTTTTTTTTAATTTTATTTATAAAAGTTTTCATTCTCTTAAAAAAAAATTCAGCTATTTTTAAATCGTGCATTCTGCCCGTAGGCAGTTTGAGTTCGAGACCACTGGTTCAAATGATTTACTTTTGGACTCTATGTTTTAAAAATATAGAATTCAAAAAAGTAAATTTTTAAATTTCATATATTAGTTTAATTTCTCCCTTTCTTCAAAAGCCAGATACTGGACCAAAATGAAGTATAAATATGTAAACTGACGCTCGAATGCACAATCAGCCTCAGCTGTTGTGTGAGTACCGAATTTTAAGCTTTATTATACAATTAGGTAATATAACGGTCTTGTGGCTTTGTACTTGATTATTAATTTGAGGAATTTCGTATAAAACAATGAGAATTCTTTAAATTTAGTATATTATTTACTTTAAATTCAGTATGTACCGTTTCTAACGATTTTAGAATACTTATAGCTTCTATTTTCCATTTCGTTGCTGTTTTCGTAAATGTTTCGTTTCGTTAAAAAAATGGCTGCTTTGCTCGTCCTGTTGCTTTCGGTATAAGATAGTAGCTCCTCCCATTTTCTAGAATTTTTTAGACATTCGAAATCAATTTATTTAACAATTACGGAAAATAGAGGTTATTGTTTTTGTCTAATTATAAATTCTTATCTTTTTTAGTATCAGAGGTAGTCTCACTGTCGATCTTCCCTTTTTTACCCGCATCACTTTCAAGTAATAATATTCCCATTGTTATAGCCGTGTATTATTTTGAAGCAATACTATAGTTACGCTTTTAAAGAAATAATGTGGCAACAGTTAAAATTCTATCGAGAATTCTGAAGATGCCTTACTTTTATTTGATTTTGGTGTTGAATTTCATGTGCGTAAATGCGAAGAAAATGATGTTTAATAAATAAAGTTAAAAAGACCAAAAGTTAATGGTAAAAGGATAAAAAAAAAATTATGTTAGCAAAGAAAGTGAGCAAGCTAAAAACATTTTTATAAGTCGTCTTGTTAAGAAATGTGACTAGTGGTATGAAGAATCGAGAAAAGGCTGTAGAAAATAAAAAATATATGGCAACAATGAACATTGCTTTCGGAGCTTTAAAAATATGTTGCTTTTAAAAATTCTGAGATTTTTCTGGTTGAAATTTACGTGGCGTAAGTGCGAAATCAGCAATGTTTAGTAAAAAAGAAAAAAAAAAAAAAAAAAAAAAAAGACAAAATTCTGTTAACAGGAGCGAGTCCAAGAGCAGAATGGTAAACCGCGTGCTTAGCGAGAGCATAAACAACCTCAACAAACCATCTAGAACGATGTTAATATTTGAATCCTTTCTGATTTTTGTTTTCTTTTTCTCTTTTTTTCCCACCTTTTCCTTATCTTAGTTTATCGGCGGGAGGGGAGAAAGGCAGTAAGACCTTTATTTAAAATATTTAATAAAACTCAGTTGCTCGTGTTAAATAAAACTCAGAATAAACTAAAATTGTGCAAAGAAAAGATAGGGAAACGACTTTTAAATAAAAAGTAATACATTGTTAATTTATTTCACAATATATAATTCTGATCACTGACATACAGTGAAATTTCTCGTAACCGGCAATATCGTCCATTAGCGGCTGAGCGGTAAAATCCACTGAACACTGGTAATTCGCTCCAGGCGACAAGTCCCGAACGGTTTAGCTGCATGGGCGTTTTCTTGTTTTTTCCCCGTTTACGTAAACACGAGCCAGTTTTTCTTAAAAAATCCTTCATGAGACGCCCCTTCCTTTGTGTAGCGCATAATAAAGAAGAACGTAATAATAATAATAATATTAATAATACCCTAGGAATATCACGGTAAAGGCAGTTTTGGGATTCTAAATTTAAATTCAGATTTTAAAAATATGGGAAATAAAAATATATAACAGACTAAACAATCTGGCAACCCTCTCATATGTAAAGCTATGTCACTTGCCCATGAGACACCACCATATGACTTACATCACCAGCAATCCTTACAACTCGTAAAGACGTCGAACGTATCCTCACATCATGACGTGTAAATTTAAAGAAATTAATTTTGTAAAAATTAGAAAATTTAGCATTTCATACCTTCACGCGGTCATTATACTTATAAATAGGAAAACTTGGTACTTAATATTTAAAAAAAAAAAAAAAAAAAAAAAAAAAAATTTGACTCCTTTTATGACAATTTAATTTTTTAATTTGCAGTTTATGTGGTTATGCATTGGAGGATCAATTAACAAATTAGAACAATTCGATGTTAATTTTTACCTCAAATGACATTATTTCGTGATTTACTAGTGTCTTTAATTTATAATTTTACTATATTTATTAGGCCGAAAGAATTTTTGCACGAGTAATTGCTAAGTTTTCAAAATCTAAAAATGCGTTGTTAGTATTTTAACGAAGCGTAATTATTTTAGAATTCTTGTCAGGTAATCGTAATCGTAGTTAAGGCACAAATATTTTTCATTTTTTAATGATCGCAAATAATATTACGTGCCAATATGTTTTACTATAAAACTTCATAGAAATAAATGCTCGTCACATAATCTCTTAAACATCAGAAATCTTTTTCTAAATGATATTCTATTTTTAGTTGCCGACAAATGTGAACATTTCTCTCTTCAGTTTGCGTGCCGCGCTTCAATATGGTTCCCCATCTTAATATCAAATATCTTAGTCGGTTTTTATTATACCAGAGTCAAACATTTAATATTTTATTTTTTATAAGGAATGCAACATTGCCCTAAACATTAGGTATCATAAATTACAACCAAGCCTGGCAGCGTATGTCTCTAAGTGTAAAACAACAACTGAGCCTTGAGAAGGGTGTAAATGACCCTTTGTTTAAAAGTAAAACAACAACTGAGAGTTGAGAAGGATGTAAAACACCCTTTGTTTAAAAGCAAAAGAACAACTGAGCCTTGAGAAGGGTGTAAAAGACTCTTTGTTTAAAAATAAAAATGAGCAGAAGGCACATCTGGTGCTTACAGTTCAGCCAACCACTTGTGGTGATGTACTAAATTATAGTAACAGTATGTTCAGATGTAAAATAAATTAGTAGTCAAAAACTAAACAATTCAATTTAACGCGAAGTTGTCTCGCAAACCCTAACCGGCGTAGATATTCAAATATGGGCAATGATAATGCAAGGCCGAAGACTACAGATTTTATCTGAGCTAGTAGCAACTTCGTAACGTGGCTCCGAGAGGCAGAACACGCTCTATATCTTAAATCTAAAAACCTCAGTTTAAATACTCACGAATTAATTTGCATTCTGGAGTGGAAACAGAAAGTGTTAGAAAGAAGTGGCAGTACAGGTTTAAAAGTGTCCACTGATAACATCGCGGACGAAAACGTCGCGGAGAAAACAACCGGTCTAAAACATAACACCTGGTTAATTAAAATAATAAAAACTCTGCATGTTGATACTGTTTTTTACAGAGAAAAATATAATAGCGTAGATGAAGAAAACCACTCCTTTAAAAGGGGTGGAAGTAAGAAATAAAGTTAGAACTTCCTGATGCAATATTAAAATCCTATTGAACAAAATTCTTTGCGTATTCTTTATTTTTAATGCTGGGAAAAAGGAAAATAAATGTAAAAATGCCTGGAAATCGCTGATTATTCTGAGTTCATAGTTTTATTCAGTTTTTTCGGAATTAATATGATATTCGTAAAAGTAACAAAAGGAAATTATCTTGACGTCGATAATTTTTTTGGGTTCGTATAATTATCATAAAAGTACATGTTAAAATACAAGGGAAGGTAGGGAAATTTGCTACCATTCCACAAATGTAATCTTTCCATTTTAATCCAGAAATTCGGCTATTTGCAGGCAATGCGTTTTATTGCTTCAAACAGAATACTTATCAGGTTCCTTTAATTTGAATAACCAGTTATTTTAGTATTTGAATCTGTACTGTCATTCCTCTCTTTCCATTTTCCCGCCAGAGTGCAAATTAGTTCGTGTGTATTTATAGCGAGCTTTTGAAATGGTTAAGGTAGAGCGTGCTCAGCCTCTCGATGCCATGTTGCTAGGTTTGCTATTTTAGGTAAGAGTGCCTGTCTTCGGCCTTGCATTACAATTGCTGACTGTTGAAATCTACGTCGTTAAAGTTCTGAGCCAACTTGGCGCTAAATTGCTCTATATAGTCTCTGGCTACTAGTTTATTTAAATTTCTCTTTACGTTTTACTTACTGCTTTTAAATTTCTCACCATAAATACTGGCAGAATTGTAAGTCTGTTCCTTTGTTCAACTTATTTAGTTTTAAATAGTGTCTTATTTAGTGTCTGTTAAAGTTTCTGTGGTATTTTGGACTTAGCGATAAGTTGTTTGATGTCTACGTAGATTTTAACATTGTATGACGGTGAAACTTTACAATTTCCACGCATCGGTGTGTTGCCATTCAGTAAAGTGTAAGATATTAAACTTTCAAATTTAATCTGTTACGGAGCAGCAAACCGAGTGATTGAAAAGCAATAAGCGCAGCTCTTAAAAATAATTTTTCTTTTTTTTCTAACCTCATTAATTTAAATAAACGTGCATTTAAATCTTGAGACGTCTAATCAGAAATATATGTATATATATATATTTGGAATTACATTAACTAGTATCATTAAAATCAATGTATGCTTTTTTATGATATTATTGAACTCTTTTAATCGGCTACTTTTCAAAGAAATAATATAGCGAATATTAAAAAAAAAGTATGACAATCTCTAACACTTTATTAGGAATTCTAAACATATGCTGTTTTTAAATAATTTGTGATTTTGTTCTTGAACGTTATGTCACGTAAGAGTGCGAAAAAGATGATGCTTAATAAAAAAGATAAAAAATTGTATTAGCAGGAGTGAGTCCAAGAGCAGACTGGTAACCTGCAATGCCTAGCCAAAGCATAAAAGACTTTAACAAATATTCTAGTGCGGCATTAAAATCTGAATTCTTTTAGTTTTTTTTTTTTTTTTTTTAAATTCCTTTTTATTTATTTATTTTTTTTCCCAGTATCACAAACAAAGCCTATTTTGGCAACGGCATGGGAAAAATGCCGAAATGATTACTTAAAACCTCTCCTAAATATCGATCCATTTTTAATTATCTTCTTCTAGATCTAGATAATCCTTGACTAAGAATTTATGGAGAGATATAGCATCCATTTATCTCAAAAGAAAAAATAAATAATTATAAATAAAGTGAAGTCTCTTAAACTCGTATCTTCAAGGATTTGACCCCAAAACATTTGACCCTGCCCTAATTGTGTGACAATTGGTTAATAGTTTAATAATTTTGGCCTGTAATTGAAAAAAGACCATGATTAAAAAAAAAAAAAAAAAAAAAAAAAAAAAAACGACGACCCCGTAATTCTTACGACATTTGCCAATTAGAGGTTCATATTTAAAATTTAGATATTCATAGGCAAAATAAAAATATTAAGTTTTTAAATATAACTTTGTTTAGAGTTATATTTCTGGTAAAATATTTAATAAAATTTTAATTTCTTTTTCCATATTCTTTTCACTTAAATACAGTGGCTCACATTTGTTTGTGTTTCTGAAATTCATCTGCGTAGATCACTTTCTAAATACTATTAAAGCACCAGACACAGAGTTTATTTCAAATATATCATTTTTTTCTCTGCGTTAAATCTTGCTTGTTTTAAAATTTATATCATCAAAATATTCCTTGTAATAAAATAATTTGTTCAAAAAATGATCAGTAACTCACATAATAATTCGGACCCTCAAAATGTTTTTAAAAATGTTTTGGTAGACAAGGTTCCTCATCCTAGTACGAAGTAAAGGAAATATTATAATCGCGAAACATTTCGGGTATCATATTTCTTCGAATTCCATTTTGACAGCTCTGAAATCCATATGAATAATTTTTTTGCTTGACATATGCACGTACGGAGAGAATAAAGGACTCTTTTTTTCCACTGGGAAAAAAGACACTGAAGCTGGCGCAGAAATTGACTTAATTCGCTATTCTACTTAAGTGTATCAAATTTAAACAAATGGCAGCCCCGTTAAGCCAACAAGACGGATGGTAAAATGGTTTTAGAAGAGATTTTTTTTTCGTGACATCTGTGCGTACGTACGTACTTATGTACTATATATCCCACATAATACAAAAACGTGTAGCCTCAGAACGTTGAAATTTTGTATGTGCTATAAAATGTATTTGTGCACCTTCCTTTTTCGTTGCAATCGACCGCATGAATACACATATTCCCACCCGGCTCTCCAAGCTCAGTATTTTTATTCTTATATGTTTGCAAATTGTGCAATTTTTTTGCTTTAAAACTGTTTGAATTATGTTGTTCTTATATTCCGGTTACATTTTGATGCCATTAGTTAATCTGCATGCAATAATTGTAGAATTATCAATCATTTAACAGTTTAAGTGGCAGTTGGCTTAACGGGGCTGCCATTTGTTTAAATTTGATACACTTAAGTAGAATAGCGAATTAAGTCAATTTCTGCGCCAGCTTCAGTGTCTTTTTCCCCAGTGGAACCGATAGTGAACTTTTAATTTTCTGCACCAAAAATTTAGTCTTCCTGGCCCTTGGCTGAATTGCTTCTTTTTGTGCAGAAACTTTAATTTTAATTGTAAGAAAATATTTTAACTGTTTTTAACTGTATTTGATATTTTACGTTTTTCTGTATTTTACAATTTTTAATGTACATATTTTGAGATTTTAAATACTTTTGCTTCCTGCGAAGTCAGAACTGAATTGATTGAATGAGAAATATATCTCCAATTGAAGTTCGTGTAAATAAGTTTAAATGTCTTTGTTGATATTTTCTTAGCCATAGATTTCAGTCTAATAAGAACAGATAATACTTCTTTATACAGAGATCAAGCTATCAATCGAAAGCAAGCAGAAGATTCCGATAATCATTATTCAACTATGCGTAAGTATAGAGCATAAGTAAATAGAATGAAATCTGCATTAGGTTAGGGTCATCGCAGCTGTTGTTTCCTACGGATGTTGGTTTAAGTCTATCGCTTTTGTTAATGCAGTTGCTTTTAATACCAAATTTCTTAAAAAGTTTTGCCAGATTATTTCATTTGATTAACTCTACATACAGTTGAAGAATGGTTCTATAATTTTGGAATTTGGGAAATAGAGTTTATACGATGTAAATGTGATTTTTAAGGACTATATGTTTCCTCCTTATATCATCAAAGAGAATATGTCTTCATGCTTAGAATCTACAGTGTCTTTCTTTCCTTCCAATGAATAGAAAAGCAGCAAATATATCTTAATCTCTACTATTAAATATTAAAAAATATCTGTGTATGGTTTTTTTTTATTATTATTATAAATATTCCTCACATTTAAAAAAAAAATAACGGCATATAGAGACACCAGAATTTGAACACAAATAGTCTTCCACTCAAACATGAGCAACTCGAAGCCCGATTTTGAATTTGTTTTTGATTTATTTTATATCTTGTGAAAAATGAGTTTTTGATAAAAAATGAGTTTTTGATAAAATAAATTTGATAAAATATCGATGAGTTTTTTGATAAAAAAACTCGTCGATACCAAAACATTTTTAAAAATTTTTGTGTTGCCGCTTTGCAAAACGTAAAATAATTGTCTTTCAAATTTAATAAAAGGACTCATAGATTTAAAAGAAACGTGTTGCCACTACCCAATGTAAAATATTATCTTACACTATTTGGCAAACTATTTATTACCATCTAGCGGTGTGCAAACATTTAATTTTTCTTTCGTATTTATTCTGTTACTAATTAACAAATTAAGCGATTTAAAAGCAGTAAACAAATCAATTTTCAATTATTACTAACTGGATTCATTACTAGCTGAACTCTTGAAATTACATTGGCTGGATTCATTAAATTCACAATATATATATATATATATATATTTGTAAACAAATAATTAGACATAGTTAATTGATCAAAATTTTGATTTTTGTCAAGTAGAAGTCTGCCGATGTAAAATTTAGTTGGGTACTGGATCATAGTTTTCCCTTTGGTTCTGCAAAAATTATCCATAAAGCTTCTTCAGTTGATAGTCTGTATTTCTGTGGAGCTTTTCACATTCAAAAAAAAAAAAAAAAAAAAAAAAAAAATATTGTTTTAGGCATTTAACTCTAATCCAATCCTTCCTAACTCTGCCAGAATTCTATTACGTTACTTTTTCAAGTTTCACTCCTATTTTCCTCGCTAGACGGCGCTACATGTAGTGCTGGGTTTGCTCCGCCTATTACTTTCGCTATAAAAATAATCGTCACTCCTCCTATTTCGCAAATATTTTTTTCTTCTGAAAAAAAGAAGAACCTGTGTCTGATCCTTAGAACTAGACAGAATTTTATTCAAAATTTACAGCAAACTTAGGCTTTTTTTTACTTAATTAATCTTGATTCTAATGCTAATACATCTAAATCATCATTTCGTCAGTTAAATAAAGATTAACCTACTGAAAAGTTCAGTTGTTTTGTAGAAAAGTTAGGTTCAAGAAAGAAAGGTTTTAAGTTTAGAAAAGTTAGGTTTTGAGAAACGTCAGTTTCTGGGATTACCAGAATCTTTTATTTTAGATACTTCAGGCTCATATTTTTCAGCTCGGCTTACCTCATAACTTAGTAACAGTAGCTGGGGTAGATGGTCCAGTCTTTTGCTTCTGAAAATACACGATTTTTTTTTTTTTTTTTTAGTTTTACATCCATGCATGCCAAAGGATTCATTTCATTAACATTGCATGCCATTAGTAACATTCGCTGGGAAACAGCAGCCCATTATCTTAGATCTGCCACTTGTTTTTGACTAACTTTTTGCCTCTAAGTCCAAATATAACCCCAATTTTCGTCTATCACGTCAATTTTTCAGGCTACAATCTGCCCTCTCTTTGTCTCGAAAGTCATACAAAATAAGTCTATAATGGAAAATAAAGGGAAAACTCGCCAAATATACAGCTCACAAAGCATAATTTTATTCATAAAAAGGTTATATATAGATACTGTAAGTTAAATATTGTTCATACAAATAGTAAAGTTTTTTACCATGAGGTAAACATACAAATTTAGATGCCAATTTTCGGTTAAGGCTTTTTCTGGAATGTTTAATTTGTGGACATTCTCGCTCGATGCCCCAACAGTAGTCAGCCATTTTATATGTACTTCCCGCCTACCTTGGTACCTTACCTCCATAACCTTCAGATCTTGGTGGAATCGCTCACCTTACTCATCACTGACTGGACGAAGATTTTTTGGGAAGTTATCAAGATGGCTTTGTAAATAATATGCAGTTTGGTGCTCAAGTTGCAGCCTAGCATTTTGAAGTTCTCCGAAAGTTGCTGGACAATTTCGCTCTAATTCTGTGCTCGTGTATTTCCAAGCAAGGCTTTGACAATGTTTTTGATTGCCAATCAAGCCTTCTTTTGATGTTCTGTCGTTGTTCCGCTGAAGTGTTAATCTTTAAGAAGTTGTCGAATCTGTGAAATATCAAACACCCGACCTTTACCTTTTCAAATGACAGGCTAGGAAATGCCGGAATGAGATATTTGAAACAGTCTTTTTCAATTGGCAAAGCCTTAACAAACTGCTTCATGATACCCAGTTTATATACAGAGATAGAAATATAATGTTCTTATAGTTGGCAAGTGACTTATGTAGAATGTTTGGATCACTTGGTTTCAGGTCAGATCTTGGAGGCCAATCCGGCTGCATCCAATGTTTCTTACAACCTCTTCTGCCCCACATACACGAAAACAGGGATATTTGCTCTGTCCGCTTTGCTGTCCAAGAAGAAAGCAGACTATTTTGCTAGCAAACTGAACTGAATGGCCTGTTTGGAATTGCACTAAATAAATTTACATTATGGAGGAGGGCACACTTAAATCTTCGCTTTGAGCTATCGAAGAGCAAACGCCACTGAATTACTTTATAAATTGAAATTCCCAACCCTTCTATTAAACCATATTCGTTATGACAATACACAAATCCATTATCACTTCGAAAGCATTTCAGAAATCCGCTTTCACTTGATCGAAAGTAGGATACGTTATCTCCTTTTCAAGCAAGTTTTTCTCGTGCAGTCTTGATGCTAACAGTTCTGAAAGCTTTTTGGGGTAGTTCCAAATCTCGAGCCAAATCATTCAACTCATGTGGGTCAAACCCTTACGAATGGAATCATCTTCAGTTTCAAAATATTCGTTGGGGTCATTTCGATATTCGTCAGAATCGTATTCCTGTATTTCCAAAGAGGAAAATTCTTTGAAAACTGGCCACTAGAAGTTCAGCTGAGTGAGGCAGTGGGCGTATAGATAATGGTAAATTAAAATACTATATTTTACATTTGTTTTTCGAAATTAAAATACTATATTTTACATTTGTTTTCTTGTTGTTATATCCTGACGTTTTCACGATACAAAAGTAACAATCATTTGGGTGACCTTTGGGCTCTCGCCAAATCATAGTTATACCAAATGAAAATTTAGAACGTGGCTGCCTTTATCCACATCCGTTAACTCTCAACATACTGCTTGCACACTTTGTGAGGCGCCCATGATTTATCTTAATCACCAATTTTTACTTTAAAGTAGGCTTGCCTGACAAATGTACTGATGTTTGTCCTTTGGCAGGGAATGTTAAAACTGCCACATATACAACAAAACGAATCGGGGCTGTTTAAGCACTTAGAAGAGAACTAGCAGAGGCATACATAAGGAAAAATTTCAGTTCCTATGTAAATAAAAACTAAACACTGCTAACTTTGTATGCAAACAAGAACTCGGACTCCACGTCGGAATGTACTTAACTACACCAGAGCGACGCACAACGTCTCACTATAGTATCTCAGGCGTAACTGAACTAGTCTAGTGCACTGTCGCTGGTTTCCGACTATCATTCACCCGACGAAAATCGGAAGGTTTGTGTCTAATGCAGTAGTATTCTGTATGACCTACGCTCGATGCCACAGAGAGTAGAACATTCACATAAGGTATACAGAAAAAACTTGAAGAAAATTAACTGCAGTTTTTAAATCAGCTTGCTTATTTAACCCTAAAACATCTCAAAAACCAAGCTCAAAAGAAATTATGTTACAAAGTGTTCCCCAGTGTTATTTTTATTATCATTTCGGTACATTCATTTATTTTATCAGCAGAGGTGCTATAAGTCTCGAAACTCACTTTCTGTCTGAGTCACTTTCAAAATTCCTCCCACTGAATGTTATCGCCATGTATTATTTTTAAAAATATTAAATAAAAAATCTGTATGTATACCTCGCTGTGTGCAAAAACGACGGCACCTAGAGCCACCGAGTTTTCAATACATCTAGTTCTTTCCTAGAACATGGGCACCTCGTAGCCCAAATTTTGAATACCGAATTTGTTTTTGATTTATTTCATATTTTACATGAATTTAAGGAATTTTTGATTCACAGACTCGCGATATGAAAACGTGTAGTGGCACAGCACACCACACTGTTATCATTCAGTAAAGAGAGATAACGATATGAAAAAGAGAGAAATAAAACATTTTGACCTTTGACGCACCAGACCAATCGACAAAATTTAAAATTTAAGTATTAATCCACCAATTCGTATATTTGAAAACAGTGTGTTGCCACTCCCTAAATGGAACACTTCTTATTTCGACGAACCATCCAGCTGCCATTTAGAAATTTGTAAGATATTTAACTTTCAAATTTAATCTTTTTGTTACCGAGCAGCAAACCAAGTAGTTGAAAAACAATAACCACAATTCTTAAAAATATTTTTTCTACTTTTTAATCTTATTGATTAAAATAAAAATGCATTTAAACCAAGTGATATCTAATTAGAAAAATTAACTATTTTTGTGAAATATCACTGTGTGGACTCACTGAAATTATTATATGTTTTTTTGTCCTTTTTTATGATAACTCTTTCAGGCAGCTAGTCGCTCGTGAGTCTGGTTTTCTGAGAAATAATATAGCGAACATAGAAACAAAATTGTGGCAATCCGTAATACTCTATTGGTATTCTAAAAATATTCTGTTTTTAAATATTTTGATATTTTGCTGTTAAATTTTATGCAGAAGCTGAACTGCTCTTCAAAAATTTCTCTTGAGTTTTATGTGCCAAGAAAGCGTTGCTAAAAATAAAGCTAAAATGGCAAACAAATTGTGTTAGAGGAGTGAGTCCAAGAACAGACTGGTAACCTTCGACGCTCAGTGACAGCATAAAAATACTTGACAAATCCTCTGGTGCATCGTTAAAACCTGAATCCTTTCAGATTTTCTTTTTAAATTTTCATTTCGAGTTCAGAATTTTCACGCACGTTTTTACCGAATTTCCTCATATTGATAAAATTTCCTTGGACGTTAGCTTCATTTATTGAGAATTAGGTGGCAGCATAAAATCGGCATTCTTCGCCTTCCTGTGCAGGAAACACGTGCTTATGCTGTCTGTTTCTACAGAAACGTCCATGTAATAAACGAAGTCTGACGACAGCTGCTCGTTATCTGTTTGCTGGGAAATAATTGGCAGCTAAGCCTAAGCCGTCGATTTATGACATTTCTTTTCCTGATGAAAGAATTATCCTGTTGTATCGTCTGTTTTGGAGCTTCTGTAAGACGTGAAACTTCGTAAGTAAAATATCTAATTAAAACATTTCGTGAATTCCTCTTTCACTTTCGAAGTAAAGGAAATGGTGACGTAGAACTTAAGTATGATTTCCTGTAACTGGGGCGTTTACTTTATTGAACAGAATTTAAAGTGATTTTCCCCCTTTAAAAAGCAGTTTTAAAAATCATATTCCGTCTCTTATACTCAGCCTAGCATTTTAAAAATGTATACATTTCCTTTCATGGCTCTCGTAATTCATTTAAATTTATTTATTGCATTTCCCTGCGTTGGCAACACGATTTAGCGTTGTCATCGATATGGAATTCGTCCCCTAGAACGTGGCTGACCTATAACTGTTTCAATATTTAATTTTAACTACACTGTATGTTGTTTGATTATTATTAGATGCTTTATATGAATACTTTAACTATTGCACGTTTACGACTTATGATAAAGTAGAAGTAGTTGAATCTGTTATAGCAAAACGAAACTTCGCACTCGTAGTTCGGCGCCATTTGATTATCTGCCATTAAACGGTATACATTATAGTGATACACTGTTTGTATTCTATAAATTTTACGATAAAAGTAGACACATTTGCTTAGATTTGTTTTAATCTTTCAATTATCTTTTTATCAGAGACATTTACATGTAACTTTATTTTAGTATGGCACAGCACTCGAAGGCTATCTGCCTTAGGCAAAAATACATAAAAATTAAAAACATCTTCATTAAAAATCGTAATATACAAAAAAAAAAAAGTCCTATAACACCAAATTCAGTTAAAACCAGTTGAAAAAGGAATTATTATAATTAAAATTAGGGTGTGTACTCAATAACGGGCAATTCCGCCAACGGACAGAAACAAAATTTTCAGTCCTCAAAACTGAAAGTTAACTTTTGGTCTCAGTGGGCAAAAAGACTCTAAGGTGCAAAATGTTTGTGCACAAATTTACTTAATTCACTATTCTACTAAGAGTTTTAAATATAAACAAATAGCGGCCTCTTTAGGTCCAGCACTTAAACTTTTAAATTGTTGATAATTCTTCAACTATCGCATGCACGTTAACTAAAGGCATAAAAACCTTAACCTGGACATACGAAAAACATAATTTAATCACTTTTAACGTAAAAAATGCAGAATTTACCGACATACAAAAATAAAAACACAGAACACTCCGTGCCGTGTAAGACAGTATATATATATATATATATATATATATATATGTCATAATAAAAGCACAAGGAAAAAGACGGAGCAGTGTAGATGCGTGATTAGACCCATACTGAAGAAGAATTTGATTGCGTAGTATTTAAAGAACTTGGCAGTCGAGGCAGTTTTAATTCCATTTTTATTTCCAATTGGTATTTGTGGCCACAATCACTTGGCACTCTAGTCGTGCCTTTCCACAGAAGATTTACATTTTTGATATTGTTGAGATAGAAAGCAAGCCAGCGAAGTTACATCTTAGCAGAGTAGAGGGCAAAAGCTGAAGTACGTAGTTATTCAAAATGGAAGCACGCGAAGAGAAAAGTTTTGGTTTACAATTCGGTGATTGGTTGTCAAGAGGCATCTGGTATTAACGGTTACATAAGATCGCATGATTAATTTGAATGACGCAATGCAGATAAGTTATTACGATTTTAGAATAGAGAGGAAGAATTAATGTTTATAGTTATATTATAATTCTGATTCATACATTTTTATCTTACATATATATATATATATCCTATTATATATATATAATAGGAAGAAAGCTTACAGCACAATACTTATTATTTTTTCTATTTCAATTATATATATATATATATATATATTAATAATTTTGGTAAAATTGAAAACTCCGACATTTATCCGAATTGTCTTAAACTTAAACTAATAATTCACAAAATAGCATAGACTTTCTAGATCTTCAAATCATTAACTACAAAAAAATTTTACTTTTTGACAAAACAAGAAACTTCAATTTCAATACTAACAAATTAATAAATTGGAACTCCACCATATCCAAAAAAGTAATTAACAATACTATAATTAATCAAATACAACGAATTAAAACTATATGCACAGATACAATAGATTTACAACGCGAAATTTTGATCCTTATCAAAATTCTCAAAAATAATCTAATTCCCTTTCAATTTATCAACCATTGCCTTAAAAGAGCAGGCGTTAAATACTCACTCTAAATCATTTAACTGATAGGGATATGATAATTTATTCCTAAACCTGAGAAGGCGGTATAAGTTGGATGACTGTCAGTTGAAAGATTTGTATATAGTGTAATTACTCAATTGTATATATTGTAAAAAGCTAATTGTCTTCAGACATATACTGTTACTATACTGTTACTAAAAAAATGGGCCTATTTCCTGCCTTTAGACTGTCTACTAGCTCTTGGACAGCGAAAATGCCTTTTTCCTTTCTTAAATTCTTAATCATTGCGACACGACAATTAGCCAGAAATTAATTAATTTCATTCACTAGTATTTTTCAAAAAAATCTTAACAGACGGTCTCTCTCAGATAAGAACTCCACAAAATACATCCCTCAAGAATTCCAAGTCCCACCCACTACCATAAATTACTTCACTCAAGTCTTACCGACTGATATTATTCAAAGCCCCTACTGCCGCTAAGAATTTTCGGACACCCTACACTTCTGAGTCAGACACGAAGAGAACACTTTGCCAACTTCCCCACTAGAAAGAATGTAAGTTACTTAATACCTTTCTGGCCTTTATATCTTCATGTACATTCACTGATCTTATTTATATTATTTTTATATTATTATTTTTATATTATTTTTATGTTTTCTTTGATTTGTTTTTACAAAGTTTGCATTATTTATCTTTTTTATAATCTTCTATGTTTATTTCAACTTTAATTTGAATTCGATTTCATAATGACAATTTCCACTGTTTAATTTCTACAAATAATATAGTACTCAAATACATAAAGATGATAGTGTCGGAGACGGTTACTCGAGTTTTACAGGATTTCTCTACAGTAATTGATTTTTACTCCAAATTGAATTGACTAAAATGCTTCATGAGAATAAATGCTTTGAGTAGCAACTATTCGCGGAAATATTTGGCCTGACTAGAATTGCCGGTTTGGCTTTAACTTATAACTCGAGTAAAGACGAAACACTTTCATATTTACGTATTTTTATCAATTATTGTTCATTGAACGGGAGTTGGTTTGTTCCCCTTGAAAAGTCAACTAATTTCCGATCAATGACAATAATTACATGTTTTAATTTTTCCTTTTACAATTGAAATATTATTCTTCGTGATGATTTAACTCCAGTCCCCGTTAAAACATTATTAACATTTTGCTTTCAAATTACTTCAAAACATCTGTCAAAATATAACTTACCAGTATGGATGCACACTTTTAAAATAATTCTACTTTAATTAAACTTAGGAGATAATATAATCAATTAATCAATACTGTTTAGGAAATAAATTATTATTATATATATATATATATATGTGTGTGTGTGTGTGTGTGTGTGTGTGTGTATAGGTGTTGCCGATTGCAACTAAAAAGGGAGGTGCATAACTACATGTTATAGCAGTCCCATATACAAAATTTTAACGTTCTACGGTTTACCGTTTTTGAGTTAAGCGAAACACGTACATATGCAATTACGAAAAAATGTACCTACGTACATTTACAATTTCAATGTAGGTACGTACGTGCATTTTTTTGTGACGTCTGTGCCTATATTCGTTCACGAACAAAATATCTTCTGAATCTATTTTGAATTCTACAATCCGTTTTGGAGAAAATGGTCCTTTATTCTGCCCGTACATATAGATGTTTCGCAACAGAAGCGTCTAAATAAAGTCGCGAGCAGTCAAAATGGATATTTCTTTGAGATATGACACCCGAATTTTTTCGAGATTACAATACCTTCTTTACTTCGTACAAGGAAGTAAACACGAGTACCATCAATTATCATTATGTGCGCGAAGATGACAAACTCCAAAGAAATTTCTTTGAGAAACTTTTTTCACCTTCCTTTTTGCTTCTTGTTGTTTTCTTTCCGTTTGCAATACATTTAGAAAAAAAAAAAAAGTATATAAATCGCTAAATTAATTTTTTTATAACAATCTTGTTTAAAAGTTTGTTTTATAATCTGTAAAACTTAAAAAGATTATATTCTGTACATTTTTAGATGTTGAAATTTTAATATCATAAATGCCCAACAGCCTAAAAAATCAAGCGATTTTGAAAAACTCGTCTAAAATTTAGAATTTGCAATTTTTATGCAAGTTTTCTTGAAAAGATTCTTTTTTCACTCAGTACAGTAAAATTCTGATGTGCTTAGTTTGTTCATTAAACTAAAATACGCGGGAAAAATTTTTTAAACATTAAATAAAAAATTCTAATTCGAATTTTGGAAAAATTACTTCATCACATTGAACTGTCATCTGAAAAAGTGTGTATGTAAAATTTGAGCTCAATAGCTTATCGAAAAATGGGCTTAAAACCGATGACAAAATTCCAACCACAGTGAAACACCGTGAGAGCAATAAATTTTTTAAAAGCTTATAAAAATAGACCGAGACATTACCGTCTTTCTCGACACTTTCCGAGGCTAATTCGCGTAAAGATATGCTATACCATTATGATGACAGCAAGAGGTATATGGTCAGTCGACAGGCCTTAACAACAGAGTAAATACATCACATCTTGCTATGAAAAAAGAAAAAAAAATAGTAATTTTTTTTTTAGTACAAACTGGGGAAATAAATGCATTCAATAAAAAGTTCTTTTTCGAAAGAAAGGAAAGTTGCTTATGCAGACAGCCGGCTTAAATGTTAAATACAAAAAAGAAAAATTGCGCACGGAAGAAAATAAATGCGTAAAAATAAGGGGAAAAAAAGTAAAAGAGATTGTAAAAAAAAAAAAAAAAAAAAAAAAAAAAAAAAATGGCAGCACATACAGCCACCAGATTTTAAACATACGTAGTCCTCCACCCGAACATGTGCACCTCGAAGCCAAATTTTGAATTTCGAATTTCTTTCCACTTATTTTATGTTTTGGTTGTGGTTTTGTTGTTTATTTTTATTTGACGTAAGTGATGTTCAGTAATAAAGTTAAGAAGCCAAAAAAAGTTATGTACCTCATCTTCCTAAGAAAACTGAATATTAATATGAAAAACTAAAAAGAAGATTAAAACTGAAAGGGTTTAGATATTAACGTTCGTTAAAAGGGCGCTTTTCAAATTTAATATGGTTTATTAGCAAAGATTATCCATAGAGATGGCCCAGGTGGCCAGGCGTGAATTTGGAGTGATTAACGATGACACTTGATGAAGTATGAGAACACAATTTATTAGGAAGTTTTACTCAGGACAACTCCAAAAACACATTTACATTCGTCGAAAAACTACGACAAACACGCTGAAACAATCAGCAGCACAGTTATCAGGCTATAACGGTGACGACAGCTTCATGGCTAAGCACTATAGTACAGCTCCCGACCGTCACCATCGAGATAGATAAGGCCTGCGCGCTGAGTTACTACGTCACTGTTAGGGGACCGGTCTTCGCGCAGTTTAGCTTCCTTGCTAAACACCCGTTTTTATAAACCTATTCTATGAAATTGGTATCTCATACTATAAAATCAGTCTAAAACAAAATTACAAGCGGCAATATAATATTTTACAAAGCTTATACGAATATGAAATATTTTCATTTTTTTTTTTTTTTTTTTTGTTGGTATTTATTTTCAAAACAAAATTATTTGAGAATGGTGTGGTGCTTTTAAAAGCAAATCATTTCTTTGAAGAAAAATTGGTTTTAAAATTCAAGTAGCTAAAATTTTTACTTTGATTTTTCTGCACTGTCTTTGTGTCTCTCGTTGATTCTCATCACCGCATCAAATTTTTTTGTTTCACCCACTACTTTAACAAAATGTTTGCCATTGGGAACACATGTTATCTCTCATTCTATAATTATTGTATATTTTTATATCTATCATATTAATGTAGCAGGATTATAAAACATCAAACGAATGCAAGAGACTACTTAATATTTAGACTAACATTTAAATGCCTTATATCAGTCAGAAAATTTTTCTGAATGTAATAAATTACTAAATAGTCTAGTCTTAAAATTATTTCTTACTTACATATTGTATATTAATCTGTATTACAGTTAATGTTTTCCTCTTAATGCTACATAATTATTCGACAGAATCTGTAGTTAAATTGAGATAATGTTTATTACATAGCTCTGAAGACTATCAATATTAAAATTCCAAATAAGACAAGAAAAAAGCTTTTTAAATAAAGTTATACACAATTTTTTTGAAAATATTTTAAAAATATACGAAATACTTAAAAAACTTTTAGAAACTGAAATTTCTTTACATCATACCTATTTAACTATAAGCGTTACCTCTGTTCTGAAAATATTTTTTCTATTAATATCCACATGAAAAGAAAATATAAATCCTAACATCATGTTCAAAACTTTTCTGTATAATGTAAGCAATTTTTTTAACTTAACTTACATAGCTTTTGGTGGTGCCACGTACTCAAATTAAAGATTGTAATTTAAAAGATAATTAAAAAATTGTTTTTAAAATTGCATTGAATTGAAATACAATGAAAACAAGTATGTCTACATATGAATTCAATTACTACTGCTTCTTCAATAACTGTACATTTTTAAAATTTCATTTTGCAGTTTCGCAATTTAATTACCTTAATATGAATCTTACATACATTACTTTAGAAACTTTTCTATCATTCTCAGAAAGATTTATATTGCATAACAAATTTTAAACAAATTGATTGCATGATAATAACATATATAAAAGTGAACAGAAGCTATATTAGCTAAACATATGCATTTAAGTTTCATCATGATAAAATGATATTTAATGATTTGCAAAAAACATTTAAATTTAAGAACACAGTACTCTGCCAAGAATCAAATTTACTCTGCATTTGATATTCTACATATTATGTAATGAAATAAGTGTTATGCTTTTAACCCCTTAGGACAGTTATTTCATATAAAATTAGTTTCCAATTAAAATAAATAATCATAAATTTTGCTGACAATTTTTATATTACTAGTGTTAGTAATTATTACAAGGGATGATGCTTCAGATGTCAAAAGTAAACATAAATTCAATTCTTAAAATATAATGAATAAAAAATTAGAACTTATAAAAGCCGATAAAAGGTTCGCTGAGGGTCCCTTAACCGTGACGTCACAAGCCAGTGTCGTTTCAGAGCGCAGGCCTTATCTATCTCGATGGTGACGTCCCGACTCGGTCGATCGCTCTCGGAGCTCAACACACTCGATCGACTGCTACTCCGCGATCAGCAGGGTTTATATAGCTTTTGGCTAGCATTCGAGAACAGTCTGGGCCAAACAGGTAATGATTCGTTCTAGAAAGTTCTCCATCTGGCCATGGCATATCCCAAATTTTGTCGCCAAATGAGTGATTTCGCGTTAAATATGGCAATCTTTCCTCCCTTTGCCATTTCATGGTAACCCTAAACCTGCTTTGCAGGGAAGCTATCTTATCACGTGGTGAACATTTCATAACATTATGCATTTAAACTAACATGGAAACCTTATATTTTTTCTGTGTATTTAAGATTAAAAAAAAAAAAAAAAAAAAAAAAAAAAGAGATGTAATTCTATAAAAATGTTTTAACTAGATGCATTTTTATTGAAACTCATCCTATTAAAAACTAAACAAATAATATTAAGAACTACATCTGTGGCTTTGAAATATTTTAGTTTGTTAACAAATAACAGACAGATTAAATATGAAATAAAAAATCTGAAAGGTTTCAGATTGAGCATGTCTTTAGAATTGCCGATACACAGTCTCACGCGCTTTTTCTGTGCCATTGCTTGATTTGAAATCCTTGACTTTGTTAATCAAAAATTCGTTAAAGTTTTACAAATATGAAATCGATAATAAAAACAAATTCCAAATTTCAAATTTTGGCTTCCATATGCCCATATTCGCAGTGGGATTACGTCATTCAAAAGTGGATGGCTCTAGGTACCGTTGTTTTATCACACTGCGAGAAACATACATACATTTTATGCAGATTCTTCATTATTTAGTTTCTTTAAACGTAATACAGGGCGATAATATTTGGTGGCAACAGTTTGAAAAGTGAAACGGACATTCAGAGTGATTCGACGAAAAATCCCAAAACGAAAACAATAGTCCCTCAGGGACAAAGCCCTTTTAGACTTATAATATTTTACGTTTTCTCAAATGGCAACAGACGCTAAAAAAGTGAAACTGTGTATTGACAGTGGATAACGTGTAATGGTATTTCGAAACGATTAGCTTGTTTGAGCTAAATCTAGAAAAATGTATAGCAACACATAACACTGTATCTAGAATTTTAAACATATAGTGTTTTTAAAAATTTTGTGAGATTGCTATTGAATTTTATGCAGTATGACTATGAAGAAAGCGATGTTTAATTATAAAATTAGGTTAGATTAGGTTATTTAATTACGGCAAAGCCTCGAGGGCTATTTGCCTAAGGGGAGGGATGCCTTCGGGGAGGACTTTATAAGGCAAACTGGCTCGTATACTCGTCACGCATGGGGAAAACCACGAAAACACATAAGCAGCCAACCCGTTCGCGAAATTCGAAACCTTGGGCCGAACTACCAGTGTTCAGCGACTTTACCGTTCGGCCGCTGGTGAGTCCTAATTATAAAATTAAAATGACTGAAAAGTTATGTTAGCAGGAGTAACTCCTGAAGCATATTCGTGAATAGCGACATCAGCGAAAGCATAAAAAACCTTAACAAAATGTCTGTTAGTTAAAATCTAAATCTTTTCAGAATTTCATTTCCTAACTATAGCTTTTATTAATTGGTTTTAGTTTGGCATCGTTTGTGTTAGTTTAATCATGTTTCGATCTTCCGCTTTTGTCATAAATTATTAAATAATCATACTTCTTGTTCGTTGTTTTCAATTTTGTTGTGACACATTCTTAAAACTGGTATTCGTGTTGTCCAAATTTAGTCAATTTTGACACCTTTTACTTCTAAACCAATTAAAAGTATCCTACATTTCAATTTTTCTCCCACATTTGAATCATAATGAGGTTAAAAACTCCTTGAAATTAGAGCTTGTAATATGACTCCAACGTATTCTTTGTTGAGGTTAACACGAAGCACTTCTTTGCTCTTTTTAAAGGGGACATTCTGTGTTCACTCATATTGTGTTTTTTTGGATTATTATTTTATGGTAGGCATTTACTTCTGTTTACAATATTTCTATGTCTCTATTATCTATTTTTCAAATAAGTTATAAGTTTTCTTGTGATATTTCTTTTTTCATTATTGGAATTTTACTTATATTCCTACGAAATAGCAAAAGTTACAATCATAATTTAATTTTTAATAGTAGTTAGCCGCTTGCTTGGCCAGCTACCTAAAATAGTTCTTTTTAAAAAAGAAATATATATATATATATATATATATATATATATATAATGATTTTAATGAGTCCAGTTAATGCAGTTTCCTTCGATCCAAGTACTGTATTTTCATAAAAATATTCTGTGATTTCAGTGATAAAATATAGCTCTTATGATTGCAGTTATTTAATCAACCTTTCCAGTCCAACAAGTTTTGACTTTAATTGCAATAAAAATTACACAACGAAATGCAGCAGCTCTTACAATAATATCACAACTACTTTTATAGAGGATGTTTACATGTTTTTCGAACGATTTCGACGCCGTTTAACTTATGTTTTAAATTTATGAGTATCTTTTTTAATTCTCCATGTCATAGCCTTTTATTCTGCATCGTGATTTCCACGATAGAAGGGCTTCTCGTAAGATATACAGGAGTACTGATCTCCTTTCCACTTTCATTACCTTTCAAAATTCATCCCTAGTTATGGGTTGGAGCTTAGAAAGAGCTCTTTTCGAGAGACCAAAGATACAGTAACGTCAGGAGACTTTGCAGTAGCACATTCTAAAGGTATATATGCAATAACTGTATCAGTTTTCATTTATTCAAGAAATGCAATGGTGCTTTCCGAAGTACGACTTGTTGCTTTGTCTTGATGAAGTTTCACTCACTTAAAGTCACTGGGATAAAGAAATGGAATTTCTTCTGTTGCTATTGGACATAAAACTTTCTCTTGACAATATACGTTAAACTGATTTTAACATTTTTTTTTTTTTTTTTTTTTTTTTTTTTTTTTTGCTCTTCTTATTTTTAATTTGATATTAGAAGCGAATCCTATGGCAATCATAATCCCCTTACTGAAACTAGCTTCGGGTATTGACAGAACTATATCTGTACACTTCTTTCACTTCCTTTTCGATAATAAATGGACTTCCTTTTACTCCAGTCATTTAGGTAAACCGATTCTTCATCGATAATCACAATGTATTTCCATTTATCTCCTACAACTAGATCTCGTACAGGGATCTAGAAATTTTTCTGCTTTGAGCCACTTGTTTAATTACTAAAAAGAAATTAAACAAGTGAAATTTTGAGAAATTAGCAAGTAAATGACTAGAATTAAAATTAATTAAAGTCAATTAAGAGTAGGAAATCAATTTTTTTTTAGAAAACCGAAGTAATTTAGAAACTCTTGCCTAAGGGGAAGTTTTTAGTAGTTCACAACATTTGATTTTACTTTTGGTTTTGAATTTACTTTTACCCTTGCCTACATGAATAACGAAACACGAATTGAGTAATTGAAGAGTTAGGTTTGGTGGCAACTTCCCCTTGATAAGTCTGTCTCCTGCCTGCTCAACAATTATTCACTTATGCATATTTAATTTTTTAGGATTAAAAAAATATTTTGGGGAATATTATATTTATTCATGGATTTTGATACCTGCACTTATTTACATATGCTCTCAAAATATAAATGATATTGTAGATTAGTTCGCATGAATAATTAATCATTTATTGTTTACAATTACAATTTCATAATTTAAATTTATTTTTAATTATCTTTAAATTTGCTTTTTTACGAATAAAGAATGTTTGTTAAATTCAAATTTCATTCCTTGCAGCAATGGCGCAAGAGAATTATATATATATATATATATATATATATATAATTTATCAAGCAAAGCAGTAATAACAATTTTGGTCAAGAAAACATCTTGCGCAATATGCTGCAAAATAAGTAAAAAATAAAAATTGTAGAAAGCTCGCCTAAAAGTTACCAAGAGCTGCTGCTCCAAAAGGTTAAAGACGTTTTCAAAAATTAATACACATGAAAAGCAAATCATTAGACATGTAAACATAAATACAATAAAATTAAATAACAGAAAAAGTTAAAAAGTAAGCGGAAAATGGTAAATTAGCCCAATTCGACATCCAAACAGGCTTTTCAAGGGAAATTTCAATTATTTGAACGTCGAATCAAGCTAACCCCATTACGCGTTTCGCCGAAACAGACAATTGAAACTTTTTCGCTAAAAAATTTTTGACAAAGTGTCTTGGAAATTTTAATAGTCTCAATTCTCTGTTCCAATTTCCCGACGCGTCCGCTCAGAAAGACACATTAAGGTGTTAAAATATGTAAATCAAAATCAAACTTTCTAAATCTAGTCTAAAATTAAAATCAAAACGAAAATAAATAGCGATGAGCTATTAGTCCTTAAAATACAAATATATTCGGGCTGGGCCTGCAAGCTTAAAGATTAACAATTTAATTTTTAAAAACTGTAGATTTTATGAAACTGTAAGAAAACCTGTAGTTAATAATCAATATAAAATAAAATTGAGAAAAGAACAACTCAGTGGGTCTTGCTAAGACCAAGAAAAAGTTGTAACAAAAGAAACAAAAAAAACTGACCTTTGGTGATGTAAAGCTGTCCCTCTGGAAACATGCAGAAAAATGGCTGCTAAATTCAAGCGTCTCATTTTTGGATGACGTAGGTAGGGGGGAGCGAAGAGTTGTGGGCGTTTAGCCAATGCGAAGTGATTTTCGTTATCTGTAACTCGTCTCCTATTATCGGAGGGGGCCGGAAACCTCGTGAACCGTGTGAAGAGCTCAAAAAATGGCGCTTGGCTTGTAGAAGGATGGAAAAAATTCTTTCGAAGTGAAAATGGCAAATTCAGCTAAACTATAAATACTTGGCCATTAAAGCATGAGAAAAAGGAAAAAACAGTAATTTGTTAAAAAAGTCATAATTCTTCAAGCTAGCGGGCGATCAAGCTACTATGAAAAATGAAAAAAGCCCGATTTGTTAATAAAAGCAGTAATATTGGCCACTAAAGAAATTTAAATTTAAAAATATGTACATAATAGTATTTAAGATTAAAGTGCCAAAAAATTTTTTAGGAGGAAAGAGAATGAATAAACAAGAATTTTCTGTACATTTTTACAATAGATTCTCTGAATTAGTCATCCTTCTTAAACCGTCCGAAGCTTTAGGTATAAAAAATCATTATCTAACTCAAAAAATCTATAATTAGGTAAGGTTAATGCCAGCTTTGGTCAGGGAATTTTTAATTATTTTATGTGGTATTTGGTTACTTTTTAAAATAGTTACGAAGTATAGTATTTCTTCTTGTAAGTGATCCGCAGTATTGCAAATTCTTTTCATTCTAAGTAGCTGTGAATAAATTGTGTTGATTATTACTCTTTTGGAAATATTTGAATTCCAGTTAGTGAGTTTAAGTGTGGAAAAATTAAATTCTCTTCTTTTATCGTAAACTTTAATAAAACGGTAATCAATAATATGTAAATCAAGGTAGACTATATCATGCTGTTCTGTATTGGTTTTATTAAGTTTTAAGCAAGCAGGGTAGATATTAGCGTTTTCTATTTTGTTGTAGTTATTAAATGCTATGACATCATCAATATATCTATAGATGTGTTGGAAAAAGAGACTTTCTTCCGTTCTGAGTGAACGTACGTAGGTTAGTTCTTTAGTGAACAGGAATAATTCACAAACTGAAGTTGAAAAATTCCCGCCCATAGGTATTCCCTGAACTTGTTTATAGATGTAATTGTCAAACTGAATAAAATTATTGAAGAGAACGCTGGTAAGGAATAGTTGCCATTTTTCGTTGCTGAGAATGGTAGAAATTTGTGGAAATAAATCTGGAAGAGCAAGTAAACTTGTAAAAATTTCTTCGAGTGGTAGAGATGTATAAAGGTTTTCAAAGTCGTAGCATTGGATATGTTCTATTTGAAGGGAATTCAGAGTTTTAATAACTTGTTCATTACTAGAGATCATCCAGTTGCAATGCAAACCTTTAAAATCATAGTTATTGATTAGTTCACGAATCATACGAAGTTTTTGCGCAAAGAGATAATCTATTTCTTTGAGATAACTTTTAGTACTATTAGCTATGAACCTGAATTTAATTGGAGACTTATGAAATTTCGGTAAGGCATAGAGATTTGCAAACCTGTTGTTATATTTCTGGGGTTGTATTTTAAGTCTTTTATGTAGTGCTTTAAATTTATTTAGAAGAATCTGAGTACTGGAAGTTATTTTTTGGTAAGTGCAAGTGTTATTTAACTCTTTATGCAGAAGGTTGTAGTAGAAGTGTTTTTGGTTACTACGTCTTTGAAGGGAATCCAGGCTTTTTTTTTTTCACAACGTCCATTTATTTCTCAACGTTACTATCTTTGACAAATTTTCTAATGCAAGGACGTATAAAGACACCCTCTTTCACCCGGCTAAGCAAAAAAAAAAAAAAAAAAAAAAGGCTTACTTTTATTGTTATGTATTTTGCGCTCTCTAAGTTTTTCCGCCAGAATTCCCTAAAAATGCTTTAAAAAGGGAACATTTTCAAAAAATGCACACGCCATAGATATCCGGCTATTGATAATTAGGTTCGCTTTGAATTACTCTGCGAACATGTTTGAAATGTCTATCTGTTTATTTGCACATTGCAGAACTTTATACCATTACAGATTTGAAAGAATATTTGAAAATGATTTTGAACCTCTTGCGATATTATCGAATTTTAAAATGCGTGCGTTGCATTTATCGAATTTATTAACAAAACACTTTTTTTGTTATTTACTACCAAAATGAATTGCATTATAGAATGTTACATTTTTAATGCGTAACACCCAAGTATAATGTATTGTAAAACTAAGTTACATTATTATGTGTTTGAAAGATTTTTTTAAATGTTGATAAAAGATTTTTAATGTTTGAAAGATTTTGCTACTTCACAAGTATAGGTGTGTGCTGTCCTTTTTTTTTGTTCAACTTTCTAGCTCCTCTGCCTTGCGCTTTTATTAACTGTAACTGTACTACTGTCTTTCAGAGAGACACGGGAGTTGAATTATGATTTAAGCTGACAAAATTTATTGGTTCGTAAGATACATAATGTCCTTCCTCAGTTCTGTGATTCCCGTCATCCGAGCCATCAGAAGAAGCTTGGGTAAGAAACTTTTTTACTTCTCATATATTCATAGTTTCCATTGCATTGCGCCATTTCCTGAACACTTACTTACCGAATAGCTTTAAACATCTATAGTTCACGGCTGTAAATGATTAAAGTCTCCTGCGGAATTGATGGTCTTAGAGAGGCGATATTCAATGGTGATGTAGTATGCTTTCAAATTTACTGATCTCTCTTAGAGGTAATCTTCTAAGAGATATAATCGCCATGGAAGGTTTCATTATACTCTCGTTGATGTTCACCTAGCTGAGGAAAATGACAGTTGCTAAACTACGATCGAGAGCTATAGTCTGTTACGTTAAAATAGACACGTCATGGTCTTTCCCTGCCTCTCCCATTTATAAACATAACACGTATCGTTATCACCAACAGCACTTTATTTTCTCCACCTCATTTAAAGCGAATCTTTATTTGCTCGCTTTTCACAAAAAGAAACACGTTAAACGGAAATGAAAGGCGAAAAAAAAAACAGTTAGGGAACTTAACCATCTGCAGCAGATGTCGTTACGACGGTTACAAGGAAAATCGGGAGTTTTAAAATGGCCCTTCAAAGTTCCTATTCTAAAGTAACAGAGTACAGGATGTCAGGTTAAAAAAGTTGTAAGAACTTAAATATCTGAAACCATATATAGACCATCTCTGAAAGGGACTAGTATTTCTGGAAAACACAAATAAGTATTGAATAACCCACCACACCACGGTGACCTCCGCTGATTATCAAGAGTCATCAGGAATCGTGGATGGTTTGGTTATCTTTCATTGCATTCCAAACTGTTGGTTCAAATGAATTTTCAGGAACTCCATATTGGTGTATTGCGGAAACAGCGAACAGGTTTTTTACAATATTGTTGCAGTTATACATATAGATACAGAGGTTCAAATTATTTTTCAAAATTTGAACATTATTAACATGCAATAATTTTGAAAAGTAATTAACAAGATTCTTAAGTGGCAGTCTAATTTCAGGTAAGCTATACCTTTATGTATAACATTTCTTTACCTTCACCCGATAAGTAACCGTAAATAAAATATTTGCGAAACTTCTTGCGGCGACCATTTCTTGTAGTTGATCAGCTCTCAGACAGCATAAATAAATATTTGTATTGGACATCACTTCTCTAAGAAGACCACTTCTACAGAAATAGTGGCTTAGCTAAGGGGGGTAAGGGATACATCTCTTTCCGTGCGCAGCATCCAGTGTGAGCCAAACTGACGTTATGAAATATTGAATGTAATACTTTCCATTTTTGGCAAACAGGAGGGAGGGCGAAATCTTCAGTTGAAACCGGGTGCTGAAAACCTTAGCTACGGCTCTGTACAAAAGACCAAAATCGTAGTCGTCTTAGAGAGGATAATCTGTATTTGAAAGCAAGATTACCAAATTATTTAATGCAAACTGATAAAATAGAGTGAAATAAAAATTCATAAAAGACCTTTTCTTAGCCCAAAGGGCCGTTAGGCCACAAGGCCCTTAAGTCTCGAAACGGCATTTTGTGTCCATTACACTTTTCAAATTGTTGCCACCAAATGTTATCGCCTTGTATTATATTTAAAGAAATTAAATAATGAAGAATCTTCATAAATACGTGTATGTTTCTCGCATTGTGAAAAAACAAGGATACTCAGAAATCAAATCATCCAGAAAAAACAAGGATACTCAGTAGAACATCAAATTTGAATATCATAGTGCTGCACCCGAACATATGCACTTAGAAGCCAGAATTTGGAATTTTTTTATTGTATATTTCATATTTTGTAAAACTTTTGTAAACAAACTAATTTTTGATTAAAAAACTGAACACTTTCAAAGCGAGCAGTGCCAAAACTATAGGGAATAAAGCACTTTCATCTTCAGCGCCGCGAGACTGTCTACCGGATATTCTAATTGTATGCTGTTTTTAAATATTTTTAGCTCAAAGGGGAGTTAGCCCAAATGCTCTCGAAGCGTGTATGTGGCTGTAAGTGGAAAAAAAAAAAAAAAAAAAAAAAAAAAAAACCACGCCTGTTTGGGAGTAATTTAAAATCTAGAAGCTTTCAGATTTTGATATTTGATTGCAGAACTAGATGCTCTCAAAACAGAATTACCCCTCTTTAGCTCCACCTCGGTACGGTCCAATTTCCTGACAGAAATCTAAGCTTTTCTGTCGCAACCGAAGAAAACAATGTCCAAGACATGGCTAGTCAAATCTTTACAGCACGCAAGTTAAAAATCCCCGTTTGAATATAGGAACATCCAGGCAATGTGTTGTTTTTCAAGCATGGTTAGTTTAATATGATTTGATTAAACATAACTGGGCTTGGAAATTTCCAAGAATACATTTGCATTGCCTCACAAATAGCGTTCTTCGATTACCTCAGTTCACTAGTAATCAACGGGCTTCTAATTTTCGTCTTATAATTATATTATTTCTATCGACAGAGAACAAAGCGGTTTTTGAAAGCTCCTGACACACACACATTACGAGCTCTCAAGCAATGCACTGCTGACTCATGCAATTAATGGTAACCGTCAGAGGAAACGGAAGTTGATGACAAAAAATAACTTAAAGAAGTCGTTAGGAATTCTACGAAAGGAATAGCTAGAAATCTGATTTGACTTTTTTATTCTAGATGTTTAAAAATAATTTTAGTGTCGAACAATTTTGAAAAATAATAACTGATGCTTCATAATTTTGTGTTGGCTTCAAATCATAGGAACTTTCCCTTTAATTAATTTTTTTCATGATGATTAATGTAATTAAATGATTGCTTTTATTCACTGGCTAGGCAACCGCTAAAGCTGGTGCAACCAGTGCGGCTGCAGAGTACCAGAATTTGGAAAAGACAGAAACTGTACCGGTCGGCAGAAAGCTTGCGTCCAATCCTGTTTTCAATACTAAATAACTCGAATTACCCAGGTCTCTCGTTCTCTCTCAAGCTTCAGATATAACATTTGCTGAAAATGTATACAATTATCCGGATTTTCCATTTATCCTATCTCTCCGAATAACGATGATTCTGTTCTATTTTGAAACTGCTTAGTTTATTTCTTGTGTTTTCAATTTCTGATATTCGCACAGGCGGGAACCACAGCCCATTCGATCATCAAAAGTTCCGGATAACCGAGTTCACTTTTAAGAGATTCGGATAAGTCGAATTTGAGTATTGGCATTTTTACTGTATTTTATATCGAGTGTCAGAGACTAAAAAACTTTCAAGAGCAGGGAAACCACAGATGAATATAATTATACTAGCGGAAGTACCCGATACCAGTTAAGTTACATTGAGAGTAATGTTTCTAAAGAGAGAACGATACCGATGTAATCTTTTTGTAATAATGATGCAAAAAATATGATTCATAGTCATACATTTTTTAATCTGATGCGATATGGAACCCACATAAAAAATTTCGATAGAAAATAAATTAATTCTCTGTCATTATATCAGCCACAATGGCACCTAGTTTTTAATTATTTTCGCTTTCTAATCAAATGGTCATAAAAACTCAAGTTCCTTCCAATAGTTCACCTATATATTCAATTTTAGTTGATTAAATGGGGAAAACATTGATCATAATTGATCAGAAATCAACAACGCGATTAAACAAACAAACGCACACACAAACAGGCATTCTTTATATGTAGAGATTTTGTAAAACTTACAAATTTTTTATTTAAAAACTCTACGATTTGAAAGCGAGCGGTAGTAACACATTTCGAAATAAAGCATTTTTATCTACAACACGCGAGACTGTTGCCACTCGGAAAAATGAATGCGAAAATTAGTGTTTTCGGAGTTTTTAATTAATATTTCGGCCGATTAAAGTCGTACGAAGATAGAAACAGTCGAAATGGCTTCCCGCGAATTTTCAGAATTGGGAATAATGTATTTAATGTTTGGCAATGCTATTTTTATTTCATTGTAAAACGTGGAAATTTTTTTATTAACAAACTCTACGATTTGAAAGTGAGCAGTGGCAACGCTTCTCAGATTTTCATCTCCGGCTTGCGAGACTGTTGCCACTCGCAAAAATGAGGGTGAAAATTATCGTTTTTCCGAGTTTTTAATTAATATGTCTGATTTTAGCTACTTTTTTTGGAAAAAAGTGGACGTCGACCTTTTCCAGGACCCAGAAAAGAATTGTAGAAAGTTTGGTGACGATAGCTATAGTAGTGACTTAGTTATTAGAGGACAAAAAAACAGACTTTCTTCTTTATATAGATAAATGAAAACTAGTATTATAGGAACTATTTTTGTGTTGAGGAAGAAAATATATTCGCGGGGATTCAAACGATTTTGAACTATAACATCATTGACAGAATTGATAAGATTGCTGAACGCTGATAATTCTCCGTAGATTCAGTTATTGCAGCTAAACTGAATGGACTTTACAGTTTGTGAAATAAATATGTCTTTTTTTTTTCCTTATAAAATTTTCTAAGAAAGCATCGCTTCTAAATGTGGACTTAAATAGTATCTCATTTTCCTGTGCGGGCTCTCGTGCTGAAAGTAGTTAGCACATCCAGCTAGGAAGTTATTCGTGGTTTGAATCTCGCAGACAGCAAAGACGGGTTTCCTTGTTTTCAGTTCCAAAGAAGTATCTGGTAGTATCTGTTACAAATTAAGAGGAAAACAATGCTACTAGAAGTAAAAGAAACTAAGAGCTAATTTGTTTTATAAGACTTCAAGCTACAAAGCAAACACAAATTGAAACTACTAGAATAATAATAAAACACCCGTTACATCTTTAAGTGACCGTTACAGCTTTAGAATTTATACCAACGTCGCCAATTTTGAAAATATAATCATTTAGTTTTTATGTTAAAGTAAACATTATAATGATCTCTAACGTTGAAATGTCTCTGCAGTTCAAAATAAACATTATAACGATCTCTAACGTTGAAATGTCTCTGCAGTTCAAAATAAACATATAAATAATCACTTTCTAAACAGTATGAATAATAGCTACAGCAATAATATTGTTACGGATTATACGTATATGTAATTAATGTTAGTGAAATTGTACATGAGATTGCTGTATTTTTTGTGTAATGTAACATGAAAATTTTAAGAAGCGAAGCTTTCCGGAAAAGTAAAACTACAGGGACAAAAGTAAATGGTTATATCGCTAAACTGGTGAGACATCGTCAAGCTGGCAATAGTTTTCGCTACAAATCGCCAAAAGTCACCAAACTTTGCAACCATCTGGCGACATTTCGGTCTGGTCTCTGTATAACTGTAACGGATATTGTAACTGAATGACTAACCGATCCTCTATGTAAATGTAACCGTATTCGGGCATCATATGCTTTCTAATAATTTCGAGAAGTAAAAGGTAGTAGAGATTTCTCGACGGCCGGGGACAAACTATATAAGACCAGAGACAGCATCAGTTTCTCAGTTGCTAATTCAGAGCTGAATTCGGAGTATTAAAATATCCGTAAGAACTTCACCTTTTATCTGTGTTTTGAATTGCTTTGTGTTTAACGTTAAGTTTGAAGATAAGTTTGAAGTGTAACAACTGATAATGCTCTGTGATACTGAGAAGAGCTGTATGAGTATTTTTGAGGAATGTTCCAGAACTGTAACGTGTTTCTTTAAAATAAAGTGTTAAAATAAATTTTATGAAGCTATCGTCTGTTCTGTGTATGTTCAATCCATTACGAAACCGTGCGCCGGCAACAATATCATTGCAACACTACATATAATAATGAATATAACAATAATGTCATTGGAGTTAATGAATAGTAAACAAAAGATTTCTCACTGGATTGGCAAACATAAATTTTTGAAATACATCTTTTAAAGGTCGGGGTTCTTAGGATCACCACACGAACTTTACCGTCAGGATCAGCTATTACTTCTAGTCGATAAAAAGACCATTTGCAGGGATGTAAATTGTCTTTCTTCAACAATGTGGGAGTGCCAGAAGAAACGTTATTTTTAGAAAATTGCCATTTAGCCCTTTGTTGTAGGTGGTAAATATAATAGCGGTGCCATCTTTTCCATGCTTGTTGGACAACTTTTGCTCTTCTCTTCCGACGTGTAACCTATTATCTGGCCTTTCTAAGAATTTTGGATCTTAAATATCTATTAGCGTCCTATCAAAAAAATGGCTGGGCCTTATAACCCAGCCATAAGGGCTTATATAAGTTCAAAATCATTTGCGTGAGGAAATTAAGAAGTAAGGGGTCTGGAAAAGAGAATGCCCCTCAATGTAAGCAGAAATATTTAACAGTTCTTCTGAGGTTAGCGTGACTTTCCCGATGGTTCTTTTTCGATGGTGTTTGAAAGACCTAACATCTGCTTCCCACAGCACTTCTAAGTTTGGAGCTCTGAGAGGAAGAAATTTCCACAGTACTTCCTCAGCAGCCAAGAAAACCTGATATTTATCATCGGGAGTTCTTACAAGATTTTGCAAACTAGAATTGTAAAGTTCCTCATGAACACCTTTGAAGTTAGCTGCATTATCTATGGAAATTACGAAACTTTTGCCTCGTCGTACAAAAAAAAAAAAAAAAAAAAAAAAAAAAGTTTTCAAAATTGCGATTAAAGCTTCGGTTGTTAGATCAAACACCCCCTCAAAATGTATGACTTTCGTAAATACGTATATATAAGAAAAAATTGCAATATATATTTTTGCTTTTCGAAATATGACTTGTTGCCTTGATGAAGGTTCACTCCTTGAAAGTAATTGTAATCCCAGTTACTGTAAATATTGAAAGTAAAACTTTCTCTCGATAGCACATTGATTTTAACTCCCCCCACGTCTCCTTATTTTTAATTTCCATTGTAAGATAATCCTGCGACAATCATAAAACCCTTACTAAAACTTTGCGTGGATGGAATCAAGTCTATACACTTTTTCCTTTTCATTTTTGGTAATCAATAGATCTTTTTTGTTGCGGTCATTTAGGTAAATTCAATGCTTCATCGACGGTCACGATGTATTTCCATTTATCTCCTGTTAAATAACTTTCATGCAGAGTTCTTCAAATTGTTCTGCGTTGAGCCACATACCTCTACGAAGGCTAGTGAACATTATATTCTTAACACTTTGAGCGCCACGTCAGCCATCTGTGCCTGACACTGGACTTTCCGTTTAGGCTGCATCAGCCATCTGTGGCTGACACTAGACTTTCCCTTTCGACCGCCGCTAGCTCACAGCGTGTAACATTATATATAACTATGCAATTTATACTCTTTTATGAAATTGCAGAAAATTTATTTAAAATTTATTTAATTTTGATTCATTACAGAACTAATGGATTTCATTGAAACACGGTAAACATAAAAACGGTTCTCCATTACAACTATTATAAAATGTGATAACTCTCTTAGTCTTTTTTCTGGCCATTAATCTACCAGCTTCTATTGCATTTTTATCATAACATAATTTACAATATTTCTGTACTTCAGAGGCTTTTCCCGGTTTTCTTTGGCGTTTATGTTTTCGTTTTTTAGATATTCTTGCATTTCTGTTCGATAGAATGTCTTCTTTTTCACAACTCGTAAGGGATAGCGTAATTCTTTCCGGAATTCAGTAATGCTAATTTTCTGCTTCGTAATATCTTTGTATAGAATGTAACTATTTACAAAACAGACTAGGCACGTAACGTGTTGAATGAATGCCTATAGGAATCACGTTCCAAACGTAAACTATCTTCTACCACGATAAGAATCACTGGCCTTACAATAGCAGCGCTTTTAAACGGCGCGCGTGGCCTGAACGAGATTGCCTAAGAAATACGCGTGACGCTCAACGTGTTAAGCTTTTTCAAGTTGTAAATCTAGTTTATTATGTTTCGTTGTTGTTGTTGTACAGTTACGTTTAAAGCCTTTGCAATTGATTTTTGATTAAGAGGATTTTCTTTTGTTACTAATGTTTTAACTTCAGAAATATTACGCACCTTTTTCGGGGATTCGTTTGGAATCTTCTTTCCAGGGAAAAGTAATGATCTTTATCGAAGTCATTCTAAAAATGTGCAAACACTCTTTTATTTTTTTCTGTATATCGCCAAAAGTAATAATAATAGATCCTCTAAGTTATCAGACAAGTAAGTGCAAATCCAGTTCAGCTCCCATTCGAAAAAAAAAAAAAAAAAAAAAAAGCGTGGGATACTAGAAAAAAAATTTTTGGTACGAACGATTTCTCATTTCTGCCAACTTCTAGACACATCTTGACCGATATTGACCTTCGTTTCTGACATTCGTGACTGTCATTACACATACTTTTGTTCGTGACTGCGATTTAACCACTTTTATAGCATCAGAGATAATAATTCCTAAATTTGAATAAATTTCTCTCAAATATACTTTTTTAGTTCCTCTTTGCGGTAAGAAGTACATGGTTTAAGAATAAAAAAATAAGACCAATCGTCACTAGGTAACACAGCTGAATTCTATCGGAGTTTCACCAAATTTTAGTACACTATTAAAACTTTTTTTTCGACTGTAGCAATAATTTTGTGAATAAGAAGCTTATAACGCTTTTGAAAATTCCAGGAGGTACTTTTGTCTTAGAAATAATTTGAACAAAATTTATGCCGAATAGAAAAGATATTACTGGTAATACTAATTACACGCATAAATAACACATTTTAAATGAAAATGGCATAACTCACACTAAGTTTTGGCTAAACATATCTTCGTGTCTTAAGTAACAGAATAATTTAAAATTCTTTTGTTTCCTTGTATGAAGCAAAGAAAGTGTTATCGGCAAAAATTTCCAGTTTCAGATTTAAAATAAAAAAAATATTAAAATCAGAAATATCTATTTTGACTGTTTTTTGCGTCATGTCTCTACGTACGGACTGATTGTAAAATGGATTCAAAATGGATTTTTTGCATGATGTCTGTACGCACGTATGTATCTCACATAACTCAAAAATGATTAGCCGTACAACGTTGCAATTTTGTACATGGGACTGAACATATAACTGTGTATATCCCTTTTTTTATTATTTTCTCCCTCCGTTTTGCATCCTTGGTGTAACGATAGCACATTCGGTACGTATTCGAGAGGTCCAGGTTCGAGTCCCGGCAAGGGCACTGATAATTTTTTATGTCTCCTGCTTCAAAATAGCCTAATGACTCTACAAATGGAGCCTAAACTAAAAGGTGGGGGACAGTAATTCGTCACCACCAGGATTTGTTGACTGGGTTTCCTAATCCCCAGTCGCCCTTTAAAAGGGGGAGTATATAAGGTATTTTCTCCCTCCTTCCAGGATGTCTTCGTGGTGTGACAGTAGTGGCACACTCGGCGCGTATTCGAAAGGTTCAGGTTCAAGTCCTGGTGAGGGCATTGTCCATTTTTTACATCTCCTGATTGAAAAAAACTCATGTCTCTACAAAGAGAGATGGCGACGGTTTATCGCCGTTATACTCCAGGATCATCAGAAGGTCATTTCAAAACCAACTTTTATTTACCATTAAGGTTAAAATGCACCTCGCAAGAGCCTAAATATTTAAAACGAAGAGAAATACGAGCCAATGTCAGACTACGAACAAGCGAGAAGTGAAAAGTCAGTCTCTCGGCAAAAAGTGCAAGATTTTGTCTTCGCGCTACGACAGTCGCGCACACACATTGCACACCAAAATAAATGTTGCTATTCGCTGCATTAAGAATATACCACTATATATATATATATTTAACAAATATCCTATATTCGTATAAAGCTAATATAAATTACAAATTTAATTAAGAAATTTTGTGCAAAATTATTTAAAAGGAAACCAAACTATTAGAACTAAATAAAGTTACGTTTGAAAACAGTGAAATGAAGCAAGGTAATTAGCGCTAAAAGCTGCTAAGTACAAACAATATTGGTTCACAAGATAGTATAGTAAACTTAAATTAAATTTAAATAACTCTCTTGCGCCTTTGCTGTAAGGAATGAAATTTATATTAGCTTTATAAGAATAGAGACTAGGAATGAAATTTATATTAGCTTTATAAGAATAGAGACTATTTGTTAAATTCAAATTTCATTCCTTGCAGCAAAGGCGCAAGAGAATTATTTAAATTTAATTTAACTTTACTATATTCTTGTGAAACAATTTTGTTTGTACTAGGCAGCTTTTAGCGCTAATTGCCTTGTTTGATTTTACTTTTTTCAAATGTAACTACATTTAGTTCTAATAATTTGGTTTTCTTTTAAATAATTTTACACTTAATTCTATCAAAATTTCTTAATTCAATTTTAAATTTATATTACCTTTATACGAATAGAGAATATTTGTTTAAATTCAAATTTCATTCCTTGCAAAAAAGGCGCAAGAGAATTATTGAAATTTAATTTAACTGTACTATATTCTTGTGAAACAATATATATACATATAATAAAAGAAATTTTAGAAGCGCTGATGTAGGAACACTGAGACGTAAAAATGCCGAAATTCTGACGAAGTACGTAGATGGTATGCTGAAGAGGATATATAATGAAAATAGAGATAAAGATGTTGATTTGGCAGCTGAGTAAAACAAAAATATTCATTTCTTATTTCTATTGACATTTGTAGCCACAATTTACCTGGCACTATAATTCTATTCAAGAACATTTACATTTTGGAATACTATTGCGATAAGCAGAGAGCATAGCGAAATGGCGTCCAAAGTAGTGTCAATGACGAATATCATTTCTGCTCTAATTAACGTGGTTTTTTTTTCCCCAATCAGATGTACAGCTAGATATATATGACAATTTAATATTCGGCTTCTTTACAGGATTTCTATTTTAGCTGAATATTTGCAGAAAATATTTACGGCTTATTCACGATTCGACAAATATTTGGAAATAGATAGTAATTGATAACGATGGGGTAAACAAGCAAATAATGTCAAAAATGAAGCAATAACTCCGGCGAGTATAAAAAAAATCCAAATTTACTCAAAACAAATGGAAAGTATAGAATAAAAACAGCAGACTGAGTAAAGAGCGGTATAATATTGGCAATGCATCCGAAAATGTGAAGTAACAGAAATCTGAAATGACGGTTGAAAGCTGAAGTAATAGGTGCAAAAGAAACACACACCTGTTAAAATATAGGTGAACTTGCAGACTTTGTTGGTATTGGATTAAAACGGGAAAAAAAGTCTTAGTGTGTTTTAAAAGAGAAACTCTCACTTTCTTCTCCGAAGGCAGAATATTTTTCTCGATTAAAAAAAATTGAGAAGAAAATAGTCAACATGCCTTTATTCACTTTGAGTCTTAAATATTCTTTCCGATTTCTTATTATCATCTTCAAACTTCTTCAACGTATGAATTAAATGTTCTGAAAGCTTTTCAGATTCATCAAACTCTGACAATTATATTACTTCATTAAATTACACTTGCTCCGAATTGAACAGACATTTTCCTTTACCTCTGAATGGCAACGCAAAAAGTAGTAGAAACGCACTTATTTCAGACACGATAATTGGCAATAGTATGAAATAGAACCTTCTTTTAATGTGTTTTGATGCAGCTTTTAATGCTGCTGATGTGTGATTCTTTAGATCAGATTATTTTGTGATATTCGTATAAACTCGTATTAAAACTGGATCGAATATTTTTTTAAATAGAATTACCACTGAACCACTACATGCGACCAGTCTTAATTAGAATTAGCATAGAATTTCGTAGATGCGTGATGCCACTACTGTTCAACACTGAATCCTTTCTACGACAATTCATTCAGATGATTTTTATCTTTTTTATCTTCGGTGAAAGTGATCAGCTTAAAGAGATGATGTTCAAATACGGATGCTTTTTTTATGTTTACAGAAAATTATGTCTACGGGTGGTACCAATATGAAAGGGTTTCTCATTTTAAATTCTAAATTTTAATGTTTACAGGTTTATAAAGTGGCTGTCATTCGTTTTCGGACATTTGTGTTTTTGAAATTTATTTGCGTAAATACTGTACTAAATATTGAAATATAGATTTCAATTTTTTTCTAATATGTTATTTGTTCTTTATTTTAAGCCTTACTTATTTCAAAATAAATATAATCAAAATATTCCGTGCAATAAAATAATATATTCAAAAAGTGCTAATCAGTAACTTACATAATAGTAATTCGGACATTCATAAGTTTAACTGAGATGTTTTGGATGATGATGTGTTTTGTTATAATTTTTTGTTTCAAATGAATGTACATCATAGGAATTATCGTCAGTGAATATGACAATACAAATTAACTACTAATTCTGTTACAAATTTAAAATTTTTTATTTTAAATTCATTTTAAAAATGGTAAAAGTATTCAAAATATCCATAATGGTCTTTGTTTAAGGCGTATAACTATTTTCGATGTTATCGAAAACAACTGCGTAGAACTGTCCAAATTGGTGAAGTCTGGAACAAATTCTAAGATAACACGGAGAAATTTCTCCTTTGAAAAATTAGTGCTGCAAAACTTGCAGGGAATTTAGAAAAACAGTTTTTCCAATAAACGTTAACCCTTAAACTGTTCAAAGAGTCATTAAATGGATACAAAAAGCGATCAGTAAGAAGGAAATTCTTCGTCAAACAAGAAGGCAAGGAAATTACGCTTGGCATTCAAGATAAGCAAATATTTGCAGATGAGTGAACAAAACCAGAAGGAAGTCTTAATGCCGAAAATTCTATTGTCGGTTGTTTAGCACAGGTTCTTAATGGTTTGAGATTGTTGCACTTTCTCTGGGATGTGAAATTTTGTTTTTACAGAAAATAATAGGCATCATTATGAATTTATAAATATTCTCAATGATAACCTGAAAGCATCCGCAAAATAATTTCGAATGCAAAATGCATTCAAGTTCTATCAGGATAGCGATCCTAAACGTAAAGCTCCAAATATTCATTGCGTTTATTAAATATCTGTCCTGAAATAATCAAAACTCCCCCATATACTCCACATTTATATCTTTTCAAACATATATGAATTGAATTGGAAAAAAGAATAATCAGACAATACATGCTAATTCTTCTAAAAGTAATTCTTACGGAAGGGAAGAAAATGGAATATTCCTGCACGAAAAAAATTTGCCGAATCCGTGCCAAAGCGTATGGTGTTGGTGTATTTAATTATGGCAAAGCACACTAGGGCTACCTGCCTAAAGGGAGGGATGCATTCGTGGAGGACTTTCTAAGGGAAACTGGCTCGTATACACGTTACACATGGGGAAAACCACGAAAACACCCATGCAGCCAGCCCGTTCGCGGGATTCGAACCTCAGACCGAACTACCAGTGTTTAGCGACTTTACCGCTCGGCCGCTGGTGGGCCCGCCAAAGCGTATGAAAAACGTAATTTTAGCTATAAGATATCCAATGAATTATTGAATGAAAATTGATGTTTACCCCCTTTTTTTTATTAAATGTAAACTGTTTGCTCAAAGTGTCCAAATTCTAATGTGAATTAATTTCCAGAACGTTTTGAATAAATTATATTTTTAATAAAAATATTTTTTTCGAAACAATCAGATTTTAAATAAAATGGTCACTAGTATATGCGAAAGCAAAGTCATTTCCCTAATATCGTGTTTCCCCGAAAATAAAACCTAATCCAAAAATAATCCCTAGAATGGTGTTTCAGGATAGTCCTAGTAACCCAAAACAAACCCTAGTTAAGATCAGGGAGACGGGGGCCTTTATTACGGGCACCTTACTGTGGAATGACCAAGTAAAGACGCAGCGCATACGCACGTTAGAAACAAATGGACGCGGTTGCAACAAATTAGAATCTTCAGTATTCAATACGTCTCGTTAGCAACGGACGTTTAGCACCTTGATTTAGTAACACATTTAAAGGATATTAAATTTTGATACTCAGATAAAAAGAGCATAAAGATAAAAAGAGCATAAAAGGTCAGATAAAAGAGAGTGCAGGAAAAAAGAGCTATTTCGTCGAGTACAAGAAAAGAATGGCGGAAAACTTCAGGGATAAAAATCTTAAGCTTTCTGCAAAGAGAAGTTTGACCTATGATTGGTCCGAAAATGATTATTAGAATACAATAACCTCAATCAACAGGTCGATGAGGGAAATGCCAAGAAGTATAAGTGCGGATCAGGTCGGCAACATTATTTCCTCAACTGGAATCAACTTCTTATCTGTGCATGGATTACTGACAGAAGAGCAAAATTTTTGGTTGTTGGCTGGGCTGATATTCAATCATTTGCCCTTGCAGTGTCACCAGTCCCGGATCTAGCGGGGGGCAAGCCGGGGTTCTTGCCCCTGGCAGCAACTTTTGAGGGCCACAAATTCAAATATAACGCTGGATTGTTTTGGTATGTTGTTCGCTAAAACAGCTCTCTAATTTTAGCACAATGTTAATAAGTTTAAAAAGCTCTTTTAAGAAGATTTATAATTAAATACTAAGAAACCTTTTAAAGGAACATGAGTTAAAATATAGTACAGCCGATTACAACTATAAATACAAGATCAGAAAGAGGCCAATAGAGGGACTCCAGGCGTCACTGATAGAATCAGACTGACCCTATCAGTAACATCTGATCATTTGCTGTCTAGGCCGAGCGCATTCAAATAATAAATAGAACGATAGATAGAAGAAGTCACCTGGTTCCCATAGCAACGTCTGCTGGGAAATGGAGAAGCATTGTAACTATTTTTTAAGAGCTAACCCAAAAAATTAACTTCGGGCCATCCTGAACAAATGAAATAATTCAAATTAATATTCATCGAGTATATACAAGACATAGATATCGAGCTGAAGCAAGACATTTAGATTTTTTTGCAGCCAGTTGGCAACTTAGGTTCACCTTTGGTTTGACTCGCGGAACGGTGGAGCGCAAATTGGATTTTAAAGCTAGATTTATTATTTATATGTTTTTTTTTAATTTTGTTAAAGTTTTCAGGTCTTTTCTGCTTTTTTTTTTTATAAGATATGCTTGCTTTTAATAGCCCGCACTATATTTAGCGACACACGACCATTTATTTAGGACTGTTCAGTGTAATTATGCCAATTCTCAGTTATTCTTATTAAGGCAATTCATACTGAATTTCATTTAGATTAAAAGAAACCATCTGCGCGTCGAGGGGGAGAAAAGCGGAGAAAATACAGAAAACGAGCCAAAGATAAGGTCAAACAGTGAAAACAAATTTCAGCTAAGATGAAAAAATAACTTCACGAAAGAAGTAAACCGTCAGATCCTGCCGCAATTCCGATTGTGCTGAGATTCTAGAGGGAATTAATATTTCTTGCAATTTGCACGACCAAACATGACTGCATACATCATTCCCAAACATCTACAAGTCAGCATTTGAAAGAATAAACTTCTTCATAAGCATCAAACGAATAGCTTAAGGACATGAAAACATGATATAAAGATCTCTTCATTCAGATGGGAGCGGACAGCAGAAAGACGAAAAACTAAAAATTTTTTATTTGTTGAACGCATGAAATTGGCTGGTCATAAAAAAAAAATGAACGGTCACCAACAATCTTTCTTAAGCAGTCTATCAGTATTATTAGCCGGTAAACATCCGGGAAAACGTAAACCTCAATCCCATTGAACGTCATGGCAGACATTTGACATGTTATACAGAACATTAGTAAATAATAAAAAGCTTAGATCTCGGTTTACATATTCTAAAAACAAGAATGCAATTTTTTGTACACCCTGCAAGATTTATCAGAAACATGGTGCTGCCGTTACACCATATAACAGGATTCATTAATAAGTTTTAGCAAGATTAACTGAGCGCGAATCCTCTGGAATCCACAGAGGTGCATGATTAAGTGGAAAATTCGAGTACAATAAATGAAATCGTGCCAAGGCATCGATCACGACACTGAGCGACTCATTTATACAGAGAAAGAAAAATGGAGAACAATTCTATATAGTCATGGATGCGGTACTATACCTTTCAACAATCTGTCGTTTTTTTTTTTTTTTTTTTTTTTTTTTTTTCCGGTCTGATGAAATCCCAAGTAGCCTGTTCACAAAGTGTCCTCGACCTAGCGAAGGAAATTTTCTGAATTTAATCTCTCCGCTTGCCAAACATAATTCAACTCTTATGTACAAGCACCTAGCAAGTCAAAGCACCTAAGAAAGAGAAGGAATCATATGTACCCCATATGTGTCTCATACAGAAAAAAATGAACCAGGTGACTCAATACGCAAAAACGTGTGGTGATTGTGTGAGATAAAGGAAAATTTAATTGATTTCATAGAAGTTGGTGGAAAGATAGGAGAATGTATTTCTGAACGCATTGTAGAAAATTAGTGTCTTAATTGACACTTGATGGTTTAGATATTGGACAATGTCGGTGTCAGTCTTACGACAACGGGTCTAATATGGCTGGTATTTCTGAAACAGTACAAGCTAGAATTACAGAAATGAATAAGCTGGATGAATTTGTGCCATGTTTGGCTCACTCCTCGTATTTTGTCAGTATGCATTCTGCTTCTTCGTGCCCGGAAGCAGTTAATCTGATTGGAATTACTCAGAAAATACTTCGCTTTTTTGTCGGATGCACTATTCGACAGTATATTATTAAAAAATGTACAAAATGCAACTTAAAAGGAAGCAGCCAAATGAGATGATCGGAAACGCATGTGGCTGTGAAAGTCCTTCTAATGAATTTACCGGAAATATTAATATATTTAAAAGAAATTAAAGATATTTCTCTTGATGCGGAATCAAAGCATGAGGTAGGACATCTGTTACATGGTGTGAAAAATTTGAATTTACTCAACCTGAACATTTGAGCAAATATTTTTCCAGAATTCAATCGAGTAAATATAGAAATTCAAAAGTAATTCCTCTTCCGCATTCTGTGTAGGTAACGAAAGAACTGACCAAAACTGAGGACTTAAAAATGAGAGGAAAATCCTATGGAATATTGGATACAAGAGTCTAAAACAGTAGCCGAAAAAATTTCAGTTGAGTCTATTCTGACAAATAAAGAATTCAAAAGCACAAAAAGCAATCTAATGAACTGTTTGAGGACGAATCACGAACACTTCAACCTGTTCAGATCGAAGTTTCAGCAAATTAAAACATATTAAAAAATATCTACGATCATCGGTGAGCAAGAGCGTTTATCAAGTCTCGCGATTCTGGCAACCGAAAATCAAACCGCAGATCAAATTATGACGATTCCATGCACGTATGTGCAGAACAAAAGGCTTACAGTGTAAAATTTTAATTTTCGTTACTAATTCCGTGATATTTTAATAGCGTTAAGGCAGGTAGGAACTTAAAATTACTTATGAAATAGGAAGTATGAAAAACAAGACAGGAAGCACGAATACTCTCAGTAATAGCCCATATTCTGTATAATCGTTTCAAAATACTTCCTTTCGGCAATAGCCCATATTTTGTATGCAATGGTTCCATTAGTGGCTGAGCAATAAAAGCCGCTGAGCACTATAGTAGTTCGGTCCGAGGGTCAAGTATAGGTGAACGGGCTGGATGTGTGAATATTTCCGTGAGTTTCCCCGTGTGTGACATAGATACAAGCCAGTTTTCCTTGCAAAGTTTTTTTCACGGGATATTCCTCCTTTTCTGTGCAGAGCCTAATGGCGAAACACATAGTAAATAATCAGACAAATGTCCTCAGCAGTGGCCGAGTGATTATGATCGCTGGGTATACTGGTAGTTCGACCTTGCCTGGGTTCAAACCCAGGCGAATGGGCTGGCTACAGGGTTTGTTTTCGTGGATTTTCTCATGTGTAACGTGAATACGAGCCAGCTTCCTTTAAAAAGTTCCTCCACGAAAGCACCTCTCCTCTAAGCAGATACCAGTCAGTCTCCTTAAAAATTTTTTCCACGAGGCATTCCTCCCTTTCCATGCAGTGCCTAATGGCGAAACACATAGTAAATGATCAAACAAATGTCCTGAGCAGTGGCCGAGTGACCGCTGAATACTGGTAGTTCGATCTGCCTGGGTTCAAACCCAAAAGAATGGGCTGGCTGCATGGTTTCTCTTCGTGGATTTCCTCATGTGTAATGTGAATACGAGCCAGTTTCCTTTAAAAAGTTCCTCTACGAAAGCACCTCTCGTCTAAGCAGGTAGCCCTCCTGTCTTTGCCATATTCGTATAATCTAACCCAACCTAATTTAACCAATAATGCAATAATACGGAATAGTGAGAAGCTTAGGGGTTGCCCGTTGTCCCTAGAACGGAAAACGAATGGTGGCGAGGACTGGAGGGTTAGAAGCACTCGGGATTAGAGTTAGGATTAGGCTTGAATCCGAAAGTAAGCTCACCAGAAAGGCGATTCTTCTAGGGAGAGGACGAATTTCTAATTATGTAACTTCGTTACGTTTTCTTTCCTTTATAGCCAGAAAAAAAGGGGGGCAAGTAAAGAATTTAGTATAAAATGGAGCTTAGGTTTTTACCTCAAACCCTACCTATTTCTGTATTTATTAAAGAAATTAAATCTTTTTAGAGAAACTTAAAGGATGATGGGTGAGGGCGGGGGTTTTAGCTTTTGCTCCACATCAGAAAAATCAAAGATCCGGCACTGAGTGGCACCACAGCTAGAGTTATCGCCAGACGAATTCAGAGCATCAAAACACTGGGTGGATGGCTTCCTTTAACAACATGAATTTTCTCTAAAAAGATCGACAACACTGTTCAGATTGAAAGATAGTGAAATGATTAAACGCGCACTTTCATTTAAATAGTTCGTTCAGGGCATCGACTTTTAAGTCAACATCTCTCAACATCGACAACTCTCGAACATGATTGCTTTGGATGAAACTGCTGTGTTTATGGATCTAGGATCTCAAACTACTATTGATCATAAGAGTGCCTCTGCAATATTTATTCCCTCCACTGGTTATAAAAGTGCACGTATTACATGTATTTTGGTAATTCGTCTCGATGGAAAGAACCCTCTCTCTAATCATCTCTAAGCTCAAAATAAAATCGAATGCGTTTCAGGTATTTATGTTCGTGAGATTGAAAACGCCTGATGCACACAAGAAGCAGTAAGAAAATGGGTTAATTTATTTCTATCACTTTTTCACGAGGTGGCCAAAGAGTTATGCTAGTGTGAGATTCTACCAGTACTCACCCCAGAACTTCCTTGCAGAAAGAAGAATTGATCAAATAATGATTGGCTCAGGAATGAATGCATACCTCCAGACTCTTGCTATTGCAATAAACAAGTTATTTAAAGACCATTTGCGCACGGAAATCAATGACTACATCGAAAATAGAATGGTGAGAAATCAACGAGGAAACTTTGCGAAGCCTAAGCTACAAGAAGTCGTTACTTGAGTGAAGAAGGCATCGGATTAAAAACAACTAACAGCTGTGTTGCCAGAGCCCTACGAGCTGGCTACATGGACAAAAAGAACTTATTTGAGGAGAACTCTATTGCTCTACAGAGGCTAGGGCCAATGGATTTAGAGGAAATGAAGTATTAAAACATTTAGGCTGGAATTCGTGATTTAAAACTTTTTGACGATGTTCCCAAAGAAGACTACATGGATGTATTAAAATAGATGATTTAGTTCACTTTTGAATGTTTCTTGAACCTGCGGAAATATGTTTCCTCAGCAAGAACAAGTGTTAATTATTGTGCATGAAAAATAAGGAAATCCTGACGTGACCCTGGGAATAAGCCCTAAGGTAACTTTTGCAGCAAAAATTAATAAAAAACCGGATCTTATTTTCGGGAAAACACGATATTTACTAACTGGCATTTGCAAATGCAACTAAAATACACGACTGCCGAAAAGAAATGTAGGTCACTATATGTCTTATTCAATAAATTTAATTTTTGCTAATTGGCTTTTTTTTTCGAGTTTAATAAATAGATGATCTTTCATGACAATTACATTTAAAACGATCTAACTGGAGTGCTTGTGCAAATCAAGGTCTTAAAACTGTGCAAATCAGGTTCTTAAATTTTTCTTGGTTAATCAGCAGTTAAATTATAATTCAACGCTGACCGTAGGTTGGCATCTTAAATTATGAATCAGTAATGACTGTTTCAAAATTCTATAGAAATTGTAAAAGCTCCATTTCTACCTTATAAAAGAGTACAATGTGTCAGGTAAAAAAGAAGCTCTGAGAATCTTTCAAAATGAAAAACACTAAATAAATGGTACCCTTGCTAGTAGCGCATTTGCCCATGATATGATGCACTATGGGAACGATTAGAATTGATTTATAAGCAACTAGCGGAATTAACAGTGTTTTGGGGAATAAACAAATTGCTAAACCTGCTTAAATGGTGTTTGCTTAAGGAGAGTAAAACCTTAACAAGGAAAAAACATAAAAACTGCCCTTATAGCAAACTGCCTTCATAGCAAAATTCAGTGCAAATTCAAAACATTTTATTTATACAAACTACATATTATTTATGTTGTAAAATTTTTAATTTTATCCTCAAAATTATATTTTTAAAAGTCTTCTCAGGCCCTTCAAATGACAAATTTCAGATTGCTTAGTTATATATTATTATACACTGACTACCAATAAGTATTTGGACACCTGTGATAGAAAAGAAAAACTAACTTTATTCAAAATCAATAGTTGGTAGAGCCTCCACGAGAGGTAATTACAGCGTGGACCCTCCGGGGCATACTTTCCACAAGTCTTTGTATGACAGCTAGTGGTATTTTCTTCCACTCGGCTTGGAGAAGACATAGAAGTTCCTTCACCGATTTTGCACGGGTAGTGCACCCCTGAATTCGGCGATGCAACTCGTCCCAGAGGTTCTCGATATGGTTCAGGTCTGGACTCTGGGCAGGCCAGTCCATTCGATGAACTCCATTGGCACCATACCAAACCTTGATTAACGTCGAAACATGACAACTGGCATTGTCGTCCTGAAAGTAATAGGGGTCCAACCCGTAAAACTGCCACAACGTAGGAAGCACATTGTCATCCAAAATAGTGCAGTAGGCATCGGAGTTGAGCTTACCATGAATGGGGACCAAGGGTCCCAGCCCATACCAGGAGAAACACCCCCAGGCCATAATTCCACCTCCGCCGAACTTGACTGTTGGCACAATGCATTCTGGCAGGACCCTGCCATCCGAACGGCAAAGGGTGAACCTTGATTCGTCACTCCAAAGAACCCGTTTCCACAGAACAGACCACAATCAATTAGAACAGACCACAATCAATTAGAACAGACCACAATCAGGAACCAGCCCTCAGAAATTTCTACATCAAATGATCCTTACTTCACAATCAGGGAGATTCAGCAAGTGCTGCGCCAGCTTCCCCAGCGCAGAGCACCAGGACCGGATGGTATTGACTACCGAATTATTAAAGCAATTATAAGCACTAATATAACTCTATTTCAATCACTCTTTAATAAGCTCCTGCAAATGGGGACATTCCCTAACAGCTTCAAAATTGGGCAAGTGGTCTTATTTTTGAAAAAGAATAAAGATCCAACGTCTCCAGAGTCGTACCGTCCAATGTGTCTACTTTCAGCTTTGGGGAAGGTTTATGAAAAGCTGATCATGACAAGATTGCGGCAGCATCTATATGTTACGAAATACTTAAGCCCAATACAATATGGGTTTAGTCCAGGACAGTCTACTTTGCATGCGCTTACAGAAGTTAAGAATCAAATCCTAGAAAATAGGTCTGCTGGCTATCACACAGCGTTTATTTCCATCGACTTAAAAAGCGCTTTTGACACGCTGTGGTGGCCCTGCGCCTAAGTAAATGCCCAAGAAATATCTATCTTACTTTGGAACACTACCTTTCTGACCGATTGCTAATAGTACCCCATAATAGTGGTATGGTAGTGCAAAATCAAAATCAAGGATGCCCGCAAGGCTCGTGTGCTGGGCCTTTTCTTTGGAATATAACATTCAATGGTATATTAACCAATGCGTGGCCAGAGCACACGCGCATCATTGCGTATGCCGATGATACTGCACTCATCGTTCGGGGTAGAACAAGAGAACAACTTCAGACCAACGCCCAAGAATCCTGCTCGCTATTTCATCAGAGAGAGATGTGCAGAAATTAAACTCAAGATATCTGAAGCAAAGTCACAAATACTTCTAGTTCCCAAAAAGAGAGGTACGCTCGCAAGACAACCAAAAATAACTTTGAATAATCATCGACTTCGAATTTTTAAAGAACTGAAATACCTAGGAATAGTATTTGATATCAAACTAAATTGGATACCACATATTATGGAACTGAAGAAGAAGACGCTGGGAATAGCTCAGCAACTTAAGTTTATGAAAGGTCACGAATGGGACCTTAACCCGTACATACAGAAGGTACTGTATAAAACAGTAATTGAAAAAATTGTTACATACGGGGCGGTAGTTTGGTCATTATCTATGCAAGGTCGCAAGATAAAACATCTCTTAAGCATACAACGACCGTTCTTACTGAATATTACCAAGGCATTTCGTACTTCCCCAACTAAAGCACTATGTGTATTGACCGGTCTGCCACCTTTGCATCTTAGTGTGGAAAAAGAAACGACTTATCAAACAGTCGCCCAATTAGGCCAACCAGCAACCCTCCATGAGGATAATTATTTCCCAGCGGAATATGAGAAGAAGTTGATACGGCTATGTGATCATCCAGTGGAACAGGGAAAAGGGGTGAACATTAATATCTCAAGCAAAATACCAACATAACGGATGCTGATTTAGTATATTATACAGATGGATCCCAAATAGATGATAACACAGGTTGTGCCTACATAGCCCTGCGAAACCTGGACACGCTAACACTTTGGAAAGGTCACCTGGACACCAATAATAGTGTGTTCCAGAGTGCGGTGTTAGCAATTGACCGAGCATTAACCCACATCGTACAGCAGCGACATAATGGAAGCTTCATATTGACAGATAGCTTATCGTCTCTGCATACACTTTTAAATCCAGTGCACTGTTCCCCGCTCATAGCAGACATCCAGTCGAAATTACATGACAACAGTCATTTAAACGTAAAGCTGCAATGGATAAAGGCCCATGCTGGCCAAACAGGAAACGAGCTGGCGGATCAGCTAGCCAAAGAAGCGGCGCAAAACATAAATGCTGAACAAATTAAGATACCTTGGCCAATTTCCTGGCTAAAGAAAAGTCTTACGCAAAAAATCAAATCCCTGTGGCAGGAAGAGTGGAACTCTGACGACACAGGACGTCGTGTTTATTATCATATTCCCACAGTAACTTATGATCGCCTCATAATACATGCTCAACTTGTACGGTATATAACGGGACATGGTCCTTTTCCTGTATATTTTGAAAGGTTTGGCATTACAAATACGGCACAGTGCATTTGCGGTGAATTGGGCACACCCGAACATTATGTAGCTAACTGCCCACTAACAACTGATTTGCATCTACCGATCCCACCAACGAATGAGCAAGCGTTTAGCAGGTTCATGATTAATAACAAGCATACAGTACGAAAGATTAACAAAATTGTTAATAAACTTATGGACCTCGGCACTGACCTGTGTCAAATCTAATTTTATATATGTCTCTAAAGTATATCATAAAATAAACTATCTTGAACTGTGCTAAAACTAATACAAATAAAAACTAAGAATTATCCCTTTATGTGGACTCCCTCGGCTACATTTATACTGAATAATTATTTTAGTACAGTAATCGTTTTGTATCAGAGAAATTGTGTATAGTATTAATTTATTGTAACATAGTTTTGAAACATTGTAATAGAGTAATCGTATTGACGATCGTATAGATGATAAGGTTATTACTTTTAATGTTTACCTAACTAGTATAATTGATAGCGGAATAGTTCTGTTACTAAAAATAGAGTAATCATATTGAATAAGAGTAATTGTATATTTTTATAGCATCATTGTGTTAACTGGTATGGTATGATTAATCATTATACTTAGTAAATGCATAGAATCACTGTACTAAATTATTATATTTTAGTAATCACAAAGAATCATTCTATTGAATCACTGAATTGTAATGAACAAATAAAGTGCAAGTTATACTGTACTGTACATATTTAACAATTGATTTCTTTACAAGTAAATGTAACATCAGTATTATAATAGGTACTTAAATTACTATATCCATATATTTAAATGTTATTAATAACATATATAGTATTACTACAAATCTGAATATACTCGTATATATTAAATCACTAAATACTTGTATCGTAATCTTTATACTTCAGTCACTGCATATAATTATTGCTTTGGTACATGGTCTAAAGAAGCAGTATAATATCACTGTATTGCATCATTACATTATTTATAATATTCAGTGTGCAAGGTAAAACTGTACAGTACATAATTTATAATTAACTGCTTTCAAGTAACATGTAGTATCATTGCTGTAATGATTAATTAATGGTGTAATTTAAATGTTTGTGTCACTTGAGTAGTGAAGTTTATTATATAAATGGTATTTTTATTAATTTGAGCAATAATATTGAAATTTTGAATAATTATATAGATTTTTGTTCTAATAAGCGCGTAGAATTGTTGTATTGAATCATTGTATTTGAATAATCGTATAGAATCATAATATTGAATTATTCATGAGTAATCGTACGGAATCATTGTATTGAATTATTTATTTGTATAGTATTTCCAATGTGCAAGTAAAATTTTACTGTACATATCTTATTTTTGAATTGCTTGCTAGTAATATGTAACATCATTTCAGTAATAAGCATCTGTATGAAAAAAAATATTATTTTAATGTCAACATGGCATATATGATTAATAATATGAATAGTATTATCATTAATTTAAGTAATAGTATTGAATCATTGTATATTTATAGTGAATCATTGTTCTAATATTCGCATATAATCATTGTTTTGAATCATTGCATTTTAGAAATTGTAAAGAATTAATGTTTTTATATTGTATTTATAGTCTAAGTGCAATTATTCATTTAACTGTATTAATATCCAATTTTAATATAACTGTGTCTTTAGTAGTAAGCTGTAATATAAAAGTTAACAATGACATTCAGAATATTAGAGACTTATGTGAGATCTAAGTATTTTTATACTTCTCCACTGTAAATTTTTTAAGTTGGCAATGTATGAAATATAAGCATTTGTATGTTCTTGGGTTTTTGTATACTGAGTTTAAATGTTGAATTTTGCATTAGTAAATTCATGTTGACAATGTCGTCACTTATCAATCACAACAGTTTAATATAATCATTATGTATGATATATCTTCTTTATGTATTGAATTGTAAACTTTATATGTAACTTGCTAAAATTACTTGCTAGGGTATTGAATTGTAATCTTATGTGTCACTTGCTAAAGTTTTGTTCATAAGTACTGTGTTCACACAGATGTAACCATTTTTAATATCTATGTTTTGTAACACTAATCAATGTGCCCTATGAGTGGATCTCGTGTGGCTCTAACATGAGTCAGCTTTAGATAAGGGTGGACGTGGCGCTAAACCAATTAACCATAAAGGGGTGGTGCCCACGTCCTCCGTCACTAAACTAAACTAAACCCGTTTCCACTGATCTACGGTCCAATTTCGATGTGCTTTGCACCACATTAACCGAGCAACACGGTTGGATTTTGTGATCAAAGGCTTATGGGCAGCAGCACGACCATGAAAACCAAGCAGATGTGCTTCCTTACGGATGGTATTCATTGAAACAATACTCCCGGATGCCTGTTGAAACTCCTCGCGGATGAGGGCCATGGTTGGGTGCTGTTCTTCCGAATTTCTCTGAACAGCACTCGTCGGTCTCTATCCCCCCAGTTTCGTTGGTCTGCCGACTCGGGGCATATTCCGACAATCACCGCTCACCTTCCACTTTTTAATCACATAGGCCACTGTCGATATTGGGTACTTCAGATCGCTGGATATGTCCCGTAAGGATCGGCCACATTTGTGATACCCGATAATTATACCTTTCTCGAAATCAGAGAGCTCCGAACTGCGAGGCATCTTGCATGCGACTAAAGCCGATGCTGTTTCCTACACAGTATATACCGGCGTAGTCCGTGGCGTACCTTGGGACCGCAGATATCGTCATTTGCATAGGTGTCCAAATACTTATTGGTAGTCAGTGTATTTCAAATTACTACGCATTTTTTTTTTTTTTTTTTTTTTTTTTTTTTTTCTGATTTATAGAATCATTTCGAATTTTCACTGATATTCCCAGACAGTTCGGAAATTTCAGTGAACTTATTTTTATTTCTAACATAAGGAGTTGAAAAATTTGGAAACAATTTTGTATTAGAGAGAATTTGAAGCCTTAAAAAATGTAGCATATTTTTATGCAAAATCAGGGTCTTAATAATCCATTTTTTTTAACATGAATTTAAAAAGGTTCACACAATACACTTAGGAACGCAACATAATAAAATAAAATTTCATATTTGTTGTATGGATAGAAAGTTAGAATAAATATACCTAAATACTGGGGGGGGGAGAAACCCTCATTTCGAGAAAAACGTAAAAAATGAAAAAAACCATTCTATCAGCACATTTTTTTCTGATATTTTGAACTTTTTTCATCGTAATCATATTGTAATGACGACTTTGCAGCTTTATGTTTTATTTATTTTTTTATTAGCCCAAAGGTCGTTAGCCCAGAAGGACTATTAATTTCAAAACGGCATTTTGCGTCGATTCACTTTTCAAACTGTCGCCATCGAATATTATCGCCATGTATTATATTTAAAGAAACTAAATAATGAAGAATCTGCATAAATATTTCTCGCATTGTAAAAAAATAACGGTACCTAGAGCCATCAAATTTTGAATAACGTAATCTTCCACCCGAACATGGGAACCTGGAAGCTCGAATTTTGAACTTCGAATTTTTTATATTATCTGTTTAAAATTTTGTAAAATTTTAAAGGATTTTTAATTAAAAAACTCAACGATTTCAAAGCGAGCAATGGCAACACTATACGACAAAAAAATTTAGATTTATTATTATTATTATTATTATTATTATTATTATTAATTCTTGTTTCCTGAGTGATTTTATAAATCGTTGTTTTAAATAAAATTTAAAGAATGGATCTTGTCAGTTCCTTAAACTTCCTTATACGTATTATATCTGTGTTAAGCTCTGAAACTTTCATCACTTCATTACTAAAATATAAGTTCTTCAAAAACATATGAGTGTATCCTCCTTATAAATACCTGCTTACCCCTGCTAAACAACAGGTATCCCCGTCTTCCATCACCTGTCACCTGTAAATATTGGACGTAAAACGTTCTCTTGATAGTAGGTTATCTTGATTTTAACGTTTGTTTCCCATTCTTTTACTTTTAATTTCCCATTGTAAAAGAAACATAATACAAATATTTTCCACATTAAGATGGTTAGCCCATTGCATACTTTTTATGTATCATAGGCCTAAAGTTCGGATTTAAATTTAGAAATTTTCAGTTACGAGATACTTTATTGTATCTAACACTTAGGTATATATAAACTATAATTACTTGATAAATCATAAAAATAAACTTAAAAAATATTTCTTCTATTCGCAGTTAGTTTTACACGAATTCCTAGCAAATCGCAAACTTAGCTTAATGCGCTCTGATATAGCATCTTTATATGTTGTACAATTGAAGGCACTTTAGTGCAACTGTGTTTGATCCACATCGTTTTAGAAGCAATAAAACCTTTAACAGCATACTTTGTTTAATATCTTGAGATTTCTTATCTCAAACCTTGCCTGGAGGAAAGATGCTACCTTTAAAGATAGGTTTCAAAGGTTTTATCTCTTATAACATATAAGAGCTTGAAACTTCAATAAATTCCGTATTCTGTTCTGATATTAAAATAACGATCATTATTTTTTTATCTTCGTCGCATTCAACTCAAAAAAGGGATAAGAACTGCGCGGGGGTATATCATTTTCAATTTGATAAGAGATTAGACCCGTGCTTCTCCAGCTAAAGTCCAGCTAAACTTAACAAAGCTATCGGTAAAGCATTATCAGGTGTGTTTTATGATGTAATATTAGGCGGTGAGTTTCAGACTGACAGAGGAAGAAGATAATATGAAATACGACATAGGGATTAAAAAAAAGCACAACTATAATGAGGAAGAATAAATAAAGCAAACAAACGGGAAATATTTTACTCTTCCTTCAGATAAATAGGTACTATGTTTAAGAGATAGCAAAGGGATATACCTATAAGTGTGTAATATATTTATATCTTTCTCGTAAAGTGAGATCAGGCTGAGGCCTTTCGGCTAGTAAAATGCGATCGTTATAAATTTCAGCCAGGGGACATAAAGCAGTTTACTGGAAACCAGAACAGTTTTCGTTGTTCCTTCACGCTAAAATAAAGAATCGAGATCCAAATCAAGGACATTTTTTAAATCAATTTTATGTGGCTGGCATAACCAAATTGCGACTCGCATACATAACGACAAGCAAAAAATTTTATTTTTGAAGTAACATTTCAACTTAAAATAGATGTCGTGCAATACGAGGCTATTTTAAAAAATCAGAAATTAAATTTTTACTTCCTTGTACGAAGCAAAGAAAGTTTTGTAATCCCGAAAGATTTCGGGTATCATATTTCAACGAAAATAACCATTTCAATCACTCTCGAAACCATTTGAACAATGTGTTTGCATGACATCTGTACGTTCGGACGGAATAAAGGACTGTTTATACCAAAAAGGATTGTAAATTGGATTTTAAAATGGTTTCAGAAGAAATTTTTTCTTGACGTCTGTGCGTACGTATGTATTTAATGACAGTTTGTATTTTTTTAATACCTGTCTCTGGCATAACGAATAGCCTTAGAACGTTGAAATTTTGTAGATGGGATTGCTATAACATGCAGTTGTGCATCTCCCTTTTTCTTTGCAATTGGCTGCACCAATCATATGCGCAAAATTCTTGACCACTAAGGTCTCTCTAATTCTGTCTCGCTACTTTATATATATATATATATATACCACTCTGTTACCTGGTTCGGTGAGCTTAGCATTTTTTATTCTTATATGTTGTTAAATTGTGCATTAAAAGTGAGCTTTAAAAGTGATCGAATTATGTGGTTTTTTATGTTCCACTTAAGGTTTTCATGGATTTAGTTAATCTCCTGATGTTGAGACACAGTAGTTTTCTGTCTCCCACGAGATGACACCATATGGACCACATGGAGATGAACTATTAGCCCTTTATTGTAGATTACACATTAAGTTACATGGAGCTCTTATTATTACGCTTTACAATTCTTCTCATCGTAATTTAACACTGTGAGATATGTAGCATTTGATCCAACTCTCTCTCTCTCTCTCATCACCTCCTTCACTAAAGGTTCTACACTCAATTTACGGGCTTGTTTCTACACAACCATATATGACTAAAAATCTGATGATATCATTGCTTGTGACGCAACACCTGATATAACCTTTTTCGAGGATCACCGTCGCGTATCTTCTTAATCTGACAGAAACACTAAACTATTCAAGTTTTCCCGATTAGTTTTACGTATACAAAAGGAAGGCTCTTAACTGGCACCTTATTCACATTATACTTAAATATTACCAGCAATAGCATTAATGCACACAGACAGCATCAGCTTTAGTGCATATACGACCAGCTATTGTGCACTGTGAATTTTACGACAAAGACATAATTATCGGGTGGTTTTTTAGGCTGAAAAAATCTGGGTTCTGAAGTGGTATTCAGTGCTATTGCAGCTCACTAGCAGCTCAGTACAAACTTGAAACCTAAAATACACAGGTGTGCAAAACTTAAGCAACAGGTGTTCTTTTCGGTATAACTCCATGTGAAATCATTTAAGAGGCATGAAATTCAGAATTAAGAGACAGCATTTTGTATTTAAACGATGACGAAAGCATAATTGCTCTAAAAATGAATACAATGCATACAGTATGGAATCAAACAAAAACAGGCTTTATTGAACTCATAGTGTCTTTACACATGATTGTCTGTACAAGAGGAAGAACAACAAGCAGGTGTTCCTTAGTATGGGATATGCCCTCCCCTTACTGCAATGGTTGCTTCGAACGGTCTCTCCATACTCAGCACCAGATTTTCCAACAGATCTTGAGGTAAGAGTGCCCGTTCATCAATCAGCATCTGTTTCAGTTGTTGGGTGTTCCCCGGAGGATGTAATCGTGTCACAAGCGTCTCCCCAAAGCATCCCGCACATGTTCTATGTGGTTTAAATGAAGGGAGCACGCTGGCCAATCCATTCGAGTGATATCGTCACTTTTCAGTAGCTTCTGAACAGCAAGAGTCCGGTGTGGCCGTGCATTGTCATCCATAAAAACGAAGTCTGTTCCAATGGCACTTCGGAACAGACGCACATGGGGAAGGATCACCTCCTGACGATAGCGATCTCCGGTTACAGAACTTCTGTCGAAAACGTGGAGCTCCGTCCGCCCGTTCAGCATAATGCCTAACCAGACGAGATCTTCAGGACACCGTAACGGTCTCTTTCCGTAATGTTACTGAGATTAAACCGTGTGCTGACCTCTCCCCAAATCAATTTGTGTTGAGAATCGCTTGTGACACTAAAACGATTCTCATCCGTAAGGAGGATACGACTCCATTGATGAGATGCCCAGTTTTTGCGCTCCTTGCACCACTGTAAACGGTGATACCGATGGCCAACTTTCAAAGGGATGCAGCGTTCAGAACGGCAGGCGCATAGGCCACCTTTGTGAAGGTGTTTGGACACAGTAAACTACGACAATTGTCGCCTGTTGCTGTTCACAGTTGTTTAGCTGTGGCGCTTGTTGACTGGTTTCGGACTCTTTTCGTCTGCAGGACTATATATCGGGCATTTGCTGCAGTTGTTTTCCTGGGACGGCTACCACCAACCTTTCTAACTGCTATACCTATGGTATGGAAGGCTTTCTAAACGCGCGAAACGCCACTTTGTTGCTTCCGAACTCTTCAGCTATACTGGTCACACTTCGCCCCTACTCCAGATTTTCGATCATTCTTTCACGTGTGAAGTCATCCAGATCATTTCTTCTAGCCATATTTCACGAAAGAACTCCTTGAACTCGCAGCGAATGTCTTTAATTGCATCTCCATCCTTCCTTTTATGGTAATCTCGAGTTGAGCGCGCCGGCCATACGGGTTTTGCTTACGCTCACGTAGTCTGTGACCTTTTTTTCTTCACATTTGAGTACGCATGACCTTTCTACTCAATTGTGTGTTCATTGTACTGAACGCAAGATCCCCTTTTCTACAATTTCATGGCTATCTGATAAAAATTTACATTGTTGCTTAAGTTTTGCACACCAATGTATTACGACTATTATGTCAAAAACTGTGTGAATCTAAATCCAGAAGAGGTATGACACTTAGAATAAAATATTGCAATTGTCAGTGCAAAAACGGCACTTGCTCGAAGGATGTTTTTTTTTTTTTTTCCCCATTTTTCATGTAATTCAAAAATGGTTAACCGTAGAATGCTGAAATTCTCTATCGCGGAATTTTGCATCGAGTATTCTAATCGCGAAAATTCAGATTTTCAGATTTCAAAGGAATTATCCATTTTGACGGTTCCCGAATTCATTTTGAGTAGTTTCATCTTAACGTTTTTTGAGCTATGCGGCATACAGGTATGCCGCATAGCTCAAAAACGGTTCGCCGTAAAATGTTGAAATTTTGTATTTCGAATTATAATATTTAATTTTACACCTCCCTTTTGGGTTGCAATAGGCAGTGCTGAAAAGGTACATTACTCGAGGGGTTTTTAAACCCATTAAAAATATATTGCACATGAAAATTAAAATTTTTGTCACCTTCTGACGCTTTGTTTTTGTTTTCGTTTTGTTAATGGTTAAACCATAATAATTTAAAAAGCATAATAATAGATAGATAAAAGACTTCGATTTATTTTAAGAGTAATAAAGTGATTTTTACTCTAGTTTCACACTTCAAATCAGATTGTTGAATTAATAATTGTATAAATATTGGATGTTAATGAAAACTAATATCTTAGCAATTGTGTGCTGTCCATTTTATTGAAAAATTGCAGTATCGTGTCTCACTTTCAGATGAAATAAGTTTAAATGAAGTACAGCAAAAAATGTGTGTAATTTAATAGGCGTACAAGAAAGTCATATGGTGTCAACATCAGATTTTTTTACATTAAATTTGAACATCATATTGAGGGGCTGTGTACAAATTGAAGAATGAAATGTGTATATGTGTACGCAAATAAAAATAAAATATCGATTTAGAAAGAAGTTTCTGATGTTAAAAGATTAAGTGATGAGTATTTCTGTGCAGATTATCGTGAAAAATATTCATTAACATATTTTTTTTTTCCTTCAAAATGGAGATTTTTTATTTGCAGAATGTTGTAGAATTCATGTTCTAGAAAACACTGCCAATTGGCAGATATTGGCACGCAATCAACTTATATTATTAATTACTTTAATTAAAAGTGAAAAATAATTGCTCTTTAATGAAAGTTTTGTACGATTATCAGATTATAATTCTAAAGTAAGAAAATTTTATGAGAATATCAATAACGTATATTTAGACTTACATACGAAAAGTTACATAAATTACTTGTGTAAAAATTGTTTCGGCATATTTAATGCAATAAAATTATAAATTAAAGACACTAGTAAATCACAAACCTGTGACACTGAATGGCATTTAAGAGGAAAAATCAACCTGAGTTTATTCTAATTTAATAACTAACCAACCCTTCAGTGCAAATTGATTATGATGTCAACAATTCCAGACTTTAAATTCAAATATCTCCGTCAAATTTTGCCATACGGGAGTCAAATTGTTTTGTGTTTTACTTGAAGCAAAAAATTTACTTGAAGTACAAAATTTTCTTAAGTATCGGGACACAACTTGTGCGTTATTGCTATCGGGACCGAACTAATGAATAAAAGTTAGATTTTTGTGATATTTATAAAATTAGTATCTTTAAATTTAAAAATGTAAAAACAGGAATCTTTGAGTTATTTAAAAGATTTTTGTAAGTATATGGCTATGGCTGCGACCAATGGCTCAAAAAATAAAGGCAGCCTAAGGTCTTTAGTATACAAGACATTAAAAGATAATTTTGCCCTTTTTATTTGCTTAAATGATTCGGTTTTTTTAAAACAGATGTCCCTTAATATAACTGATATCTTCACACTAGATAGCAGGAAGTCTTTTACGTAAGAAGTTAATTGAGAGCGACAGCTTTTTGGTCAGAAATTGAATGTTGAATGTTTTCCTGTTTTCTTCGTTCCTTGTTATTTGTGTGTTAAAGCAAGAGACTTTGTTAACATATTTGTAATTTCGAGTTGCATGCAAGGAATAAAGAATTGTATATCCATATATGTATACGAATTTTTGCTGTTGAGCAGTTTCTTTCTTTCCTTTTCTTTTTTTTTTTTTTTTTTTATATATATATTTATAATTAAAAGACAATTACTTTAAACGAGACTGTTTTTTTTTTAATTTTTAAAAGTTTCTTATCATAAAAAGAAGATTGCTTTAAGTAATCGAGACAGCCTAGTTATTTTTGTAAAATGGGCTTGTTTTTAGTGACTAATCGGTTTTTTTTTTTTTTTTTTTTTTTTTTTTGTTCGTTGTGATTTCTTATTTCTTTTGATTCTTTCAACATTTTCCATTTTCTGTTTTGGTTGTGATTTTTTTTATTTGTTTGTTTGTTTAATTTTGTCTTCTTTTAGTTTTTTATTATTCTTAATACTTAGGTTTTTGCACATAATTATTCGTACGGTGTATATTTGTTTTCTGAGAGTACGAATGCATGCGGAGGAAGTTCTGAACTCATTTGGAACTCGTTGTAATATTAATTATCATTCCGGAAATTTGAGTAAAACTGTTTTAAGTATCAAATGGTCTAGAGGAACGAAACATATATTCGAAACTCATTAATCGCCCAATTTTAAAGTTTCAAATACTCTCTTCTTGACAAGTTCTGTTTGAAGCGGTAAGCAAGGGAAATTAATATTATGTTTTCTTTTGTCCAGTCATTTTGTCAAAAAAAATTTTTTTGCAATTTTACATAATTACTTCACTGTTGCTTTGATGAATTTTCATATTAATTTCAGGGCATCTTTTAACTGTTCCGGTTAATGTTACTCATACAATAGGATTACTAATAATTACTTCGCCACACTTTTCTAATAGGATAATCAGGATTCCATATATATATATATAGATATATATATATTAAAAGAAAGAAATTGTTTCAAACTTTCCGTTCTCATCTTTTGAGATCAGTTTTGTTTGGGTAAATATATATTGAAACTTCCACGAAATCAAGAAACTGTTTATGGAAATTCTTCTACAGCAATGCTCTTACTGCTTCACTAGTTATCTATCTTAATGGTAAACGAATTAGAACTAGCTTAGAGTCGTAAAACCAGTTAAGTTTGTCAAACAATAAAGTGACTAGATGCCTCTGTTAGGTACTGTTGTCCCATTCCTAACTTTGTCTCCATCCATAATGTTCCTGGTTTGAATATATTATCCTCCATTCATGTCGTTTCTTGTTGCCATTTTTATTCCCTTAAGGTTTTTCATTTCAGACACCAAACAAAATTAAAACATAAAATTAGAAACATTGAAAACATGTTTTATATAATAATTTGCTAATAATTTTGTCGCACCATTTTGTCAAATTTAAACACATGGGCATTGGGTAAATGGTATTCTTCAAAAAATAGTAATGACATGGAATGCATGACTACAATTTTTAAAAATTTATTATTATGGATTTTTTGTTGCATGCCGCATTTTGCTAAATTTATACACTCTATAACATAAAAAGCCACACAACAAGAAGGATTTATCCGAATGGGTGAATCCAAACTGCGTATGCCCATAACTTGCGATAGCTTACGCAAATGCTAAACTTTTCGGCGGTCGATGACTGACTAACTGGAGCTCCAGCGCACTGCAACGAAACATTCGTATGGTGTATGACGCAGAGGATATTCCAGTGCTAAGGCATAACTTCCATGTGAATGTGCTTCTGTCGACACACGTGGACGTTTCACAGACAGGTTCGCGAACAGTATGAGCAGATGTCACCATTTGAGAAAAGACTTGCTACTGGACTAAAGGAAGTAGGGTGGTCTATTCGCAGGATCGCTAGACATTTGGTTCGGAGGAATTGTACCATTCGACGATGCTGCCAAGTATGGGTGAACTATGGTCGTACAGATCGTCCAGAAAGTAACGGTCTACCGAGAGCGACGACAGATCGTGAGGACAAATTGATCGCCCCATCGGCGCTCACAGTTCCTGCGCGTCGTATCAACGATCCGACGTGTAACTTGGATACCAGTGACTGCAATTACCATTGGGAGGCAACTCATCGAACCGGGACTGATAGATAAATTTAATAGAGATTAATTTTCACTTCCCCTACCGCTACTTGGTGACTTTATTGACAATATTATTTTTATGGAGTTGTCGCTTTAATACATATTCGATATTCTCCGTCGACTTATGGAATGTTCGTTTAAACAAATACTGCTTTAATTAATACCATATTTCCTTCCGTAGCTTTCCCCTCTTTACTTCCTTGAACGAAGTAAAGGAAGTATTGTTTGTTAATCACAAAAATTTTCTGGTATCATATTTTAACCGAAATATCCATTTTGACCGTTGCCGAATCCATCTTCACGATTTTGTTTGTATGACAGCTCTAAGAACTCTTTCTTATTTCCTTGTACGAAGTAAAAACGAAGTACTGGAATCGCCAAAAATTTCGGGTATCATATTTCAACAAAAATATCCATTTTGACCGCTATCGAATGCAATTTAATGATGTTTTAGCTTGACATCCGTACGTAACGACAGAATAAAAGAATTCTTTTTCCCCAAAAACATTCTAAAACTGATTTAAAATAAATTCTGAAGAGATTTTTTCGGGGCGTCTGTACGTACGTACGTATTATCTGGCATAACTCAAAAACGAGTAGCCACAGAACGTTGAAATTTTGTACATAGGACTGCTATAATATGTAGATGTGCACCTCCCATTTTGATTGCAATGGGCCCCCATCAAAACTTATTAATATATGTAAATATACACTCTTAGACTCACACACACACACACACACACACAAAAAAAAAAAAAAAAAAAAAAAAAAAAAAAACGTTGTACAACGATGCACCGAGAAGATATGAAGCAAATTGGACACAAATTGAGATGCATACAGGTTTCGACGGAAAATACAAAATTTTATATTTTAGCTGCCAGTGAATGAAAGGTTGTCGCTACAGCGCATCTGATCTGTGCAACTGGCAGGATATTTAAGAGGAGAAATTACGATTCCAGGTTATAAATTCTTCACAAATTTCATTCCGTGTACTCTGGTAGACAGTAACTATGCCTCACATACAGGTGCGCGAACGGTATACGCAGATGTCAGAATTTGAGAGAGATTGTGTAGTTGGCCTCAAAGAAGCTGGTTGGTCTTATCGGCGAATAGCTCGACATTTGAGCAGAAGCGATGCCACTATTAGACAATGTTGGCAGGAATGGGTGAACCATGGTCGCACACAGCGTCAAGAAGGAAGCGGTAGGCCTAGAGAAACGACAGAGCGTGAAGACCGAACAATCGTCAGAGCGGTACTTACAGCCCCAGATGCATCATTATCATCAACTGTACATGCAACTAGTGCTTCAGTGACCGCAAGAACCATTCATATACGGCTCACAGAAAGGGGCTGAGGTCAGAGCGCACCTTGCGCTGACTACCATTGACCTCTGTACAACATCAAGCCCGTTTGCAGTGGTGTCGGGCTCATTCACAGTGCAATGTCACTGACTGGAGTAGATAGTCTTCAGTTATGAGTTCCGCTTTGAAGTGAGCCCCGATGACCAGCGAAGGCGAGCCTGGAGACGCCCCGGACAGCGGTGTGATACCAACTTGACTGTCTTCCGGCAGACAGGCCGACAACCAGGATTGATAGTCAGGGGTGCCATTTCATTTCATAGTAGGACTCCTTTGGTCGTCATCCGTCACAATCTTACAGCACAGCGGTACGTCGACGATGTTCTAAGGTCCGTTGTGTTGCCCTTCATGTCACGCCACCCTGGGCTTACATTTCAGCAAGATAATGGCCGCCCCCACACTGCACTTGTTTCTACTGCTTGCCCTAGTGCTTGCCGAACATTACCTTGGCCAGCAAGGTCGCCGGATCTCTCTCCTATTGATCACGTTTGGAGCCTTATGGGCAGGGCCCTCCAAGCAGCTGGGATGTTGACGATCTAACGCGCCAGTTGGACAGAATTTGGCACGATATCCCTCAGGAGGACATCCGCGCAACCTCTATCAATCGATGCCAAGACGAATAACTGCTTGAATAAGAGCCAGATGTGGACAAACGCGTTACTAACTTTTTCACTTTGTGAAGCTCTATCACTTCAATAAATCATCCAATTTTTCTCAAACTGTAATCTTTTGTTTTTCTGTACATGCATATCACTTTTACCGATTTTCGCCCCATTCGGATAACTCCTTCTTGGTGCGTCTTTTTTTTTTTTTTTGTGTGTGTGTGTGTGTGTGTGTGTCTAAGAGTGTAATATCCACTTTGTTACTCAGCTGAGTGAGCTCAGTTTTTTTATTCTTATATGTTTGTAAATTGTGCAATTTTTACTTTAAAAATGATTGAATTATATTGTTCTTATCTTCCGGTTAAGGTTTTTATGCCTTTACTTAACCTGCATGCAATACGTTTGGAATTATCAACATTTTTAAAGTTTTTTAAATGCGGCTAAGCCTAATTTTTGTTTAGCATTGGCAGCCATATTTGTTTACATTTGAAACTTAGCAGAATATTGGATTTATTGCCAATCTAGAGAAACTAAGCTTCACAACAACAAAGTAATGTCTTCTTTTGTTATTGCGAATTAAATTATGCCTAATTCATTCTGGAATTATCATTTGAGTTATTAGCTTGTTTTTGCCTAGAAACTGTGATTTTAATTGTAATTTTTTTTTTTTTTTTTTTTTTTTTTTTTTTACTTTTTTAACTGTACTTGGTGTTTTATGTTTTCCTATATCTTTCAATTTTTAATGAAAATATTTTGAATTTTTATGGATTTTTGGCTTGCCGCGAAGTGAGAACTGAATTAGTAGCGCATGCGCATTAGGTATGTGGCGCTGAATCGTCTGGGTAAAACTGTTTCTTTTTTATTTATTTAATTTCTTTTATACATCGTTTTAGATTTATTATAGTATTTGAATAGAACGTGTGGTAATTCTTCAGATGATATAGACTTTTTTTTTTTTTTTTTCATTTTTAGTTATAAAATGAATGAGATTTAACGCTGTTAAGTGAACCTAGCATCGAAGTGTCGTTATGGTAAATAAATATAGTGAACTTTAAAGAGTGTATTTATTCTATTGTGGTTTATGTGCTATCGACGAAGTAGATTTAATTCAAAATTTGTTAACTCTTAATTCAATATGTTTAAATGAAATGCAGGAAAATTGAATATAATTTAATACTCCGTACAAGGAATTCATGTGGCGTACACATGAGATTTGTTTTTCAAAAAAAAACGGACTGTAAAATTCATTCAGAAGAGATTTTTTGTGGCTTCTGTACGTACATATTATCTCGCATGACTCAACAACGATTAGCCGTAGTACGTTGAAATTTTGTATAGAGGACTGATGTAACATCTAGTTGTGCACCTCCCTTTTTTACTGCAATAGCCAATACCAAAAACATATATTTAACTACCCCCTTATTCAACTTAAAAGTCCTTACCCGGCCTTTATTTCCGCAATCTTTGGTGGTAATCATATTCCTTCAGTCACAGAAGTGTTTTAAATGACGAAAATTTTCATGTTTTGGCAATGTCAAATTAAAAATAATGATAATTATTGGCAAATAATTTGAACTTTAATTTTATTTTAGTTGGGAAATTTAACTTTTAGTGCGGTCTCCCGGTTCCTATACTTATATACGGGAAAATTTTATACTCGTTATGAAAGCATAAAATTACAAGTTTGACTTCTGTATGACAACAATTGCAATTTTTTATGTTGTTTTCAACGTGCTTTAAGGGATTCGTTAATTAAGTCTGTAATGAAATTAGACGAAATAAATTTAAATGAAGTGCAGCAAAGAATATGTATAATTTAATAGGCAGTACAATGAAGTCTTGTGGTGTCCACATCAGATTTTTTTTTTCTTACCGCTACTATCGTCTGAAAATCGAGAAGAAAAATTTATGAGAGTAATTTAATTTCCGACAAATGCGGTTACGGTAAAACTATAACAAATGACAAGTAGTGATGGATAAGCTACCGATAGTCATCAATAATAATATTTCTTTAAAAGAAAGGTACATTAGAATAAGAATATATAGTAATATTAGCATTACAATAACTGACGCATATATAACGGTAATTGATCTGGAACGTCGCTGTCTGGCTCAGTTACTTTGAATAAGTTACCAATAAGTCTCCTCGCATCAATAAGTCTTAATTGCAGTTTCCAAGAGGAACATGTGTGAAACGAAGAAGAAGGGATGGACAAAGAACCCAGATTTTGAAAGACCGAACATATCAGCACTAGATAAAGCTACACCCATCTGGAACGTAAATAATAGAAGTGAGGTGAAATCACATATTTGGAAATTTCTTAAGTATGAGAACAGCTGCCACTTCCGGGTAGCTTAACGAAGAATCTGCGCAAAATATGTTTCAAATAATAAATGCAAGGGAAAATAAAATGGATGAAATTCTAATAGAAAAATGAAAATTCGAATTGAATTGAGTGAATAAAAAAATAATCAAGGGGCTATATCAATAAACTAGACCTAAGAGGGAAAAGTTATGTGCAGTTGAAAAAGAGGAAAATTATGTGCGTATTTTTAAAATTTCAGAACCCAGCATTAAAAAGCTATGGGGGAAAAATACCCGAGGAAATAAGGTAATACTGACCTGTATTTAAAATTTCACAAATATTACTCCCTTTCAGAGGCGGTCGTCTTAAGGAGGTTTTGGCCGGGAGAGGATAGGGTTCACAGTATTTTGACAATTCCCTGTCTCCCAATTCAATATGCTTAATGTCAACTATGTAGCTTTCAGTTTTCTACTTCGTAGTTCACGTCTACTTTTTTTTAAATACGGTCGTCTTAAATGTAGCTTTCAGAGTCATGGCCAATAATTACGTAAACGTTGTGGCCTTGTCAAGAGCATCAAACTGCTAATTGCAGTCCTAAGAAAGTAGAATTACCATTGATGTCAGTCATCTTGAATCAAATAACCGCTACACTGGTTATTTCTTCGTGGAATATCAGAATAATTATAAAATTAAAATACAAACATGTAACAGTATCACTGTCTGATTGAGATTACACAGAACTCCTTTCTGATTCTGCGTGTGTTATCTGCTAAAATTTGCTCTTCGATGATGTGCGTTAAGAGCAGTTTCAAGTTGTTAGAATTTACATATCATAAAAGGTTATATTCTTGAAGTAAAACTGCGAAGAAAACATTCATATAAATCTACTTATACACAAAATGTCTTTACATATATACGCCTACCAGCGGCCTAGCGGTAAATCCGCTGAACACTGGTAGTTCGGTCCGAGTTTCGAATCCGGCGAAAGGGCTGGTTGCATGGGTGTTTTCGTGGTTTTCCCCATGTGTAACGTGTATACGAGCCAGTTTCCCTTAGAAAGTCCTCCACGAAGGCATCCTTCCCCTTAGACAGATAGCCCTCGAGGCTTTGCCGTAATTAAATAACCTAACCTAACCTTTACCTATATACAAAATGTCTTTCTGCTTCAAATTTCAGAAAAGTAGATCTCGATGTATTTATTAATTTACAACAAAATATAAAACTCATGCGTCTAGAAAACAGAATATTACGCACAAAAGATAAATCTAAATTATTAAATAATGAAGAATTTGTTACATAGGTACGTATGTAAGTAGGTTCATATGAATGTACGTATGTTCCTCGCATTGTGAAACTACAACGGCAGCTTGAGCCGCTGTATTTTGAATTCGCATAGTCCTGGTGAGGACTACGGAAAAAAGAAGTGCAGATCCAACTCATAATAACTGGTTAATTAACAGGAAGTCCTACGTACTAAAATCGAGAGGGGGCTGCATCTCAAGATAGCATATTGAATGGCGGGACTACAAAGGAATTGCATACTATGAATTCTTGCCATCAGATCAATCAAAATAAATTCGGCAAAATACTGTTTCCAAATTATGGCTGTTTTAAAAAGAGAAATCGAAATTAATGACCCTTCGAGGAATTTTTCATCATGACAATGCTCGGGTGCGCATTCCGATGAATGTCAGACAAACACTTATTGAATATGGCTGAGATGTCTCCTGTCATCCTCCATATTCCCCTAATCTTGCGTCCTCAGATTTGTATCTCTTCCTGTCACTTCAAAACTCTCTGAATGGCCTTTGAGTTTACTTCTTAAGAGACTATTCAACAGCACCTAAATAACAAAATCTGTTAATTTAATTGACTTGTCAAATGCAATTAAAGTATTAATTAATTATTAAAAATATTAGTAAATGCAGTAAAATAATAAATAACTTTACAACTAATAAATTCAATTATTAATTAATTAAATTATTATTCTATCATTGCCTTTTTTATGCTCTACATTCGCGATAAAAAACTGTAGAGGAATTTTGTCAATAGTCAATAGTTTAATTTATTATTTCCATTAAACTATATAATAAATTATTTTCCTCCTTTTATTACATTCATTTTTACATCCAGTTTCAATAAAAACCTGTTGTATAAAAACATTTTTTATTGTATTTTATTCCTATTAATCCTGAAGGGCTGTTTCTGTAAACAAAAAGAGACAAAAGAAATAATTTGCATTTCAGTAACTCTATTTGACGAGCCTGATTGCAGCAGTCGTTATCTTGGTTTAAATTTAGACTGAAGCAAAAAATTTGAAAAAATTTTGAATTTTAAGTCAGAAAAAAAAAAGAATTCACAGTAAAGAAGTCTGTAAAAAATTGTAGTGAATTTTAAAGGGAGACATTATTAGGACTCCCTGTTCTAAAGTGAAATAAATTATACAGAGATGTAACATGTGGTAATCTTGGCCTTCGAGGAAGACATTTAAGCTGATGTAATTCTACTTCCTTATATTGAAAAAGGGAAGTTTAAAGTGATAGTAATGCAAATTAAATATTGCACTCAAACCCTAGAACATTTGCAATTATTAAACCAGCCTTAATCACTGCGTTTGAGAACTTACAAATCTACAGCTTTGTCTTCCATATGCTAAAAAATGTGTCAATTATAGAGAATTTGTAGATTAGAATATTATCAAAATTTGCGATTTGCAACTAAAGATATCAATTATTGTTAGATGCACTGGTCTTGATCTTTGGTATTCTACAGTGCCTCAGATCTGTTTTCGGACATTTGTGCTTTTTAGTTTGATTTGAAAATATCAATTACTCAATCCTAATGAAATAACTTTATTTTTTTCACATACGCAATTGATCATCTAATTTAAAACCTTTTTTTTAAAGTTATTCACAGCGTTTTTGGTAAAAAATAAATATATATGTATATAGATTATACAAAGAGTTCTGTTATTGAGCACGCATAAGTAGTAGGGCACTTTGAATAAACGGTTTACATATAATAAAAATACAAAAATAACGGGACATACAAAATTATTTGGATACCTTTCAGATAAAATTACACTTAGGCATGAATTCAACTAATTTCGTGTAAAGACTGTTCAATTTTATACTATTTCTCCGTAAAAATTGCTTTTAGTATAGCTTTCAAAGAAATGTCATGTTTCCTTAAGCTTTTCTCGAACTCACTCCATGCATGTTCTATAAATATGGGGAATATGAAGAAAATCTGATAACTTCAGGTCAGTTGCATGATAATCACGAGAGAACATTTAGGGCGGTATGTTTAGGATCGTTATCCTGATAGAAACTTGAATGTATTTTGCGTTCTAGGTTTTCTCCCAGATGCTTTCATGTTTTCGTTAAGAATATTTACATAATTATATTCATCTATATTATTTCTTCATGCTTAGCGATAATACATTTACCAGATTATTATTATTATTATTACTATTGGCTTAATATCTATACGTAGGGACAGAATAAAGGACTCCTTATCGCAAAATGGAATGTAAAATGGATTCAAAAAGGACTTTTTCGTGATGTCTATATGTGTACATACTATATGTATATATATATATATATAAATTATACATAAAAAGCAAATTAAAAGTTAATGAAATTTAATTACAAACAAATAAATGGTTAAGTATTGCTGCGAACTAATCTACAATATCATTTAAATTTTGAGAGCATATGTAAATCAAGTGAAAGTATCAAAATCCATTAATAAATATATAATTCCAAAAAAAATTTTAATCCTAAAAAAAAATTATAAAAATGCATAAGTGAATAATTGTTGAGCAGACAGGAGACAGATCACGGGGAAGTTGCCTTCAAACCTAACTCTTCAATTATTCAATTCGTGTTTCGTCATCCATGTAGGCAAGGGTAAAAGTAAAATTCAAAACCAAAAGTGAAACCAAATACCGTGAATTACTAAAAAGAAATTTAAACAAGTGGAATTTTGAGAAATTAGCAAGTAAATGACTAGAATTAAAATAGGAAAGGACAATTAAGAGTAAAAAACCAGATTTTTTGGAACATCAAAGTAATTTAGAAACTCTTGCCTACAGAAAACTTCCACGACACGACTTATAGATATAAATCAGAAAAAAGAAACTAGATACTGTATAAAAAAATACATAGATAATACTAAAACAATAAAACTGAAATAAAACCAAAAAGGCAAGTAAATAGTAAATTTTAATTTAACTTACCAACTAATTTGTATTTGGAGAGTGGAGCAGCACTTGCCAAATTAAGTGATGTTAAGTAGTGTGTTTCTGCTAACTTAATAAATAGAGGGCGCTAATATAAGGTTAAGTTGAATGTTAAGCTGTTAAATCTGTTAAAAAGCTAAGAATGTTAATCTGTTAGATCTATTTTATAAACCTATTCTATAAACGTTTAAGTAATGTAAAATGTCTGTTCTGTTGCAAAAATGTTGCTAACTGTGAAGTATTGTAAAAATGTAAAATATTGTTACAAAATGTACAGGAGCGGTGAGATAGCTTCCCTGTAAAGCAGTTTTAGGGTTGCCATAAAATTGCGAAGGAAGGCAGGTTTGCCAGATTTGGCGAGAAATCGCCCATTTGGCGACAAAATTGGCAATATGCTATGGAACGGATTGGACGGATGGAGAACCCTCTGGAACGAATTCTTACCGGTTTATCCCAGAATGTTCTCGAACAGAAGCCGAAAGCTATATAAACCCTGCTGGTCCGCAGTCCGTTAGAGTGTGCCTCGTCGAGAGGGCAAATGTGTGTGCCTCGTCGAGAGGGCAAGTGTGTGTGTCTCGTGAGAGGCCCGTTGAGATCTCGCACTTGCCCTCTCGACGGGCAAGTGCGAGATCTCGAGTTAGTGTCTCGAGTTAATCAGTCCGTGCGGAGTCGATCGAGTTGACAGCTGGGCAGCGAGTGCACTTCGATCGACTTCGGCGAGTGCCCAGGATCGTCGAGTGCACCGAAAGAGTCTCGTAGTGTATCGCGGTTAGTGCATCGTCGAGAAAGCGTGCTGAGCTCCGGGAACGACTGAACCGAAGAACGTGAAGGAAGAAAATAACGTAACAACTTGTGTGAGAAAAAAGAAAAACGTAAAAATATTAAGAATTGTAAAAAATCGAAAATGTTTTTGAAATAAAGTACGAAAAAAATTTTTTGAAGTAAAATTAAAAAATTTAATTTTAATTTTGAAAAATATTTTTAAATGTTTTAATAAAAGTAAGAAATTTATTGTAAAAGTCTTAATTAAAACTGAATTTCAACAGGTTTAATCAAAACTTTACTAAATACTGGCCAAAAGTAAGGAAAAGTAGAAAAAAATGTAAATCTTCCCTCAATTCGGGCTATAATTGAGACTTTTGAAAAGAATTGGCCCTTCATTAGTAAAAGGAATAATTTTTATATTTTTATTATCTTGTATGTATTTTCCTTTTTTTTTTTTTTTTTTTTGCACTTTTAGTTTTCGAGTTTGTGCTGCTATGATCACTTTTATTTTGAAATGTTTTGATTTTATGTTTAATCCCTTTACAAGGATGCAATTATTAATTTTGTTGAGGAATCGCCTTGTTTTGACTCCAATTTACTTTTAACTTAAGAGTAAATTGGAGTCAAAGTAAGGGGATTCTTCAACAGTATTCAAAGCAAGGCGAATTCAGTTTATTTTACTTCTGTCCTGCAGCTATAGCGCAGGATTTTTGCCTCTTATTAAGTTTCTTTATGTATGCTATATAATATGTGTGTATATCTTATGCTATATAATATGTGTGTATTATATAGCCTCCCTCCTTACCCGGCTTAAAAGTCCTTTATTTTTCGCAATCGCTGGTCGTTGTTATACACTTCCAGTAACAGAAGTGCTTTAACTGACAAAAATATTCTTGCTTCAGCAATGTCCAATTAAAAAACATTATTCTGGAAAAGTAACGAAATCTAATTTTGAATGCGGTTTCCCGTTTCCTAAACTTATATTTGGAGAAGTTTTATACTCTTTATGAAAGAATGAAATTATGAGAAGTTTGAATTCCGTACGACAGAAACTGACCCGGGTATTTTAATTCCAACATTTGCCCTTTTTTATGTCATTTTCAATTTGCCTCCAGGGATCGGTTAATTAGGTGAGAATAATTCGAGGAAATAAGTTTAAATAAAATGCAGTAAAAATAGTTTGATAGGCCGTAAAGGAAGTCATGTGGTGTCAACGTCAGATTTTTCGTAGCATAAGTGTCCGATTCATTCGTAGTATTTTGGGAGTATTGCCCAAACTTCACGCAAGTTCCACGCTAAATTCCTCCCACTAATATATTAGAGGGGAAAATGCAGAGTCTCTATTTTAATATTTAGTTGAAGATGTATGAAAATAAATTTCAAAACTACAATTGTCCGAAAATAAATGTGAATATAATAATAATATAAAATAATTCACAATAATAATAATAATAATAAATAAAATAATTCTCAAGCGTTATGCGGGTTGGATGTAGAAGCATAATTATGTCTTTCCGAAATGAAACTCTCAGAAAGTGATTACTGTCTATTATCCACTCGCGTAATATTTTTCTCAGAATAAGAACTGCTGAGCTTCCTCTTTCATACCACGTAGTAAATGACGTTATTAATATGTGAAAATCTCCTATATTTGATGGGAGAATGTTGACCTCTTCTCATATATATTGTGTATTGAATTTACGCATCTTAAAATTTGTGCTAGTTCAGATCTTTAGAGAATTTAAGTAAATAAAAAAAAAAAAAAAAACGAAAAGATTCAAACTTTAACGTCTCTCCATAGGTTTTGTTAAGATTTTTTTTATGCTCCCGCTGAGCATCGGAGGTTACTCGTATGGTTTTAGCATCACGCCTGCTAACACAGTGTTTTTACCTTTTTAGCTTTATTATTCAGCGTCGCTTTCTTCGCAATTACGCCGCATAAAATTAAGGGGCAGAATTACAAAATATTTGAAAAAAGCATTTCTTTACAATTTCCCGATAGAATCTGAGAATTTCCCATAAATATTTCTTATATTCGTCAAATTATTTCTTTGAAAACAGCCGTCGAGTTGCCAGCCGCCTAAAAGAGTTATCAGAAAAATTTAAAAATTGTATAATGATTTGAATGTGTCCAACTAATGTCAATTCATAAAAATATTTAATATTTCTAATTAGACATCTCGTTATTTAAAATGCATTTGAATTGAAATCATTCAGATTAAAAAGTAGAAAAATATTTCTCATAACTGCTTTTATTGCTTTTCAATCCCTTGGTTTACGACTCAGTAACAGAAAGATTAAATTTGAAGGTTCGGTGTTTTTTACTTTACTGAATGGCAACATGGCGGTCTGCAGAAATAATAAGTATTCTGTTTGAGGCAGTGGCAACACATTGCTTTCAAATAGCCAAAATCTTGAATTAAAATTGTATGCTACATTTTTCCGAATTTTCTGAACTGGAATACAAACTCTTTAGAATTCCCAATGAATGCAGTGTTTTCCAAGCCGAATTACTGTGCATTAGTGAGTCAATTAAGTGGATATCTATCAACTGTTCGCTAAGTGCTAAATTTCTTATTCGCACTGATTCTCTTTCATCGTTATATTCTCTTAGGAATATCTTCTCAAATAATAAATTAATTGTCACTTCCCATGCTCTTCTTAAAAGCCTTAATAATAAAGGTGTTGATGTTATCTTTTCTGATATATGTGGCCACACTGGCAATCTAGGAAATGAAAGAGCTGATTGGTTAGCAAAACAAGCTACATATCTTCAAGTAATTACTCCAATGATACTTCCCAAGTCATTTTACAAGAACCAAAATAGGGCGGATACAGTACTTAAGTGGAATGAACTATACAGGAATTCTACTACTGCCTCTTTGACTAAACTATATTTTCCTTCGATTCCTCACAGACTGAATAATAAACACTCTTTCTGCAGTTTAGAAGTTACTCAATTTCTAACTGGACATGGTAAATTCAATTCATATATGAAGAGATTTAGATTATCTAGTACAGACTTGTGTTCATGCAGTTTCGGGGGAGTGCAAAATGTCGAACATTTGTTGTTCTATTGTACAAAGCTGAAGGAAGGACGAAAGGAACTCATTTCTAGGTTAAACTCTGTGAATATTACATTTTCTCCCCATCTTCACTTATTTGTCCAACATAAAATAGCTTTCTCTTTCTTCTGTAAATTTATCTCTTACGTGTCATCTGCGAATTTGTAATTTTTTTTTTTTTTTGTTGCATTTGTTTGTTTTTTTACTTACCACTGTAAGCCTTGTGTAATACTATGTGGTGCACAAGGATTTGAAATTTTCAATTAAAATTTCTTTTCTTTAAACAGGCATGTATGCTAGAGATAAGAATGTTTTATTTCGAACAATGTTTTCCCCTCCCGCTTTCAAATTGCTGAGTTTGTTAAATAAAAATTCTTTAAATTTGTGCAATATGTGAAATAAATCAAAAACAAATTTAAAATTCAAAATTCTGGCTTCGAGGTGCCCATGTTCGGGTAGTCGTCTAAAAGTGTTCAAAATTTGGTAACTCTAGGTAGTGTTGGTTTTCCACTGTGCGAAGTACATTCAGACAGATTCATCATTATTTAAAAGATATAACTCTTTTTTAGGCGAATGGTTGCACATGCGGTTAGAAGCTTATTGTAAATAAAAGAATGCATAAATAAAAGCTAGCACTCATTCACGTTGCCCGCAAAAATAATAGACAACAATTTTTGCTTTTAAATACAGCAAAACAAATTTCATTATCATACAGTATAGGTACCTTTTTTTTTTTTTTTTTTTTTAAACCATCCTGTTACTTTTCCCAGAGAATAAACTATCATCTGGTTTCTTAGAAAGCAACTAATAAGCAAGTTAAATTGTCAACCCTAATTTCAAACCTCGATCTCACCGATATACAGAAAGCGCCGATTATACTGTGCTTTCTTTCAACAAACCTTGTTCGAGATGGCAGTTGGAACAAGGTTGAACGATAGATGTCAAAGGTGTCAAACCAATATTGCATTTCGAACTCTATGCACAATCTGAAAAAAAAAATTGAAGAGCCAGATTTGTTGTTGTTTTGTTTAATACCACTTCGAAGCCCCAATATTTTTTTTAAATTTTTGTTTATTTATTTCATGGTTAGTGCAAATTTATGAAACTTTTGATTAAAAACTCAGCTATATAAAAGCTTTGTATTGAATTTCAGCAAAACATAAGTGTTTCAAACGAAATCACAAAATTCCTCTATAAAAAATTGTGCTATCACTCGGCAAAACACAATATATCTGTCTTTCGATTTTAGTCAACAAATTCCGCGATTTAAAAGAACTGTCGAAATTAAAATATCTTTGTCTTCCACGCAGTAGTGAGTTGTCGTTCAGAAAGGAAAAGATATTTAATTTTCTTTCAAATTTATTTTGTCGTTAGTTAACAAACTAATTCAAAAATAATAAGCACAAATTCGTTTCAGTTATTATGAATTTCTACACGGACTTGTGAAATGATATTAGCATTGTTCATTAAAGTCATTATACATTTTCCCCCTTTTTATAACGCCTTTTTCCTCGCGTCCCTCCCTTTTTTTACTAAATTTATCGTCTGAAAACCGAAGGTCAGATTTTATGCGGGTTATTTAATTTCCGAAAGACGAAGTTACAGTAAGAATATAACAAATGAAAAATAGTCATGAATAAACAATTGGTAACTATCATAATTTTATTTCTTTAAAAGAAACCTACCTTCCAATAAGAACACAAAGCAAAGTTACGATACCTTTACCTATCACTTGAATTTCGAGCATTTTATTGTTGTCTCTGCTGCTCCTTAGGCCTGAAATCATCCAAACATAGTAATACGTAAGTATTATATGTAAGTAATAAGAATACATGGTAACATTGACATTACAATATCTGACGAATATTGAGGCGATATCTGACGATTCAGCCGGACACGTCGCGCTCAGTTATTTTGTAAAGACTCGAGAGCACCTCACATGTTTGAGACTTGAGCGTTATTCTCAAGAAGGATATCGGAGCAAGGTAGGAGAAGGGAGGCAAACACAACACCCGGATTTCGAAAGATCGGGCACATCAGCAACAGATAAAACAAAGATGAGCTAAAACGTAAATAACAGAAGTACGGTGAGATCACATACTTGGTACGTTTCTTAAGTGCGAGAGCACCTACAACTTCCGGATAGCTTAAAGAAGAATCTGCACAAAATGCATGTCCAATAATAAATGCAAGGAAAAATATAATGAATGAATGCTAATACAAAAATGCAAATACAAACTGAATACACTGAATAAAAATAAAGATTATCAGGGGAATAAAAGAGAAAATCAGTTGCAATCTCTGTTACTCATGCTATAAAAGTTAGTGTAATGGTTTATTCCGTCAGCGTATGTTACAGTAATAGAACACTGTTCAAAATGCATACTGGTGGAAACTCTCATATAAATAAGAAATTATAACCCGATTCTCTGAATATTATTATTATCAGTCTTGAAAAATTATGCATACTTTAGACTGAATTAATTCCTGCTTCTCATGTTATGAATAAAATAATGTTGTGCAACATTCCTGTGTTTAATGATTAAAGCTAAACAGAGATTCATTCATCTTCGGGGAGAAATAAAATAAATGTCATCTCACGAAGTTCTTGAGAAAATGTTTTGTTTGGTAAGAATAGGAAGTCAGCAGTCTGTGTAGAATTCACATAACTTTAGTTTCCTCAGGATGTATATGACAGAAAGGATGAAAGTTGACTTTTATCATCGTGTTTAATAAAAGAGCCCATCGTTTCTGCGAAGAATTCTAATTTATGCTATTTTGACTGGATTACCAAAGTGCTTTCTTTTATGACAAATGATAGAAAGCTAATTTACAATGAACGTTTCAGAAAACATTGTACTTCGTTACAGATTACTTCGATCACACGTAAAAAAATCTGATGTGGAAACCGCATATTTTCCCTGTACGGCCTGTTAAATCATACACATTTTTTTTTTTTTCCTACACTTCATTTAAACTTATTTCCTCGAATACGTTTAACTTGATTTACCGATCCCTCAATGCAAGTTGAAAATCATCAACTGCAAATTTGGAAATTAAATTTCCCGGTCCACTTTTGTCGTAAGGGAGTAAAACTTCTTATGCAATTTATGCTCTAATGCAACTTATGCATTTATGCTTCTTATTCAAAAACTTATGCATTGCCAAACTTGGCAACCATTTCGTGACAACTTGGTCTAGTACCTGTATAAATGTGATTGGTACTGTGATGGAATAACTACAATTGATCCCTACACATACCTGTAACTGTATCCGGCCCTTATATGTAACTTTAACCGTACATGCCTTCCAGTAATCGCGGAAAGGTACTAGCGATTTCTCGGCGGCCAGGGGGGTAACTATATAAACCCGGAGAGAGCATCAGCCATCGTTCGGTACTCAAACTACTTAATGCGCCCTTAATAATGGCACTTACATGATGGCAGCCAGAAAACAACATACGTATTGTATGTTATTATGCGTGGCATACAGAATAGTTCGCAGTTTTTAGTTCAGAGATGATTTCGGAGTATTGAGACCTCCGTGCGAGCTTTGCCTTTCAGGTGCGCTTTGTATTGCGTTGTGTTTAACGTTCTGAGTAGTATTAAGTGTAACTACTGATTGTGTTCTGTGATAAAAAGAAGAACTGTACGAGTGCTCTGGTGGAAAGTTCCAGAACAGGTAATCCTATGCAACAGAGATCCCAACCTTTTTCACGCATCGACCCCCTTTAAAATTAATTGTTTTCTTCATTGGCTCCCTTACAGTTTTGTCACGCTGATTTAGCACTTGCATGGCCCGACAGCGGCCCAGCGGTAAAGTCGCTGAACACTGGTAGTTCGGTCCGAGGTTGGAATCCTCAGAACGGGCTGGCTGCATGGTCCTTTTCATCGATTTCCCCATGTGTAACGTATACGCGAGCCAGTTTCCCTTAGAAAGTCCTCCACGAAGGCATCTCTCATCTTTGGCAGATAGCCTTCGAGTGCTTTGCCGTAATCAAATAAACCAAGGAAACCCATTTAGCACGTGCGTACAGTATACAACATAACCATAATATTACAAATAACTGTATATAAATAACAATTAGATTCAGAATATGGAAAAAGTTTTGAAGGAAATGGTTTATTATGCTTATTTTTAATTATTATTAATTTTTCAAATAACAGAAATTTTTTAAACAAAATCTCAAATTCTAATAACACAAAAGTTTTGTTACAATGAAAATTTGGTGGCTGCACTTGACGTATTGATACTTTTTTTTATTATATTTAATATTTGGCATAAAATTGCTTAACTAAATTTTTAAATCACCTCATTTAAAAATATTCAGCTTGTTTCTTGTTTTCCATTCTAATTTTGCGCTTTTCGTAATTTTTTTTTGGCTGTGTTTCTTATGTTTTACCTTTTGATATTGACCTTATTGCGTTAAAACTTATAAAACTTTAAGAAATATTATTGATTTTAAAATATATTAAATAAACTGAGTGTATTTTTCCCTTATATATAAATGATTTCTTTGTTACTACGTGATACAGCTTTATATCAGGAAACAATTTAATTGTTAATTTTATTAATTAATCTTTTCAACAATGGGATCTTAATTATGCTTTTCCGTTGCCGGTGCATATTCAGCTATCGATCCCCAATCGACCCCTTGATTATCATTGACCCCCTTCAAAATTTCATCCATCCTGAGGGACAATGCCAACACTGTTGAAAACCCCCTGCTTTATAGATTTTTTTTTTTTTTTTTTTCTTTTTTGTGTAAAATTCTGGAGAAATTTCTTAAAGCTTTGACAGAACAGAATTCTTTGCTTTACAAAATAAAGACTTTATACAATGGCATTCTTTAGAAATCTGGTAAGTTTTTCAAACTCTAATGAAAGCAAATTTTCTTTCTTATTTAATACATGGGTTATAGAAGCAAAAATAAATAAATGCTTTTAGGTTTCCATTAAGAATATTTATACAGGGTGTCCATAAATGTTGCCACAAACTTCGGGGGGGGGAGGAAGGGCACATCATAAGGATTAAGAATTGCATAGGAACCCATGCCCAGAAATGTCATTTTACCCCGCCAGGGGGTGGTGTACAGGAGAGTGCTAGTAGAAAGTGAGGATTGCCTCATTCGAGAGGTAGGTACCCTACGAAGAGCATGGCACGCTATACGAACAGATATGCACTTAGTGTATGGAATAGCTGAGGATAATGGACGAACCGCTGCATGCATTTATCAAGAATGCTTCTCCGACAGACATCAACCCTACCACAAAATTTGTGCGACTACGGGTCATTAAGAAGTGGACTCATTTTGGACTGGTTCGTAGCCATTTGAACAGATCATTCCCGCATCGATGGATTGGCCGTGTAGGACCAGTTACCTGGCCCCCACGCTCACCGGATTTATCGAGCTTTGATTTCTTTTTGTGAGAAGCCATTACAAGTGTCGTGTATCACGATCCTGTTGTGTCTGAAATGGATCTCGTGGTAAGACTCGCCTGCGCAGCTTTTACAATTAAAGAAACTCCCAGTGTATTTGAACATGTCTGGCAATCAATGGTCCGTCGGTGTCAGGCATGTTTGGCGTCTGATGATACAAACTTCGAGCACCTTTTGTAACATCCAAGCTGTCGTACACCATTTGTATTCATGTCCAATAAATGTTTCAAATTAATCACTTTTGTTTCTTTTCCCATCTTCTATCGCTGACATCTTACCCTTGACATTTCCGGGCCATGGGTTCCTATGCAATTCTTAATCCTTTTGATGTACCCTACCTCCCCCAGAAGTTTGTCGCAACATTTACAGGGCACCCTGTATATTTATGTGGCACTTTTTCCTTATGCGCCTGCCACGCATTTTAGCGATTTTTTATTAGTAAATATTTTTTAATTATAAGGATAATTTACAGATGTTACACACACACAAAAGGTACTTTTCCGTTAAGTACACACATCACAAAATGCATGACAGTGCATAACTGAAAACTGCCATTTATACTAATCCATATTTCATCAACATTAATCAAAAGCAGCGAAAGATCCCCAAACCATTATGTCCCGTGTGTAACGATAGGCAACAGGTTTCGGAGTTCACTTTTAAATTCGACTTTTGTCGTACAGTAATTCGTCTGTCGGATCTAAATGAATCAGATTTTCACATTTCTGAAAATATAACATTGTTTCAAGATGATAAAACTTTGTTTACTGTAGCTTTTGCAAAACGCCAGGCGTTATTTTCCTTGTTTTCTTGCTGACGGAAGAATTTCTTTCTTGCTAATGGCTCATCGTATCCATTAACTGATTCTTCTAAAATCTTCAGAGTAAACTTTTATTACAAACTATTCTTCTAAATTTGTTGAACGCTTTACAGTACTTTTTTTTTAATCTTGTTTGATTTTTCTTAGAGAAAATCTGCGGTTTAATTTTGTTAGTTTGGCATGTGGTCCTGACTTCAGTGCAATTTAAGTTTCACAAATTTTCATCGTTTTATAACATCCAAAGTAATAGGGTTTTTTTGGATTAGGCTATACTTTTACCATCTTTAAAAAGCTGAATTATTAAATTTCTAACAGAATTGGTCGTTAATTTTTAGCTTGTTGCCATATTCCTTCCAGATGTGTAATTGTTAATATGTTCAGCTAAAAAAGTGATCATTTTCAAATGCAGACTATCATTCTTGTGCCGCCCAGACGGTATAGTTGTTAGAGGAGTCGGACTACCAAAGGGCCCAGGCAGGCCCGCGCCAAGCCTAATCGGCGCCGTCGTGCAAATGTCTAACGAGCGCTTTTATATAGTAACGATATTAAAGGGGAAAACGATGTAGTAACGATATTAAAAAAATAAATAAATAAAATAAAAAACCCCAAAAATGAAAAAAATAAAGTTTAACTTTGCTCTAAATATGCAAACATTTTGTGCTTTGTTAAAAACCACACCCAAACATATTTATTGATTATTTAAAACATTTATGTTATTAATAGCCGCCCAACCGGTATAATGGTTAGCGTTGCTGACTGCCGTGCCGAAGGGCTCGGGTTCGAATCCGGGAGAAAATATGGATCTTTGTAAATGTATAATGTCCGTACGGCATGGGAGCACTCTAAATATTCGAGGCGAAAGTCCTCTCGAAAGGTTGGTGGTAGTAGAAGAGGGTTGGGAGCATGGAGGTAGGAAAGGGAGGAGGGGCCATTCCGCGCTAGAAGTGAAGCACTGCTTTGAAGCTTGGGTCACCAGACGGGGTGTTCTTTGTTTACATTCAGAAGCTCGCTTGATAAGATTCTGATAGTATTTCGACACACGACAGTTCCATAGAAATCGAAAAAGGGACACTCTCGCATGAAAGAAACATTCATAGTGTAATGGATAATAGCAATTTGTACAGTTTACTGACATTTACGCAAAAATCACATCTTGGTTATTTTTCGATAACTAACAACAGCGATTTTGATTATGAATTTGTTTTATAAAATTCTAAGCTGTTGCACTACAAAAATATAGATTTTAAGAAAATTGCTAAAAGAGATCTGCCAAAATTTATTTTCTAGAAGATTTGAAAAGTTTGAAACTTGATGGCTAAATGTAAATATAAAATTATGTATGTTAAAATATTTGTAATTAGGCACATAGGTCAGATTAAGTTTTTATTAAATAGAGTAACGCATGCAAGGGCTATCTGCCTAAAGAGAGAGATGCCATCGTGGAGGAATTTTGAAGAAAAACTGACCTTTGAGTGGGTATTAAAAATAATACTTATAATTTTCATTCAAATTATCATATATATTTTTTATGTAAAACTTTCGGGTGTATGCTAAATTAGTGTAAATTACTTTACACGAAAAATATAGTGAATGCACAGAAATTAAAGATTTGCACATGCCGGCAATGATAAATAGGAAATAAATATGGGTATTTATGCATGTGCTTGCAAAAAGCATGTATCTGCCTTTGACAAAATACTTAAATATTCATTAAATTATTTATAAATGTATTTGAAATGAAGAATTTATTCACTTATAAACAACTGTGAAAGTACTGTCAAGAAATCTAATGACTAAATGTATCTAATTTATAATGATTATAAATGTTATCTAAATATATAATAACCTTAATATTGAATTGTAAACATAAATTGAAATCCTGTTGACAAATACGTTATAAAACTATTTAAGCAAGAATTGTTCGTATTGGAAAGCAATCTGTTAAAAGGTATTGTAAAGCAAATGGTATGAGATGCGCACTTAAGAACGTAATAAAGAGTTTTGGAATATGTATTGTTGAAATGAAGGGTAAAAAAAAAAAAATCTAATAAGTATAATTAAAAGAATTATTCCCTTTACATTTTATAATAACTCAGTTACAAGTTTTAAATAATACTTTAAAAAAAAAACTTATTTTATTCCCTTTCAGAAATGTTCAGAGAAAGTCAAATACTATTTAATACCTATTTAATTATTAGGAATTAGCGAAATACTTATTTAAAGTATTTCGCTAATTCCTAATAATTCTCTAATTTAAAATGAACCGAATAGAGCATTAATTATAAATTGACTTACATTTTTCGATTTAAAAGAAGCCAAAAAATCATGTCATATTTTAGAAAGTATTTTAGGAAGAAGCTCTATAAATAGAAAAGAAATAATGCATAATTTTAATATTAATAATACAATAAACTTTGATCTTAATTTTTGTACCTTAACCGAATAAAATCGAATTACCTTAATTTTTTTTCTAATGTAATTAAAGAAAACTTGTGAAAATATTTCATTCAAATTAAACCATTCTGAGAAAACTGTCCTATGAAAAGTATAGCATTTAATTCCGTTCAGAATGAAATGTTGTTTAAAAATATGTTGTTTTCACATACTTAAGACTCTGAAGTGTTGTAGAAAAAGAAAATATATACATTTATATGTATATTTGCGACGTAATTACAAAATATTTACACCCGAACGCGTCAAATCCCATAGAACTCAATGGTAAATGACCCAATGTTTTGGTCACCACGTAGGAATCACCGGTGCTTCAGAGCAGGGTACGGAGAAACTTGTTTAGGGCGACTCCATCTTACTTCCTACCTCCATGGTTGGGAGACGCTCAGACCCGTCCCCGCAGGGCGTTTTCCATCAAAATTGGAAGTTAAACTTAGCTAAATCAAGGTAAGGGGATGAAGGATGTTGCCAAAGACAGGCGTATCTTGCGCTCCATGTCACGAGGAATTTCGTGGGCTTGAGCTGACAATAGGTCAGACAAGTGAGTATTTGTCAACAACAACGTGTTATAAAAAAGTAACACTGCAAGTGAAGCGAAATAATGTACTAAACGCACTGGATATCAAATATATTGCTGAACACTACTTATTAACTTAAAATTCAAAACAAAGTTTATGCATATCTAATAAGTTTGCACTGAATAAATTGTTGTTCGCCGCGTAGTTTACGACAAGGTTCAAACTGTGATTACAAAAGGGCACAAAAAATGCTCTAGGGCTGATATCTAGGAATATATCCAAAATTCTTTTATGCACACCCCTATGTTGTGGACAACGATATAGCATAGAGTTTCAACCGGTGATGCTATATTTTTTCCAAAAGTTTGCAAAAACTGCAGTTCATGCATAAGATTTATACTATGTATATCGGATTTTTATCAATTAATGCTGTTGCAGTTTTTGACATAAGTTGCGCTGATCTTGTAAATATATGTGAACGAAAATACGTGATGCCGATGCATATCCAAGGGTACAGGGTGCGCTGTAGACGAGTTCGACAAATTGCTTAGTCCTTATATTGTGTCTTCTGTTGCAATCGTAGTAATTTGTGCAACATTTATCTTTTTTGTGATTTTTTTGGTGATTGCTTGTTTTTATATTTATTTCTACATAAAAAAGGTAATGGCAGTTGCATATTATATTAAACTTGGGTTAGCTTTTTAATTCAGAAAAGTGACGATTTGAGCATTACTCGGATTTTTTTTTTTTTTTTTTTTAAACCATTTCTTGCCCATTTTCCGATTTTTAACTATACGGGAAACCGAAGGAAAATGCTTAGTTATTTCATTACGTCTTAAAATACATACTTTAAATTTGATTTATTTACTTTAAATAAGCAAACGAGTACCACCACCTCCTTGAATTATTTGATATTGATCTAATAGTTCATATAGTTTCCAAGCAATAGTTTAAGATATATTCACTTTTCCAGAAGTAAGGTAAAATATTTCAAACATTGACTTTGAGTGTTATTAAGAAGTGTTTTACGCAATAGTTCTTAAAATAATTATTTTCTACTTTTATTTTTACTTCCACTTTTTTCTGCTTTCATTTTCCCCCATATGTTGGAAGAAAAACAGAAAGAATTGTCTAAATATCAGAATGTAATGAACAAAAGAAAATGACAGGAAGCTTTAATAAAACTGAACTTCAAAATTACTCAGTTTTTTTCAAAACCCAAAGAATAACCAAGCTGACACTACTAGCACTAGTTGTCCATCAACGTCTCAGCTACCAAAAGAACATAATAATCAGAAAGTGTTAGAAAGCGTTTTCACGAGGCAATTACCTTTAAATTCAATACAGTCGGTCGAAAAAAACAGAGGAAATACTATTAAAATCTACAATTTCTGCAGTAAAATACGCATTTGCCTGGGTCTAATGATTCCGGATTATGCCCAAGTCCCTTATTGCCATCCCAAGTTCAAGCCTTAATAAAAAATGGTTCTGGATATTACCAAAACTTGGTTTCGAGTTTCAATTTCCCAAAAGACAAAAATAGACGTAATTTTTTTAGATGTACTTTTGTCAAATCTGGCCAAACAACAAAAGAGCTATCAGATTTCTTAGAACGATTACGAAAGAATAAACCTGTTAATTCGGAATTTCAAATTTTATTAAAAAAAAAGAGACTAAGCATTGGCGCGATGTTATTGAAAGAATTATCTATGCCATTCAGTTTTTAGCCAAACAAAACTTAGCCTTCCGTGGTTTCAGTAACAAATTATTCGAAAGATATAATAATTTTCTAAAGTGTATAGAAATGATCACAAAATTTGACATTATTAATGTCTGTATATATTAATAAAATTCAAACTTAAAAAAATAGGCTTCATTACACTGGAGATAAAATTCAAAATTAAAAAATTAGCTTATTACGGGATAATGTAACAGCAAATTATTTTAAATATAAATAAATATAATATAAAGCAAATTATTTTAAATAAGATCAAACAAAGAATTTTTCTATTTTACTTGATTGTACCCCTAATGCTGGCCATGAAGAGCAGATATCAATTTGTTTGAGGTATCTCACTTTAAAAAATACAGACATGAGTACTGAAGAAAGGTTTTTTATTATTTTGTATTACAACAGATACGACCGGTGGAGGACGAATAACATTCTTATTAAAAACTTTAAAGGAAAATGGTTTAGATATTAGTAATTTATGCGGCCAAGAATACGACCAATGGTTCAAACATGAGAGTTTACCTCTCAGTTTTCGAGTAATTATGCTCAAATCGTTGCTTTTCCAAATTAAAAGGTTAACCTTAATTTTAACATAATATGTAACTGCACTTATCTTTTTTTATGTAAAAAAAAAAAAAAAAAAAAAAACAAGTAATCACAAAAAAGCTAAATGCTGCACAAATTGCTACGATTGCAACAGTAAGCACAAAATAAGGATTAAGCAATTTGTCGAATACTTCCACCCTTACATAAGCGTCGGCATCAAGTATTTTCACATTCGAATAAGACAGAAGAGAAAAACAGAGACGAACTTTTGTTCTGGTTATAACTTTCCGTCAAATAAGACAGTGTGCTAGGAGGAAGGGGCACTCAGACCTGTACAAGCTCGAAGCTGCTTTAACGCAGGTAAAGTTTCCAAACCCTAGAGGCCGCAAACCTATCGGTCGAGCCGACGAGCTAAGACTAAACTGTGTCGACAGAAATACTCAGAAACTCACATTCCACGTCCCCGTTCTGGAGGGATGGCAAAAACATTTGCCATCAACAAGAGCCTCAACCCGGACAGCAGAACGAAGTCACTTAAACACTGTTAGACAGAACGAGCCACTAATCCGGCCTGCTAACACTACGTTATGCTATACAGATCTCGGCTTTAGGCGATCCTAGTGAAAAAACAAAGAAGATATGAATATGCAGTTTTGAGACTCCAGGCGCCCACTGGAAACCTCAAGCAGTTTAAAGGCGCCAACTCCATCGGCGGGGGTGTTTCAGCCCGGACAACCATGAATAACTGACTATATAGCTCCACCACAACCAACGGAACGGACAAGACAGTACCATGCGGTCCCTGCCGAGCCTGAAACAACCATTGCCGGTGTAACGTTTCCCTTCTCTAAAGACCACTTGGTCACCCGCCCTAAAAGAAGGGACAGAGAACCCTCCTCGCCTCGGCCGGAAGAGGGAAGTGGACTTTCCCCCCTGGTCGCAGGTGGGAGTAAGAGGAGATTGAGATGTGAAAGAGAAAAGAGCGGACGCTAGTTTGCGCGCTCTACTGTAATGAAAATGTATTGGAAAGTTTTTCTAAAATGTAATCTGTGCATAGTTGTATATATAAGTAAATATTTAGCCTAGAACAGGTCTTGTTTTTTTTTGGCGGAGATACGACTATGGTACAACTGCTGGCAGCAGCGGTGGGATTTTAAAAGGCCCACTAGTCAAACGAAGAAGTAATGCTTCAATTCGACACAGTTGAGTAGAATCATCCTGATTCCATGAGGTTTGCAGTTTCGAATCATCCTGATTCAATGAAGTTTTGACAGCACCCTCGTCATTCTGTGCAGTTTAAAAATCAGCTCAAGTTCTTATGTTGATCTATATAAGTTGACAGAACCAAAATCATCCTGATTTTCACGTCGTATGAATCATCCTGATTCCAGTTTCTTCGTTTGATCTAAGTGATATTTTAGAGAACCGCCACGGTTCTGCACAACGAGATTTCTTCATCAAAAACTCGAATCGTTCTGATTCCAGTTTCTTCGTTTGATCTAAGTGATATTTTAGGGAACCGCCACGGTTCTGCACAACGAGTTTTCTTCATAAAAAATCATCCAGATTTTTGTGTTGTAATTTTTCCAGTTCCAGTTTCTTTGGTTGATCTAAGTGATAGTTTAGAGAACCTCCACGGTTCTGCACAACGAGTTTTCTTCATCAAAATTATCCTGATTTTTATGTTATAACGTTAAAGTTCCATGTTGTGAAGGAAGAGTCAGCACGTTCTATAGAAGTTGATCACATAAATTCTGTGTTTGTGGGAATCTTGTGATTCCGAAGATCGTATAAATTAGATATAATGTCAATGAATCTTCATCTAACAAGTCATCAAACGGGGTAAGTACCTTGATTTTTACATTAAGGCAGCGACTTATCCTAAGTAGTTAATTTTGTTTAAAGTTGATACATTATCTTCCTTGCTATGCATTTTAACTCGTGTGTATGAGTATGATATGGTGTTAGTTTATAATGATTTCTCATAACAATTTGCATAAATTTTGAAATAATAAGGTAGAAACTCAGTAGCATAGAAAATACTGAAAGTCTTTTTACTGTTGTTATTCGTTTGTCCTGTTTTAACATTTTTGAATGTAAGATCCAACAAAAATTAACTATGTTTGTAATTAATGTATATTGGTTTTATTGTTATTTAACAGTATAAGAATTATTGACAATTTTATATTAATTTTATATTAACTATGTTTGTAATTAATGTATATTGGTTTTATTGTTATTTAACAGTATAAGAATTATTGACAATTTTATATTGTTTTTTTTAATGTGTCAGAAAACACATCAGCACTACTGTAGTTGTGAAAACTGAGATTTACTAAATTAAGTACAGTTGAAATTTACTTAATTGGATTGTTACTGATGTTGGGTTTATTGTGTACTAATTGTTATTGAAGTTGTGATTGAATTACTTACTGTTTTTATTAGTATGTACTCAGGTAAAAACTTACTAAAACTCAATTCATTAATTCTGTAAATGTTGCCATAGTGTGTATTAGATTTTAATAATATTAAGGAATTTCAAGCGTTTTGAAAATTGTAGTACTGAGTTTACTGAATTCTTGTTATATTAAGATTCAGATCATTTACGATGTTTGTAAAATCACTGTGCATTAATGGTTACTATTAATAATGATAATATTAATAATGTATTTTTAATTAGTATTTGATAATTCTAAGTACAGAAATTGAGTGTGGCACAGAGCTGAAAGACTTAAAAATTAAATGGTTAAAATGGCTTTCTTGGGAAAGGGAAAAAAGATTCACTTATATAAACTAGCGATAGAATTAGGAGAGGAGGCTACAATGAGTCTAAAGATTGTGGAGCTAAAATCTCTGATTCAAAAAAGTGCAGCGTATGACGAAGATTTCGTTAAGGGTGTCTTCGAAGGAATAGTAAATGATAGGTTGGAGGAGGAGATACTTAGAGAACAAGAGAGAGAGAGAGGATTGCCGGGCTAGGGAGATAAGACAATTTGAATTAGAAAGGCTAAGGATCGAGGCAATGGGCAGATCGTCGCCTGCGGTATCGGAAAATTCAAGATCGAATAATAAGCAGTTTCATCGTGAGATACAAAAAATTATTCAAAAATTTGATTCGGACAGTGGGGATATTAGTTTGTATTTGACAATGTTTGAGAGACAAGCGAAGAGGTTTGGCATTGAGGAGAGCGACTGGGTAGCTTATTTGTTAGCACTATTGCTCATGGAAATCGTTCAACTTATATCTAAAGAATCCGAAGAAAAGGCTTGCGATTACATATATGTAAAGGCTTTGCTCTTAAAAAGATTCAAATTGAGCCCCGAAAGTTCCGTCTTAAATTCATTCAGCATCAACGAAAATCAGATGAAACATGGAGGGATTTGAGTTTTGCTCTGAGAAATTATTTAGATCAGGAGGAATGATAGGAATTTAACTGATCATAAAGATAAAAAGGGGGATGACGAGGAAAAAAAAAAAATGTTTCGTCTCGGGCAGAACAAACGAAGACCACCCGAAGCAAAGCATTTGAAAAAAGAAAGGCTTCTAAGTGTTTCGAATGCGGCTCAGAAAATCACCTTAGGCCCCAGTGCCCAAAACTCATAAAGGATAAATCACCAGCCATAGTAAACAACGTATACCAATATAAAAGCGCAGAGGAATTGTTGTCTCCGTTTATCACGGACGCACGAGTAAATGGTCGTCCTATTAAAGTGCTGCGGGACACCGGAGCAAGCCTCGATTTGGTGAGTCGTAACCATGGAGGTAGGAAAGTTTTTCTAAAATGTAATCTGTACATACACTGGTGTGAAAAACTTAAGCAACAGGTGTTCTTTTTGGCATAACTCCATGAGAAATCATCTAAGAGACATGAAATTCAGAATTAAGAGACAGCATTTTGTATTTAAACGATGACGAAAGCATAATTGCTCTAAAAATGAATACAATGCATACAGTATGGAATCAAACAAAAACAGGCATTATTGAACTCATAGTATCGTTACGCATGATTGTCTGTACAAGAGGAAGAACAACAAGCAGGTGTTCCTTAGTATGGGATATGCCCTCCCCTTACTGCAATGGTTGCTTCGAACGGTCTCTCTATACTCAGCACCAGATTTTCCAACAGATCTTGAGGTAAGAGTGCCCATTCCTCAATCAGCATCTATTTCAGTTGTTGGGTGTTGCCCGGAGCATGTAATCATGTCACAATCGTCTTACCAAAGCATCCCACACATGTTCTATGGGATTTCAATAAAGGGAGCACGCTGGCCAATCCATTCGAGTGATATGTTCACTTTTCAGTAGCTTCTGAACAGCAAGAGTCCGGTGTGGCCGTACATTGTCGAAGTCTGCTCCAATGGCACCTCGGAACAGACGCACATGGGGAAGGATCACCTCCAGCGATCTCCGGTTACAGAACTTCTGTGGAAAACGTGGAGCTCCGTCCGCTCGTTCAGCATAATGTCTCTCCAGACGAGATCTTCAGGACACCGTAACGGTCTCTTTCCGTAATGTTACTGAGATTAAACCGTGTGCTGACCTCTCTCCAAATCAATTTGTGTTAAGAATCGCTTGTGACACTAAAACGACTCTCATCCGTAAGGAGGATACGATTCCATTGATGAGATGCCCAGTTTTTGAGCTCCTTGCACCAGTGTAAACGGTGATGCCGATAGCCAACTTTTAAAGGGATGCAGCGTTCAGAACGGCAGGCGCATAGGCCACCTTTGTGAAGCTGTTTGGGCACAGTTGTGGTGTTGCGTGGCCCCAACTTGCCCGCAACAGGAGTAGTGACTGCTATGAACTGGAAATTACACAAACTCTTAAGAAGGGTTTAACTCCCTTTTTATTCCACTTTAGAAGTTACAGATGCGTTCACTTGACGCTCACAAACTACGCCGACCCGACGGTTAAATAAAAAGAGAAAAGTACAACTAAAAATAAATAACAGGATGCATAACTAATGAAGTCACTATATACGAGGCTCTATAATTGCAACGATCTTAACCGCGTTCTAAGATACAGCTGAGATTCAGCAAACTTTCGGATTGAGAAGTTGAAAGTTTCAACTAACTGCCCGAGTAGGCACACAGGCCGAAACGCGCGGTTCTTAAATTTCTACCTAGCAACCTTCACGCTCGTGAATCAAGAAAGCACACTTACAAACTCGTTTCCCTTCTATTTAACTCAAAATTACATCTGCTAAAAATTTGAATACTCTGCGCGTTCTACTAAAATTTACATACTCTGGCATTGGCAATTCTAGGGGAAAGTAAAGGCTTGACAGGAAAGATAGCTTAAACTTAAAATAAATGTTAGTTAAAATAAATATAAACCCTACACAGTAAACCACGACAATTGTCTCCCGTTGCTGTTCACAGTTGTTGAGCTGTGGCGCTTGCTGACTGGTTTCGGACTCTTTTCGTCTGAAGGACTATATATCGGTTATTTGCTGCGGTTGGTTTCCTGGAACGGTCACCACCAACCTTTCTAACAGTTGTACCTATGGTATGGAAGGCTTTCTAAACGCGCGAAACGCCACTTTTTTGATTCCGAACTCTTCAGCTATACTGGTCACACTTCGCCCCTACTCCAGATTGTCCATCATTCTTCTACGTGTGAAGTCATCCAAATCATTTCTTCTAGAAAAAAAAAAAAAAAAAATTACGAAAGAACTTTTTGTACTTGCGAATGTCTTTAATTGCGTCTCCATCCTTCCTTTTATGGTAATCTCGAGTTGAGCGCACTGACCATACGCGTTTTGCGTACGCTCACGTAGCCTGTGACCTTTTCTTCTTGACATTTGCATATACATGACCTTTCTACTGAATTGTGTGTTCATTGTACTGAACGCAAGAATCCCTTTTCTATAATTTCATGGCTATCTGATTAATTTACATTGTTGCTTAAGTTTTGCACACCAGTGTAATTGTATATATAAGTAAATATTTAGCCTAGAACAGGTCTTTTTAGTCCAAAGGGATTTGAATCCCGAAGGACTATTAGTTTCGTTTTGGCATTTTGCGTCGGACTCATAAATGTCGGTTCACTTTTCAAACTGTTGCCACAAAATGTTAGAGTCCTGCATTATATTTGAAGAAATTAAATAATGAAAAATCTGCATAAATGTATGTATATTTCTCGTATTGTGATAAAACAACGGTACATAGAGTCATCGAATTTTGAATAACGTAATCCTCCAACGAATATGAGCATGTGGAAGACCAAATTTGAAATTTGAAATTTGTTTTATGATCGATTTCCTATTTTTTAAAACTTTGACGAATTTTTGATTAACAAACTCAAGGATTTCAAAGCGAGCAATGGCAACGTTGTGCAGAAAAAACATTTTTATCTCCAGCGCGTGAGTCTCTGTATCGGAAATTCTAAAGATATGCTCGTTTTAAAACTATTTTGCGATATTGCTGTTGCACTGGATCTTATGGTTTAAGTGCGAGGAACATGATATTTAATAAAGAAAGGTAACACACAAAATGTTAAAAAACGCCCCTTTGGACGTAATTTAAAATCTGAAACATTTCAGATTTTTTTTTTTTTTTTTTTTTTTTGCGGAGATACGATTATGGTACACCGGCGATGACTCCAGTCCTGTGAAGACTGATTTTAAACACCCGTTGGCCAAGACTGCTTAGCTACAGAACCTAATCAGTAGCTTCCGAAGTTTTACCTGAGTCGACTCCCCGGGAAGCGTTCAAATTAGACAAGAATTTTCATGCTGAGACAGGCAGTGAGACGGACTGCTTGTTTTAATGATTGCTGCCCGGTGCTTTTCTGACTCGGCGCCGTCGTGCACCGCACGACTTTGCACCTATTGTCGGCGCGGTCCTGGGCCCAGGGTAAAATCCCGAAGAAGGCATGGGTGTAAAACTGACTGTTCCTTCATAGGAATAAAATAGCCACCACTTCTGGTCTTAGTAGTGGGCCAATGCTGTTATAGGCAAGTTGGAGGGGGGGAAAACTATCATTCTTGTGATATACCGGGTGATCAAAAAGTCAGTATAAATTTGAAAACTTAATAAATCACGGAATAATGTAGATAGAGAGGTAAAAATTGACACACATACTTAGAATGACATGGGGTTTTATTAGAACCAAAAAAAAAAAAAAAAATACTGTTATCGGCCCTTTTTTCTTCGAGAAAATGCGTGATTCTGGTTTTGTAACTGCTACCGTGACCCAGCCTGGCTGATAATCACCTGCTGGAACGTACGATTTTTATGCAGGATGGCGCTCCACCCCATATTGCTAGACGCGTGAAAGATCTCTTGCGCGCGTCGTTTGGTGATGATCGTGTGCTCAGCAGCCACTTTCGTCATGCTTGGCCTCTTAGGTCCCCAGACCTCAGTCCGTGCGATTATTGGCTTTGGGGTTACCTGAAGTCGCAAGTGCATCGTGATCGACCGACATCTCTAAGGATGCTGAAAGACAACACCCGACGCCAATGCCTCACCATAACTCCGGACATGCTTTACAGTGCTGTTCACAACATTATTCCTCGACTACAGCTATTGTTGAGGAATAATGGTGAACATATTGAGCATTTCCTGTAAAGAGCATCATCTTTGCTTTGTCTTAATTTGTTATGCTAATTATTGCTTTTCTGATCAGATTATTGCTTTTCTATTTATTGCTTTTCTAATAAAACCCCATGTCATTCTAAGTATGTGTGTCAATTTTTACCTCTCTATCTACATTATTTCGTGATTTATTAAGTTTTCAAATTTATACTGACTTTTTGATCACCCTGTATTTTCATTTAAAACAAAAAAGTATAACAAGAAACAAAGGTTATACCAAACCATCTCAGCAAAAATCTGAGTGTACGAATTATTATATGAGTTTTGATCACCCTGTATTTTCATTTAAAACAAAAAAGTATAACAAGAAACAAAGGTTATACCAAACCATCTCAGCAAAAATCTGAGTGTACGAATTATTATATGAGTTACTAGGTGTACCCGCCCGGCGTTGCCCGTGCATTTAGAAAATGCAGATAAGTGAATAGCGCAGGAATAGTAGTGTAGGACATGTAGACTGTCTCTCTCTCTTCTCCCCCCCCCACAAGCTACAAAAAAGAAATGAATTGTAATTAATCGATTTAATGTATCGTCAAAACAGCAAACTAACGCTAGAATAAAGAAATCAATTGTTACAATCGAACGTTATTTGAAAACAAATAATAATATCAGTGAGTCAAAAAAACCGTGATTAATTAATTATAAATAATTTTTTTTTAATTTTTCTAATTCAAAAATCGAAAATCGGGCTTCGAGGTCTGGTGGCCAGCCCCTTTGTGCTTCCGTATAAAAAATTCCAGGTCCCTGCGTGCGATAGATTTGGCTGGAGAGCTCGGTCAGACAGACAGACAGACACATTACACTTGCTTTTATTATTATAGATTGATTAACACTTTTTGAACTATGATTTTATTAGAAGGAATATTTTGATGTTATATATTTTACAATAAGCAGTGTTTAAAACAGATAAAAGTAATATATTAGAAAACAATTTCAAGTTTGTGTTTCAACATTTAGTACGAGATGTGCAAATAAATTTAAAAAATCCACCGAAAACAAATATAAACCACTGTATGAAAGTTCATCAGATTATGAAAAATATGGTTTTTCTACCAAACGAAATTTTCATCTTTCGTAATTGATAAGTACATTTCATAATAAACAAAGTTAATATCTTCAGCGGGTTACTAATTAATTCAAAAGCCGGTTAATCTGTCATCGGTTAATCGGGAGTTGATTATAAGCTTTTTTTATACCATACAAAATCGAAAAACAACCTGCGAAATATATATAGATGGAAAACGGCAAAAAATGCAGGTTAATGGTTTCGGCGTGACATAGAAATCTTTTGAATATTCTTCTTCGCATATGAAAGCCGATCCGCTAAAAATTTGAAATTAAAAAAAATACCAATTCGCAATTACATAATGATCCCCTTTTTTTCGCGCGTTGTGGGCAAATGACGTCACAAGCAATAAATGTTAGTCTGCAACAAATCAAGTTCAATTTCGAAATCACGTTAGTGACAAGAAGGCGATACTTCAATTATTTGCTCTTTTCATTTTTATTGTTGCTGTTCATCGCATCTCGCGTGGCCAGAACTCTTTTATTAGTAGCAACAGAACTCGCTGATAGGAGCATTGTTGAGTTTAGAGACAACGAGGTGAACAGCTTCTTCCGCAGCACTCTCGTGAGATATTTTGTTTTTCTTCCTCTTTTCTTTTCGAAACATGACAGCTCCGGAATCAGGTGAGTTATTTCCTTTCTATGTTAAATAAGCGTAAGTTTACGCTCTGTTAAATTTATTCTTTCTTTTCTGTGTACTTTATTTATTATAAATCATTTCCTATTGTGTAAAACGAAGAACTTATTTGTTTCTAAATTCTGAACTTTTATTTTAATTTTAAGTTTTGTTGCTGACTAGTTGCGTATATCGGTTGAAAGTTTAGGAAAATAATATTCAGTGAACCTTCTTATGGCGACTAATTTTAAAAGTTGATTAGTATTTCTCAGATTATAAATAAATATCGGTATTAGGTTTCTTTTCTCGGAGGCCATCTGCATAGACAACTAGTTTTGTTTGAATTGTATGTAATTGTCTTCGAGTAAGAGCGCCATATTAATAATTATTGTTATTATTAATTGTGAAAATAGATTTTAAGTAAAAAAAAAAGGTTTTTTATACATTAGATGCCTTATTAACCATTATAAACCGGGAAAGAGATCCACAATTAACACAAAATCGCGGTTAATCAGACGGCATTTAAGAACACACGATGGAGGAATGAACCATACAATAATTATAAACAACAAAAACAAAATACTGTTGCTAACGAAATTAAGCTTCATAAGACATAAAGAGACATTAATTAATTTATTATTTACTTCGTTTAATTCTGAACATTATTACATTACTTAATTCTAAAACAATTAGCATTTTACTGTTGCCAAAACCAAATCTAAAATACCATGTTGCCTCTCCACCTTTTCCCTTTAAAAATACTAATTAAATTTATAAATAATTCACATTTATCTGGTAAATTTAAATATCATTTAAACAAAAATAATAATGATATGAAAATAAATATTACAAAATATATTTTTTAAAATAACTGTGAAGTTCCGCTGCTAAAATATTTTTAACAATTTAACTTGACTTTTAAGCAGTTTAATCTGCAAAATAAGTTCATTTGGTTATAAAAGTTAAACCCGCATTCAAAACAAGAAGCCAACACTTCAACGCGAAAAGAATACTGTTTTAATTTTATTGCATTTGTATATCGATTGGAAACAGAGAGAAAAAGAAGATTTAATGGCTGTACACTTAATTTATTTTTAGTATTTATCAGTACATTTTTAGTAGGTAATTTAGCAATATTTATATATTCTAGAATGTTTATAATAAAATTGCGAACTGTCGTGAATAAAAGGAATTTTTAAACATTATAACATTATCTGCTATCATTGATGTGCACTTCTCTGATCCCTATAAAATTGATATTTTATTACAATATTTTGTTTGTAATACTTACTTACGTTTATTTACATCGAATCTCTCAAACAACAACAAAAATATCAGCCATTGTTTTCTTGGCTTTCACGATGCTGCCACTCTTTTTAACTTCATCAAAAACTTACTGATGTCACAATAAATCGATGTGACCAAAGCGACCGCAGTCATCTCCGTCGTTGAAACTTTGTGAAAGATAATAGTTAGGTATCTGGCAAAATGCACGGTCATATGAAATACAAGAAATCTGTACGCTTATTAATATTATTTATACTTTAATGAGCAGTAATCTGTCAAAATAAAGTTGAAATAAATTCAAAAATTAAAATGTATCCAAATTTAAGTGAATAGATTTAGAAATACATTAAATGCAAAAATTAAAATTTATCCAAATTAAGTGAGTTGATTTAGAAATACATTAAATAAAAGTCATACAAAATTAAGTTAACAGTTTTAAAAATTACTTGTATGAATAATAAAAGCTATATACATAGTCCATATATATATAAACAAGAGTTTAGAAATTCCAAAAATAAGATTAATAATTATTAAAATTGCGCGGAATTAAGTGAAATCAATTAAGTAATAAGAGATTAATAATTTAATAAAAAAATGTTAACAGATTAGCTAACAGAAAGACTAAATATCAAAACTGAAACAAAAACAAAACAACATAATGAAATGACATAAAAATATAATGCAATAAATAGTTATATTCCATGATCAACTATCATAAAATTTCCATTGGCAGTGGGGATAATGCAAGTAATAATCCAATCAAGTACTGTCGTCTGAAGGTCGAGTTTCAAACCTTCTCGAAGCAATTTTTTTCTTCGTCTCTCCATCCATTTTTCTAATAATAAACTCGACTTCAACCGAACCTGCTTATTACTGCCATGTTCGATTTAAATATAACTCCTGCTGACGAAATTCTTTGTCTTATTTTACAATCAGTTCGCTTTGACATTTATTTCTGTTACATTCCTCGAGCATTCTAGCCATTGTTAATAGAAATTTTCCAGTTATTTTAAATCGTACTGAAAGCGTTTAGCGTAAAGCAAATGCTTTAAAAGTGTTTCGTCATTTTCAGTATGCATTTATAGTATTTTAATTTTCGTAATTTCTTAATAGTTTTTGATACAGTCGAACCCAATTTTAACGAAGCCCCTGATATAATACTTAATGTTATTTTATACTGCTATAGCGAACCTCCAGAGGTAGGAAAATCGAATATGATAAATTATATGGATATCTTCAATTGACGTGTTTTTGTACTTTTTTCCAGAAATTTAATGTAAAAGTTACTAACCCTTTAAATCATCCACGTTTAAGAATGCCGCGTTCCAACGGTAAAGGAAAACACCTTTACCTTACTTTCTTCTATCTTCACCTCCACTTTTCTGTGTGTTCTAAACAAAAGCTATGCAAAACATATTTGAAATCCTATCTAGAGGAAATAATTAGCATATCTTAGGGCACCATATGGAATTCTTTGCGTTTGGTATATGTGATCATTGAACAAAGCATGTGAATGGTTTCACTGATTCCATTCGGATTATTTGATTGAGTTGTCAGACGTAGCTTTATTCAACGCTATTCTGTAATGAAAATTTTGAAATTTCATGATACCTCTAATTCAAAGATTCGATGATTAATTCAAGAAATCATGACATTACTATCTATTTATCGCGTATCTACGCGACTATTTTACGCGACTAATCTATTTATCGCGTAAAAGTATTATTAACGTAACCACTGTAATTCAAACTTAATATGCATTTTTAGCCCAAAGGAGCCTTAGCTCAGCAGGGCTTTTAGTCTCGAAACGGGATTTTGCGTCGAATCACTGTAAAATGCTGAATCACTTTTCAAATTGTTGAAACCAAATATTATCGCCCTGTATTATTTTAAAAGAAATTAAATAACAAAAAATCTGCATGAAGGTGTATGTACTATGTTTTTTGCATTGTGAAAAAACGACGGTACCTAGAGCCATCAAATTTTGAGTAACGTAATTCTCCAACCCGAACATGGGCACCTGGAAGCCCGAATTTTGAGTTTCGAATTTGTTTTATTAACTATTTCACATTTTGTAAAACTTTAACGAATTTTTGATTAAGAAACTTAACGATTTCAAAGCAAGCAATGTCAACACTATGCAGGTAAAAAAGAAAGGGGGAGGAAAGGCATTTTTATCTCCAGCGCTCGAGACAGTCTTTCGGAAGTTCTGAAGATAATGCAGTTTAGAAATATTTTGTGATATTGCTGTTGAATTGAATCTTATGTAGTTTAAATGCGAAGAACATATTTAATAAATAAACGTATCAAAACACACAAAACATATCAAAACGCCCCTTTAGGCGTAATATAAAATCTGATTTTTTTTATTTACTTTATTTTATTTTATTTATTTATTTATTTATTTTTAACTAAGATTTGTTATTCACTTCTTTTAGTAGAATTTCAATGTTAACCAGTTACTCTCCCCGATTCTTCATTCAGTTTTTACACAAGTTTGTGCGATAATCTATTTTTTTTTTATCGTATCGGATATAACGAACGAAACTTCTAGTCCCTTGAAGTTCGTTATAACGGGGTTCGACTGTATTGTAATTTAACAGAGGTTACAATGAACATTTTCTAAGACGACTATCTTCAGTTCCGGGTAATTTTGGTCTTCTTTGAGAAGCTATAAGGTATTTCTCCCGCTTTCTTAGCATGCCTTCGTAGTGTTGTGGTCAGCACGATGGGCGCGTGTTCTAAAGGTCCGTGGTTCAATTCCCGGCGAAGGCATTGCTCATTTTTCACTTCTCATGCTTCCTAAAATCCTGATGTCTCTACAAAGTAATGTTTAATACTAATGCTATTTACTATATTCTCAGATGTAGTAGACGCTTTCAAAGGTGGTTGGTTATCTATGAAGAGTCAGTCGCGAAGGAAGATATTCATTTTATTTTGTATGACTGAGTAACGCACTTATCAAAATACAGAATTTTATAGCACAAATACTATATTCAATCAAAATTACGATCTCCTTTGAATGTTTTGAAGACTATTATTAAAGCGTCGAAGGGTCTTATAAAATCTAAAAGAAAATCTTAATGCAGTTCTAAAGACTTTTATTTCTATTTGTAGGAGATAATTTATTGTTTTGACATTTTTCTCTTTAGTCTAGCTGAGGGGCTCCCAGCGGCATCGCTGTTGACCGCGTGAGGGTCGATGATAATCAAGGGATCGATAGCCGAATATGCACTGGTAATGGATCGATATCATCAAGGTCCTATTGATTAAAAAAATTATTAATAAAATTGATGTTTACTGATGTAAAACTATACTATATAGTAAGGAAGAAATCGTGTAAAATAAATATAAGGGGCAAATACACAGAAAAATATTTAATATATTTTTTAAATATTATTTATTATTAAATGTTAATCAGTTTCTCTCCCCGAATCTTCATTCGCTTTTTACACACGTTTGTGAGATAATGTATTTTTGCTATCGAATCGGATATAACGAACATATTTCTAGTCCCTTGAAATTCGTTATAGCGGAGTTCGAATATATATATTTTCTCTGCAGTAAGGGCAATGATTTACGACTTGAAAAACAATAATTTAATACTATTAGTCTAATCATGAAACATGTTGAATATTTTTTAATTATTTAATAATTAAGCGGTGGATTTAAGAATGAAATGAAGTGATTTTATGCCAAATATTAAGAATATGCCACTTCACTTTCTTCATAACTGATATTTTGGGCAGTTAGAATCTGTGATTTGGTCTCTGAAAACTTGATTATGTTTGTAAATTAAAAATAATAATACCACTAAAAGTAATAAAACATAAATCTAATAAACCATTTTTTTCCTCAAAACTTTTATCCATATTTTTAGTCTAACTGTTATCTTTAAATCATTTATGTGCAATTATTTGTATTATGATTTATTACAATATAGTGTATATTACAGAGAAAAGTGTAAATGGGTCGATGAAGGAAAACCATTCTTTTAAAAGGGATCAATGCAAGAAAAAAATTAGGAATACCTAGTCTAATGTTATGTCCCTTTTAAGCCTTTCCCAGTTCTGACTTTTTTAAAAATCGTTTCATTTCAGACTCTCTTGATGGGATAAGTAAGAACGACTCCTATTTCAGCATTTTCATTCAGGATCAACGCAAAATTTGGAGAGCGCGACAAAAGGTCAAGTGACTGTGATGTCGCAATGACTCTTTGCCCTTTAAATTTTAGACGCTGCTTAAATAAAAGATTAATGACATTTTCAATTGCATCTTATGCAAAAAAAAATATGTTTTTAAAATTTGAGTACGATATAGTATTATTATTTTCTTAAAACGGAATTCTAAATCATAAAAACTGTAATATTGACAGTAAAAAAATTCACATCGAAACAGAAAAATGAAAACTTTTGAGGATTTGGCTAGCATTAAATCTGCATTGTAAAAAAAAAAAAAAAAAAAAAAAAAGCAAGTATTCTGAAGAATCGGGAAAATCGTAAGTGGTACTACTATCATAGTTTTTAATAAAATAAGATAAATTACTTTATAGACTTTTAAAAATGTGATTTTTTTTCTGTAGTAAAGAATGTTAAATCATATGTACGGGAATAAATGTTTTATACTACTATCTGCCTAACAGAGTAACAAAGTGTTCAGTGTTTAATAGAGAGTTAAAAAATGCTTTCCTTTCCGGCTGAAAAAAGTGTTAATGTATCTTAATTTCCGCGCTAATTATAAAGATAGGTTAATAATAGACTAACAGGCAAGCCAGTCAGCTGAGCGGGTTGCTGTCAAAAAATTTATAAGTTCTATATGCACCCGAAAAGAAAATGTGTAAAAGCATTTCATGAGGAATGAAATCAATGCAACATATTTTAATAATAATAAAGGGACCTTGTGACTCCGTAAAAAATCTTACTGTACCTCTGTTTAGAAAAGACGGATGGCAATTTTAAAATTCCGCCTTTTACGCGCTTTGACGCAGCAGCGAAACAAGAAACTTGCAGAGGACGAAAATTATTTGGTTTCATAATTTTTAATTAATATTTCGGTTAATTAATATTCGGTTATTATTAAAAATGGTCGAAATGGCTTCCCAAGAAATTTGGAAAAAATCGGGAGTACCTCTCTCGAAACTCAAACGATTAAGTAAAAATATTCAATAGGATTCGAAAATAAATTAATAAAGTCAAAACGTTTCAGACATTCAAGAGGAAACGAACGTTAAAAAAGAAAAGAAAAAAGCAGTAAACTGAAATTCTGAAAGTAGCAGGAACAATTGTCAAGGTAATAGCAAACAGAATGATATAAACTTTATGCAGTATCTTTTGGATGCATACGTGAAAGCCCACGCAAAACCGCAGAACACTGTTAGTTTGGTCCAACTTTCTAATTCCGTCGAACGGGCTGGCTCCATGGGTGTTTTCTTGCTTTTACGTATGTGTATCGTTTATGCAGTATCTTCTCCATGCATATACGAAGAAAGCGGGCTCAGTCCGCGCAAAACCGCTGAACACTGGTAGTTCGGTCCAACTTTCGAATACCGGCGAAATTACAATGGGAACTCATGAACATTGAACAATGAAAAGCGGGCTTCAGCCCGCTCAGCTGGCGGGCTTGCCCGCTAGTAAACTTTTAATTTCCGAAACCGGACGCTGAAAAATATCAAAAACGGAAATTGTGTATCTGCATTTAATTCTTCAAAACATTCTATCCGTAGTTTCGAGTGAATGCACTCTGCTTTGTAGGACTGAGGTTAAATTTCTCCTATTTCCATTGTTAAATAATGAAGAATCTGTATGTATATGTATAAGGCATGGCCAATAGAAGAATCTAGACCCACAGAACTTAATAAACATAGTCCTGCATCCAGACATGTGCACGCCGAAGCCGGAGTTTCGATTTTGGTACTGCCGATTGCAATAAAAAAGGGATGTGAGCTGTTCGCAACTAGATGTTATAGCAGTCCCATATACGAAATTTCAACGCTCCACGACTGATCGTTTTTGAACTATGCGAGATACATACGTACGTACGTACAGACGTCACAAAAAAATTCAGTCTGAATCCATTTTACAATCGCTTTTAGAACAGAGAATCTTTTATTCTGTCCGTGCATACAGACATCACGCAAAGAATAGTCAAAATGGAGTCAGGATCGACCATGATAGGTATTTTCTTTGAAATCTGATAACCGAAAATTTTCACAATTACAAGTACTTCGTATAAGGAAGTAAAAACAATAAAGTAATACATTCTAAATTGGTTAAATATGGTTTTATGTTTTCCTTTACTCATCAGGCATAGTTAACGTTTGAAAATGGCCGCTCGCCATATGAATAAAGTGAATCTCTGATTCACTTAAAAATTTTTCTATATATGTGCTTTCTTATATATAGTACACAGTGAGCAAATTTGAATAACGCTGTCCAATCTGCTCATCTCTCTCTTAGAGATGAAATTTCAAAATATCTTTCAGCTGTCAAACCTGAGAAAAGCCAAAAACTTTTAATGTAACCTATGGTAATAATGTGATTCTTGGAGATCGCGAGTTGTCATTGGTGTTAGAAATAATTTTTACAGCCAAAAATATTTCATCTTCTAATGAGGCTAATGGAAACCAAAGGTTTTACACCTTGCTTATGTTTCTTTACATTCGAAGACTTGTATTGATTCAGGGTAATTTTTTTGAGAACGTAGGTTTTCATTTGAAAGTTGCTGAACTTTTTTACTTTTTTGTAAGCGCTTTACGTTTATCAAAAACGTTTTGAATCATTTTGTAAGCGAGTCTCGTTATCAGTGTCCGATAACTCAGAAAATGACTAGGATAGAAAGTAATTTCAAGAGTTTTTCATGTTCTCTACCAGCTAATCACTTCTTCCGGAAGTTCAGTATGTCTCATAATTTACTGCAAAATTTAATTGCCGTTAAGTGAAAGCTCTCAAACAGATACTTACAATTATAAATTACATTTTTTTCTCAAATTTATTTTAAGAAATACCCAAACGATAAATTATGTAAATTATTGAACTACACAAAAATCTGCCGAAGGAGCTTCACTTCATTTTGAAATTTATACAGGCAAAAGCATATTCTGAAGCAAGTATTCTGAAGAATCGGGAAAATCGTAAGTGGTACTACTATCATAGTTTTTAATAAAATAAGATAAATTACTTTATAGACTTTTAAAAATGTGATTTTTTTTTCTGTAGTAAAGAATGTTAAATCATATTTACGGGAATAAATGTTTTATACTACTATCTGCCTAACAGAGTAACAAAATGTTCAGTGTTTAATAGAGTGTTAAAAAATGCTTTCCTTTCCGGCTGAAAAAAGTGTTAATGTATCTTAATTTCCGCGCTAATTATAAAGATAGGTTAATAATAGACTAACAGGCGAGCCAGTCAGCTGAGCGGGTTGCTGTCAAAAAATTTATAAGTTCTATATGCACCCGAAAAGAAAATGTGTAAAAGCATTTCATGAGGAATGAAATCAATGCAACATATTTTAATAATAATAAAGGGACCTTGTGACTCCGTAAAAAATCTTACTGTACCTCTGTTTAGAAAAGACGGATGGCAATTTTAAAATTCCGCCTTTTACGCGCTTTGACGCAGCAGCGAAACAAGAAACTTGCAGAGGACGAAAATTATTTGGTTTCATAATTTTTAATTAATATTTCGGTTAATTAATATTCGGTTATTATTAAAAATGGTCGAAATGGCTTCCCAAGAAATTTGGAAAAAATCGGGAGTACCTCTCTCGAAACTCAAACGATTAAGTAAAAATATTCAATAGGATTCGAAAATAAATTAATAAAGTCAAAACGTTTCAGACATTCAAGAGGAAACGAACGTTAAAAAAGAAAAGAAAAAAGCAGTAAACTGAAATTCTGAAAGTAGCAGGAACAATTGTCAAGGTAATAGCAAACAGAATGATATAAACTTTATGCAGTATCTTTTGGATGCATACGTGAAAGCCCGCGCAAAACCGCAGAACACTGTTAGTTTGGTCCAACTTTCTAATTCCGTCGAACAGGCTGGCTCCATGGGTGTTTTCTTGCTTTTACGTATGTGTATCATTTATGCAGTATCTTCTCCATGCATATACGAAGAAAGCGGGCTCAGTCGGCGCAAAACCGCTGAACACTCGTAGTTCGGTCCAACTTTCGAATACCGGCGAAATTACAATGGGAACTCATGAACATTGAACAATGAAAAGCGGGCTTCAGCCCGCTCAGCTGGCGGGCTTGCCCGCTAGTAAACTTTTAATTTCCGAAACCGGACGCTGAAAAATATCAAAAACGGAAATTGTGTATCTGCATTTAATTCTTCAAAACATTCTATCCGTAGTTTCGAGTGAATGCACTCTGCTTTGTAGCCTCCACATATATCGTCAGTGAAGGGTAACAATAATTATGGCTAATTATGGATTAGCCTAATGCTCTAGTTAGCAGTTTTTTTTTTTTTTTTTTTCTGTTCCAAAATTACAAAAATTTTTCATTTGATTCTGAATCAAAATTGTATACGCCTTGATAGCAAGTCAGATTCGTTTTTTAAATTAATAATGGAACATTAAAACTTTGAAATGAATAAATTTTTCTTTTCATAATTTATGAATTATGTTGTATCTCCAAGAGAGAAATAGTAATGACGCTTCTAATATGTCTAAAGTTTTATATGGGCTGAGGTTAAATTTCTCCTATCTCCATTGTTAAATAATGAAGAATCTGTATGTATATGTATAAGGCATGGCCAATAGAAGAATCTAGACCCACAGAACTTAATAAACATAGTCCTGCATCCAGACATGTGCACGTCGAAGCCGGAGTTTCGATTTTGGTACTGCCGATTGCAATAAAAAAGGGATGTGAGCTGTTCGCAACTAGATGTTATAGCAGTCCCATATACGAAATTTCAACGCTCCACGACTGATCGTTTTTGAACTATGCGAGATACATACGTACGTACGTACAGACGTCACAAAAAAAATTCAGTCTGAATCCATTTTACAATCACTTTTAGAACAGAGAATCTTTTATTCTGTCCGTGCATACAGACATCACGCAAAAAATAGTCAAAATGGAGTCAGGATCGACCATGATAGGTATTTTCTTTGAAATCTGATAACCGAAAATTTTCACAATTACAAGTACTTCGTATAAGGAAGTAAAAACAATAAAGTAATACATTTTAAATTGGTTAAATATGGTTTTATGTTTTCCTTTATTCATCAGGCATAGTTAACGTTTGAAAATGGCCGCTCGCCATATGAATAAAGTGAATCTCTGATTCACTTAAAAATTTTTCTATATATGTGCTTTCTTATATATAGTACACAGTGAGCAAATTTGAATAACGCTGTCCAATCTGCTCATCTCTCTCTTAGAGATGAAATTTCAAAATATCTTTTAGCTGTCAAACCTGAGAAAAGCCAAAAACTTTTAATGTAACCTATGGTAATAATGTGATTCTTGGAGATCACGAGTTGTCATTGGTGTTAGAAATAATTTTTACAGCCAAAAATATTTCATCTTCTAATGAGGCTAATGGAAACCAAAGGTTTTACACCTTGCTTATGTTTCTTTACATTCGAAGACTTGTATTGATTCAGGGTAATTTTTTTGAGAACGTAGGTTTTCATTTGAAAGTTGCTGAACTTTTTTACTTTTTTGTAAGCGCTTTACGTTTATCAAAAACGTTTTGAATCATTTTGTAAGCGAGTCTCGTTATCAGTGTCCGATAACTCAGAAAATGACTAGGATAGAAAGTAATTTCAAGAGTTTTTCATGTTCTCTACCAGCTAATCACTTCTTCCGGAAGTTCAGTATGTCTCATAATTTACTGCAAAATTTAATTGCCGTTAAGTGAAAGCTCTCAAACAGATACTTACAATTATAAATTACATTTTCTTCTCAAATTTATTTTAAGAAATACCCAAACGATAAATTATGTAAATTATTGAACTAGACAAAAATCTGCCGAAGGAGCTTCACTTCATTTTGAAATTTATACAGGCAAAAGCATATTTCTGAGCTGTCATAATATAAAAGACTTCGATTCCTTTTAATGCTTTAACAATTAATGCATTGTTCTTTGTAACTAAAATCGATAACCCTGAATTTAATCTTATCGCAACTTTTTCACTGATATGCTTCTTTTGACTTTCGCATCGAATGCTCGAGAGAAAATGGTGAACTATTATTACTTCTTTGTACGAAGTAAAAAAGAAGTATTGTAATCACGAAAAAATTCGGGCATCATTTTTCAACGAAAATATCTATTTTGACCGCTATCGAATGCAATTCAACCATGTTTTTGCGTGGATCTGTACGTAAGGACAGAATAAAGACCATTTTTTCCCAAACGAATTATAAAACTGATTTAAAACGGAATCAGAAGAGATTTTTTTATGCCATCTCTATGTATACTGCTAAAAAAAAATGGGACAGTGCTATATCTCCCGTTCTACTAAACCGATTGACAAAATTCAAACTGCGTTCTTCATGTCTCGAAAGCGCGACTTAGGATATATATTAGATTTATATATAACACTATTCTAACATAGGTAGTTTGACACATAATCGGACCTTTTTCTGAAATAACATACCCATTTTTTTCCATATTTCGATTCTACGACTCAAATTATGCCAGAATGCCAAGTTTTGTAAAAATCGTAGGAGTAGTTTTTAAAATATTAGCTCTCAAAATTTTAGCTCCTCAATGTTAATTGAATTTGGCAAATATTTATTAATATCTCTTTTTTTATTAAACTTTTTTTATTTTTCCTTTCACATTTCAAAATTTCAGTTCATTCCAAATCAAATTTACTCACTTTTTGTGTTTTATTTTTTAAATTCCTGTTTTTAAATAATTTTTATAAATTTTTCGAAAAACTTTTTAATTATAACCTATAAAATGTTTACCATCATCTTAAAGTAGGTGTATTTCTAAGCATACCTGCAAAAAATTAGACTTTTTTATTCAAAATTTTGTAAGATATACATATTTTCATATTTTATTTACATATTTTCGCATTTTGAAATTTGGCATCTTTTTTTTTGAGTGATAATAACGCCAAATGTGGTTAATGGATTTTTGTTACACTGAATTGCAACAGCTATTGTTAACCTTAAATTTCAAATAAAATTTTACGGAGAATTAATTATATGAAATTTTTTCCCTCAATGATACGTAATAAATATTTATTAATACTATGCGAAAAATTATTATTTTTAAATAATAGATGATATAATTCAAATTTTTAACTATTTTTTTAAGTTTCTCTCTTTCTTCCTTTTTTTAAAAATATATTTGTAAGAGTAAAAATTTTTATCTTTGGCGTTTTATCGTCTGCTACTTTACTCTAACTTCGTTTAAATCGAATTGTCTAAAACTGAGAACTTTCGTTTGATGTTTATTTGAATTTTATGAAAATATTTTATGATCTTAACTGCATAATTTATTTCTAAACAAGCTGTTGCTTATGAAGTAGCTGAAAGAGCAGCTGATACCATATTTTTAAAGCACAGTATATTTTTACAGAAACATAAGATTTAGAATAATCATTTTTATAAAAGTCAAATTATGATATAAACATACAACCCTCTAGAGACCGAATTAATGGAAGTTCAATGGTTATGTAGAAATGATCTGCAGCTATACTTAATGGCTGGATAAGTCAGCAGGTTCTGTGGACAAGTAAGAATAATTATATAAACGACACCCAAATTCTGGATTCAATTAACAACAAGGGTACGATGTTTATTAAATAAATTTAAGAAGTTTTTAAACATAAAACATCAACTCATTTTTTTATCCTAAAATGTATTTTTATGCGTAGCGTAGTTTCATTATATCCTTAAAATTCTAATTTAGAATGTAATTGTCAAGAACTGAATTCTAATCATCAGTAATATAATAAGTAATTATTACGGTTATCAATAAATCCTTCTTATAAAGTAATTGCAAATATTTCAAAAAAACTTTCTGTCTGAATGCAAATATTTCTAATTTTATATTAATCAAGATTGCATACGATATTATTTATTTGCACTTTAGTTCTTACCTTCAGCTCTAGTAGAAGTTACAAATCAATTATATTTAATTAAGGAATGACCATCTAAGTTTAGAAACTGCGTACCGTAACAGCAATTCAATTATTGGCGCCGTATCTTTCATGTTACTCCCGATTGGCAGGCTACATGATTTTTAATGAGTATTCGGGTTTTGCTAGAAACTTCACTTGGAAATCGCGCTTAAACTAGGTTATATTTGAACATAGAAAGAACATGGGAGCTATTTGGTTAAGATGCTTTCATAGAAAACCTTTGTAATAAGAACCTAGAAAACTACGAATACCAATCATGCAAGCCTGGGTTAGACTTCGCAACAAACAATTAGTATTTAACAATCTTAAAATGCTAGGCAACTGGTGAGGCTCCAATTAAATTTCTAATTTAATATTTTATTTGTAAATATTTAAAATATTATTGTATTCTAAGACACAAAAAACAGAATTTAAGTTTTGCTAACTCTTTAGTAATTTACTAAGCCGTAGTGCAAATGAATATTCAATTTCTTTTGCAATAATTGTATTCATTTAATATTCTTGGAATATGAGCTAAAGAAGGAATGTTCTCGGAAGATTAAAGAAGTGTTTAAATCCAGTGATATTAGGTTTGTCTTACAAGCTCCGGATCAAAACGATTCTGCAATAGCCCTAGTAGTTGACATGCAAGAATTAAGCAGATGACTTTTAATCTTACCTTATTCAGTCAGAAAACGTAGTCCAAATGTTTTGCATTGCATGACAATGCATCTTTTCATTATTCAATAACCAATCGGAGAACCGCTTGTGTTCCGAAAATAAGTATGTGTACTCAATCGTCCTGCATGTTCTTCAAATATGTCTTCTTGCGATTTTTTTTCTTTCCCAAAAACTAAAGTTGCCTCTCAAAGGAAAGTTTTTTGACATTGAAGAGACAAAAGAAGTATGACATCTACTTTTAGGGGCATGTCAAAAACAGATATCTACAAGCCTTCTCTTCCATTACATGTTGTGCATTCAGACAAAAAGTTGCATCAGCGTAAATTCTATAATCTATTTTTATTGCACTCTGATTACTTTATTAACATAGAGTGAATATATACTAAGCCTTTTACTTCAGCTTCAGTAATTCGGAATTTTTGACGGAAATGTTGTTGGAACTAAGACTTAAAAGATAAGGTAAATTGAATATTTCGATAATCCAATAAATTCAAGGTCGAAGTTTCAATATTTTATTTTCGGAGGGAGGGGAAATTTTTTCAGTTTTGGTCCATTATCTTAAGTATATTTGCTTCAATTCTTTATTTTTGCCATAAAAGCGAAAATCTTACACATGGTATACATATAACGCATAGCTTCAAATTAAAATGTAATAATATACAGAGTGGTTATAATTAAAGTTCCACTTTGAAACAGTCATAAAAGGAAAACTACTGGATCAAATGGCTATCAAACTTGGTAACCCTGTAAAGGAGGTCATGAAAATTTATTTTCCACGAAAAAAAGGAAGTTCGAAACCTCACCACCAGGGGGGAAATGGCGCTGTATGCAATATTGTTAAACGAAATATGGGTCGGAATCTAACTTAACCTTTTGTTACACGGGTTTGATATGTTGTAAACCTTTAAGAAACTTTGAAGTAAGCAAATTACCATTTAAAGGCGTTAAATTCGATAAAAGTCGAGTGCGCCATCCGTGTAAGTGAGAAATTCGTCCGTGAAAACCACGAATTAACGATTAGAAAATGTGAGATTGTAAATCACTCGCACAAGTGCATACAGTCTGGAAATCGTTTTCTTACAGATCGCTAATTTGTAATTTTTGAAGCCTGAATTCGTCCCTTAAACATGAGGATACTGATTTAAAACGCTTTTAATCGATTTGGGCCAAAGAAATCCCTCATATTATCTACCTAGTTCCATTGCATTCTCCTACTGCATTCCATTGCATAGCGGTCATTCCACACCGTTTGGAGTAGAATGACAGATAGTTTCATAACTGAACCATTTTTCTCTGAAGAGCACTCGACAGCTGGACTACTGTGATTGCAGCTCGCTTAGAGTCAATGTTAAAATGTTTCGTGATACATCAGCTGCAGTAACGTGGCATTTTAGATACTACGATTTTTATGCAGGGCTGGGTTCACCTCACATGTGTCGCACTGTTACTTAGGCAACATTTCACGAATGAAACGTCTTACAGAACGACACTTCCCCTCTTGCCAGCAGACCTCAACCTCTGTGACTTTAGGCTATGGGATTATCTCAAAAGCACTGTTTATGGTGATAATCTAAACAATTTGGCAGAAATGAAAAATGTGATACACCGACATGTCCGTAACATACCTTTTGATATGCTAAGAGCTGCTGTTGAGTAACAGGATTTAACTTGCTTTCGGGAAATGCTGGACGCTACATTGAACATGCTTTCTAACACGTTTCGGAAACGATTAAACACATTTTAAACCCATGTTTTCATGTCTTATTTCATTTAACAATATTGCATGCAGCGCCATTTTTCTCTTGGTGGTGAGTTTTTGAACTCTCTCTCTTTTTTTTTTTTTTTTTTTTTTTTTTCCCCCTCGGAAAATAAATTTCCATAACCTCCTTTACACGATTCCCAAGTTTGATAACATTTGCTCCGGTAGGTTTCCTTTTATGACTTTTGGAAAAACTTTAGTGTGACAGTTTGGTTCAAGTCCCAGCTTTAAAAAAAAAAAAAAAAAAAAAAAAAAAAATATATATATATATATATATATATATATATAATCAATTAATCAATACGGTTTAGGAAATAAGTTATTTATATATATATATATATATATGTATATATATATATATGTATATATATAAATTTTTATATTAATCATCTTAGGAAGAATGTTTTAAGAAGCTAATTTTTCTCTCGCGTTATAGATTGTATAAAAAAACATGATCTTTAATAGGATTTAGATTGTTTCAGCCGATATAAGAATCGGGTTACTCGGTGGTACAGAATAAACACTGCTGGACAGTTTCATTTCTTTGTCATTTAGCAAAAAATCTTTTAATTAAAATATTTATCTTTTGGACTTCGCTTTAAACTTTATTTATAGTTAAAATGACTAGAAAGTGAAAAGCTGTCTTCAGCTGAAACGCAATTCATGTAATTGATATTTTAAAAAAATTGGCAAGAATGCAAAATTTATGGAAGGTCTAGCAATCGAAAAATCTTAATTTTCTTCTGTGAGCACTGAAAATAACTGTAGAAGGATAGAAGAAAATTAGGGAGAAAAGTAAGCAAAAATTTGCAAGGAAATTTGGCTGTCAGACATACCAAGATGTTTCAAAATGTTCGACGCTTTTGAATATACTTTCAGGATACTTCAAAGAATTTTGGTGTTCAAAAAGAAAACACTTGAACGTGTACACCAGAAAATACCATCAATTGAGCTTGTGGGGGTTAACAGAAAAGACAAAAACGATATCATTGCAGATTAAAGTGAAGAGCGACTGGTTTGACACTATATGGTTGCATAAATTTAAATTACGTTACAGAACATCATATCGTATCATAAACGGAGAATCCCATGATTTCTCAGTCGAATTATTTGAAGATTCAGGAGTTTATCCAGTGATGTATGCGGATGTCATCCAAAGACGTTTTTTTTTCCTCCTAATGAAACAGCGGCCGAGCAGTAAAGTCGCTGAACACTGGTATTTCGATCCGAGATTCGAATCCTGCGAACGGGCTGGCTGCATGGGCGTATTCGAGGTTTTTCCCATGTGTAACGTGTATAGGAGCCAGTTTCCCTTAGAAAGTCCTCCACGAAGGCATCCCTCCCGTTAGGCAGATAGCCCTAGTGTGCTTTGTCATAATTAAATAAATCAAAACCTCTTGATGAAACCAGTCTTTCCTTTCAACTCATAACTTCAAAATGCTTAGCCTCTAAAGACTAAAGGCTCTGACCAAATACTGATGAAATGGATTGAATTGGATTTTTAAGTTACGGCAAAGCAGGGCTATCTGCCTAAAAGGAAGGATGCCTTCGTGAAGAACTTTCTAATAGAAACCAGCTGGCATACACGTTACACATGAGAAAATCCACGAAAACGACCATGCAACCAGCCCGTTTACCGGGATTCGAACCCCGGAGTGAACTACCAGTGTTCAGCGACTTTACCGCTCGGCCGTTTGTGGGCCTTTATGAAATGGAAGGCGATAACTTTATTTAAAATGATTTTCAGAAATACCAAGATGTTTCGAAAAGTTGGATGCTTTTTAATATATTTGCAGAATGCCTAAAGAAAAAGAGCAAGAATGAATTTCTCAAACAGAATTGCAAATTAGAAAAATTAAATTCAAGCAGAATTTAATTTTTCTTCTCTTTTTCTTCAAGCAGAATGCCTGAAGAAAAGGAGAAGAAAAATTAAATTTTTGCGTAAAATTTATTATTTGTATTTTTTTTAATTTAAAACATTTTAATCTTATGATATCTGATTCTTGCAATTTCAAAAATAAAATAGTTGACTAAAATATGAATAACATTTTAAGAAACCAAATGTAGGATAAAATTGTGTAAAGAAATGGGCACAATGATAAAACTGTTTAAAGCAGTGTATGCAAGTGATCCTAAGTTAAAATGTCGGTTATACATCTCTCTTATTTATATATATCTTTTCTGAACGGAACATTGAAAAGCGTGTTAACTGTGCTTTACTGTATTTTCTCTCTTAATATACAAACGCATCGTAGTCTGGGATACAAAGTATTCTTCCGAAAGAAACGTACTCGTAATTCGAATAATTAAAATCAAATTCTGGAAAATTTATATTAATAAATATATTTAAAATACTCAGTTCAAATGAATAAATAGAAAATATTAAAATAATTATCTGAAGAGACAATGCAACACTAGCAATTAAAATAAAAGTCTAAAAATTTAAAAATTACCTTAAATAGTAACTAAAAATATAGTATAAAGAAAACTATTTGAAAAAAAAAAAAATAATAAACCATGCACATTTGATTTAAACTACGCAGTTCGAATGAGTAAATAGAAATTTTTAAATTTTTTTATTCGAAAAAAACCATGCAACTTAAACAATTAAAATGAAATTCGAAAAAGAAAAAAATTGCTTAAAATTAATAACAATTATAATTAAAAATATAGTATAAAGAACATTATTTGAAAGAAGGACCGATTGGGTCTTTTTTTTTCCCCTCAGGCACTATGTAAAAATGGAAAGAAAGTAGGTTGCCACATATTAAGAAGTTCGCCAAGTGAACTAATTTTGGCGCAAACTGAATAAAAAGCGCCAACATAAAATGTTGAATTTCTCCGTAAATTTCGCACCAAATTTTACAAAATTTAATATTTAGGCATAATTTGAGTCGTAGAAGCGAAATATGGAAAAAATTGGTATGTTATTTCAGAAAGAGTCCGATTTCGTGTCAAAATAACTATGTTAGAGTAGAGCTATATATAAATCTAATATATATCCTAAGTCGCGCATTCGAGACATGAAGAACGCAATTTGAATTTCGTCAATCGGCCCAGTAGAACAGGAAATATTGAACTGTCCTTTTTTTTTTTTTTTTTTTTTTTTAAAGCAGTGTACTTACGTACGTATGTATGTATCTAACATAACTCAAAAACCAGTATCCTCAGAACGTTGAAATTTTGTATATAGGACTGCTATAATATGTAGATGCGCACCTCCTTATTTTGGTTGCAATCAGCCGCACCAAAAATATATAAATATATATCCACTCTGTTACTTGGCTCAGAGAGATCAGTTTCTTTATTCTTATATGTTTGTAAATAGTGCATTTCTTGCTTTGAAAATGATTGAATTATGTTGCTCTTATCTTCCGGCCTTTAATTAACCTGCATGTTATAGTTGTAGAACTATCAACACTTTAAAAGTTGTTTAAGTGGGATAAGCCATAATTTTTTTACCATTGCAGCCATATTTGTTTGCATTTGAAATTTTTAGTGGATTTGTTGCCAATTTAGTGAAGCACAGCTTCGCATTAATAAAGTAACTTATTCTTTTATTATTGCAAATTAAATTATGCTTAATCCATTCTGGAATTATCATTTATTAAATTATCCCATATATTGACTCAGGATAGCATCCACAACAAATTAGTCAGTTTCTACGTCTTCGGTGTCGCGTGAGACCAAAAGTAAACATTCAGTTTTGTGCACCGAAAACTCAGCCTTCTTGCTCGCTGGCCGAATTGCTTGTTTTTGCGTAGAAACTGTAATTTTAATTGTAAAAAAAAAATATTTTTTTTAATTATTTGAACTTTATTTGGTGTTTTATGCTTTTCTACATGTTTCAATTTTTAATATAGGTATTTTGGGTTTTTATGTATTTTTGCCTTGTCGCGAAGTGAGAACTGAATTAATTATATGAGAAATATATCGCTAATGAAATTCGAGGAAATAAGCTTAAATGAAAGGCGGGGAAAATGCGTATAATTTAATATTCCATACAAGGAAGTCATGTGGTGTACACATCAGATTTCTTATTGAACGTTTTACCTCTAAAATGTCTGATGAGCAAATGATTAAAAAAAGAAAGAATATATACATGGGAATGAGAAATCTTCTCACTCAAAACCCTGAAATATTATTTGAAATTTTCTTGCTGTGTGTGTATTTATACATCCCTATTTAAGCAGCAGCTTAAAATAAATAAATAAATAAATAAAAATAAAACATTTATACTATTTTACTAATCCTAATGACATTGTAAGGTTTTTTATGTTTATAATCCCATTCGCTTATTATTTTTTACTGCCACTTCTACTTTCGTCCGTTCTCACCGGGATGCTTATTAGTTAACGTTTATGATAATAGAGTTCTTGAAATTGAAAGAGAGCTTTTAACAGATTACCCTCCGTACTGTTTTCTCCCCGCTATTAATAGTCGGTTTTAGTTTTTGCTAGCTATTTTTGCTCGCGTGATTAGGAATGAGCCAAAACTTACAATAGTAATTTTGCCAGTTGAATTACATACTTTAACTATTTAAGTATTATTGCGACGTTTGTGTCCCACTAGTGGCCGAGCTGGGGTATCGCTGAGCACTGACTTAGGTTTTTCCAGTATATAATGTTGATACGAGCCAGTTTTTCTTAAATCAAATAAACCAAACCAAATGAAATTCAGGATTTGTGTTCTATGAGATCCCGCGAGCAGTGCTTATTCATTTTTGTAGTAACCGAATTGTGTAGTTAGTCAAGTTGAAGTTACAATAAAAAAGTTTATTTTAAACTTTCTTTTGAATTCATAGTGATTTCATTAGAAGACAGACGAGGCAAAGTCTGCCTATTCTGGCGGAGCCAGAATTGAGCTTGAAATACTCCGGTTTCGTATGAAATGAACATTTTAAACATAATAGCAGCCCCGGTTATTGCATATAAATATATAAGATAAGAATTATGTATTCGAACTTTAATTATGTATTTTAACATAATTCTAACTTTAATTTACAGTAGTCTTTTAATTTTCTATTTTAATTCAGGTATTTTTCTTTTCTGTTCTAAAAATAGCAATTGCTTATCATAAATCTCGAAACTGCTAATTTCTAAATTAATCTGTGTCATATGATTTTTAAAATAAGCTCCTACACAAATAATTTGCATAAACGTTTTAGCCAATCAAAATAAAACAAACCGAAGCCATTCTGAAACCCTATTTACCTCTCTCCCGGGCTTTCTTGCTGCCCAGTTATGATGTCGCCGTTCAACTTTCTATTGCATGCATCGTATCTGTGTTAAAATGCAGAAAGTTACAAATGTGATTAAGAGCGGGAGCGCAGATTGCGCCCATTGCCATGTGTAACATATAATTAAAATGTGCTTCTCAAGAATTTTGTACGGATATAAAAATTTATTAAACCGGTAATAAGAGCTAACATTTGACTGCAACTACGCATTTACACATCAAAATGACATCATCAACATCGGCCATGATTGAAAGGAAGTATCTGAATCTTCTTCATCTAAATCATTACACATACGCGCGCGCATATATATTCTCTGTATTTTCAGGATTGAATCGTGGTATTTCCCATAGCTCTCTCGAAGCATTTTATTTGAAATCATTGCTATCTCGAATTTCGGAATCCCTCTATTAGAGCGATGGAAATAAAGATTTGAATCTGTACCACTTCCCTCCCCGAAACACACATGTTAGTTCCCAGTGGTCTGACTAAAAAGGCAAGCTATCGAAAGCCAGTAACTGATCCGTGTGAGAACTTTCTGCGACCTTCAGCCTCCAATACACTGATCAGTCAGAAGAGCTGTAGAATTTGTTACAAAAAACAATTTTAAAAAAGAATAGCGATAATAAAACCACTAAGCTTGTTGAATTTCGAATGGCTTTGAAATAGTTGGAAATTCTAAATTAGATCCTGAAATATAATTTAAACATTTTTCCCAAGTGACAGAGTTGCATTTCACTTGCAACAGGCGAGAAACTTAAATTGCAGAAGTTCCAGATATAAAATCCTAATCAGAAGACGATGATGGAATATAATTACGAAGAGATTATAAAAACGTGACGGTTAGGTGGAAGCGGTTGTTAACACAAAGCGTCCATTTTAGAAAGGTTTGAAAATAAAGGGGGTGTTTACACATTTTTTGGGGCCTTTTAATTAATGTTTAAAATGTAAAGAGTATTTTTTGAAATGCTCTAACTGTTAACTGTTTTCCCTGGACTATAAGTCTGCATCGTGAATTCCATGATAGAGAAGCTTTTAGTAAAACTTCCTAGGGTATTGATTTCTATTTCTCTTCCGCTACTTTCCAGAATCCATCCATCGCGATGGGTTTGCGCTTAAAAAAAAGTTCTGATTAAGACATCAAAGATCCAAAAGTCCACAGGTAAAACTTTACGAGACTTCGCAGGAATACATCGAAAAGGTAGAGTGCAATACCTGTTTCAGTCTTCATTTTTTCAAAAAATGCAGTGGTACTTTCCAAAGTATGACTTGTTGCTTTCACTCTTTGAAGGGTTTTCGGATAAAGAAATGGAACGTTTTCTGTAAATATCAGACGTAAAACTTTCTCTTGACAATACCTTAAGTTTATTTTAACATTTTTTTCCACACTTCTTATTTTTAATTTTCCTTTGTATGAGTATCTTGCGATATTCAGAAACCTCTTTTCTGTGCACTGATGGAACCAGGTTTTCGCCTTCTGTAATAAATAGACTTTGTTGTTGTTGCAGACTTTTAGGTAAACCCATCGTTATCATCAAGGATGACAAAGTATTTCCATTTATCTCCTACTAAATAGTTTCTATACAGAGTTCTCATAAATTATTCTGCTTTGAGCCACATCCCTCCGCAACAGGTGGTGAACATTATGTATTTTTTAGCTTTTTTAAGTTGAAAATTTTGGTTTATTATTTCATTTATTTTTGCCATAGATGTATTTAAAGACTTTGCAACTGATTTCTGCATCGGCGGAATTTCTTTTGTTACTAGTGATTTAGCTTCGAAACATTAGAAACAGTACCTTCTTCGGGCATTCGTTTGGAGTCTTCTTTCCATGCAAAAATAATGAATGATGAGTTTTTCCTTTCTGATTAATAATGTTGTTTATTGTTCCTTTACGAAATTTAATGCCCTGCATTTCACACGTTGTTAAGTTGTGGAATAGGAATATTTATCTTAGGAAACCGAAAAAAATCTATCCTTCAATCTACAGCTTGTTTATATGCGACATTTAAAAAGAAGAATAACTTTCAAAGTAACAGGAGACAGGAGACCACTGGGTGAGCAGCTGTATCGCCATGAAGACTTTCAGCTTTATTGCTCACTCAGTGGGACCACGTTTATTTAAAATTTTATTACAATAATATATTTTATATTACAATAATTCATAAATAGTTCACTGTTCATTATAGTGCACAGTTCATAAGTCTGTTAAAGTTTATTTATCTGTTGAAGTTAATAATTAGTCTGAAGTATGTTCTGATAAAGCTCTGAGAAATTTTATAGTTAGTGTGAAGTAAGTTTCATATTTGTTGATTGAAGTTGGGCTGTCCTGAAGTGATGCTAATTATGCCAAAAAAATGCTGATGTGGAATTGTGATGCCTTAATTTATGCTGCGTTTAGATTATCACAATTTCCTATGAGATATTCCATTAAATTATGAAGTTTTTTGCGGAGAGATTTACTTCTGAGTAGTTGTTTGAACCATCCTTGGGCATTTTCACTTGTGAAAGGACGAAAGTGGAGGTCTTTAGTGATTGTACATTCAAACAGGTAATGATCTATTGTTCCTGTTGATCCACATATACAGTTGTCTGTATGATACAAGCCGAAACGAAAAAGATATGAAATGAAGGGTCCATGTGCTGTTAGAAGATATGTTATTGCATTATTTGTTGTAACTATATCAGGTTCAATGTTCCTTCTAACCTTCTTCGGGAACATACAAGGACCTGACTCGGAACAGAGAGCTTACTAAAGCTATGTTCACTAATTGTGGTAAGTAGACAGGATACAGACGAAGGGTATACAAAACCCTTTATTTTTCTCTATATACAATAACTTCCGTACTTCGGAATACAATGACCCGCCACTCGGGGTCTAACGTAAAAGTATAAAAATAAAACTAAACTCTAATTTAACTTTAGAATAATACACGTGGAAGATTGGCCTTATAATAACAGGAAGCATATGTAGCACAGAGACTGTGAACACTACAATACGTTTTAATTTATCAAGAGGATTAAAACCTCTGGCCTGGAAGGCAAACAGCAACTGCGTAACTTCTAAGGTAAGCGGCCTGCGTTGACTCACTGCTTCCTCTCTTTCGTTTGGCAAAAAGGCCACACTTAAATACTTGGCGTTCGCCAGACAAACTTTGCATAAAAACCTTCACGCTTATAATTCTGGCCGGAAGTAGAAAATAAGAAGTGATAGTAAAGATTTAAAATAAAATAAACGTTAGTAAAACTTAAGATCCTTACATACTTCCCGCCAGAGTTAATTAGTTTGAAACTGAGGTCTAAAACGACCTTGTTGAAAACTTTTAGCTCTAGAATCTAACGCGAGGCCAATCTTTTACAATTATAACTTCGCTAGAAACTAGAAATTTAAAAGAAAGAAATTTGTTACAATAGCAGCTCCCAGGATATACAACAATCTTTTTTTCATCTGTACTGCATCTAACCAGGAGCTTTTATTCAATTCTGGTTCCTTCCAGAGATCTGGAAGGAAAACTAGTTTAATGAAATGTTACACAATGACATGGCAAGTAACATATACAATTATAGTGCTCTTACCATTCTTATTTCATTCATGACTATTTTAATTATTTCTTCCCGTGCTCTCTGACATGTGTTGTAAAAGAACACCAAACACGAATGTGTTTCTGTCTACGTGTGCCACACTTCCTCCTACAATCAAAACACTAACGTGTTAAAACTCAACATAACGAGACCTCTTAACACATCCTAATTTCAACTCTAAACCCTGAGGTACTATTCTAAAAGTGGCTAACTCTAAAGTGTAGCGTCAGAGAGCCTAACTACATCATTCAACCTTTAACACATATTCGCCATGATTTAATCTTTACAGTCACACGAATAACAAATTTTTAACATTACTTTCACTTTTACCATATCACGGTATTTCTTAACATTTAAAATAACAGTTCACATGTATATAAGAACATATCAACATGCCGTTAATTTTACACATTTGAAAACATACATTAGTAGTACATTGTTAACTTCTATTCTTTTCAAAGCAAGTGCCAATTCTTTCTACATTGAAATAATACTACATTTCAAAAAGTCTTTCAGACTAAAACTTCTTTCTTGCTAGAATGTTTTAAATAAAATTTATACAATAACTTTTTACAATATTTAAGTCTTTACACAACGCTATTATACATCAACTTTAGTTTTACGCACGAGTAATTTAAAAACATAATACGAAAATCGGTCACAACTCATTTCTCGCCCTTTTGGCGATAAAGGTAGACCTCGCATGAGGTAAAACTTCTTGAAATCTGCCACTTGCAGTAAGAATGAAAGATTAACTTAAGTTTGCAAAGTAACATAAAATTTTACTTATCTTTGTAATATTCGGACATCCTTTTCTGGGCCCAGTCTTTAAAGGTACTGCAGATAGTAGTTTGGTTTATCCTCCTTCTTGTACGGGCTCGCCCTTCAGTGCTTTCCTCTGGAAGCTTCCGTTTTTCACCAGTTCGGCCACCCTTGAACACCTTCCTTTTCTCCTCTGCTTGTGGTCTTGGCCGTTTGAAGGCAGCTGGTCTTGGCGGAACCGGGAAACTTCTGTCGTGATCCTGCTTGGACCTCGTTGTTGGCCGTTCAAATTTTCCTTGTACATTTTCCTCCGCCGCTGATGGCCCTTCCGCAGTTCGGCGACTTTTGCTGCGGAGAGTTCTGTCGGATGACTAGATCTTCCGTTTTAAAGCCGGGTTATAGTTGCCGTCATTTCTCCTGGTCCTCTTCACATACGTCGTCCTTCTCCCTTCTTCATTCTGGGGGTGTTCGTGAACTCTGTTTTCTGGACGGTGGAACGGCTTCTTTTTCTTGTTACCTTCAATTTTTCCGCGGGGCAATTTTCTTTTCACTTGCTTCTGTCTATCATTGGCTTGCCCTTGTACTTGTCGTTTTTCCACCTCTGGAACTTGTACCTGCGGTGTATGCCGTGCCGGATCCTGCAAAAGATCTGAAAAGATTTGCATTTTATTACGATCGAAGTAGGGCTTGATTTTATCAATGTTTGCGGAACAGGTTTCACCATTTCTGGCTTTTAACACTACAACAGCGTGAGTTATTTTTTTCTATAACATATGGTCCTTCAAATCGTGGAAAAAATTTGGCAGTTTTATCTTCTGGTGCTGAAGAAAGTGAATGCTTAATTTTTAAAACTTCATCCCCTACTTTATAAGTTACTCCCCGTCGTTTCAAATCATAATATAGCTTCTGTTTTCTTTGTGCTACTTCCGTATTCTTTTTTGCTTCTTTTATTAGTTTTTCTATATCACCCATTTTAAATTCTGGGGCTCTTTGTTGCACATAAAATAATTTATCTAACGGTGTTATAATCTTTCTGCCTAGAAATAACTCAGCAGGAGTTTTGCCCGTTGTATCATGTTTTGCGGTCCTAAGGGCGAAAGCAAATTCATTGACATAGTTATCCCAGCTTTTATGAAAATTTTTAACATAACTACGGATAATTTTCACTATATTTCTATTGACCCGTTCCGCTATATTTGATTGCGGCCGATACGGGACCATTTTTAAATGACGTATGCCCAGTTTTTGGCACATGTCTTCAAATATATTACTTACAAATTGAGGACCATTATCCGATATAACTTTTAGGGGCGCCCCGTATTTTAAAATATATTTATTTAAAATAGAATCGGTAACTAATTTCGCGGAGGCTCGTTTTAAGGGAACAATTTCGGTCCATTTACTAAAATGATCAACTATAACAAGGAGATAGCGACTTTTATTTAACTGACTTTTTGGGAAAGGGCCCAATAAATCGATGCCAATTATTTCATTTGGAAATTCGGATTTAATACTATTTAGAAACCCGGCCGGGCGGAAATTAATATAATTAACGGCTTGACATGTTGGGCAGGACTGGACATACGCCCTTGTTAACTTTTGCAGTTCAGGAAAGTAGACTGCCTCGCGTACGCGTTGGATAGTTTTTCGAATACCAGCATGAGAAACTAAAGGGCTGTCATGGAGCTCATGCAGGATATTTAATCTAAGACTAGCTGGGATAACAGGTCGAAATTCGTTGTTGGAATTCGTAGTTTTTGTATAGAATAATAGACCATCTATTAGTTCGTAATGGGCCGCCCTATTTCTTATCGCCACAATATCTTGGTGGCTAAAATTTTCAGGATCCTTCAAATACTCATAAATACTTCCAAACTCAGGATCCTTACCCAGTTCGGTTATTACAGTTTCTCGGGAATTTATTGTACATGCTGTCAGCATTGCCATCTTTACGGTATTGCCTTGTTCGTCTATTTTAATCCTTGATAGGGCATCTGCTACGATATTTTCCTTTCCAGGGGTATGCTTGATTACCAGATTATATTCTTGCAGCTTGAGTGCCCATCTTATTAACCTTGGGGATAAATTTTTCCCTGAGTACAATCTAGTTACCGCCGCATGATCAGAGTATACTGTTATCGGCGCCTTTCCAAAATAGACTCGGAACTTTTGCACTGCTAACAGAACTGCAAGTGCCTCTCTCTTGGTCGCGGAATAGTTTCTTTGTGTTTGATTTAAAGTTCGGCTAAAAAATGCAACGGGCTGCTGATTTTGCGAAAGTACCGCTCCTACCGCATAATCCGAAGCATCCGCTGAAATTTCTAAATTTTCATCCTTTTCAGGAAATTTCAACACAGGGGCTTGCGTTAATGCTTGTTTTAATTTTTCGAAAGCACTATTGGCTTCGGCCGTCCACGAGAATCTTTCCTTTTTCCTTTTTAATTTTAACAATGGCTCAGCGATAGCCGCAAAATCTTTTATAAAGGACCTATAATATGAACAAAGTCCTAGAAAAGAAGAGAGCTTCTTTGCCGTGTTTGGAGTCGGATACTTTTGTACAGCGATTATTTTTGATTCATCTGTCTCGATCCCTTTTTGAGATATTTTGTAACCTAAATATTTTAATTCAGGGGCTGCAAATTTGCACTTTTCGACATTAACTTTTAGACCGGCCTCATTTAATAAAGAAAACACCTGTCTTAAATCCTGTACATGTTGGTCGAGCTTATCACTAGTAATAATGATATCGTCTAAATAGATAAATGTGGACTTTCCAAGAACAGGTCTTAACACAATGTCCATGCATCGCTGAAATGTTGCCGGGGCGCCTGAAAGGCCAAACGGCATACGCAAAAATGCATAAGTGCCAGACTTGGTTATAAAAGCAGTCTTAGGCACGTCCTCAGGCGTCACCCCTATTTGAAAATAACCAGTTGTTAAGTCTAAAGTCGTCATAAATGTGGTTGATTTTATGTTCCTTAAAATTTCTTCTATGATCGGTAACGGATATACCGGATATTTCGTTATGGAATTTAATTTACGGTAATCAATAGCGAATCTCCACCTTTTTGGATGCTCCAAAGGATAGTCATTATTTTTCTTACATAAAACCACCGGGCTAGCATAACTACTTGAGATGGGCGTTATGATCTTTTTACGTAGCATATTGGTAATATGCCATTCTATAATTTTTTCCTTATTCTTATCATACCAGTATGGTTTTTGACGAACTGGCAATGCATCTCCGGTGTCAATACTATGGTTAGTAACCTGAGTAAATCCTGGAATATCACTAAATAACGAAGCAAATTCACTTACCACTTGTCGGATTCTATCTTGCTCGTCATTAGGCAGGTGGTCAAGATTTAACCTTGGCGGTTCAGCCTTTTCTACACGCACTGGTTTCATTGTCAGCTTAAGGGACGCTTCATTAAAATCCAGTGTAGCTTGTGCGTCTGAAAGAAAATCTATTCCTAAGATCAAATGTGCTTGCAGATTCTTTACTATAAAAAACATCACCTTTACTTGTTCGTCCTTGATACGGATATACAAAGGTACTTTACCTACGCACTTACATTTTTCTCCTTGCGCCGCTAACACTGTTGTATTATCCGCATTATATATGCGGTATTTGCGAAAATACTTTCTAAAAAACTCCTCTGCCACACAGGAACACTGCGCGCCGGTATCCAGGAGTGCGGTGGCTGGGATATTATTCACCAAGACTTCAATCTTCGGAAGAGTCAAATTTTTCACCATTACTGTATTTAACTTGTAGGAAGAGGGATTTTCGTGGCCTTCGGATTTCCGCACCCTCTCGTCAGCACAAATCCGTTTTAGTTTAAATTATTTTTCCTTTCCGTGCTTTCCTTCTTTTTTCCGTGGCCTTGAGACTTTTTTCCTGGGTTGCTATTGAACTGTTGACGTTCGCCGGCTGTTTTTGAATGCTCGGGTTTCCTTTCCCACTGATTCGCTTTTTCTCCGTAGCCGTATGCTTGAGTTTGCTGTAGTCTTGGCGTACCAAATTGGTTTCGCTGTTGATATTGGCGTCTTCTTTCGACGTCCGCCGTTCTTCTACTTTCAAACTGGATTGCGAGCTCAAATAACTTTTCCAGTGTAGTCGGATTTCTTAATTCAATAAAGTCTTGCACTTGGGGTAGTAACCTCGGCAAAATCACTTGAATTATTTCAGGATCCGGACGGTTTCCATACAAGAGCTTGAAAACGTGAATTTTTCTTAAAATAAAGCTCGAGAGGTTGTCGATTCTTTGTTGATATATACTAAAAAGTTCCGTTTCTAATTTCGCACGATCCCTTACAACAGGGAAGGCTTTTAGTAGGGCAGTCTTGAAATTTTCGTAAGTATAGGTGGGACTTCCTGCTTGACCCAAGAGACTTCTGCCGATACATTTGAACCAGTTAAGCGCTTGGCCCCTCAAAGCGCTGGTAGCTAAGGTAACTTTTTGAAACTCGTGCACGGGGTAGAGCATGAAGTGGTCATCCAATTTTTCCAAAAAACTGGTTACCGGTGAGTTTCCATTAAACGTTGCTTCTGGTTTCATCGAAGCGCGCATGGTCTGGACGATGTAACCGAATCCTTCCAGGGCGGCAGCTGGCATTTCTGGATTCTGAGCCGTTTCTGCAGGCAGCACAGGTTCTTCTTGAAACTCGGCCATGGTTATTCTTCTTCGTTGGGCGCCACTATCAGGTTCAATGTTCCTTCTAACCTTCTTCGGGAACATACAAGGACCTGACTCGGAACAGAGAGCTTACTAAAGCTATGTTCACTAATTGTGGTAAGTAGACAGGATACAGACGAAGGGTATACAAAACCCTTTATTTTTCTCTATATACAATAACTTCCGTACTTCGGAATACAATGACCCGCCACTCGGGGTCTAACGTAAAAGTATAAAAATAAAACTAAACTCTAATTTAACTTTAGAATAATACACGTGGAAGATTGGCCTTATAATAACAGGAAGCGTATGTAGCACAGAGACTGTGAACACTACAATACGTTTTAATTTATCAAGAGGATTAAAACCTCTGGCCTGGAAGGCAAACAGCAACTGCGTAACTTCTAAGGTAAGCGGCCTGCGTTGACTCACTGTTTCCTCTCTTTCGCTTGGCAAAAAGGCCACACTTAAATACTTGGCGTTCGCCAGACAAACTTTGCATAAAAACCTTCACGCTTATAATTCTGGCCGGAAGTAGAAAATAAGAAGTGATAGTAAAGATTTAAAATAAAATAAACGTTAGTAAAACTTAAGATCCTTACAACTAAATTTCGTTTTGGTTTTGGTAGAAACATAAAAGTTCGTCTGCCCGTATTATCTTGTGACCACATGAGTTTCCATTGTAAAATCAAGTCTTGTTCAAGTCTTGATTTTAAAAGTGATATTGGATTTGGTAAATAGGTTATTGCTGTTATAGTACTATTTGCTGCTTCTTTTGCTTATCTGCCATTTCGTTGCCCAATGTTCCAACGTGGGCACGTGTCCAATGTAGTTTAGGTTTTTGTCCAGTTGGAAAATATGCGAGTAAATATTGTATATCTTGAACCAAAGGAGAGCGATTATGACCAGCTATTGCTTGAATACTTGATGCACTGTCAGAAATTATAACACTGGTTATTGAGAATTTCTTTGCATATGTTATTGCTTCTCTTATAGCCAATATTTCTGCTTGAAATACTGAATTTGTATGATTCAATTTTGTTTTCCAGGTTTGTATAAGATTATTATTTCTGAAAACGCAATAAGCACTGCCTACGCCTAACTCTGTTTTTGATCCATCTGTAAAAATTTGAATTTGAAAATTTGAATCTACTATTAGATTTTTTTAATATAATTGATTTGGATGTAAGTTTACATTTTGTTTGAGTTCTTCATATTCTGTTGGATGATAGATATTAGAATTATAGGTTCTTGTTTGTCGCAGGCGTGCAACTTTTGTTTTAACTGCTTCTTTCTGTAAAGTCAGAGTAATTGGTGGAATACCTGAAATTATTTGTAAAGAACTGGTAGGTGTTGTTCTATATGCTTTTGTTATTGATAGCAGAAAAAGCCGTTGTATTGAAGTTAGTTGTCTTTTTGCATGTTGATTTAGATCTGTGCCCCAAACAGAAGCGCCGTATAGAAGAATCTTTTCTATTACTGTTGTATACCAAATTTTCTGATATTGAGAAGAAATTCCCCAGTTTCTTGCTGTGGTTATTTTTATTGAATTTGATAATATTAGAAGTTTATTTTTGATATATTTTATATGTTGATGTCTATTATCAAGCATGATACCTAGGTATAGTAGTGAATTTACTGTCGCTATTTTATCTTGTGCTATTTTGATAATTGGGTTTCGAAGGTTCATTATCTTGGTGCCCTGTTTTGGTATATAAAGAGCTTTACTCTTGAGAATTGATATTTTTAACTGAAATTTATTTGCCCGTTGTTTAAAGATTTGTAGGGATTGTTTGGAATTATCTTCTATATCTTTGCGACTGTTGCCTTGGACTATTAGTAGGAAATCATCTGCATATGCTTGTGCGTGCGTATGAAGGATATTGTCAAAATTTTTCAATATTTCATTTGCTATTTTTTTATTTTTATTTTTATTTTTATTTATTTTTTATTTATTTATTTATTTATTATTATTATTATTATTATTATTTTGCTATTTTTCAAAGTAACAGCCGACATTTCTCATTTCATATAATAAGCTGTTGACAGACATTTTTATTCAAAAACAATTGTTTTTTAGACCAAAGGGGCGGTAGCCCAGAAGGGCTATTAGTTTCGAAGCAACATTTTGCGTTGTTTCACTATAAATGTTCGTTTCACTTTTCAAATTGTTGCCACCAAATATTATCGCCCTGTATAATATTCAAAGAAATTAAATATCTGCATGAATGTATGTATGTTTCTCGCATTGTGAAAAAACGACGGTACCTAGAGCCATCAAATTTTAAATAACGTAATCCTCCACCCGAACATGGTCACCTGAATGCCCGAATTTGTTTTATTATCTGTTTCATATTTTGTAAAATTTTAACGAATTTTTGATTAACAAACTCAACGATTTCAAAGCGAGCAACAGCTACACTGTATGGAAAATAGCATTTTTATCTCCAACACGCGAAACTGTCTATCAGATATTCTAAAGATATGCCGTTTTTGAATATTTTGTGATATTGCTTTTGAATTGAATTTTATGTGGTTTAAAAGAGAAATTCTCTGTCGAAATCATTCTAAAAATATGTAAACAAATTTATTCCCAAATATAACTTGTAACTCCAAGCTATTAAATTTTGAATTCCTTTCTTTACTACATCATTAATAGAGACAATGGAAACAAGCAAAAATAAATTCCTCCATTATTATAGTGGAAATTCTTGTTTTGTAGTATATACGACCGATCAACATGAATGAAAGGAATCGTTACCTTGCTGAATGAAATAAGCTTATTGTGTCAGAGGTGAACAATTTTTTTTAAGAATAAATACAAAGCATGTGTACATTTAGAGTTATCTCTTTACTAAGGCCAGCAGCTTCTGCAGCTCTCGCATTCCATTATTATTCTCGTTGCCTCCAGGGGAAGGCGTTAGGTGCAGATTTAAGAAATGTAAATGAAACCGAGTAGGTTTGCAGCAGCTATTCTACAACTTTTTTTTTTTTTTTGAAATCATCAGAGCTCTTTCATTCTACTTTTGCGCAAAGCAGATATTGACGTGAATCGAGCATATGGACATAATCATATGAACAAAGCATTTCGTCATTCCCTCGCCCTTTTTCTGGAACTATGGATAAAATGGCGCTATCCAATATTTTCTGTACTGTCTGAGTAAATACTGTCTATGTTTGTGAAAATAACATCTGCACAAAAGGCTCCCTTTGTGCGAAGTATTGTTTTGTTGACTATTTCTTGAAATTAGACTTTTTAGAGGCTTTGCTATATTTGCTTGGTCTTTGATTTTTTTTTTTTTTTTTTTTTTTTTTTTTTTTTTTTTGTATCGTGATTATCTACATTCTTTTTCACTACACAAAAACTAATTAAAAGAGTTTCTCCCCTGTTTGCTGCATCAACCAAGTCAATACACAGCTATGAAAATTTCATCTAACTTGTTTGTTTTCCGACACTTGCGTTTTTCAGGTTTATTTGCCAATATCAGTTACTAAATATTAGCAAAATGACTTTTTTCTCATGTATGTTATTTTTTTTCTTATGTATGTTACCGATCAATTATTTTAAAGCCTGCTTGTTTTGCAAAAAGTTATTCAAAATGTTATTATTCAAAAAACTCTGGTGCAGCAGCCTTTAGTGAGTCATGGCCTTTGATATCTGCTTTCTTGCTTTGATATCTGCTTTCTTGACCGTGGACTCCTGAGTATCGACAAGTGGGACCTCTGGGCGTTTAGTATCCAAGCGAACTAGGTACATATTTTATCAACCAACTCAAGAGAAGAAAGGCTGAGTCAACCTTGCCCAACCCGGGAATCGAACTCCGGACCTGAGGTACTGTTGAGCGACACCTAGCCACAGCAGCACTGGGCTTAAAAGGAGAAATAAATCTTCAAAAGTTTTAAAAAGGAACTTACATAAATGTTCGGACACTTTGAATAAACAGTATATATTTAATAAAAATTTGAAAATAGCGGGTCGTTCACTATTTCGTTGGATATTCTTTAGTTAAAATCATATTTTTCGTGCCGCCCAACCGGTATAGTGGTTAGCGTCGCTGACTGCTGTGCCGAAGGGCCCGAGTTTGAATCCCGAAGAAGGCATGGAGGTTTGTAAATATATAGTGTTCATGCGGCTTGAAGGCACTCTAAATGTACGGCGAGCCGAAAGTCCTCTCAAGAGGTTGGTGGGAAAGTAAAAAAGGTGGGAGACCCTCGGACCCATCCCCCCTGGGATGCTCTGCATCAAAATTGGGGGCGGAACTGAGCTAAATCGCACTGTAACCTATAAGGTGCTCAAGACTGCTGCCAACGAGAGGCGTATCTTGTGCTCCTTGGCACGTGGAATTTCGTGGGATTGGGCTGACTGTAGGTCAGACAAGTGAGCATTAGTAACAGTAACAACAACATGTTTTTATACGCTTTGGTTTGGATTCAACTAATTTTTGCGTGTAAAAAAATTCAACTAATTTTCTGTAATTCCTACGTAAGAAATGCTTTCAGTAGAGCTTTCGAAGAAGTATCATGTTACATTATTCTTTTCTTCAACTCACCCTATATGTGTTTCATAGAATTTAAATCCGGGGAATACGGAGAAGTTTCGATAACTTCCGGCAGTTATGTAATAAACACAAGCGTACATTCAAGGCCGTATGTCTAGGATCGTTATTTTGATAGCATTTCAGTACCTTTTGCATTCTAATTTTTCTTGCATATGCTTTCAGGTTTTCATTAAGAATATTTATATATTTATACCAATCCATATTATTTTCAATAAATACTAAATCTCTTATTCAGAAGGCAGCGCAATATGTTTTCGAATTCAATTCTTAACGTACAACAGACGAACTAACATGTGGCTTTTGCCACATATTAGTTCGTCTATCAAACCCAATACTATATTAAACTGACTTTTCTGCAAATATAACATTGTTCAAATATTACGAAGCATTGCTTACTATAGATTTTGAAAATGCCAAGTGTATTTTCCTTTTTTCTTGTTGACGAAGAATTTTTCCCTTGCTGATCGCCCATTGCATTCATGTGCCCTAAACGACTCTTCTAAAATCTTCAAGGTTAACTTTTATTTCAAACCATTTTCTAAATCTGTAACATTTTACAGTATTAATATTTTGGTCTTTTTTTGATTTTTCGGATACTAAATCTGCGATTCCTTGGTGTTTAACTTGGAATATTGTCCAGAATACAGAGAATTTTTAACAGTTCCATGCAATTTCCATCGTTTTATTGAATCTAAGGTTGTTAAATGTAATGTTCACTTCAGATATGAAACTATTAATATATTTAGTTAAACAAGTGATAATTTCCAAATGAAGGTGATCGTTCTTGTGATATATTTTCATTTAAAGAAAAATATTACAACAACAAACAATGGTTAGATCAAAACATCTCAACAAAAATTCGTAGTGACCAATTATTATGCGAATGATTTTGAAAAAAAAATCATTACATAATAACTTTTTTAAAAAAATAATTTTTCTACAAGGAATATTTTGATATTTATTATACAACAAGCAAAATAGAGAAAAAATAATATATTAGAAATGTGAAATTAAAGAATTAGACTAATTGAAGGTATTACATATTCTTTCTTTTTTATAGTAACTATTTTAGGAGGCTGGCTGCACCAGCGGCTAGTTAAGAACACATTCCTGCTTAATCTCTCGCGTATCAGAATAATATTTTTCTACCCGCTTAAAGAATGTTAATGCAGTATGCCTGAAGAAGCTTGATTTGAAATCTTCTAACGCTGGCTATCCTGACGTCTGTGTAATATTGACAGGTCTGATAGTGGAAGCTTGTTTTTTCGCTTTATTTTAATAAAAGCGAACTGAATTAAAGGCTGTTCAGACAATTTTAGACTGATTTCGGTGCCTTTAATTAATGTTCAAAATATAAAGAGTATTTTCTTAAATATTCGATCTCACAGTCTTGTATCTCGACTCTGCATCGACTCTTTAGTCTGCATTGTGATTTCTATGATAGAACTTTTCATAAGGTTTCCATTCTTTTTCGACTCCTTTTCAGGTTCATCGTGGTGGGTCTGTGCTTAGAAAGAGTTCTTTTAGAGAGACCAAAGCCCGTAAGAGTCCATAGGTGAAACGTCAGGGGACTTGGCAGGAATATGTTGAAAAGATATATATGCAATAGTCTTCATTTTTTTTTTTTTTTTTTCAAGGAGTGCAGTAGTACGTTTCAAAGTATGACTTGTTCCTTTGTCTCAGTGTAGTTTCACTCTTCACTCAGAAAGTCAGTGGGATAAAGAAACGGAATTTCTTCTGTTTTTATCCGACGTAAAGCATTCTCTTGATAGTATGTTGAGTTGATTTTAACGTTTTATTCCAATCTTCTTTTCAATTTCCCATTGTGAGAGAACTCTGTGACGATCATAATTTTTTTAGGTGAATCCATGCTTCATCCATGCTCACACGTATTTCAGTTTATCTCCCGATAACTAGTTTTCATACAGAGTTCTACAAATTACTCTGCGTTGAATCACATGCCTCGGCAAAAGCTGGGGAAAATTATGTTTTTTAACTTTTTTAAATTGTACGTCTTGTGTTATTCTTTTATTTATTGTTGCTAAAGAATATTTAAATATCTGCAATTGATTTTCTCTTGCTATTAATGTTTACTGTAACCATAGCTTGATTATCACCTAAGCCAGTGATCTTCAAGCTTTGTCGACTCATTGAACACTTAAAACTATAAGGGTTTTTAGAGAAACCCTGTCTTAACCCTTAGAAAAGTGTATCTTAAAATTTAAAGTAGTTAATCAATATATTACAGGTTCTTTAAAGATAATCAAAGAACATTATGGCATTTTTATTAAAAATTTTCAACATAAAATTAATGTAATTTACTCATTAATAGCATTAACTCGTCTTACAGGTGTCACCTACCCTTACATTATGTTTAGTAACAGGTGTGTGCTTGCATTTTTTATACAAACTCTCGAGGTTTAATTCTATTGATATTGTCGGAAGTCGCCTTTCATACTCTGTATCTAATTTGTTTCTTTATTTTATGTTGTCACATACGTTGGGAAATATTTTTCGCTTAAATTCGTTGTTCCAAATGGTATTAAAATGTTTATAGCTGTGTGAGAAACTTCTAGGTTTTCTCCAGGAATCTGAATTAAACCAAAATTTAGAAGCTGCTGTTGCTTAAATTAAATTTTAACGCCGAATCTATTGATATGTCGATAAGTTCTTCCTTTTTCTCATTGACAAGAGTTTTGAGTTATCGAACAGATTTTTCATCCAGCCATACTTTAGTTTTTTCATCCGGGAAATATTCTTTTATATCTTTTATAGTTTTCTTCAACTGAAAAAGGTGCTGCTTTATGTAATTTTTAACACTGTCGTTTAAATGTAAGTCATTTTTCATTAGAAAACTGTTTGGTTGTAGAGGCATTAGGCATTTTTGGAAACAGGCAAGACGAAATATTAGCAAACGTCTTCGCCGGGAATCAAACCATGGACCTTTGGAATACGCGCCCGGCGTGCAGACTACCACACCATGAAGGCATACCAAGAAGGCGGGAGAAATACCTTATATACTCCCCCCTTTTAAAGGGCGACTGGTTAGGGGACCCAATCGCCAAATCCTGGGTTATCCACCACCCTTTTAGTTCGGGGGCCACTGTGGAGACATTAGGCATTTTTGAAGCAGGCAAGATGAAAAATTAGCAACGCCTTTGCCAGAAATCGAACCGCGGACCTCTGGAATACGCGCCCAGCGTGCAGACTACCACACCGCGAAGGCATGCAAAGAAGGCGGGAGAAATACCTTATATGGTTTTGAAAAGTATTGCACGCCATTTTCTTTGACATACATCATACGTCGAAATTTGATTTTGATTTTTCGGAACCCCAGGGTTTGACTCGAGGAACCGCAGAACACAGTTCGAAGACCACTGACCTATGCCCTTGAATTTTGGGATTAAGACTTTAATGATTCCAAAATCATTCCTGTAGTCGTCCTCATAATGTGAGCATTGGGATCCGTTAAAAGGCCTAGAATGACGATTGGGTTAACTGCGCTTTACTGTAATAATCCCTTTTGTTATAAGACAGCGATAGTCAGCATTTAATCTCAAGTCTTACATCTACTAAAATATTTGTTTAGCAACACCAGTCCTTTGGATGTTATGCGTCAGAAGTACAGTTTTTAAACTCTCTCTATATGAGTGTATGTGTATGTGAGTCTCTATATGAGTGTATATCAGTGTATGTGTGCTATAAGTGTGCTGTACGTAAAATCCTTACTTCTAAAGTTTTTACAAGTTAATTTGCATCGGTTATGATTGCTTCTGAATCATAAGTATACCGGTGCAAGTGAAGCCACTGCTTGACCATCCTTTTTACCTTATCTGATGGACTGACGTCAAGATGGACGTTTGCCTCCTGAAATCCACATTCTTTAGATAAACTTGAGATCAGGGTCTTAGAAGCAATCGTATGAAATCATAGAGCATCAAACTCCAGTTGGCAAACTGATTTGCACAATGTAATACAATTTGATTTGCACAATGTAATACAAAAAATTGTGGTTATTTTTAATATTAAAAACTTTAAAAATAAACCTCGTTTGTATGTAGTTTGCAGTCATACCTGATTAAGACAACCTGAGGGCCTAGACAGATATTCTTTCAGACCCCCCCTAATCGTTTACCTTAATTGTTTCATAAGAGAAAAATAAGTTTGAGAGGAATGATACAATGATCTGGGGGTTCCTGAAATCCTAGGATCATAGGTTTGCCCTTTGTTTATCCTGGCTATAACTATGCTCCGTCTGTAGAATATTTCTAACATATCTACATTCGAAGCTATTAATTTTTAATTTACAAGATTGGATTAGAAAAAATCTGATGTGGACACCACATGATTTCCTTCTACAGCCTATTAAATTATAGACATTTTTTCCTTTTTTTTCATTTCCTCGAATTATTCTAACTTAATTAACCCATCTCTTGAGGCAAATTGAAATATGACATCAAAAATTGCAAATTTAGAAATTAAATTTTCCGTCCATTTTTGTTGTGAGGGAATCAAACTTCTGATAATTTCATTTTTTTCATAACGAGTGTAAAATTTTCCTAAATATACGTATAGGAATCGGGGGATCGCATTAAAACCTACATTTCGTTATTTGAAAAAGAAAAAAATTTTTTTTTCTTTTTAAATTCAACATTTTCCAAACATGAATATTTTCGTTATTTAAAACATTTCTGTAGTTGGAAGTATATGACTACGACCAATGATAGCAAAAATAAAGGCCGCATATAAGGATTTTAAAGTCGGGTAAGGAAGTGGGTACACTCACACATATATACGAGTATATATTACTTCAATCCTGCAGGTATAGCGTAGGACGGGTATAAAAATTTGCTTTTAATTTTTGCCTCTTATTATGTTTCTTTTTGTATATATATATATAATTACAAAACAATTCTTTTGAAAACAAAACACAAACATGTCTAGTATTTTCGCGCATTAAGCTGCAGAAAATTATCATTAAAGACATAAAGTAAGAAATTTAGAACTAATATTTCATAGAGACCATAAATTGAAATTCATAAGAGAGATTTCAATTAATTGCAAAGTTCCTCACCCCCCCTGGTGAAGTGACATTGAAGTTGATCGAATTCCTCTTCTGTTTTTGTTCATTTTTCATTAAATTTCATAAATTTTGGAAGAGAGATTTTGCTTGTTTGAAATGTTTTGGTTTTGACATTTTAAAATTCTTTGTTGTATTTATGCGGTTATTTGAAATTTATTATTTATGAATTTCAATTTTTGGTCTTTGTGAAATATTAGTTCTAAATTTCTTACTTTATGTCTTTCTACTGATTGCAATAAAAAAGTCACAAATGGGCGTTATAGTAGTCCCATATACAAAATTTCAACGTTCTATGGTTACTAATTTTATGCAAGACACAAACGTTCATACGTACAGACGTCACGAAAAAAATCTTTTTTCAGTCCATTTTACAAACAGTTTTGGGAAAACAGAGTTCTTTATTCGATCCGTACGTATGAACGTAATGCAAAGAAAATCGTCTAAATGAATTAGGAAACGGTCAAAATGGGTATTTCCGTTGAAATATGATACCCGAAATTCTTCACTATTGCAGTACTTCCTTTACTTCGTACAAGGAAGTAAACGGGAGCTTATGAAAACTTTGGTCCGCCCTGTTGACATGAGGCTGGCTACAACATCGTTGGGCACAAGTTAATCCAGAGAAGGCGTGGGTGTTTGCAAATGTATAATATCTTCGTAGAGGGGGCCACTTCAAATACCGTCGAGCAGCAAGTCCACTGGAGAATTTTATGGTAAAAGCAGGAGACTTGAAATACGTCTCCCACGGTTATCGGGTATTTTCCCTTCATTCTGCATGCCTTCATGTGGCGAGGGCATTGCACATTTTTCACGTTTCTGCATCCATGCAACCTAATGACTCTACACGGTATTCTTCATCAGAATTCGGATGAAGCTTGTCTCTTCTATAAGATACTCAAGGCTTTAACAAACAACAGGCTTTATCAGCGGCCGAGTAGTTAAGGCCGCTGAATACTGGAATTTCGACTCGGGTTTGAACCGGAAGCGAACGAACTGGCTGCATGGTTGGCTTTTGTGGATATTCCCACGTGTTGAAGTTTTCCTTAGGAAGTCGTCCACGAAGGCATCACTTCCCTTGATATATAGCTATAGTGCCTTGCATATTCAAATAATCTAACCTAACATTGCTAAAACAGATGCTATCCTCTTGTTCTTCGCAATGATAAAATTGTGAGGACAAGTGTAGATTATTTTCAGACTAGCAAGCTCCTGATTCTCTAACGAATCCAGTAACTGTTTAAATTAAAATGACGAACCAAAGTATCTGCGCCTTATCCAACGTTCAACCCTTGTTTTCAATCCTCATTGATATGTTTTGAATTAGTTTTCTGACGTGTTAATACTGATGTTAATTGAGGGCACGGAGAGAAATAAACTTTTGTGATTGCTCAGTGATCTCTCTCAGATTATTTTGATAACTCTCATTTTCGAAAACGTTACTTGTAAACGTAAGCATTGATCACCTGAGTGCGACCCGTCGCACACGTTTTTTTCTCTTTCCTCATCTTTTTTTCGTCGCTATTTTTTTTTTTTTTTTCCCTCTTCGCTTTTCTGAATCATATTAACCAAGATGCTGATTTCACTGCTGAAGTTGTAAATAATAACTAAAGTAACAATAAATAATGACTAAAATAGGCAGTTCATACCTTCAAGTTCATTCGTCTCATAAACTAATATCAAAAGCGTACGCAGAATGCAAATCATAACATTAGGTGATAATAACAAGGCTTATAACATCCTATTGATTGTGTGGTGTCTCTTCATGAGTCATAATTTCAAAGATCGTTTCGTTTCAGGAGTCAAGGTTGGGAGAGCATTAGAATTTCAAATCAAAACTTCAAGATTTCACAGAACATAGAAATAACATTTATTAACGATAAACTTAATGATATAGTATATTACTTCTGCCTATAGCGGCCATGAAAACATAATCAAGCATCAAAAAAAGGTATGACATGCGTCATTTTTCAAGTTCAAGTGTCAAGTGAAATATTTTTTTCATCGGCGCGCATCAAGAGCGCCACCTATCTACCGAAAAGACGGAACATACTCCGCCCCCGATGAACATTGGTTCATTACAACATTGTTATAAAGATCTTCAATTTTAGATTTAAACAAGTTTCCCAAACATTCAACAGTATATCATATAAAATAAAAATGCATAATGACAAATTTAAATTGAATAACATTAAATTTAGCACAAAATTTTACAAATAAAACATACTTACAATCTCTAGAAGGAAAACAAAATAATGAAACTGCTAAATTACCATAATCCACAATTGTGGTCCATTCTCTGAATCTGAAACATAATTGAATTAATAAAAGTAAAGACACAAATTATGAATATACAGTTAATGTTTTTTTTTTTTTTTTTTTTTTTTTTTTTTTTTTAGAGTCTTATTTACTCAATGGTAAGCGGGAAAGTTTATGTATTGGACGCTTCATTTTGCCCAATAAAGTTTTTAGTTTCACAACACGAACGTTTTCATCAGCACCAGGATATAGTTCAATTACTCGTCCAAGTCGCCACTTTAATGGAGGCAAATTTTCGTCCTTTATCAAGACTAAGTCATTGAGGGCTAAATTTGGTTTATCTCTCAACCATTTGGTACGCCCTTGTAATTGTGAAAGATAATCTCTAAACCAACGTTTCCAAAAGCTCTGGAAAATTTGCTGTGTCAATTTCCATCTTTCAGCAGAGGTTAGCATATTATTTGTAAGATCAGGTTCAGGAATTGCTGTTAATGTAGTCCCAATTAGGAAATGTCCAGGTGTTAAAGGATTAAAATCTTCAGGGTCAGATGAGATGGAAACTATTGGCTTGGAATTCAAACACGCCTCGATTTGTGTAATTAAGGTGTGAAATTCTTCGTATGTCAGAACCTGGGTCCCAATAGTCCGCTTTAAGTGAATCTTTATTTGTTTCACTCCAGCCTCCCAAAGGCCTCCAAAGTGAGAGGCAGCAGGAGGATTGAAGATCCATTGAATATTTTCACTGCTCAGGTAGTTTTGAAATGCTTCCTCAGAGGAAAGTGTAGCCATGTATCTTCTTAATTCTCGATCAGCCCCAACAAAGTTGGTTCCTCTATCTGAAAAGATTTTCTTGGGTTTTCCTCTGCGTGACACAAATCTTTTCAGAGATGCTAGGAATGCTTCAGTTGTTAGATCACTGACCACTTCTAGGTGAATGGCCTTTGTGGTGAAACATATGTAAAGGCAAACATAACATTTATATCTTGTTCCCCCTCTTCCTTTCCTAGCTTTAATTAAAAAGGGGCTTGCAAAATCTAGTCCTGTATTCGAGAATGTTCTATCCGGCAATACGCGAGAAGCAGGTAGGTTGCCCATTATCTGACTGGATGTGCTTGTTCGATTTTTAAAACATTTTATACATTTCCAAATTATTTTTCTTACAATTTCTCGGCCATTAACGATCCAATATTTCTGTCGCAGAGCAGATAATGTTAATGTGGCTCCTCCGTGAAGGTTCACTTCGTGAAAGTGTTTGACTATCAATTCAGTAACTTGGTGACTTTGGGGAAGAATGATTGGATACTTTGTGTTTTCTGAAAGATTCGAGTTACAGAGTCTACCACCGACTCTAAGGATTTCTTCTCTATCAAGAAAAGGATTTAATTTCAGGATTTTACTGCTGAGATTCAATTTCTTCCCTGCTTTCAAAAGTCTAATTTCTTCTAGATGTTCCTTACTTAATTCTTCCGATAATAATTTCTCAACTTTATTTAGAAGTGTAGTAACTTTACTACGTACAATAGCACGTTTCTTTTTCTCTTTTGCTAAATCATCCATTATGTTTCGTTTTCAAAGATCGATACCAAGAACAAATAAATCAAAATTCTTACCTTTCAAAAGGTAATTCCCCTTTTCACGGATTTCAGACACCAAAAAAAAATTTGTGTGTCTCTTCATGAGTCATAATTTCAAAGATCGTTTCGTTTCAGGAGTCAAGGTTGGGAGAGGATTAGAATTTCAAATCAAAACTTCACGATTTCACAGAACATAGAAATAACATTTATTAACGATAAACTTGATGATATAGTATATTACTTCCGCCTATAGCGTCCATGAAAACATAATCAAGCATCATAAAAAGGTATGACATGCGTCATTCTTCAAGTTCAAGCGTCAAGTGAAATATTTTTTCATCGGCGCGCATCAAGAGCGCCACCTATCTACCGAAAAGACGGAACAGACTGTATTAATAGAATCTTAAAATTCACAGTTTTAAATATATAAGAAATAACGTCTAAGCATCTTGTTTTCCAATATAAAATTTTTAAAACGGATTCCATTTTAAATCGCTTTACGAATAGTTCCCATCCGCAGCTTCAAAACAAAGGAAAATTAAACATTTTGATATTTTCCAGTATCCAAATCCAATGTTTTCAGATATTGAATTAGTATATTTATGTGCTAACAGTTCGTATAAACTATCTGAGTAAACATGCCTGAAGAGCAAAATAAATAAATAAATAAACAAGCAAACAAATATTTGGAACCTTTTTTGCAACTCGCAGCAGTAATAATTTTTACAGTCCGCATATTTTTTCATCAATTTGCATCCTAATTATAAATAGTATAGCGAATATAAAAAAAGTATGGCAACACTTAATACTCCATAAATGTAAACTTGGATCAGTTGAGTGCCCCCCACGTCACACATTTTTTTCTCTTTTCCTTTTCTAATATAAGGTTAAGAGAATTAATAACAATAATACAATCACATGAATGTTTTGTACATGATCTGCTTCATGTGAAATATTTGTAAAGTGAAATTTCCCTACAATTTGCAACCCCCCAAACTTCATTTTCTTATGCATACTAGTTAAACTATTTAGAGATCCGAAGGTTGACGAGATGATACACGTGTTCAAGCTTTATGTTTCACTCTACAAACATACGGTAGTCAGATTTGAAGCTCAGAGCGTGATAAAAGATTGTTTTACTTTTCACAATAAATACCTAACAGATAAGACTTGTGATAAAAAAATTATCAAAATGAGATAACTTATGCGTAGCATTCTCTCTTAAAAAAAAGCAGTGGATAAAAATTTAGTTTATTTATTCAAAGACTAAATTTCATATCATTTGTTTTACTACGAACTCATTCCAAAAAGGTTTTTCAATTCTTTTCCTCACAAAAATGCTCAGGATTTGCTTAAATAAAATTCTAAAATTCAGGTGAAAATGATTGTGCGCTCTTTATTTAATTTACTCTTTCTGATGATTGAGTTTTATAACTTCTCGAAGTTTATTGTTTTCAGTTAATGCGTAATATAACATCTTGACAAAATAAAATTCATAGGCACGACCTTCTGTAGGACGAAGATCGAACAGATGAAGAACAGAAAGTATCTAGCAGTAGCCCTTAGCAAGTATTGCCACTGAAACAAAACATAAGAATTTAATTTATTTTCTGTACGCCCTCGGGTGTAACCGACTTTTAGAATTTTGCCATTGCACAAAGTAAAAGATCTTTAATTTATCTTCGAAATTTATTGAATCTCTCATTTATTAACTGACTAAGCGATTTACGAGTAAAAGCAACCAACACACTTCTTATTAATTTGAATCTTTTTTAACACTTTTAAATAGTGTATTTAACTGATACAAATTAAAATATATTTAATTCATATAACATACTTATCGAACTGAAAACTTTTTATTATTATTCGCAACTATGTTTTAATTAATAAAAGACGTTTCGGACGCTATTGTAACCGTGAAAAATTTCGGGTAAAATATTTCAACGGAAATATCTATTTCGACCGGTCCGGTTTTTATTTTGACTATTTTTTCGTGACATCCGTACGTATGGACAGAATAAAAGTCTGTTTACCGGATTGTAAAATGGATTCGAAATCGATTTTTGCTTGACATCTGTACGTATGTATCTGGTATAACTAAAAATGATTAGCTGATGAACATCAAAATTTTGTATAGGAGACTGCTGTAACATCTAGCTGTGCACTTCCCTCTTTTATTACATTTGGCAATACCAAAAGCCATCCCCTTACCCGGCTTCAAAGTCTTTACCCAGGCTTTATTTTCGCTGTCGTTGGTCGTAGTCATACATTTCCTATTACAAATTACAGAAGTGTTTGAAATGAAGAAAATAATATTTAATAAATACCAAAATATTTTGGTAATATGAAATTAAAAAAAAATATTTTGCACAAATAATGACATCTAACTTTGAATCTGGTGTTTTTGTTTTTATATTTGAGGAAGTTTTACGCTCGTTATGAAAAAAAAAAAAAATTATAAGAAGTTTGGCTCCCATGCCACAAAAAGGGTGTACTCCAACTGCTCTAATGAAAATCCCCCCCGAGTCGAGCTATAGTCCAACTGCGCCAATCAAAATTTCTTCCCCCTACTGCCTACAGGGTTACAATTTAACTTTTCGAAGCCAATTGTAGCCAAGAGGGAAATAAAAATAAATAAATAGAATTACATATCACAAGTAAAAAATATCTAACAAGCAGGCTAATTACTTGAATAACAGTAATAAATGCGGGAGCTAACAAAGAAAATAAAAGGTATTGGTAAACATACATATTAGAATTCACAAACATCTTTCATTTATTATAATAATATCATAAATTAAATAATTATAAAGCATACAAATTATATTTTTAATAAATTACATCAATAATAGTCAAGATGTCTGAACTAGACTGGAACATTTAATAGAGTTAACTAGCGTACAAAAAATTATTCCATATCAAAGTGTGTTAAAATGTGCTAAAAATACTTTTTGTAAATTAAAGTAATCATGTAAATGTTTTCAGAAATTAAATTTAGTTAAATTTAAAAAAAGGCTTAGCATGAAATCTATTATAACAACATTACTATGCATTTGGAACACTGACGTATAAATTGTAAATAAATTTAAATTATTATGCTAAGAAGTTTTTTCTAAAATTTATCTAGAAGAAAGGAATTAGATAAACAGTACTGCAAATCAATATAGTCAATTAGGCCTCTCAATAAATAAAAGTTTATTTTTTTAACCAAAAATTAAAAATTGGGAATCAAAAGTTTGAGTAATATACTTGGAAATATCTGAACATATAATTAATTAGAAATGTATAATTAAATTAATAACAAGCTAATTAACAGTAACATTAAGCTTAATTTCATTCAATCTAAAACAAGCAATTGATCAGAAGCTCCGCATAACTGAAGTTTTAATGCTATTTTACGTAGATTTGCATATAAAATAAAAGCTGTACTTGTGAAACAAGTGAATAATGTACTGATAGTCAACAGGAATTAAAATACAGTGGTTAAAAACATGACTACTTGTCAAAAGGTATGCAAAGTTGCCATGGCTAGAGAAACTGAATGATTATAGAAAACTCATAGAGTTAAGCGCTACAGTGTGAAAAGAAAATTCTGGAATAAACATGTTAAGAAAATTAGATGGAGGAATAATCCTTAATTTATTGATATCCATATAAACTCTATGCTTTTGGAAAAATGTTACATAAAATTTGCACCGAGGTATCAATCACCAAAACTGAGGTAATTTCTTTCCTTATTTTTTCTTATTAGAGGGATTTGTAAAAAGATATGCTAAGGTAAAGGTGACAATTTTTGCAGTATTTTTAAAGAATAAATTAAAAAAGGAATTTTACTTCATGAACTGAAATTTTTACGCTACATTTTTACACAGTAAATAAGTACAAAGAAAAAAAAAAAAAAAAAAAGAGGCTGGGGGGATCACTGCCCTGCTAAAAATGCCCCGTAGAAACCCATAAAATTTTTTACGGGGAATTGGCCTACGGGTACCCGTACAGCTCTGTGGGTACCCGTAGGCCAAATCCCCGTAAAAACCCACAGACAGAAACCTGTACAACTGTACGGGTACCCGTAGGCCAAATCCCCGTAAAAACCCATAAAAAGAAACACGCACGGTTGTACAGGTACCCGTAGGCCAAATCCCCATAAAAACCCATAGAAAGAAACCCGTACGGTTGTACAGGTACCCGTAGGCCAAATCCCCGTAAACACCCATAGAAAGAAACACATACGGTTGTACGGGTACCCATAGGCCAAATACCCGTAAAAACCCATAAAAAGAAACCGGTACGTTTGTACGGGTACCCATAGGCCGAATACCCATAAAAACCCATAGAAAGAAACCTGTATGGCTGTATAGGTACCTGTAGGCGAAATACCCGTAAAAAACCTGTAAACGGAAACCCGTACGACTGTATGGTTACGAGTAGGCCAAATCTCTGTAGAACTGTAGGCACTATAAACAAAATCCCAGTAAAAACCCATAGCCAAAAATCAAAACTTTATATGCATATCCATTGGCCAAATTTCCATTAAAAAAATGGATATTCCGTAGGTCTATGCCTTGTAAAAACCAGTAAACAAAAGCATGTACACCTATACAGGCACCCATACACCAAATCCTGTAAAAACCACTACACAAAAATCCACAGACCAATAAAGGTACCTCTTGGAAAAATCGCTGGAAAAAACCCATAAACAGAACCAATAGCATTATACCATAGTGGAGTATCCATACATAGAATCGTACATAGAACGGGTATCCATATACAGAATCCCTATAAAAAACAATACACAAAAATAGAACTGTAAATCAAATTTCCATAAAAACATAAACCAGCAGAAGTACATAATTAGCACTGATGAAATGTACAGAACTAAATTGCGGAGAAAGCATGTAAAGTAATTTTAAATAAAACTCAATGCAAATAAATAAAAATTTTAAAATATCTAGAAGCCTACGAGCCCGTCCTTCTTAATGCACGTCAATATCTATAAACATATTACAAAATATTTGTATAAATTCTCTTTACAAAATTTTAAACTACCTTTATATAATTCTGAAAATAAAATGAATAGAAAGATAATAACCAAAGTCATGATTCACAACCATCGAATGATATATGTACATATATATATGTAAGAAAAATAAGGAATATGCAAAAGATTAAATTAGCAGCGTAAAATTAATTTTCCTTCTCTATTCTAAAAACAGTAATCTTTCTGCACTGCATCATTTGGAGATTAATTTATGTCATATGACTCTTACATAATTTGATGTTGTAAAAGAAACTAAAACTCAAACAGCCAATAGTAATTTTACAGTATTAACTATCAAAGACGAGTAAAAATGCATCGAGAACCAAAATTAACTCGGTCTGAATTAAGATTTCACCCTTAACGTAACGCATTTGCTTTTTACGCTTTGTATTAGCTGGATTGCAGTCTATCTGCTCCTTGTTTCTTACTACACATTTATCAAAAATGTTAATTTTTGGAATAGGCCATAAATAATGTGCCAACTTGTTTGTGGCTGCAACATATTTGCTGAAAGAAAAGTTGAATTAAATCTACCTCGACTACCAAATTTCTTATTCATTGTGGATTGGAGTTTCAACATCTCTAAGCCATCAAAATTCTTGCTGTTCATTACGGATTCAGCTGCTTGTATTCGACTACAGAATCTATTACATATATATATAATATCATTTCATTTGATGGTTGCGAATCATTACTTTGACTGTATATATATTATTGATTTCATTATAAATATATACATATAGTACTGTACCTCACTGCATATATTTGTATTTCAGTTCTTTAATTGGGAAATTAAACAATTGTATTTAATCACATCAGCTTGTTTAACAATTTGATACCTAATGAGAAATGTATTGCCAAAGGATGGTACTTTCTAGCATCTGCTGAAATTTTAAGTTACCTACAATGCACTAAACCAAATTAAAAAAACAAAGCTAGAAGAAACCCAAACAAGTTGAAGAAGAGAAACATTATTAACAAGCAAGCAAAAAGAATACGGGACTTGCAAATTAGAAACTTAACATAGAGTTCAAATTTAGCATACTTGCTATCCCCTTAAAGCTCGCTTACCAATGATAGTAACACCCTGCAGCTTATTATGACATGCATACACATAGATGTTTTGCGTGGAAGAAAGGATGAATCCAAGAATATAATGTAGTGAAGAAACAATAATATACAAACACTGTGTCGACCCCTTATTACAATACTTTGAATGTTACCTGTATCTCTCAAAAGATAAATGAAACATGAAGATAACATATAATAAACTTAATAGTACCCAAAATACAATAAATTATATTGCAACAAAATGAATTTTAAAAAATTTACAAGTTTCAACAAATACCAGTTCTTAACGCACAGTTCGGGAATTAAGAAAATATCTCATAGCGTATAATGTTTTATTCCGTATCTCACTTTTAGTGCTATATAATCTTCCACAGATTTTATATAAATAAAATCTATAACATAATGGGTATTTATAGTATATGTAGTTCTTGATGTAAAAAAGATAAACTTTCGTACTGTAAAAATTCCATCTATGTGAATAAGTATGAATATACTCATATACACATAATTATACTAAATAACTAATTTAATGAAACTAAATTCCTATAGAAAAATGGGGAAAGTGTAGAATCGCCCACTGCTTGGCGTGTTTTTAAGAATTGCACATACTCGGTATCCACGTACACATCGACCTATTTTCACTTAAAAAAACATCTCAGAATTGCACAAAAATGCCATTGTGCACTCCTTTGACTTTATTCATGTACACATCAACCTATTTTCACTTTAAAAGTCAAAAGAAAATTGACAAAAATCCAATTCCTTTTACTTTTGTACAAAGTGCCAAATAAATAAGTGGGCGATTCTGCACTTTACCTGAAAAAATATATAAAAATACTATTTACCTATATATATTAATAATTTACTATTACACAAGGTTTTTCATATATCATCTCAAGGGAACATAAATTTAATTAAAGCGATGCATTATTGGAATAAATTTGAGTCAGTGTTTTAGGTGCAAGTTATTTAGATTTCTATTGTAGAAAGAATACTTGAAATAATGTATAGAAATATTATTTTGAACCATAAAAATTCTCAATAGTAAAATTTAAAGTACTGAAAAGGTAGCTATTGTTTTTGACAGTAGATTATATAATATAAAAATACCTCATGCTGAGCATTTTCTGAAATTACAATGCTAAATGAAATTGATATAGTGCAGTATTTAGCAATAATAACTTCTTGTAAACAAATTTGGCTATATTCACTTAATTGTAATGACAGTAATTTTAACTGCATTTGTATAAGGCTGTACAGAAGATTTATTTATATGGGTTTTCATCCGCAGAGAACAACCAGATTCTCTGTGGAAGTGCTTCCGAAAATAATGTTTAAATTTTACTCTAACTATATCTGAAAGCAATGCTATAACAGTGCCCTTATAAGACTCATGATCCGAAAAGCTTTGGTTTTAATTGTCTCGTAAAAACTTTCAATTACTTCTGCAAAATTCATACCCACGTAAAAATTACTACACCGAAGTCAATTGATTATACAGCAAAACGTTCCTAAAACAATCAACTCCACAATTTGAGATAATGCAAGTTTCCTGTAGCCTGACAAAACTATGAATGATTTTTAAGTCCTGTTATTTAATTATTGTCCTGACAAATGTGCCATTATCAGAGGTGGTCATTTAAGAAAATAACCACTATATGAGGTTTCAACTAAATGTAATTTTTTTCAAATAAATAATTCACTTTTTATACTCCCAAGACTAGTACATTTAATATTACATAAATCTTATTCACAAATCTATTTCTATTTCAAAAGCAATTTATGAAAAACACATTTGAAATTTTCTTCATCAAACTAATAATAATGAAAATTAAAGCATGCATAAAAATGATTATATGTGTTTTAACAAAATATTTAATGTAAAAATGTGGTTCTAGTCTCATACTTGTAAAGAAAAATAGACCAAAAAGAAAAAACAATGTAAGCTACTATGATCATCTAAATTTTCACATAATTTTAGTAGTGGAAAAAAGATTCCTTAAGCTTGGTATGTCTTGTCTACCCCATTCAATAAGTAATAAACACATTAAATACTTCAATGTTTATTTCATTAATAAAACTTACCTTTTTTGCTCGCGAAGTATAATTAGTACATTTTTTAAAACATAAAAAAACATTCTTTTTGCTCGGCCACATCACATTAGTCGAAAAATTCAAAATTGAATCATGCAAGATCATTTTTAAGTAAGGTATGCTCAAATTTATTAGTACATAATATTCAAATGATAAAGCATCTACATGAACAAGCTTTAAAAAAGTATTTCTAAACTGTAATCAAAAAAATAAATTTTCCAAAATATACAATTTCAGTAGAATGCAAAAACTATATTTCTGCATCTGATCATGAACCAAATTATCAAGTATCAAGTCTGAAATTATCACTTTTCAGTCTTTAAGCACATTGTTTTTCAGGATAAAAGTAAAGATGGAAAATCAATTTCACGCTCAGAAACTCCATTTCACAACTAGTCAGTTATCAGCAACGTTCTCTCAAACATTAGACACGATTACACGTGCACGGCTTTAGTGGTATATTCATAGTCAGTGCTGGTATTTTATTATTTATTACTAATTTCTAAACAGTAAAACATAGTAAAATTTGTAATACAGTAAATCCTAGTAAATAATATATTGCATTACTACAACCACGAAGAAAATAACACCACCATCACACAACAATAACTTGCGCGGCGCCATATTGCTTGTTTGGGAAACTTCTGAGAGTGAGAGAGGAAGGGCGAATTTTTTTCTTCACGTCAGCGTTAACAGGGAGAAAAGTTTTGCGATTGTGAATGAACTTGTTCGCGTTAAAGAGATGTTGGTTGATACCGGTGTTTATTTGTAATATCATAAATGTAAGTGCTTATGTGTGTGTATTCAGAGAACCAACTCGTAGCAAAAACCACCTCCCTAAGACGACCGCCTCTGAAAGAAACCAGTATTTCTGAAAACATAAGTAGACTTTGGTATTGAATATTCCCTCTGTAAGGCGACCATTCACAAAGAAAATTCTGCAAGTGTGTCTGGTCGCCTTAGAGAGATTCATTCCGTAGACGCAATCTCCCTAAGACGACCACCTCTAAAAGATAAACGTATCTCTGAGAACGTGAGTATCTATTGGTATTGAGCATCACCTCTCTAAGGCGACCACTTGCAAAGATGAACTTTTATTTGCGGCTGGTCGCCTTGGAGAGACCTCGTTGTGTGTGGTGTATATGATTACTGTTATTGTTTCCGAAAAAAAAATTTAAATAAAAAAATAGCATATTTAGTAAAAACCCTCTCTAAAACGACCGCCTGCGTTTACAGGTTACTCTGGTGGTCTTAAAGAGATCATATTTTCATTCTGTTAATTTTATTGTTTACAAGAAGTATATTAACGTCAGATAAAAAAATAGCACAAACCCATATAAACCAACAGAAGATTTATTATTATATTGATACCAGTAAGAAAACCAGCAAAAGTCAATATAAACCTATACAAACCAGTACAAAGTTCTGCCATTGAATGTTGGTTGTATGGGTGTCAATTGATACCAGTAAGAAAAACCCACAGAGATCAATAGAAACCAGTAAAAGTCAATAGAGACCATCAAAAATTCTATAGGTACCAATAGAAAGTTTTACTGGTTTCTATGGGTCATTTTGAAACCAGTAAAAAAAACCCACAGAGACCAACAGAAACCAGTAAAAGTCAATAAAAACCCATAAAATCTTATGGGTACCCATAAAAAGTTTTACTGGTTTCTATGGGGCATTTTTAGTAGGGTGGGACTGGAAACTCGGGTCGAACTACCAATGTTTAGTGACTTTTCTGCTTGATCGTAAGACCTTTTGAAATTAGGCTGAACAATATATTAAAGAAAATAGAAGATACAGCACACGTAAGAACAAAAGTGGGCTGAATTAGAGAGTTACATGTTTAATGAATGAGTTAAACTTACCTGTATGCCATTATGAAATATTAGGAATGTAGCATAAAAGCATGAGTGAAGAAGGCAATGGCAATATAAATCATTGTAATCTAAATGTATAACATTATCAGTATCAGCTATTAATTTCAATACTGCTGAAAAAATTATAAATGGATGATGTTATAAATCATATGAACTCATTGCATTATAAATTGCAACAGTTAGAAATATTATTAGCGTGATTTAGCGACCATCTTTGTTAACAAATAATTTCAAGTAATTAATTTTACAAATAATTCAGCCTGAAGGTTAGAAAATAAGCTACATGCTGAAGATTAAGCTTTGCCTATGTGTTAGAAACATCTTCTGTCAATTAGAGGTGTGATGCAAGAATTTGTAAAAATTATCAATTAAATATAAATTGGCATAAATACAATACAAAGTATATAAATTCTACATACATGAAAACTTGAGTACAGTGCAACAATATGTGAAAAAGAAATGGATTAAAAGGGAACTGAAAATCCAGGATATGAATATGAGGGAGTTTAAATTTTTTTTGGGGGTTAATTATGAAAATTCTGCTGACGCTCATAATTATTAATTAAATGTGTATTAGAAATTAAATGTATGCCAAAGTACATCAGGTGGAAAACTGAATAAATATTTAAACGTTTCTAGTATTAAAATATGGAATTTGTAACAAAGTTAAGTTAAATAACCTTAAAATAACTTCAATGACTAAAAATGGAAAGCTTAATACAGGAATATATTGCAATAATATTAGTGTGAATTTAGAACGACTTAAGAAGTCCAATTTTTAGATTTAATACAGAGAATTTTTTAAATTAAATTAGAACTGTTTACCTAAAATGGTAAATTTGAAAGTTAAAACCATTCTGCTATCTAAGAAGATTTGTAAATATTTATCTAGACAAGAAACTTATTTAAGGTGAGCTACAAATCCGGTATTTTATAGGTTGATTATGTATCAGTTTTGTGTATGTCATTAATCTATCAATTTTACTATTCAAAATATATATCAGCGACTAAAATCTACAACTTGGAAAGTTTTTAATTCTTACAGAGAATAAAAAAGATCTGGCTCATCATTCCTTTAAGCATCATAAAACTTTAAAATGAGTGTAAAAGAAATTTATTTTTACTTTAGCACACGCCAGACTTTAAATTAATATTTGTTTTGCATGCACAATTTTTACAATATTGATAAATGTAAATAAAGGCTTGCAGTCTCAATAGAATGTCCCATTAATGGCGATAAATGACTTTTTGTAGCACCCAATCTTCTTGGGAAAGAAATAGGGGACAGGAAACGACGCGCATTTCGTGGATTAGATAAGCGGGGGACGGGGATCTTCGATCAAATTTGGCGCATTTCGTATCCTACCCACAAAAATTGTCCGGGATATTTAATTGCAGAACTTACAATTTTGGATGTCATTTTCAATTTGCCTTGAGTCATCAGTTAATTAATTTAGAATAATTCGAAGAAATAAGTTTAAATAAAGTGCAGTAAAAAATATGTATGATTTAATAGGCCGTACAAGGAAGTCATGTGCTATCCACATTGAATTTCTTTAATATGATTTTTACATTCGAAATATTTTTAACATTTTGAATTTTTTTATTTATTTATTTATTTATTTATTTATTTTTTTTATTTTATTGAAACCCGCCTTTAGGATGTTAGATTGTAATCTGAAGTTTTCAGGTGGTAGTTTTTTTAATTATTATATCTGTAATTTAATAAGGAGATTGTGCATTGTGAAGCAGTAATAAGCTTTGTAAAAATAAGATATTACTAACATAATTTGTATAATAAGCAATGAGAGGATAATCTCGTATGTATATAAATGCATTTAGAAATCTATTTAATTTCGTATAAATAATGTAGGTAGTTGGTTAATTTTTTCTCTCCGTGAAAAGCTTAATTATTCAGAACATTTTAATATGATTCTTTCTCATCTCAATGCATTTCTTTAGATAATGTACCCATTGTCCAGAATATTGCCGAAAATCATCTTTCGGCTATTATCCAGCTATTTCCAGATTGCTTTAATATCGTCATCTCAATCCTCGTAGACTTTTCAATGTGTATGCGTTTTGATTCTCAGGAGAGCCGGAAATTTTTGCACGTTCCAAATCAGAAAATGCAATGGAGCTTTAGCCAGATTGTTTCGCGAAGCTCCGATGGATAGGATTATTGTAACATAAACTTTCAAAAACCGGAAATACATTATGCGGAATCAGAAAATTTGAATGCAACTTTGTTCAAAAGAACCAACTTGATTCCTGAGGTTCCAACGGATAGGATTATCGAAGCCTTGATATTCAGGAGAAGCCGGAAATCAGCTGGTGGATCAAAGATTCAATAAATTGAGAGTTTCAACCAGATTAATTCCTATGGCCTCTGTGGATAATCTTTATCGAGAATAATCATGAATTTAGGATAATAATGGATTAATAATTTAATTTATCATGAATAATTCCATCTAAGGAAATGCATCAATATTAGCTCATAACTAAAAAAATTTAAATAACTAAGCTTTGTAGAGAAGAAATATTATCCAATAAGTCAAAACGACCTTCGACCATGTCAGCGGAAGAATGCGAAACTTTTATTTAAATGACATTTAAATACCTTGTTGCGAGAAAAATTTAAATGAATGCCGTTAGTGGAATTCAGATGCAGTTTAAACAATGAATATTCTAACTTGTCAAAAAAGCCGTGTTGGCACTTTTACCATTTGCAGGTATATGAAACAGGGATCTCAGTTGTATGTGTCGAGGGGGAAAAAAAAAAAGCAACGACAAGAGAATTCAAATTTCATTCGTAAAGTCTTATCAAGTATATCTGCAATAATAAAAAGCAGTACCACTCAATCTCATTAAAATTTTAATTTAAAAATACTGTTTGAATACTTTATTTTAAAAACATTTGGGTTAATTTTTAAATTACTTTTTGAGGCAAATAAATATTATTTGTGAAAGCAAAAAAAAAAGGGGGGGAGTCTAAAGTTCAGATTTCAACTCATTGGCGATCGCCCAATTTCCGACCGCCAAGGATTTGTTAAGGTTTTTTACGCATTGGGTGAGCTCGCAATCCACCGGTCTGCATGGACCTTCGGTCTGCTGTTGTCCTCACTCAATGCTAAACCCATTTCTTTTTGTCTTTTTAGCTATGTTAAGCATAATTTTCTTCATACTTGCGCCATATGCAGTTCAACAGTAAAATTACAAAAATTTTAAAAGCAACATATCAGCGTATATTTTGAACTCAGTATGCAGTGTTAAGTTGTTGGCACAAACATTTATTTATATTTTTTTCCCAAGTCTAATCTCAGTTCATCATATCAGTGTTCAGTTTTCTTAGAAAAATGGCTTGCAAAACATTTTTTTTTAAATCTTTTTATAATTAACGATTTGTGTGTTAACTTTATTTATTAAATATCACGTTCTTCGCACATAAAATTCCATTCCACACACACATACAATTCAATTCAACAGCGAAGTCACAAAATATTTAAAAATCATAGATATAGTAATACTAATAGATGGAGCACGTTACTCTCTACAAGCATGTACTATTTTTGATCCCAATAAATGTCTGCGGCATTAGCCATTGAGAGTGGCAAGAAGTACTCTGATAATGTGTTTAATCTGCATGGTTTTTTGTTTTGTTTTGTTCCTAGTAATTATTATTTTCAATTACTGCATATGAAACATTGTTTTATTTACTAGTTTTGTTAGTTTCTTCCGTGCTGAAGTCTTGCGTTGCTTATAATTGTACCCACCATTTTTAAAAAGAAAACGGCATAGCTTGTCATAAAAAATTATGATGAGCAAGAATTTCATTAGTGATATTTTAATAATTTTTGAAAAAGATTAATGATATTTTACACCTTTTTTCCTCGTTGCGGGTCAAATATTAATTGTCACAAGTAACAATTATCTAAAATTTTTGTAAAGTTGGACTTTTGCCCCAAATTTGTTTTTATTAGTCCAAAGGGATTTGAATCCCGAAGGACTATTAGTTTCGTTTTGGCATTTTGCGTCGGACTCATAAATGTCGGTTCACTTTTCAAACTGTTGCCACAAAATGTTAGAGTCCTGCATTATATTTGAAGAAATTAAATAATGAAAAATCTGCATAAATGTATGTATATTTCTCGTGATAAAACAACGGTACATAGAGTCATCGAATTTTGAATAACGTAATCCTCCAACGAATATGAGCATGTGGAAGACCAAATTTGAAATTTGAAATTTGTTTTATGATCGATTTCCTATTTTTTAAAACTTTGACGAATTTTTGATTAACAAACTCAAGGATTTCAAAGCGAGCAATGGCAACGTTGTGCAGAAAAAACGGTACTTTTCCGTTTTGCCGGCGCAAGCGATAAAGTCGCCAATAATGGTACAACGGATGCCAAACGAATATTCTCGCTGGTAACCTTTTACGCCTCATTTTCAAAACAAGTCGCAGCTTTTTCTTACCAGATTGATTGTTTCTTTCAATACTGGCATATAGTTACATAGAATTTTTACCAGATATATCAGTTTTGTGTCTAAGGCCATTTTCGGTAATTACGTCAATTAGGATGCAATCACAGCTCTTACCCGAAGCCGAAAATATAGAAAAGGAAAGTCAAGGGTTAAATTTATCAATTCTAATGAGAATGCATTAGTGAAGTAAAGCACTGCAGTTTTACATAATTTCTAAATAAGCTATTCGTACGCATTGAAATATTTCTTGCATTTTAACTTGTGTTCCAAATTAAGATTTAACTTGAAATTAGTGTAGATAATTACTGATAGAATTAGATTTTTGTAGAGTAGTTTACGTGAGATGAGATCGTTTGGGGTCACATGATATGAACCGGAGACTTAGGATGTTGAACCATGAAAGCATAGTAAATTCTTAAATTAATGTCTTTTTACAAATTTATTGCCTTTATTTATTGTCTTTTTATAAAGTTTTAAGCGATATTAAAATGTTTATGCCTTCAAAAAAAAATTCTTAGAACTAAAATTTTTTTAATATTTTTTATGTGTATACTGTATGTTGTCGCCAATAAAGTCTGCTTGGCGAGATTTGCGCCGGCGAAACGGAAAAGTACCGAAAAAACATTTTTATCTCTAGCGCGTGAGTCTCTGTATCGGAAATTCTAAAGATATGCTCGTTTTAAAACTATTTTGCGATATTGCTGTTGCACTGGATCTTATGGTTTAAGTGCGAGGAACATGATATTTAATAAAGAAAGGTAACACACAAAATGTTAAAAAACGCCCCTTTGGACGTAATTTAAAATCTGAAACATTTCAGATTTTTTTTTTATTAAATTATTAATATTGTATATATTTTGCATGTTTCGGTAATGTTAACCCTGTAGAATAAAAATAGGTCTTAAAAACAAAAACGACTCGTGCTTTCAATTGATGCCCAGATTTGAAGCAAGAATATATAGTGTATAACAATACTATAATTGCCGGAATCGGTATTAATTACACAACGAGTGATCTCTTATTATTACTATAGATCTATTATTACTAAAATTACTCTATTATTCTCTTATTATTTATTATTACTCTATTATTTCTAAAATAGCATATCTTTAGAATTTGCGATATACAATCTCGTGCACTGGATGTTTAAAATAATAATGATGGATGATAAAAATGTTTCATTCCGTGCAGTGTTGCTCTCTCTTTCAAATTCTTGAGTTAGCTAATCAAAATCCATCAAATTCATCAAAATTTCTCAAAAAATTCATCAAAATTTTACAAAATATGAAATTTAAACATGTTCCGGTGGAGGACTACCGTATTCAAAATTTAATGCCTCTAGGCACAGTCATTTTTTCAAAATGCGACTAACATGCATACGCGCAGATCCTTCATTATTTAACTTCTTTTAAAATAATACTAAGCGATAATATTTAGTGGGAACAATATGAAAAGTTATATAACCGTTTATTAAACTCCAATTATTCAAGTTCATGAAATATTATTGATCTTACAGATAATTAAGATTATTTAAATTATTCAGCTTTGTTAATTAATTGTTCACGATTAAAATCTGTGTACATTGGAAAAAGTTTTGATATAAGTAACTTTTAATGCGATTAAAAAATTTTTAAAGTGATTAAACAGATTGCATAAAAGTTCAGTTTATTATCTTTTTAATCTGCGGCCTTTATTATATTTTACGAGATAAGCACACTATCGGTAAGCTTTTTTATACATGGTTTTGTTTTACGTATACGTTATTAAAAAGTAATCTCATAATTTTCAGAAAAACCTGCGTCGAAATCTTTCAAAACGTGCAGAACTTTTTCTCTTGAATTAACACCATTTATTTATTTTTTCCTTTAAAATTCTGTTTGAAAAATATTAAGCTAAAATTTAATTTAGTGTAGTGTAGAGTGTAAAATATATTTATTATTAAAATATTATGATTAAAATTATCGATTACTTTGCTTACAATTAGTACTATTTCAATAAGTACAAATTAGTACTATTTATTTAAAATGGAAATAATGAAATCGCGTGAAAAAGATTTGTATTTCATCTCTCTTCGGTACGTGCTGTGTTGCCAACTTATTTGTTTTCTATTTTTTGATGAATTTTAACTTCAAAATTTTATTTTAAAATTTTCTGCGTATAATTTAAACGTTACAGTCATTTTACGTATTTTTATTATTGCTTATTAATTAATTTCTGAAGATTAGGCATTCTTGCATTTTTAATATTAGACAGTAAAATCTGTGTATTTAAGTACGAAAACTTTTGAGCAGTCATATTTCATTGAAAACACGTTTACTTCCTAGGGGGCGATCCTGTTGCTGATTCCGAAAGAATTCGAATTCTATCAACTCCTGGCGCCGCCAGGAGTGAAAGCAGCCCCGTTGTGGAATCAGAACAAGGAGAGCGGCAGCAGTGCTCATCTTTCAATTATGCATCAAGATCAACGAATACCAGTTTGCGACGGAAATCGTCACAAGATAAAAGGAGTGACGAACTCCAACACGATGACCGAGCATTTTACAATATGGGATTTTCATTGTCACCTTCTGACCTTGAACGAGGCTGGAAACATCGAAGGTCCAGCATGAACGGCAGCGTCTGCTCTAATAGTTTACGTCGAACGAAGAGCGAATCTCGAATATCCATTCATAGATTTCCGATAGATAATTCATACATCAATAAAAAATATGGGGTATTACCGTCAGAAACTATATCCCAAAAGGTAACTTTCACTCTGTTTTCTTCCAAATTAATCGTGAATTATTTTTCCTTGTTGTGAGAGAATTTAATAAAATTAATTTTTGTTTTAAGATAATTAAATATCTGTGAACAGCTGTCTGTCAGGTCTAGTATATGTATCGAATTGTAATGTGTACCTGAAGTTCGTATATCATAGAAGCTAAAGTGCTTGATAAGTAAAGAAATTCCAGTTTTTCTTTAAGGAGGAAAAAAAAAATCTACTATATTTTTATTCCATGAAGTATTAATTATTTCAACTGTCGTGTGCCATGTATGTTTAGAAAGATATAATTCGAAGAAGTTTTGGTGAAAAGCTTGCGCAGTGACCGTTTGAATGTTTACACAATCGTGCCGCGAAATTTAATTTGCTGTCAAGGAATAATTTTAAATCGCTTCATAATGTGAATAACTATAGAAATCATTCAATTGGAAAAGAATTTAAATTTGAATTTTTGATATGATTTTTTTATGGCAGTTTTAAATGTACTGTACCAGACGTGCTGTGATCTGCTAGACTCAGCTCATGCTATTTTTAGCTCACTGTGAGTTGGGAAGTGTGCCACAAAATAAATAGAAAGTGGTAAGCATTTAATTTTGAATCAGATTTATGTATTCTAAGTAGCATTAAATTTGTGGGCTTGTTTTGATTATGTCAGACAAGTGAGATTAGACACGACAAACAGAATTAATCCTGACCAAGTTTCTTACTGACAACCATAATGAATCGTTTTAAAAAAAATATTAGAAAGACTGTGTACAAATATTTCTCACCTGCCTGTATAAATCTTCTGAATAAATTAAGGTATTTGTTACTCTTAAACATTTCCATTCATTCATTTAAAAGTACTTTTATGAAACAACATTTATATACTTAAATTCTGGATTTTCTAAGCATTTTAATTAAATTATATATATATATAAAGATGAGATAAAATTGTCACATGTTTATATTATACTTCAGTTTAAAATTTACTGTTTATTCCAAATGTTTTAGATGCAAACTGATTTCTAAATATCAGTTATATTAAAAGTTTATATTAATATTTCATTTATGTTTTGGGCTTAATACACACAATTAATCAAATATTTTCATTTTCAATTAAGGAAAGCTCTTTTTTTTTTTAAATACATTCTCAGCTTTCCTCCTCCCATCTGTATAAGAAAAATGTATTTTAAATTCTTAAGACAAGCATCAAATAAAATACTTTAGTAAATAAATAATAATTGGGATAATAATACCAATAAAAGAGTCCAATTGAAAATTACTTATTGGTTCATATGCATCACTCCAAACTGTTACTAAAATATTGAGGTTCGATAACATAATTAGGATTTAGAATAACATAATCATCATTTATTAATAATAATAATAAGTAAAAATGTTTCATATATTTCCAAAGAAGTGAAATTATGAATTTTTCAAAAAACTGATCATTTTATATTTATATATATATATATATATATTCTTTTTATTAGGCTGCGAACTATGTGCGATCACGATGTGCCTGCAGTTTGACCTGCTTCATATCTTTCATCACTTCTGTTTTGCCAGTTCTATCATGGTTACCTAAATATAAACTTGAATATCTGCTGCCAGATGTAATATCTGGCTTTACTATAGCTATCCTACATATACCTCAAGGTGATTCTTTTATTAGCATAACTTCTTATAGTTGCCAAATTTTTTTGTTGTTCTCTTTTTATTATTTTTGTAAAAAAAGAAAAAGAAAAAACCTGGAGAAGTAGGATTTTATATATATTGTATACTAATTAGATGCAATTAGTTGTTACTTAAATTGCTGAATTTTTCCCATTTATTGTACCAATACATTTAAAAATTTTTTATTAATTGCTTTGCATTATAAGCATATTTGTGAAGCTATATTCAATGAAAGATTTATCAGATTCATTATAAAAAATGGTGTACTGTGCTGGTTAAATAATGTGCACCAACTTGAATTTTTAAATGTGTAAAATTCAGTCCATTGATTGATAGTTTCTATGAAAAGCACCTCAAAGCCAAAATGACAGAAGTCCACTTTCTTCTAGTTCTGTTCTTAAATTTAGGTGGCAACAATAGAAACTGAAGAAGTTAGACCTCTTTATTTTTGTTACTTAAAATGCATTCAGACTGTATAAGGTTGAATTGCAACAGTTATGAAAAGTATATAATATTTTAAGCCATGTGTTTCAAAAAATACTTCTTAATGATAGTTGAAGTACATTTTAAATTGGTATCAAGAAAATCTGTATTATGGATATTTGATCACATTTTATCATTTATATAGATAGTACTGGGAAAAGTGTGATCTTATGTATTCCTGCTTCACATCATTTATCAGTTTAATTTCTTTTAGTAATTAAAAACTATTTTCTATATTTTTATTGCTTGCCAACAATTTCAAAATAATCATGTTAAAGAAATCTAGATTGTTCCTGTAATGAAGTTTCATGTTTTGAATCATGGAACATTATTATTATTATATTAGCAGTTATGATTCAACTGTTTTTGCAATAATCATAATCTTTTTCAGTATTTTTAGAATCTTCAAAAGTTTTGTCAGGTACTTTTTTAGGGATGTTAATTGTTAAATTCGAACTCTTAATAAATAACTATAATTTAGAATATGGAGTTATACTCCTGATTGTATGCTTTAACATATTAGTACAGTATATTCATTATAAGACTACTGCTTTACTTTTAGGTATGGCTTATGGAGTCTTGGCAGCTCTGCGACCAGAAAATGGATTATATGTTTCATTTTTTCCTGTAATTATTTATTTTCTTCTTGGTACATCAAGACATATTTCAATAGGTAAGACCAATTGTTGAAAAATATTTTTATCCATGTGTTCCTAAATGAACTAAATTTAGATCAGATCTCTTTTATAATTAGTTGTGATTAAATAATTTTAAGAAGTCTTTAAACATTCAAATAAGAGTAAGATATGTGCCTGTGAAGAGTATAAAAAGTAAAAAAATAAATTATAAGTTACTGAAGTTCCACAAAGTCTTGTAAAGAACAATATAAATATATTGCATAAATATATTCAATCCTGAAAAGCTAAGAGTATGGAAAATAGGGGGGTTGAAATTTGGTAGTATTATCGTCATTTATTAGATAGGAAGTATATCCTGTCGTCTGGCCAGAAGCCTTTCCTGAAACTTCCATTTATGAATCTTCTACATCTATTACCATACAGTTTGGCTGCTGCAACCATGCATGCAAATGTGAATGCACCATTCAGACTGTTTTATACATGAAATATGGAGGATGGGCATGGATCATGCAGTTGGGATTTTTTTTCTTTATTTATTTTTCCATGTTTATTTTTGCAGCATTCAAAGACCACAGAGTTAAGATAAAAATTACTTTTAAGTAATCTGAGCTAAACTATAATCATAATTTGTAATTAGCTGTTTTGTTACATTGTGTTTAATTTTGTCCATTTATTTTTTCATTCATATATTGATAAAATAAGAGTGTCTTTGAAACTTAATTTTATTATATAGGCATAATTTAATAATAAATTGCAGTTGTATAACAGTTTTTAAGTAATTAAAAACTATTGTTAATTTTTATATTTTATTGTGCAATTTTTATTATGGTATTAGTGTAATGAATTCTAATAATATTATTATAATACTTTTACGATAGTAAATAATTATTATATATACGAGGGTTGGGACAAAAGTCATGGCAACTATTTTTTCGTGTAGATATGTGAACGGATCACAAAACGTATATGTGTTGTGTGGAAGTTCTGCAGGCATAGTGTGTATGTAGAACAACAGATGGCTCTGTGGTAGTGAGGGCTCTGAAATCAGTCGGTTGGTGAGCATCATGCGAGATGGAAGTAACCCGTGTTGAGCAGGGCACTTACATCAAAATAGCCGTTCTCCGAGGGAGAAATGCCATGGAATGTCACAGTGAATTAGTAGAAGCCCTTGGGAAGAATGCCCTACCATATCGTACAATAGCACGCTGGGTAGGAAAGTTTCAGCAAGGACGTGTGTCAACCAGTGATGAGCAACGTTCGGGATGATCCGTGAGTGTGCGGACCGTCTTGGCACATGCCATCATTGAGCACCTCATGGATGAAGACAGACAATGAACGTTACTGGAGTTAGAGAGGGCAAGTGGCATCGAGAAATGCACCGTCAACAGGATATTGCGTAATGAGCTACAGCTATGCAAAATTGCTTCGCGGTGGGTACCACACGCACTGATAGAAGTTCAAAGGTGGGTGCGCTATGCAATATGCTCTGACCACTCTGAATGCTGGGTACAGCACGACGATCAATTCCTGTCACGAATAATCTCCAGCGATTAATTTTGGTCCAGGGCATACGAACCAGAACTGAAACATCAGTCCGCGGAGTGGCGACATCCTAGATCACCAAGACAGCAGAAAGTCTGCCTCAGTCAAATTGATGGTGATCGTCGCGTATGATGTCAGGTGTGTCATTGTTTGCCACTTTGTTCCTCATGGCAGAACAGTGACCGCACAGTACTACAGGGACTTCCTGGTGCAACAGGTACGACTTGGCGTTCGGGATAAACGTCCGGATCTTGTGGACAGTGCAATAATTCTGCACGACAATGTAAGACCACATAAAGCAGAGTGAGTTAATCTTTAGATTATGGTAACTTGGTGATTTTTTGGCGAAAATTTGGCGACCAACCCTGCTACAGCAACCTGCTAGTTTTTGTTTGGACGCCATTTTGTTTTCACGAAGTAAAGTCTTTTTTTTTTTTTTTTTTTCTCTCTCTTTCTTTTACTCAACATTTTTTTCCAACAATTTGCTAGTCGAATTACGCATATGCTAGAACTTTTATGGAACAAAAGTGCTTAATCATGACGAAGATTAGGTGCGAAATTGTGAGAAAGTGCAGAATCGCCCGCTGTTTGCTGCGTTTTTAAGAATTATACATACACGGTATCATCCATGTACACGTCGACCTATTTTCACTTAAAAAAACATCCCAGAATTGCACAATGGCATTGCACACACTCTTGACTGTATGCATGTACGTTGCTAAAGTCCTAGCTAGTAACCTTTATCGCCTTACCAAAATGTCGCCAAACTACCTGTTACCATATTCCAAAGATTAGCCGCAGAGTGTGTACAGCAGCTACTCCGACCTTAAGGATAGGAAAAATTGGAGCACCCACCGTACTCTCCTGACATTTTGTCCTGTGACTTTGATCTCATTCCCAAGATTAAAGAACCAATTCGTGGTAGGTGGTTTGCAACACGAGAGGACATTGCTAATGCTGTGCGCACACAGATGACCCGATTCACACGTGGGGCAGCAAATGTTGAGGCTGATGGTATTCAGCACTTACCACATCGTTGGCAGCGTGTTGTGACAGTAGCAGGGGACTACATTGAGGATCTTTAGGCCCAGGTTTGTCATGTAAACTTTATGTGTATTGTGTTATTCTTTTGCACAGTGAAGGCCATATTGCCCTGTATACTACCATAATAAATTCGTGTTCTACGATATTTCAGTGCTGTTCATTGTCCACACATGTAGTTAAGACCTTGTCTTTTCGTCTGTATATGTCGCATTTTCTAACCAGACTGGTATCTTCAAGAAAAAAAATAGTTGCCATGACTTTTGCCCCAACCTACGTACATATATATTTTACTTTTGAACTTAAATGTATATACGTTACATAATTGTTTTACTGGCTGGAAAAACCACAAAATTTATTTTAGCGGGGAAAAATCCTTGCAATACTGACAAATTTCACATTACAATACTGGTAAATGTTACAACTAGAATAGTAGCAAATGTCACATTAAGTCAACTACGATGGACATATACTGCTCAAATAAGGTGAAAACTAGACCCCCTTTTTTTTTCTATGCTGTAAAAAGTATACTTCTGCTAAAAATATAGTTCTATTATTTTTAGTAGTTTTATTTTTTAAGGTAAGCGATGGCATATGCAGTGTTGAGAAAAAAATTGAACATGCCTGGTTTCCAGGTTTCAAATCAATAGGAATCTTAACTTCTTCTCATATGAAACAAATGTGTGAAAAGCATTCAAAGGCACGATCCTCTAATGACATTGGATCTTTCCCTCCTTTGTAGTAAATTTTCTCTTTCTGCTGAAAAGAGGACCCTCGTGTGTCCTTTTGTCATGCTACACATAATTAACACCCCTTCTGGATGATTCTAAGGGTTTTGGCAGAATGCTACTCAAGATTATGTTCGCAAATACAGATCTAAAGATCAATACATGACCAAACAGGGGCTGAGGATTATTGTTTGACAATGATTGCGTGACAATAACTTTGTAGGTGTGCATGGCCGTTGGAATAACACAGATACATAAAAATATACAAAACAAATACAAGAATAGATACATGTACAAGCAAAAACAAACAGGTACTAACATAAGGAGCATTGATATTAAGATAAATATGAAGAGAGACACACATGTAAGATACAAGAGTAAAAACAAGAGGAATACAAGAGTAAAAACCTTAAATACTTAAAAAAAAAAAAAAAAAAAAAAAAAAAAAACCTAGAATACAGAATTGGGTAAAGGGAGTCATATGTGTATTTCTGGTATCCTTTTAGTTGTAAATGTGCTGTGAGTACTTAAACAGAGATGAAGTAATGAGTACCGGATGTAGAGTTGTGGTGCCAGGAGTTAGTGTTAGAGTTCACTGAAAGTGCAGTCTGCACTATAGTTCAAATTTGCAAGAGTTCAGGCTACACTAAAGTTTAGTGTACACTGTGGTATTAATAGCACTAAATTTGGAGTTTGGCACAGTCACTAAGTTTTAACGCAATTGCTATAGGTTGGTACAGTCGCTACAGCTCAGACACTATGTTAGGCACAGTAATTTCAGTACACAGTCACAATGGTTGCACAGTTACTATGGCAGTGAACAAGTTTAAGAGAATTATCTAAGTCACGGTAGGTACTGATGTTCACTGATATGTGCACTAGTGCTTAGGCATAATTGGAGTTGGTGCATGATGTATACATGCGGTGTACCATGCATTGCAGTAGGTTGGAAGGTGATGTCTCACTACAGTAACACTACAGTCACTGCAGTCTCACTACAGTAAAATCTGTACGTTTTTCTGATTTGGTCAGACAAGAGATATTAGAAATAACAACGGAATAAAAATTAAATGTTTTAGCTTATGGCCATCTGTAACAAATTTAGTATTTCTCCCCCCCCCTTCTGAGATTCTTAAAAACAGTATTCGCGTATCTGATATGTGGTAATTATTTTGTGTTTCACAATTGTTCACATGGTCAGTTAAGGGCTAGATTAAGTTACACAAGCTGTATATTGGAAGTATATCTACAGTCATATTAATTTACGAATTATACATATATCCTTGATCAATAACCATATATCAAAATTCAGGAGGGAAAAAGAGCAGCTTTAGCTTATCTCCCAGTGCTGAATTAATACAGGGTTCGTTTGGTCCTTAAAAGTCCTTAATTTTGGCCATAATCAGCAGAAGGTCCTTAATTTTAATCATCTGAAATTTCTGTCTCTTTTTTTCAATTGCCATTTTGAGTGAATTAGCATTTTGGAGGAATAATTTCGGCGATTCACTGGCATATATGGTTATCTTTTGAATGGTTTATTTGTTTCTGTTTCTAATATAATTGATGGGATACTCAAGTTTCTAAGCAAGAAGTGAGTGAGATATAAGCATTTCGAAATTCATTTTTTCTAATAAAGAGTTCTTAAACAACTTTTCGCTTTTGGAGATGTCAATTCTTTTATTAAACGGTTCTAAGCAGGGCCAGATTACCAATTAGGCACAGTAGGCACGTGCCTAGGGCCTACGAAGGCCAAAGGTCTTAGGGCTTTGAAAAAAATATATTGAAATAAAAATACCCCAAAAACTTATAAACATTTTTATATTATTATATAGTGAAGGTCAAAATAATATATGTAAATACAAATACACAAAAAATACGAATACAAAACGTTTGGTTTACTAAGTAGATCCTAAAATAACTCCTTTTTTCGGGATTTTGACACAGCGAATTCGTGTATTATATCTTCAAAATTAATGCCGTGAGCGACATCACTTTCAATACACAGAAGGCCCAGTGACGAAGTTCTCTCTTGACCCATAGTTGAACGCATAAAATTTTTTATAAGCTTCAACTTGGAGAATGATCTTTCTCCTTCTGCATTCGAACCCAATATCGAAAGGTATATGCGCAATGCAATATTAACATTTGGGAAACTTGACACAAGTTTATCCTTTATTTGTAATTTGATGAGATCCGTTATAGAGGTGGTTTTGGGGTACAAATTTGAAAAAATCAAATACTCATCAACAAAGTTTTCTTCTAAGTCAGACGGATACATTTTTACCAGAGCTTGAGCCTTAACCTTGATAATGTCCTCGGTCAGTGTATTATCCGTAAGAAAACTAAATGTGTCATAAAGGCTGGTATACGCAGTGCGTCTCTTTGTCATTTCAGCGCAAAGCACATCCAGAACAATAAAAAAAACAATCTTAAAGGAATCTTTGGCACTGCGAGAGGGAGTCTCATCTGGCCCTTCATCGAACTGTCGTTTTCTCTTACGAACTCTAGTTTCGGATTCTTTAAATTCTGAATCTGGTGCAAGGGCTTTTGCCTTAAGATAATAGCTATTATACATGTCCTCAGTTCTGCAGTGAGATAAATATTGAATTAAACTGTCGTAAAGTCGCACCATCGTGTTAAACTCGATGCCAGGTTCTTGAAGAGATTTATTTACAATATCGATGTGTTTTAGTAGATCTTCCCAAATAACTGTGAGTAATACCATCTCCAAAGTATTCATTTGATGGATTAAGGTTTGTGCCTCAATCATTGTTGTAGGTTTCATACCTTCACTAGTTGAAATATTTGTAAGAATACCACGTATATCATCATAATGGGCACATAATGTTTTTACAGCCTCATAACGTGCTGACCATCTGGTCTCTGAAAGTCTTTTTACAGAAATTTTACTTCCCAAAGACCTTAGTTTAGACCATCTTTGAGGGGACGCTGCAAAGAAATTGTAGAGCGATTGCAAAATTTCAAAAAATTTTACAGCTTCTAAGCAGCTTTCTGCCGCCGCTGTGCCAACTAGATTAAGACTATGAGCTCCACATGGTACCCAAGTGGCTGCGCTGTTGATTTCCCTAAATCTAGTTTGTACTCCCGTCCACTTATATTAGCCGCATTGTCATAAGACTGACATCTGCAAAATTTTGGGTCTATTCCCTGATTTTCTAAAACTGAAATTAGAGTGTCAAAAAGATACTTGGCATCATGTTTTTCTATTTTAACAAACATCAAAAATCTTTCATATATATCTCCAGTTTTTGAGACATATCTAATAACTATGGAGAGTTGATCCGTATGGCTAACGTCAGGTGTAGAATCCACAGTGATTCCATAATACTTGGCTTCTTTGATTTCTGTAACTATTTTTTCCAATACTTTTGACCCCAGTAAAATTATTAGTTCTTCATACGTTGTGGAGGATAAATATGATACTTTTCCGCGGCCTGGATTACCGTATCTTCTTACATGTTCTTCTAGAAACGGATCAAATTTGGCTAAGAGATCGATACACCCAAGAAAATTGCCATTACTAGGATCACCATGTATTTCATTATCGCCTCTAAACGCTAGTCCTCTTTCGGCCAAAAACTTAATTACTTCCACTACTCTTCTTAAAACCGTTGTCCAATATGTGCTTTCTTTTTCCTTGACAATATCAAACGTCTCATTAATTTTTCTAGTTTGTTGGTAGTTCACTAAAGCAGAAATAGATGCAAAATGTTCTTTTGACACTTCATGACTTGAAATTCTCGAATGTGCGTTTTTCCAGTCATTAAAGCCTGTAAGGAATTGGTTACACAGGTTTGGATTTCCAGGTAGGTCCGATTTGAACAAAATACATTTATAACAAAAAAACTTGCCAGTAGATTCAGAAAATATCAACCAGTCCCTTTTTATAATATCATTGTTGTTCAGTTTTCTGAAAAAATAATCTTGTGATGGACATCTCATTATTTCGCCAAATTTAGTGGCGTATAACTTAAAATTTATATCCAATTTCTGCACAGGGTGATTACGAGAGAAGTAATCGATAAGATCTGCGCTTATGGTTGTCCACTGTGCTGGATCAGAATTGAAAATACTTGAGGCTGATGTTGTTGGTAGTGATTCAGGCACCACCTGCTTGGAAGCGTCGTTAAAATTTCGTAAACCCCCGTCAGCCTCGTCTTCTGTGACATTCTCAGTTTTATTGGTTGAATATTCTTGCGAGTCCCAACAAGCCTCAGCTTCTTTAGGTCTAACCTCGATCGAGGAAATATCTACCGCATCTGCATTATCTTCTGTCTCCTTAGAAATGTTAACATATTTCAATAAAGAACCTTTAATTTTACTAAGCGACTCACTCACTTTCTCTTTCTTTTTGCGTTTTTCATGTCCACTTTGGTGTTTTCTTTTATATCCATCAGACATTTTTCGCTAAAAAAAAAATATTTAAAAAAAGCTTTTATAAATTGCGCTTAAAAGTTTAAAATAATTTTTTAACTTTCTGATATACCATAATAAAAGCGATGGGCACGCACAAACTAAAATTTAAACTTGTTTTCTCCTTCTTCTCGTCACCTTTAAATATACATTTTAGTTTGCGCCCGTCGCTTTTATTATGCTATCAGAAAGCTAAAAAGTTATTTTAAATTTGTTAAGTAATGCATTTTAAACTTGTAAAAACGAAACCCGGATTTACGAGTATGGATTAAAATTAAGCTATTCCAAAGGTGATTTGGACTGTACTATTTCTACGACTACTACTGGAGATTTTTTACAATAGTATGGCCAAACCACCCCATAGTAGGCCTACTCAAAGTTCCTTGCATTGTGCTGCATTCTACGGCGGACTATTATACTAATAAGAAGTGATAAAATGAAAATTCTATTATTTATAATGGAATGAAGCAATATTCCAGAATCAAAAACTAGGTTGAAATAAGTAGAGTATAAAAACAACTTTCCTTTACTTACCTTACTTATAATAAATTTAACTTCCAGTTTTTAAACTAAAGATTGACTTGGGGTTGAGCGTGATTAAATACAAGCACAGGCATACACGCTCTATCGTAGTGTTTACATATTAACTTATTACACAACTGAGCTACTAAAACAAAAGACCTTAGCAGCAGGGAAAACCTCTCGATCGCGCGCAAGCGTTTGGTAGTGGGCATGGAAACGTGGCCAACTGTGTCAAACGCATGTGCCCATCCGAGAGGTTTTCCCGGCGGCTAATGTCTTGTCATGTTCATGTACTAAAACCCTGGAATTCTGCATGGAATTTGGTAGATATAAAAGTTGCATTGTTGCAGATAAACTCAATTCTGGAATTATGGCTATTGAAAATGGCTCTATGAAAAATAAAAACATTAAAATCCCAAAATAAAATAATGTTATTTTACCGCATCATCACATTTTCGGATTTATATCTACAACAAAATTATTACTTAATATTAGCGGTCAATTTCAGTTAAAAAATGTTTATTATTTCGGGGCCTACGCTGCTGGAGTGCCTAGGGCCTATGACACCCTTAATCCGGCCCTGGTTCTAAGTTTGGCGACTTATCAACATTTTGGCGATTTTAAGATCAGTTTCTATAGAAAATTTTTAATTCCAAGATCTGTGAATTTTTGGGCGATTTTTTTTAAAACATCCTAACATTGATAAATTTCATTAAAATAATGGTAATATATTGAAATTATATTTAAAAAATAACATTAAAATAAAACATTTTTAATTTTTGCTGCCATATTATAAAATTTCATTTTGGCAACTTATTATACAATATTTTGAATCTGAAAAATAAAGAAGGTATAATGCTATAAAGCACAATTTACAAAATGGCTCTTAGCAAAAGCAAAATTAGCTATGTAATTAGTTAAAAATATCTTCTTTTTAATTTTTTCATAGTAAAAGTTTTTCCCATGTAATTGTCTCGGAATATTCAAAATTCTCAGAATATGTATCAGTTTTCTCTATAAAATAAATGTTACCCTTTTTCCCTCCTTTTTTTTTTTCCAAAATATTTCTGGCTTTTTGCTGTTACTGAATTGGTAGGGGTAATTTTTCTTCAGTATTTTAGCCATTGCAGCTTGGAAAGTTTAGAACGATTTGAAGGCACGATTTGTAGACACACGATTCTAGAAATATGTGACAAAATTTAAAATGTCTCTATGGTATCAACACGTAATAGATGTATTTTACTGAAAGTTTGCGATGAATTTCTTACTTTTTATAGAACGTCTGGAAGAACAATCCTGATACTAGAATCATTTTCTTAACATGTTTACCTTCCCTTTATTTTCTCTACTTTTCACTAGACAGAAGCATAGAAAGTATCAAAACTGCTTCTAATCTTGTCACATGGGCAGGCATTATAGAAAGGGATTTTTTTATTAATAAAGAAATTGAAAACTTACAATTTAAAAGATTCATCAAATATGTTTTAATGCATCATACACAGAGCTGGCAATAGGCATTTTCCCACCTGATGCAATCTCTGTGGAGCCTAAATTATGCTTCCAATGCCTGCTCTAAATTCTAAAAGTTTTGTCATTTCCAGATTTTGTTGTCTGGTGTGTCACTAAATTCTAAAAATTCTGCCACAGTGGCTCTGTAACCGGCCTTTACTATATGCATTTCTTCTGAATGTTTATATTACTAAAGAAATAAAATTAGCCATTTTCTATGCATTCTAAATGCATTTCATGTTTTTTAGAATAACGGAAATCTTTAATTAAATCCAAAAATTCTAAAATGAAAAGGAAACGGGTTGAAGAAAGGAAATAATAAAGACAAAGAAAATTATTCTTCGAAGAAAATGTGCAGTTATTATTATGCAAATTACCCAATTGTTTATGATTTCAGCCTTTACTATAATTTCCCATTTCTATTTCCTCATATGATAGAGTTACTGAGCCAGATTAAATTAAAATTAAATTGTATAATCTTTGACCACTAGTCCACACTTTTAGTTTGAATTTGACTGTTCTTCTTTAATTACGTCACTGCGAGCTGTAAATGATTTTGTTAGCATCAGAACATGCCTGTGTATTCTAAGTTCTTTTTATATAAGAGGCTTATTTAAACCTTTGTCTGATGTTTTAGTTATTTTCAGACATAGCGATAGTTTGCTTCACATCAGTTGGGTTTTCGACTTTTAAACTTTAACCAGATCAAGTAAACCCTCATAGGTACATTGTGGAGAGGTTGACAAGTTAGTAGATAAAGCAGTTAGGTTGATGCAGAAACTAGCGAGAGCATTGGTTTGCATTTTGAGACAAATCTCTACTTGGTAGAAAAGATGCTTAAAGAGAAGCAGGGGTGTTTGTGCTCCGGGGAAACCCCGGAATTCCGGGGATTTTGAACTTCGATACCCGGAAATTCCGGGGATAGTCGTTCGAAAGGAAGTAGGAATAATAATGAATTATTTATTTTGATCTGGGTAATTTTGTTTGCTTTGAAAGCAGAAAACACAAGGTCAGTGTGTGTGGTGAAAACTTTTCCTTTCTTTCTCCAAAGGCAGTCATAATGCATGAAAAAACTTCTTTTTTGTTCTTTCCTTATTGCGAGTTCTCCCGGTTCTCGGACATTCTCTTCTGGATTCTTTTCGGCAAGTAGGCGCAGCAGAAAAAAAAGGGAGAGACTTCGTTCGACCAGATGTGCAATCACGTGACTCTGGGTTCAAAGGTCTTATCTCTCCTGGCGTGGCGCCAATAAGTAGAGAAGGGAGATTTTTCGCCGTATTAGCTATTTGTCATTGATCGCTTCTCAACTTTTTTTTCTCCGCTGTGTAAAATTTTCGTTTCATTTATTGATGCACGTGTAAATTTTTCGTTTCGTTTATTGAAATATTTTGTTATTTATGTATGCAAGAGAATTTCACTATGAAATTTCTCGATATAAATAGTGATATTATACAATTAGAAGAAGGTGTCCGGAATGCATTTAGGTGGAATTGGATTGAACGGAGAGATGGTAATGGGGGTACCATCGCCACATGGTGCAAGAAAATAAATGTTGCTGGACAAGCATATTGTGTTTTTTGTAACTCACTGCTGAAGTATGGTGGGGAAGGATTCAAGGCTTTCACAAATCATTCTAAAACTGTGACGCACATAAAATATTCAAAGTGCATTAGACATTCAATGACTTTAAGTAATTATGCTAATTCAAAAAATACTGATGACTTACTGGAGACTTATGCTCGGCCATTGGATATAGTGACAAGAAAAGCACGCCAAGAGATATTAATAACTTTGTTTATTGCCGAGAATTCTCTTTCTTTCAATGTAGCTCCCAATTTAATTGAACTCTGCAAACAGTTGAGCCACGATCAGACGGCTCTAAACTCGTTGGAAATGTCCAGGACTACTGCATGTTATAAGATGAAATATGGGCTTGCAAAAACTATTAAGGAAAATATCATTAAAACTTTAAAGGAGACTCCATTTTCTCTAAATTTGGGTGAAAGTACTAGCAATGCTCAAGAAAGTATACTGGCAATATTGGTGCAGTTTTATGACAACAATCAAAAGGAAGTTGTAGTTCATCATTTTGCATCTCTAAAGATGGAATCTTGCAATTCAGAAGCTGTTTATAAAGCAGTTGTTAATACTATTGAAGATAATAATATTCCATGGGCAAACTTAATTAGTGTATTAATGGACTCGTGTAACACCATGCGTGGAAAAAAAAAAGGGTGTTGAAACCAGACTATGATCAAACAAAGCACCCCACTTATTAGATATTGATGGTGACACATGTCACACAGCTAATAACTGTGCAAAAAAATTTGCTTCATGTTTTGATAGATACTTAGAAGATTTGTTTTATGACATCTATTTTGATATGAAAAGCTGCAGTAAAAGAGAAAATTTTTTCAAAATCTGTGAATCCCTTGCCATTAAAAAACTTAAGCTCTTGAAGAGACCAGACCATAGGTGGGTGTACATTTTATGTGTTTTAGAAAGAATCAAAAATCTGTAAGATGCTCTTATTGCATTTTATTTTCACTACTTGGATTAAACTGATAAAGGGGATTATTTTTCTTATGTTGAAACTGTATACAATAAAAGAAATATTTCTGCAGCTTAGAAAAAAAATGTTGAAGGGGTGTATTCTTGCTTGCATTCCCAACAACTCACAAAGGATGCTTTAGCTCGGAGAAAAAGAATACTAAATGGGTTATTTGTTATGCAAAACAAAACTTTATTGCATATCTCATTATATTCAGCAGTATTACCAGAGTTCAACACATATATTAAATTATTTGAAACAAAAAACCAATGCTTTATTTAATACATTCCAGTATTTATAAATTGATGGCAAAATTTTTCTCTTTTTTTATGAAGCCAGAAAATATAGAGTGCACATCTTATAATGATTTATTAAAGGTTGATGTCACAAATCCAGAATTCCATCTACCTAGCAAAGTAATATTTACTGGTGCAGAAGCTTCCACTCTCCTGAAGAAATTATCAAAAAATCATCCAATAGCAAAAGAATTCCAAATTTCTCTGATGAAAGCATATACTAATACAGCACAACATATGAAACAGAAATTACCCCTTAAAAATTCATATCTAATTAGTTTTACAGCATTAGATCCAGAGCTAAGAGGTAAAACCAGTACAATATTAGCTTTTGAAAAATTATCTTTTATGTCCCATATTTTTAGTGATAATGAAAAGTCAAAAGTAGAAGCTGAAATAAGGTTATACCAGAGTGATATTGATATCACCAAAGAAATGCTCTACACATCTGATGAAAGTGGAAATCAAGTCAAGTGTACAACTGATAAAAATTCGTCTAAAGTTTTTAATTTAAAAGATGATTTCACAAATGATTATAAGTATCCTACATTGGCTAAATTGGTCAAAGCCTGCCTTAGCTGCTTCCATGGCCCATTAGTGGAAAGTGCATTCAACTTAATGGATACACTTGTCACTGACTATAGAACCTCTCTTAAGATTGATTCCCTAGATGCAGTGCAGACTTTTAAATATGCTTTAATGGCTTCTAAAGAAACCTCATGTGAAAAATATGGCTAAAAAAATCCAATGACTGATCCAATTCACAAAGATCTCTTACTGAATATGAACAGAAGTTGGAAAACATATCAAGAGGACTTAAAAACATGTATTTCAGATGAGTCACCTATAAAAGTCTCTGAAAAACCTTCTACATTAGCAGAAAAGCAAACAGCTTCTACCTCTGCATGTGCAGTTCTCGAGGAAATTTCTTCAACTGTAAATGAGGAAAATAAAAGTCAACCTTTCTGCAATTATGAAGTTCACCATAAAAGAAAGACAAGCCCACAAACATCAGAAAATAAAAAAAAAAGCAGCAGAAGTTAGATAATTTTTTTTAAAGAATTAATTCAGGTAATTTAAAATATTTACATAAAATGTAGTAGTTTATATGTTTGAAAATTTATGGTTATTAACTTTGCAAAAAAAGTAATTCATTGAACTTTTATAATTAGGTCATTCAATACTTCATAATTGTAATTTTTCATTTCTCTCCCCCCCCCACTTCTCGAAACTCCAAAATGTCGGTTAGTAAGTCCGTAAAAGTTTCAGGGGATTTTTTGGGGTCCCACAAACACCCCTGGAGAAGGAAATCGATATAAACTAGCCAAAATGTTTGGGAAGGCTTCAAATTAAAATGACGGATAAATATTTTGTTGAGTGTTGTTGTTACAAAACATAAATGTTTTGTAGCTTTTAATGTGTAATTATCCTAATATCGTTCTAGAATCAATGTTATAAATTACATGTATTTTAAACTGTGAAATTTGATTAGATTTTGATTTTAATAGGGCTTTTTTAACAAATATTGTTAAAAAATAAAATTTAGTTGTGGCCATGTAAATTCATAATGACTAAGATTATCTAATTACTTAATTTAATTATTTATAACTAACTGCTTACCCTTAAAAATTATCTCTACGTATTAAAGCGAGTTATTGCCTTTTGTTAATACTCACTGAGGTCACAAGATAAAATACAAAAATGTAAAAATTCAAGTAAAACTTATTCTTTGAATCTAGTGAGACTTAAAATAATACAAAATTACTTATCTCTGTTTCTTTAATGGCTTATTGGAACCTTAAAGCATATTAAATGGGTTACAACCCCTAAAACTCTACACGAAGCTACGACATGAACTGCATCAAACAGAGCCCGACTAACTTTCAACACTTGCGAACCTACATCGGGCCTTTCAGGTTTGTTCTAATGAGCAGGTCTCTCTCTAGACAAGCAGCAGCAGTAACAACATTCAGTCTTTTGTTCTGAATCATGCTGATTATGATCTTACTTCTCATTTTAACCTATGCCGTTTGACATAAAATCTACCTGTTATTACTCAACCTCTAGACTGACCAAGTACGTGACAAAATGAGACATTTAAAAAAATCAACATAAATCTAACTGTGGTTAAAACGTAAATGTCACTTATCTTCTTTCAAATATGTCCATCTGTTGTAAGTGTAAAACATTTAATGCTATTTGATAAATTGCATAAAACTAGACTAGAGGAGAAACGCGCTAATGTGACAATAAAAATCGTAAAAACAACCTTGTATTTAGCGTAGGTATAATGAAACACTCAAATCGATTTCGAGGGCAGATAAAGGTCCCTCCTCATCAGGAGAAAGAAATACCTAGAAAGAAGAAAATAAAGGAGAAGGAGTCACAGAAACACGGGGTCCTTATCAGCACTGCATGTGGTTATAACTAGATTTTTAATCAGAGTTGCACTGGCCGCCCTTTTACTGAGCAAGGCTATCTGATCAAGCATAAAGGACAAGAAAAATTAGCGAAGTTAAAATAGGGAGCGAGGGTCAAATGCACCTTACGCTCAAAAGCTGAACTTCAAATAAATTAAGTTTATTTTATTCTCAAACGTATTAATAATTATGTTAATTAATTCATGTTTAGTAATAACGCATACTGCTTAGAGATCTATTTTATTTTTAGGATGGTATCACAAAAGTGAAATTCGGGCATAGATAATATCTTTACCATAATTTCCGGAAGAAACGCCGCAGCGTTTATGTGTTTAAAACTTAAATTTTCAGCGGGTGAGGAGTTTAGGTGCACTAAAAATAAAATATTTCCTATGATGGTCATTGTACATAGTTTGGATGGCCTTGTCATTGTGCATAGACTGGTGCTGTTCCCCCACAAAAGACCACTCAGTTGCTTTTTGCGAGCGTTATTTTGTTTACATTCTTTCCCTTGAACGGACCTGCATGCCTTATTCACAGTAAACGAGATCTCAAAACAATAACATTCTTCCCCCTTTCAAATCAACATTCTCATCAGTTCGAATAGTCTCTCTCCTCTGCCATTCGATGAATCTTCCAGGACCCATCCTCTCCCCACCCCTGCCTTTTGTGCAATTTTTTTCAAAGGCGGACACGACTCCACCTGCCTCGCAATAGCGAACTCTGACGTATTTCCCCTTCAGCATGAACGGATTTTTCTTGGCATTCTGCCAGATACAGATCCCATCAGTTTGGGTACAAGTACTTGTTGAATAGATTTTAAGTAAGAAGGGAGCGGAAAATTTTTGAAAATATCCCTAAACGGCACAGAAGCTGTACTGCTGGTTTTAAGCTTAATGTAATTTCACGTGCTGAACAAATTGGAAATCGAGCAGCAGCTCGAGAGTTTGAAGTGGACAACAGATGTATTCGACATTGGAGAACTGAAAAAGAACTTCTTAAAAATATGCCACAACAGAAACGAGCCAAAAGAAGTGTTACTGTAAGGTGGCCAAATCTAGAGGACGACCTTGCAAACTGGATAAAGGAGCAACGAGGAAAGGGAATGGCAATTTCGACTGTAAAAATTTGCTTACAAGCAAAATTTATAGCAAAGCGAATGAACATAAATGATTTCAAAGGAGGTGTAGCAGATTTATGAAAAGAAAAAATATTTCTGTGCGTACTAGAACAACAGTCGGGCAACAATTACCAATGGGCTAGCAGGATAAAAAGTCATCTTTTCTAAAATATGTGACAGCTATTATTGACAAAAAAAAACTTCGGTCACAGATAATAAATATGAATGAAACGCTGTTAGCTTTCGACTCTCCTGCAAACAGAACTGTTGATGAAACTGGTGCAAAAACTGTATCTGTGTTTATGACGGGGCATGAAAGAACGTCATTTACATGTGTGTTAACTTGTGCCGCAAACGGTGACAAGCTAAAGCCGATGATCATTTTTAAACGAAAGACTATTCCGAAGGGAGATTTTCCTAATAACGTAATTACTTGTGCAAATGAGAATGGCTAGATGTGCGAAACAATCATGCATGAGTGGCTACAAAAAGTTTGGCAGTGTCGTATGGGATCTTTTTTCCAACCAAAGGGGTTATTGATAATGGATTCCAAGCATGCTCATTTCTTTGAGTCAGTGAAAACCAGATGTCAAAAATTGTCTACGACTGAAGCAATAATTTCTGGTGGTTTGACAAAAATCTTACAACCGTTAGATTTGTCAGGTAATAAATCCTTCAAAGCTGAAGTCCGAAAGCGGTAGGAGTGTTGGATGAGTGTAGGATTGCATACGTAAACCAAAAGCGGTAAAATGCGTAGGGCATCTTATGAAGAAATTGCAAAGTTGGCAGGAAGTGCATGGAAATCAGTAGAAACATCGTCAATAATAGCAGGGTTCAAAGAAGCTGAAATTATATCCTTAGATAAAGAGACTGTAAACCAAGAGGATGAATGTGACGATCTGGAAGACGTAGACCAGGATTTACTAAATCTTTTTAATTCAGATAGTGTAGAATCAGATTTTGATGGCTTCATATGATGTATAGTTTGCTGTAATTCATAAGTAAAATTTAAAATTTCCTTTTGTCATCCAAATTTAATATTTCGTTGTTGCAGATTTTTTATAATATAGTCTGAGTATTACAAATATGGACTTCTCTAGTGGGTAAATATAAGTATATACGTGAAGGTAAATATATTTTCCACATTTCTTACCTTTAATTTGTTTTTGAGTTATGGTTTCATTTCATGCATTTTTCTTAACTGGTATGTCATATATCAGGACTTAGGTTGAGTTTTTGCATCTATACGGCCCACGACGATGTCACGCGCAATTTAATCTATTGCGGCATTTACGCTGATGCAGCGTTTCTGTGTAATTTTAATTTTTTTCCTGCCATTTTTTTCGAGTGCGCCGTTTACGCTGATGCGGCCTTTCTTCCAGAAATTACGGTAATTGAATTTATTCAGTTCCTATTTGCTTTATAGGTCCTTAATTTTTTCATTAATGGTCCTTAAAAGTACTTAGTTTTCATGTGCAGAAATGTGTACGAACCCTGATACTTATCTGTGGTCTTATATAAAATTAATTCTTCCAGATTACTGTAATAGGCTATAGTTTATTATACCATTTTTAATGAGAAAATGATAGAAACTCTCAAACTATTGCAATCAAATCTTGAGAGAGACCAAACATTCTGGTTGTGATGGTTATTCAGTTTTCTTGTAAACATCTTGATTTTTATAAAGCAAAGGTTTTAGATTATACATAAATTAACATTCTTCTTCAATGCCCCCTTCTAACTGTTGTGCTAAAGGGAAGTACAGTCAAAAGTCGTTAATTTGGACACCCATAATCTGGAATGATCTATAATCCGGACCTCAAAGCTTCAAACTTTCTGCGCATGCGTCGCGTGCGACCTTTAACGGCTGAGAATATGCTTGTGCGCATGCACAAAATACGTTTACGAGTGCGCGTTTAATGTATAACGGATGGTGTAAGCTAAGCTAAAATTATTTAATTATCTATTTCAGTTAATGTTGCAGATTGCGTTGTTCCTTAATCTTCGAATTGGATCCGGCTTATTATTTTTTGCAGACTGTTAAAGCAATTTATTAAAAGTAAGCTTGAACTTTCGATTATGTCAAATAGAATTTCTGATATATATTAATATGTAAATGATCTACAAAGCAAAAGTATGTTTCGAAGTTCATTAAACAAAAAGTGGAATTGCTACAAAAAATGGATAAAGGCATATCATTTGTTTATCTAAATTTTGTTTATCTTTAACGCCACAGCGCGGTGCAATGAATTGGAAGTTGATCTGTCAGCACTATCCTTATCTTTAGAGCAGATGTTTTTATTTTATTTGGCTTATAATTCCTTATTAAATGTAGTATTTCATCTCGATGTACTCCATCTTTGATATGATTTAAAACAAATTCCTCGTCATTATAATTCGCTTCCGATAGCGAAGAAAGTGACAGAGGTTATTGAAAACGAAAAAATTTCAATTAACAAATTAGTCGGTATTCTCGACACAGCAATTATAGGACTTGAGAACAGCGGAACTTTGTAATTGAGCAAGAAATTATGTCTGTTTAAAGAATTAAAGAGAATGTATTATCACATAAAAAACCAAGCAACTTAAACAACTTACATTGAAAGAAATGTTTAATAAAGTAAACAAATAAATATTAAGTTTTTTTTTTTTTTTTTTTTGTAAATTTTGATACCCTTTAGAACATAATTGTTCTTTATTTCATAAATTACGGTTTCATATTTTTAATTTTATAATTTCTGCATGCCATCTTACCAAATTTAAACTGATGATATATAATCCGGAAAAATCGCTAATCCGGAATCACCGAAGTCCCGACGAGTCCGGATTAACAACTTTTGATTGTATTAGTCTTTATGAAAAGAGTATGGGCAGAATGAAAAGGAAAAAGAACGAATATAAGTTGAGTAAAGAAAACTGGGTACTTGCCTTTTGTAGTGGCTTTGGTGAGAAGTGAATCTGACATGTTTCTGCGTTGGAAAGAAACAAACAGTTACTGATCTGTGCATATGTAAGAAACAAACAATTACCGTTCTGTGCATGTACGAGTAGCAAACGATTAATGATGTAACTGGTTTTTCATAATTGCCGTGCTTCATAAAATTGTGTTTTTCATTGTACACTACTTATTGTGCTTAGTGTTTTCAATGGTCTATCAATAGGAAAAGAAGATGTATTGGCCACTAGAAAAGGCCTGCAAAAAGTGAATTTTTAGATGCTTATGTGTTGCTTTTTTAAAATAAACTGCAAACGAAATTGTATAAAATAAATAATAAATAGAATTTTCCCACATTTTTATTTTAAATAAATTGCTTTCATAATTGTATTATATATATATGTTATGATGAAACACCGAAATCTGGAGAATGTCGACTTTCACCAGTGAATGTCAACATTCACATAGTCGCTTGGTGTATGTCCGAAATATTTTCCAAATACTCTTTATTTCTGACTTACACCGATGAATGTTGACATTCACCATGTACTAATGGTGAATGTTGAACATATAAGAATATTATATTTCCTTCTCCGTAATTCATTTGCGAAAAAACGCACTTGAGACTCAGAATAAGAACTTAAAACACACTGTACATTCAAAATGAGAAAGGAAAATAATAGAAGTTATAAACTTACCAAATTATGTGATTCAAATCTTATTTATTGCAATAACTTAAACTATTATGACACTTTGAATTGCACAAGAGGCCCTTGCTTTTACAACTGCATTTATTTGTGGAACACTTCCTTTTGGAATGGCAGCGTGTACATATATTCCTCTCTTTTCGACCTACACCAGAGCATATCTGTGATTGTCGACATACACCGGTGAGGGTCCGAATGTACAAGAATGTAAAGAAATATTCGATCTTTCACAGACGTATTTGGTGAATGTTGACATTCTCCTATGAAAGTCGACATTCTCCAATTTCGGTCTTTCACGGTAACATATATAAAGGTATATGTTAAATAAGTTTTCTTGAATTATGCTATTATTTTAAATAAAGTGCTATGAATTCTTGATTTATCAGTTACTTTAGTTTATTTTGGAGGATAAGTCGGTTTTATTTTGAGGTTGTTTATAACATTTGGCAACAAATCATACTTTCTTATGCCTGAATTGCGGTAATGCCGTTTCTTTCCCCCACCCCAAGGCTATACTGAATTATAATTCTAAAAACTGAAAGACAAGTACCAAAACTTGAATGTAATGACATTAAATTTTAAAACTTCTCGTAGAGATTTTTCTGTGCATGTTTAAGGTAACTTTCCAAAGTTTCCTTAAACATTATATTCAAGATTTTCATGCGTAAAATCTTAATTCCTTTTCTGGAATAAATTAATTTAATAAATATCTTTGAAGTTGGTCTATCTTAGATTCACTACATGAATCACCTTTTGATTATTATTCTTATTTTAATGCAGGATACAAGTAATCAGTTTCAATAAAGAAATGAAAGCTGGAATTTTATTTATGAAATATGCAGTATTGAAAAAAAATAATATGCAGTGTTATCTGAAAAACACTGCATATTATTCTAAAAATTATCTTTGAGGCCAAATAATACTGTAAGCATTAATATCTATGGTTATTATCAATATGCATATTCTTTGAAGTCAGTGGTACTGTCTTGTTAATCAAATGTTTAATTCTAAACTGTTATATGCTTACTCTAAGAGCCATAATTTTCAGAATGTTATCACAAAAATGTTTTGCAGTCTTTTATTTTCATATACTAACACTTGTTAAAGATTCCAGCAAATATCTCAAAACTGAGAAAAACATTTGCTCTGAATAGTCATATACATGAGGACTTCATCACTAACCTTGAGACAGCAATTCATCTAATGCTAAAATGTAATCATAACTGTAAGAAATCAGCTAATATCAAACTTGTAGCTCTCTCAATTCGAAATTTTTTAGTGCAGCATTTTTTTTCAAATTTTTCCAAGTGGGAACCACTTATATAAATTAGAATGTTCTGCAGACCACCTGATTCTTTTTCCCTTCAAAAGCAATTTTTTTTAGCATATGTGTACCTACCAGTATTCTCATATTTTTTAAATGCAGTTATTAAAAAAAGTTGTATCTGTTTTTAATAATTTAAGGCTATTTTGGGTAATCCTTATTTTATTAACTAAGAGTTAAATACTTTAATGGCATGGAAGAGCCTGGCAATGTCTTCTGCTAAGAATTTCATCTTAAGTTTGGTGTGGTTAGAGAATTTAATTAATATATTCTTTCATTCAAGGACAGTTACTTATTTTCAAAATCAGTATGGAAAGGATCAAGAACCCATGAAAGTTATGTTTACCAGCTAGAAAATATATTTCAAATTGTACCTCATAGTTTCAAGATGCAAATGTATGTCCTTGCATAATTCTTTTCCAGTAATGATATAATTTTCTACTAAAAAAGTTTCTAAAGTTAGAAATGGTAAAAATTTCTCTGTTTTACAACTAACCCACAAACCAGGTTTTCTCTCAAATCTCTTCAGTTTCTTATGGGCATGAACAGTCAAAGACTTATCTTCTAGACAAGAATTTAATTTATTTAATTTTGAGAATACATCTGAAAGATATGCCAATATACTTGACTGTATTCATCTGCAAGAAATTTAAAAATCTTGTTAATTTCATTTAAAAGTAACAGGACATTTTTGCAAATCTAGAAGTTCCACATAGGTAAGCTTTGAGGACCTGTAATATGCAAACCACAATTTGACGGTTGCTGCTATAGTACTTTATTAGCCATTGACATCTTTTTTATTAAAAAGTTAAAGTCCTCCCTTCTTTGGAATCTAGTATTTCCACATCTGCACTAAAGTAATGGGGTAAATCCATTTCATAGTTTTTTTTTTAATTGAAATCATTTCAGCATACTTCAGCTTCGAGCAAAGACCTTGGATTTTGTAAACTGTGCCAAAGATGGGTCCCACGTCTTCTCATCGATGCTCACAAGGGACAGCATTTTGAACCCTCACTGGCATTTTTACAACAATATTCTGCAGAGGGCAATAAGTTTCTAAGGAGAATCATCTCAGGGATGAAACATCGATTCGCCACTTCACTCCCGAAATGAAGAGAACATCGATGGAATGGGTGCACACCTCATCACCACAATGAAAGAAGGCCAAAGTCCAACATTCAGCAGGAAATGTGATGGTGGCAGTGGGCTTTGACATGGAGGGTTTGGTTCACGTGGAATTTATGCCGAAAGAAATGACACTCGACTTGGATGCATATTGTGAAATGTTGACCTAATTATGCAAAGCAATTAAAGAAAAGTGCTGGGAAAAATTGAGCAACAGTGTGATTTTGTTGCACGATAACGCCACACCTCACAAGGTGAGCCAAACGGTACAACCTGCTACAGCGATTCGAGTGGGAGGTATAGCAACATCCTTCATACAGTCCTGATTTAGTGCCATGGGACTTTCATGTTTTTGGTAACCTTAGAAAGGATCTCGGTGGACAGCGATTCCGAAATGATGAGGAGGTGAAAGCAGCTGTCTCCATGTGGTTATATAGCGCCGGAGGAGATTTCTATGCATCTGGAATCGAAAAGTTGCTTGTCTGTTTGGAGAAATTTTTAGAGTATCTTGGGAACTATGTTGAAAAGTGAACTTACATTGCTCACAAAGCCGCGCTGCTTTTGTATCGACAATTTAATAAATGGTCACACTTGGAAGTGCAACTTACTTTTTGATCTGTCGTCGTATATGTATACAATATGGCAACATAAATAAAGCACTGATAAAAAAAAATTTGTATTTATGCATTGTATCAAGCATTTAGTTCAAGAAATGTCTTATTTGAAAGATAAAACTGTGTGAAAAGAACTGATAGAATTCAAAAGAACTTAAATTTTTAACCAAATTGATGTAATAAAATGTTTTTTAACTTATAATTTGTTGTCTTCTAAATATAATAAACTATGAGCGAAAACAAGTTTGTGTGCATTAACAACTTCATAAATGTATTTTTTATTAATTTATTAAACTTTCGGTCTCTCTCTCTCTCTCTCTCTCTTTTTTTTTTTTTTTTTTTTTTTTTAAACAAGCATGAAGTACTCAACTTAATCTTGACTCAGTGAGGCTTTTGTGCTATGTATTTATATTTCAGGTACATTTGCTGTTATGAGTTTAATGATGAGTAGTGCTATGTATGGTACAGATGCCATTGTTGACAGAAATACAACATCTGCTGATTCAAATATAAGTACATCCCTTGAAAATGCAGAAACATGGCCACCTACCCATTTAGAGATTGCAACATCTGTTGCAATGGCTGTTGGATTTTGGCAGGTATGTTACCCACAAATTAAAATTTTTAGACCTGCAGACTACTGATTTATAAAATTCTTTATTTCTTAAATAATATAAGTTATTGTCCTTAAATTTTATGGTTAAGTTTTATTATTTTTTTAAGTAAAAAGTAAACCAACTTAATGACATTATGCTAAAATAAGGATACATGCATGTAATGTAAGGAGAGCAAAGCAGATGTCCGAAATTATTTGATTTTGTTTAGGATTTATCTCCTGAGATCCTAGTTTCTTAGGATTTTTATATATTTTTATTAATATCTCAGTGCTGGGAATGTAAATATCTCCTATAAAATTCCCAGGCAAAAATACGTTGCCTTTAATTTATCTTTTTATGTTATGAAATGCAGTAATTCCCAGAGAAATGGGAATGAAATAGATTAATAAACAAGTGTTTGGCCATTAGATATAAAGTTTGTTGTCATTGTTTTCAAGTGAACCAAAAGGAGAATTAGGCCTGAAATACAGAGGGTGTTTCCACACTTTTAAAGTGATTTCAATAAAGAATAATTAAAAAAAAAAAAAAAGCGAATGTTTTAGAATAAAAATTTTTGCCAACAACTTATTACTTGAAATGGAAAATACTGTCTGCTACTTTTAAATATATCCTTCTTTCAAAATATTGCATTTAAAAAACTGCAACAGAAGGCTACATTTTTGCGAGCTCAAAATAAGCGGCGTTATTAATTAGAAAGGGGAAACCCATTGATCATTACTCAGGCATAGATAGAAAACTCCAAATGAATACCTAAAGTGGGTGCATACTGTTTCTAAAATTAAATCATTGGTAACAAGAGAAAATCTGCTGATGCATAAATCAAATGCAAAGTCTTTAAATACATCTGTAGCAACAATAAATAAAATAATAAATCAAGATTTACAGCTTAAAAAAGGCTAAACAACATAATGTTCTTCGGCTTGTGTTAAGGCATATGGCTTAACACAGAACGACTTGTAGAATCCTCTATGAAAATTGAGTAGCAGGAGATAAATGTAAATGCATTGTGACCTATGATGGAGCATGGGTTTACCTAAAAGACTGCAACAAAAAAAGGTGTGTTTATTATGAAAAACGAAGAGACAAAAAATGTAAAAACATGGTTCCATTAATTCAGAAAAATTTCAGTAAGGGATTATGATTGTCAAAAGGGGATGAAAAAAATGTGCAGATATAATTCTGTTAATGCCTGAAGAAAGTTTCATTAAGGGGATTATGATTGCCACGAGATTTGCTTCTAATAGAAAATTGAAAATAAGAAGAGTGGAATAAAATGTTAAAATCAAATCAGTATATTATCATCCAAAAGTTTTGCATCCAATATTTACAGAAAAAATTACATTTCTTTATCCGAATGACTTTTAAAGAGTGAAGAAGACAAAGCAGCAAGTCATACTTAGTGTCATTGCATTCTTTGAAAAAATGAAGGCTTATAAAAGTATTGCATGTAAATCTTTTCAAGATAGTCCTGCAAAGTCCCCTGACATTTCACCTATGAGCTCTTAAGTCTTTCATGTTTTGAAAAAAGCTTTTTCTGAGTCCACCTCGCCCCCCAAATAGTGGATGAACTTTGAAAATTAGTGGAAGAGGAATGGAAGTTTTACAAAAATCTCTATGGAAATCATTGTGCAGATTTAGAGTTTAGATAAAAAGCTATCAAATTGAACATTTAAAAAATACTATCAACACTTATAACATTAATTAAACGGTCCCAAAATCATTCTAAAAATGTGTAAACATGCTCTGTAATTGCTTCTGTGATCCTAACCTTCAGTTTAATTAAATGTGTGTGGCCTTTGATAATAGCCTATTTTTTATGTGGCCCAATAAAATTATTTATTTTATTGGCTATTTTTATTAGCCCAATAAAAAACAGCAGTTCATGGAGCTGAGATTAAATAAAGGTGCCAGTTAGCCAAAGTCCTATCATTCTACTAGACTGGCAAAACTATTATTTATCTGAAGCATATTAATTAATACACAAAATTTAGGTAAATGGAGATTTCATATGTAGCTTAGTACATATTTAAAGTTTTTAACATTTTTAAAGCTATGCTGGCATTTTTTCATCTCATATTGAATTAGACAAAGAGAGATAAATATGATTAGGTATGAAATTAAATGATGTTTTTGCTAGATATTTTAAGTGCTTAATAAGACTGCATAATCTCTGCACATTTTTCTTTCTGCTCTGAATTAAAGTAATTCATCTGCAGAGAAGTTATTATATGCTACTAAGGTTGTGCGTAATGAGTTGATAATTCATATATATTTTTCAGCAAAAGGGCTTATTATTTATTTTGAATGTAATGTTGTTGAAAAATATAGGTACTTATCTATTATCCCGATGACCATGAAACTGTCACTAAGCAGTACAGTTTAGTGCCAATTATGTGTAAGCGTGACTTAACAAATACCCATAACATCTGCACGTTCATTTGAGATAACCTCAGTGAATTGTCAACAAGCCTTTTTTTTTTTTAACAAGGTTTTAAATTAACTAATATTGCTATATTTTCCCCTTTATATTTTGAAAAAAAAAAAAAAATATATATATAAAAATTTGGGACCTGCTTTCTACAAAACAGTAAGCAATGGATTATTTTCAAAGTTATGGTGTCATATCATAAAAAAGGGAGAGTGTCCTAATGGACATGATGTAGCTGCATATGACCAACAAACAAGTAATAGATTGGAATGATTATCTGCAGGAAGTTTGTATTCATAGCTTTCCAAACCAAACTTCTGGTAAGATCAAAGAGCCTAACAAAATACTAGAAATCAAGAAAGAAAAGCTTTCTTTGTCAAGTGAGTCAAATACTGAATGTTTATTCAATAAAGAGGTGTTAATTCCTTCAGAATTCTACAGAAATGATTGTTACAACTTTTGTGGGATCTCTGCCAACTTTCACAGTCGATGGTATAATGTATAAGTAACCATATACTTTAAATTTACATACAAATTTATTTAATTTTTATTACAACACTGTTGTACTGTTAATGAAGATATTTTTTTTAAATATCTGGTTTGTAACCTCCCTTTTTTAAAATTTATATTGCAGCTCTTCATGGGTGTTTTTCAGCTTGGCTCACTTACTGTTGTCTTATCTGATCAACTGGTATCTGGTTTTACTACAGGTGCTGCTTGTCATGTCGCAGTATCTCAGATGAAAGATTTATTTGGCATTCACATTGGACGTTACAGTGGACCTTTAAAATTAATTTATGTGAGTAAAATTGTTGTTATAATAAGCATATTGCTTGATAGATAATATTTTCATTTTAATTTCAATATGTAAACATTTCGACTTAGAAAGCATTGTCATTCAGTAATTCTTTCAAGTTAACATGCATATTCCAAGTTCTTTACTGTGTTTCTTTCATAAAGCATTTGTAGCAATATATTTTGCCTCAGAATTAACCCTAAAATCTTTTCTGGAACTAAAGTTTTAGTTTGTCAGTTATCATGCAGTATGCAATTTACTGCTCTTTTGATTAGTTATTTATAGCTTAGATGGTGCCACTAAAGTGCTGTTTTTTAATTTAACATGCTCTAAAATAGTGGAACTGGGAATGATTAAAACAACAACTAATTTTAGCACCATCATCTAAAAAATAACTAAGAATGGTAGGTTGCATACTTCATGATTACACTTTTGTCTTTAGGTTTGTATGGTAGTTAACAATCATATAATTCTCATGTTTCTAACTTGAACAATGTTTTAAAAAAATGCTACATAGTAATGCATCAACAAAAAACAAGGGGGCGAAGGTGTGTGGGAAAAATTTGTGAAAAAAATTATACCAAAGAATTTTTTTTTTCTTTTCCTTTCTTCAAGTATAAAATTAAGAGATGAACACTAAATTGGTATTTTCTTAAGAGGCTAAGTTAAAACTTTGTTTTCACATTTAATTTATAAAAATAACTGTGTATATAGTATAACTTGGGTATGCATGTAGCATATGTGGATTTGATGTTTTGAAATTCGACTTTCAGAAATATGGCATTTTGCCTAACAGTAGAAAATGCAGAAGTTCATATTCAATGAGAATTTATTTCTTAAACAAGCAAATTTTATGAATATGCAATGGGAAAATTTACTAGCAGAGCAATTAAAATATGGGTCAGAAACTGGATTGAAGATTGCTGCATCTTGTTTATAACAACAATTTGCTTTATTTGTTGTTGGAGAAAGGAATATAAGTCAGTGAAAGTCTTAAGAAGAAATGAGATAATTCCAAAAGACAAACCTCAGTTACCCGTGAGAAGTGTCTTCTATGGAAAGAGAAGAAAGTAAAAAAATAGATAGCGCTGGATGCATCATTGAAATAGACGTCAGGATGCTCAAACATATGTTTCTCTCCAAGGTTGTCAACGAGTTTACAATTTGGGGGGGGGGGCTTGAGATGCAGATAATCAAAAAGTACTTATAATATTCTACTTGTAAACAATGAAAAGGTTTTGTAACAAGTTGAAACCTCCTAATCCGATATTTCTCAAACTTTTTTCAAATGGGAACCAATTTTATGAATTAGAATGTTCTGTACAACATCTTACTCTTATCCCCTTTGCCAGCAATTAATTTAGCATATGTTACTTACATTTTTTAAATACAGTTACTTTAAATTCAATTAATCTTATATCAGTGTTAACCTAGGACAGGGGTTCTCAACTGGGGAGGAAATTTTATATCTTCAGGAGGAGACACGGTCAGCCTTTTATTGACCTGTCAAGTATTTAGTTTTATTTTATAAATATAAAAAAACTACTTTTATTCAAGTTTTGTTATTTATCGTTTTCTATACATTTTCTTGTTTAATTTATAAAACATATTAAAAAAATAATCTAAATTTAAATAAAGGTATGTGTATTTTTCGAATTTAAAAATCGAGGAAGGTGTCTAGCAATGATAAAAGGGATGTATGGAGCAAAAAATGGTTGAGAAACACTGATCTAGGTGGATAACAGGGGCAAGCTATGAAGATCAATTGTTGTCTGAAGACAATAGATATAGAGAAACACTGTTTTAATCTTGTTTGGGAGTAGGGGTTGAGAAAAGCATGGTTCTTCTAAACTTGTTGAACTACGAGTGATCATATCCTCTTTAAGAAATTGCAAGTTATTGTATGTGTTATTCTGGTGAAGATCATTTTTCAAGGTTCAATTGAAAAAGACTGGTATGCCATTTTTATAAAAATATTACTCATTAAAAACTACTGTTGGAATATACCATTTTTTAGTAGTCATCTAGGGGGAAAAAGTTGGCAGCTGCAGTGGCCATCATAGATATAGGTTTGATATTTTTTGTTAATCCTGTAATGGCCAAAATTAAAGACTTCACTTATTTTTAACCACTACAAAGTTCTCACTTACCTGGAAGGGTCAGGAAAATTTTTATGGCATTTTCTTAAAGTTTGGGGATATTTAAATAAAAGTTCAGGCTTTCATTCATGAGCAATAAACAAAAATTGTCTCTCTTAAGAAGAAAGCAAATGAAAAGTTATTATAATTAGCACAAAAGGTGTTATTAGTTTCAAGTTTGCTTTTTTTGTCCTTATCGCTTTTCAAACGTGTTGCCACTTTTCAAAGCATTTTCAAATCTATAATTAAATTATTAAGAATCTGTATGTACATTCTGTTATTTGAATGTTACCTATATGTATGTATTCTAAAAAATCATCAGTACTTAGAGCCACCACGTTTTGAACACACATAGTCCTTCACCTGTATATGTTAAACCTCAAAGCCAGAATTTTGGATATCAATGCTTTTAAAATGTATTTCTTATTTCGTATGAATTTAATGAATATTTTGCCAACAAACTCAAGTGAGTCATTCCAGTCCTGCTAGAAGTAAAAAATTTTTATCTCCATTGCACTAGAATTTTGCCATTTAATAAAATGTAGGATATTTGTCTTTTATTTTTAATCAACAAACTTGGGTATTTAAGAACAATATGTTGCTACTGTTTGAAGTAAAACACTTTTATCTCCCACATGGAAGCATGTTGCTATTAAGTATTGCCTAAAATATTTCACTTTGAAATTTAATCTCTCGATTATTGACTAGCAAAACTAAGTGATTTAAAAGCAGTAAACTCAGATTTTTTTCGTCATTAATTACTAGCTAGTCCTGTGAAATTCCAGGATTTATTAAAAGCATTGTATAGTTTCTTTTTTTTTTTTACAGTAATTAATTTAGTTGGTTGGCCGAACCCAGTGGCTAGTTCCTTGAAAAGTGGTTATATAAGTTAGATTTGAAATTAATAGCCCTTCTGGGCTAAAAAATATGTGTCAGAACTTCGTACTGCATCGAGAATTCTAAAGATATATTGCTTTTAAAAAATGTGTGGTTTTGCTGCAGAATTTTATGTGGCATAAATGGGAAGAAAGTGATATTTAAAAATAAAGTTGAAAAGACAAAAAAAGTTGTGTAAGTCATCTTGTTGAGAAACTTAGCATTGATATGCTGAACTAAGAAAAGACTGAATTTTTTTTCCCTTAAATTATGGCAATACTTGACACTCTTTAATGGAAACTCTAAAAATATGCTGCTGCTAAAATTTTTATAACTTTATGTGGCGTTAGTGTGAAGCAAGAGATGCTTAATAATGAATTAAAACAGATAATGAAGTTAAAAAGAGGAAGTTGTATTAGTAAGAGTGAATCCAAGAACAGATTGGTAACTGAGCTTAGAGAAGGCATAAATAAGAAACCCTTAAGACCCTGCATGATGTTAAATATATTATATAAATAAATTCACATTTTTTTTTCCTTTATTTTTCTTGTGAAATGTATTTTATTCATCTTACATCTGATACAGTTTTACTAGTCCATAACACTCTTCTCCCCTTATTGATAAGCTTTTCTTCACGCTTTTCATTTAAAAATCTACCTATTGTATTATCTCCCTCTTAATATTCTTATTTATTGCAATGTATTTTGTAATAAATATATGGAATTGTAACTAATTCAGATCAAGGAAGTAAGAAGTTTAATTTCATTTTAAATCATGCAGTAATATTGCATTGATTGTTATTCATCTTTGCTTAAAGTTTTATAGTTGAAAGTGTTCTTACACTTTATTGTGTGATTTTTATGGTTTCTTTTTATTTAAGGTTTTTCAGAAGTCTCATAAAATCTTTTAAAATAGGTAAAAATAAAGGATCAAGTTAAGAAATTAAAGCATTTTCTCAGCCTTCTTGTGGTTTTCTAAAATGGATATTTTAGAAAATTTCAATGCCGTAGCCTGTATATTTATTTTCTTCCCATTTTACATTCTGTATATCTTAATAAGAAATGTACATTTCAGTTAAGTAGTTACAGTTTTGTTTTCTATATTTTGTATATGTTTTTGTTTCTAGATGCTAAGAGATGTTTTTGAAAACTTAATTCACTTGAATGGTGCGACTGTTGCTGTTTCGGCTGTTGCAATATTTGTACTTGCCATTTTTAAGGAACAGATTGACGGAAGGCTTAAAGAGAAACTTAAGATGCCTATTCCTATAGATTTAATAGTGGTAAATATATACATGTAATATAGCTTTCTTTCTGTATGTATGTTTTTTAACTTTATCAGTCAAGTAACATAGACATATTTTTTTGGCAAGGTGCAATTTAAACATAATATATAATGAGTAGTTTAACTTTCTGACTGAAATCACCATATCAAAAGTTTCATGCCATTATACATAGCAGTTCAGTCTAATTTGTATGTAAGATTGCCTTTATTATTATGTTCATATATGTTTAGCATAAATCAGGGCCAGTGCAGTTATGCCAGGCAGCAAAACTTTTAAAATTTAGGAAGAAACTAGGTGGCAGAATCTGCACAGGGTGGTGAAAAGCCTGTTGCTAGCCTTTTCATAAATTACGTCATAACTAAATAAGTCTCTCAGTCCAATTGCAGAAATAAATTTTTTACGCATAAGGAACAATACTTTTATATGTTAGTTATACATAAAAAATATGAAAAAAGTTTAACCCTTCAGCACACGCGCCGGACAAATTTTACCCCAGTGTTTGTTTTTCGGAGTTCACCCCCCCCCAAGGTATAAATAAATGCATTTTCTTTGTTTTAAATGAATGTATAAATGATTAATAGCTTTGTGAATTTTGTTAAACTTTTTTTCCAGTTTTAATTCGAGATAATCTTACTTTAAGTTATACAAATATTTCCATACTGGTGACCTAAAGTAAGCCATAAAAATTGAAATTTATGCAAAGTTACTAACTTATATAAGATACATATATGATTTCTTATATTAGAAAAATCAGTTTTCATATGTACATATTTTTTAAGCATAAGTGTTTATTATAAAGAGTGATTTGATAAAGCACTAGAGGAATATGAAAAGGCTGCATTCTCACTAGCTTTTTTCCTTAAAACTCAATATAATGTCATACAATTATTCATATCAAAAAATATATTCTATATACAAATATTAAAAAATATAAATAACACGTAGGTTTTCCGCCCCCCAACCTGAGTTTAATTATTCAAATAATGTCGTTTTGAACAATCCTCGCATACGGTGACAACATATTTAGGGTGAAGGTCTGCTACATCTTCTATTTCTGCCAACCTTTTTACTCCAGTTTTGAGTTCTTTCAAGAGAGATAGAAGCTTTTACAAGCTCTAATGCTAAATCTTTGAGAAAAGCTCTTCAGTTCATATTCGTTTGGTCGTTATTTGATCTATGAATAATAAAAGCATTTATACTTGCAATGTTCATTAGTCCAAAAAATACCGTTAGAGGCCAGCGGTGGCATTTTCTTGAAACAGACTAAGTTCCACATAACTCATCAACAGTATAAACATCACCTTTTGTAGAGTTGCAAAAAGTTATCATTTCGAGCTTGAGCTGCTCTTTAGACAATGGATCGATTTGATTATCCTCATGCATGGGTGATAGAACAAGAACCGATTTACTCTTTTTTTGGAACATATGAAGTAAGAGATAATTCTTTACCTCTAAACCCAAAACGCAAAGAGTACAGAAGCCTGTTTTATTTAGTAGAAATTCTTCTGGAATTTCATGTTTATCTTTCCGAAGCATCCCAAAACATGTCAATTTGTGCTTTTTCAATAATTCATTGGCCAAAGGAATGCTCATGTACCAATTGTCCATATTTATATATTTCTTTCAGTGCCACTTATGGGTGCAATCCAATGCTTTGTACAACATCCAATGCCACATTTGATTATCTATATAGCTGCTGACCTGCACAAATTTCTAGGTTGTATGCATAAAATGTATGAGAATCGCACAAAGCAAAAGTTTTTATTCCATATCTTGGGTAATATCTTTTTATATATTGTCTGAATTGACACCTTTCTCGAAAAGGGTTCTAATTTTTCGTCTATAGTACAATATTCAGATAAAAAATATATTTTTCATATGTTTTTGACAAATATTTCAAAAAAATTTCTAATAAGTACAAGTCTAGCCGTCATCTTTCGCTCTGCTCGTAAATTTGTCATCAAACCTAATACACCTCAACAGGAAGTGGGATCGGTTGATAGACATTGTTATTTGACAAACAGCTTCCTTCAGCTGACCACAAATCTTTGCTTTGAGAAGTCCTGCTCTCAGCACTCCAGCATAATATAATAAGAAAAACAATGCCTTCAATTCAGCTACATTTGTCTCTTGTGCATCACATTCTCTAGAAGATTTGTTTCTTATTGATGAAATGTAAATGTTTGTAGTTTCACCAAATCTTCCATTATTTCTTCATCAAAAATTTGCAATAAACACTCAGTTGGATTTTTCAAATTTCTAAAGCTTGTTTTGACACCAGGAAATGTGTCACTATATTGTATGGCCATGTCCGAACCTTTTTTTGAGGGTAATTTTTTATTTCAAATTGTTCCATATTTTCAAACATAAAAATCATCTGATGTCAAAGAAGATATGCTCCCTAAATCATGTGAATCATCATATTACTGGTCAGAGTCAGTTTCTTGAACACTTTCAGAAATATTATCGCACTCAAAATTGTAATCTTCAATTCCGTTATCAGTTTCAACACTAGCGAGAATATCCTGCTGTCGTTACTCTTCTATCTCGTGTGCACTCATCTTAATGAATGTCTCTCTAGAAGTGAAACATTAGTACACGTGCGGGGTAGCTACAATCCCATTGCACATTCCTTTCCCGAAGAAACACAAAATCCCAAGGACACGGGAAAAATTTCTCTGGATGACCCCTTCCTAACCTTGATCTTAAAAGGTACATGAATTACTAGAAAGGTCACATACGACCTTCCCTTATTTTCTAAGAAAAGACTACACGTGGGGTGGATTTTACCCCAGCACGTGTGCTGACTGTTTAATAATGGGAGCAACATGCAATTTTATAATTTTTTTAATTGAATATTTTATATTCTATTAATATTATGATGTACTTGGTTTTGAAGAAAGGAAGCTGTTAAGTTTCTAGCTTAACAATCTAAAGTCTGTTTTCTTTTATTATACTATGTGATTCTTTGCTTGAATGGCAGCTAGTAATGCTCTGACATTGTATATATCAGTAACATGGTATTTTTGCTGTTCATACATATAATACGGTATTCATTCTTTTAACTCTATGTTTTAATATTTTCATAAGTTTCTTATTTCTAGTAATGTTATTTTCAAACAATCCATTTTATTTCTGTTTTCAAGCAGTCAGTGCTAGAATTTCTTCTATCCGAAAGTTAGCAGGAATTGTGTTTTATTCTTATCTTAATATATTTTAATAATAAAATCATCAAATAATATCAGCATGTGATTTCAAACATCTTATGGATTGAATTTAAAATCGTATTTAGTTATTTTAATTAAAAATTTAAAGGCTCATTCTAACTAAAAGGATCTTTTAAGTTAATTTCTATTTCATATAAAGAACAACCTTTCTTTAACATCAGGCAAATATATTCCTAATGTAGGATTCTTTTTAAATCTATTTTAAAATGTTTGGAATATAATTGTACATTTGTCATGCTTTTAACTGCATGTATTGCAGATGTAGATAGTTTTCCTGCCATTATATTCAAATTTCTCCTCTATTAGTATTTAAATGTGAATTTCTCTCATGTAATCTTTAGTCTCGTGTTGCTTTGATTAATAAATTTTCCTGCTTAGATTTTTAATTTGAAAATCATGAATTCTTATACAAATTTACTAGTAGTAATGTATAAAATAGCTCAAATTGTAAAAAATAGACAGTTTGCATAAATTTTAAATATTTTCAAATGTGTTTGTTATTTCAACACGTGCTTCTGTATAGGCATAGTAATTCTCTGTTCTGCCTCTACCAGCATATTGAGAAGTATTTACAGTCACAGGTTGATTATAGCAGGAATTCTTTTATATAAATACTGTTACGAATTTGGTATTTAAAAAGCTAATATTAGTTCAATTATAAATTAAATGGTTTTATTTCTCGCTCAGTGCAGCGCGTGACGAATATTAAAACAAAGCTGGAAAATTGAAAATACAAGAGCGCATGCATTAAATAAATAAATATCTCTTTTTGATTTCGAGAAAGTACTAGAAAATTCTAGCGCGTGATTTTAAAATCTTATAAAAGGAGGAAAACATCTCAGTTCATAGTAGTTGCTTAGTTTGTTGTTGTTTAGGAAACTGCTCTTGTTGATTGTGGCGAATTCGTAGATTAGCTTTCTTTAGCTGTTTTGAATTACATTCTATTGGACATTTGAGTAGTTAAAAGATAACTACTGTGAGATATTGTAATACTGCATGATAATTTGAGAAAATTTAAGCATTTTTGTTGTGATAATAATACATTTTTGTTCATTTTTCATCGGACTTGTGCATTCATTTCATAACGAACCCGTACGCACGCAACAATTTTTGGTGTCAGAAGTGGGATTTGAATGCCAATAACAAGAGAGATGGAAGAACAATTGAGACAGCTCATTACTGCTTTTGCTGCGTTCCAAGAAAAGATGGAAGCTGGCCAAACATCTTTTAAAGAAGAAATTAAAGAGAAAATGGATGCTGGTCAAAAATCCGTACAGGAAAAGATTCAAGCGCGACAGGAAGAAATGAAATTGGGATAGGAAACTGTTAAGGAAAAGATGGATGTTGTTCAGGAATCTTTTAAGGCAGAGATGAAAGCTGTTAAAGAGGAAGTGAAAATAGGGCAAGAGGAAATAAAAAAAGAGTTTACCTGCATAATAGAAAATAAATTTGAAGCTATAGAAGTTAGAATTGACACAATTGAAAATAAATTTGGACAAATTGGAGAAAAAGTTTCTTCCGTAAAACATCAAATTGAAGAAAAAGTTTCTTCGGTGAAAGAAGAAATAGAAGAAAAAGTTTTTTCTGTAAAAGAACATATAGAAAAGAGAGTTTCTGCTGTAGAGGAACTAATTGAAGGAAGAGTTTCTGCCGTGCAACACCAAATCGAACAACAAATTGTTGATAGGGTTTCTGCTGTAGCCAAAGAAGTGGATATTTTAAAGAAATTCGTAGCGAAGGCAGGGAACAATAGTGATGGTTTTCAATTCTTACCGATGCCTGCTCGTCCATCTCTGAAGCTATCCACATATGATGGGAAGACATCCTGGCAAGTGTATAAGACCCAGTTTTCTATTGTTGCGGATGCGAATGGATGGGAATCCCAAACTAAAGCCTGTCATCTCGCCGCTTCTCTGAGAGCAGACGCAGCAGATATCCTGCAGACGCTTCCCGAAAACCAAAGACTTGACTTCGAAGCTCTATCCGGCGCATTGAAGCTGCGCTTTGGTGAGAAATGTTTAAAAGACTACAGCAGGCTTCAACTAAAATACCGTCAACAGAAGCCCACCGAAACACTTCAGAAGCTCGCCACGGATGTTGAAAGGCTGTCACATCATGCCTTTTCGGAGTGCCTGACAGAAACAAGAGAAATCCTGTCGCTGCAATATTTCATCGTCGGCATCCGGGATACTGAAATACAGAAAGCTCTGCGAATGGCAGATGTGAAGGACATAAGAAGCGCTCTGTTGTGCGCCGTAAAAGTCGAGGCAGCCCAGCAAGCAACTCGTAGAGATAGCTACCCAGTCAGAGCTGTGCGAGTCCACAAGCCAGTGGACCAATTGATGGCTCGTTTAGATGATTTATCCAGACAAGTCGATGCTTTGATACGGAGTAGCAGTGAGAACAAAGTGGTTGTAAGGTGTTGGAGATGTAGTTCTGAAGGTCACCTACGACGGCATTGCAGAACACTCCAGAGCACGGATAATAAAACGTATGAGTTGACAAGACCAATGAATGCATTAAGACGGAATAGTGGTGAAAAGAAACCGACCCTGAAGTGCTGGAATTGCGGTGTTGAAGGTCACCTACGAAGGAACTGCAGAACACCCCAGAGCATGGAAAATAAGGCATATGGTTTAAACGGACAATTAAATGCCACGGGAAGGAGAAGGACTGACAAGAAACCAAAGTGGTGGAACTGAAGGCCACGTACGAAAGAATTGCAGAAAATCCCAGGGTACGAAAATTGAGACTATTTCCCAGCAACGACGCAGGAAACAAATGAATGACCATATCGAGGAACGGATGGTGCCAGAGAATGAGAAACCTTGTTTTAAAGCGCTCAAGATTTCTACAGTGAGTGGCAACAGTAATGGACTGTCCATCAATAGGCACATCGATGGAGTTCCTTGCATTATGATCATTGACACAGGAGCTAATGTTACCATCATTCGGAGAGATTTAGCTCAACAGTTTAAAGATAAACTTATTTGGACGCCATCCTGTGTTACCCTTCAGACTGCATCTGGTGATAAGATCGACATATCTGGGAAGTTAAACGTGAACATCATGTTTGGAAGTGTCGCCTACCATCACACGGCTTATGTGGCGGATATTACAGATCCATGCATACTCGGATTGGACTTTTTAAGGAAATACAATTTTTCCTTAGACTCTAAAAACAACAAACTGCTTTCAGCAACTGATGACATGACTATCCATCCTCAACAGGGATCCTCGCCTGGAAAGGTCGACGCCTTGTCCGAAAGACCAGTTCGGGAAGCTGCCAAAATCATACTAGGGTCGAAAAGAAACGCAAGATCTCTTCACAAGCTGACAGAGCGCAAGCAAAATTCTTGTGGACAAAAGAATGCGAGGATGCATTTAACAACTTAAAGGAGGCTTTAAAACATCTGCTCTGATCCTGACGTATCCTCAGCTTGACAAACCATTTATTCTTGACACAGACGCGAGCAATGAAAGTGTTGGTGCTGTTTTGTCCCAAGAAATAGATGGCCAAGAACGTGTAGTAGCTTACTGGAGCAAGTGCCTGTCTAAACTGGAGAGGAATTACTGTGTCACCAGGAAAGAGTTACTCGCCATAGTCAAAGCTGTAGAACATTTCCATCATTAACTATACGGCAGAAAATTCCTCCTCTGCACGGACCATGCTTCATTGGCCTGGCTTTTAAATTTCAAGAATCCTGAGGGTCAAATAGCCAGGTGGATACAGAGACTCCAAGAATATGACATCACTATCCGTCATCGTAAGGCATCATCACGCGGGAACGCCGACGCCCTGTTTAGAAGACCTTGCCCAGAAAGCTGCCAATATTGTTCCAGGGTGTAAGCGAAATATGAGCTGCTGACTCCCGTCACAAGACAAATTACAACATCAACATCGGCTGATCGAGAACCGTGGAATGGTGATGAAGTGAGAAAAGACCAGCTGGAAGATTGCGACATTAAACCCATAATTGATTTAATGGAGTCATCAAACAGAAAACTTACCTGGCAGGACATTTCTATCTGTAGTCCTACAACAAAACAATATAGGGCACTCTGGGATTCACTTCACATTCGAAACGGCGTCTTATACCGGAAATTCGAATCGGATGATGGGAAGACGTTCCGATGGCAGCTGATACTTCCAGGATCCCGGATTCCTGATGTCCTTAAAGAACTACATAGCAGCCCTACAGGAGGTCACTTTAGAATAATGAAAACTTTGCAGAGAGTTTGTGAGCGCTTTTACTGGAATAATGCAAAGGATGACGTGCAAAAGTTGTGCTGATCATGTGATGCCTGTGCAGGTCGGAAAGGACTGAGGAAACGCAGCCGAGGCAAGCTGCAATGTTACAACGTAGGTGCGCCGTTTGAACATATCGCCTTTGACATCTTGGGACCTCTGCCACGAACTGCTGATGGCAACAAATACATACTCGTTGTCATTGATTACTTCACCAAGTGGCCTGAAGCGTATCCTATTCCTGATCAAGAGGCTGTCACAGTAACTGAGGTAATGATACAGCACTGGATTTCCAGGTTCGGAGTGCCTCTTCAGTTAAATTCCGATCAGGGAAGGAATTTTACGTCGGCAGTAATCAAAGAACTATGCTAACTACTTGGCATTGACAAAACCCAAACGACGCCATTACATCTCCAGTCGGACGGCATGTAGAGAGGTTCAATTGAACCATCCTTAATAACCTCTCATTAGTGGTTTCCAGAAACCAACAGGATTGGGACAAGAAATTACCACTGTTTCTACTGGCTAACTGCAGTGCTGTCCACGAGACTACCGGCTATTCCCCATCATAGATGCTCTTCGGTCGTGACCTTCGTCTGCCTTGTGATTGATCTTGTTTGGTCGCCCTGTGGATGCTACTTAATCGCCTGAGGAATATATTCAAGATCTCCAGGCCCGGTTTGAAGTGATGCACAACTTTGCACAAGAGCGAGTCAACTTAGCGACGGAGAAGATGAAGACCCGATACGACACAAGAGCTACTGAACATCAATTCCACGAAGGAGACAAGGTGTGGTTGTGGAATCCGACTCGACGGAAGGGACTCTGTCCGAAATTACAGTCACCTTGGGATGGTCCATACACAGTCATAAACAGGCTGAATGATGTCCTGGTTCGGATCTGTAAGTCTTTGAACTCTAAACCTAAAGTTGTTCATTACGACAGGTTAGCTCATTGCTATGGCCATAGTACGTAATGTAAATAATTGTAAATAGTATAAGACCATGGTCCTTTTTGTTTTTAAATGTGTATTTGATTTGATTTTTATTTAGTATTTGATATGCATTTAGTATTTGATTTGTTTAAGTTATCTATTACATTTATTTTTCATGTTGTTTGATATTGTAATGTAATGCTTATGCCTCAGTTGTAAGTTTGGCTTCCTGTCCAGGGATTGTACTGCCCGGGACAAAGACAGTCCTTGGGACGGGGGCAGTGTTACGAATTTGGTATTTAAAAAGCTAATATTAGTTCAATTATAAATTAAATGGTTTTATTTCTCGCGCAGTGCAGCGCGTGACGAATATTAAAAGAAAGCTAAGCCGGAAAATTGAAAATACAAGAGCGCATGCATTAAATAAATAAATATCTCTTTTTGATTTCGAGAAAGTACTAGAAAATTCTAGCGCGTAATTTTAAAATCTTATAAAAGGAGGAAAACATCTCAGTTCATAGTAGTTGCTTAGTTTGTTGTTGTTTAGAAAACTGCTCTTGTTGATTGTGGCGAATTCGCGGATTAGCTTTCTTTAGCTGTTTTGAATTACGTTCTGTTGGACATTTGAGTAGTTAAAAGATAACTACTGTGATATATTGTAATACTGCATGATAATTTGAGAAAATTTAAGCATTTTTGTTGTGATAATAATAAATTTTTGTTCATTTTTCATCGGACTTGTGCATTAATTTCGTAACAAACCCGTACGCACGCAACAAAATTAAGAGTAGTCCTTTTTAGACTGTAACCCTAGAGGAAAACGTAAGATAGGATTAAATTTGAAAAACTGAGAATCATGCGATACATCGTTCTCAAAATGAGATGGAATCCAGTCTTGTTAGAATATTATTTTTCAGAAAGCTGAATCATGCATATTTCTAGATATGCTACATGTATTTTGATCTAAGTTTTAAAGCTTTGATGAAAGGAAACAAGTGCCTACATGTTCTAAGTTTGTGAATTTCAAAATTGCTGTGTACGATGCCTTAAATCTTCTCTCATCGGAGCTACTTCTTGAAATATTACCAGTTTTTCATTTAATATATAGCTGAACAACATATATATTTGTTTTATGTAATTAAAAAAGATTCAATACCAGACTGTGATTATCAGAAATATTTTAGGTTGTGCTCGCTACCACTGCATCATATTTTGGTAAATTCCATGAAAACTATGCAGTATCGATTATGAAAGATATACCAACTGGGTAAGTTAATTCAATATAGTTTTTAATTTTTCTTAAAGTAAGTTTTTGAAGTGGAAAGTTTTAATTTTATTTCTGTTATCTTCTCTTTCCTGTAGGTTACCTCCACCGGTTGCACCAAGATTTGATATACTTCACCTTCTTGTAACAGATAGTTTTGCCATAGCCATAGTTGCCTTTGCCATCTCATTATCAATGGCGAAACTTTTGTCAAAGAAAAATAAATACTCCATTCGACCAAATCAAGTAAGATATACTTTTTTTCCCCCCCCCCTTGCTGTCTCGTGTCTTTAGAATGTTCCAAATATTTTGATTTGTTCCCTTTTTTACATTAACACTTCTGACATGAGTAAATGAAAAATTTTAAGTGAATATGAATCAATGTATTTGATTTTAATAGATCATTGTCTACATGTAAACTATAGCTATCATGTACTGGAATTTTTTATCTGTGTTTTTCTCCACAATGTAAGAACATTTTTAGTAGTTTTGCGAGTGTAACAAAAGTACTTACTTCAATATCTAAGGCTTCAGTAAAAATCACTAATCAAAGTGCAGGATACTTGAGTTAAATTGTTAAATGTGTTTTCTTTGGGAAAGACAGCATTCTGTGTTGACTGCCTTCATTATGACATAGTTTCATAGTTTCTTCATGGCCAGAACTTTAAAAATGATTTTGTTAAATAGTACTTTTGGAATTTCCTGATGGAAATACAGTAATTATTATCAAAAGCATCACACAAAGCCATGAATGTGAGATACCCCCACACATAAGATACAGAAGTATAAAACTAAGTGCATTCTAATGGTGTAATAAATCAAAATTGCTAATCTGCCATCTGATGAATAGGATTGTATTTAGTGAATGTTAGAAAAGCATATCATTAGTTTGCATGGTTAATCATGGAAGTTTAGGAGACAAGATACCATGGTAGGAGTTTCATGATCAAGCTGTTTGATTCCTGTGATGAAATTTCTAAACTCCAAGCTATTAAAACATTATTCACAATTCTTTGTCTTTTGAGTTTATGGCAATAGTTCAGCAAACCCCTTTCTTCCTTCAACTTCATATGTCTCTTGACGGAACAAACTGTGTAAAAAAATAGCTTGATACAAATTTAGATAAACTTCTCTTATCTTCACCGAACCTCATTCCCAAAAAGAATGTTTAGGTTGATTATAAAAAGGATTAACCATTTGATCTGTGGCTGTTCTATCTAAAGCGTTTACATATTTTAAAGACGAATGGAATGCAGTTCTGAGAAAGAATTTTCAAAATATAGTGGAAAGTCTGTTCAGAAAGTGTAGTGATGACCAGGTGATATGAATGTTCTGTGAACATAGTTCAAAATAAACAAATTCAACCTTTTCAAAATAAATGGATAAAAATGACCTTTTGACAAGTGTTTATTTACATTCTCAGAAATGTAGTCAACTTGAGAGGTATTTGTCATAGTGAGATGGTTCACTATTTTGACACTCATCCATATTTTTGATGAATTTTAAATAGTTACATTTGTTTAGTTTCACTGAAACCCATTTACTTAAGTAATTTCAGAAGGTAGGTAGTTATATATAATACTAGCAGCTTCGTTGCGGGCCTTTGTCTGGCTTTTAAAGGTAGCGGAAAAATGGCTGAAGGAAACACCAGACATTAAATTTAAAAACTGCGTAGAATTTTACTCTGCAGAACAATTTCATAAAAAAGAGTTATTACACATAACAAAATTACAATGAAATAAGCAATATTCCTTAATACAAATATTAATTATCCTAATAAATAAATTAACCAACTTCCCTTTGCAAAATCTTAAGAACTCAAATGGTATAAAGGAGGTTAAAAACTTTGTTTCCTAAAAAAATCACTCAAAACTTTTCGATATTTTAAAAACAGTGAAATGAGGAATAAATAACATAAAAGAATACAAAAAAACAAAAAAATTCTGAAAAGCAAAGTATAATTAATGATATTTTATGTTACATTTTCAAGAGAAAAAAATTACAATGAAATAAGCTATATCCCTTAATACGAATATTAATTATCCTAATATAAAAATTAACCAACTTTCCGTTGAAGAAAAAAAAAAAATCATGCAAAACTTTTCAATGTCTTACAAACAGTGAAATAAGCAAAAAATAACATGAAAGCAACTCAAAAACATAAAATTCCATGCAAAGTTTTACTCTGCAGAACAACTTTATCAAAAAAAATCAAGAAAAATGTATTATATATATATAAATGACAATGAAATATGCCAATCTCTTAAAAAATGTGACATAAGAAATACGATGAAAAATTGTTGCCAAACCCATATTTCTAAAAGAATGAAACTATTCAAAATGATGCGATTTCATCAAAAATCTATCAACAACAATAAGACAGGAAAATTTTTGCCAAAATCGCATTTTTAAAGATGTGAGAAGTGTACTCGGAAGCTTCATTAAAAAAAATTTTTAAAAATACAAAATATTATCATTTTTCCAAAATTCCTTTTGTAAAAGCAGTCGCAAGGATGAAAGTTTAATGTGTCCAAAAATCGAAGAAAAATAAACTGTACATTTTTAAAAATAAACTTTTTTTAGAAAAAATCCCGTTGAAAAGGTGTTAAGCTCCCTTTGTTAAATAAATTCGTATTTAATTGATTTATTGGAACACGAAATTTATTTTAAGTTCGTAAAATAGCTAAGTGCCTATGTTTCATGACGATGTGAAAATGGAGTGTGTAGGGTAAAATCTCGCTTTCCTATAGCTCATATGTCTCAAAATGACGAGATTTCGTCACAAAACATAAAAAAATTCAAATTTTGAAAAAATCGCTTCAAGGTGCACTGGCTTTTGTCTAGATGCACCTAGGTACCAAATTTCTTAGCCGTGGGTCTATTAGCTTAAGCGCAGCGTGAACAAAAGGCACACACACACAGACTCTCTTTTATTATACGTAGAGATAATCAGTCTTAAAACACTAGAGATAAAAATACTCATCATACTTTTTATAAATCACAGGTTATGTTTGGAGCTATACATGAAAGAATTATTCATTTGATACATATCAGAATGGTACTTTCATGTTATTACAACTACCTTAGTAGAAGTCACCAAATTTTCTGAATGTGCCAAAAGTCTGGCAACTATGTGCATAACCAAGAATCTTTCAGTCAAGTAACATTGCAGTTTTCATACTTTAAAATGTTTGCTTTAATTGGAAGAAACTGCAGTAAAATTTCTGCAGGAATACAGAATTTTACTGCAAAATCTCTAAAGGGAACAAAAAAAGAAATGCTTTTGGTAAGTAGGGGGTTTTGCTCAGGTTTATGTGATGCCAAGTCTGTAAATTTCTGATTTTTTTAAGCAAAAATAGATTGCTATGCACCCAGGGAGAAGAATAGCACAAAAATAGAAATATTTGGAGGTGAATATAAGTATTTTATTTTTTAATGTTTTTTAATAATTAATTTTTATAATCTTTATTTACTAATTAAAATTTGTATTTTAAACTGGTAAAGTACATTTTCTTTCCAAATGTTGATAATGTTTGCCAATTTATTATAAATATAAACCGTTTAGGAACATTTTCAAACTAGTTGTGAAAACCACCAGCATGCACCCAATAAGTAACATTTACCTTTCATTTACAAAAAATCTGAAAATTGTGCCAATGTGGTTGTATTGATACGCAAGTACCATCCAAATTTGTAACCCAAGTCCATATTAATTATAAATTAATGTCTATGGTTATTCATTTAAGTATCACCAATGATATTTCAGGATTTTCAAAATTGGCTTCGTAGTATCCTTACTTCAAAGTATCTTTACATTGCAGTTATTTTATTTTGCATGATGAAGGACTTGCCAAATGATTTGTTGATACCCTTGTTATTATATCAGCTGATAGTTAAAAAATTTGGTAAAACTTTTTCTTCTTTCATACACGTTATATGTATTTTATCATAAATTATTAGTTCCCTTTAAAGTTACTTTCTTTCTGTATATGTGTTAATTTTCGAAGTAATTAATTTTTTATGCTTTTTCAAATACAATAAAAACTCAACGAATCATTAAAAATCATTGATAATAAATATATATCTTTGATAATTTCACGTGATTTTTGCTTTGAATGAATGTTACAAATTATTATATCATGCTTAATTATGTACTCTCCATCCTCTATTAGCAACTACTATCAATGCATTTAAGAAGTTTGTTTTTATTAACAGACTTGACTTAACCCTCCAACTGTGGGTACAAAACTCATAAAAAGAGAGACTTTGATTCAAATGAAATCATAAACTAGCAAAAGAATAGCAGCTACTGCATGAGTGAACTGGAAATTTTAAATGGCAATGCATTAAGAATGTTCCTTTTATATTCAGGATAAATGTTGAATGTGTTATTCATGGATTTCATGGTTAGAGGGTTAATAATATAAACTGATAGGGGGGGAGAAATCCCTACACCAAGAAAAAAATTAATGTAGAATAATCAAATTTCGGCAATACATTTGTCTAAATAACATTTTTAATTGATTAAATTTTTAAGATCACAAGTTAATGCAAGCTCGAGAAGAGTCATTTCAAATGTAAAATGCTGGTACAGTAATAACTGGTGTAACCGCCAGAATTTTGAATGCATTGTGTCACATGGGTGCCAGATGTCAATTTGTGGGATAGAGTTCCATGCCAGTTGCACTTGATTGGTCATTACAGGGACAGTTAATGCAGGTTGTGTATGATGCTGAAGTTGTCATCCAATGACGATCCATACATGCTCGATTGGAGAAAATTCTGCCGATATTAGCAGGCCAGTGCAACATGTGGACACTCTGTAGATCAAGTTGGATTGCAACAGATTATCCTGTTGGAAAACACCCCGTTGAATGCTGTTGATGAATGGCAGCAGAACAGGTTGAATTATAAGACTGCGTACAAATTTGCAGTCAGGGTGCATGGGATAATCATGAGAGTGCTCCTGCTATCATACAAAATTTCTCCTCGGACCACAACTCCAGGTATAAGTCCACAGTATATAGGCTACAAACAAGTTGGTTACAGGTGCTTGTCTGCCATCCTGCTAACTAACACATGGCCATCACTCGCACCAAGGCAGAAACAGCTTTCATCAGAAAACACAACAGGTCTCCACTCCGTCCTCCAATGAGCTCCAGTTTGACACCACTGACAGCTAATGGCAGAGTTTGGAGTTGGGAACACATGTACAGAGCATCTGGCTCAGAATTGTTCTTCCAGTAACCAATTTGTAACAGTTCATTGTGTCACTGTGTGCCAATTTCAGCTGTAAACACAGTATGATACGCCACAGCCATACTCCGAACATGGTGGTCTTCCCTCTCGGTAGTGCCACATGGCTGCCAGGAATCTGGTCTTCTTGAGCCGGTACCTTCCTTTGACCGCTGCTGCCAACAATCATGCACAGTGGATACATTTTTGCCAAATCTTTCTACAATATCATGGAAAGAAAATCAACTTTTCATATCCCTATTACATGACCTTATTCAAGCTCACTGAGCTGGGGATAAAAGCTTTTTTGTCAAAGGCATTCTTTACTAACATAAACTCTATGTCAAAGCTCAGTGATAAATAATGCTCGCAAACTTTGCAGCGTGTATTTACAGCAAACCTGATTTGCATATGTATAGTAGTGCTACTAGAGCCACAGTTATGTGCAAAGTGCGAAATTTGAATAGACGTAAGCTTTCAAATGTATAAATATGCTGTAACGTCAGGACACCTGTGTCGGGTGAAAGAAAGACAGGTCGTCTTTTAAATTATTTATTTGATACACTAAAATAGATTTCTTGATTAAAACATAAAAATAAACTGATCATTACAGCCCTAAATCATACAATATCCGCTAACGCAGATTGGACGCAAAAAAAGTCCTTTTTACTGTAGTTGCAGCATAAAAAAAAACTATTGTTCTACAGAAACCACTGGCGTTGTTTAAAACGCAAAAGATGCGTCCTGTCACCTCAAAATCACATGAAGAACTCTTACACAAAGATTTCACTCGTTTTGTTATCTGCGTTCCTTGTGTCCGGAAACTCCTAGGGGATTTTATCTGCAGTCCTGCTTTTTGCAGGTATGGTCCATTTCATCCGCAAACAAAACAGGAAGTTATAATTCAGCACCTGTGCCCGCGGGGATGGGGGGGGGTGCTAATAGCTGTAACGTCACAATGCCTACCAAATTCGTTTGTATGGCACAAGTCTTTCGTGAATTTTTTTTTTGGCATTTTGCATTGATTCACTATAAATGATGAATCACTTTTTAAATTGTTTGCCACCAAATATTAGAGCCCTGTATTATATTTAAAGAAATTAAATAATGAAGAATCTGCATAAATGTATGTATGTTTTTTGCATTGTGATAAATCAACGGTACGTAGAGCCATCAGATTTTGAATAACGCATGTCACCACTCGAATATGGGCATCTGGAAGCCCTAATTTGGAATTTGTTTTATTATCTGTTTCATATTTTGTCAAGCATTTATGAGTTTTTGATTAAAAAAACTCTACAATTTCAAAGTAAGCAATGGCAACACTGTATGCACACGCACAAAAAGAAAAAGAAAAAAAATTCTCCAGTGCACGAGTATATCAGAAATTCTAGATATGCTTTTTAAAATATTTTGTGATATTGCTATTGAATTTAATTTTATAGTTTAAGTGCAAGGAACATGATATTTAATAAATAAAGGTAACATACAAAACATTAAAAAAATCCCCCTTTAGACGTAATATAAAATCTGAAAGCTTTCATTTTTTTGGAGGGGGGGTCAGTGCAGTTATTTTAAGTTATTGTGCATTTATATTATATATTTATTTTTAGGAACTAGTAGCTTTAGGTTGTGCAAATGTTTTTTCTTCATTCTTTTCCTGTTATCCATGCTCAGCTTCATTATCCAGAAGTTTGGTTCAAGAAAAATCTGGTGGAAAAACTCAGGTATAATAACTGTTGTTTTCAGATTCTGATTATATTTTATGTTTACTATTATCATCTACAACTGGTATGGATAAGTTTTTTTTTTTTTTTTTTTTTTTTTTTTTTTTTTTTTGAGGGGGCAGTTTGAAAATTTAATGTATTATTATTTTAATATACTTAAAATTGTATGAAAGATATTGATATTATCAATGTTTATAAATGGTGTTCTAATAAAAAGATTTTATTTTGAAGCATAATTTATGACATTATGTTCTGAATAAAACATCGTTTAAGTGTGCGTCTTGACTTAGTGCGCATGAATGAATTCAGTAAACCCAATTTTCAATGATTGTATGAATAATTTGGGCATGATGTCACAAATACAGCATCCAATGTTTATTCTAAATGCTTCAGGGGTTTGTGGTTTGTTCACATTGATTATTGATTTCAAATAACCTCACAAAAATAATCTAAAGGAATTAAATTACAAATTTGGGTAATCCAACTAACAGTTGCATTGTGTGAAATTATCCTTTCACCAAAATTGTTTTGGCAAGACATTGATAATGGCATTAGTAGTGTGTCATGTGGCACTATCTTGTTGGAACCACGTGTCCCCCAAATCAGAGCCCGCTAAATTTGGCAACAAAAAATTTGTTATCATCAATCAGTAATGCTCATTCACTCATGAGTTACTGTAACTGCATTTCCTCTCTTGTTTTGTAAAAACAAATACAGTCAATAGTCATTAATCCGGACTCATCGGGACTTTGGCGATTCCTGATTATAGATCATCAGTTTAAATCTGGTAAGATGGCATGCAGAAATTATAAAATTAAAAATATGAAACCGTAATTCATGAAATAAAGAGCAATTATGATCTAAAGGGTATCAAAATTTACCAAAAAAAGCTTAATATTTATTTGTTTACTTTATTAAACATTTCTTTCAACGCGCGCATGCGTAAAGAGTACGTTATGCAATGTCAAAATTAGAAAATGCAACCAGAAAACTATTTGATGTGTATTCGTGATATTTATAATGATGAGGAATTTGATTTAAATCATATGAAAGACGAAGTACATCGAGATGAAATACTACACTTAGTAAGGAATTATAAGCTGAATAAAATAAAAACATCTGCTCCGAAGATAAGGATAGTGCTGACAGATAAACTTCCAGTTCATTGCGCACAGTGACGTCCCCCCATCCCCACACAGCAGTGTGGAATTGATAAACAGATTTCGGAATGGTTAGAGAAACAAAGGATATGCCTTTATCCATTTTTTTTTGCAGCAATTTCACTTTTTATTTGATGGACATCGAAACATGCGTTCACTTTGTAGATCCTTCGGGAGCTCCAGAATCGGAAATTTATTTTGACATAATCGAAAGTTCAAGCTTGCTTTTATAAAATTGCTCTAACAATCTGCAAAAAATAATAAGCTGGATCCAATTAGAGGATTAAGGAACAACGCAATCTGCAACATTAACTGAAATAGATAATTAGATAATTTTAGCTTAGCTTATACCGTCCGTTATGTATTAAATGCGCATGCGTAAATGCATAATGCATTTACGCATGCGCAGAAAGTTTGTAGCTTTGAAGTCGGGATTATAGACCATTTCGGATTAAAGACATTTGACTGTAGTCTGATGATGCCACTATGGCATAAACAGTGGTATACTATGACTTTTTTCAAATGCAGAGGTTTGTGAATCTCTTATAGATTGTTTTCAGGCCAAAAATGAAAGATTTTTGTATTAATATATCCCGTCAATTAGAAATCTGCTTCATTTGAGAAGATAGTTTTTTGTTAAAAATTTAACATTCTTGAAGCATGTATTTAGCAGTGATAAAATGGGAGCATACTAAAACACAAATAAAAATTAGTGACAGTGATAGCATTTTAAACATGGTTGCCATTTTGTTTTAAAATCATATCACTCTTATTATCATATCCTTTATTTTGAAAATATATTATTTTTATGTCTCATTTATTTATTATGAAGCACATGTTGAAATGCATAAGTTTTAATAATTGGTATTATATTTAAAACTGTTCCCCATTTCAAATGAAAAAATGCATATTTATTCTGCTAATTAAGGCAATTGCTTATTACATCCAAAATTATAATTTTGGAAAGGTCTATCCTATTTGTATATTATGAATATAGTGACTATTTAATTATGCATTAGAAAACAAATTTTGCTGTGCTTTTAACTGTCAGTGTCTGCAATATATGAATTAACAAAGGAAACGTTGCAGGATTTAAATGCTTTGTAATTTTCTCATATAAATTTGCATTTAAAGTTAATATATTTTTAACCCAGTGACATAACTGAAAATTTTTAACATTTAATTCATGATTCAGTGAAGATTTAGGAATATTTCAACTAAAACGTTTATAGTACAGTCAAAAGTCGTTAATCCAGACTCATCGGGACTTCGGCGATTCCGGGTTATCGATTTTTCCCGGATTATAGATCATCGGTTTAAATCTGGTAAGATGGCATGCAGAAATTATAAAATTAAAAATACGAAACCGTAATTTATGAAATAAAGAACAATTATGATTTAAAGGGTATCAAAATTTATGAAAAAAATATGAGCTTAATATTTATTTGTTTACTTTATTAAACATTTCTTTTAATGTAAGTTGTTTAAGTTGCTTTGTTTTATGTGCTAATGCTTTCTCTTTAATTCTATATAAACAGACATAATTTCTTGTTCACTTACAAAGTTTCGCTGTTCAAGTCCTGTAATTGCTGTGCCGAGAATACCAACTAATTTGTCAATCGAAATTTTTTCATTTTCAATAACCTCTGTGTCACTTTCTTCATGCCTTAATCCATTTTTTGTTTAATGGTCATCGAAACATACTTTCGCTTTGTAGATCCTTTGGGAGCTCCAGCATCGGAAATTCTATTTGACATAATCGAAAGTTCAAGCTTAATTTTATAAAATTGCTCTAACAGTCTGCAAAAAATAATAAGCCGGATCCAAATCGAAGATTAAGGAACAACGCAATCTGCAACATTAACTGAAATAGATAATTAGATAATTTTAGCTTATACCGTCCGTTATACATTAAACGCATATGCGTAAACGCGACGCATGCACAGAAAGTTTGTAGCTTTGAGGTCCGGATTATGGGTGTCCAAATTAACGACTTTTGACTGTAGTACTTATTACTGCTATTAAATTTTAGTTTGAAATCAGCTATTTTGTGAGGTGTTCGTAGAAATATATAAATATGTGTATAATATTATATTATAATTATTCATAATCTGATTTTCTTTTAGGTTGCTGCAATAGTTTCTTGTGGCTTTCTTCTAGTAGTTTTACTTGCTTTAGCTCCAATGTTTTATTCTCTGCCAAAGGTAACTGCATTATTTTCCATTCATTTGTTATTAAAATTTATTTGATGTATGAGCAAAAATTATTCAAAGCATGTAACTCTCAAAATCGTAAAAAACAACCTTATATTTAGCGTAGGTATAATGAAACACTCAATCGATTTCGAGGGCAGCTAGACTAGAAGAGAAACACGCTAATGTGACAATCAAAATCGTAAAAACTCTAATCATATAACTCTTTATAGTCATCAGCATCAAAATACTTTTCCAGAATATGCATACATACACATATTTCAACATCTGTAACGTTAGACATATATTGTATTGCACAGAATAACTCACCAAGTTTCTATAAAGATTTATAAAATTCAGTGTCAGGTATCTTTGTTGATCTGAGAAGCATCAAAACAATACTTCAATTTTTGCCACGTATTTTCCACAATTATGACTTTAATTATGTTTGCTCCAAATTGTAGATGTTTCTGTAATATAAACCTATAAAATAATCTGTAATGGGATTCTTAATCTTACATAAAACTCTATACAATCTATATGACAATCTGTAGTATCTTAGATAAAACTCCATACGAAAATATTTACTATATTCATGTCCAAATAATTTGGTATCCAAACAGTTGGACCTTCTAACAACAATCAACAGGAACAATCTTAACTAAAAATTGTGGTAGAATTTTGATGGAAGCATGGTGGACTACTATCTCGCCAAAATATGAAACTTGGGAAGTCATGAAGCAATAGAGATCTGCAGATATGTTTGCAATATAGGAATCTGTGAGAAAATAAAATTTATACAACCTGTTTTCATTATCTTCTATTGCAAATGTTCTCAATGGGGATGGTAATGCCCTTCCCCCTCCCAGTGCAGGCACTGAAGCCTTTCATGGAATTGGTAATGGGTCGAGAAGGAAATGGGGTAAGAGGGGCAGCCATGCCATACCTACCTCTTTAGGAAATTAATATAATACAGTATTTTGAAAATACCTGCTGTTTTCATGAATAAACAGTTTATTTAACTTATGTTATTTTTATGTTATTCAACAATCTATATGTTCTTAATAATGGATCTGATTCGGTTTCTCTTGAATAAGCATTAAATTTTTTTAATTAGCATTGGGTATACATAGACCTAATTCGGTTTAATAATTATCTGTGACAAGTCTTTGCAAGTTGGTAAGCAATGACATGATTCACACAATCATGTATAGTATGACAAAAATATGGTACAGTACAAAGTCCGTAATTCGGACTCGTCTGGACTTCGGCGATTCCGGATTAGGGGTTTTTCTGGATTATAGATCATATATTTAAATCTGGTAAGATGGCATGCAGAAATTATACAATTAAAAATATGAAATAAAGAACAATTATGATATAAAGGGTATCAAAATTTACAAAAAAAAAAAAAAAAAAAAAAGCTTAATATTAATTTGTTTACTTTATTAAACATTTCTTTCAATGTAAGTTGTTTAAGATGTTTCCACAAAAAAATTCAAAAAGTTCCTTTTTTGTGTGTCATATATAGTGGACTTTCCAATGCCATACTTCTCGCATCATTTTGAGACGGATAGGCCTTTATCCATTTTTTGCAGCAATTCCACTTTTTGTTTAATGGACATCGAAACATGGTTTTGCTTTACAGATCCTTTGGCAGCTCCAGAATTGGAAACTCTTTTTGGACATAATCAAAAGTTCAAGCTTAATTTTTATAAAATTCCTATATTGCTAACAGTCTGCAAAAAATAATAAGCCAGATCCAATTAGAAAATTAGAAACAGCGCAATCTGCAACATTAACTGAAATGCGTTAGATAATTTTAGCCTAGCTTATACCGTCTGTTATACATTAAACATGCATGCGCATAAAATTTGTATCTTTGAGGTCCGGATTACAGACTTTATACTGTAGTTAATAGTGACTTGCTTAGAGAGCAAGTGCACTATGTATAAATCTTGAAAAATTTATTTAAACTGTGCAAATTTTGCATTTTAAAATGTCTGAAGTACCATACTGAGTATTTGAAATGTGAAGTTCTTCTGCACTCTTCTATAAACCAATCATTACTTATTCACTTAATTTTCTAAAATGTTTTTTCAAATAAAGCCTTCTTGGCTGCATGAGCATTTGAATAAAATGCATACTGATGAAAGGCATCAAGATGTATCCGATTTAGGACTGGAAAAGAAATATTTAAAACAGCAAAATGTATCAAACCTTCTTCATCGTCTTGTAAACAAGATGATGATAGACTAGGAGCCTCATATGAGAACCATGCACAACTGGCAAGGAATCAATGTTGCCAGCATTTTTAAAGGCAACAAAAATCGCTCTTCATCACAAGACACCATCGGATATTATCAGAAAAATTCCTCTGAATAATAATTTGGTGCAAAGAATAATAGGTGAAATGGCTAATGATGTTTAAATATTGTTATGCAATTACTCAACTCAATGAATCCGCTACGAAGCATGTTCGACTCATAAAAGAAGAAAAAATTTGTGAAGTGTTAATATACGCTAAAGATTTAAACAGGAACTGATACAAAGAAAGAACTGCTATTTAATACCATGAACATGCTATATATGTGTTATTCATCATCAACATTCAGTTGCAAAAAATCTGAATGAATGCCAGCATACATTGCTTCAGTACAATATCAAAGCAGTCAAGAGGATAAGAAGCAGTTCCTTGCACAACAGATTATGTAGCCAACTTTGAAAATCAAGACTATAGAGCCTGTTTGAACATTTTTAGACGATTTTCCTTTTTTTTTTTTTTTTTTTTTTATGGATATATCTTACCTAAAATTTTTGTGTTTTAAATGTTCTGTTTGATAACCCTTATTGTTCTCTATCTTTATACATTGTAATTTAAAAAACAATAAAGCCTTTTTTAATATCGGAAGAGGTGTTTTATCCCATTCCTTTTGAACAGAAGAAGGAGAAGAAGGAGGATTGTAGGTCGATGTTTGGACAATCTGCTGTTTAGAAGTCAAAATGTGCAAAAATCCATGAATGATACATCAGAATATTTAGTAGAAATATGAATGAAGGGTAGGGGTTTGCTCCCTGATCATTGTTTCATTTTTTCCAGGAAATTAATAGTGGATTTTGACATGTGACTGCGACTAAAGAGAAGATTTCATATTTGAAAACTAGATATCAGGTATGTTCCTGATAATATGTGGAACTGACCATAACATTTTTCTCCACTCTCTTTAATTTTAATTTGCCGTTCTATGAAAAACCAGCAACAATCATAAATCCCTTTGAAAAACTTTCTTTTGGATTCTTTGAGCCATGTTTTAAGATTTTTTCTCCCCTTGAATGATAATAAATGGATCTTTTTCTATTGCGGTCATTTAAATACACCCAAGATTCATCTATTATGACAACATTTTCCCATTTTTTCCCAGATAAATGTTTCTTATAAAGAATTCTGCATATGGCGATATGTCGTAGAGAAAGACGACACACGTTTTTTTAACCTTTTTAAGATTCATATTAGCATTAATCATTTTGCTTACAGTTGACAGTGAGCATTTTAATGATTTTGCTACTGTCCTTTGACTTGGCATAATTTCTTTTAAGATTAAAAATCTTGCCTTCACAAAATTTGAAACATTCTGTTTTTTGCTTGGATATGTATTTGGAACAATTTTTCCACTTGAAGCTAAACATGGACCTTTTTTTCCGTATTGACAATATTACCTATTGTAGTTTTAGATATAAAAAAAACTATGGCTTTCATGGTGTTTTGTAATAAGTAGCTACAAATAATTTTCTTCGGAAAAAGCACAGACATAGCTTCTTTAAAACTGCCATTTTATGTGTAAACAAAACTGTCAAATAGTAGATGATAATTAATTAATACTTCCAAAAATATAGCTGGAGTAAAAAAAAAAAAAAAAAAATTCCAAGCAGATGAATTTTTTATAGCAAAGCAAAATCTTCTAAAAAGGCGTGTGAACAGCCTTTGTACAACCGCTAGCAGCTGCATACAGTTCATTGGGTCTCAAAAGATATTTATTTGTCAGAATAGTTTTTTTTTTTTTTTTTTTTTTTTTTTTTTTTTTTTTTCAATCTATTTGACTCAGTACTGGACTTCCTTGAAAACAGACAAAAAACTGTGCAAAAACTTGACTACATCAAAAAAATAACATCATTTATTTGACAGAACTGTTTAAAACTTTTATTGAAGTCAGTTTATTAAAACAAAATATGTCATAGCTTTTTTTGTGGGAAAACTTCTTATGTTTAACCCTTTCAAGGTGTTGCATGTTTGTTTAAGATGTTCCCTCGGTATGGATGGGAGTCGAAAGGAATGGTCCCACAGGATGGTGGTTTTCTGTCAATAAACCTAACTATAGAAAAAAGTCACACACACACACAAAAATAGTCCAAAAGTCGTTTTCCTTTACTTTGTATGAAAATGTATAAAACAAATTGCTTGTTTCGAGAAAGAATTTTTGGTGTATTTAATTATGGCAAAGCACACTAGGGCTATCTGCCTAAGGGGAGGGATGCCTTTCGTGGAGGACTTTCTAAGGGAAACTAGCTCGTATACACGTTACACATGGGGAAAACCACGAAAACACCCATGCAGCCAGTCGAGAAAGAATTTTTGGAAGTGCTATCTAAAAAAACTATCTAAATTATTCTGAAGTTTTTAATTGCCAAAATGTGTTGATGAAATTTTAAATTTATTTTTAAAAAAATGCAAGACAAACTATTTACAAGAAGTAACAAAATCTTTCACGGGAAGTGGAAAGCAGGCGCTCGGTGAGCTTTCCAAAATAAAAAGGGAAGTATGCAAAATATATGTGATAAAAGCAACACAAAGTGTAACAGAACCCACACAAGACCCTACATAATATTTAAAAAAAAAAAAAAAAGAAAGAAAGAAAGAAAAAGGATTTAATGGAATAATCAGAAACACAAAAGTTTATATCATGTGGCATGTTAAGAGCCAAGAATTTTTAATAAACAATTTTTTACTACACTTGATGGATGTTTTAATTAATTTCTGCTTTGTGGTTCTTAGTAGACAAATAAAACAGGTATACATAATATGCAACAATATTTGAATGTTTGGTAAAAAAAAACTATAATGGAAAGAGTGTGGTTGTCCAGAAAGCTATGTTCTAGTGGGTTCTTTTTATATAAAATATCATGCAGTATATATATATATATATATATATATTTCTTTTTGACACTCCAAATGCAACAATTATGCTTGTTTGAAAAGTTTGGTTGAACAATGAGTAATGGTAGATCAAGATCTTTAACAACTTCCCTGATGTTCGGGTACTTGAAAAGGGGCCTTCCCTGTTTTGCCCGGGCGCTGCTCGTGCGACTGATTTTTTTCCTTTATTGCAATGATTTGCCCGAATTTTATGCTTGTTTAGTTTGCAATGCTTCTAACAGATGGCTCTAGTAGTCCAGTAAAGATCTGATTGCAAATCCGGTTTCTAGTTTATCTTTTATTATTTTTCTTTTGCGCGGGAAAGTTGCGAATTTTGTTTTGACTCAATCTGCTTACTATACAGCTCGCTGCAAATTCTATTTCTTTTGAAGCTGAAAAGTAGAAGAATGAGTGATAATGAACATCTCATAACAGATGATAACTCTTACAGTGGATCAGACAGTGAATCTGAAATTTCTATAAATGATTCCGGAAGTAATGAAAGTTCGTTTTCGGACTTTTCAAGTAATGAGGAAATGGAAAGTTCGGATGACCTAACTCAAGTTCGAAACTTTTGTGAACTAGATATAACAAATCCTCCTTCACCTCCACCTTGATTTCCATTCACAGCAAATTCAGCTGTTCATGTAAATATTGATCTAAGTAATGGAACTCTACAATTTCTTGATATTTTCTTTGATAATCTTCTTGAAATTATAGTTTCTGAAACCAATAAATATGCAGATCGGACCATTCGGAGTAGTAATCTACGAAGGAATAGCAGAGCAAAAAAAAAAATGGGAAACAACAACAAAGCGCGAAATTCAAGTGTTTCTTGCTTTGAATATTTTACAAGGAATTGTGAAAAAGCCTGATGTTGAGCAATACTGGAGTAAGAGACATTCAACATCAACTCCATTTTTTTCCAAAATTATGTCTTACCGACGCTTTTATCTTATTCACCGGTATTTACATTTTTCTGATGATACTGAATTTGATGCTAAAACACATGAGTGTCCAAAACTGCAGAAACTGTGGCCGATCATCAAGCATTTGAATACTCGTTACCGAGAAACTATCACACCTGATCGATGTTACAATCGATGAGAGTTTGATGCTGTACAAGGGAAGATTACACTGGAAACAGCATATACCTCTAAAGAGATCACGATTCGGCATAAAAAGTTTTATTTTGTGTGAATCGAAGTCAGGTTATGTGTATCAACTTATTATATACACTGGAAAAGATACACTTTTTGATGATAATTACCAGCATTTGTGCAAGTCCTCTCAAGTAGTGATGACACTTATGCAGCCACTATCGAATAATGGATATTGCCTAACGACAGACAATTATTACACATCACCAGAACTTGCAGATATCCTTATCAACCATCAAACAGATATATGTGGAACCCTCAAACTTACCAAGAAGGACGTCCCAAAAGAATTACAGAAGAAAAAATTGAAATTAGGAGAAATCTGTGCGTACCAAAGAAGGAAAGTCTGTCTAATGAAATGGATGGATAAGAAAGCTGTATCTCTATTATCCACAATACACAACCCTATAATGATTGAAGTGCCATCTTACAAGGATGAAGCCAGAAAGAAACCAAAGGTAGTAATGGAAATGTTAGCATTTAATTAGTTCCTTTATTAAAAACACATTCCGCCAAGACATTAATTGTTAAATACTTGCTTGAAACATTACCGTCAACATTACTGCTCAAAAAACATTACCGTTCAAATTATTATCGTTTTGAAAAAAACTGTTGTTGCCAATCGGGAAAATACATTTTAAATAAAAATTAATACGTTGCGTTTACATTCGGGCATCCTGACTTAGTTACGACCTCAGAACATAAAGAACTCATATTTAAAAAAATTAAATCTGTAATATTAATGTTTATAGTTCGAAAGTCTTTAGCTGTCATATAGATTCACCGTCGTTTTCTATTCTTTTTCCGTGTCCTAGTTTTAATAATATGCAGCGTGTTGTTATCGTTATCCCCAGTAACACTAATGTCATCACCATCATCATCGTCTTCTTCTGATTGAGCTTGACACTGCCATGACTTTAATTGGCTCACATGAGCTGTCGTACTAAAGAAATGTCCTTTCACCTTCTCTTCTAATTGAGTCACTCTATAGGTATCACTTGGTAAAACTTCTGTAACTACCAAAGGTCCTCGATACTTTTGTTGTGTTTTGGTTGATTCTCCAGTTGATTTAGGTACTCTTCTCATAACTACTATTTCTCCTCGTTCGAATGTTAAAGAATTACTTTTCTTCTTGTCATAATTTGCTTTCATTTTCATCTGCATATCTTCAATTCTCTTTCTAGCTTCATTCTGTAAGATTACTGGATTCTCCCATTCATCTGCGTCTTCATCTGTAATCATCCTCATCAATCCGTCGTTAAATTTTGGTGAATAACCGTGAAGCATTTCGAAAGGAGTTTTATTTGTAGTCTTATTTATCATATTGTTTAGATTTCTTTCGCATTTCTTAATCTTTTTGTCCCAGTCTCTCTGATTCGGATTTTCCATACTCGTTTTAATCGTAGCCAAAATTGTTCGATTTGCTCTTTCCACCATTCCATTACCACTTGGATGCTGAGTTGAATTGAGTGTATGACTGATACCATTATTTTGACAGTACTCTCGAAATTCCTTCGCTGTGAAACATGTTCCTCTATCGCTGATAATTTTTTCTGGTAACCCAAAATCATCTACAAAACTCTTCAATGCAACTAACACATACTTGGTTGCAGTACTTTTCATAGGATATAAGCGTGTAAATCTCGTAAAATTATCAATTATTACAAATAATTCTGTATTTCCTCTTGAACTTTTTACGAATGGTCCTAAATGATCTATATGTATAATTGCAAAAGGTCTTCTACCAGGTCTAATTGGATGCAGTACTCCTTGTTTCTTACCACTAGGCATTTTATTTACTAGGCATTCGAAACACATCGAAATGTGACGCATAACATATCGTTTCATTCCTTTAAACCAGTATGATTCCTTGATTTTGGCAACAGTTCTGTCTGCTGAAAAATGTCCCAAAAGATTGTGAAATTTTACTACAATACCTTTTCTCATCGATTTAGGTATGACATATAACAATTTCTCCTTTTCCTGATCTTTCACTTTACGAAACAATCGATTATTCTTCAAGACGTAATTTTCAGTTACATATTTCTCTGCATTCGTTCTATTATTTATCTTTTTCTTTAAAATGTCTATTAATTTACGTAATTATGGATCTGAATGCTGAATCATAAGAATTTGTTCATCTATCGTTAGCGTTAAACAAACTTCCAAGTTGTTTTCAATTATAGAGTCTAAAGTTTCTTCTGGCTGATCAACTGGCGATCGGCTCAATGCATCTATGTGACTCATTCTTTTGCCTTGCCTGTGCTTTATTTCAAGATTGTATTCCTGGATCAGATTACTCCACCTTGCTATCTGAGGATTTGAAGTTTTCTTCGCGTTTAAATAAACTAAAGCTTGGCAGTCTGTAATTAACGTAAATCGGATTCCAATTAAAAATTGTCGAAGTCGTGTCAAAGTCCAAACTATAGCTATTAATTCTAATTTGCTTGAATGATAATTCTTTTCTGTTTCTGTTGTTCCTTTACTTACACAATAAACTAAATGCCACTTCCTATCTTCACCTTTTTGCAACAGCATTCCTGCCAGTCCTTTGTTGCTCGCGTCTGTGTCTCTGCTTCGGGATTATATAATGCTAGTATTGGTTCATTAGTTAAATGATCCTTTAAAGTACTGAATGCTTTTTGCTGATCTTCGTTCCAACGAAATGTTTCATCCTTCCTCGTCAGTCTCGTTAGCGGCTCAGCTTTCTGTGCGTATTTCGGTACAAACCTTCTAAAGAAACTTGTAAGACCTAAAAATTGTTTAACTTCATGTTCATTGGTTGGTTTAGGAAAGTTTAATATGGCTCGTACTTTTCTTGGTCCAGGTTGCATACTATTTGATTTTATTAGAAATCCCAAATACTCAACTTCATCTTTTCCAAATTCGCATTTTGTCAATTTCAATGTCAGCATTGCTTCTCTCAATCTATCAAACACTTTCCTAAGTTTTTCCATCATTTCTTCCCAAGATTTAGCCGGAATTAATATGTCGTCCAAATAGCACAATACTTCTTTATTAAGCAACGGACCTAAAACTTGATTCATAAGTCTCTGAAATTCTGCAGGTGCATTAGCTAACCCAAAGATCATACGTTCAAATTGACCAGTATCATCTGGAGTGATGAAAGCTGTTTTCAGTTTCATTTCTTCAGTTAAAGGAATCTGCAAATATCCATGAGCTAAGTCCAATGTAGTGAAAACTTTACACTCACTAAGACGTTCAAGAAGATCATCTATCCTAGGGAGTGGAAATTTATCTTTAACAGTTTGCGAATTCAACTTTCTATAATCTATCACTAATCGTAATTCACCTGTTTTTTCTTTACGAGTAGAACTGGACTAGCATACAGAGATCTTGTTTCAGTAACAATTCCATATTTCTTCCATTCATTTATTATCTTCTTTATAGAAGCACGCTCTTCGGCATTGGTTTTATACGACTTCATGCAAATAGGCTTACTCCCTTCAATTTCTTTAATATCCATTTTTGTTAAGTTTGTACACCCTAATTCCTCCATATTTAATGCAAAACAATCTTGATACTCATTTATCAAATGTAAAACTTCCTGTTTTTCTCTCTGGCGTAATATTGTTATTAACTTTAATTTCTCCTAAAGTAATCGGTCTCCTAAACTTCTTAATTTCATTTATTATCAGTATTTCCTTTTGACTTGAATTTTCAGTTTTCTGATCTGAACTTGGTTCAACTAATTCTGCTTTTTCCGTTCTACCGATACATTGATTCTCTTTCAAATTAGTTTTCGATCGCTGTAGTTAGTGACTGGTATCACTGTTTCTCCCTGTATTACTTCCAATAATGAGCCTAACTCATCTTCCGATCGACTTATTAAAACATAACCGTTATTTATTTCATCAGTTTTAACTTTCACGAAATTAACCGTATTACTTTCGATTTGAGTTTCTTGGGAAGCCTTCAGTTTAATTCGCGGAGTGTTGCTATCATTTTGCAACTGTGAAAATGGGCAGTCATTAGCATAGCGTACGTGCAAGGTATTTCCTATCTTGGCGTATGCAATATGCGGTAAATCAATCCATGTTCGACCAACTAATAAGTCCCATGGTTGTGTTTCATCTCCTACAATTAGAACTGTAATGTTCTTTCCTTCCACATTATCAATCTCTAAGTTAACAGTTACTTTTCCCAATGTTCTAGCAGCTGGTTTATTCTGGTTCCCAAAGCCAAACAATTCCTCCACATCAGGTTTTACAATAAGATTCAGTCTCTTAGCCGCAGACTGTTTCAATAAACACGAACTAGAACCTGTATCTATGATTGCAGTAATTTCTTCTCCATTATTGATGCGAGCATACTTTAAATATACAGCTGGTGAAACACCTGAATTCTGGTCCACGGATAAATTATTTTTAACATTTGTCAAGTCTGGATTCTTAGACGTACACCTTTTAAAAGTATGACCCTTTTCATTACATTTCCTGCAAATAAATTCTTTTTTAGGCTGAGGACAATCCGTCGCTATATGTCCATAATCATTACAATTGAAGCATTTCGGCTCACCCTTTTCATTGCGGATGCCAGAATTATATTCCCTTTTCCTTTCGTCTGTTTTATAAAATTTATCTCTCAGATTGTATTTATTATGAAAACTGTTTTCAAAACCCAATTTGAAATTACCGTCTGTCTGCATGGAATCGTTAACATTTCTTTGTCTTGAATACTGATTATAGGATCCTTCATAAAATTTAGAACCAGATTTGGGCTTTGAATTATGCCTAAAAGTTTTATTTTCTACTTACTTATTACTACTACTTTCTACTTAATATTCGGGCAGGGATAAAAGTACACGGTACTTTTATCTCTGCCCAAATATTTTCATATTCATCTAGTTTTACAGCCAACTTTTCAGGATTAATGAATTTAGACCAATCATCAATGAAATGATCTCGGATAGCAGCGGGGACCCTTTTCTTTAATTGATCGGTAATAAAAAGTTGTTTTAAAGAGTCAAAATCTGTTACATTTAATCCAACAAGCCACTCTTCAAAATAATTTTTTAATTCAAACATGAAGTCCTTCCACGTATTAACACAATGTTTTAATATGATCAACAAACTTTTGCCGAAACTGTTCAGGGCTTAACTTAAATTTTCTCAGTAGCAGTTGCTTAACGTGCTTATAGTCGTTAGCTTTTTCTTCTGATTCACGGGCAATTAATTGAGTTATTTCATAAGGCAATAGACCCAACAGCTGAGAAACCCAGTTTTGTTCTTCTAACCCAATACGTCGTGCCTGTCTCTCAAATAAAACTAGATAAAAACTTATATCACCTTCTTTCAAATCATACTTATGCATTAATTTACTCATATCACAAATATTACTTGTACTAACATTAGAAGGAACAGAATCATTTACATTACTACTTCTGATTTCCGCTTCTATTTTCAATTTTTCAAGTTCAAATGCTCTTTGCTTATCTTTTTCTTTTTCTAAAATTTCTAACTTTTCCCTGTCTAAACGATCATTTATAATTCTATCTAGCATTTGTTTAGTAAAGTCTTTGTTATAATTCTTACTATTCAAAATCATATCTCTTAAGCCTACAATTTTAATATCAGAAGGGACATCTACATCAAGTTCCAAAGCAAGTTCTTTTAAATCACATTTTTTGCCTCTTGCCAAATAAGCCATCTTAGACTTCAATTTTCAAATACTAATACAATAATTATACTTAAGTTCTTTCCGTTTAATACTTAGACATAACATAAACAGTTTATAAATTCACGTACCTTTCTACTTTCAGTTTTGGCGAGCTTCCACATTCAGTTTAGGCTTAGCGTACGTTAAGGCAATACGTTGTTAAATCTAGATAATAATTCTAGTTTATCCCACTTCTGAAATGTTAGCGTTTAATTAGTTCCTTTATTAAAAACACATTCCGCCAAGACATTAATTGTTAAATACTTGCTTGAAACATTACAGTCAACATTACTGCTCAAAAAACATTACCGTTCAAATTATTATCGTTCTGAAAAAAACTGTTGTTGCCAATCGGGAAAATACATTTTAAATAAAAATTAATACGTTGCATTTACATTATATAATAATACCATGGGAGGTATTGATAGAATGGATCAGCATCTCACCAATTATCCAGTCACAAAGAAGAGACGAAAAAAATATTACAAAAAAATATTCTTCCACCTTTTAGATGTATCGCTGTGAAATGCATTCGTTTTATACCAGAAGCATGGAGGTAAATACTTGCATTTGAATTTCAGATTTGATATAATTGATCGCCTGATTGAAAGACACAGGACTGTAAATGTAAAAAAAAGGACAACCAGGAATTTTGCCCAATCCCTTACGATTGACTGAAAGGCACTTTTTAGAAGTGATTGCTCCCAGCAACAAAAAACTGAGACCAACGAGGCAGTGCTTTGTGTGCTGCTCTAAAAGAAACGATTTCGGAAAAAGAGTGAGAAAAGAAACTAGATATTTTTGTTCTGACTGCGATGTTGGACTATGCTTGTCACCGTGTTTTAAAATTTTTCATTCAAAAACTAAATTTTAAAAGATATTAGATGTAAGTATAATAATAAATTCTCTTTTCTAATATCCATTTCTGTAAAGTATTTTCCCAGATCGCTTATTTCACCGGAAAAAGCCAATTTTAAGTAAAAATGTCATTTTTCGTTGTAAATAAAAATTATCATAACTTCATAAATTCAACACATAATAGTTTTGACTCTTAATTTGAGTTTCTATAATCGATTTTAAAATAAAATTGTTTTTGAAAAATATGCTTATTTTTTGACACAATATATCAGAAAAAAGAGACTGTTAAGTGGTTAAGGGTGGAGCAACAGCCCTTGTGCTTTTTCTACTCAAACTTAATAAGGTAAAATCCTTGTGGTAAAATGACGAATATAGCTTGTCATCAGGTTTTCATGCCAGAACATGTAATGATGAAACAACTTTCATCATATAACTAAAGTTATTGTTGAATATGATAATAATAGGAGGGTTACCATATTCCTGGGAAGGGAACTTTCTGGATGAGGAATTACATAAAAATAATATAGATCAATGAAAACTATGTACAATTTCTCTTATTTCTTTTACTGAACTAGAGCATTTTGATGCAATTTCTCATTCTGAAACTTTTTCAAGGAATATGGTAATCCACTATTGTTACAATATTTAACAGTAACTTTAGTCACAGGAGTGTAGCTTGTGATTATGTGGTATGGCGTGAAATGATGAGTTATACTTGTCACATGATTAAAGTTACTGTTGACTGTAGGAGGTTACCACAATAGTAATAATAGGGAGGTTACCACAATTCCTTGAATCAAAACTAGCACCGTAGCTAGGTTGAAGGCCAAAAATACATTCCTGCATCTCAGAAGAAAAGAAGACTATTAGAAGATGCTACATATGCTATAAGATTAAAATTAGATGCATGACATAGTATAAACAATGAGGACTTTGCACTTGCCAGAATGTTTCCAAAAGTACCACTTGCTTTATCTTATTTTAAGATATTATTACTTTGCAGTTTTTTAATTTTTGTCATTTTTATTTTGTGCAAATTTTTAATTTTTAAATCATACGAGAAAGTGGTAGTTATTAATCACATAATTATTCAGGTTACCATGATAGCATTTTAGGTTGAGAAAATATAATACAATGATATCATTTTAGGTTGACAAAATATAATGGAGCATTTCTTACATTATAAGGATTTCAAATTCAAGATATATATTAGTATTGATCAAGGTACAATAGCACAAAACTAAAAACATACTTATTAGTAAAAGTTTTACATTTACTTACCAATTGAAAAAAAAAAAAATAAATAAATAAATAAATAAAAATAAAAAGGGGGGGGGGAAATCTTTAAAAAAAAAAATTCTTTTAAAGTGACATTGAAATACTTTACTTCCTGAGCACATAACAGAAATGCATTCTGCATGTATTTAATGGCAGTGTAATTTAATGTTGGGCTACATTAATAAATTTATTATGTGTGAACTAAGATGATCACCTCCAAAGAATAAAATCATATGAAACTGTGGGTGCTTAGCTTAAAAGTTCATTGCAATATGCTATCTGACTGGAAAGAGCAAACATTTTGTAATTTTCATTATAGTGTGAGTAAAAACATCAAAGAAAATACACGTTTGGTTACACTTTAATTATAGTGTCATTCTGCAGCAAAATGTTTGTGTTTATAGTGCTTTAAATTTCTAAAAATTTCTTTTTTCATGTTTTTAGTGCATTCTTTGCTGTATTATACTGGTAGCTCTTAAGGGAATGTTTCTTCAAGTTAAAGATTTTAAGAAAGCATGGGGTATATCTAAACTAGATGCAGTAAGTATTTTGCATTGCTTTTCATTTGCAATATTTGTTTTTCCTAGAGTTATTACAGTAAATTTTTTTTTCTTTTCTTATTTAGCTTATATGGCTCATTACATTTTTATCAACAGTTTTATTAGATGTTACATATGGATTATTAGTTGGAGTCATTTTTGCAGTTTTATCTGTGATAGCAAGAACTATGATGTAAGTAGGATAACTTATTCTGTTAGGTAGTTAATAATGTTCCACCTTTTAAAAAGTAGAGAAAATTGTTGTATTTATACAGATTAAAATAATTTTCTATCAAAGCTTCTGACTAGGGGGTAGGAATTTGACTTCTTTTTTTCTTGTATGTGTGTTATGCCCCATTCTATCCCACCCATGTTCATTTATTTCATGTTTGAAATGATGAAATTAATAGAGCAGTTCATTATTGCATTTAGCTTAAAAGAATAATCAGTTAATCTTGCTCTTGGTAGAAAAAACACTTAAGTTTTTCCTTAAAAGTATTATAAGGTAAGCTTTTGTTTAATTTTAAAATTATGAGTTATCGCATACACAGATTGTCTAACACAATAGTTCTTAGCCTTTATTATTCCATGCACCCCTTTCACCATTGCTAGGCAATCATTCCTCCCTTTCTGCTTTCCAAAAACTCAAAAAGTACATGTATGTCTATTTAGATTATTTTTTAATGTGTTTCATGAATTAAATAAGAAAAAGCATAGAAAACATTGATGAATACCAAAACTTGAATAAAAGTAGTCCTTTATGAATATAAACTAAAATTAAATGCTTAAAATCTAAATAGAAGGCTGACTTCATCCCCCCAGTCTAACATATATGTAGAGAGATGGATTTTAAAAAATATTAGCTGAAAGTAAAAAAAAGGGTGGTTCAAAGTTGTTGTTGGCTTGCATGACTTTTAATTTGAATTAAAACAAAACCTGTTTTATAGGTAGCATTTTCATGGACAGACAAAAAATACACTTTTTTATGAAAAAGTAATATCCTGACCTTATGTTTGATAACATATGGAAAATGTAAAACAAATTTCTAGATATATGTAATATTGAATGCTGAGTTCAGAAATCAGGTTTTATAAATAAAAGATGAACTGTGTGTATGGTATGTGGAAGAAAAAAATAGTCATGTCCAAATATATGCTGTAATATTCTAAGTTATAACTTTTTAGATTCTTTGCATGCGATTTTGAAATATTGCACTTGCTTTATTTGTTTAAATATGAAGTTATTAATTTTCCTATTCTTAGACCTTCAACTACTTTTCTTGGAAGGATACCTGATACTGATATATATTTAGATATGAAACGATATGATATGGTGAGTTATTTTGAGCTCTTAATATACATCAATGTAATAAAAACAATTTTATAAGGGATAAAATAGCTCATTGCTTTCCTTATAGGCTCATGAAATAAAGGGGATAAAAATTCTACACTTTGAGTCTGCTCTTTACTTCATCAACAGAGAGCGCTTTAAATCTTATCTAATGAAGCATGTGTCTTTGAAAGCAAAGTAAGTATTTAAAATGGTTTGTAACAAAATTTCAAAATTATTCTGTCCTCCTTCCCCCTCCTTTTGTTTCTCAAATGATTTACAGGCTTCTTTCATATTATCAGGTAAGATGGATTTTGCAAATAGGTAAGCATGAGTAAAGATAATTTGGCAATTTTGTACTTCCTTGTACGAAGCAAAAAGGAAGTATTGTAATCGCGAAAAACTTGACATCATATTTCAACGAAAATATTCATTTTGACCGCTATCGAATGCAATTTAACGATATTTTTGCATGACATCCATATGTAAGGACAGAATAAAGGGCTCTTTTACCCCCCATAAAATTATAAAACTGATTCAAAATTAATTCTGAAGAGAAATTTTCGTGCCGTCTGTGCGTATGTATGTATCTCGTATAACTCAAAAACGAGTAGCCTCAGAACATTGAAATTTTGTATACAAGATTGCTATAGCATATAAATGTACACCTCGTATTTTGGTTAAAATCAGCCACATCAAAAGTATATAAATATATGAATATATACTATATCCACTCTGTTACTCGACTCAGTAATCTCAGTTTCTTTATTCTTATATGTTTGTAAATTGGGCATTTTTTGCTTTAAAAATGATTGAATTATGTTGTTCTTATCTTCTCGTTAAGGTTTTTATGCCTTTAGTAAATCTGCATGCAATATTTTTGGAATTATTAAAAATTTAAAAGTTCTTTAAATGCTGCTAAGCCTTTTGTAATGGCGGCAATGTTTGTTTACATTTGAAACAGCAGAATAGTAGATTTGTTGCCAATCTAGAGAAAGTAAGCATCACAAAAATAATGCCTTCTTTTATTTATTGTGAATTAAATCATGCTTAATCCATTCTGGAATTTATTAGAGGAAATAAGTGTTTAAGATTTACTTCATAATTTACAGTTTTTATGTATTTTTGCCTTGTCGCAAAGTAAAAACTTAATTAATTGAATGAAAAATACTGAATCATCTGTGAAAACCTTTTTTTTTTAAATTGTTGTTGCTGTTGTTTGCTTAATTACTTTTATACATCATTTTAGATTTATTATAGTATTTGAATAGAATATGTGGCAACGATTAGATAATTTTTAAGCTGATAAAAATTTTGTGCATTCTGAGTTAAAAAATGAATACTGTTAAGCGAATCTAGGGCCAAAGCATCACTCTGGTAAACAAATATAGTCGGGGTTCGTAGCGGTCCTTACAAGTGCTTATAAGCCCTTATATTTGAAAATAAAATATAAAGGCCCTTATAGGTGCTTACTTTTTCTTTAAAGCCCTTATTTTTTTGCTTTTAGTGCTTTTTTTTAATGAACGTGCATTTTTCCCCGTACCAAAGCCAAAACTAAAAAAACAACTTTTCTTCCTTATATGCAACGTGAGATGGTGAATCATACTCCCGGAAATTGCTTTCAGCCCTTTCTCTGCATTAACGTAACCTATGGTGTGTGCGAGAGTACAGACAGGTGCACGTCGTTCTATTGCTCAAAGAATTGCGAAAACGGTAGAAAATTCTGGTACATTCGGTATTCTTTTCCTCCCACCCAAATACTACACACGTTTGAATTTCTATCAAGATTTTAATAATTTGCATTCTCGTTCCGCGTGGTCAGTTCATATTCATGTTTATTATGCTTATATTATGAGCATATGTATGAATATTTAGTTTCAGTAACTGCTGAAGTATAGATAAACTTAAAAAATGGGTGTGTTTTTACACAGATTAGCTTTCTAAGGAATAATATTTGGAATGGCTTAAATAAAAGGAAAGTAATCGAATAGTCAAAATAATTTCTTTTTTGGGGGGAGGGCAATACATTATACAGTACGGAGGGTGGGAGGTTCTCCCTTTTCTCCGCAGAATCTCTAATATTGAAGCAGCGGACTTTTTTTTTTTTATCACTGTTTAATCTGGATTAAATAGGACTAAAAATTTGCGGTCTACCCAACTCAAGCGAAGATTGATTCTATTCTGGAAATTTAACGCAGTCTGTTGAAAATTAGAATCAAAAACACCCCAGATTAGTAAGTCTCTTTCTTTTCCTTTTAGTTCTTTATTCTCCGAATACCAGCAGCTGTCGATTCCGACTGCGTAATGGAAGACTTACCCTGCACGTATTGCGCAATAACGTTTACGGTATTTTGCAGAGATAATTAATTTTGATGTTCAGTCTGAGATTTGTTTATGAACTCTTAAAAGAGTTTTTACTGTGCTTTCTAAGCAGAATATTTCTTAGTTACGTAGATCTATTTTTATATGATGCACATGTCGAAATGTCAGAATCGTTTATTTAGCCGAGAAATCTAAAGAACGGCTACGATCTCTCCCACTCCTCTTTTTCCAGTTACTATCTGGAATATTCTGCAATTTCCGAGTATGCGGGTTAGTTAAGCTTTTACTGTTAAAGGATGAGTGCATGAAGCAATTTCCCGTCTTCTGATTTCAGAAATGTGCCTCTTTTTTACTTAAATTACTTGGATATATGGTATATATGGTAAGGGAAAACTGTTATGCAATGAAAATTTAGAAAATGTTCAGAATTTTGATTTAAGTTAAATTATTTAAATATTAATATGAGTGGAAAAATAAATTGTATTTATTATTATTATTATATATTAATATGGCTTATTATTTTCTATATTTTGAACTGAAATTTCATCATTAAATCTTGTAATATAGTTTAGTTCTGCATAGGTTTTTTTTTTTTTTTTCCCCTCTCTCATTGTAAACTAATTCTGTAAATTGAACTGTCATTTGAAATTAAAAAAAAATAAAGTTAATTGTTTTCCATGGTTGAGGTAATGCTCATTCTCTTAATAAATATTGCGTTGCTCATATTTTAAATTACAAGTCTAATTTTTCTTTTAAGGTTATGCAGTTGTGTATAATGTAATTAGACAGGTGCTTATTTTTTCCTTAAAATGTGCTTAAAAAGTGCTTATAGGTGCCTTTTTTTTTAACTAAAATGTGGCTACGAACCCTGTATAGTGAATTTTAAAGAGTGCATTTATTTTATTGTGGTTTAGGCGCTAATGACAAAATAAATTTAATTCAATCCAATAAGCTTAAATGAAATGCAAGAAAAAATGCATATAATTTAATATTCCATACAAGGAAGTCATGTGGTGTATACATCAGATTTATTTATTTATTTTTTTTTAGAGAGAGGAAGAAAATATGACCTTGAATTTTAGAAACATTATTTTATGCAAGTTACAGCAGAAACTTTTCTATTAAAGCCATAACTATGACTTAACACTTTTTTGTCCTGTTTTATTTCCTTTGGTACTAGATGTCAGCACTTTGTATTGGCCTCTTTCTTGGTGAAAACTGCCTTTAGAACCATGGCTTGTGAAACCATTCTTTTTCATCCACCCTAATTAACACCAGAGGTACTATTAGTCTCGATCCACACTTTTTATCCATATCACTTCTCAAATAAAAGGATGTTGGCACGAAGTGTTATTGCCATGTATTATTTTTAAATAAATAATATAGCAAACATAAAAATCGCATGGTGACATTTAACATCATTGGGAATCTTGAAGGTATCCTGCTTTGAAATATTTTGTGATTTTGCTGTTGAATTTTATGTGACATAAGTGCAAAGCAAGTGCTGTTTAATGAATAAAGTTAAAAAGGCCGTGTATGCCATCTTAACTAAGAAAACTGAATATTGATATTAACTGAGAAAAAGACTAAAAAATTAATTGCAGCACTTAAAACTCTTTTGAGAATTTTAAACCTATGCTGCTTTTAAAAGTTTTGTGATTTTACTGCTAAATTTTATGCTGGGCAAGAGTAAAGAAAGTGATATATAATAATAAAGTTAAAAGGACAAAAAAAGTTGTGTCAGCAAGAGTGAGTCCAAGAGCAACAAACCCTCTGGTGTGACAATAAAATTTGAATCCTTTCAGATTCTAAGAAAAACACATAAATGTTTTTTTCTCAGAATTTTAGTTAAACAGGCAAAATTCCCATTTCCAAACGTGCTCTTCATCAAATGCAATTTTACTTCCTTAGTGTATCTCATGTAAAAACAGAACCGCTTCTGATCACTTCCATTCTCAAACCCATTACATGTTTATATTTACAATGCCCTAATGTTTCAATTCAAATTACAATAGCCCCTTGCCGTTACCATTTTCTGAAATGCATATAGGTTCAAAGCATTCAAAGACAGCACATCTGCCTATTTTTCTTGCCTCAGGAAAATTCCTACATTGTTATTACCTTATGAGACAGCAACAGTGTACAAGTTTCTATAAAAAATGCAAAATAGTCAGAGGGTTATGAATGTAGTCTTTTATTATTATTATTATTATTATTATTTATTTATTTTAAATAAAATACAACTGTAGTTATAAGAACCTTAATCTGTGTTAAAATATAAATAATTACCACAAAAACTTGGTTTATGCTATTTATCATTTCGTATCTAAAAGCCAGTAGCATAAAAAATGCATATATGTAAGAAAATGATTTTTTTTTTATAAAACATGCAGTTTTTCTCGATATGCTTCAGTAAAATATTATGTGTGAAAGCCTTCTTAAATTCTAAAAATGCATAATATTAATTAAAAACTAATTAAACAAAATGCATGATTTAAAAAAAAAAAAAGTTAAGTTCCTTGGTTTTTGACTTCATATGAAATTCTTATATATGCAGAATTTCTGAAATACAGTGTTTAGAATAAGGAAGTTATTTAAATACCTGGAGAAGCTTTTAATTTAAGGATCTGGGTAGTGATTCGCAGGGTTGCCACTCTACCTGGAAAACCGGAAAAGGTCAGGGAATTCGAAAATTGATCAAAAAAGTCAGGGAATTTCATACGGTGATCTCTCCATAAAAGTAAGTTTTGTGTCAACGCTGGAAGCGATCACTTTCTTGGGGAATTTTGTATTGCGTGAGCATCATTCGGGCAGCTGGCGTAGAGCCAATTTTCGCAGCTCCAATCAAATTGTCTTTAAGAAGGCAAAGCATGTTTCCAGTAGCCTCGAGAATCAAGAGACTTGCATGTGCAGTGTATGTTGAACTAAAGGAAATACTTTCCATTCTCGTATAAAACCATAGATGTAATGTATATGCCAAGGTTCTTTAATACATTCATGTAAATGCTATTACACCGCTAGAAAGCAGAGGGAAAAATTTGGCAAGGGGTATTTGGCAATAGAATCTGGCGATGAGAATTTCCCTCTCCATGATATGTACACAAAATTGAGGAAGACGTTAAGAAGAAAACTTTTCTTTGACTTTTCACAATAATTTAAACATGGATTTTTGTACTTTTTTATGCTCAAACTAATCCAAGAGTGAATTACTTGCGCAAAATAATATGTTCTTTTCCTTAGACGTGACTTTCGACACCGGCTTTGAGGACAGATATTTCGGGCATGCGCAGCTGTTCCGTCAAGTTGAGACGGAGGCACTCCTGTTGTGGAGAAGTTTTCCTCCTTAATAATGTATATTCTTTGTATAAAACAAAATCGGTTTAATCCTAGTATACGGTACACACGAGATTTGGCGACAATTTTCAAAATCGTGTCAAGGTGCCAGCGTAAACTTTAATTAACTTGATTTTAATATTATTCATACCATTTAATGTGGCTTCTTCCCTCTAAATTTATTTATTATTAGTTAATAATACTTCCAAATTTCAGGTAATTTTTTCTGGCATAATTCTGAAACTTAATTCTAGCTGTATGATGACATACTATCACGAAATTTAATGCACATAATTTTTGCTTATGTATAAATAAATATGAAATACTTGAATTTATTCTAAAATATCATTAAAAATACTTAAATCTTTCGTTTAGCTGCAAAATGTCTGCAAAAAAAGACATTTTTTAATCTAGATTGGGCAGATTCAAATCTCAGTCTTCAGTGCAGAAAACAACCATTACAGTTACAATAGTAATTCTTTGGGAATTATATATATTCATATATTATATGTAAGTCATGTATAATTGGCAAATTTTTCTGTTTTCAAGTGGTACTATAATTAATTTACCTCTCAGCACAACCTATGCGCATTACGCGGTTAGACTGAAATTTTCTTAAAACACACCTGGAAAAGTCGGGGAATTTCATTCTCCTGTTTGAGTAGCAACCCTGTGATTGAATTTTACTCCCAAAAAATCCCAGAAACATTCAAACTTTTAGAAAAGTTTTATGTTTATGATTTGTAGAAATTAAATTGAAAGTTTCCATTCTTTTATAGAACTAACTTTTCATCCTTACATCTTTCATTACTTTAAAAATGCGAAAGTTTAATTTCAACTTAACATTAAACATGCATTCATTTAAGTATTGACTAAAATCCCCTAAAATATTCATGAAAATTACCTAAACGGAAGGAAATATGTTAATTTCTTCTAAGCTATACCATGTACGGAAAGCTTCTAAAATTATTAAATATTGAATTAACATCAATTGTTTTATCTTTTAAAAAAATCCTGTTACGTCTTTACATTTTTTAATCGGGTCTTCACATTTTGGAAGCAGATGTTTGTATATCATATGGTGTAAGACCACATTAGTATATTAGTCAATATTTGTTATAATGGCTATTCCATTACAATGACCAGTACAAAAAGTCCCCAACTGCATATTAAAGCAAATTTTGCTAAAATGGCCACATGTTATAACTTCAATTATAAAATTTTAACTTCAATTATTATTCTGTTCAATTATAAAAATATATTTTTCTCGATTACTAATTATCATATCAAATAAGTTTTGATAGCATTAAAAGTTTAACCTTTGATATTAAGCAAAAAACTTTGATAATTTTCTTTAAATATACAATCTGTTGCAAGAAAAATATATGTACCCTGAAAGAATTGAGCCAAAGCTATGAAACTTAACAGTAATGTAGCATTCAAGTAGATAAAAACTGATTAAAAAAAGGGGCAAAAAAGCATTTTATTTATGAATAGCAATACAAAGAATATGAAAATCAGTAGGTGTTAAAGCCAATGCAGGCAGCTATACAAGCCAATACTCGGTTGGGCATGAAGTCTATTAAAGTCTATAAATTAAGTCTATTAAAATCCTCTGTGGTAGATTGTGGATTGTGTTCCACAAATGGAACAACTGGTCATCGAGTTTAGACATATTTGTATAATGCCGAATTTGTCTATCCAACATGTCCCAAACATATATTCGATAGGGGACAGATCTGAAGACCTTGCAGGCCAGTCAAGGACATCGAAAATATTGTTGACAAAGTCATGCTATGTCCTGCTCGAAAACGATGGATAGGACAATTGTTTGCAAAATGTTGTCAGCATACCCACAGGCGACAATTGTTTGCAAAATGTTGTCAGCATACCCACAGGCAGTCAGAGTGACTACTGGTGAACAGCTGATCACTTCCTGCTTGGCAACAAATGATGCATCAGACCACTAATCTCGTGTTGGTGGAGTGTCAATAGCAAGCGTCTTGATGGGCATCGAGATCTGAGCACAGTGTCACCTAGTCATCTGCGAATCATATGATGGGATCTCTGCGAGCTGGTAAATGTCACTTAATTGATGATAGTGTACCTCTTGGAGTGGACGTGACAGCTCTTGTAATTGTGTGATCATCATGCTCCTTGATAGTCTGGGGATGTACAGAGCCACTGCGGTGGCTGGCTGTGCTGAGCCACTGGTTCTAACAATGACCCTATCGCTTTGACCATTATGCCAGCCGATCCAATTGCTCAACCAACTGGCCTCTTTTAGCCCTATTACGAGACCCCTCTCAAAATCTGACAACTGTTCAAAGCCCTATCAAGTATGCCTGAAAGGCATCTTTTGTTACAGTGTCATATACCCAAGCCATCAGTGTAGCTGTAAATGGTCATGACTTGCTACACATGTCCTTTTACATTGCACCAATTGTGGCCTTCAAATGTGCATATATGTTTATGCAACAGAGTGTATTTAAATAAGTATGGTCAAATACCGAAAATCCGCCAACTCCCGAAATCTGCGTTGCCTCTCAAAATATAAACATTCAGTTTATAGGTTCCGGAAACCGCAACATGGAGTACGAACTATAGAAGAAAAAATACTGAATATTGACGTCATAATTACTGAATAGTAATGAATCATAATGGAAATACCAAATTATTGACATCATAATAAAAGTTTTTTTCCGTCTAATCTGCATCAAGGTAAAAAAGCAGACGATTCACTCAACTCTTCTTTCTAATTCATGATTCACGTTGTTGTATTTTCTGAGCTTTGTTATTTTACGAGATTATTCAGTGCTGCCTTTTTTTTTTATGTGGATAAATTAAGAATATCTTAAATTTCAGTCCTTTTTTTAATACAATGGCAGATAAGAAACTCATTTTACTGCTTGCAACGTTGAAAAATGTACACACATTGCATTGACTTTTCAAAAAGTGCAAATTTTGAAAAAGACGAAGGCAGGTTCCACTCCTTGGATTATAACAGAATCGTGTGGAATTGCGACACGATTGTGTTTGATATACAGAAAAATAAAGAAAAGCTGCTGAAATTTTACAGCAACAGTGATTCAAACGCAGGAATCCGAAATCGGCAAACCTGGATGCTATGTACATATAATACACTGAATAATATAATCAATTTATATATGTAATAATAATTTAATGCATATAATAAATTATTGCAATAATGTATATAATAATTTAATTAAATGTATCTAATATGCCTTATTTATTTATCACTTTGAGTCTGAATATTAAGATTTATTTTTTCTGTCTTGAAATCCGTAAAATCCGCCCAACCTTTGCGGATTTCTGGACTTTTACTATATTAAAATTTAGAATGCATGACAAAATATCCTTAGTTAGTTAGTGTTATTCTGGTAATAACAAACAAACAAAAATACGTGAATAGAACACATTATAATTTTAAATAAAAAGAAATGCAATTTAAAATGTCTTATTCATTCATTTCTTTATATTTAATGGTATTCAGTGTTATACTATATCACAGCAATGTAAATAATTTAATCATTTAACTAAACTTTAAAAAAGTGATGAATATGTTGCCAACAGTGTCCACAAGAGCATTATTAATTTTACCCCTAAACTAGCTCCCTTTTTAATACGGGAAAGCATTTGATATCTGACAAATATAGAAATATTTCTTGGATCTCCTTAATAGGACAGCTAGGGAATTACAGAGGATCCTGAATTCCTGCAAACTTCAAAAATACTTTCATAATGGGCCTGAATGTCAAATACTGCAGAATCATTAATGACTTGAAAGCCTTTAGGTCACAGGGAAACTGAGCAAGGAGCAGCTGAAGTGAGAAAAGCTTAAGGGAAGCTTCTATTGCAATGAAGGAGAATAACTACATACAACTAATTGTGTATTCAAATTTGCTTTCAACTAACATTTATGCAACGACGTTTTTGTGCAGTTCTTAATGTTGCCTATCTAAAACTATGTGAAAACAAAGGAGCACTTAACTGTTTTGCCCGAATGCCGTTCAACTGCTGGAAAAAAGGACTATGCTGTTTCATCTGTAATCATTTATATTGTTCTGTTTGAAGCAGAGTTGACTTTCTGTTTTTATAATAGTGATATCATTAATAAAAAATACTTAATAAAAGAAACTTAAGCTATATAATAATGCAAGAATTTAAATTGCCTTTTATAGTTTCAACTGATACAGCGCATCCAATTTTAGCAAGTATTGATGTAGATGCGTATTTTGCATTTGCTTGTGAAATCTCACATAATTGGACTAACTTTTATATTTTTCGGTTGAATTTTTGTAAGCACACTCAGATTTAAAGGAAACAAAAATGTTATCTAAATTTTCATTTTTATATTAATTTTTAAAAAGAAGCATTTTTCCTGTATTGTTTCATGTAAATCATCCTTTATAATGTATTTACTTTTCTGCATTAACATTTTATTTTATAGGAATTCAAGTGAAAGTACTGAAGTTAAGGATTCCAATGATCAGACACATAGAATCATTATTGATTGTTCAACATTTATATTTGTGGATATGTCTGGACTAGAAACACTGTTAGAGGTATGGTTTCTTTAAAATCTCTTTTTGATTATTTATAAGTTAAAATTTTGTTTTTGCAATCTTTACCAATTTTAATATTTGGAATTTGAGAATTGTGTGTCATTTAACATAGAAATCATGATGAAATGTTATTTATGGTGAATCTTTTAGAAAGTATATTTAAAATATATATATATATAGTTTCTTTTCATTTCATAATTTTGAATTAGATGTGTTGCTTTAAGATTATATAATTATAGTCTGTTTCTTAAATAAGCACTTCAAGGCCATTGCCACCCTCCCTTCATTTGGGATCATAACTCGTGTCATCATCACCATACAACATTTATTTTCTGAATTTCATTTGAGGCTGTAATTCAGGTCAGCCTTCATTTGTACACTTTATCATTATTTCTTTGCATACAACTGAATTGCAATAATTATTTTACATTTGAGAACAGCTGCAAAACGACTGCATGAAAAAAAAAATTTAATTGCAAACTCTTCTTCAAAGTGTTGGATTGCAATCTACAATTATCATATTTAGTCTTTTAAAACTATGAACTTTATGAAATCGTAGCATCCTACAACAATTTATAAAATTACTAATTTGGTTTATGAAATTCTTGGAAGCACCTGTTCACTTGTAATATCTTCCTTTTTCTTGATTATCTTCTTTAAAGTAATAGGCTATAAAATAAAAATTGGTGATTAAAAGTTCTTTATTAGGTAAAGCAGTACTCATTCTAAATTTTGTATCTGGCCATTGAAATTATTAATTACTAATATCTTCTAATTTTGTACATAAAAGTGTTGAATTTTTTATATGATTTGTTAAAGTATGAAGCCATAATTTTAATAACTGGACTTTTCGCAGTACCAAAATTATATGAACTATAATGACACTAATAAACACTTTTCGCACTACAAAAGTTTCATGAAAATTCAATTTTGTATTTCTTCTGGAAACTTTCATTAATTTAGCTACCTTATACTGAAAAACTTTGTAATCGAGAGCATATGTCTAAGATCAGAATTTTAAGAAATAACGGCCTAAATCTACTTTTTTCAAGCTCTTTGAAATATTCAGTACAGAGTACTTACATTTTTTACAGACAGAGACAAATTTTCAAACTAGGGAATAAATACTTTGTCCTTAATCCGTTTAAATTGTTTTAGATAATGTTAGATGATACTAGCACAAGAAGAATCAGTACAAGATGCATAAATTTGCTGGACTACTTTTGAAGGTTTGAATGGAATCATTTCTCACTCCTGCAGCTAAACTAAAACTACAAAACTAGTCCTGAAAATTTATGCAATATTTTCTAATTCTTGTTGCTTTACTATGATCTAACATTTGTTCTTTAATATTATCTTTAATGTTTGCTTGCTTTTTAGGAAACAATGAAAAACGGAAAAAAATTATAATTAAACAAATCTAGAAAAAACACTGTATTTACTTAGCAATTATCATTCCTCTCATAATGTAGTTATAAAACTGTGTGCAGAAAATTATAGATACATTATTCTTAAATTACTTTTCTCCGTTTCTTGTTTATTTATGAATGAAAATATTTAATAATTAAATAGTCATTGTTTTTTAATTTTTTAAATTTTAGATTATGAAGGAATATCAAGAAGTTGGGATAACAGTATTTATTTCAGGATGTTCAAGTAAGTTACATCAATCAGTTGAAATCTTCTGTAATTCATTATATCTATTCAAAGTATACATTCAGTATGGACTCATAGAATTATTGTGGTTATTAAATAATAAGCAAATTTGATGCTCTAATTTTTAAAAATCAATTTGATTTCCTTCAGTAATTAAATACTTTTATAGAACTACAGATAAGTTTTTAATATATTTTCCTAATTTAATTCTGAATTTGTTGGGATCTTAAAAAAAAAAAAAAAAAAAAAAAAAAAAAAAAAAAAAAAAAAAAACCTTAGTATATTGTTTTGCAACATAGCAATTAAATAAAATCATTCTCTTGCATAAAACATCAATAATAATTATTGTATGGATAAGCTTTTGAAAACATTATAATATAATTTCGCGAAGAAGCTTTTTTCACACTTTTTAATGCAAGTGTAAAAAGTATTTTAATCATTCTTTTGTTGACTTTTTTGGATGGAGAAGGCACTCCGTAGAAATAACTGTTTGACAGTAGAATGCCATTGTCCTTTTTAAAGAGGCATAGGATGAATTTAGTTACACATCAGAAGACCTCAAATTAGCCAAAATCTAAAAAGCATAGCTTCTCAGATGTCAAAAATAAAACGCAGATGGCATCAGCAATTCAATAATAAATTTTAAAAATTCTAAGAATATATCTTTTTTGTGAAAAAATGATATTTTGTAAATAAATTTAGTTTTCCTCTAAATGTTAGTTTAAAAAAAAATTAATGCAAAACAACAAAGTTATTATTTGACGAAGTAATCGCTATAATTTGAGAAGAAAAACTAGTACATCCTAAAGTTTTAGAGCAAAATACTACAAACAAAATATTTGAGAAATGTAAAAATATTTTATATTCTTTTTATCCTTGCTTCCTTTTTATGTAAAATATATACATTAGATAAATTATAATTAAAATTCGCAATATTTAATTTTAAATAGTTTATATATCCTTTCTTTATACTAAAATTGATAATCTTTTTCTGCCGTGCATCATTTCGAGACTAATCCATGTCATATGACTCTTGCATAATGTTGGTGATGTAAAATGGAACTAACACTTAAACAGCCAATAATAATAATTTTACAGCAATATTAATTACCCAATCAAATGCATTGAGAACCAAAATTAACTTCTAAATTAAGATTTCATCTTCAATACAACTTCACTTGCTTTCTACACTTCGGTCTAGCTGGCCTGTTGCTCTCCTTATTGTAAATCTATCAAAAATGTAGGCATCTTAAAAATAGGCACAAGTAGTGTGCCAGGTTGTTTATGGGTGCAACATGTTTACTGAAATAAAATTGAAAATTGAATCTGCCTCAGCTGCCAGTTTCCTGTTCATTACGAATCAAAATCAAAATTCTTGCACTTCATTATTGAGTACATTTCTATATCAATTTTTCTACAACATCAGTGCTTCTAAATTTGCATTCATTATAGTGAGTGTTTGCTACATATATAATTAAAATATATTTCTTTGTCATATCTCTGTGCTGCCAAAAAATGAAACTTAAAAATAAAAAACATAATTTATCAAGGATTTATCATAGAAATATACTATTTCAGACACATATGGTAAGGGAAAAAAACACATAAATTAATGAGATGGATGTTCTTGCATATTTTTGACAAGATATTCATTCAGTCCTTGGTTAAATAGAAGAAAATGCCAGGGCTAAAGAAAGAGAAGGGCTGGGTCATCCATTTGAGAAGAACGATGCCAACACAAACCCCTCTTGGGGAGTATACCGGATGTTATGTGACATCACTGGGTTCGTCCCGTCGTCGACTGACCAGAGCATCAAGTGGAAAGATTGAATTCTCTTTAGCCCTGTTAGTTTCAGAGAAAGAGTTTTTTTTTTTTTTTTTTTTCTTGAAAGTTATAACTGATGATACTTTTAAAGGGATTTTGTATTTAGAAAGTTCTTGTAATGAGAAATCATTGAAAAAATGGTATTGTGTGCCGTTGCTACCTGTAGCAATACGTATCATAATACGAAAGAAGCTAGCGTGGTATTTCATAGATTTCCATACAAAAATATTCAGTTAACGAAAGAATGGTTGCGTAGGTGTCGAAGAGCGGATATTGTTAGCACAAAAAGTGCTCGAATATGCAGCAATTACTTCACTGAATCTGATTATGAGGATGATATGAAAAATAGGTTGCTAGGATGACCGACAAAAAAGATACTGAAGTCAACTGCTTGTATTCCTGACTTGATTATTTATCAGAATACACCACGGTAGCAAAGGCAACCAAAAAAAAAAAAAAAAAAATTTACAAAGTGCATTTGAAAGAATTCAGAATTTAAGTCCTAAAAAGGCATGTCTGGAACTTCAAAACGATGACAATAATAGCTATGAGGAGCTCACTGAAAATAATATTACTCAGCAATGTTGTAACTGTTCCAACCTCCAGAAAAATGTGAATGATTTAATGTAAAAACTAACAGCTCTTGAGAATAAGGTTTCTGTTTTACAGACTGAGAGAAAGCAGCATTTAAAAACTATCTCCCAGCAAAGAAAAAGATTTAAACGGAATAGAAAACTAATATTAGAAAAAGTTCAGAAACTGAGGAAAGAAATTTAAAAAGTGAATCAAGAAAATGAAAAACTTAGAAAAATGAAAGCGTATATTCAAAACATATTTACAGAAACTCAAATAAATGCATTAATGAAAAAAAAGCGAATTAAATGATCTCCAGACAACATTTCAAAAAGCATAGTAATCAGATCGTTATCCATAAAGTCATACGACTTCTGGAAAGAAAAAATGGGTATTCCGCTTCTAAGTGCAAGTACACTGAAAAGATGGTGTTCAAGATTCAGTTGCATTTCTGGCATTTTAAATGATGTACTGTTATTGATTATTGATTAAAAAAACTTTCCAAAATGCAACTGACGAAGAAAGATTATGCGTATTAAGTTTCGATGAAATTGATATAGATTCAAGTGTATACCAGCCAGTTTCCCTTAGAAAGTCCTCCACGCAGGCATCCCTCCCCTTAGGCAGATAGCCCTCGAGATTTTGCCATAATCACACACACACGATATAGATTCAAGACTCTGTTATGATTCAAAATTAGATCAGATATTAGGTCCTTTTTAAAGACTCAATTTGTATTGGTTCCAGGACTCATTTCACAATGGAAACAGTGCATTTATTTTGATTTTGATCGTCGAATGAAGGAAAATCTTCTGTCTTCCATTTTGTTTGCACTTGAATCGTCTGGGCTTCGGGTCAAAGCAATTGTATCTGACATGGGAGGTAGTCAGACCCTTTGGAAAGAATTACAAATTTCAACAGTTAAATCTTTCTTTTACAGTCCCAAGTTCAGCACCAAAATATGGGTTTTCGCTGATATGCTGCATTGCATAAAGCTTTTGAAAAACCATTTTCTTGATAAAGGTTTTATTCTCGGAAATGGTACAATTATAAACAAAGATGTTATATATGAAGTACTCAATAAAGATATCGGAGAGAAATTAAACTGTGCTATGAACTGAAACCTAAATTTTTATCTGTAAAAGGGAACGAGAGACAGAAAGTAGCACCAGCAAAAGCATCATTTTCCTCCATAACGGCTAAAGCAATTATGCATTTGACTGGTAATGCTGTAACAAGTAATTTTTTTTCAATGGTTGATGATTTTTTTGACATTATGAATAGCAGTGTACCATTACCCCTAGCAATAAGCCTTTAAAAGCTGCTTTTCGGCCTAGAAAGCTATTATGAAGTACAGAAAGAAAAATTAAATGAGATCAAGCAAATGATTTTTGATATCAGAGTATGTGGAAAGAAGACAATGCTACCTTTTCAGAAAGGTATTATCATATCGATAAATTCACTTTTCGGTTTATTTGATGACGTAAAATTTATAAATGTGAAATATATTTTAACATCGAGACTGACTCAAGATGTATTAGAAAGCTTGTTCAGCCAGATTCGGGGTCTAGGGCGTTTTAATGACCACCCGTCTCATCAGACGTAATAATTCGCTTGAAAAGGTTGCTATTGGCAAACAAATTGTCGTTAAAGACAAATGCTAATGACCGTGAAGATGTGAAGAAAGTTGAAGCATATTTGACAAAAGAGCTGTTAGAAACAGCTTTTTCTTCAATTGAAAAAGCACAAATGTTTGAGTCTTCCTTATACAAAGATGATTTAATTAATTACGAAGACATCTATGATGAATGTACGTCACTTCCTTGGGAAACTGAAATTTATGATTCAACGAAAGATATATCTGCATATGAACAAGAATCGCTCGCTTATGTTGCATATCGCGTGAAAGATAATGATCCTACTTTGGGTGAAATATCAAAAAAATTCGTAGATATTCCTAACGACTCAAATTGGATATTTTTATTATCTAAAGGAGGATTAACTGTACTATCACCAGTTTGGATGGAAACGATTATGAAAATGGAAAATGTTTTCCGTCCTTTTCATGGCAGTTCTTTTCGAAAAGGTAGAGGTGTAATTCAGAATCTCATTTCTGAACTTGAGAAATGTTTTCCCTCCGTGAATAAGAGTGCAGTTCATTTATTTTGCCGTTTACGAACATTTATAAGGGTTCGGCACTTGAATAGGAATGCAACCCTTGTATCGGCAAGAAAAGCTGACTAGTGGTGGTGTGGTGTATTTAATTATGGCAAAGCACACTAGGGCTATCTGCCTAAGGGGAGGGATGCCTTTCGTGGAGGACTTTCTAAGGGAAACTGGCTCGTATACATGTTACACATGGGGAAAACCACGAAAACGCCCATGCAGCCAGCCCGTTCGCGGGATTCGAACCTCGGACCGAACTACCTGTGTTCAGCGACATTACCGCTCGGCCGCTGGTGGGCTCGAAAAGCTGACTAGAAAGCAAATAAATGGATGAAGAGTAATAGAGGATTATTGAACCAAACTATATAGGGGGAAAAAAAATCATGTAAGTTGATTCATAATTATTCCTAACAAAAATAATAATTTGAATCATTACTTTGTTTATTGTCCACTTAATTTGTGACCTAATTTATGCATGTTTCAGTTAATTATTTGGACTACTATATAAAATATTATATATTATTATATACTAATTTAGACTGCTAAATTTTACTATATGAAATAAACCATGAAATTTTGCATAAACATAAATTAGAATCAGAGCATATACTTTTAAAATGTAAGAATACATGCTATTATTCCAAAACATATAAATACTATCTTAAAATATTTTCATTATTTTTTGAGTAATTGGCGTTAAATAATAATGCTTTCATAATAGACATTGCAAAAGCTTACAAAATTCTACTACTCCATTAACTAATATTTAATTAGATAGATGTGTAATGTCTTTAGCATGTATTCTCAAAATTTATTTGCATATTTTTATTTAATATTTCTATAATGCAAATTACTTCGCGACTAACTTATATTTTAACGCGAAAAGAATTCTTCGTAAATGTAGAAATTTACGTATGTTATCGGTGGGTTACTATTAACATATATTTAAAAAGATGATTATGAAAAAGATTTACTACATTTAGGGTACACTCGACCTAAAAAATTAGTTATATTTATGCATATGTGTTAATTAAAAAATTAGTTGTTTATGCATGTTTTACTTACGTTTTACGTATATTAGAGTTTAATTTGATTTGACGTAAATACGTTTCTAGTTCATATATAGATGCATGTATATTGCAATTTCATGAGCTAAAATCTCTGCTCATATTAGTTATTAAACTATTTTTCAAAATGTTTTGATTCTCAAGCAAATGCTTAAAAACTGAACAGCAGAACTGACCAAGCGAACCCAACTATGTCATCAGTCTCTTCTTTCGGTTTCAGCCGCGAGATGCTGATGAACTAGCCCTTTAGCCCTGAGAAAGTGCACAACGTAAATTATTAGCAATACTGAGTTATTAGCTTCTATACTTCGATTTTATTGCTACAGCTGCTGAAAATGCTCTTTCGCACAAGTAAGTGCTTGAAAATGGCGAGTACAGTTGTAGTGTTTACTTTACTATGCTAGGATGAACTTTTTAATTATTTTATCCAAAATAATGGCTTATCCATCTTCTCAAAGCGGTATTTGGCTGCAGAATCATTTTTAATTTCAAAAGCTTGCTCTTGTAGTGTTTCTGGTAGCACAGCTAGGTCAATATGAAAAGGATCCATCCCCATTCTGTAAAAATTTTGATCACACATGTTAGAGAAGTAACATTTGAATTCATCAGTAAAGTGCTGCAAATTACTTTATATTTTATTCTTAGTATCAGTATTTTTAAATACCTCCTTAAAGCATGCTTCTTCCAAGATTCCAAAGCAGGAATTAAAAAGTTTTACATTCCCGGACTTGCAACTTATCAGTGTACGCTCTAGTGGTAAATTATGTTAAAATCTCCAACTTGTAATTTCAAGTTCAATGAGTTTTGCAAATCAAAAACATCTGATAGCTAAGCCAATACAACTTAAAACTTGGCTTTTGGAATTCCGCATACAGTGCCATTTGATTCTAAATACTGAATCACTTTATCTCTAAATTCAGATAATTTTGTCAACATATTTCCTTTTGAGAGTCAGAATACTTCTATCTTGAACAGAACATAAAACACTTATTTATGTCCAAATCTTCAAAAAGGGCCATAAAATGTCAAGTATTTAAAGCATTCTTTTTAACATGATTGACAATTTTGATGCATAATTTTAAGACATTGTGTTCGTTTGAAAGTGTCTTAGCTGCCAAGACTATAGACAGTGTTATAACACAGTGAATAACTGCAATATTGGGATTTTTTTTCTCTGACCATCTACATAAATCTTGAGTGATATCCAAACAGTGACGGAACATCGTCTGTGAACATCTGTCACCTATCAGCTTTTGCCATGACAGTGAATACTTTCAAAAGAATTCAGACATTATATGAATGATTTTGAAGTAATCAACTCTGTAGAAAACAGCATCTTGTCTTTAAGTATTTCATTTTGTGTGAAATGAACGAAAACTAACAATTTACAACATTTTGCAATGTCTAAATCTCATCCAATAGTAATACAAAAAAAATTTCTTTCACTGCCTGCACAAACTAATTTTTTCTGTCTTTGGTCATATCATCAATGCCACATTTCACAGTGTTGTCAGAAAAAGGTATATGTGAAAGTTTTTTACTTTCTAGTCCAAGAACAATATAAGCTGCTTTCAACAGGCAAAGTTTAATGAGTGTTTCTCTAATATCACTTTTCTTGGCCTTTGTGATGAGTAGGGATAACTCATACGAAGCTACGAGCGCTTTTCACATGACTGAGCAAAGGATTCAGTATTGTCCAATTTCAGATGTTTCAAATTTGCAGCTAAAAAGTGCTTTCAGCCTCTTCTTTAACAGGCTATGTTTTGTTGACAAATGTTGCAGACAACAAGGTCTCATAGCATCATTGCTCAATACTTCGTAACAAATAACACATTGCAGCTGGTCGATGCCATTCTTTGAAGGATGGATAGCTCCTGTAAAGTAAACTTGGAGTATATTTTTCTCTCTGCAGTCCGATGCAGCTACTCGTGCTTTGGCAAAGCTTTTTTCTTAACATGCATGTTCTTTGGCCCAGCTAAGACACGAGTGCAGCACGGCAGGGTGACACAAGTGGTGTGGTGGACTGGTCACCTGGCCCACACCTCCCTCTGATGTCATTGTGCCTCCCTTGGGAAACACATCCCCCCCCCCACTTTGAGAAGTCAGAAATTGTTTTCATTTTTTATCTTTATTTATTCCTTTTCCCTAAATCTAACCATTTTAATGACTCAAAATCCGTACATCAGCTTTGAAGCCCTGTGGCTTTTCAATTTTCTGCTATGCTTATTAAATCTTATTCTTGTTTGTTCATTAGCTAGACTAAAAATAATTTCTTGAACAGGAAATGTGATAAATTACTAAATAATGCATAATAAAACTCCATAAGTAAATCAATGACCAACTTCTGCATTTAAAATTAACTAGTTCTCACATCTGGCTTTTTAGTTTACTAAGGATTAAATACTTCGACAAGAAATCAGTCATTTGGTGGATATTAAATACCCATTGCTGTAGAAAAAATATTGTAGTTTTATGTAAATATGATGTGTAACACAAAGTTCAGTTTAGAGTATTATTATCTTTTGACATTTGTCTAATCATACAGCATTTATGTAAGCATTCCACTTTACTATGGAGTAATTTAGAATTTCCTGCAGTTTGGTAAATTTGTTCTCATGCTATTGGTAGACATGAGTGTATAGAATCATTTTCATTTGCCTAATGAATTAGTACTATCTGCATTATGTATATTTGTTATTATTTAAGCATTTTTGCAATGGTGTAAAAAGGATTGCAATGTCAACCCATTGGTAAGACCATTAAACACTGATGGTTCATTCTAATTTTTTATCCCAGCAAATAGGCTTATCGTATGGAAATTTTCATGGTTGTGCAGTATAATACAAGCCAGTTTTCCTTAGAAAATTATCCACAAAAGCATCCCTACCCTTACACAAATAACCCTTGTATTAGTTGCTATAATCCAGTCCACTGCGATTTTATATCAGAATTTCCTGCAGTAAATTACTTTTTGTATGAAAAAATAAGGTAATTTTAAGCAAGATTATTTAGCCATTAATCAAGAGTTTATGTCATTTATATGGAATGTAAAAAGCATCATAATGACTCCACATCAAATAAGAAAATGTTAAAGAAATCTCATAAAGTTACCCAGTCTTTCGACCATTACATAGTATACCGATTATTATTAATTAACTATAAAAATTTTTTACACGATCGCATAGAATTATCTGACAAAGCGTGAAGTTTATAGATGTGTTAACTTTTCTAGCATTTAGTAAATAAATACTTGCAAACTGTGTAGTTGTAAAAAAAAAAGTAATATCCAAACCAATGAAGGGCCCACCAGCGGCCGAGCGGTAACGTCGCTGAACACTGGTAGTTCGGTCCGAGGTTCAAATCCCGCAAACGGGCTGGCTGCATGGGTGTTTTCGTGGTTTTCCCCATGTGTAACGTGTATACGAGCCAGTTTCCCTTAAAAAGTCCTCCACGAAGGCATCCCTCCTTTAAGGCAGATAGCCCTCGAGTGCTTTGCCGTAAATAAAAACCAAACCAATGAAATTATGAATTGAATTTTCATACAAGCCAAGCACACAAGAGCTCTCTAACATGAGAGATATCTTTATGGAGGCTTTTCTAAAAGAAACTTGTTACTTTTTGTTATGTCATGATTTAATATGTTTTAAAATGTACCTTTTTCTTGCATTTTCAGATTCTTCTAAAATTTTGCTACTTACCCACAATATATATATTTTTATCCAAAAATTCTTATGACTTTTTCTCTCCTTTCAGTTGCTATGCATGACATAATGCAAAAAGCCAAGTTTTATGAAAAAGTTCCTCATCATCCAGCTATTTTTCCTACCATTCATGATGCTGTAGAGTATAATTATCTTCAGCATTCGGCTATATCAAGCAGATAACACAGATGATTTATTAATTATAATTTTATTTATAAATACTGAATAAATTTTCTCAAAATGTGATATTTGTAAAAGAAAATGTTTAATATATTTTTAAAATCAAATATTTTTTTGATGTAAATATATTTTTCATGTACAGATTTTACTTACCTGAAAAAATCAAATGCTTGAAAATTGTATAAAATGAACTTTGTAGCATACACATTTGCATTAGTGAGTTATATTTTTACCAAAGTCTAATTTATTAAATGCATATCTATCTAAATACTAGCATATAAAGAATGACTTATTTTTGCAAAAGAAATGTAAAGCTTTATCTACTACTCTTGACAGAATTAAAATAAGTGTCTTATTTTGAAATTCTGGATTAAGTTGTGGTTAACATTCATTTCCATAATGTAATTTTTAGAAACTCATTAATTAAAAAATAAGTGGTTTAGAAAGGAAAATATTTTATGAAAGTGTAATCTGTACATCTTTCAGTAATTGTACCTATTTTGCTGTACATATTCATGTTGTGTATTGCATTTTTATTAAAATTATTTTAATGATAGTTTAATATTTTCTTTATAATATAAATACTACGACAAATATTTAAAAAAAAAAATCAATTTAAGTCTTAGCATTTGTGAACAGTATTGACTTCACTGCTAGAACTGAAGCACTCGGACATTTTTCACACTGAAGGCTGAAGCAGCTAAAACGCACCTTAGTAGCAACCACACAAAAACTAAATACAGTACAAAGTCTGTAATCCGGACTCATCGGGACTTCAGCGATTCCAGATTACAGATCATCAATTTAATTCTTGTAAGATGGCATGCAGAAATTATACAATTAAAACATGAAATCGTAATTTATGATATAAAGGGTATCAAAATTTACAAAAAAAAAAAAAGCTTAATATTTATTTGTTTACTTTATTAAACATTTCTTTCAATGTAAGTTGTTTACATTGCTTCGTTTTTTGTGCTAATACTTTCTCTTTAATTTTATAAACAGATAATTTCTTGTTCAGTTACAAAGTTCCACTGTTCAAGTCCTGTAATTGCTCTGTCGAGAATACCAACTAACTTGACAATCGAAATTTTTTCGTTTTCAATAACCTCTCTGTCACTTTCACTATCAGAAGTGGTATTTTCTGGATTTAGAACCATATTACAGATTTTGCCGTCCGTTAACTGATTGGGGCATTGTCGTTTCAAAGAAAAACTGTTATATCATCTTCATTTATTGCAATAATAATAACCCTGATCCAATTAGAAGATTAAGGAACAGTGCAATCTGCAACATTAACTGAAATGCCTTAGAATCGGTAAAGATTATTTTAGTCTAGCTTATACCGTCCATTATACATTAAACACGCATGCGTAAAGCATAGAAAAAAGTTTAGGGCTTTGAGGTTCGCATTATATGTTTCTTTGGTTTAAAGAAATGTTTGAAATAAAAAATTATCAAAAGAACAACTAAATTTGCAACTTACAAATATTTAATTAGACCTGATTTGACATATAGAGTTGGAACCTAAGCACTGATTGAAAAGGATAAAAAAGTACTTGCAGTCTGAAAAATTCTGAGAAGCTTTTGTGGGTATTCAATAGATGGCATTTGAAAAACCACCAATTTAGAAATCTATCAGATATACCAGTATACACACACCATAAATTTTATCAGCCTCAAAGATTAAAATGAGCTGGTCAGAATGCCTAACAATAGAGCTACCAAAATAAGATTCACATACAAACTAATAGGTATTCGAAAGAGACGGAAACCAAAGAGAGTTTTAACTAACTTAAAGGTCAGTAATTGGAAGACTAAAGCCAAGAGTAAAACAGCCTGGAATGAAATTCTAATGATGACGCTGCCAGAGTCCATGGGCTGCTGAGTTACTGAAGACTGCATATTTCATGTTCACTAAAACTCAAATGGGCAAGCAATAAGTTAGAAAAAAAATTCCTTATTTCATTTATATCTATTATTATATCGCAACAACACACAAACTAATATTGCACAATATTTTATTTCAAAACAAAGCTAAATAATTTCAAACTGGGTGCAGTCACTCAGTACCCATCTCGAAAAAATTTAGATACATATATAATTTAAACTTTCTTCTGCAACACTACTTCTAATTTTACTATATTTATACACTTCCCTTATATGATGAAATTCTGTTAACACTAGATTTGAAAGATATCGAATACAGTTGTGCCTTAAAAAATTATAATCAGTTAGCTAGTCATTTGTATCTTTGGACTTGCATCAGAAATGTGAGTTAATCCCCTTTTACAACTCATGTTGCCAATATGAGGTGTTGTTTATCATGTTGATTCTCAAAAGTTTTGACTTGAAAACAGGTCTACTTAAATTACAGAACCTTGATTATCTGAGCAAACTGGGGACCAAAACTACCTTAGCATTGCCCATCTATGTCATTCGAAAATCAGATTTTTTTAAATGATAAAAAAATATGCTTCCTACCTTACATAAAAAGAAAATATACTTTTTAATAATGAATAAACTTTAATAGTAACTAATTAATATCTGAAAGTTGTTACGAATTCTTAAATGCAAATAGTAAAAAAAAATTATTTTTGCCTTTTAAAAAATATTTTAATTAGTTTCCATACAAATGCTCAGAATAAGTGGCAGACTTTATTCATTAAGAAAGAAACTTTGTAATTTTGTTTAGAGCAATTACAACATAGGCCTTCTTTTCCTAATAAGTTTTTCTAGTATGCTAATACTGGATATTAATTTAGGCCTTGTAATATTGAATATCCTCTTGCACTCTGCATTACTGTGGAGAATTATCAAGATGGTCAACATTATTCTAAACTGTTCACGGTATTTTAAAATTCCATCAGCATTTTACAGTTAAACTCTACTAGGCATGAATCCTTTCCGGAAATTTTTCTATTTGTAAACTACAACTGAACTTATCAATATGATCGTCTTTTAAAACTACATGAAATTAAACTGGAAATCTATTAAAAAAATATATCAGAAAAAGGATGCATTTACTACAGAAGAAACATCTGCACCTGTAACATCGTTTCACTGTTGCTTGGAAATTTATGTAGTATGTAATCACATACTTGGCAGAAGTATCTTCTAATATGGAAATGCAACTTATTGTATTCCTTTGCAAAAAGCATTACTTGTAAATAGACAGCATATTCACTTCTAAAATATTTCATTCTTTTGATTTTGTGAACCACAGTAAACAGGTTGAAAAATACAGGAAGATAAAAAAAAAAAAAAAAAATGTGTAAAAGTAAATCAAGCTATTCAGTGGGATAGTAAACAGCATTTGGTTGATCTTTGGATTATCGTAACTTGGCGATTTTTTGCGAAAATTTGGCGACCAACTCTGCTACAGCAAGCCTCTATTTTTTTCGCCGCCATTTTGTCTTCACGAAGTAAAGTTTCTTTTCTTTTTATTTACTCAACACTTTTTCCAATGGCCTTTGGACTTTTAGATCCTCATTTGAAATCATAACCGAAACAGTAGGAATTCAAAAAAGATTCTCAAACAAAGAAAAGAAAATTATGTTACATGTGCTCAAGAAAATCAAAAACTGTATGTGTGAAGTGTAAAAAAAAATGTCAAGAAAACTGTGAAATAGAAGCTTCATGTATAAACTACAAAATATCTAATTCTTCTTGAGCCTAATTGATTTGAAAATTAATTATATAACTCATTGTCCATGTAATAATTCTGCATAATTTGGATTATAATTGCATTCAAAAATAAAAAACACAAATTTCTCATAGAAATCAATGATTCCTAGTCATCTGAAGAAAATGTAAGTACTTTTATTTGTTATTAATTTTAAAATTAACATAATTTTTAAGTTATATAATAAATGTTGCAATTAATACAGAATGCATTATTTTACTGAATTATAATAATATGTTTCATTTGTCTGTCATTTAATTGTGACGCGCGTTCTCGTGATAAATAATACAGCATGCATTCTCCCGTGTTAATGCCGCTAATGTCACCTATTTATTATACTTCTATATGCTAAATATCTTACAACTTGGCTTGTACACTAAGTTGTAAGATATTTAGCATATAGAAGTAATATTTAGCATATAGAAGTAAGTGTATGCTAAATATCTTACAACTTGGCTTAAAGTACTAGCACTAAAATCATGGCTTCCATATGATAAATATCTTGCAACTTAACTACATACACCGCTAAAATCATGGCCGATTAGCCGTTGGGGAGCTTGGCGAATAAATACGCATCGGTGCCAGCTGATCCTTTTCGGAAGAGAAACCACTGTTTGAATTAAGAATAACGATCCGTTGTTCCGACATGTTTCAAGGATACTTTCCTATTACACAGGTAATGATCTACTGACCATCACCTGCCACATAAATTATGCGTGTTTGCCATTGATGAACTACTCTCATAATTAAAAACTGTCCAAAATGTGAGGCAGAAAGTGACTGCTTTAAATATATGCGATAATTTATTTGATCAGGACTCGGATAAGACTAAAGTATAAGCAAGAAATAGATGAAGGTATAATAAATAACGTAACATGGATAAAGTCAAGGGAGTGCTCAATGCCATTTTTTTACAATTCTGGGATGTTTTTTTAAGTGAAAATAAGTCAATATGTACATAGATACTGAGTATGTGCAATTCAACGCACTAAGCAGTGGGTGATTCTGCACTTTTCCTATAAATAACAAAACTAACATTATTCAGGCTTAATTTCCTCAGCATACAGCAGAAGAAACACAAATTTTAGTGTAACGTGGCTTAAACCTCCAATCTTGTGATATATCACCAATAGTGCTAAGCTTTATGACAATTGCAACAAATTTGAAGGTTTTCAGATAGGGCATACAATATGCAAAATTTTAAAATTAATGCAGATTGAGAAGAAACACATAGAAGTCGTAATAACTGAAGATATGGGAGAAGCATTCCATTGCGATGACAATGTCACAATAATTAATTACCTAACGGCAGCAAATCCATAAAATATTACTGCCGATAGTGAAGAAAATAACAGACAGGTTGTTGAAAAGAACAAATTTTGATTGGCAATTTAGTGGGAATTTTTTACATGACTTTGTTACTGAAAAAGAAATCATGTCTATATGTAAAAAAGTACTAGCACAAGAAATGAAGCAACTTACTTTGAAAGATATGCTCAATAAAACAAATATCAAGGGTTTTTTTTATTATTTATTCTTTAAAGGTCATAAATGCCTATTATCTTATAAACAATTTCAAATTTTGAATTTTATAATTTCTACATGTCATTACATGCTAAACTTAACCTTCTAAAATCGGGCCAAAATTCTCATAATATAGCCTTCAGACCAGCGCGATCCGAAACAGTTTTGCCCCCTCTTCGACATTTTCCTAATGAGAAAAGTCGTTAGTTCCCCTCCATGGATGAAATAAAATTTACATGTTTGTCGGACGCTTATGTCCCATAGTAGAGGGGTTGCTAGATTTGCAATTTTTTCGATGATTATTTTGCTTTCATTTAAATGAAGTTCTAAATAAATATGCAGTACTGAAAGCATATCCAGTGCACACTTTATTTAGAACAAAATGTATGCAATGTTTATATTTCACTCACTATTTCTAATCAATCTCGTAAATAATTTGTGAATTTTTTAACTTTGTTTTCACTCTTCATTTATATTTCGTATTAGAAATTAGAAAACGAGAACAAAATTTTACAAAATATAATAAATACGAACTGGCTTTGTAAGTCTGCAGGCTGGAATGCGATTTTTAATAACATATTTTCATTAACAAAATAATGGTAATGACTAATTTAATGAAATAGTAATAATAATATTTATTACCATTAGATGATTAGAATGAGATGAACTTACAACAATAATAAAGCTTTACATGACAATAACAGAGATTTAAATCTGTTTTTTCGATAATTTTGTTATTATAATATAAAAATCAAAATCCGAGATACATTGGTTGCGTTTAATCATTTAACTTTAACAAATATTACATTGGACTATCAGGCAAAGAAGGTATATCTTTAACGAGAATTTTTCTTTGTAAAATTGGCTTTTGTTTATGTTAGCAGAGAAAAAAATCCGTGACCTATACATGCAATCATCAAAAGAATTTTGAGAACAGTTTTAAATGTTCATGAAGAATTAATTATATGTCAATTTCTTTTCATAGGTAGAAATTTCGTCTAAAACCATCGTTATATCCAAAAGTTGAAGTCTATTTCATTTGCAACGAATATTCTATTTGCACATAATATATTTTCTAATTTATTTTAGAAAGAGTAATCTTTCACGTTTTCAAAAGAATAAGGAAATATTGGGTGTTGACACAATGTAGTAAATCTGTTTTTCATATTTCTTCCAGTAATGAAAATGATTACCCTTGAATATTTTCAAAGCAAAATTAAGAAAACTGTTTACGCCAAATTTTGCATAAAGTATCTTCTCGTGTATTTTTTTATTTAAAGTGTGGAATTTTCTCTTTGAAAATATCAAAAATCATGAAGAGCAAAATTAATTCATGAGAAATAAATTTGAAATGCAATAATTCCATCGTAATATGAAATAGTGGAGAAAAGTGCAATACAGTTTATTTATTCACAAATAATCCCCCTCATATGTGTAATTTATGTACTGTCGATTGTAAGTTAGTAAATTAAACCGGTTATTTCAATACTTTTCCTTTTCAATATTTTTACGGGCTCTTCAGTAGAGCAGTAAAGGTGGCTGAACACTTGTAGCTCGCTTGGGTTTGAGTCCCGGCTAAATAGTTGGATTCATGGTTTATGTGTAACGTAAATGCAAGCCAGCTTCTCTTAGAAAGTCCTCTGCGAAGGCGTAACTCCCCTTATACAGGTAATTGTTGTGTGCTTTGATATAATTCAGTAAGCGAACAAAATTAATCCAATCAATACCGAAGAACGGGTTGATTACACATGTGGAGTTTTCCAGCAGGAACGTAAATGCGAGCAATTTTCTCTTAAAAAGATGTTCCATCGCCTTAACTCTTTCGCATCGAAGTCGCCCCAAACATTCAGACATCAGCTGGACGCCCGAAAAATTTCCTACCCAGTGCTTTCCCCCATCACGTTACTGCATTACTCATTGCTTTCAGGCGTTGTTAAATCACGTGTCAATCATTCTTTTGAAGCTACTAAAAGTAGCTTCCTTGTTTCCTTTGTTTACTGTTAGTGTTTAGCTTTTGATGCCCAAAGTTACAATTCCGTCCCAAGGGGGAACTTCACACAGTGTCAAAGCGTCGAAAAAAGAAGTTCTCGCTTTACTTAAGTAAGGCTATTGTTAGCACTGTAGTATTCAACTTGTCATGGGGGAAGGAAAAGTATTCCAGGAGAAATTCTTAGATACGGGCGTTTTCAATGGGGAACTGAGATTTTGAACTCTCTCGATGCGAAAGAGTTAAGCAGATAGCGTTCCCGTGTTTTTCCGTAATTCAATCCTAATTTTCATACATTTAATAGTAAATTGACATACACCGTATTACAGACAAAATAACAACCTTTTTTAAAGATGTTTTTATCAACTTGTCTGAATTCCCTTAATCTCTTGAGGAGTATAAGAATTTCAGCAAATAAAACTGGCCGAAATTTTATAAAATGTAACTGATGTGTTGATTCAATTTAGAAGTAACGTGAGCTTTACTGATATTTAAATACTTTTTGGCAGATCTCATCCTAAAAGAGAATCTAAAGATAAATTGATTTTATTTAATTTACAATCAATGAAAATCATTGAAAGCAATCACTGAATGAATGAAAATCACAAAAACTATTATGCATACAATTTTCTCTTATTTATCTCCTGATAAATCAGACAAAATTGCCTGCATAATAGAAGCACTTTGAAAGAGTTAACAGTTCTTAAAGGTTTTATGCACTCCACAAAAAAATGTCAAAATAAAATCTTATTATTCATAAATACTAAAAGGATTTAAACGATAAAAGCGGTTTTACCTATTTTCTAGAAGGGCTTTAAATCTAAAATATTAATCTATTCTTATTTGTTATGATTAAAAAACATTAAATATGGTGAGCTTAAAGAGCGTGCAAAATCGCTGACGTTTTAATCATAGCAAAAGTCAGTACTAAAAAAATTAGCATTAAAATTATGAGACAGATTGAGAAAGAGATGGCCTCTATTTAATTTTCAAGTATATTGGCACTAGACGAAACCTGCGGTTTTTGCCAAAATGTAGCCAAACTGATAAGAAGAGGGAAATAATGCGTAGCCAGCGGCTACTCTGAGCAGCGACAATGGACCACCCAAAGATCTACAGATAGGCGATTCTCTAACATGGGGAGGGCATGGATGGTATGACAGTTGTACCAATGCCAGCGTCTGAGAAAGTCATTCTCCTGGTACAACTGCTGTAACAGCCGGCTTCGAGAGGTTAAACTGATGCTATAAAATCTGGAAAATTCCTAAATGCAGAATTGCTGAAGTACCAATGAGGTTTTATTCTGTATATATACTTAATTTTTAAACTAATTAGGATAAAAAATAATAAATTATGTTGTTATCTTGAATTAGCAAGATGAAATTCACCATGCACAGACTAAAATGGTTGAAAAAATATTAAATTACGGAATACATTTTGTTAAATTAATGAAAAATGTTTGAAAATATATATCTTAGTTATTTAAAAAAATGGAACCTATTTTGGTTTACTTTGTGGTACGTACAATAGTTTGCCTGAAATTTCCAAATTAATCATGATCATCTTCAGACTTCCAGCTAACTTGTACTGCAATAAAAACCTTCACCAAAATTTCACTTGTTACCATATTCTATGAAGATCAGCCTTATTTTTTTAATCAAAATGATAGAAATAAAAATTCCTGATTTATGTAAAACAACTCAATATTTTCAGAGAATAGTGTACATTTTTTCCCTTTTCAAATACACGAGATATGGAATGTTTTCATGTTAGTCTTAATGCATATTCATCTAGTGTCCTATAAAATGTTTCACTATTCCACCTGGGCCATCTTTAATGATAAATAATATAAGACATTAAAACAGCCCTTTAGAAAACCACCAAAATCTTCCATGTATTATCATACATTTATTGTTTTATCTTCCTATACATTTAAACACATGATGGAATTTATTGGCAATCATTTTTAAAATGTACCACTAAATAGTTAATTATTAAGTAATTAACAAATAGTAATTATGTAAAAATATATTTACTATTACTGAATGCATATCTATTCTTGCTTCTAATATTAAATCATGACAAAAATTTAACTACATTCAAATGATAGCGAAGCAAACATAACTAAATTTGCTTACTTTAAATTGCTAGAAGAGAGGTACTATATGTACAACACATTTACAATAAAATAATTCACTTGAAATTCAAACGAAACTATGTAATAAAAAAATTGTGTAGTCCTTGAAGAAAATTACTACATCATATTTAAGTGTACTTAACCATAATTCATGAATAAGTAATTATAAATATACTATTAACCAGGCTTATGCTGATTGTGTTTTAGAATTTGAATAAACACGCCCATCCTTTCTAGATATGAAAACACAGATTAAGCAGTTTACACATTACTAGCACTATTGGTGACTGAAATAAGGCATTTTATAATTAAACACAGTAAATAGAAGTTATATAAAAATACAAAATCAGGAATTACCTGGTAAATATTTATTGCGGAACAGATCATTTATTACAGATGTAATCGACAAAAGCAATACATTTTCAGTAGTTTACCAGGCATATAATTCTTATTTTTAATTCATCAGTAGAGTTAGCTGTCGCTGACATCTACATTTTCAGTCTGCAATCCCTTGAACGATGTTACAGGCACGTGGGTTACCAAAGTGTAAAGCTTGTGAATGGAATCCTCATCTTCATTTCTTCGACGAGAAAGCTGGACTCGAACTCTGTAAGGTACATTTCGAATACCTTTGGACCAAATGAACTTGTTTAATCTTGTGTCGACCCGTACATCTGGGGTTCCCATTTGCTTTTCGGCAAACTTGCGAATTTCTTTGATAGCTCGCGGAGCTCTTTTCTTGAATCCTACGCCATGAAGTCGTTTATGAAGATGAATGGTATATTCTCTAGTTACTACTTCACTCAGAGCAGATTTACCTTTTTTTTCACTTTTTGCCTTTGCCATTGCAAGACTAAGAGCGTTTTACCACCACACGCGCTTCGCAGCAATACGTAACCATAAAATGGCGACGATCCTAAGAAATTTAGAGTTGAAGCACTCATATTCTGTTCCTATTAAAATGAATTCCCTCTGAGAAACATTTGAACTTTCCAAGATTAATTCTTAGCATAAAAATTTGTTTTAAATATTTTATTAAAGAAATTAAAAAGTAGTTACACAATAAATTTATATTCTAAATAAAATTATTTATTATATAAAAAAATATTTATTCTTTTTCAATCAGAATAATTAAAAAAGATATTATATTTTATGATAAAAAATTTAAATAATTACGAAAATATTTTTAAATCTAATTCTACCACTGCTGTCATAAATTATTTCTTGCGACATTAATAGACAGGTGGCAATGTTTCACAACTTCCGTTTCAAGGGTAATGAATAATTAAAGTCCAAGAGGTGTGGTTGTTATTGAAATAAAACCGTATACTACAGGTAAATCTGTACGTATTTTTATTTCTTTATTAAAGCTCTATAATAAAATTTGATTTTCCACTACTTTAACCACTATAGATTCATTACTTCATGTTTCAAGTAAATAAAGAAACAATAAAACAGAAGAAAATAAAAAGATTTTTAACTGACTACGCGTTTGGGTCTGGATCTTTATTTTTGGGATTGTGTTGTCACAAATAGAACTAGAGTAAGGACGAATATCTCTTTCGGCCCCAAGTTTTTTTTTGCCCTTCTAAGCTTCATATGATTGCGCTTCGTGTGACCTACTGAAAGGTGTTTTTATAAAACTGCAGAAAACTGTGATGAAGACTCGTTATTTTTTGCTATGGTAATCGAAGTTTCGAAAGAACTAGATGTAGTACGAATTGGTATCGACAGATATTCTTTAAAAACAGGTTTAAAATTTAAAGTAAGTAATGTGAAAAAACTTCAGATTATAACCGGTAATTATAAATTTGTGACAGGTTTTTCAATTACGGTAAATAAATTTCTGTCTAATGCATAATTTATATTTTATAATTACAGTTTTATCGGCTGAAGACAGAAACCTGTGTGGGAAATATTTTTGAATGCAAATTTCAAAATTGACTTAATGTGCTTTTTTTTTTTTTTTTTTTTTTTTTTTTTTTTGTAGCTTTCTTTAAAAAAATAGAAGTTGATGAAAATTTTGTATTTAAAAAGAATCCATGTTAATTTTATATTTTAAATTGTATCCAGAATTTATGTTTTACAATTACAACTTTAAATATATCTGCTGGAGGGGTGAAAAAAAACCATGTGAAATATATTTAGTGGATGTTTTCTGTTTTAATGTAGTTAACTGGACTCATTTGTATTTTTATTAAAAAAATAGAAGTTGATGAAAATTTCGGGTTTAAAAAGAAATACTAAAAATGAATTCGTTTTATTTTGTATTTTAATTTTCCCCCCTTTATTTTCAATACTATGAGATCAATGGCATTTTTTTCTGTCATTTTAACTAGATATGATTAGTAAAATATTCTCTTAAGGAAAATTGTGAAAGGCATTTAATCTAATTGTCTGTACTTATTTAGAATATTTTTAGTTAGTATTAAGTTTTGTTGTATTGCAGCAAAGTCTGCTGAGCAAATAACTTCAGCATCATATCATTGTATTGGTAAAAAATATTGCAAAGCTATTAAATTTATGCAGAAAAGTGTAAGGATGCATTTTCTACAAAATTTTAAATGTAATAATACAGTTTTCTGTTTTGGCTCTAGTGTAGAATTGGGTGCCCTTTCGATTAACGACAAATTTTTAAAAAATTTTAACGATGAAACCTCATTTCTGGTTACCATGATAGTTTTCATTTTGTTTTAGCTTCCTGATTTTTTTAAAATGAAAATAGATTGATGTGTACATGGACAAATTTAAGGCAGTGTGCAATGCCTAGTTTGTGCAATTCTGGGATGTTTTTATAAGTGAAAAAAGATCGATGTGTACATGGACACTGAGTTTGTGCAATTCTTTGACTTCTTATTTTGGTTTTGTGTAGCATCCATCTTGAAATTGTGCCTTCCTGGCACCGATCTTGGCGTGAAAAAAGAATTGGCGGTAAACAAGGGGCACCCAATTGTAAATTTTTACCAGTTTTTCTTTCAAATTTAATTCAGTAGAGGCTGTAAAATAAATGTTACAAAATTTAAATTATTTATTAACAAAATTTTACTAGCACTGGTGAATTAGAAAACAATTGTGACGATACGAGATCATACGTTTGAAAATTTTCATTTCTATTTGTTTTTAAACTATTTCAGATCATATGTAAGATACTTCAGATGTTTTAGATTAAATAAATGAAATTATATATGTTTTAAATGTAATACTTCAGATGTTTTAGATTAAATAGATGAAATCATATATGTCTTAAATGTATGCATTTGATTTCAATTATTTAAAACTGATGAAATCTTAAATTTATTTATTTAATATTTTTATTATTAAATTTCAGACAGTCATGGATGTCAATATTCGGGTGCTAAAAGAACCGAGAGGGTTCATAAGGATCATTCAGTGCGTATGTATACTTTCCAGTATTTGTCAAAAATGTAGAAACATTAGGTATTTTAAAGCAGAAAAAATAACTTATGCCGTCGTTAAAGTTTTAACTCTGCACCCTCCGATGTTGGCTGGACATGCTTTCCATTATACCATGAAAGATTACTGTAAGGAGGGTGAATCTTACATTCCATCTCACTTAAAAGAGTGATTGAGAAAGCCAGGTTTTTTAGTTTGGGCATCACTTGTAAAATCATTAGGTATTTTGATGCAGAAAAAATCAGCCATGCCCTTGCCAGTATTCCAGTTCTGGACTTTCCATTGTTAGCTGGACATGCTTTCCAATTATAATATGAAGACACATGATAAAGAAGGAGAGGAACCATACAAACAAAATTTTTTTAAAAATGTTATCTAAATGCACATTACTAAAATTAAAAGCCAAATATCAAGCATATTTTAAAGCTAAGTTACTTTTATGCAGATTTTGCTATTGATTTTTGTTGGTACATATGTAAGTGTATAGTGTTTTCTTTGGAAAAGAGGTAGCTAGAGGCCAAATTGAAGCAAATTCATATTTGATTACTTATGGGCAGGGCTTGGGAAAAAAAAAAAAAAAAAAAAAAAACCTATGAAACAAATTGTTCTTCATAGTATCCTCATTAAGCCTTGTTCTTTTTAAAGAGTTCTTTATATATATATATATATATATCCTAAAGTCTGCCTTTAAATGACCTTCCTGGAAAGGGGGGAAAATGTGTAATTCAGAATTTTATTAATTTTTTTTAGCATAGGTTTCTTAAGTTTATAAAACATTGTTACGCTGAATTCTTCTTCAAGAAAATATATGAATCGAAAAAGCAGGTAACATTAGTTTCATGAGAAAATACTTACATTCAGACCTGTTTAAAAGCTATCAAATAATTCTAAATAACACTTAAAATACTAATTCAGAAGTAAAAGAACAAAAATCAGCGTTATATTTACAAAAGTTTCACAGGACTAGTTTTGATGGTTTTACCGAGAAACGGAAGAGAATTGCAAGTCTCAAGTTCAAAAGTGAACTGAATAGCAGGATCAATAGAATTCATTGTTGAAAGAACTTTATTTAAATCATCTTTATTTACTTTCAAACAGGGTAAAAGTATCGTCTATGTAGCGGAACCATGCCGGGAAGTTAAAAGTTTGAAACAATTTTGATTCATAATAATGCATGTAGATATCAGCCAGGATGGAACTGAGGGGGCTTCCCATGGCTAATCCCTCAGTTTGCTTGTAATATTTATTTTGGAAAACAAAATGTGTTTGTTTCAAACAGAGTTGAGTGAGAGAAATTAGCTCATCAATTTCGATGCAAGAGAAATGAAATTCCCGAAGTCTGGTTTCTAGACATCTTAATGCACCCTCCACTGGGACATTGGTGAATAATGATTTTACATCAAAAGAAACCATGAGTAAATTACTAGGAGAAGTGTTTTTTACCTTTTTTACAAACTCTATTGAATTTTTTATGGTGTAAATGTTATTGTCTAATAGAGTGGAAAATCTAGAAACTAAATATTTAGCTAATGGATACGAGGCAGTACCTAAATTTGATACAATAGGGTGGAAAGGAATACCACTTTTATGAATTTTGGGAAGAGCATATAATCTGGCACAATTCGCAACAGATGGGATAAGCGAATGTTTTAAGTTGCTTGAAATGATTTGCAAAGATTTGATCGCAGTTTTTATTTTTGACAAGTCCGAAGGTGAAGGATCTTTAGGGATCGGATTATATGGTCCTTCGTTTAAGAGTTTAGTGACACCATCGATGTAAGTGTTCTTATTCATGACTACTATCTGGCCACCTTTGTCGGCCTTTGAAATGACAATAATAATATAATAAATAACGTTTTGTTTTTCTATTCAGTTCAGTGAGGAATTTTTCTGCTATTTTGTGTGTGCTTTTTATTGCTTAGTTAATTTAGTTTGATTTTCTGCATTGTTTATCATGCCCTCATCCGTTAATCGTTTCACTAAATTACGCCTGAAACAGCAAAAATTCCTGAATCATCTTGACTTTTTACTTAAATGTAAATGTAAAAAATTTATCCCCAATTTTATTCAAATCAAATCTAATCAAAAACCTTCGAGTCGCGTTTCAAGAATTCTGTTAAATTGCAAGCTTGCCTTACTTCGGTCCGTCATAAAGGATACACGTCAACAATTGTCCAAAATTTAACATGAACTCTATAAGCTTCATCTGGAACTCGCTAAATCATATCCAAAATTCACTGCCCTTGAACAAAAGTCTTGGTCCAGAACAGAGAATGCAGTTAACGGTCATAAAAACACCCTTGCAGTTAAATTCGAAAAACTACTTTTACAGTCTTCCAGTTCAAAAAATCTTCCCATTGTAAACATCAAGTCAATAGTTAATATTTGTAATGTTAGTCTTTCAGAAGAACAAGAGAGAATTCTAAAATATAATTTTAACTTCTCACAAACTTGTAAACCCTCGATTCCAAAGATTTTGGCTCCTATCGAAAAAGCTTTCAAGTTCAGTAAAGTTTCAGATTCACAGAAAAAAATTATTAGGCATCTTATCGCTCATAATGTGAAATTCAATAAACCTTTGAAACCAAATCTAACTGTGAGAGAAAGAGCTACAATGCGCAAAATTCATTCTAACCCGGATATTATCATTTCAAAGGCCGACAAAGGTGGCCAGATAGTCGTCATGGATAAGAACACTTACATCGATGGTGTCACTAAACTCTTAAATGGAGGACTATATAATCCGATCCCTAAAGATCCTTCACCTTCGGACTTGTCAAAAATAAAAACTGCGATCAAATCTTCGCAAATCATTTCAAGCAACTTAAAACATTCGCTTATCCCATCTGTTGCGAATTGTGCCAGATTATATGCTCTTCCCAAAATTCATAAAAGTGGTATTCCTTTCCGCCCTATTGTATCAAATTTAGGTACTGCCTCGTATCCATTAGCTAAATATTTAGTTTCTAGATTTTCCACTCTATTAGACAATAACATTTACACCATAAAAAATTCAATAGAGTTTGTAAAAAAGCTTAAAAACATTTCTCCTAGTAATTTACTCATGGTTTCTTTTGATGTAAAATCATTATTCACCAATGTCCCAGTGGAGGGTGCATTAAGATGTCTAGAAACCAGACTTCGGGATTTCATTTCTCTTGCATCGAAATTGATGAGCTAATTTTTCTTGTTTTAGGAGATTATAAAAATTCTGTTGTCATTCCCTTCTTTCCATCAATTAGCTATAAAGTTGCACATATTTTGCAGAAATTTAACTTTCAGGTTGTTTATTCTCCCATCAATAAAATTCCGAGTTCCATACTCAAGGACCCCATTCCGGATATGAATTCCTGGGGTATTTATAGGATTCCTTGCCAGTGTGGTTTAATTGACATTGGCCAAACTAAGAGAGACTTAAAATTTCGCATCAAGGAACATGAGGCATATGTTAGAAAAAAGGAAACACAGAAGTCTCCTGTTGCTCAACATTGTTGGTCCGAAAATCACACTTTCAATTTTTCTGCTGCCAAAATTATTCAAAAAACATCTTCCATTGGAGAACTGGATTTTCTAGAGGCATTTCACATTCATAAAAATCTTTCTGTTCTAGTTAACGATCTTAATTCCAATCCAAATTTGCCTTCGGCCTTTAAGGAAATTATGTTTTAGTTCTGGTTTCACCAAGAGATGGCGCCACTTGCTTATTCTTGTCCAGGCTTTCTTATCTTATCTAATCATTGTTTCCTATCTTGTTCATTTGCGGTTTTGCAGGTGAGGATGGTGAATCGGTAAAACCATCGAAACTAGTTCTGTGAAAAATTTTGTAAATTTAACGCTGATTTTTGTTGTTTGACTTCTGAATTAGTATTTATTTGGCATGTTATTGTGTCTTAACACTTAAAATGTCACATAACACTAAAAATAAGAATAATAGTATATGAGTAAATCAAGGTAAAATTTTGACTTAAATTTTTTACTTAGTAAGTATTTTATTATTATACTTCCGTTTTCAATTTTTTAAATAAAGTAGAACTCTCTCTTTATTTAAGGTACAAGATTCTAATTAGAATTTACTTTGGTTTTTCCTTGCTTTGGGGATGGGCCAGAATTTTTGGGTGAACTATTGTAATTAAAATACTTTGAAATGGTTTATTGGCTAATTCTGGATACAGAAAAGCAAGGACTTTGTAGAAGAAAGGTTTCAGTTGATTTCAATGTTCCTCTTCCTTCCTGACAAAGTTGCATTGAAGTTGATTGAATTCCTATTCTGTTACATTCTTTTTTCTTTAAATTTCATTAATTTTTTTTTAATTGGGGTAGAGCTTGTTTAAAATTTTTGGTTTTTAACATTTTTTTAAATTCTTTGTTGCATTTATAGGATTACTGGAAATTTATTAATTATGAAATTCAGTTTTTGGTCTTTGAGAAAAATTAGTTCTAAATTTCTTACTTTATGTCTTCACTGATAACGTTTCAACAGCTTAATTGTGAGATAATTCACTCATTGCCATAAAAATTTGCGCACCAAGAAAGAGTTGTCAGAATGAAACGAAATCTTACACATGTAAGTACTACTTTGATATAAGTAAGTGATTAGAAAATCAAAGAAAAAAGGATCATTTATTGCAGAAAAAAGTACACATGAACGGTGGTGTGGTGGTGGTGTATTAAGAATACGGCAAAGCACACTAGGGCTATCTGCCTAAGGGGAGGGATGCCTTCATGGAGGACTTTCTTTCTAAGGGAAATTGGTTCGTATATACTTTACACATGTGGAAAACCACGAAAATGCCCATGCAGCCAGCCCGTTCACGGGATTCGAACCTCGGACCAAACTACCAGTGTTCAGCGATTTTACCGCTCAACCGCTGGTGGGCCACATGAACGAAAGTTTTAGTACTCTGTTGGACCACCTCTAACGCGAATGCCTTAGGCTGTCCAGTTCGCCATCCGAAATGACCCCAGATATGCTCGATTGGGGACAAATCTGGGGACGAAGGAGGCCAGGCAGGGGTGTTAATGTGGCGGAGGCAGTCTTGCGAGATCTGTGCTGTGTGTGGCCAAGCATTGTCTGGTTGAAAACAGGCTCCGGGGAGCTCTGGCGTGAGTGGCAATACATGTGGTTGAAGGATGTCATGGACATACACCTGGCCTGTCATTGTGCCATGGATCAATATTAGGGGTGACTGTGTATGGTAAAAGGCAGGATTGAGGCATTCACCATGGGGCCTCCGCACATGAACACAATTGTCGTCACCGGTCAAATTGAATCTAGATTTGTCGCTGAAGACGACTTGGTTCTATTCCATTAAAGTTCAATCCTGTCTTGCGCAATACTCAATGTTATGAGCGCTGTTTGAAAAGTTTCCAAACTAACAAAGAAAACATATTTTTCCCCCTCTATAATTGCTTTTACTTTTTGACTTTGTCCTTATAAGTCTGTACATTTCTCCCAGTTATGCTCCCATCCTTTTAATCTATCCAAATAATATGTGAAATCTTTCTCTGCAAAATAGTTATTAATGAAGTTCGTAACTTTCTCATTGAACAAAAATCTTTGTCCTCTGAGTGCTTCTTTTAACTTGGGGAACAAAAAAAGTCACTTGGGGCCAGGTCTGGCGAGTAGGGTGGGTGGTCAAGCAGTTCAAACCGTCGTTCGTAGATTTTTGCTGTCGCAACCACTGAGGTGTGACGGAGCATTGTCTTAATGACACAATTTTTTTTTTCTTTTGAAAATGTGGCTGTTTTTCTGCAATTTCTGCCTTCAGCTTGTCAGGTAGTATTGCATAATATGCTCTGGTAATGGTTCTTCCCTTTTCAAGGTAATCCATTAAGACAATTCCATGGCTATCTCAGAAAACCTTTGCCATCACTTTCTCAGCAGAAGAAACAGTTTTTGCCTTTTTTGTAGCTGATTCTCCCTTCGCCGTCCACTGTTTCAACTGTGTTTTTGTTTCTGGGCTGTAATGATGAATCCAGGTTTCATCTACAGTGATTAATCGTCGAAGAAACTCCTATTTATTACCCCTGAGTTGCGCCAAGAGAGCGGTGGAAATGTTCATTCGAACATGTTTTTGGTCCAAAGTGAGCAAACGCGGCACCCAACATGCAGCCAGCTTGCGCATACCTAAATCTTGGTACAATATGTGACAAACGTATTCATTTGACATGCTCATAGCCTCTGCGATCTCTCTAACCTTGACTTGACGGACGTCCAGCACCATTTGGTGCATTTTAACGATATTTTCATCAGTGATTGCAGTTTTTGGCAGTCCTGAACATAATCACCATTGCCCAAGTTGGTATGGCCACGTTTAAATTCAGCTGCCCAAAATTTCACAGTAGTAAATGATGGTTCAGGGTCCCCGTACAACGCATCCAACTCCTCTTTAATCTGTGTAGGCGTGTGACAAACGTTTTGTTTTACCTTGTTTTTGTTTTACCTTTCAAAAACAAGTACCTAATGACAGCTCAATACTCGATTTTTTTCCATTTTTACAAAAACATTCACATCAACTCACAAAAATTACTGTCAAACAAAAAATTACGTACAAAAAGGCTGAAATTGCGTTTGGGGGTTTTCTAAGAATGCCCAAACAAGTTCCAGCACTTTCCATGATTAGTGCTGCCATCTACATATCGAGATCAGAAACTTTTCAGACAGTCCTTGTATATAATATACTACGTATTTACTCACATATTTCCCCCTTTTTTTACTAATTTTATGACAAAAATGCTGAGGTGAAAATATGTGAATAATTTAATTTCTAAAGGGTGCAGTTACAATAAGAACATAATGAAAAATACTTATGGATAAACTACCTGTAACAGTATTATGTTACATTATTATTTTACTAAAAGATGCCTGCATTCCAATAAGAATACACAATAAATATTAGCATTACCAGTATTTAATACAATATCTTCATTGTGCATTCCAATAAGAATACACAATAAATATTAGCATTACCAGTATTTAATACAATATCTTCATTTCTACTTCCTGTACCTTGAATCTTCCCTGTTCTTATTGTAGTCCATTGCTACTAGGTAGGCATCAAATCATTTAATGCTGCTGGAACTGCTGTCTATGTTGTCTTCCACAGTTTGCAAGTTATTGCCCTTGTTATCATTTAGTCTGTCTTTCCATGTGCAATGATCAAGAGCATTAGATATTCCAGTTTTTTTTTTAAGATCATGAGTCAGAATTTTTATTATCGTCATTAGCAGTATTATTGTACTTCACAAATCAGAGCCCGCATACCCAAAATACATAAGTAAATTGATTAGTAAGAGAAAAACAATTACTGCATGGACAAATATGTTCTTAAATTTAGCAAAGATCATTTTATAAATGCCTTGAGAAAGGGAAAAAATGTTTAAAAATTTTCAGAACATTGTGCTAAAGTGAAAAACACATGAGTAAATACAGTACAGTACAAAGTCCGAGATCCGGACGTCCAGTATCCGAAATGATACAAAATCCAGACCTCAAAACCACCATCGACTCTTTTTTAAATAAATGCTTTATGCATGCGATTACGATTTTTCCCCCATAGATAAAACATGTTGAGAGTCCTGATTCTTAATCTTCCTTCGGCACTAAATAAGTACCTCGTTATTGACGAAACAACAATTTAGCATAAATATGTGTGATCAGTAACTTGGCTCTGTAGCTGTAATGGCCTTAGCAATGATTACAAATTTAAGTTAAATGCACTAAGAAATATTGACGAAGAAAAGTTTAACGAAAGTTTCTTTCCATATGCTAAAAATCGATTTTGTTAATGATACTCATAGGCCAAAAGATTACATTTAGTACTATTCGAGTTAAGAATAATTGATTTGTTTTCACCTAAACTCAGAACCGGCAGGCAGAATTTATCGAAGATAAGATTTCTGCAATTTAGAGAAGCACCGAACAACAAAATTAAAGAATGAAAATATTTTTAGAATTTAGAGAAAGCACTGTGATCCAAAATTTAGGGGCTGTAAAAATTTAGAACTTAAAGGCACTTGTTAGCAGAATTTAGGACTCGCAGAGACAGCATGAGGCAGTGAGGTATCTAGAGTCAGCCCTCAATAAGCCTTAAGTATATGTGAGAATTTATTCAAGATTCAGATAAGAATCATTTCATACCCATTCATACTCTGAAAATCATTTCATACCCGAAGCTCGGCAGAATTCAGTTGGTTCTCCTGATCACCCAAAAAATGCCCCGATTCTAAACAACTGTTCGCCTCACACTTCACTTAAAGCTTTACTGAAAGTTAATGTATCCGTATTATTCTTCCTCCACATTATACGTCAATCATTCAGCCTTAGGATATCAGAATAGTGCGAGTGCTGAAATGCAAATATAAAGTAGAATTTTTTTTTAATGCTAAATTTCTTGAATAATAGCAAGGCTATTCAAGAATATTTGAAATATTTTAGTGTAAAATCTGCTTTGTGAAGCATCACAAAATCGTGGGAGGATGTGTCTCCAGATACTTTAAAAAATGCTTGCCATAATTTATGGCCAGCTAGCATATTTCATGGTGAGGTTGACGAATGTGATATCTGCAAATGTGAAGGTTTTCGGATATCGCAAACCAAAGGTTAAATTTTCTAATTAATGGAATTTTTAAGGAAATGTGAAGAAGTGGTGATAAATGAAGATGATATATCGGAAGTTTTTCATTGCGATGACATTGCTCCAATTATCAATCAGTTAACGGATGTGAAGTTAATAGTATGGTTCTAGATACAGAAAATACCGTTACTGATAGTGAAAAAAGTGACAGAAAGATTATTGAAAATGAAAAAATTTCGATTGACGAGTTAGTCGGAATTCTCGACACAACAATCAGAGAACTTGAACAATGGAACTTTATAACTGAATAAGAAATTATATCTGTCTACAGAATTAAAGAGAAAACATTAACGCAAAAAAGCAAATAAAACAATTTACATTAAAAGAAATGTTTAATAAAATAAGTAAGTATATATTAAACCTTCCCCTTTTTTAAAAATTTTGTTACCCTTTAGATCACAAATGCTTCATTATTTCATAAATCACAATTTCATTTTTATAATTTCTACATGCCATCTTACAAGCATTAAACTGATGATCTAATATCTGGAATTGCCGAAGTCCCAACGAGTCCGTATCTTGGACTTTGTACTGTATATGTAATGTTTGACATTTGCAGCTCTGAATTTCTGCAATTCTTGAATTTTTTAGGCAAAAGTAGATTACATTGTATATGAGGAATCTGTTTTTGCTTGAACAGCATCAGAGAATTGCATTAATTCAGCATTGCACATATTAAACATTGTTTAACTATTCATGATAGGATATAAACAGGCTCTAATATTTGGAGCATATCTGAAAAAGTGGTATCCTGATAACAAAAAAGTGCCAGTCTTTGTTTTCATTTTTAATTGATTATTTATGAAAAAAAATGTTCTTAAATTTGATTTGATCCTTCCCCAGCCTATTTTAAATATTCACATCCCCCACTCTGCATTGTTTGATATTCATTTTTTCAGGTAATGCTGTCAATATTTAAAGACAGAAATTCTTATAATTTTCCATATTTATGCTATTTCAAGTTTTATACAGTCAAAAGTCGTTAATTCTGACTCGTCGGGACTTCGGCGAGTCCGGATTATCGATTTTTCCAGATTATAGATCATCAGTTTAAATCTGGTAAGATGGCATGCAGAAATTATAAAATTAAAAATTTGAAACTGTAATTTATGAAATAAAGAACAATTATGATCTAAAGGGTATCAAAATTTACAAAAAAAAAAAAAAAAAAAAAAAAAAGCTTAATATTTATTTATTTATTTATTTTATTAAACATTTCTTTTAATGTAAGTTGTTTAAGTTGCTTTGTTTTATGTGATAATACTTTCTCTTTAATTCTATGAACAGACATAATTTCTTGTTCAGTTACAAAGTTCCGCTGTTCAAGTCCTATAATTGCTGTGTCGAGAATACCAACTAATTTGTCAATCGAAATTTTTTCGTTTTCAATAACCTCTGTGTCACTTTCTTCACTATCGGAAGCGAATTATAATGAGGAGGAATTTGATGTAAATCATATCAAAGATGGTGTACATTTGACATAATTCTATTTGACATAATCGAAAGTTCAAGCTTACTTTTATAAAATTGCTCTAACAGTCTGCAAAAAATAATAAGCCGGATCCAATTCGAAGATTAAGGAACAATGCAATCTGCAACATTAACTGAAATAGATAATTAGATAATTTTTGCTTATACCGTCCATTATACATTAAGCGCGCATGCGTAAACATATTATGCGCATGCGCACACGCAAATGCGCAGCTGCAAAGGTTGAGAAAGTTTGTAACTTTGAGGTCAGGATTATAGATCATTCTGGATTATGGGTGTCCGAATTAACGACTTTTGACTGTATAACTATCTTCGCTGAAATTATTGCTCACTGATGATTCTACCCTAAAATAGATTGTTTTGATTTTAAAATAAAAAAACTAAAAAAAACCTCTTTGGATTATCAAGAAATTAAGAGTTTTTAACATGCTATGATATTTTTTTTAAAAGCTGTTCACAAAATTTATGGCAACTGTATCACAGCTCCTCATATTTAAAGTTTTGATATTTTCATTTTGAAAATACTTATGTTGGTACTATTTATGTTCTAAAAATATTTGATTATAATCATACATTTTATTGTAGTTTTACTATCTTGTTCAAATATTAGCATTTGGCTTATTTGTATTTGTCATTCTTTATTTGAAGCTTATGGCCATCCTTGCATTTTCCACAACGGCTAGTTTTTCAACAGAATGTGAATTTTCCATGTGTGAGAAACTCACTAATGATGTAACTGATGCATCTGTTAAATATGAATTTGGTTATCCTTTCTCGTAAGTAACTTCTTCTTTTGATAAATTATAAGACTGATTTAGTATAATTCATGTTTGTGTATGGTTTTGCCTTGAAATAAGGTTATATCTTTTTTCTTTATGCTTAGTCCATGATGCTTATGTGGTAAGATTTTATTATTTTCCTCATATTTATTGAAATAGTATTTAAAATTTTTGTAATGTAATTTTTTAAAAATTGTAATAAGTTGTCATTTATTAGTAAATTTTGTATTTAAGCATTAAAGGTTGTTGTACTTTTTTACTTTTACCTCTTATATTTAAAAAAATTACTCAGTTTTTTTATTCATGGATTTTAATACTTGCAGTTGATTTGCATATGCTATCAGAATTTAAATGGTATTGCAGATTAGTTTGCAACAATAATTAATCATTTATTTGTTTGCATTAAATTTCATTTAAATGTATTAATTTTAAATTTGCCTTTTATGAATAGAGAATGTTTGTTAAATTCATCTAATGAAAACATATGCTGAAAAAACAGGTTGTACGAATAATCAGCAGTTTATGTTGTTATAGTACAAATGACTTTGACAATATTTTTGATGAAATAGAAACTGTATTAAGGAGATTTATTACCACAAGCCAGAGTATTAAAAAAGTGTTATAAACTAGCAAAAGTAGCTGATGTTGCCCAAACTTTACACAGAGTGATGAGGCTTCATTCAGGAAGGTGAAGAGTAGCTGAAATCTCAGGTAAACAGTGATTTTCCTTGTATTTGGTTTGAGGTGAATTGGCAAAATTTTACCAAAATCGAATAAAACTATTGAATAAACAATGTGTACCTCCAAAAGTCTGCGAAGAAAGGGTATGATTTTTTTTTTTTTTTCCTGTACCTTTTTTTTGCAGTGTTTGAAGGTACACATTGTTTTTGTCTTTTTGTTCAGAGCATAGCAAAAAATCTATCTGGCATGCCGACTGTTAAACAAACCAAGTAAAACTGGCCATGAGAAAAATATAGTACAGTCAAAAGTCGTTAATCCGGACTCGTCGGAACTTTGGTGATTCCGGATTATCGATTTTTCCGGATTGTAGATCATCAGTATAAATCTGGTAAGATGGCATGCAGAAATTATAAAATTAAAAATATGAAACCGTAATTTATGAAATAAAGAACAATTATGATCTAAAAGGTGTCAAATTAAAAAAAAAAAAAAAAAAAAAGCTTAATATTTATTTATTTATTTATTTATTTTTTATTATTATTAAACATTTCTTTCAATGTAAGTTGTTTAAGTTGCTTCGTTTTATGTGATAATACTTTCTCCTTAATTCTATAAACAGACATAATTTCTTGTTCAGTTACAAAAATTCCGCTGTTCAAGTCCTGTTAATTGCTCTGCCGAGAATACCGACTAACTTGTCAATCGAAATTTTTTCGTTTTCACTAACCTCTCTGTCACATTCTTCATGTCTTTATCCATTTTTTGCAGCGATTCCACTTTTTGTTTGTTGGACATCGAAACATACTTTTGTTTTGTAGATCCTTTGGAAGTTCCAGCATCGGAAATTCTATTTGACATAATCGAAAGTTCAAGTTTACTTTTATAAAATTGCTCTTACAGTCTGCAAAAAATAATAAGCGGGATCCAATTCGAAGATTAAGGAACAACGCAATCATTAACTGAAATAGATAATTAGATAATTTTAGCGTCCGTTATACATTAAACGCGCATGCGAAAACGTATTCTGCACTTGCGCACACGCATATGCGCAGTAGTCAAGGTCTTACGCGCACGCGTAAAACGCCTATGCGCATGTGCCAACGCGGCGCATGCGCAGAAAGTTTTTAGCTTTGAGGTCCGGATTATAGATCATTCCGGATTATGGGTGTCCGAATTAACGACTTTTGACTGTATATGGTATCATGAAAGTTAGAATCAAAGAATATGTATTGTAAAGAAGGAAAACCTCTCTGCAACAGAGGTGGTTCCCTTCCATCATAGAGGGAAACAGCTGTGCATGCGCGATATATCTGTCGCCAAAGCTCTAAACCGATGTCGAAGTTCGAAGGTCACGCTATCAAGAGTTCATAAAATGAATATTGTTTAAATTTTCTTTAAACTCTAAAGGAAAATAAAATATTTTTTGGCGCAAGTAAATTAATTCATGGATTAGTTATTTTGAGGGGGGGAAACTAAGAAAAATTGTTCTTTGATAAAACGTTTCTTCTTGGATTTTTCGCAATAATTTAAAAACGGATTTTCGTAGTTTTCTTTTTTGTCAAAGAACGTTTCTTCTTAATATGTGTTTCTCAATTTCCTGTACACATCACGGATAGGGAAATTCTGGCCGCCAGGTTCCGTCACCAAATCCCTTGGTAAATTTTCCCTCTGCTTTCTAGCGGCGTAATAGCATTTACATGTATGGAACCTTTTCTTCTTTACATAGACGTTCTTTGGTTAGAATAATCTCCATGTATGGTACAGCGGGGTTTGGCGACATGATGATGAGCAGTAAACGGGTCATTTTGTTCTTGGCGACAATTTTCAAAATTGTGCGAAGGCCGTACCGTATACTAGGATTTTATCACAAAATCTTTTTTAACCTTTTTTTTTTCTTTTCTTTTTAATAAATAACTTGTCATTTTGCAGTAAAATAAAAAAATAGTAATCAGTCATCTAGGCTAACCATGTAATATAACTATATCGTTGAAAATCGTATCGCTAAAATATCGTTGATTATTCTAATTCAATTTTTAAGTAATTATCTTTATGCTTATGTTATTCATATCATTTAATGTTGCTTTTTCCCTCTAAATTTATTTATCATTAGTAAATAATATTTCCAAATTTCAGGAAATTTTCTCTAGCATAATCCTGAAATTAATTCTAGCAGTATGATGAAATACCATCACGAAATTTAATGCACATATTTTTTTCTTATGTATGCTGCGAAATAAATATAAAATACCTCAATTTAAAAAAATATCATTAAATAGATTTCTTTCTTTCATTTAGCTGCAGAATGTCTGCAAAAAAAGCCTTATTTTATTCTAGATTGGGTAGATTCTAATCTCAATCTTCAGTTGAGAAAACAACTCCTATTATAATTATATTTGTGTTTTCAAGTGTTAAGGTGCCTTTTAAGAAGACACCTCACACAAATTAAATTTACCTAAAATCTAACCTAACTATTTAGCATTGCGTTGTGATTTATAAGAACCGTATTAGCCTCGTGTTGAACTGGTGATGATCATGAGTAATAATTAAATAAAACGTACAATTGTTATCCAATGTATATATCTTAAATTTTATTAAGTTTCTTAAGTGGAAAAGTAAACAAAGTGTACCAAGAATAATTAAGAATAAATGTCCTCTGAGATTTATTGAATAATTAAGTGAATTTGCTACACAATACACGTAATACCATAATTAAGATACCTCTTAGCACAGCCAACGTACATTGCGCGGATAGACTGGAATTTTCTCGAAACATATCTAAAAAACCTGGAAAAGTCAGGAAATTTCATTCTCCTGTTTGAGTGGCAACCCTGTACATTTAGTAAGGAATTATAAGACAAATAAAATAAAAACATCTGCCCTGAAGGTAAGGACAGTGCTGACAGATCAACTTCCAATTCATTGCGGGCCGCGACGTCCCCCCTCCCCCTCGCGCACGCAGAGCAGCGTGAAATTGATAAACAGATTTCAGAATGGTTAGAGAAACAAAGGATATGCCTTTATCCTTTTTTTTTTTTTTTTTTATAGCACTTCCACTTTTTGTTTGATGGACATCGAAACATACTTTCGCTTTGTAGATCCTTCGGGAGCTCCAGCATTGGAAATTCTATTTGACATAATCGAAAGTTCAAGCTTACTTTTATAAAATTGCTCGAACAGTCTGCAAAAAATAATAAGCTGGATCCAATTCGAAGATTAAGTAACAACGCTATCTGCAACATTAACTGAAATAGATAAATAGATAATTTTAGCTTATACCATCCGTTATACATTAAATGCGCATGCGTAAGCGTATTATGCACATGCGCACATGCATATGCGCAGCCGTAAAGGTCTTACTCGCACGTGTAAACGCCTATGCGCATGCGTCAACACGATGCATGTGCAGAAAGTTTGTAGCTTTGAGGTCCAGGTTATAGATTATGGGTTTATTATTCCGGATTATGGGTGTCCAAATTAACGACTTTTAACTGTATATCCAAGTTACATGATGCTTCTAAGTTAATATCTGCTTCACAAAGTGATTGCCCTTGTATCTTGATGATAACCATAGCAAAGGCTAGCTGAATGGGAATCTACACTCACTAGAAATTGAAAGGCTTATTTGTGAAGTGAGTTTATGTGTCTGTATTCCTAGTAAAAATTCTGTCAGTAATGCAGAATTTGCTCTCTATCCATTACTAAATCAATGGATGAAAAGCTGATAAAGTTGCTGATAAGTATTTTCTGGATAAGCTTGTTATGTAATTATGAATAATAATCTGTTCATTGATTAATTATATGAAGAGTTGAGTTTTGCTGCTCTCTCTTTTTTGGGGGGGGCTGAATCAGCTTTAGGAAATAATTATCCAGTTTTGCCAGTTTCTTACGATTTCTTGAAATATAGGTATCTAGTGATGGGCAACTTCGGTACATTCTTGTACCCGGTACGAAAGTAACGGGTACAGAAAAGTACCCGGTATAAAATACCCATTACTCAAGTAACTGTTACTTTGAAAAGTACCGAAAACCGATTTCAAGTACCGAGTACCCAGGTAACGATTTGGAGTACCGAAGTAACGAAATACCGGAGTAACGGTTTGCTGTACCAGAATACCCTAGTAACGATTTGGAGTACCGAAGTACCCTAGTAACGATTTGGAATACCAAAGTACCCTAGTAACGATTTGGAGTACCGAAGTGCCCTAGTAATGATTTGGAGTACTGAAATACGCAGCTAACGATTTTGCGCACTGAAGGAACTCTGCAACGTCACCACGTGTTTGATTTTATCTGTACGGAGTAAGATTTTGAATATCAGAAAACATGTCAACTATGAAAGTGTCTGAGGAGCAGACCATTCATGGACACAAGGAGCGCATATCACCATTTCGCAAATATAACCAGATACTACTGTCCTCGTACCAAAACCGAAGTGAGATGTACCCTCATCGATCCTCCAGTAACAAATACCGAAATACCGAGAAGAGACGCATATTTTCGTTACAAAGTAACGAATACTGAAAAGCACCCGTTTCGGTACAGAAATAACGAATACCGAAAAGTACCCGTTTCGGTACAGAAGTAACGAATACCGAAAACTATCCGTTTCGGTACAGAAGTAACGAATATCAAAAAGTACCCGTTTCGGTACAGAAGTAACAAATACCGAAAAATACCGATTTCGGTACTGAAGTAACGGGTACTTGGATGTACCGATTTTCAGTACCCGTTACAAAATACCCGGTTCGGTAGTACCGACTCATCACTATAGGTATCCCATCTATAATATGGTAGATAGACTCCTAGAAAACACTGTGTTGTGTAAACCATGTTATATGATAACCAGGAGACCTAGTACAGTACAAAAAGAGAGTTTACATACTGAAAAACTTGTTAAAAACATTTTTTTTTTAATTCTGCATAAACAATTTTTATTAGAAATACAAAACAATAAATATTATTTTTATTTAATGCAACTTTCATATAATTAATTTTATTATTTATTTATTCTTATCATTAACATTTCATTTAATTTCAAGTTTCTTCATTATCACTGCTCAGTATAATCAACCAAGAACATTTTTTCAGTGGAATGATATCGCCTTCTTTTTCGGACCTTTTTCTTTCATTCAAAGTTGTTGCATCTCTTTAAAAAATTTGTAATTTTACTTTGCTTGCTAATTGTTATGAGGTTATTGTAAATTTCTCAGTATGGACCTAGACAGTTTTGCAGCTCCCTTTTGAATTTTCAGCTTCTTTCTGTGGGTCTGTATTCAAGAAAAATGACTTGAGTTTTTCAGCTAAGCTTCGGCCTTTTTTTAATGTTTTAATATTAAATTATTAACTGCACAGTCTTCATCCACACTAGTGTCCTCAGAATTGAGTTGATTTATGGCTTCGGATGTCATTTCCATCAAATCTGCTTCATCAACTTCTACCGCTAATAAATCTTGAACATTCTTACTAGCCATATCCACAAAACCTTCACCTCTGATCGATTTAGCAGTTCTAATATGCCACTTACTTCTTTTCTGGTGATTCTCACATGTTTTCTGTTTTAACTGAAAAGAGCCATACCTTCTTCCAACATGTATTTAACGTTGATGTTTTCAGTTCTTTCAGTAACAAAGATATGATGTTGATGCAGTGCTTGATTGAAAATGTCTTCCAAGCTTTCATTACATTAATTGATTCTGAATTGATTGCATCTAAAATCCACTGTAATGCTTTTCTTATGTAATATGTTATAAAAGTATAAAGAATACCTTGATCCAATGGTTCGAGCAATGAAGTATGGAAAGGGATGATCCAAATCTTATAGGTGACGTGAAGCATTATCCAATAGTAATAGTTAGCCTTGAAGCTCAAATGTTCAGTGATTGGTACAAAACAATTTAAAAACTAGTCTTTAAATAAATTTCCAGTTACCCAAGCTTCTGGATTTGCTTTCCAGTGTAGCATTAAGGTGTTTTTACTTACACTTTTAAGTGCACAAGGATTTAAGGGTCTATTAACTAGCAACAGTTTTATCATAAAGTCTCCCGACGCATTACTTTTCAAAAGTAGCATTAAGCAATCTTTAGACACCTTAAATCTGGGTGCAGTTTTTTTTTTAATACATATATATATATGTTATAGTGAAACACCGAAATCTGGAGAATGTCGACTTTCACCGGTGAATATCAACATTCACATAGTCGCTTGGTGTATGCCCAAAATATTTTCCAAATACTCTTATTTCTGACTTACACCAGTGAATGTCGACATTCACCATGTACTAATGGTGAATGTTGAACATATAAGAATATTATATTTCCTTCTCCGTAATTCATTCACAAAAAAACGCACTTGAGACTTAGAATAAGAACTTAAGAATATAAGAACTTAAAACACACAGTACATTCAAAATGAGAAAGGAAAATAATAGAAGTTATAAACTTACCAAATTATGTGATTCAAATCTTATTTATTGCAACAACTTAAACTATTATGACACTTTGAATTGCACAAGAGGCCCTTGCTTTTACAACTGCATTTATTTGTCGAACACTTCCTTTTGGAATATCAGCGTGTACATATACTCTTCTGTTTTCGACCTACACCAGAGCATATCTGTGATCGACATACACCGGTGAGGGTCCGAATGTTCAAGAATGTAAAGAAATATTTGATCTTTCACCGACGTATTTGGTGAATGTTGACATTCTCCGGCGAAAGTCAACATTCTCCAATTTCGGCCTTTCACGGTAACATATATATATAGGTTCTGTTGAGCATTTTTTTTTTCCCACCAAAGCTCAGTTCAATTGGCAATTAAAACATGATCTGCTGTATATTTTCCCCCTTCTGTAATGTTTAGAATTTTTCTGGATACAATCTTAGCAGCATCATGATCAGCTGATACAGATTCTCCTTGAGTTCTTATGCTATAAACTGCAAAACAGTTTTTGAAATTTGTGTTGCTTTTTGTTTAATGATATTACCATCCAATGGAATTCTTTTTTGGTAGCTATCAATCCAAACCTCAGTGCCTTTTCTATCATCTTAATTATTGGCACCCGGGTGGGTGAGCTGCAGGTTTTGCGAGTGTTGAAGGTCCTGCAGCAACTACACTTTTTATTTCTTTTTCATTTTTCTTAATAGCCCAGTATGTTGCTTCATTCAAATTATGGCTTTTTTTAATGTGAGATGCTTTTTCTCCTTTTAAAAGACAATTCAAGACTTGTATCTGTACTTCTAAAGAAAGAAATTTCCTTTTAATTTTTTTTTTTTTTTTTTTTTTTTTTTTTTTTTTTTATCTTTATCGAACATGGCTTATGACTTAAACTTAATGTCTTAAAAATGAAAAAGTTATTCTTTAACACACCATGGCTCAATGCAGAATTACCAACCAGCAGTGTGAGACACTTTTTTTTCAGGCCATGGAGATATAGATTTAAATGTTGGAAATCAGATGTATAGGTTGTGTGCTTTGGAGCTCTTATTGTGACCTAATGTTGTTCACTTTCTGTGATAGTGAGGTTTCTTATTGTTATCTGGTGATTGTGCTCTCTTGAGCTTGTGTATTGTTTCTATTGTGCTATGCTTTGAAATTCATGGAGGGAAATGATTTTCCCCATTACCAGTTAAAAACTCAACGGTCGCTCTGTACCATGTGGCTCTTAAGACGACTGACAGGATTTACTAAACAGGGATTCTTATATGTTAAATGACAATACAAATGCTTTGCTTGTTATTGAAAAACTTTGGGTGGAGTTCATTAAAGTTCTTGAGATTTCTTGGGCAGTTTTCTTATTATGTTAGAGCAAAACCGTGTTATAGGATGCTGTGTTGTAAGAAAGTTCCCACTACAGTGAAACCATGTTATAGGATGTTGTGTAGTAGAAGGGCTATTTGTAGTTGTAAAAAACTGATACTGTACTTCCTTAAATTCTGCTTTAAATGTTGTATACTGTTCTAAAGAAAAGAACGAGTGCAGCACCATCTAACGGTTTTAATGAGAACTGATAGTGGGAATGCAGGAGCGGCAACGTCGACATGTAGTTGACATTGATTTTTAAAATTTAAAATGTGCAGAAATATTAATATTTATTTTTTGTAAAAACGCAATTGTAAATTCCTTGCTTAGCATGTTATGACTTCTACTGATAGCAGGAATGCAACAATGTTAATTTGAACCTAAGATTGGTGATGTGTATACAAATTGGTGTCATGAGTGCACCATCTTAATGTAAACTTCCTGAGTGTAGACTCTGTGAGGCGATTTCTTGAAATCTTGTATAGGTGCGACCTTCCTCTTGTTTTGGAAGTCAAGTATTCAAAATTTCTTCAAGATCGGAATAAAAGTGTAGGTTTGAGCAAATGACAAGACACACAAACAAACGACCACTTTTCATTATACATATAGATAATGACTGATAGACAAAGTAGACAAATGTCTTATATTGCACACTTTAAGTCTTTCTGCCTGAAGGCAAAAAATCAACCTTAGATACATAATAAAGGTACATATAAAGGGAACTGTTTCATATTGCAGAGGAAGAAAACTTCATACTTTTTTCATATGAATTTGAAAAGCCAGGTAAAAAGATGGGACAAAAAATAAATAAAACCCATGTTAAATACAGATTAAAAAAAAAGGGCCCTAATAGTAGATTGAGAGAGGAAGGCAAAACAGAAAGTCACCTTTAATAATAATGTGCCTATGTGTGTGATAAATAGTGTGAAATTTATGTGTCTCCTAAAAGTGTGTTATAAGTATGTGTTCTATTAAATGACGTGTTGAAGCTATTAACTTACTGTAAAAAATCATTTAGGAAAGATAGTGTTTGTGATGCTTCGTTTCAAACAAAAACTTCGTTGCTCTAACAGTCTGCAAAAAAATAATGAGCCGGATCCAATTCAAAGATTAAGGAACAACGTAATCTGCAACATTAACTGAAATAGGTAATTTTAGCTTGTACCGTCCGTTATACATTAAAGTCGCATGCGTAAATGTATTATGCACATGCACACACGCATATGCGCAGCCGTAAAGGTCTTATGCGGCTGCGTAAACGCCTTATGTGGCTGCGTAAATGCGTCAACGCGACGCATGCGCAGAAAGTTTGTAGCTTTGAGGTCCGGATTAACGACTTTTGACTGTAATAGTGCTTATAATAGTATTGCTGCTTATAATTTAAAATAATGTGGCTTTATTTGCCTCCAGATTGAATTAAGATAATACCAAAATGTATTTAAAATCAGAATTATACGATTTTAATATATATTAAAAGCAAATGTAACTTAAATGTATATTGTGCGTTAGTGCAAATTGCAGAAACATCTTTAAAAGTTTTAGTTTATGTCATATAGTTACAAAATGTCCAGGCGCGGTAAGATAGCTTCCTCGCAAAGCAGTTTTAGGGTTGCCATAAATGGCAAAAGAAGGCAAGGTAGTCACATTTGGCATCACCCATTTGGCGAAAACGTTGGCGATTAGACAGATAGAGAACCTTCTGGAAGGAATTCTTACCGGTTTAGCCCAGAATGTTCTCGAACACAAGCCGAAAGCTATATAAACCTTGCTGGTCCGCAGTCAGTTAGTTTACCTCGTCGAGAGGGCGAGTGTGTCTCGTCTAGAGTGCGAGTGTCTCATCTAATTAGTCCATGCGGAGACAATTGAGTTGACAGCCGGGCAGCGAGTGCCGAGTGGGTCGTCGATTGCACTGAAGGAGTCTCTTAGTGTCGCGGTTAGTGCATCGTCGAGGGAGCGTGTTGAGCTCCGGGAACGACTGAACCGAAGAGTCGGGAGCTGTGCTCTGCGTGTCGAGTGTATCGCGAGTTGCAGCAGCGTGGAGAGTCTCGACAGTACGTGGAGTTCCAGAAACGACCTAGCAGAGTTGGGAGCTGTACTTTGGTGCTTTGCAGTGAAGCTGTCTCCACCGTGGTAGCCTGATAACCTGAAGGCTGTGTCACTGATCGTGTCAGCGTGTGTATAGTAGATCTTTGACGACTGTAAAACGTGACTTTGAAGCTGTCCTGATCAGTATTGGCTAAATAAAGTGTGTTTCGATACTTCATCAAGTGTTGTCGTTATTCACTCCAAATCCACACGAACTCCATACGAATGTGAAAGAAGAAAATAGTGTAAAAATATAATATAGGTGTTTTAAAAGTATTAAATACAAAGATAAATGAATTAAGAAATGCTAAATAATTCATCGATATATCAGTTAAATACTAAAACATCGAACAGTGAAAGTGAGAAAAAAATGATGGCTAATCTTCCATAAGCGGGGTAAGTTGGCGCCAGGCTATTTTGGCCTTCAAAATTTGGTGAATTTTGGTAGCGGTAATGAGAGCACTAAGATGTGATTTTTAAACATAAACATAATTGTAACTTTTAAGTTTTGTAGTAGTGAAACATGGTTATTTTATATAAACAGAATAGTAAAATGGGGTGGTAAAATACTAGATGAGTAAAACAAAGTCAATCAGCTTTGCAGTTAAAAACACAAAGTTCAAAGCATTAATTATTCCATATCTTTTGATTGCCGCATGCAAGAAACAAAACTAAAAAAAATAATAATTAACTGACCCGGAAAACATTAACTAGATAAAATTAAATTAAAGTATTCATAAATTATAAACTTCACGTCATCTGAAATCCAACATTCTCCCACCAACAGCAGCTTAACCTCCTGAAAATATTAAACATTAAAACTTTAAAAACAAACACAATATTTCAAAATTAAATTTTTTAAAAAAAATTTTCTGCTCACACTCATTACAAGCACCAAAGTAAAGCTCTAGGTTTGCCATAGGAAAACATACAGCCGGAAACCACAACCAAATCAAAATCATGCCAAATTAAAAACTCTCGCCAAGTTTGGCGCTTACCCCAATTATGGAAGATTAACCAAAATTATAAACCATTTTAATAATAATAATGAAAAAGCTTATAATACATGAAGTCAATGTATATAGATAAATAATTTAATTTCACATTCCCAGGGGATAAATAATAATAACTGTAATGAATTTGCGTGTGGTTACATTTAAGTAACTTAGTTTGTAAATTAATAGCAGAATAAATTTGAAAGAAAAATTCTTATACTTTGCGGAATAATAATACACTTAAAAATATTATAATTTGTTAATGGCAGTGAATTTCTCTTAAATTCCAAAGGTTTTTAATTCTAAAGATGAATAAATATATTGCATTTTCAAGTGGCAACACTCTTCTTTTATATAGATGAGTTTTCTGATTATACTTCAAACGTAACAATCTTATGTTTTTCAGAAAGGCAACACATCTCTATGTTGAAATCTCCAAATTTTTAATCATAAAGTCATTAAATTAGCATAAAATATATGTATATGAAGAGTGCAGGCTAAGAGATGGTTTTTGAGAAACCTTATGTAAACAGTGACCTTCCTTTTGTTTTAAAGATAAATCAAATTTCATAAAGATTGAATTGAACAGTAGATATATGTAAAAATCAAATGCATGGACACTCTTCTTTATTGATACAGATAATGTAAGAAACTTACTTTTGAGTTTAATGCTTAAAGTTTATCCATCCTTTATGCTTTGAATCCCCAAATAAATCGATTGATTCATCTGCAAACAATTCTGCTTCATTTAAATTAGAACTAAGAATTCAGTTTCAGTCTAGGTCAGTTTCCTTTTGTTCGTGATATATATATAACCCATTTTAAAACGCACTGAAACACATCTTTTGCATAAGTATAAATAGATAACTATTAGTATTTTTACTTGTCACAAAAGCAATTTTATCTTTAATTCAATACATCAATTTATCACAATGATAAATGAAAACATTTATCTTTGAAAATTCCAGAAATAGTCTTCAATTCCTACTAAAATGCAATAAATATAGAATTGTGCATATGTAACTGTGAAAATATAAAACACCACTTTATAAAATAATAATATAAAATGAGGCTTATTTGTCCTATTGAAATAAGAGAAGCAATGGCTGGGACTTGCATATTCCATCGCGCCCATGATAGTTAATAATTATTTATAGTTCTATAACATTTATACAGTAGCTTTTTTTTTTTTTTTTTTTTTTTTTTTTTTTTTTTTTTTAGTCCAAAGAGGCTTTGTCCCTGAAGGACTATTGTTTTCGTTTTGCGATTTTGCGTCGGACTCATAAACGTCGGTTCACTTTTCAAACTGTTGCCACAAAATGTTAGAGTCCTGCATTATATTTGAAGAAATCTGCATAAATGATTGTCTATTTCTCGCATTGTGATAAAACAATGGTACATAGAGCCATCGAATTTTGAATGACGAAATCCTACTGTGAATATGGGCATCTGAAATCCCAAATTTGGAATTTGTTTTATTATAGATTTTATATTTTGTAAAACTTTAACGAATTTTTGATTTACAAACTCAATGCCTTAAAAGCGAGAAATGGCAATGTTATATAGAAAAAAAATACTTTTATCTCCAGCTCGCGAGACTGTGTATATCGGAAATTCTAAAGATATGCTTAATTTAACATTATTTTGCGATATTGCTCTTGAACTGAATTTTATGGTTTAAGTGCAAAGAACATGATATTTAATAAATAAAGGTAACACTCAAAACGTTAAAAAAACGCCCCTTTGGACGTAATTTAAAATCTGAAACATTTATATATATATATATATATATAAACAACTGTAAAATAGTTTATTTTTGAAAGAAATTCAATGAAACTTCCTTCAAATCACCCCTTTCAATTCAAAACAAGTTTGATCTGTGAAAGTGGTCATTCTGTAGAGTAGTGGTCTCAAACTCAAATTGTGTGTGCAATTTTTTTTTCCTAAACAAAATCTTTTTAACCAAATTAAATTTTAAGTTTTATTACTAAATATTTGTCAGATGGTATGTAAATAGCAATGGTAATGACACTGAAGATAAAATTTCAAGTTTTATGTATTTTCTGTCTGAAATCTAAAACTACAAGAAATTTCTGATGATTACATTTTTTAATTCAAGCCTAGTTACGGCTTAAAATTAAATTTCTATACTAGCATTTATTTCAAACAACTCTTAAGCATTGATTAAAACACAAATAACCTAGTTTTAACTTACTTTCAGATAATAACTTAGTGAATAACTTAGTTTCAGATACAGCACCTCATCATATTTTAAGTTTGATAGTTGATTTTAAAGTTTGTAATCTTGGATAAAAATTACTAGAATTATATTCATTGGATATTCTGGTACCGTCTCTCCCCCCCTTATTAATTTTCAACTGCAATAAAAACTATTTACTTACAAATGTACTCCCAAACAAAGTGATTATTTGTATTGCAAAAATTTGTAACTGGTGGTATTTAGCTTTTAAAAAGTATAAAAAAAAGGGAATTCAATCTATGTTTTTAAATCTCTGAATAAGATTTATATTACAGTACAAGTTAATTAGCTCCATTTTTAAATTTTCTGAAGCATAACAGGGATTTGTTTTTAATGATAGTGAAAATAATGTAAAATCGGATTTCACATCACCAAAGTCATAAATTCTTCTTCAAATTCCTGTCAATAATTAATTTCGTAATTATAGTAATTAATTTATTGGAAATGTTTTCACAGCCCACAAAAATTGCTTCAGGGGGTACTTGTGGCCTGCAAGCCGCCAGTTTGAGACCACTGCATAGAGCATGGCTATGAAAGATTTTTATGTTCTCAGAAATACTGGTAATTTTTTTAGATAATCATACTGGCAAGGGATCTTCAAGAGATGTTTCACTGTAACTTTTATTTTATATATATTTAATATTTCAAAATGTAATATATTTTAATTGAAATTTTAGAAAAACTGTGTTGGAAGTCCCTGTAGATTGTGAAAATATTGAAGAAAAGGTGAAGCTGTCCCTTCCCTTTGATTTCTCTAATGCTGCTGAATTTTATGTTGCAACAGGAGTTCTTTCTTTCTTGTACGCACTTTCAATTTTGGTTGTTTATATATGTTTTCACCAGAATTATGCAAATAATACCAAACTTCCAGTTATGGTAAGTTGTTTTTTAAATTTTCTCCACTTAAATAGTTTTATGTTGTAAATATTTTATAGAAACTGAATTTTATATCCCTTGTTTTTCATGTGATTGATTAATCGTTCATTTAATGCATTATTAGAATTGCATTGATCAAATACAATAATCAATTACAAAAATTATAAAACTTCTATAATTGATTTCAGTGCTAATAATTAGCTTTGCAAAGTCTAGATCTAGTAATGTCAGGACTTCAGCAGTTCCACATTTCAGAATTTCTGATTTTAGATCAATTTAAATCTAAAATGATTACATGTAGAAATAATAGCACTGAAAATATGAGAGGTTATTTGAGTAATAATAAAACATTCATGATCTTAAAAGAACAAAATTATTTTCAAAAAAAGGCTTAATAGAAATTTATTTTGTTTCGGGTTAAGCTCATATAACTGAAACAAGTAATAATTTAGATGTTTAAGGATAAAAGCATTGGTTTATTTAGTAACATTTTACCAAGTATAAAACAATGAACACACAGCACCAACAACATGCTTCCAGAATAAACATAAGAAGATAGAAGTTGTAGTGCCATGGTTATAGTTAAAACTTATAATGATTGTGATTAAATTACATGCATAACAAGTTTTAACAGGTTCACTGCCAATCACATATGATGTGGCTTTATTGTGGAAGAGCTGGCACATGTTATGGGGTGAAATCTTGGGTGCCAGTCAAGTACCTGCTGGTGTGGAAAAAGCTACACCTTTTTTTTTACTCTTCAGTTTAATCATCATTATGTTTGTAATATGTGTGTTGGTATTGACATGGAGTGAAGTTTAGAAATTAGTTGTAAATGCATGTGGTTTTGAATTAAAGCAGAGTTTTGTTTCGTGCACAAATTGTACATGAATAACATTCTGAATATATAGTTTGTAACAATACAATGTGACTATCTTGTAATAAATCCATTTGTAATGTATATACTTTATTCCTTTAATTATATACATATATATAACAATTTTTTTATTTAAAATAAAATTATCCATATCAGTTATTTCCATATGCTGCTGAGAACTAATCAGTATAAACAGAAGGTAAGAAATTTAGATCCAATTCCACAAAGACCCAAAAGAAGTGAAATTCAATACCATTAAATTTCAAATTCCCAATAAATATGTAAAATTAACCAAAATGTAACCAAATCTGATATAACGTTATCAACAAGCGGTACATTAGACTCTAAAACCTGAACTCAACTGAACTATTCATAACATAGTTGATAGAAAAGGATCTTGAAGCTAATTTTTTCTTAAATTTGTGATATATTATTTATTTCTTAAATAATTGACCCATCATTCCACTTTAAGAAATATATCAAATCAAAAATATTTTCAAACTGCCTTGTTTTGGGTCGCATTGTATAGTTTCATAAAAATACCCAAAATTAAAATTTTGTAGAAACCCAGTAGGAAAAAAGTATTCAGGAAGACTTATTTGTCAAATCAGAGAAGTTTTAAAGAAAATCAACATTAATTACAGCGATGGATAGATTTATTTTCCCGTATGCTATTCATGTATATAAAATATTAACTCAAAACTATTAACTTTAATTTGGCAATACTGTAATTTATATCCCATTTTAATTTGATTATCTCTTGTTTCTGTTTTAAATTGTTTATTAATAATTTTTTTGTACTGCATCTTTCTATTTCATGCTTGCTCATGTAATCATCCTTCATTGCAACAGCTTATATCAAGTCATAGATTCAGAATTTTATCAAAGAAATCAAGTTTATAAATACCACTGCTGTTATTGCACAGCTCTTTTTTTTTCCCCTTCCTACTTTCCTTTGCTGGTTCTAAGATGAATAACATTGCTACTCCACTTTATCTTTTATTTGAAAAAGTATGCCATGCTAAAAAATTGAGGGTGCTTATTGTACCCACAGTGTTGTGTAAACAAGAATATGTGTGCTCAGAATAATTCATCAAAAAATAAAATTGTGTCTTGTTTTCTATGCTAATGTCTGCATATATCTTCTACAATGCATTCCATCTATATGCCAGCCCATTTATAACCATTTCGATCGTGACTGAAAAATGATTGGTGTCTTCTCTCCCATGCATCCTAAATTTAATTCAATTAATAGAGGTCATCTACTGAATTATTACATTCATATAAGTATATTCCTATATGTTCATTATAATTATTACAAACTTTATGACCAGTATTACTGTGAATATTATAATCTTTTTATTTCATCTTAGTATTTTTTTAACCTTCTTTTCGGTGAATGCAGCAAACTATCCGATATTTGTTTATCTAATTTTAACCTTCAAATTATTAGTATTATTATGGTTTTTCCATTTCATATTTGTAAGCATGACTAAAAGAATTTAAAAGCAGAACTGAAATCATAACTTTCCACATATATTCTTTGTTATATATGAGAGAACTAAATTTATCATTATTTTCTGATTCTCCAAGCTTTCAGTAGCATAATTTCATTCATATTCAGAATTATCTTTCAATAATAATATATGTTTTTATAAATTACTCTAAACATTTTTTACTTGTAAAAATTTTTTTGTGATTTCTTATTAACTCTTATGTATGATGTTATTTTATTGATATTAATATAGTTCTCAGTACTAATTTCTGATTTTTAATATGTATTATAATTGCATATTTAGATGCAAACAGTTTTACTGTGAGAAAGGGAAATATTTAATAGTTTTATGTTTTATACCATCTGTAATAATGCTTTTAAATGAATTTGTATATTATTGAAAATGTTCAAGTAAGTTCCAGATTTTTTTATTTTTTAATAAGTTTGCTACAAAATTTTTAAAATGTATACCTTTCTTAATAAATGCAAGTACTTGACTTAGAAAAGGATAGAGTTTTTTCCATGCATATGCATTTAATTATTAAAAATAACCAATAATTCATTGTAATGAATTTCATTTGTGTGATTTTTGCCTTTCAAAAAAGGAGAAATCATGTATTTATCTGCCTTTTGTCTTTTAACAGGATTTAGTCATAACTGTTATCCTCTCTGTATTCTGGTTAGCAGGATCCAGTGCATGGGCTCAAGGTGTAATTGATCTCAAATTTTATCTGCGTCCTGCTACAATGTTTACATTTTTACTTTTGTGTGTAGGCAAACATGAGCATGAATGTCAGGTTCTTGAAAATGGATCATATGGAACACTTAATGCTTCTTTGGTAAAGTATAAATGAAAATATTTAAAAGTAACTGCACTTGAAGTTGATTAAAACGTCATTTATTAATTTGATATAATTGTAAAGTTACTGCAGAGTGTATTAAAACTGTCTGCCTGATTTTAGTGATACTTTAGAGGATTTTTTAAGTGAAACTGACCTGAATTTATGTGAAAAATATCAAAACTGACAAATCCCCATTCAGACGTTCCACTCAGTTGCTAGGTATAGAACTTGAGGCAAACTTTCATTGTTTTGCAACTGTGGCAATTCAGTCCTCAGTGGAAAAGGTTATTAGATGTTAGTTAATTGAAAACTAATTCAGGACAGAGCTTACAAGTGCTGTCTGATGAAAGAGATTGATATTGTGGAGGCTTTTCAAAGGGAAGCTAACCTATGTTTTAGATTTTGCCTAATGTATGAAAATAAAATTGAAAATTATTTATTTCATACATACATATTCCACATCGTAATTTGGTATTTATTGTGAAAATCAGTCACTTTGAAATTGGTAAAATATATGGCAGTCGTTTAAAGAATGCAAAGCAATTGTTTCCTGTAACAATTTTGGGACCAAGTACTACTCTTCATGCAAAAATTCGATGCAGTTTCATCCATTGCAAGCAAATACAACAGGTACATATTTTAGAACTAAGTATAGAAAAAAAATATGATTTGTATGTAAAAATCTCTAAAACTTAAAATGAGCAAGAAAATAGTGGTGCTGATAACTTGTTATGGGCACAGTTGCCTGACTGTAATGTGCATGGTTTCCAAAGTTTGTCGCATTCTGAAAATTTCGCAACTGGTGGTTGTGCTAGTGTGTGATTATTATAAAATCTGTATATTACAGATATGCAGCAAAATTTTTTGAAGTTAGCAAAAGTAGGTATAAGTAAGAAAATTTTTAAATAACTATAAAATCTATTTAAAATTATATCAAATATAGAATATGGAATAGAATTTGAAATCAAACAATAAATAAATAATAACAATAGGCTTCAACTAGGTAGTTTGTCGGGATGTGATAAAAATGTGATAAAAAAGTTAAAATAGTGACCCAGATGTAGTTCCTTTCTGATTTATTTGTTGATGGAATGCATTTTACTTAGGTACTAACAAGAACAGTTATGATTTATTTCTTAATTTTGAAAATTTTATTATTTTTAATGTAATTAGCTGTAAATGAGCAAAAAATGTTAATTAGTATCATAATAATATATCTCCACAATAATTTAAGTAGCTGCATATAAATCAGCTTCATTTAATGGAATGCAAAGGGCTCACAAAATACTGTTTAATATTAATATGTATATTAAGTGTTTTGGTGAGCTGTGTTAAAATTAATGATCAGTCTGTTTCAGTTTTTAGATTTTCTGCTGCATAAACTGTAGCCTTAATGTTTAGTAATGTTTAGTGAAGCAAACTGTATATGCAGTTGTTAAAGATTTAGAATGATGTATTAGAAATTTGAATACACTTCTAAGAAGCAATTAAAATATTTTGATTTGTTAAAAATATTATTGTGCGAGATCATTACATCCTAACTTGTCTATTTTGGTTGCGTGATAAGTTTTTGTGGTTTTTGCCGTATGTAACATGAATATGAGTCAGTGTCCTTTAGAAAATCCTCCACAAAGACATCTTTTCCCTTAGGCAGATAGCTCTTATGTGCTTTATTGTATTCAAATAATCTACTCTTTCAGTGTGCTTAAGTTCATGAGTTATCTCCACAGTAATGGAGAATATGTAGAATGATATAGCTAACAAAGACAAAATCTGTAGCACACTATAAATTAAACTGTATTAAATTTGAACTATATAAATAAAATTTGAAATAATATAAATAAAACAAAAACTCATAAATTTTTGTAGAATTGTATTAATCCAAGAATGCTTGTAATCTGCACTTATATTTTTGGATGTAAACGAACAAAATTTTAATTTTCAGAAAATTGAATGTCAAAATTTTAACAACTCATATGTATATCCAAATAAACTTTTAAACAAAAATATCCAATATTTGTAACATTTTGATTGAAGAAGCAAATTAATTTTATTGCCAAAGTTGATTAGCACTTGCAGCTCATACATTAAAATTCTTTTTTTAACAGCAAATATATACTGTAAATCTGCAATTTTTTTTTAATTTATCATAATTTTGGATATATGCTGCATCCTGTTTTAAAATTAGTTTTGAGTGTTTGTCCTTAACATGCATAAAATTGTTACTTATGTCCAGCTTTTTTAACATTTAGTTCCAACTTAAATACATTTTTCTATAAGTTCCTCCCTTCTCATATCTAAGTTCCATGTAGTGAGCAAGCTTATTTACATTAGTGGTTAATAGGAATAAATTCTTAAAAGTAGCAGTAAATTTCATTTTTTGGAAAAAAGGCATTTTAAAGGAAAGTATAGTAAAGGAAAGAGTTGAAAACAAGACTTCTTTTAATAAATCTAAAATTTCAATTCTAAACTCTTTTGTTTGCTGTTGATATTCGATTATACATGTGCAGTATGTAATAGTAGCAGAATTAGCATATAAATTCAGTTAGGGAAAATCATATTATTGGAGATTTGGTAAGATGTTTATTCTTTTCCTCTTTTGAAAACAGTTTCACTGTTGGATATGCAATTTTTTTTCATAAAGTACTTCAATGCTTTTTTTTACAAAAGAATTTTTTCCCTTCTTTGAAAAGCTTTCTAAATCCCTTTTCCTTTTAGTTCCCCTGATGTTATTTATTTTGTATATAATTCTGTTTAAAAATGTAATTTCTTTGTATCCTATTAATCTTAGTTTAAAAATTTTTTATTTTTCCTTAATTATATATGTGCAAACAATCCAAATTTAATGCAAAAATTGGAATGGGTTTCTGCTTTCTAATTTTTGCATTAAATTTAGATATTGATAAAATTTGAATATTCAAAATGTCATGACTGTAATAGAATTTGCAAAACTCTATAATCCACACAATTTTCAATCCATAAACAGAAAGATTATTTAAGTTTTACTGTAATTTCATGTATTAGCTTCTATTCAGACTGGAATTTTAGCTCAAAGTTTAGATTTTTGAATTTCTAATCTGAAAAATATTTGACAGATGTTTATGATCATAATTTGTAAACTTCTGTTGTAAATAATTATAATTTTTTATTTCAGATCCTTGGTTTTGCTAACTTCTTATTATGGGTCTGTAGTATGTGGTTTGTGTACAAAGAGACTGTTTTGCATACGCCTGAAGCATCCCCCGAAACAAATCAAAATCAAACTCCGAAAGGTGTTGGAAAAGTGTGATATGATTTTCAGCATGTGAGAATTATGTGACAATTTATTATAATTTTGCCACTGAATGACATTTCTCAGAATTATTTTTGCCATTGATTAAGCATTTTGTTAAGATGTGCTTTAACTGATTATCAAAATTTACTGAATAACTTAAATTCGTAGAAATAATGAACAGATTCTTTTATATAAATCTTGTAATCATAATTAAGGAAAGAGGCTACATATTTACGGTAGTTTAAATTGATTTTTTTTAAATGCATTATGCTGAATTATATGAATTTTGATTTGATCTCATGGGTTATAAGGTAGCAGTTATTAGTCCTGCTAAAAATTTAATTAATTTTTGGTCTGGTCTGTTTTTTCCTAATCATTCATAATGTGTAAAAAATTTTAATTTGTGTTGTTTTTAAATGTCAGTATTGTTACTGATGATTTCTTCACATGTAAAGATTATTTTTCAATGAAATAATGCCCAATTGTCAAAATTAAAAATCAAGCAAAAATTTATTCTTTTAAACATGTTATTTTTTTATCTTTGATGTAATCTCGAAGTAAGTTGTATCTTTTGTTAATTTGGAATCACTATGAAATGAGATCTTTGCATATTGTAAATGCACAAATGCTATAAAAGTTTATCTTTTAGTAAGTGTTAATACATAAATATGTAAGAAATTTATAGTCATCAATTGTCATTACATTTAAATAGCCAAAGAACAGAGCAGTGTTTATTACATGAATTGATCAGAATGCAGTAAATTTATGCAATTATGTCAAGAACTTTTTTCTCTGTGCCTGATTTACAAATGTAATTTTACAAACCTTCATAAGTAACTTTCATTCAGCTTGTAAGATTAAACATAAACATATCTATAAACTGTATACATATTTTTGTTATGCTACAGAATTATAACATTATTTTTCTGGAACATTTGTTCTCCTTTATTTTTATTCCTTTTGCTATGTTGTATCAGTTTTATTTTTTAAAAAGTAAATATTTTTTATGGGTAATGAAAGCCATTTTTCTTAAATTCAGAGTAAGAATAATGAAAGCTAAAATAACTTGAGAAATAAATCACTAGTTCTTAGTAATGTAATCTTTGTTGAAAAATAAAGTAAACAATTAATGCCTATCATATCTTTGAATCATCTCAGGCTCATTTATTTTGTGATTTATTTATGCTATAATGTAAAGATTTTTTTTTTTTTTAACTATTTTAGAGGAAAAGCATTTTTAGAAGTAAAATTTTAAACAAGTTCATATAATAGGCCGTATGCGAGTCTATTGGAATTTTGATTTTTTATATGTGCCATTTATGTTTTACTGTTCTTTACCTGAAATTATTCTTGTTAACTTAATACCACATGACGCTGCTATTAATCTTTAGTCTTCCTTAATATAATGGGCTCTGTAATACTTTTTGAGCTCTTGTGATTGAATATTCCTAGTACAATATTTATATACTTCTTTTATCAACTAATTTTTATCAGCATCATATGTGCAATGTATATATACCTCATATGTATTTTTTGTTTTAATCAGCACTAGTCCTTTAATTGCACTTAGTGATATTTAACATGTATTATTTTTTGTTGAATTATATTGTTATTGGTGAAGGTACCTAAATTATTATTTGTTGAATAATATATTAAAGATATTAATCATGCAGTACTTAATTTTATTTAGTTGTTGAAACAATGTTATAGTCAAGAGGCCAGATAAATCCTTGTTATTTACCAATAAAAATATTTTCATTATTCTGGATTTTGTAAATAATAAACTTTCTGTGTTTATTTTGCCATAATATTAATGTGCTGTAGAAAAGTCTTATAAATCTGGAAATTTAAAAAAAAATCTACAAATCATACATCAAGGTACACTGATTTTGTTGTTATGTTTATCTATCATTGTTAATTGTATTTGTTTGTGAATTTATTATACGTACATTTTTTGTGTTATTGCCTTCTTTCTGCTATTAATTAAGAAGTATGAAATTTTCTGGTATTTAAATATCTTTGCACCTTGAAATAGGTCAGAAAAAATTTTATGCGCAGTAAACAAATCTAATTATGTTTTATTTTTTCATTTGTAGAATAACTTTTGCATTTTCTTTTATATTAAATCTGTGGTGCATTTCACCCGTTTATGTGCCTTGAACTTGTAAATTTGCCATGCAAAATTTTGAGACCAAACTTGCATGCATGATTTATTCAGTGTAAAAACAGTGTACCTATGTGTAAAACTTTTGTGTAACACTATAATTTCATGTGTTTTCAGTAGAAGCTTATCAGAATAAGAAATAAGAGCTTGTTATAATATTAATATGTGATGACAGCTATGCTTTATAATTGATTTTCCCCTAATAATTTTTTCCCTTTACAGTTCTTTTTTTTTTTTTTTTTTTATTATTATTATTTTTTTTTTTTAACAATTTCTTTGTTTTGTGATTGCACTGCCATAGCATATGTTATGTTGTTACTACCTATGTTATATGTAATCTTGTGTCATTGATAGGGATGTTTTTTACCCTTGTTTGACAAATAAAATATTGTTACATATCTTTTGTCTGAATTAAATGGATATTGTTTTGAACTGTGATTTTCATAGATATGTTTTTGATTTGCTTTACAAACAATATACATATATGGTATTTGTATTTTGTAATCATACATATCTTCCCCCTTCCCTCCATAAAAAAGTGAAATTTGGTGCATTGTTTATTCTAACCATCAATAGTTATAATTCTGATAATCCTAAATAACTCTTTAGGGCAATAAAACTTTAAAAACATTTAACAAAACTTTTGTGCTAGCATGTATTAAATACATGTTCATTTTTATCTTGAAATTCAGAATGCTTCGCAGATGTGCTAGATTCATATATCGTAAGAAAAGGCTACTGTGCCATCACTGGAGCACACTACTAAACTTTTATGAGCAGCCATTATGTATCATATGTCTTCTGTCGTCATCGTTTCAAAAGGTAGTTTGAAGATTTGTCTGAATAATACTAGGACTCGAACTTTCTTTCAGATGGTTGGTTTGCATTCAGGTCTATTATTCTGTCAATAATATGAAACATATTTTCCTTCACTCATATATTCCCATACTTTCAGATCCGTCTTTGACTATTAGTTCCAAGTTCTTTGACTGAAGTTCAATATTTTTTAAGCCGCATTCTTGACTTGGCTATTTGAAACAAATGCATCAAATTTACTGTCATCAGGAAATATAACATTTTTGCAGAAATTAGTGTTTTTTTTTTTTTTTTTTTTTTTTTCCAGAATATGTTGTTTTTCGAATTCTGATCATTTCTGTGACAAAAAAAAAAATTCTTCTGGACCCTTCTGCTATTGTACTCAGTTTGTAAAAAGAACACAGGGTTCGTACGGTCCTTAAAAGTCCTTAATTTTTTCAAAAATGATTTTTGGTCCTTAATTTTGGCCAAAATGTATAAAAGGTCCTTAATTTTGCTCATTTGACATTTCTTATCATTTCTAATGATTGCCATTCTAAGTGTGAATTACGATTTCTCATGAATATGGAATTAAAATTACACGGCTCTTAACCAATCTGTTGGCGGATTTGCGTTGCAAACGATATATATATATATAAAAACAATTAGCTACCCGAACGAAAGTATGGGTGTCTGATTGGCTATTCACCCAATCTTTCGAAACAGGTGTTATCCATAAATTTAGGCAGATTGTGACGAAAGCGTGAAGCCGGAAGTTCTTTAAGAGGCGAAAGTGATGATGAAGGTGCTCGAGAAAAAAAAAGGGGGGGGGGGATTCTGAAAATATTTGCCAAAATTAGAGCAATCCCAACCTGGAAGCCCACAACCCTTCCGACGCCAATAGGAAAGAGATGCCTGGAAAGTGCATTTTCAATAAACTGTGGCTTCATCAAGCTGACTACAAAGACTGGATATTGATGGATGGCAGTTCTTAAATGTGGTCTTTGTCTGAAACAAATTGAAATTTCTAGAATGGGAGAGTCAGCGCTGAAAATTCCCATGAAAATTAAGTTTCGTTTTATCATTTCAATTTGTTTTTACACGGTTTTGCTTAGCTTAATTTCTGTCTTTGTTTCAATTAAGCCATAAATTAATTTTTATCACCTTCTACGGAGTTTATTCTCTTTTGCACATATAGTAATATGTATGGGATATCGGGATTATGAGTTTATTTCTGCTTAGGGTCTGTTATCGATTTCGCGGGAAATCTGTTGGCTCCATTTCGATTTTAGGTCGCCAAGGGCAAATTCGATAACTCTAGCCGAGAAAAAGTGAAGTTCGGAAATACGTTTTGAAGCTTCAATAGACAATTAAGTATTTGGTTTAAACCTATGTTGTTGATAGTAACGCATAATTTTTGCTAATGGCGATACAATTATTAGTTGAAAATAACTAACTAATTAAAAATTTTTTAATATTTTTAAAGCTGAAAACAATTGAAACTAATTTTCCTGAATTAACTAGACTCAAAATTAACTTTCATGAATTACTAAAGTTATTGGGTAGAAGTTTAACTGAAAATATACATTCCGTATTATATTATATATATTTACACAGTACAAAGTCCGAGGTCGGGACTTCGGTGATCCCAGATTTGAGATTTTTCCGGATATTAGATCATTTTAAATCTACTAAGATGGCACGTAGAAATTATAAAATTGAAAATATGAAATCGTGATTTATGAAATAATGAAGCATTTATGATTTAAAGGTTATCAAAATTTACAAAAGAAAAGAGCTTAATATTTATATGTTTATTAAACATTTCTTTCAATGTGAGTTGTTTAATTTGTTTTCTCTGCTAATACTTCAGACTAATACTATAGACATATAATTTCTTGTTTAGTTATTAAGTTCCATTGTTCAAGTCCTGTAATTGCTGTGTCGAGAATTCCGAATAACTTGTCAATCAAAATTTTTTCTCTTTAGTAACCTCTCTGTTACTTTCTTTACTATCGGTAGCTGTATTTTCTGGATTTTTAGAACCATACTACAGATTTCGCCCTCCGTTAATTGATTGATGATTGGGCATTGTCATCGCAATGAAAAACTTCTGTTTAACTTCGCTAAATTCTGCCGCCTGGTGCGGCCATGCGAGCTCTTGCGCTGGTTCTAGCTTTATGTGAATAACAAATCAGTTATTCTTAATTCAAATAGTACTAAATATAATCGTTTGTCCTATGAGTATCATTAACAAAATCTATTTTTAGCATAAGGAAAGAAATTTCTGCTAAATCTCCCCTTGTCAACATTTTAGCGCATTAAACTTAAATCTGTAATCGGATAATACTCTGTTATTTGGCGTCGCTGCATGATTCATCACTCAAGTTGTCATCCGTTGATAAACATGCGGTGATGAAAACAAAATACAATAAATAATGATTCGCGATTTCGGCATCAAGGATATAAAATATTATTTGGTGTAAAATAAACGAATGTTTCGGTTTGTGATTAATGCCAAGGAGATACGCAGCTATGGAGTCAAGTTACTAATCACACAAATTTATGCTAAAATAATTATTTCTTCAAAAATGAGATATTTTATTTAGCGTCAAACTGAGATTAAGAATCGGGATTTCCGACATGTTTTTTTATGATGAGGAAAAAAATCTAATACGCGTGCGTAAAGCATACCCCTTTCCTTCAAAAAAGCCCTAAAAATTGGTTGGTGGTGGCTTTGAGGTCCGGATTTTAGATCATTTTAGATATTGGATGTCCAGATCTCGGACTTTGTACTGTATATATATATATATATATGTATATACATCTTTCAAAATATAACTTACCAGTATGGATTCTTTTAAAATAATTCTACTTTAATTAAACTTAGGAGATAATATAATCAATTAATCAATATTGTTTACCTCAACTTTCCTAAGTGACTCATCATACATTTTTCAACGCACAGTATTTGATTACATAAAATTTTCTGGAGGTGTTCTTAATATCGAAATTAATAAAGAAATGAGATCAGCAGCAGCTTCTGCAAGAAGTGGAGTTCGTTATTTAGAAGAACAAAAATCTTTAACTAAATCTGAAACTTCAAAAAGGAAAAGAAATGTTATTGAGGAAGAAATTGATTATATGAAGCAGAAGAAAAAATTTCTTCAAAGGGACATTAAAGATATTGATGAAGAAGTAGATGCTTTAGCAGATGAAGCTGAGACCAGCAGGAACATTGATTTGTTTATCAAAGCAAATGAACTTAGAAGAATAGTTAAAGAAAAGGAAATAGACATAAATAAATTAGATGTTAAAATAGCTGAAAAGATTTCAGATTTAAAAAAAGCACAAATGTTTTGTATCTTTTATTGTACAGTTTATTATTCTAGTATCTTTTAAAAAACCAAGGAAATAAATTGTGTGTTTACAAATCAGTTATTTTAATCTGCAAAATATTCTTACATTGTGATTATAATAGTAGTTGACTGTGTTTAAATAAATATCAAATAAGTTAAATAATAATCATGTAAATCTCTAAAATAATGACTGTTATTAGTGTAAAATACACTTATACATGTTTTTCAAGAAATTATGTTCCTAATTTAATGTTATCTACTTCATAACTTGTAGGGAGTTAGTTTAATTTTCAAAATTGTTTTATGGTAAGTATTAAATTGAATTTAATAATTGTGCATAATACACACTTCTGTTAGTTTCTTAAAGTGAAATTACAAGCATGAAGTCGGTTGTATGGATAATTGCTTTATTCCATTCATTTTTTTGTTTGCTGATAGGTCCTTAATTTTTTCTTTGATGGTCCTTAAAAGTCCTTAATTTTCATGTAAGGAAATGTGTACGAACCCTGGAACATTTAATGTTGTCACTTCAAAGACACCTTGCATCAATATATCTGCCGTCATTCTGTAGAGAACTTACTTTTGGATTTCTTTTTAATTAGACTCCGCAGGAAACGTACCTTCTCTAAACAATTGGGGTTCCTTTTCACAAGACATAGGTTATGTTTACTATTTTCACACTTTTTTTTTTTTTTTTTTTTAATCCCTGAGAGTAAATTAGGGACTCTTAATTGAACCTTATTTTTCCATTTCGCACCATTATTCGCCTGTGTACCCCATATCCAATCTTCATGCAGTTAGGGAATGATTAATTTTTGAAACCTCAAACAATTAATGAACTTTGACGAAATTCAGCTCTTTCATATTTTTATCAAAGATTTCTATTTAAGTTTGCTATTACTCAAACTCTAAGATAAGAGTTCTTAAAGGGTAGCAAGAAAACAAAAACAAACGCCTGTAGAAGAAAGTATTCTTCTGTAAATTGGTTAAAATTCAACCTCTAAAATGAAATCAACTTTGTGCATCATTCATGGAATAATTTAATTGCTTATTCATGCTTAACAAATCTGATAGTGCTGTTTGCAGTCATCCTACTGAGTGTTACAAATTACTGTTTCTTGTCCAGTGGCATTATTTCAAATTAACTTCAGAAAAAGTTGCAGCTTTTTCTGCCAGAGTTACTCGCCATTCATCATGTTGTTCAGCACTTTCATCTTATTTTGAGAAGCAATATCTTGTTATTTTTTTCATCTCCTGCCTTTAATCTTTACAGTCAGAATCTTGTTCACCGTATTTTCTCTGCCACGAATTCATTATACGATTAAAAGTTTGGATATTTGACATACCTTTGATTTTAACATTATCATTAACACACACACTAGGATTAACAGTATCAATCTTACTTCTATGGACTTTTACTCTTCTGCAGCGAATGAATCGAAATGCAGGATGACAAATTCTCAAGGAGTTCTTCAATTACAGTCCTTCGTATCAGAGCTTCATTAGAAATGGATAACTACGCTAATAACAGAATTCATCCCCACATTCCATTACAGTTTTGACATCAAATACTCGACTACTTTTATTGTCTCTTTCGTCTTAATATATTAGTTTATTAATTAATTAACCCTTTGACGCACGCTACATTATTTTTAATTTTTTTTTTTAACTAAAAACACTAGAAATCGAATATTATGATCCTAGAGACAAATAATATACGAATTAAAAAAAAAATCTACTCTCGCCCATTAATCTGTGGGTGGTGGTTTCGCTGTGAAACCAGCGCGCGTCTAGGACTTTGAAACTTACTGAGTTAGTAGGAAAAAACAACTTACCTTTTTCCGTACGCATTTCCAATGAATGACGAAATTTGCGAATAAAAAAAAAAAAAAAACTGCATTTAAAAATTGCATCAAGTATAATTTTTTTACTTTATTTTACAAAGTATATCATCAGAAAAAAAATTATAATTTATGTAATTTTTCTGCAGCAGTGAAAACATAAGAGCGTACATAATAAGGAAATTGGGATAAATAGATGGATAAAAGCCATAAATATATCCATGGGTTTTGCATCTTCCATAGAGGTAATTTCGTCAGTTGGGCCATAATCCTCAGAAAATTCGGGAATGGATTTCACTACATTCTGCATTTTATTCCATGTTACATCTGCAATTCTGGAAGGACCTGGTAAATTTATATCATCATTTTCTGACTGATCATCACTTTCATCTTCTATATTTCCATAAGCAGGAGGGAAGGGGGGTAAAGGAGTATTTCCTTCTCCTTCACTTTCATCCTCAGAGACCACGATTCTGGGTCTGAAGATAATTCTTCAAGTAACGCTAATGCATCAGCTATTTCTAACGCTTTGAGAGGCATTTTGAATCTCAACAGTAGAAAATAAAATATTGGCGAAATATTTTAAATTCAATTAATTTTTGCGCGATTTCTATTTTTAATTATTCAAAAATACACTTGCAATTTTTGGAAACCATGTAAGGATCCTAAGTTTTACTAACGTTTATTTTATTTTAAATCTTTACTATCACTTCTTATTTTCTGCTTCCGGCCAGAATTAAAAGCTTTAACTTATTTATGCAAATTTGTCTTGCTAACGCCAAGTACTTAAGTTGTGGCTTTTTGCCAAGCAAGAGAGAGGAAGGAGCTATTAGAAACAGGCCGCATGCCATAGTTGTTTTACTCGGTTGCTGGTTGCCTTCAAGGCCAGAGGTTTAATCCTCTTGATAATTTTAAACGTATCGTAGTGTTAGCAGTTATCTGTACTACACACGGCTTTTTGTTAATATACGGCCAATCTTGGAGTTAGGCACTTGTTTGATTAATCCAAAGTTAGTTTAGTTAGATTTTTAGTTAATATTTTTTATATTCTTACGTTCAGACCACAAGTGGTTGGTCTCTGTATTCCGAAGTTCCGGAAATCATTGTAAAGAGAGAAAAATAAAGGGTTTCGTATACCCTTCCTGTGTGTATTGTCTACTTCCCAAATTTATTGAACATAGCTTTAGTAAGCTCCCTGTTCCGAGTCAGGACAGTTAATGTTCCCAAAGCAAGTAAGGAGGAACACAGAACCTGATAACCACACAAAATAATTTAGAAAATCACAGTACTAGCATAGAGAGCAAGCATTTTGAAAGCAGAGAAAAATCTCTGGAACGAAAAATATTTTATGGGGGCAGGTGCATGTATTGCTTGGTAATACAATAACTCTGCGATTTCAAAACCCCTTATCTATACCCGGGTGGAAATAAACACTTCTATTTCAAAGCAGCAAACATTACTATAAATAGCAGTGGTTTCAGGGCGCGACCACCGAGCCTGTCCATGGAATTGATAATGTAAAAACGACTTTTTTTTTAAATTTCTAGTTTCTAGTGAGAAATGTTTGTAAAAGATTGGCCTCGCGTTAGATTCTAGAGCTAAAAGTTTTCAACAAGGTCGTTTTAGACCTCAGTTTCAAACTAATTATTTCTGGCGGGAAGTATGTAAGGATCCTAAGTTTTACTAACGTTTATTTTATTTTAAGTCTTTACTATCACTTCTTATTTTCTACTTCCGGCCAGAATTAAAAGCTTTAACTTATTTATGCAAATTTGTCTTGCTAACGCCAAGTACTTAAGTTGTGGCTTTTTGCCAAGCAAGAGAGAGGAAGGAGCTATTAGAAGCAGGCCGCTTGCCATAGTAGTTTTACTCGGTTCCTGGTTGCCTTCAAGGCCAGAGGTTTAATCCTCTTGATAATTTTAAACGTATCGTAGTGTTAGCAGTTATCTGTACTACATACGGCTTTTTGTTAATATACGGCCAATCTTGGAGTTAGGCACTTGTTTGATTAATCCAAAGTTAGTTTAGTTAGATTTTTAGTTAATATTTTTTATATTCTTACGTTCAGACCACAAGTGGTTGGTCTCTGTATTCCGAAGTTCCGGAAATCATTGTAAAGAGAGAAAAATAAAGGGTTTCGTATACCCTTCCTGTGTGTATTGTCTACTTCCCAAATTTATTGAACATAGCTTTAGTAAGCTCCCTGTTCCGAGTCAGGACAGTTAATGTTCCCAAAGCAAGTAAGGAGGAACACAGAACCTGATAACCACACAAAATAATTTAGAAAATCACAGTACTAGCATAGAGAGCAAGCATTTTGAAAGCAGAGAAAAATCTCTGGAACGAAAAATATTTTATGGGGGCAGGTGCATGTATTGCTTGGTAATACAATAACTCTGCGATTTCAAAACCCCTTATCTATACCCGGGTGGAAATAAACACTTCTATTTCAAAGCAGCAAACATTACTATAAATAGCAGTGGTTTCAGGGCGCGACCACCGAGCCTGTCCATGGAATTGATAATGTAAAAACGACTTTTTTTTTTAAATTTCTAGTTTCTAGTGAGAAATGTTTGTAAAAGATTGGCCTCGCGTTAGATTCTAGAGCTAAAAGTTTTCAACAAGGTCGTTTTAGACCTCAGTTTCAAACTAATTAACTCTGGCGGGAAGTATGTAAGGATCCTAAGTTTTACTAACGTTTATTTTATTTTAAGTCTTTACTATCACTTCTTATTTTCACTTCCGGCCAGAATTAAAAGCTTTAACTTATTTATGCAAATTTGTCTTGCTAACGCCAAGTACTTAAGTTGTGGCTTTTTGCCAAGCAAGAGAGAGGAAGGAGCTATTAGAAGCAGGCCGCTTGCCATAGTAGTTTTACTCGGTTCCTGGTTGCCTTCAAGGCCAGAGGTTTAATCCTCTTGATAATTTTAAATGTATCGTAGTGTTAGCAGTTATCTGTACTACATACGGCTTTTTGTTAATATACGGCCAATCTTGGAGTTAGGCACTTGTTTGATTAATCCAAAGTTAGTTTAGTTAGATTTTTAGTTAATATTTTTTATATTCTTACGTTCAGACCACAAGTGGTTGGTCTCTGTATTCCGAAGTTCCGGAAATCATTGTAAAGAGAGAAAAATAAAGGGTTTCGTATACCCTTCCTGTGTGTATTGTCTACTTCCCAAATTTATTGAACATAGCTTTAGTAAGCTCCCTGTTCCGAGTCAGGACAGTTAATGTTCCCAAAGCAAGTAAGGAGGAACACAGAACCTGATAACCACACAAAATAATTTAGAAAATCACAGTACTAGCATAGAGAGCAAGCATTTTGAAAGCAGAGAAAAATCTCTGGAACGAAAAATATTTTATGGCGGCAGGTGCATGTATTGTTTGGTAATACAATAACTCTGCGATTTCAAAACCCCTTATCTATACCCGGGTGGAAATAAACACTTCTATTTCAAAGCAGCAAACATTACTATAAATAGCAGTGGTTTCAGGGCGCGACCACCGAGCCTGTCCATGGAATTGATAATGTAAAAACGACTTTTTTTTTAAATTTCTAGTTTCTAGTGAGAAATGTTTGTAAAAGATTGGCCTCGCGTTAGATTCTAGAGCTAAAAGTTTTCAACAAGGTCGTTTTAGACCTCAGTTTCAAACTAATTAAGTCTGGCGGGAAGTATGTAAGGATCCTAAGTTTTACTAACGTTTATTTTATTTTAAGTCTTTACTATCACTTCTTATTTTCTACTTCCGGCCAGAATTAAAAGCTTTAACTTATTTATGCAAATTTGTCTTGCTAACGCCAAGTACTTAAGTTGTGGCTTTTTGCCAAGCAAGAGAGAGGAAGGAGCTATTAGAAGCAGGCCGCTTGCCATAGTAGTTTTACTCGGTTCCTGGTTGCCTTCAAGGCCAGAGGTTTAATCCTCTTGATAATTTTAAACGTATCGTAGTGTTAGCAGTTATCTGTACTACATACGGCTTTTTGTTAATATACGGCCAATCTTGGAGTTAGGCACTTGTTTGATTAATCCAAAGTTAGTTTAGTTAGATTTTTAGTTAATATTTTTTATATTCTTACGTTCAGACCACAAGTGGTTGGTCTCTGTATTCCGAAGTTCCGGAAATCATTGTAAAGAGAGAAAAATAAAGGGTTTCGTATACCCTTCCTGTGTGTATTGTCTACTTCCCAAATTTATTGAACATAGCTTTAGTAAGCTCCCTGTTCCGAGTCAGGACAGTTAATGTTCCCAAAGCAAGTAAGGAGGAACACAGAACCTGATAACCACACAAAATAATTTAGAAAATCACAGTACTAGCATAGAGAGCAAGCATTTTGAAAGCAGAGAAAAATCTCTGGAACGAAAAATATTTTATGGGGGCAGGTGCATGTATTGCTTGGTAATACAATAACTCTGCGATTTCAAAACCCCTTATCTATACCCAGGTGGAAATAAACACTTCTATTTCAAAGCAGCAAACATTACTATAAATAGCACTGGTTTCAGGGCGCGACCACCGAGCCTGTCCATGGAATTAATAATGTAAAAACGACTTTTTTTTTAAATTTCTAGTTTCTAGTGAGAAATGTTTGTAAATGATTGGCCTCGCGTTAGATTCTAGAGCTAAAAGTTTTCACCAAGGTCGTTTTAGACCTCAGTTTCAAACTAATTAACTCTGGCGGGAAGTATGTAAGGATCCTAAGTTTTACTAACGTTTATTTTATTTTAAGTCTTTACTATCACTTCTTATTTTCCACTTCCGGCCAGAATTAAAAGCTTTAACTTATTTATGCAAATTTGTCTTGCTAACGCCAAGTACTTAAGTTGTGGCTTTTTGCCAAGCAAGAGAGAGGAAGGAGCTATTAGAAACAGGCCGCATGCCATAGTTGTTTTACTCGGTTGCTGGTTGCCTTCAAGGCCAGAGGTTTAATCCTCTTGATAATTTTAAACGTATCGTAGTGTTAGCAGTTATCTGTACTACACACGGCTTTTTGTTAATATACGGCCAATCTTGGAGTTAGGCACTTGTTTGATTAATCCAAAGTTAGTTTAGTTAGATTTTTAGTTAATATTTTTTATATTCTTACGTTCAGACCACAAGTGGTTGGTCTCTGTATTCCGAAGTTCCGGAAATCATTGTAAAGAGAGAAAAATAAAGGGTTTCGTATACCCTTCCTGTGTGTATTGTCTACTTCCCAAATTTATTGAACATAGCTTTAGTAAGCTCCCTGTTCCGAGTCAGGACAGTTAATGTTCCCAAAGCAAGTAAGGAGGAACACAGAACCTGATAACCACACAAAATAATTTAGAAAATCACAGTACTAGCATAGAGAGCAAGCATTTTGAAAGCAGAGAAAAATCTCTGGAACGAAAAATATTTTATGGGGGCAGGTGCATGTATTGCTTGGTAATACAATAACTCTGCGATTTCAAAACCCCTTATCTATACCCGGGTGGAAATAAACACTTCTATTTCAAAGCAGCAAACATTACTATAAATAGCAGTGGTTTCAGGGCGCGACCACCGAGCCTGTCCATGGAATTGATAATGTAAAAACGACTTTTTTTTTTAAATTTCTAGTTTCTAGTGAGAAATGTTTGTAAAAGATTGGCCTCGCGTTAGATTCTAGAGCTAAAAGTTTTCAACAAGGTCGTTTTAGACCTCAGTTTCAAACTAATTAACTCTGGCGGGAAGTATGTAAGGATCCTAAGTTTTACTAACGTTTATTTTATTTTAAGTCTTTACTATCACTTCTTATTTTCACTTCCGGCCAGAATTAAAAGCTTTAACTTATTTATGCAAATTTGTCTTGCTAACGCCAAGTACTTAAGTTGTGGCTTTTTGCCAAGCAAGAGAGAGGAAGGAGCTATTAGAAGCAGGCCGCTTGCCATAGTAGTTTTACTCGGTTCCTGGTTGCCTTCAAGGCCAGAGGTTTAATCCTCTTGATAATTTTAAATGTATCGTAGTGTTAGCAGTTATCTGTACTACATACGGCTTTTTGTTAATATACGGCCAATCTTGGAGTTAGGCACTTGTTTGATTAATCCAAAGTTAGTTTAGTTAGATTTTTAGTTAATATTTTTTATATTCTTACGTTCAGACCACAAGTGGTTGGTCTCTGTATTCCGAAGTTCCGGAAATCATTGTAAAGAGAGAAAAATAAAGGGTTTCGTATACCCTTCCTGTGTGTATTGTCTACTTCCCAAATTTATTGAACATAGCTTTAGTAAGCTCCCTGTTCCGAGTCAGGACAGTTAATGTTCCCAAAGCAAGTAAGGAGGAACACAGAACCTGATAACCACACAAAATAATTTAGAAAATCACAGTACTAGCATAGAGAGCAAGCATTTTGAAAGCAGAGAAAAAGCTCTGGAACGAAAAATATTTTATGGCGGCAGGTTCATGTATTGTTTGGTAATACAATAACTCTGCGATTTCAAAACCCCTTATCTATACCCGGGTGGAAATAAACACTTCTATTTCAAAGCAGCAAACATTACTATAAATAGCAGTGGTTTCAGGGCGCGACCACCGAGCCTGTCCATGGAATTGATAATGTAAAAACGACTTTTTTTTTAAATTTCTAGTTTCTAGTGAGAAATGTTTGTAAAAGATTGGCCTCGCGTTAGATTCTAGAGCTAAAAGTTTTCAACAAGGTCGTTTTAGACCTCAGTTTCAAACTAATTAACTCTGGCGGGAAGTATGTAAGGATCCTAAGTTTTACTAACGTTTATTTTATTTTAAGTCTTTACTATCACTTCTTATTTTCTACTTCCGGCCAGAATTAAAAGCTTTAACTTATTTATGCAAATTTGTCTTGCTAACGCCAAGTACTTAAGTTGTGGCTTTTTGCCAAGCAAGAGAGAGGAAGGAGCTATTAGAAGCAGGCCGCTTGCCATAGTAGTTTTATTCGGTTCCTGGTTGCCTTCAAGGCCAGAGGTTTAATCCTCTTGATAATTTTAAACGTATCGTAGTGTTAGCAGTTATCTGTACTACATACGGCTTTTTGTTAATATACGGCCAATCTTGGAGTTAGGCACTTGTTTGATTAATCCAAAGTTAGTTTAGTTAGATTTTTAGTTAATATTTTTTATATTCTTACGTTCAGACCACAAGTGGTTGGTCTCTGTATTCCGAAGTTCCGGAAATCATTGTAAAGAGAGAAAAATAAAGGGTTTCGTATACCCTTCCTGTGTGTATTGTCTACTTCCCAAATTTATTGAACATAGCTTTAGTAAGCTCCCTGTTCCGAGTCAGGACAGTTAATGTTCCCAAAGCAAGTAAGGAGGAACACAGAACCTGATAACCACACAAAATAATTTAGAAAATCACAGTACTAGCATAGAGAGCAAGCATTTTGAAAGCAGAGAAAAATCTCTGGAACGAAAAATATTTTATGGGGGCAGGTGCATGTATTGCTTGGTAATACAATAACTCTGCGATTTCAAAACCCCTTATCTATACCCGGGTGGAAATAAACACTTCTATTTCAAAGCAGCAAACATTACTATAAATAGCAGTGGTTTCAGGGCGCGACCACCGAGCCTGTCCATGGAATTGATAATGTAAAAACGACTTTTTTTTTTTAAATTTCTAGTTTCTAGTGAGAAATGTTTGTAAAAGATTGGCCTCGCGTTAGATTCTAGAGCTAAAAGTTTTCAACAAGGTCGTTTTAGACCTCAGTTTCAAACTAATTAACTCTGGCGGGAAGTATGTAAGGATCCTAAGTTTTACTAACGTTTATTTTATTTTAAGTCTTTACTATCACTTCTTATTTTCTACTTCCGGCCAGAATTAAAAGCTTTAACTTATTTATGCAAATTTGTCTTGCTAACGCCAAGTACTTAAGTTGTGGCTTTTTGCCAAGCAAGAGAGAGGAAGGAGCTATTAGAAGCAGGCCGCTTGCCATAGTAGTTATCAACCCCTTATCTATACCCGGGTGGAAATAAACACTTCTATTTCAAAGCAGCAAACATTACTATAAAGAGCAGTGGTTTCAGGGCGCGACCACCGAGCCTCTAGGGGAATGTGAGCATTGTAACGCAATGCTCTAGTGGGGCAGTGGTCGCGCCCTGAAACCACAAAGGAAATACCATAAATATACACAGGTTGTTTATATATGCAGTTTAATTATTGCTGTATTTTTATTGTTTATGATAGAAATAATGATGTGCGATAAAAAATTTTTAAATTTTAAGTTATTAATATAAATAAAAGGAAGTTATTAATATAAATAAAAGGAAGTTATTAATATAAATAAAAGTCTCGCTGAAAATGAATTTTAAAAGGCATCCGATTGAAAATACTAAGACCTAAAAAATTTATAGTTTTGCAGTAATTTTGCGTTATTTAGAGGTAAAAGATAAGTAATCAATCGGTTTTCACTCAAACAGTTTGGAAATAAGAGCGGACAAACTTTCGAAAATTGGTGGTTTTAGGGCGCGACCACCGCCTCTCAAAGGGTTAAGGCAAAATGCGTGAAGTCCATCTGCCTAAGAAGATGTGTGCCTTATTGGAGGACTTTCGAGGGAACTATATTACTCATAGATTCATTTTACCATTGTGGAAAATTTAATGCAGCTTTAAATTTAAAAAGAGGCCAGTAGAAAGTTAAGTGATCTTACATTTGGCCACTGGTGCGCCCTTTCAACTTGGAATTTTTACTACTAAAAACTAATTTAAGTAAAATTTATTTGACCATCTATAAACAAAGACGTTGTAGAATGGACTTATTCTTATGTTTGCAGCCAGTGTTGTAAAAGAAATCGTCAAACTCGCATTCGTCTTCAATCTTCCTATTACTATATGGACGTAACCGTTCACCTTACTCCATCAGGTTTTTCGTGTCGACTCGCCTGCTAGATAGATTCAATACATGGCCTGTATCAGATACTTTTTAAGATATTGAATCAATCACTCAAATGCAGGTTTTTCAACATCAGAACATCATTTTTTTTCAATGGATATCGAGATTCAGTGTTTCTCCTACTGGCCAAACCGACAATGAAATTATCTGTTTGCATTTCTAATATCTTTCGTTGGAATAAGAAGAATGCTCACGATCTCTTATAACCCATCAACACATAGATTCTTGAGATGCTTCTATCAGTCTCACAAATAGGCCCTAAAGTGCACAATAAGGTATCTTTGGAATAAGACTCAATCTTTAGTCGTATTTAAATAAAGATCTTCTTCCAAGGCAGATAGAAAAAGGTACAGGTAGAAGTTAGACGAGCAACCTCTGTAGGGACTTAGGTGATTGAGTTATCCCTGAATCTAGCTAACTGTTAAGCTTCCTTTCCAGTTTCGAGGGAGAACACGCCAGGGCTCCTCCCTTTTCCCCAAAGTCTTTCTTTCGTCTCGACGAAGTACTTTAAATTCCCCCTTGCCGCACATGTACTATACGGTTACGAACATGTATGCTTTCTTCCGGATTCAAACCCTAGCTCATCGACATGGCAGTCAGCATCACAAACCACTCAATCTTGTCGAGACCATTCACCTTAACAGGATATTGCAAAATAGCGGACAGGAAGGTGTATACACTGATGGCTCTAAAACAACGGAAGGCATTGGGAGCGGGTTTAGGTTCTCACAGAAGGCAATGTGACTCATGTATGAAGACGAAAATTAGGGTTTGAAAACTCCGTTTTCCGAGTTGAATTTATTACCATTAGAGCTGAATTTTTATACATGAGAAAACATCCTAACTTGTCCAAGCACATTTACACCGATTTTGCCTCGAGCCTAGCAGCAAAATCCGGGATCAATTCCAGGAATCCAATAGTACAGAGCTTTCGAGGCATCCTGTTGTGAATGCCAGTCTCAGAAAAATCCATTCTTAGTCGGATTCCTACTCACAGGGGAAGTACAGGCAATGATTTACGGACAGTGCTGCCAAAGAAGTTGTGAACTCCACTTCACTAAGGGAAGTTCCAACGCTAAAATCGATCGCATTCCTGAAAAGGCAGCCTCTACAGTAATTAGTCCGTAAACAGGTAGAGCAATGGGACCAGGCCACGACAGGACGTATAAGTTTCTTGCCAGAGTTCCACTGGAACTGCATTCAGTCAGCAGTTATCTGTCACACTTTATCACGGGGCATAGGTCTTTTCCTGATTATTTCAGACGCTTTAACAGCAAAGAAGATATCACTTGCGAGTGTGGGCAGCAGGGTCATCCAGATCCCTTTATATTCCCCTGCCCATTTAAGCAAACATCAGGCTAAAACAGCCAGCAACATAAACTTCTGTCGCAATCGCGTCGGAGCCTGAAACATAACAGGGTTGCTCGGAAAAAGATGAAAGCTAAAATAGATGGCTGTACCCCAGAAAATATGCCTAGTGTACAAAAATACTCGAAGCTTAACTCATTTTTCTGCATTTGTCTTTAGTATTTGCATTTGTAATTAGTTGTAACAGTGTTTATGTCTATATATATCTTGAATATTTTATATGCGTATTTAGTATTTATTATGCGTTACATCTTATTCAGGTTTTAATCTGAGTATATGATTTGATGATTCTTTACTAGATTTAATAAACGTCACCTGATCTGCCGGCCTGGTATCGGGGCCGTGGTCAGGCAGAGACTGGTTCACATCTTTTGGGTTGGTAATCAGTTCGTCACGGACATAGGAAATATACATGGGTCGGGAAACAACTCAGTGATTTATGTCAATAATCACTATATTGGCTGGGCGGCGGCAGATAGATACTCTAGATGCTATTTAAAATGATTTATGACTGCAGCTAAAAAATTTCTTTCTTCACCAGTCTTTATAAACGCAGCTACTATGATCCTAGAGATTACTGAAAAGTGGAGATATTGTGAGACTTTAACAAAATTAAGGCGTGCCATTCAAAACAAACGAAGAGGAATGCTCAGTAAAGGAATTGTGTTGCTCCATGACAATGCTCAGCCCCCATACTGCTGGTTTCACTCAATCGTTAATTCGACAGTTTCATTGGGAGCAGTTCGATCACCCGCCGTACAGCCCGGACTTGGCGCCGTCCGACTATCACTTGTTCCTGCACATGAAGCGCGAGCTTGGTGGCAAGCGCTTTGGATCTGACGATGACACGAAAAATGCTGTGGAGTCGTGGTTATCGAAACTGGCGGGAAGTTTCTTTGACGATGGTATACAAAAACTGGTCACCCGCTATGACAAGTGTTTGATCATTGGCGGAAACTATGTTGAAAAATAGTTTAAGACATGTATTTTCATGTAAAAATAAAATTGGATTCGAAAAAATTGTTTTACTATTTTTATTTTTTTTTTTCAAAACGGTACTTAGTTTCCGAATACGCCTCGTATTTCAGAGCAAGAAGTGAAAAATGCGCAATGCCCTCCCTGAGATTCGCAGTGGCTAATCGCACCGACGGTGCGGATAGCTAACAGGCTATTCACACCACCTACGTCCGCGCATGCGCACAATCAGCCCAGGTACCAGCATTTTACGCCAATTTCCGTAGGCAGATGGTAGTGAGACCGAATGTTGTTAATAGTTCACCAGCAAGACAATAATTTGCAAGAAATAATTATCAGTTACAAAGACGAGGTCAATCTATATACATGATAATGTTAAGGAAATGATTAGATAAAATATGGATTTAATGATGGTTCTAATTGCAAGCGAGGGCGAGTAATTAGTTAAAAAATCTTTAGTGTATTGACAAAAAGAAATTACTTAAATTCTTTTATTTAAAAGAGGAATTTTTATACAAACTTAGACCCTATTCTTATAGCATAGGACTGTCAGAATTTATTATTCAATAAGAAAACTTACTGAAAATGATAATATTCTCATATATTCATCACTTTTTCAGTATCCACACAGGTTTATAGGTTCAAATGCCATATTTCAAAATCAAAGTTATTTATGAAATAAAACCTTACAAAATCTGATAAATCATTTGTGTGTGCAAATTTTTAAATCTAAATCTCTTACATTAAATTATTTCTGTCTTTTAAATTACATCTCATTATTTATTTCAATTTAATTGATTAATGTGTTTGTGCTAATATTTCAAAGTTCTTTGAAGTACTTTTTGTGTCCTGAAAATGCCAAGTACTTCCATAAAAAAATAAGCAGGTATACAGAATTGTCAATAACCAGTATTATATGATTTATTTAATAGTTGATTTAATCGCTTTTAAGTCATTTCATGTCTAAATTTTCTACACTGAAATCCTCTGTCTAATTTTTATTATCTTTTCTCGGATGAAAAGGTGCGAATAGCTTAAGCGGCTAATCGCACCACTGGTGCGAATAGCATCGGCCCTCTGAGATTTGAGCTCCGGGCATCCCAATTGCTAGCTAGACATTTTTCCAATTACGCTCCGAAGGCACGCGGCGAAGTTGGAGAAGATACCTTACATTCTTCCCCATTTAAAGGGCGACTAGGGAAGCGGGGATCCATTCGCCAATTCTTGGGGGTGAAGAACGTTCTTGGGGGTCCGCCACGTTTTTAGTTTGGGAGTCACTTTTATATAGTCCTTTTTTATAGAATTTTTCGAAGCTGTGAATATAAAGAATCAACGATGCCTTCGCCTGGATTCGAACTCCGAGCCTTCTAAAGCTAGCCGGACGTTCTTTCCAAATAAATGGCGATGCTATAAAACATCATTTATTTTTTCTTCTTCGCTCCCACAACCGCTGGCCATCGACTCCAACATAGAACTGAACGGTGTTATAAGCTAACTCGAGCGCGCGCACTTGTGACGTAATCAATGTATTGTGTATTTTTGCCTAAATCTGAAACTTTATTATGGCTAAAGCATAAATCCAATTAAAAAAAAAATTTTTTTTTGTCTGTTTTGTAAGGTCTTTTTTAACTATCCTAATAAGCCATAAACGAAAACTAAAGTTTTTGGAGTAATTGCGATATGAGCGTTCTACTAAGACATGTTTTGCTCCTTTAATTTTTTTTGTCCCTGTGATCGTCATTTAAGGAACATAGTCCTACATTAAAAATGATCGAAGAAATACGCTGTCTTCTCTGATAACTTATTCATAGTTCACAAATAATAAGATATGTCTTTTCTAACAAAAACAAGAATCGTTTAAGCAACATATATCCGATTATCGTAGGTTCAAACCACCAAAAGTTAAATTAAGCCAAATTAAAAAATATTTAAAGCTTATTTTAATTTGTCAAAAGGCTCCAATCAAATGTAATTTTCTTCTTTCTCTCTCTGTCTTTCAGCCCTCTTTTTTCATTCCTCTTGAGCGTTTGCAATGGAGGTAGTCACAACAAAATAAAAGCTGTGTATCAAGATCAAACAGTGGTTTCTTTTTGTTTTTTTTTATTAAGCCATTTTAATTTTTTAAATTTTTATCTAATTTTTCAAAACTTCATTATTATCCTCTTCGACGTCATAGACTCAACATCTCGAATACAGCAACAAGATAACTCTTTGTAACTACAGATATGTAAACTGCGCAAAAAAAGGGGGGACATTTTCTATATCTCCCGTTCTACTGGGCCGATTGACGAAATTCAATTTGCTTTTTTCATGTCTCGAAAGCGCGACATAGGATGTGAATTAGATTTATATATAGTATTGTTCTAATATAGATATTTTGACACAAAATCGGACTTTTTCTGAAATAACATGTCAGTTTTTTTCCACATTATGAATCCACGACTCAAGTTATGCTAAACTGCCAAGTTTTGTGAAAAATCACACGAAAAAGTAGCTCTCAAAATTTTAGCTGCTCAGTGTTAATTGAATTTGGTATATATTTATTAATTTCTGTTTTATTAAACTTATTTGATTCTTTCGCTTATATTCTTATTTGATTTATGACACATTTCGAAATTTAGGTTCATTCCAAATAAAATTCGCCCATTTTATATGATTCATTTTTAAAATTTGTATTTTTAAATAATAAAAATTTTTCGAAAAAAATTTTGAATTATAACCTATACAATTTTTACCATCAACTTAAAGTTGATGTATTTTTAAATATACCTGCAAAAAATTACTTTTATTCAAAATCTCCGAAGACATACTTGAATTTATATGTGTTGGCGCGTTTTGAAATTTGGCATATTTGTTGAAAGTGATCATGCATCAAATGTGGTTTAGGCACTTGTAGAAACGAAGTGACTTTTTCTTCTTGTGCACAATGTAAAAAAGGGAAAGGAAACTATGTTGCCATAAATCAACATAAATTGGGGTAAGTCAGAGCTTAAATTGCGCCGGAGCCCACCGGAGGCCGGCTCCAGTACATCTTAGTTTTTAGGATATATTCTAATTCTAACCGGAGCGCACCTGAGCCCTAAAGGCCCGTTTCCACTACTGCGTACGAATGCGTTGCGTCAATTGAAGACACACCTACGCCTTAAGGCTTCTACATATATGTTTAGAGGAGCCTTACCTACGGCATCCGTACAAGCGTTTTCACTGCGGCGTATTCGTACATTATTTTCCTTTTCCGCCGCGAGGTGTCACTGTAATATTTTGGCGCCAAACAACCAGTTCGCGAGTTACGACGCTGAACATCTGAATTTTTCCCGCTTAAGCGAGTATTGTTTGTTTTGGATTTGATATGGATCCTGACGTAGAACGCAAACAAACAAATAAATAAAATAAAAAAGTTAAACGAACTAAAAAATAGTTGGTACTTTAAAAATACAGAGCAACTTTAAAGAAAGGCTCCCAATATTTACACAAAATTTGCTATGCTTGTATACCGTTGACTTCAGGGTCATAGCTGGATAATTTATTAGAAATCTCGTTTGGTTTAAAATGCACTATGGGCAGTTATATTTTATGCATAATCCATAAAATATTATTTTTAATTCATACACTTATTAGGTAAAGAAAATGGAAATATTTAATTAATCAATTTCTGCGCTTCTACTGGAGAGGAGTGAATTTAAAAGTAATTATTATAGTCATTTTTTGTTAAAAAATGTTTAGGGCATTAATACTGTCTCATGTTAATTGGTAATGAAAGTTTAGAGCCGTAAACATCCCAACGTTTTAGAGATAATTACTCACGCATATGGATTTATTCTACTTATTATCCCTATTACATACTTATATTTTAAGACTGTCATCCACATAAGAATGCATATTACTCGTCCCTACATTTAAAAGGATGAATCGTATTCCAAACGACGAAATCTGTCTTATGTCTGGGATGGCAAATAGTACTGGTGTTATAAACATACGTATTGGTAATACTGGTAATAATTGAATCAGCAGTTATCAGCACCTTCATATTAATTATTGGTTATTTTATAACAATTATTCGATCGCCGAAGAAACCAAAACAAATTATATTAAATTAGGAACAAAGAAGTCTGCAACAAAAGCTTGGCTTTAAAATTTATTCCAGTAACGTTATTCGGTTTCGAAAGGCACCATTGGAAAAGTACACTTCCTGTCACGTGACGGGTAAACCTGTCTTAGGTCGAGAATCGTTGTTGTTTATATGAAGATGCATTGCGTAATAGCAAAACCGAATAGAAACTAAATATCTGATAAAATGGCGGCAGTGTTAAGTGCTCGACGTTATGTTGGATGTGTAATTCGTTTTAATTCAGACCGGGAATTAATAGATTGAAGTTTATTAAACATTCAGAAATGGTAAAGTAACTTTTGTATAAAGTTCGTTTATGAATGACATTTAGTTCTGATTTTCCATGACGTAATATATTTTTAACATGTGGGGAGGGTGTTGTTTTGCTAAAATCGAAACTGGAAATATGATTCCTTTCTGATATATATATCTTCGCTTTCGTCATTTCATTTATCTTTTTCATTCATAATGACAATATTTTATTTTATGTCGTTACAGATTGTTATATTTGAATTGGACGCTATTCCGTTTTATGTAGATAAATATGGATGGAAGTGTCGTGTCGAATAAAATAAATTGAAGGATACCTACTATATACTAGTATAATACCGCTTTTTTTTTTTTTTTTAAACTTTTGTATACGGATATACTGTTGGTGTTTTTCCAGAAGTTTAAAATGTGGGTAAAGTGCAGAATCGTCCACTTATTTGTTTGTTGCTTTTTACAAGAGTAAGAAGAATTCGATTTTTGTCAATTTTCTTTTAACTTTTTAAGTGAAAATGGGTCGATGTGTACATGGATAAAGGGAGTGCACAATGCCATTTTTGTGCAATTCTGGGATTATTTTTTTGGGGGAAAGTGCAGAATCGCCCACTGCTTGGCACGTTTTTAAGAATTGCACATACTCGGTATCCATGTACGCATCGACCTATTTTCACTTAAAAAAAATCCCAGAATTGCACAAAAATGGCATTGTGCACTCCCTTGACTTTATCCATGTACACATCGACATATTTTTACTTAAAAAGTCAAAGAAAATTGACAAAAATCCAATTCTTCTAACTCTAAGTAACTAACAAACAAGTAGGTTGATCTTTACATTATGGTAACTTGGCGATTTTTTGGCGAAAATTTGGCAACCAACTCTCCTACAGCAACTCTCTATTTTTTTTCCCCGCCACCATTTTGTCTTCACGAAGTAAAGACATGTTTCTTTTCTTTTTATCTACTGAACACTTCTTCCAAATGCTAGAAATTTTATCAAACAAAACTGCTTAATCATGACAAATATTCACTGCAAAATTGGGAAAAAGTGCACAATACCATACTCCTTACGCGTTTTCAAAATAACACATGCACATAAACCATGTACACGCCGACTTATTTTTACTTAAAAAAACATCCCAGAATTGCACAAAAATGGCATTGCGCACACTCTTCACTATATCCATGTACACTGCTTTTTTCTCATGAATTAGAAAAATTTCACGAAAATACATGACAATTTTCTCAATCTTTAAACCCGGTAAAAAGAACATATATGAAATTACCTGATCGCGAAAAAGTATTTACCCTTTACAAATATGAACATTTCCACATATAAAATAAATAAAATATCCAAAAACTTTTACCTCTAAATCATCTATTACATTATACACGTCACCAACGAATTCATACCGCAAACATTACAAATACTTAGTATCAAATATTTAAATTATTTCCATGCACGTTTACTTCAACTTAAACGTATAACAAATTCCTACAAACATAAAATTCACAAAATAACTATCATTTAATTAAAATATCACTAAACCATGTACATGTCGACTTATTTTTACTTAAAAAAAAATCCCAGAATTGCACAAAAATGGCATTGCGCACACTCTTCACTATATCCATGTACACTGCTTTTTTCTCATAAATTAGAAAAATTTCACGAAAATACATGATAATTTTGTCAATCTTTAAACCCGGTAAAAAGAACATATATGAAATTACCTGATCGCGAAAAAGTATTTACCCTTTCCAAATATGAACATTTCCACATATAAAATAAATAAAATATCCAAAAACTTTTACCTCTAAATCATCTATTATATTATAAATGTCACCAATGAATTCATACCGCAACCATTACAAATACTTAGTGTCAGATATTTAAATTATTTCCATGCATGTTTACTTCAATTAAAACGTATACCAAATTCCTACAAACATAAAATTCACAAAATAACTAATTAACATTTCATTAAAATATAATTAAATTCAAAAACACTACTTAAAATATAAATGAGCACATACATTAAATTAATAAAAATTACCTTACAATCCTAATTAACTAAATCATTGTTAATAACAATTTTCCCAATAATACCAAATTCCTTTCCACCTTACATTTAGAACAATGCATAAAAATAATATCCTCAAATAATTAAAAATACTAACTTACCTAATCTTCTTCAGAATCTTGATTACGTGGCGGATATACTTTTCTAATTCATTCAATAAAATTATTGAAAGATTTTTTCTGCGAATTTTTCCTCCATACTTCCTCCGCTAAATAAAAAGCAAACTTCTCTTTATCACAATGTCTAAATACCCATTTCGAATTCACTTTAGTTAGGGCCATGGGATCCAAAAATTAACCAACACTGTTTCACACAACACAGAATAAAGCTAAATACAAAATTTCCACATTTTTTCCCGATTTCCCCCCTTTTCCGATTAAAGAACCGTAATTCGTCCATTAATATCACATGACATATCCCACGATCTCTCATTTCCCTCACGCAAAATAATGCGTAATCGGAACTGAGTACTGCTCACATTATTACCAAAGTCCCAGGTAGTAACCTTTATCGCCTCCAAAATGTCGCCAAACTACCAGTTACCATATTGTAAAGATCAACTAACAAGTAAGTGAGCGATTCTGCACTTTACTCGTTTTTCCTAAGAGAAAATAGGTCGATGTGTTCATGGATGCCGAGTATGTGCAATACTTAAAAAGGCGCCAAGCAGTGGGTGATTCTGCACTTTTCCCTAAAATGTATATATAAAGTTGTGCTGTTTTTTTATCAGATGATATAAAGATTTTCTTCCTAGAATAATTATTAATTCCTTGATGATTCATTTCTGTCTGCTGGTATTAATGCTAAATAAAATTCTCCTTTAAATCTGCTCATGTAATGGAAGCTTTATTTCCTAAAAAAATGTTGAGATAATTTTGCAGATAATTCAGTGAATTGATTCATAAGGGTCTTCGTTTAGTTTGGAGCTAGAATTTGTGAAAGAACATAACATTTCATCCTATCCAAAGTAAATAGAACACTATTTCAGATAGAAGTAATTTTTTCAAATCGTATAACGAACTTAAGTCTAATGTATTAACGAAGAAGGATTGGCTAACCAAATTTGATGTAATTATTTTTTTTTATTTCAGGTGGAAAAGTTTTAACCATTGCTTTTTAATTACCTTTGAAGGGTTTTTGTACTTTTAGTTACAATGTTCTGCCATCTCATGAACTTCATACAACAACCAAGTGATGTCTTACTGTATTCCAATATATCTTTTGATAGATCCTATTGACTAACGATTTCAATAATTTTTGCTCTGTGCATCTCATTCACCATTACTGGGTGATCATTCACTATCTCTTTCCAAAACTCAAAATACATATATACAGTAGTGGCCAAAATTGTGGACATTTTTGGAAATTTTTATGTTTTTGAACTTGCAAACTTCCAAGTTCAAACTTGCAAAAAATGCAAACTTGTATGCTTATAAAAACTGTTGTTTCACAAAATGCAAACTTGTATGTATCATTTTAAAGAGAATTTATTACTGAATTCAATACAAAACACAAAATTCAATTATTTGCAATACAAAAAAAGTTATATGTACTTTAATATAAATAAAAAACACAGTTATGAAGTGGTTTGTAATGTCTAGCTTTCCTGGCCAGTCACTGTTCTTGTTCTGAGAACCAATCAAATGTTAGTAACTGCCAGTAGAAGCTGACATCATGTTTACACTTGAAACAATTCATTATTTTGCTTTGTTCTGTAGAAGGAGGACCTGTTTCTTATACTCTGCAATTACAAGTAGAAACTTTTGTAAAAATTTTTAATATTTAGTCAAGAAGCAATGACATCAAATAAAAGAGTAGATTGGACTAGAAAGAGATGTAATATTATTGTGTTACGAGAAAATGGTCTTTCTTATGTTGAAATTGCAAGACAGGTAGGTGGTTCAGTGACTACATCTGGAGTCCGAAAGTTTTGTTTACGATATCAGGAGACAAATTCAATAAAAAAACAAAGAAGGAAAAGGCCGAAAAGACAGAAGAATAAAAAGACTATGTCTCCAAGATAGAAAAATGTCATCAGCGGCCATCACAAGTGATCTGAATGATGCTGGTGTTTCTGTCAGTTCAAGAACAAACAGGAGAAAATTAACAGATGTTGGACTGAGAGGTAGAATTCCACGAAAAAAGCCTTATCTTAATTTTCAGCAACGAAAAAAAAAAAAGACTACAGTGGGCAAAGGAACACATTAATTGGACAGATGATCAGTGGTCACAAGTTATATGGAGTGATGAAACTAAGATATCGTTATTCAGTAGTGATGGGCGAAAATATGTAAGACATAGAATAGAAGAAGAGCTACATCCTGACTGCATTTAAGCAACTGTGAAGAACCCAGTTAGTGTTATGATTTGGTCATGCATGTCAGCAGATGGTATTGGTCGCCTTCATGTCATCGATGGGACACTGAATGCCAGAAAATACATTGACACTATTCTAGAACCAAAACTTCTATCAGAGATCTTGGTAAAAGTATAGTTTAGGGTACCCCTTGGCGATTTTTGGCGGTACATGGATACCGATTTTGTGCATTTCTTTGACTCATTATTTTGGCTTGTGAAGCGGTGATTTTTGCGCCAAAATAACAAGAAAAAGAGTTGCACAAACTCGGTGTCCATGTACACATTGACGTATTTTCACTTAAAAAAAAATCCTCGAATTGCATAAAAATGGCATTGCGCACTCTTTCAACTTTATCCATGTACACATCGACCTATTTTCGCTTAAAAAAAAAAAAATCCCAGAATTGCACAAACTTGCATTACACACTCCCTTTACTTTGTCCATGTACACATCGATATATTTTCACTTAAAAAGTTAAAGGAGCACCAAATTCTACAATATAGGCAAACAAAAAATACATAATCTCAATAAAATACATTTTAAACCAAACAATAAAATAACATAAAAAAGGAAAAACATGTTATACATTTAAGCCCTACCAAAAGCAAATATTCACCTACCACGATTTTTGAGTTCGCTTCATACACCGAGAGCCACGTAAAAATCAAAATATCAGTAATACTCAAATGGCTTTTTTCAAACCAGGTACTCTTTCTAATCGAACGCTTCACATAGTGACCATCTGGACCTTTCTTCCTACAAACCCATTCAAACCATCTAAATGGTTTTTATGTTCGACTAGACGCATATCCGTCCTACATACAGGACACTTATAATGGCTACTAAGTAAATCTTCATTTACACACCAGTCAATTAAATCTCTTTTCCCCTTTCGCTTCAAATCGTACAGAAACTTCAAATTAATCTTACTACATTCGGCCATTCTACCGTCTAAAGAATCAAACCAACACACACCACAAAAACGCTTACAAAAACATCCCATGATTCAAAATTTCCCAGAATCATGCAGCCGATTACGTCACAATAGGGTTTCCATAACATTCAACTACTCAGGCTACCATAAATGAAACGACAACTTGGCGATAAATGAAACAACAACTTCGCCATAATACAAGGGGTATCTTAAAGTCTACTCTACCCGAGATCTCTTTCCCAACAATGTTTCGTTTATTTTTCAGCAGGATTCTGCTCCTTGCCACACGGCCAAAATATCGAAAGAGTGGTTTCGTACAAAGTGCATTAAATTGTTGTCATGGCCAGGAAACAGTCCTGACCTGAATCCTATCGAAAATTTGTGGCACCGTTTGAAAACTCTTGTCCGAATGAGGCACCCGTCAAATAAAAGGGAACTAATTGAGGCTATAATTGTTTCCTGGCATCATGTAATAACAAAAGAAGAGCTTGAAAACTCTTGTCAGCTCAATAAAATGTCGATGTGAAGCTGTAATAAAAAATAAAGGGTACCCTAGTAAGTACTGATAACTCGCTGCAATCATCACTATCTAATATATATCGATAACTATTATCGTTTAACTTTTTTTGTATTGCAAATAATTGAATTTTGTGTTTTGTATTGAATTCAGTAATAAATTCTTTTTAAAATGATATATACAAGTTTGCATTTTGTGAAACAACATGTTTTCTATAAGCATACAAAATTCAAAAACATAAAAATTTCCAAAAGTGTCCACAATTTTGGCCACCACTGTATTTATTTAAATTTAACAAACATTCTCTATTTGTAAAAAGCAAATTAAAAGTTAATTTAAATTAAATTTAATGCAAACAAATAAATGATTAATGTTGTTGTGAACTAATCTACAATATTATTTAAATTCTGAGAGCATATGTAAATCAAGTGCAAGTATCAAATTTATGATTAAATATAAAATCCTAAAAAATTATTTAGAAAATTGCATAAGTGAATGATTGTTGAGCAGGTAGGAGACGGACTTATCATGGGGAAGTTGCCTCCAAACCTAATTCTTCAATCATTCAATTCGTTTAGATATTTTTTAATGTATGTTATAAATGAAAGAAGAAAAAGTATAGAAAATGTTGATAAATACTAAAAATTGAATAAAAGTAGTTTTTTATATTCATAAACTAAAACTGAGTACTTAACAGCTAAATAAAAGGCAGACTGAATCCCCGAAAGTGCATTCTTATTTCAAATAATATCCCACTTTTCTCAAAACACTAGAATAGAATAATATTCTTATGTACACATGCAGTGAATAGAATGCATCCTCTATGCAGAATTATGAGGGTTGCTATTTATATTTCTGGCCTAATAATGAAAAAACAAATGTTTATGATAAAAATTGATTTTATTGTTTTTCAGAATGTTCTCTATGAAAATCAGTACACCTTTGCATGTGTTTGAACCAATTTTCGAAGTACATTTTCCACTCCGTTTGAGCTAACTCCAAAACATGCGTTTTGAATGCATTAATTGCTTCTTGGGGTGTTGCAAGTTGGTGACACATAATTAATTTTTTATGTGCGTGTGAAATTTTACTACTGTTTTGTGCTTTATTATTGGTTACTTAATTTAGTTTGATTTTCTGCATTCTTTATCATGCCTTCATCTATTAATCGTTTCACTCAATTACGCCTGAAATGACAGCAATTTCTGAATCACCTGGAGTTTTTACTGCATTTCAGTAAAAAGTGTAAATGGAAAGAATTGATTCCCAATTTCATTCAAATCAAATGTAATCAAAAGTCTTCCAGTTGCGTTTCAAGAATTCTGTTAAACTGCAAACTTGCCTTGCTTCAGTCCATCATAAGAGATACACATCAACCGTTATCCAAAATTGAACATGAGCTATATAAGCTTCATCTGGAACTCGCTAGTTCATATCCAAAATTCACTGCCGTTGTACAAAAGTCTTAGTCTAGAACTGAGAATATAGTTAACTGCCATAAAACACCCTTGCATTTAAATTAAAAAAACTTCTTTTAAAATCTTCCCATTGAAATATTAAGCCAATAGTTAATATTTCTAGTGTTAATTTATCAGAAGAACAAGAGGGAATTCTACTCACAAACCTCAAAACCTTCGATTCCAAAGATTTTGGCTCCTATCCCAAAAGCCATTAGTGAATTAGATTTTCTATTCATTTCACATGGAAATTCACATTCAAAAAAATCTTTCTGTTCTAGTTAATGACAATAATTCCAATCCAGATTTACCTTCTTCAGCTTTTAAGGAAATTATGTTTTAGTTCTCGTTTCATCAACAGATGGTGCCAGTAGCCATTTATATCTTATCTTGTTCATTTGCACTTTGGCAGCAAGGATGATGGTTTGGTAAAACCGTCGAAACTAGTCCTGTGAAAATTTGAAAATATAACGCTGATTTTTGCTATTTGATTTCTAAATTAATACTTGTTTGGCATGTTATTGTATCTTAATTGTTAAAACTTGGTTCAAAATGATAACATGAGATCACACTATTTTCAGAATGCTTGAGAAAATAATTATTATCTAAGGTAAATATTTTAGAATTTTGAACTTATTGCTATTGTAAAGTTGGTAATATTGATAATATTTAGTGTACTGTTAGGCTGAACCATTTTCCTAGGAAAAGAGTTTTTCTGCTACCTGTTTTTGAAATGTCTGTGATGATTTGGTGATGTATGCATTCTCATCTCAATCTGAAATGAAATCTGAATGAAATTCTATATGTATATATGTTCTTTGCATTGTGGAAAAATGACGTCACCTAGAGCCACCAAGTTATGAATACTTATACAGTCAAAAGTCGTTAATCTGGACTCGTAGGGACTTTGGCGATTCCGGATTATCGATTTTTCCAGATTATAGATCATCAGTTTAAATCAGGTAAGATGGCATGCAGAAATTATAAAATTAAAAATATGAAACCGTAATTTATGAAATAAAGAACAATTATGATCTAAAGAATATCAAAATTTACAAAAAAAAAAAAAAAAAAAAAAAAAAAAAAAGAGCTTAATATTTATTTGTTTACTTTATTAAAAATTTCTTTTAGTGTAAGTTGTTTAAGTTGTTTCGTTTTATGTGCTAATACTTTCTCTTTAATTCTATGAACAGATTTAATTTCTTGTTCAGTTACAAAGTTCCGCTGTTCAAGTCCTATAATTGCTGTGTCGAGAATACCGACTAATTTATCAATCGAAATTTTTTTATTTTCAATAACCTCTGTGTCGCTTTCTTCACTATCGGAAGCGAATTATAATGAGGAGGAATTTGATTTAAATCATATCAAAGACGGTGTACATCGAGATGAAATACTACATTTAGTAAGGAATTATAAGCCAAATAAAATAAGAACATCTGCCCTGAAAATAAGGATAGTGTTGACAGATCAACTTCCAATCCGTTGCGCGCCACAGCTTCTCCTCCCCAAATTAATTTCCTAATTAAATTTCAAATTTAATTAGGAAACATGGTAATTTAAAAAAACTATGTTGCCATTGTCTGAAACAAAGTATTTTATCTTCCATATGCCAATTTGTTGCCAAATTTCAAATTTAATTTGGAAACACTGTAATTTAAAAAAAACTATGTTGCCATTGTCCAAAACAAAGTATTTTATCTTCTGTGCCAATTCTTATGCCAATTTGTTGCCATTTGGCGAAATATAATTTGATTTTTCTTTCAAATTTAATGTGCCTGTTATTGATATAGAAACTAGGCAATTTATAAGCAATAAATGCAGTTCTTCATCATTATTAATTAAAGCTGGACTCATTAAAGTCGTTATATTTTCTATTTTTTATAGTAACTATTTTAGGTGGCTGTATGTTGTGCAATGGTTTTCAAAATGGTTTATCTTTCCTGTAAAATTAATGCTAGTCTAAGGTTGAATGTTGTAAAATTTGGCAAAAATATATTTACGGGTACACCTTTTCGATTTTTGGCGGTACTTGGATACTGACTTTGTGCAATTCTTTGACTTGTTATTTTGGTTTGTGTATCGCCGCTACACAAAGCCAAACTAACAAGACAAAGAATTCCACAAAATTAGTATCCATGTACACAACAACATGTCCCCCCCTTCCCCCGAAAAAAAATCAGAGAATTACAAAAACTTGGCATTGCACACTGCCTTGACTTTATCCATATGCACATTGACGTATTTTTCACTTAAAAAAAACATCAGAGAATTGCGCAAACTAGGCATTGTGCATTTTCTTGACTTTGTCCATATACACATCGAACTATATTCACTTCAAAAGTCAAAGGAGCAGGGAAAAAAAAAGAAAAAGAAAAAGAAAAATTCCCAATAAACATTTTAAATCAATGAAATAACATAAAAAAGGAAATTTATCTTTGCACTACATGAAGGAAATATCCACTTACCTTATTTACGAATTAAGATGTCTTCAGTCAAACAAAATTCCTTAACAGCATCCAAAAACTTCCTAAAATTATCTGAACTAGAATCTGTATACTGGCATCGCCACACAAATTCACAAAATAAGAGTCAAAATATCCTGTGTAGCACAGTGTATCGTCCGACGTTCCACCATGCGCATTTCCTTCCTACGAACAGGACATATAATAATGGCTACTAAATAAACTTTCATTTACACACCAGTGAAGTAATGCTCTTTTCCCCTTTCTTTCCAAATCGTACAGAAACTTCAAATTAATCTTACCACATTCAGCCATTTCCGTCTAGCAATATACTTCCTAACCAACACACACAAGCCCTTATGAATTTACCACAATCATGCAACCGATTATGTCATGATAGGGTTTCCCTAGCATTCAACTATTCAGGGTACCATTAATGAAACAACAACTTCGCGATAATACAAGGCGTAAGCTTTTCTCTAAAATTTAAGTAGTTCAAGATAGTTCACTCATATATAAATTAGCTTTTAAATGATTGTCATAATTAATTATCTTAACTTTGAAATTTATTCCAGGAGAACAACAATTGCAATGCACGATCATCTACATCCATGGGCAGGGTTGGAAACCCTGCTGGGGACGAAGGTGGATCAGAAGATGTTGGTGATGCACAAGATGAAGAATCTTCTTCTTCCAAAAGCTCTGAATATGTTGAATCAGAACTTGAAAATTTTCGCCGTCAGTGGAAGCGAGAGATAGAATTGTCCCCGAGCAAGGAGAAAGTGGAAAAATTTCAGAGTGTAGCTTCTATGACTCTAAGTACTGGAGATTCCACAGAAGCTATTGAAGAAAAGGTAAAATACTTTTGTTGTTAAAGCAGAGTCAGAGAACTACATGTAAATCTTAAGTGTACAAATGCTGAACTGCATTGTAGAGTTCCTCACTTTGTTAAGGCTAAATTGCTGTTGAACGCGAAGAATCTTAAGAACTAATAAGTGAATAATCGCTTGAGTTCGAGCAACAAGAAACAACAAGATGGAAGGTTAAATAACCCTTTATTATTCAAATAAGATTTAACAGAACTCTGTCTTGAAGTGTACGATAAAAATCGACATTTGGGCTTGAACTTTTAAGAGGCTAAAAAGTAAGCTAAAACGAATCTAAACTAAAAGGATATAGCCGAAGCTATCAAGATTCTAACTGAGTTGGCCCCTTAAAGCTAATTCACTTCTCAGCTATCAAGGGCCTGAGTACAGCCAAGCGTAATAACAGCTTTGAGAGAGAGTAGCCAACAAGGCGGATGTGCGCGAATCAGAAACTCTGATTCTCTTTCACTCAGCAAGTAGAACTTCGCGGTTAAATACCACTTTTCTTCATTGTGTATTCAGACGTGGTTCTAAAACTGTGTTCTGAATGGAAGTAATAGTAAGTTGAAGTTAAGAAGTTGACAGGAAAGGAACTTTAACTCAAAATTTAACTGCTAATAAAATTAACATAATCCTTACATAGCTTCCGACCAGACTTTAAATACTCACAAAATGTCTCAAAATGGCCTTGTTTAAGATTTTAAAGTCTAGAAACTTTCTACGTTAACTAAACACTTTCATTCACTAAATTCACTTTAAAGTCTGTTTTTAGGGCCAACTTTACAACAGTTCTAAAGTTAGAAAATTTTTAAAAAGAATTTTACAAATTTTCATAGGTTTTTGCACATACATCAATTTCTTTTACTCCAAACTTTTTTTAGCTGCTTTTTCTATCTTGGTCCTTCCATATCTGGAAGGAAAAAACATCAGTAAAGAATTTTACAAAGATTTTTCATAACTCCTACAGTTACACTTTTATTTCCTCACTTAGCCCTCATACACTTTCATTCATACTTAAACTTTTGTTTTCCCCATGCTCTCCAGCAATTGTTGTGAAATGTACTTAGGGTACTTATGTTGTGTTACCACGAACAAAACTACTGCTGCACAACATCTAACTTGGTTAACCTTGACACTGTAGACCTTACAAGACTCCCTACACGCCAATACTTCCTAATGTACTAAGTGAAAGCTTAAATTTACTTTTAAAAGTGTTAACTGGAGAGCCTAACATTAAGCACATATATTTCGTCTAAAGCATTCCATTCTTTCATAAATTCATTTACACGGAGGCCAACATTTATCTCATGTAAAATTTTAAATGTACGGCACTTTAACACAAAGGTTAAACATTTCTACTTTAACATGAACATTGAGATATTTACACATAACTTTTAAATTCACTTTACATCAAGAGTCATAATTGCTTATTTACAATTTACCACTTTTTACACGAAATCTTAACTTTAAGTTTACGGATTTCAGTGTTCAAAGAGTCTTTTCGACTAAACATATTCACAATTTAATTCTTGCAACTTACGAGTTCTTAAAAAATTTTTTTATACTGCTAGTAGCTTCTCGCCAGATTGCGAACATAAAAATCTATGATTACAAGCTATTTACAATTAAGTTCTCGCTATCTGCGATTTAACTTTTCTAAACATCTTTAGCAACTTAGAACAAGATGATATAAATTGAAATCTGTTTTTAAAATAAGATAAGCAAGGAAATATTCACTTATCTTTTTCTGTATTCCTCCATTCTGATGTGGCAGAATTGTTCAAATGTGGAACACCTCATGACCTCCAACCTCTTTCTAGATGTTTGACGCTCCTTGCTGTTCGTGTCATTGCTTTTCCTCTTCTGCCCCTTGTGGAGGAATCTGGGAGTCTTGCAGGCTGGCTGTGGGTTTTCAAACTAGAGCTTCCTCTTCAGCTCAGGTGGGGCCATTCGTCCTTCAGGATCTTTCAACTTTCGCTTGGTCCTTCTAACTTCTTGGTCAGGCATGGCTGTCTCCGCGGATCTTTTCTCGCTTTTCGTCCTCTATTCTGGACCTCCTTGGGCCTCGCTCGTAGTTGTTGTCTCTGGAAACCATGGTTTACGTCTCGTAGATTCTGCCCGTCGTTGAAATTTCTGTTTGACTGGAACCTTCTTAGCAGGCCTCACTCTCTTAGCCTGTGGTACTGCTGTTTTTGTAGAATCCTCGGTTCTGGCTCGTTGATCTGTCAGTACTACCCTCCTCCGTTTTCTTGCACTTGCACCTTTACCGGATTGGACCCACTTGGTCGATGATTGATCAGTCTGTTTTCTTTGTGTTGGGGAACTCCAGCTTGCTTTTGAACTGGCGTACTTCTATCCTCCGTTCCAGGATCCTGTAATAAATCCTCTAAAATTTTAAAATCAGCATGGCTATAATACAGCTTTATCTGATCGATATTTGCAACCAGTTGTTGTCCATTTTCGGCCTTTAAATAAAATGTTGCTTCCCGTATTCTCTCCACGCTATACAAAACCTTGGTTTGAACTTCGCCACTCTGTTTTTGGATGCGGATGATGAGTATTTCAACTTGAGTACTTTCTGTCCCACTTTATATTCCATTTCCCTTCTATTTCTATCATAGTAGATCTTTTACTTTTGTCTTGCTACATCAGAGATTTTAATTGCTTCGTCGATAATTCTCTGTATGTCTTTTAACTTGAATTCTTCTTGCCTTTGATGTACAAAGAACAGCTTATCCGAAGGCGTTAGGATTTTTCTTCCTAAAAGTAACTCCGTGGGGGTCTTCTGTGTAGTATCGTACTTTGCTGTTCTATGTAGTATCGTACAGCTCCAACTGCATAATCAGCTGCATCTGCTGCAATCTCTAGACCTTGTTCGCCTTCTGGAAATTTAAGGACTGGGGCATTAATTAGAGCATTTTTTAGTTGTTCGAAAGCGGTGTTCGCCTCAGCTGTCCAAGAAAATCTAGTTTTCTTTCTTTTCAGCACTAAAAGAGGCTCAACTATTTTCGCAAAATCCTTTATAAACATTCTATAATAATTCTATAAGCCCAAAAACAAAGATAATTTCTGAGCTGTATTTGGGGGAGGATAACTTTTAATCTCTTGTATTTTAGAATTATCAGTCTCTATGCCCTCATTAGAAATCTGGTACCCAAGGTATTGTAATTCCTTGGCCACGAACTTGCACTTTCTTGCATTTATTTTGAAACCAGCCTTTTTAAGTAAGGCAAAAACTTCTTCAAATCTTTTAAATGTTCGTTGATTGTTTCGCTGATAACTATTATATCATCAAGATAAATAATTGTACTTTTGCCTAAAACTGGCCTTAAGACTATGTCCATTGCCTTTTGAAAAGTAGCCAGCGTTCCGCTTAAACCAAACGGCATTCTTAAGAAGGCATAGACGCCTGATTTAGTAATGAATGCAGTCTTTTCAACATCTTCAGTTTTTACATGAACTTAGTTGAACGTATTTGTTGGATGATTTCATCAATTATTGGTAGGGGATACATGGGATATTTTGTTATACTGTTAAGTTTACGAAAATCAACTGCAAACCTATACGCATTCGGGTCCTCGGGCAGTAGCCCATTCTTCTTTCTGCAGAGGACCACCGGACTTGCGTATGGACTAGTGCTTGGCACAATAATTTTATTTTCTAGCATCTTTTCAATATTTTTTCGATAATTTGTTCTTTTACCCTATCATATCTATAGGTCTTCAACCAGACTGGAGGGGAATTGCCTCTATCAATAGAATGGTTAACTACTTGGCAGAATCCAGGTTTGTCACTGAACAGAGAATTAAATTTTCTTACCAACTTTTCAATCTTCTCCGTTTCTTCAAGCTTTAGGTGGTCTAGGCCCATTTCTGGCATTGAAACTTCATCTTCTTCCATGGGATCCATGTGCACCTGAAACGTAGAATTCTGGAAATTAAGATTCGCGCCGGATGCATGTAAAAAAATTGAACTCTAATGTGAGTAAATTTTTAACGACTAAAAAATTAACTTTTGACTCCTCATTTTTAATATGTACGTTCAGTGCAGTTTTTCCCAAACATAGCATTGTTTGCCTTGGGCAGCAATTACTTTTTGTCCCATCGCTTTAACCAGTCTATAACGACGAAAATGCTTCTTGAAAAAAATCTTCTGATAGAAATGAACACTGAGTCCCTGTGTCCAGGAGCACAGTGGTTGGTAAATTATTTACAAGAATATGTATCTCCGACATGGCTAGATTTTGTACCACCACTGTATTTAAATGGATTTCTGAGGGGTTTTCTTCCCACTCAGTGACCGTTGCCCCTTCTCGATCACCGGTTTGCGTTTAAAGTCTGGTTCCCCGCCGCCTCTTTCTGCTGATTTTTGTATCCGCCACCCTTAGATTTATCCATGCTCTTATTATTGAACTTTTCACTTTTTCCCGTCTGCCAATAGGCATTGTGCTGAACTTGCGGTTTCTTTTGAGGAGTAAATCTTGAGAGTTGGCCAAACTGGTTCGCATGTGCTTTCTCCAAGTTCCTTCGGCTTTGGAACTTTACTGCAAGTTGAAATAGATCTTCTAAAGTTTGCGGATTACGGACTTCGAGGAAATCTTGAGTATTTACTATACACCTTTGATTCTAGCTTCGCACGGTCTTTGACAACTGGAAATGCTTTTAATAATGCAGACTTGAAATGTTCCCAGCTGTATGATTCCGAACATGGGTCCCCCAACAATAACTTTCCAATACCCTTATACCAGCTGAAGGCTTGACCTTTTAAGGCGGTACTAGTGATTGTCACTTTCTGCAGCTGGGTTACATGATGCAAGGTAAAATGCAGATCCAATTGCTCCATGAAGGTCATCAATGAGCCCTTGCCGTTAAATGTTATAGCTGGCATCATAGATGCCCGCATTGTTTCCAAGATAAATTCGAATCCTTTCATTGGATTCATGGACGACTGAGGGACATGAAAGGTCGGAGGGGTCAGGGTAAATTTCCCGGATTTTAACAACATGATCTGTTGAAAACTTTTCGGGTGCCAAATGTAGAGTTCCTCACTTTGTAAAGGCTAAGTTGCTGTCGAACCTAAAGAATCTTAAAAACATGTAAGCGAATAATCGCTTGAGTTCGTACAACAAGAAACAACAAGATGAAAGAGTAAATAACCCTTTATTATTCAGATAAGATTTAACAGAACTCCATCTTGGAGTGTACAATAAAAGTCGACACTTGGGCTTGAACTTAAGAGGCTAAGAAGTAAACTAAAACTAATCTAAACTAAAGAAATATAGCCTAAGCTATCAAGATTCTAACCGAGTTGGCCCCTTAACACTAATTGACTGCGAAGCTATCAAGGGCCTGAATATGGCCAAGCATAATAACAGCTTTGAGAGAGAGTAGCTAACAAGCAGAGGCGTAGCTAGGATTTTCAGCGCCTGGGGACAACTGAAGATTTTGCGCCCCTTTCTCTGTGCCAAGAACGGAAAGCATTTCGTTCTAAAATTTCGTAACATCAATTTGGTGCCCCCTGAATGCTGCGCCCGGGGACAGATGTCCCCCCTTGCCCCACCCTAGCTACGCCACTGCTAACAAGGTGGACGCGCGCAAATCAGAAACTGATTTTCTTTCACTCAGCAAGTAGAACTTCGCGGTTAAATACCGCTCTTCCTCATTATGTATTCAGACGTGATTCCTAAACTACGTTCTGGCCAGAAGTAGTAAGTTGAAGTTAAGAATTTGACAGGAAAGGAACTTTAACTCAAAATTTAACTGTTAATAAAATTAACATAATTCTTACAGCATAGTTATTTGAAAAGATAATATTGTATGTGACAGAGACTGGTCAACTCGCATATACAGATATTATTCGGTACCTTTCTGTTATCGAGTACATATGTATGTGCATGTATACACACGCACATATATGCACAGACACATACATATGAGCTTACGTTTTCCTGAATCCAGTCCCAATAACAGAAGAGTATCTATTATTCTTGAATTCTTTTTTATGAAATTTATGATAGTTATAAACTTTTCATCATTTGAGGATTTTTTAAAGCTTTAAAAAATTACTTCAGTGCTGAAGCTTTACATAACAAGTAGTTTATTAGTTATATTTGCTTAATAAAATTCAGAATTTCATTGTAAAATATGCCTGTACAAAAGCTATTTCCAATTTTTACTTCTAGTGCATGAAACAGTTGAAGAGTAATACATTTAACTTGGAATTCTAGTAAAGTATATTTTGCTGTAATCTCTTTAGAGTTCAAAATTAATTGAAAAATTACTAAGCAGTATGTAAGAAAAAATGAGAAGTAATTACAGTAAGAGAAATCTTTTGGAATAGCCTGATGGAAATGAGAAAAAGTTTTTATCTTATATACTATTATATTATTTTTTTGTTAATTGTAAGTGCACTAATTACACTTTTATTATTATTATATGGATATTGTAAAACACAGGCATTGTTATATATTCCTATTATAGTACAAGTGACTATATTAACATTTGAATTCTTACTGTTTTAATATTGCAGCAGACATTTTCCTTTGATAAAGTGCATCTTTTGTCATAGATATATGCGTAGGACTAATAGTATAAAATATGTCCCGTTCACCAAAATATGAATAAAATTTAGTTAGTTGATATTTAATTGTAACTAGATGAATTAGAGAACATTAGTTAGTAAATCTTTCATTTATTACTAGATTTTCTACCCCGTTTATAATTAAACTATTGTTAAGTAAAATTAAAGTAACACTATAGTATGCCATAAGCAATTAACATTAATCAGTGACTTAATAATAGATGCTATGAAAAGAAAACGTACTTATCTTTTCAGAACTGAAATAATATCTTTAATAAACATTCAATGTTTATGAATTGTAAATTAATTTAGTTAGACTCCACAAATTTAATTTATATTGATTTTATACAGAATCTTACAGAGCTCATGTTGCTTACTGATTTTATTAATGTTTTAAACAGTGCCCAAGGCAGGACCTGAGCTGGTGTTATTGCATGGAAGGCAAAAAATTTCCTCCCTATATGTATTTCAAATATGTTAGAAGATATAAACGTTTTAAAGCATCGTAAGATTTTGTGTCTTAAAAATGAGAAATTATCTAATGTCATAAATTTCATGTATTGTGTTTTCTGTATTGAATATACGAGGTGTGACATACACACACACACACGCCAAAAGAAAAAAAAAAGAGAGAGAGAGAGAGACTGTTCCTATAATATATAGTGTTTACAGAATTAGTTCTTTGTGATGTTATCACCTTCAAAGAAGTCCTTTTCAGCATTAACACTCTTCTGCATTTAGTACTGCCATTGCTGGTAACATTCCTGGAACGAGGTTTCTGGAAGGTCAGGAGATTCTTCTTTTCACTTGAACATAATGGTAAAATGAGAGGTAAAATGGGTTTCCATTTTGCAATAGGAAATTAAAAAATTTGCAGGAAGCCAAGTGTAGTGAATGAGATGGATGCTGCATTATAGTTACGTTTTTGTTGGTCAGAAACTGCTTCACAAATAGGACCTTTTAACGTATGCATGGTCCTGAAGCAGAGTGCATGGTCCTGAAGCAGAGTGATCACTGGAAACTAGCTCAATTAGTAGATTCTCTTAATGTCAAAGAAAACAGTCAACATTGCCTCGAATTTTGTTGTGACTAATCTCACTTGTCTGATAGTATCATCAGAACAAGACCATGAAATTCATCATGGGAAAGAGTGCAAGATTGCACCTGTCATTGGCAAGAGCTTTGAGCACCATACAGGTGACAGTATGACTTTGCCGAGTTCTGGCCCACAATTTTGAAGGAGAGCATCCCAGAGGAAACAGTTCCGAGGGTCTACCACTAACCTCTCGAGAGGACTTTCGGCTCACCGTATATTTAGAGTTCTTCCATGATGCACAGACACTATACATTTACAAATATTCATGCCTTCTGGGGGCTTGGAATGCGGGGCCTTCGGTAAGGCAGTCAGCATCGCTAACCACTATTCCGGTTGGATAGTATGAATTTTGATTTTGACATGCATACTTTTTTGGGTCATAGGAATCCTAGACACTCCCACTGAATCAACTGGCACTTACTTTTAGGATCATAAGTAAAAGTCAATGTTTCATGACAAGTTACAAGAGATTTCAACAAATATGGCTTGTTTCTAATGCATTCTAGTGTGTCCACGGCACTGTTTTTGGTTATCACACAGAACTTTTGGAAAAACCTTCGCACAAAGCTTCCTCACATCCCTAGTCAAGTTAACTGCACTCCATGGACACTTAATCTTTGTTCACCCCAGATTACCTCATGAACTTTGTGAATGTTTTAATATGTAATCGCTGACCTTGGGGTTCCAGAATGTTCATCATCTTCCATACTGTCCCTTCCCTCCAAAATTCTTTTATGCCATTCAGACACACGTGCCTGCAACAAAGTTTCATTTCCATATTTCATTTAACAAATGTTTCTGTGGTTGATTTCAGTTTTGCAAGAAACTTGACATAGATTTGCTGTTCAGTTTTTAACATTAGACATTTTCTGGCAGAATTGCAGTTGCACATGTTACTCCCAACTGTCATGACTGGTTGAGTTGAAATTGGCAGCATGGATGTAGTCAACTCCAAACGTTTTTCAAGTTATTCATATAGTCTCTCTCTCTTTTTTTTCTTTTTGTCTCACCTCGTAATGTGCTCTTTTAATATTTATGTACAGAGTGTTATTTCAGGCACGTCGATTGTTTTTACACGGAGTTCAAGCTGAAAGATCTGGAAAGTTACAAGATGGTAATATAAATATTTGTGCTTTAATTTAAAAAACTTTAATGAAGATTTTATCAAATTTCCACATTTCAGTGAACCATGCATTTCCATAATAGATTGAAAAATTAAAGGAATCAATCTTTATTCAACCACAGGTTTATGAAATACTACTCAGATATACTCATTACCCACTTCCTTCAATAAATTTGAACATGTATGTCAATTTGTAGCATTACTTTTACAGTTTTTTTTTAACTAAAAGCAAGAATTTGAATATTCTCTCCACCTTTTTAAAATATGCAGTGGAGGTACAGTGTTTTTTATTGCTGTACCATGTCTTGAGAATGTGGCTAAAACATCAAAATCATTGTGCAAGGTGTCCTTTACATGTTCCTATGTACAAGGAGAGAAATGAGAAAATATATATATGTGATGATTTAGAGACTACAGTAAGAGAATTTAGTTCAGAAGACACCAATAACTTATAGTAGGTGATATCTGTAATGGAATGGCAACAATAGCATAGATGTAACGTGAACGTGTTTATTGCATGGATGGAATGATGGACTTGCAGACAGATGTGGCCGAATTCAACATAATTTTATTATGGATAAAGCAATTCTGGAGATGCACTGTTTCTTTCATACATGATTGTGGGTTCAATATGCACTCCACAATTGTGTATACACAGCTACATTTTAAACACTAGAGAATGCAAATAAGTGAAGAGATGTGGGTTATTCATGGCAAGTGGCAAAAGATGATGCACAGAATGTAGTTGAAGTATCTATAGCTTGGAAATTCTTTGAATTGTGGATAGCGATTGGGCAAGAATTTTCGCAATGCACATGACTGCAGAAAATTGATGCAAAGCGAAGGGAGGGTGTACTTGAATTGAAATTAGGAATTTAAAGGGGTGTTGCCAATTAAGTTAGAAATTTATTCCACTTAAATTTTTTAATAATTTTCCATCATATTTTACATATCCCCCACAAGCTTGGCAATATAAAAATCTTTTGAGCACAATTTTGAAAAAAAGAACATTAAAGTGCAAACAAAGGAAGAGCATATCATACAATATTTACAGCAGATGAATTGCTTCATGAACATAGCCCTATAGGTTTCAGTATGCTCTGACATTTGATTCATTTACTTTCTCATACCTGAATATATAATATCATATAAAAATGTAATTTAAAAATATGATAAAATATTGCATGTCCTTTAACCCCTTCGAGCCGGGTAGCGAAAAAGCGCGCTTATCGCGGAGGCCGGCAGTGTCTTCCGTGAGCGTCTCTCCAGGGCCAGGGGCTTTTTTGCTACTAAGCCTAAATCCATGAAATTTCTGAAGTATCAACGCATTGTTTAATAATGCTCTATAGAGTATTTAAACGGCTTATGCTTTATAGATATTTTTATATATATATACTTTAATTACCTTATTTCTTGTTTAAATGCATATTTTACACATTTTTTTTTAATTACTCACCATTTTATGACTTTTAACATTATATATCTGAAAACTAAATATATTACTTAAAATTCTCTTTTCATATGAAAAATTTGAAAACAGGGATCTACACACAGTCCGACGTTACATTCCTTGAACTTGTAATAACTCATTTGCCGTTTTGGAGGATTTTTCCGGGAATGTGAACAAACGAAGCATCGTCGTCTCATTTTCTTATCAGCCTCTTCTGAACAAAGTTTTGGAAAATGTCTTTCAATTAATCTTTTAGAATCAATATCCGAATATCAAAATTTCAGAATCAATATCTGAAATATTTTGCATCATTTCTGCTATTTCATGCTCTGTTAAACATTTTCGACACTTCGACATTGCAACGGTAAAAACAGAAAGAATTCACGTCTAACAAGATATAATTATTTTCTAAAAACTGAACTGTAAATCGAAATACTCAACGCTTTAGCGCATATAAAACTTCTACTTACAATAAACAACTGCCACGTGCGAATAAAGTGCGATTTAAAGAGACGTCATAAATCACGCCATTCGGAAACATTTAGTTCCCCGTTTGTTTATATAATCAAAAACACGTGTATGTGAGTCATGCTTCTCTCATTTCGAGTAGAAGGTCTAATGTACATGTATCTGTGTTAAAGGACGTGCCATATGGACATACAGTGCCATCTTGTGGCAGAAATTATATTTTGAAAAACGTTCCAGGACGCTGGCACAAATACCTGACAGTAGGTAGTAAACGGGAAAGTGCTCTGTCACGCCTGCGTGTCAGCCGGTAGGTGAGTGTGTTCGTTGCTGGCACGTAGACGTGACAGTCGGCGCGAAGGGGTTAAATTGAATTAGAGTCCATTTTGAAAATATCTATAATAATATAAGTTTGTAAAGCTCTAAAAACTTTTTTTGTTAATAGTATAAAAATAGTCTGAATTTGGACTATTAATTTTGTTGCAGAAATGGTTCAAAATGTTCAGATTTCTTGGAATGTCATTTGAATAGAATGTCTTAAGTGTGTTTTATTCAAGTTACTTTTGAGCAATGAGAATCTGTGATTTTATTCCTGGAAATTTGTTTATGTTTGTAAAATAAAAAATAAGAGAACAAAAAATAATTAAACATAAATCTAACAAACCATTTTTTCCAAAAATTTTATTCATATTCTTAATCTAATTGTTATCATTTATTTATTTATGTGTAGTTACTTGTAATATGATTACATTTTATGCTATATATTATACAGTACAAAGTCCGAAATCTGGACGTCCAATATCTGGAATGGTCTGAAATCGGGACCTGAAAACCACCAACAACGTTTTTCTCGTAGGCTTTATGCATGCACATTTGATTCCTCCTTCCGTGCATGATAAAACATCTGGAGAGTCCTGATTCTTAATTTCATTTTGACACTAAATAAAATACCTTGTTATTGAAGAAACAATTATTTTAGCATAAATTTGTATGACCAGTAATTTGGCTCAATTGCTACGTATCTGCTTGGCATGCATCTTAAACCAAAACATTCCACATAGATACATCATTGATCTGAAGCCAACCTGGCGAATCATTAATTGTATTATACTTTCGTTTCATCACTGCATATTTATCAAAACATGACAACTTGAATAATGGCTCATGTAGCGATGCCTAAACAATTTTTTTATGTCAGTAATTGAATAATAAAGGAGTATGGTAACCTTTTATGTTGATAGTACCTTTGGCGATGGTTACAGATTTAAGTTAAATGTGCTAAAAATGTTGGCAAGGAAAAATTTACCAAAAATTTCTTTCCATATGCTAAAAATAGATTTTGTTGATGATACTCATAGACCCAAAGATTATATTTAGGGCTAATTGAATTAAGAATAACCGATTTGTTATTCACAGAGAACCAGTGATAGGGCTCATATGGCCACACCTATCACAGAATTTTGGACCCACAGAAACTGCATCAGGCGGTAAGATATCTAGTGCCGATCCTCAATAAGGCTTAAGTATACATGAAAATTTATTTATTCAGAACTCTGATAAGCCTTAAGTATGTGCAAGAAATAGACATAAGTATAATAAACTAATACAATTCAAACTTAATTGTCTCAGTGTGCGATAGAAGCAAGATAAAATTTAACGGAACAATTTGTCGTTAGTCTCCAAGCTCATGATGTGTAGCCAAATATGTATAGTGAACAATAGCTAAATTTGATGATAATAGCTGCTAATTTTAAAGGTTTTTGGATATTGCAAAACAAAGGTGAAATTTTCCAATTAACAGAATTTGTAAAGAAATGTGGAGAAGCAGCAATAAATGAAGATGATATAAAAAAGAAGTTTTTCATTGTGATGACAATGCTTCTCAATCATCAATCAATTTTATGAAAAGGATTTCTACACTGTGAAATAACATTTATAGCATAAGATTAAATTTTTTTTTTTTTTTTTTACTCTTGATGATCTCTTTTTAGATATTTGAGATAATGGTGTTTTACAGCATGTTTACTTAGATCATGCATTATGTATTTTGAATCAGATTTATGCTTCTGGGACATAGAAATGACACTTGCTTTTATTGTTTTGGCTTGTTTTAAATATTTTAAACAATTTTACATCATTAAATAGCTCTCTTTTTTTATTTATTAATTTTTTAAAATGTTACAGATTATCTTAATCTTTGATTTCAAGACATTTTATACAGTTTAAAAATTGGAAGGATATTTGATTCAGACCAGGTTAAAATAAAAATCAAAGCTTGAGTAACAAACAATTCTCGTGGAAAAAGCTGAGTAAATAACTTAAAAATAAAAATTAAGAAATATATTCATATTTTCAAGGCAGAAATATATAAGCTTTTCTTTCATAATATCTTTCAAATACATTACTTTCTTTATCCTTTGGTATATGAAGAATCTTCTCTCTCTCTTTCTTTCTTTCTTTCTTTCTTTTTTTTTTTATGTTTATTTTTTTATTATACAACTGCTTATCTTTTTAATTGTATTGTGAATTTACAGTTTAACTTTTTTAAATGTCTTGTTGATCAGCTTTTTAAAATTAGAACTATGGAACTTAAGATATTAAAAAATACACTAACGTTTGAAGTTGATTTTCTTATTTCTTCTTTTTTAAATATCCTTTACTCTTTTTTGGCAGATTAGGGATGCATGTACAGTCAAAAGCTGAAATTGGCAGACTAATAATAATACATTTCATTCTTTTTTCAATAAATAAATAAATTACAGTATTTTTACTGTCAAAATTATAAAATAACACATTTAGCATTACTTACAAATGCAACAGAGATGTACTCCTTTAAGTATAATTACCAATTAATAAATAAATATAAATGGTCTGTGAATCACTTCCTTCTGACCTGTTAAAAAAAAATTTAACCAAACTTTAGGAGATGAAGAACATACTGAGACAACCATTTTTATCACAGAATGCATGGCTGAAAATGAAACATAAAGGCACAAGAGAGCGCTTGATGATGAAATCTAAGCAAATACAAGAATAATACGAAAGATGAAAAACAACTTTAATAGAATAATTACATTAGTTTGTTAGTTCATTGCTATGTAAGATAGTTAGATAATGAAATATACATTCGTTTACATGTTTTGGAATGAAAATTTGCAAATGGTAACTTGAGAAAATAGTTCACAGTAAAATAGCCTAAATCTTAAAGGCTTCTGATCTAGGTCCCATGAGCAGGTTTTAAATTTTTTAGTATTTAACTATATGCAAGCAATATAAAAAAGTGTCATGGCATATGTATAAATCAGTACTTACAATTTTGTATGCAAATTCATTATAAAAAATATGCGTATTTAAATTTGATTTGTACATGTATTTACCTATAATGGATTATTAAATCCATGTGTCAGTTAGGGTGCTGTACTAATAATTTCCGCATACAGGTTACCATGACATAAAAAAATTTGGTATCCTATGGCCTATAATATAAATTATAATTGTGATATAATTTATGGAAGATTACATGCTTTGTCAAAAAAAAAATGTGCCATGAGTATATGCAGTAATCTTCTTACATGCCTTTTTTTTTTTTTTTTTTTTTTTTTAGTAAAAAGAAGCATGTAAAACCAGTATATAAAGTATCAAAAATAAAGGTATTTATTTTTAAATAATAAAGCTGGATAGGAATTTTGCCAATTGATATAAGTCGATAGTCGATATTTGCATAAAAAGTTTTTAGAATTGAAATTAGAATTAAGATATTTATGGTTGTATTTATATTGTATGGCTGTTCTGTTGGGATTATTTTATCTTGGGCTATTTTGACTGGTTGCATTTTCAACTTATTTAAAATTCAGAAATTACTTGGTATGTAAGTTTTATTTGCATTCAGTATGTAAATTTTTTTTTTTTTTTTACCTCATATAGTTACTTTAAGGCATTTGGAATTGGAAGATGCACGTCTAATACTATTGGTTTTATAAATGAATTATTGTTTTAGTTTGTTTTGTTTCAAATAAAAATATTTTGTTTTAATTTATCTAAGTGGTTTTTAGTTATTTTCATACTTATTTGTAATTTTCTGCTAAACTTATTGCTAAACTAATATTTACTTATTTCTTTCCATCAGCCATAGCTCTGTATCGTAGAGCTATTCAGCTAGTTCCAGATATAGAGTTTCGTATTGATGATAGTTTTGACTATGGTAAGTCAATTTTTTACATATATAGTTTATAAGAGTATATTTTCGTAATAGCAGTGCATGGAAATTTAGGCTAGATATATTTTGGTAATTATAGTAGGAAGTATATTTCAGGAAAAAAGGATATTTGGTATTTTGCATATTATTAAATTTTATATGATTATATAATAAGACTATAAAAAATTATTTGCAAAATATATAATAAATTGTCTTTCATAATATTTAAAAATATTATATAGTGTTTATGTGTAGGATATTTTACTGAAGTACTGCTGTTCTACTGAGTATTCAGATTAAAGAGCTGATATAATGATTTATTATTGTTAGGGTTTTAAAATTCAAAATTTTGTTTACATGTAAGATACTATAACTTGTTACATAGCGATTTTATACTTGTTATAATGAACATTTTCCAGAAGTATATGTAATTTTTCTGAATTTTTTTGGGTGGAATATTTAACAGGAATATATATAAATAAAGAAAAGCATACATAATATTCATTATAAAGTAAAGCATTGTAATGAATATTGTTGCATGCATAAGGGTTCATAATAGATTGAATGCACACAGAACCAATGATAGGGTGGTATCTATTTTACCCAAAAAGAAACATTTTATAGTTCTGGAACTTTCCACAAAAGTTCTCATACAGCTCTTTTCATTATATGACAGAGCACAGTTAGTAGCTAACCCTTCAAACAACAGAATGTTAACACAGTGCAAAGCACTTCTAAGGAGCGAAGTTCGCACACGTCAACTTCAAAAGTCAACTTCGAACTAAAAACTGAGAACTGATGTCCTCTGCAAAATTGTGTAATTTTCTTGAGGCCCACTGAGAAATTTTCAGTACCTTCTATTTCTCAAAATTACTAGATACATTAGGAATGGATATGGTTACAGTCACATGTAGAGATCAATTTCAGCTATGCAGTGGATGGCCCACCAATGAGTTGCTGAATACTGGTAGTTCCGTCCGAGGTTCGAATCCCATGAATGGGCTGGCTGCATGGGCATTGTGGTTTTCCCCATGTTTAACATGTGTATGAACCAATTTGCCTTAGAAAGTCCTCCACAAAGGCATCCCACCCTTTAGACAGATAGCCCTCAAGTGCTTTGCCATAGTCAAATAAACAAACTGAACCATTTATAAGGAGCCCAGCAAAACTGTCACCACGTTTGGTGATTTTGGGTGATTTTTTGCCAAATTTGGTAGCAAAAATTAGTTGCCAAAACCATCGCCAGCTTAGCAATATAGGCAATTTAATGAGATAGCCATTTATCTCAGTGTTAACCTTTTGAAAACGGGATGGCCATTATAGTGGCCATAGAGTCCTCTCTTTTTAAAGACAGGGTTGTCCACTTTAGTAGCCATGTCTTTTCCCCCCATTTTCCATGCTGAAAAGTGGGATGAAATGTCAAATTTGACATCCCTGGGGTTTTAACCACTTATCTCTTTCAAAGGTCTTTCTTTTGCGACATAGATACATCCCTCTGAGAATCCATTAAACTACACACAAGAATCTTTGTTGCAAATAGGAGGTGATTTCTTAAAGGGGGGAAAGCATTCAGTTCAAGATTCCCCGTCCTTTGGTAGCTTTTACGGGTACCAAAGCCCCGGCCTCAAAAAGTTAAATAGACATACCCCTGTAATCTTATTTTTATGTGAAGATTTTTATTTATCTTTATATAAAATCAATTTTATTTGCTGTTAAGCATGAAAAAGTTAAAAGATTTTTCAATACTTAATCATCAGTAACAAAGCAAAAGTATCAATACAGATATCAGTTTTTGGAAGATTAAATGGGATACTTGAGATAATCTCTTAATTGGAAGATTTCTGAAATTTGATTTATTTAAGACTTGAAAAATTAGGTATTAATGTAATCATATAAAAAATAAGATTTTGATGAATGGGAAAGCTTCAATAATGAAAAATGATTTATAGTTTAGAGGTAATTTTGAAAAAGATGATTTATTGTGTATATAAAAGGGCTAGTATTAAGTATAACTTTTTTTTTTTCTTTAACAGATGATTTTTCTGAAGATTCAGAAGATGAAAGGTATATTTTCATATACCGTAAATGATCATCGTGACCACTAAAATAACTTGCATTAACATTTATTGACTAAAATATTAGAAGTTATGTATTATAAATATGTGGGATGAATTTGCTTTGATTATGTGAATAAACTAGTTTTTTAATTTTGTTAAGTTATTATAAACAATTAAATTCATGTTGTTGTTGCTTTTCCTCTGTGTTCTGACGAAATCAGACAAGGTCCAAAAGACCGCTGACTTTAAGAAAGTAGAGCACAAGGAGGGAGTTGATATGAATATCCTCCCTAGAGAGGTCCAAGCAGACCAAAAATATGTTTGGCAGAAGCCTGATGTTCTCGGCACTTGGCGCATGTGCAAGATTTCTATGCCCTCCTTGAAAGAGAGGTAGACTTATGCAGAATGGAAGATAGCACCAGCAAGATGAAACTGCAGGTGTGAAAAAAGATAGAAGTCTAAAAAGCGCATTTGAGTCCGTGCAGAGTCCAGCTGGTGAATGCAGACACATCTGGTCTTGTATTATCTTGATGGAATTCAAGTCATTTTTCCTTGATAGCAGCATCAACATGGGCTAGCATCTCGCTGTACACTTTACTGGTTAGGTTTTACTTTTTTCCAGATAATCTTTGGATATAATATCATGGCAGTCCAACCAGATACAAAACATGATCTATTTGTTTGTCAAATTGTGCTTTGTGATGCTGCTGATAAGCTAACCGGGTGCAGACAAACCCCCTTTTCACCCCGTAATCCACTCTTCATCACACGTGATGATCTGGTCCAGAATTTTGTCTTTTTATTGATATTCAAGCAGATTAGTGCAGGCTCAAACGCATCTGGCCTTATCTACTTGAGCCAGCTCATGTTGCACCAAGCTACTGAACTTGTATGTCGACTTTACGCAATGCAAAGCGGGACCAATGGACATGACACGAATGTCTAACTCCTTAGCAAGCTCTCAAGTGGTTGCATACTGATCTTCTTCCACAAGTTCTCGTTGGTGGGCTTCATCAACATCAGTAGGCCGGCCAGAGTGCTTTTCTTCTTTAATGTCATAGTCCTTGTTTTTGAATTTTCGATACCAAACCTTCACAGTGTCTTGTGATACAACATTAGTACCTAAAGCTGTAGTCATAGTAACATTTTGTAGGTGACTTTTTGGCAACAGAACTGGAAGTAAATGATGGTTCTAATCTGGTAGCATGATAGTTAGTTCCATTTCAGACATCTTGTACTTAATGATATTTTTTTACAAACTTCACAACACACTGTTCTAAAGCAAGTCTCTTTCTTTCAAATGCTAAAAATCGTTTAACAAAATATTAAACATGCCAACAGGAACAGTTTGTGCAGACGATATTTACAGTGGTGGGGAAACTTTTGTTAAAATCTGATATATGAGTTGAAATAGCATTTCAAATAACGATTATTGGAAGTGTTAGGGCAAGAAGAATCTGCATAATATTCGTAAATTTTAAGTAACAAGAATCAATGAAATATTTGTGAATTTGTAGATTATAGCAACATGAATCAGCACAATATTCTTAAATTTGCAGATTAATAAAAATCAGCATAATATTTGTAAATTTGCATAAATTTATGATTATTACTCCGATTCTTGTTGCTTTAATACCTCCGATAATATGAAGGTATTAATCATGTTTTTTCCCTTGTAATATTGAAAACCTCCAACTGTAATATCAAAACTTGATGTAAATCATTTGAAAGATGAACAATGAGTAAAAAATAGTTTCAGAATTCTGAGTAAAGTATTGAAATTGAAATAATCTAATCTTTTATATTGCAATTTCTTTTAAGAATCTAAAATTAAAGAAAGTGTTTTAAATTGAGGATATAAGAAAAGAAAATGGAAAGTGTAAAACATAACTTAAATTTTCAAGATTTGAATTTGGAAAGAGGAGTGAAATTTACTCCCAATAATTTTATGACCATTCTGTGACATTAAATTTAATTTTTAATCCAATATGTCATTTTTAGGTTCAAGTTATCATGGAATTAGAATTAGAATCAGTACTAGAATTTTTCCTAATGTAAGGAATTTAAAATTTGCATTTTTTAGGAAAATTTTTTTAGTGATTGTTTGCAAAATAATGATGACTAATAACTTCACAGTATTAAAATGAAAAATGGATATCTGTACTAAAATTCTTACTGAATGTCGAATATCTGAGTTTATTAAAAATTCATAAACCATTCTAAAAAGGAAATGTTAATATAATTATACAATCAATAAAGAAAATTGATTTGGGAAAAGTTGATTTCTGTGGTTAGAACTCATAAAATTAAGATCACTGATAAAGATGGAATACTACACCGGCTACTTTTCCAACTTTTATTAAATGTGAGCAATTTATTAAACAAGCTTTAGTAAATGTAAATTAGTGACACAGATTCATATCGTATAAGTGTTTTACAATGATGAATAAATGTTATGCGTATTATTTATATAATTCTGTTTAAAAAACTAAGTAAAGCCTTCAATTATAGTAATTATCAGATTTGTAGGATATATTATCTTAATATTAAGATATTTTTGAAGGAAATGAAAATACTTACTAAGTCAGCAAACTTTCATTCTTAATAAACATTGATCAATTTATCTGTTGCATTTCCCCCTGGGTTTTTATTAGTTTTAATAAAATTTTGCTATTTAGTGGTTATTATGTATGTTTTGCTATTCTGTTTGTAAAATTAACATTTTAAATGCTTTAAAAATGTGCTTTTATTTTGTAGTACCTTAGATGAGAATTCATCAGAAAATGATGATGATGAAATGGACAATCTTATAAATAGATTTCAAAAGTTGGCAGCAAAAGCTGGAACCTCTGTAATCTGTCAGCCAAAACAAGAGCAAAAGGTAATTTTTCATTTTGATTTTCTGAATATCATTGAATTTTCTTTTAAATTAATTTTATTTAAAAAATGTTAGACCATTTAAAAATATTTTTGTAAAATTAAATACAAAACGCTTAGCAAAATTAAACTACAGAATTATTTTTTATTCACCTGAACAACTACCTACTTTTAAGTTAATCGAAATAAAAGAATGAAATCAGTTTTTAATAATAGCATAGATTTTTTTTAATAATATCATAGATTTTTCTTAATAACATTAAACATTCACTTTTTTGTTCCACCAGTGGCTATGGGAGTTCAAACTGGGTTCAGTCTCAGGCAAATGGGGTGGCTGGCAGGTTAACTTTTGTGGTTTTTCTCATGTGTAACATGAATATGAGTCATTTTCCCTTGGAAGGCCCTCCACGGAGGCATCCCCTTCTTTTAGGCAAATCTCCTTTGTGTGTTGAGCCATATCTGATTATTCTAACCTAAATCTAAACACAAACTAAAATCAAAGTTATGCTACCCACTACAAGAAAAAATCTCTTATGTGGAATGGGAATTTAAAGCCTTCAGTTTATTCTGTTTTTAAAAGAAGCATTTATGATTAAGTAGGAAATCTCAGAATAATGCTTTTTTTGGGGGGTATCTATATATATTATGTAAATGAACTGAAAAGAAACATATAAATTAAGCATCTTAATTTTATTATATTTCAAAAGAAGAAAAAGTAATTCAGGTGAGTTTGGCAGTAATTCAGATCTGAAAGACTAAACTGCAATTTTTTATTAACTGCAGATAAAATAATTTGATAACTGAGATATATTGGTAATGTTCATTATTTTGTAACTACACGTCTCAAAAGTGAAATTGCAACACCGAGGAAAATGCTTATTCTTCATGCAAATTGCAGGATCGAGTTGTGAGATGGATATGCAAATGATTAAAAAAACAGACATATAAAGTTATTATAAACCAATTTATTCAGTATCTAATGTGCCCACCTCGGGCAGCAATACAGGCCACTATCCGGCGAGGTATTCTATCAATGAGTTCATTGATGATTGCCTGAGGCAGCCTTTGCCAAGCCACATCCACTGATGTACGCAGATTATTCAGGGTTTGCGGGCGTGGTCCTCGATTAATATGACGTCTAGTGACATCCCACAGGTGTTCAATGGGATTCAGATCTGGAGAGGCTGCTGGCCAGGGTAGGATGTGAAATCCAGTCAGGCTGTTAAGAGTATGCAATGCGACATGCAGCTTTGCATTGTCTTGCTGGAATACTGTGTTGGGTGCACCCTGCAACCAGGGCCAAACAACAGGCTCCACAACTTGCATGAAGTAGAGGTCCACTGTCAAACTGCCTTAAATGTGTACCAGGGGCGTCTTCTGATCAGACATTATGCCATCCCAAACCATAATGCCTGGTTCAGGACCAGTGTGATGCTCGGTGCAAATGGGTTGTTTTGTAGCCTTCTCCAGGTCGCTGCCATATTTGTCGACAGCCATCATTCCTCCACAGACAGAAACGAGACTCATCAGTGAACAAAACCTAATACAATTTGATGGTCCATGTACTATGACACCACACCAGACATCTAATCTTTTGTTCAGCAGTCAGTGGTCCCCCTGTAGCTGGTATCTGTGATTGTAAGTGTACTTTATGCAATCTGTGGCATATAGTTTGGGTGGACACAGATCCACCTGCTCCTGGAGGCAATCGGTTTCAGATGTCAGGCGACATGGAAAAAGGGTCTCCAATAGTTGACCACCGAATACGTCGGTCTGTGAGCACCACTTCCTCTTCAATGAGCATATACACCTTCCTGGAATCCATCGTCTGGCACAATGTTAGATGGCATTAACATTGTGCCCAACACGAGTGGCTATCTTGCGCAGCGACAAACCATGTTCATGGAGTTCGATAATATGGTCACGTTCCTTGGTCATTAACTGATGGTGTTGAGCCGATTGAGCTCACCAACGTCTCGAAGGCATTTTCTATGTTCTTCTCCAATGATCCATAAACCCTCAAATGCTGTTTATGGAAAGGGAAAGTGGCTGAACTTTATAGCCTGCATATGCATACCACGTGATCCAATGTGTGTGCAACTTTTATCATATGCATATCCAACTCACAACTCTCACTTCTGCAATTTGCATGGCGCTACATGCATTCTTTCTTGGTGTTGCAATTTCACTTTCAAGAAGTGTAAATAAAACTGAGTGATAACCAAGCTTATATGGTTAGATTTTGAATATTTATTATTTTAAATGAAAAATATTTTTGAAGAGTCAAGTAAGTAATAAAAGGGGACAATCTATTTAACAAAAGCTCTTAAATAATTAAATTCTTGAGTATAGTTTGATTGCTGAACAATTGTAGCTGCAATAATAAAACTTCTTTTAAAGTGGTATCTTTTCCTACCGTTTTAATCTTTGCTTTTTGACTAATTCAGTGTTTAATTTTGATTTTATATTTTTTCTTGACAGATAATACTAATGTGTGGCAGTGTGAAATATTTATCAAAGTAAATTTTTTTATTAAGTATTTATTACATTTTTATATAACACATAATTTCAATATTAGTTTGGTAGTAGGTGGATCATGAGAATGTTTTTTAAAGAATTAAACTAAGAAATCCAATTATTTTATAAAGGAAAATAATGAGCATTGCATGATCTTAAACTTGCAAGGCTCATTTTTTATTTGTATTGATAAAAGGAACATCAAAGTTAGTGCTATCTTTTAACTTGCATATTATCCTAATGACCATAAAGCTGTTGCCAAGCAGCACGATTTAGGACCAGTTATTGGTAAGCATGTTGTAACAATGGACTCTTAACATCCATCTGCACTTTCATGTGATCTTAACTCCAATTGATTCTCGATACCCAACATTTTGTTTTTTTGAACAAGAATATAAAGAATATAAACTGTTTATTGCTGCCTTTTTTCTCACATTTTTTGGGGGGGGGGATTGAAATTTGGCACCTGCCTTCTGCAGAATCGGAAGCAGGTGATATTTTCAAAGTTAAGGGATCCTACAAATAATAAAAGTCTCTGTTATTGGACACGATTTGGTCAGCTGAATTTGGACAACAAAACAGTAATAGATTAGGACAATTACTGGCATGAAGTTTTAACTTCCAAAAAAGTTCCAAAAAAGTTTCTGTTAAAATTGAAGCTTTTTTACAAAATAAAGAAAGAAAGCTGGTTGCATTCTGATTATTTATTAGATAAGAATGCATGAGCTGTTTTAGAATTCCACAGAAATGATTGATGCAGCTTTAGCAGGATCTCTGCCAATTTTCATGGTTTGATGGTAGTCAACTTTCACGGTCGACGGAATAATACATAAGAGTACTCTTTTGTGTCTTTGTGTGTTTCTTCAGCACCAGGTATCATCAGTTTGGTTTAGCCTCTGTACTGGTGATAATTGTTTTTATGAGCATAATTTGCATAATCATGTTTTTCATTTAATTATTCTTCCCCAGCAACAGATTTTTACAATTTGAAATTTGCCAAGAGATAAAGAAGTAGCTATCCATTTTCGTCAAGAAAGAAATATGCCTTGCAAAAAAAGACTCTGCCGTATTCATTTATGCCAGGTAGACATGACTAGTTGGATCACACAATTTCTTTCGTTACTTTGCAGTTTTGTTTATTTACAGCGTATTCTGAGTTTGCATTGTCCTGTAGTATAATAATATATATAAAAAGGAGACATTCAGTTTTAAATTATTTAAAATTGATTTTCCTTATAATGCTAGATTGGTGTTTCGTCATTGCATTGTTATTTATTATTTTTACAGATGAGTCATATGTCTGTTCTCCCACCTGAAATATTTCATTATATTTTGAAGTGGGTTGTGAGTCAAGATCTTGATGTGCTGTCTTTAGAAAGAGTGTCAAAGGTATGACATAAGTTTTAGAGTCATGTTTTTACTGTTTTTAATTATTTCTGTTAGTATAATAATTGTATCTTTCTGAATTATTTTTACTGTTTTAATATGTTAAGGGAACCTGGAATCTTTAAAATGACTTTTTCTTGTTTAAAAACTTTAATTTATTTTTTCATTTTCAACTAATATTAAATGGTTTTATTAAACAAAATGATTTTAAGCTGGATTTTTTTAAAAAGTGTTATCTGTCATCTGCAATTTTCAGTGTTTTAATGCCAATTTTTTATTGTGTGTTAGAATGTTCTTCATAACTTAAAGGATTCATTTTACAATTAATGAATCAGTTTCGGAGAAAAAATAAAAAGCATATTTTTGGTTAAAAACTTTAAAGAAATATATAATTTCAATTGCATTTTCATTTTCAGTTGTTTTTCTTGTCAGCATTTTGCAAAACTCATCCTTCTTTCTATTAAGTATGTAATAATAAAGGGTACTTGCATATTAATGCAACCACCTTGGCACAGTTTGCTGACTTTTTTACTGATGAAAAGGTAAAAGTTACTTATTGATGCAAGTTGGTGATTTTCTCGACTTTTTAAAAAAGATTGCGAATTTACGTCGGCAGACATTATCAACGAGTGAAAAGAAAATGTACTTTAACAATTTAAAGGTTACGATTGGGTGCCCTTTGTTTTTTGGCGATTCTTTCTTGACGCCAAGATTGGTGCCAGGAAGGCACAATTTCAAGATGGCCACTACACAAAACCAAAATAAGATGTCAAAGAATTGTACAAACTCTGTGTCCATGTACACATCGATCTGTTTTTACTTAAAAAATCATCTTAGAATTACACAAACTAGGCATTATGCACTGCCTTAAATTTGTCCATGTACACATCAATCTATTTTCATTTAAATAAAATCAGGAAGCTACATCAAAGTTAAAACTATCATGGTAACCAGAAGTGAAGTTTCATCACCAAAATTAAAAAAAAAAAAAAATCGTCGCTAATTGAAGGGGCACCCAATTCTACTCTAGAGCCAATTTAAACTATAAATTTTATTTATTAAATAACGATTTTGTGATAAATTAAAAAGGTAATATTCGTATGAGAAAGTCTCTTCTCGACTGCTGCTGTTATTTACCCCATACACATTGAAAATTTGCATATGAAAAGGTTTCTCCTTCTTGACCTCAATGCTCCTAATCCTTTCATTTGTTAGGGCATTTTCTTCATCAAGCTTTACTGTCCACTTGATATCTCTTTTTGTGTGTGTGTGATTTTCACGTACTAAATATGGTTTACAATCCTATGTTCTGTGGTAACGAGTTCTTGATACTCACCATTATCCCTCTGAATTGTTGGGCAAATTTGGAGGCACCCTGTATATATATATGCTTTCTAATTCAGTTATTTATAGAGTTTAAAATGTCTGTTTCCTCATGTTTCCTGATTGATTGTGCATGATTTTAATAGATTTTATTTTTGCATTTTCTTTTATTACTTTCTAATATACAATGTAAAATAAATTGAAAAATAATATATTTAAAATTTATCCCCTATTCAATTTTGAATACATGTATGAAAAATCTAACAAGAACATTAGCGCTCTTCCTAAATCCCCAGAAATTAACCATATCCACTAGATGAGTGCAAAAAGTAAAGACAAATATATTTTACATAGTCGTCAGGGTATTGATATATCGAAAAATGTAAAAAGAAAAGCCTTGTTTCTGAATTAATAAATACACAAATATACAAAATTAATCTTGAATCAGTTCTGTGTAAATTAAATCAATATCTGTTCATTAATCCAGTCACTACTGGCTGGAATAAAAAAGGCCTTGCTCAAAATTAAATGAATTAAAACAGTTAAACAGTTTACCCCAAATAAAAGTGAATCAAAAAGCAAAAATTACAATATAAGCAAAAATTTCAAATTTCTATTAAAAAAAAAAATTCTTAACCCTTTGTTGCATCATGTCCACTCTAGTAGACAAAAGTTTAAATTTGTTTATTCTGCTATAAATGCCTTAACAGATTCCATTCCTGTGTTTATTTATTCTATATTATTAGAACTTTCAACTGTCAATCATAGATGGCTGTATAGCATCAGTAAGTAAAGCATTGCTATTTGGAAAATGGCTGCTACTTCTGTTTCCAAGTTAGTACAATTTCTCATAGTAAACATTATATAATATTGCTTACATTTTCTTACATTTTTTATTCGTAATTAGTAATTTTAGACATTTTATTTTAAATGTCATTTTGAGAAAATTGTGCAGTGGGTAGATAAAGATCTACCGAAAAGAGTGAATTGAAATCCAAATGTACTGCTTATCAAGCCAAAACACCACTGGAAATGTTTATGTTTGGCTAGGAATTTCTAGAACATTTGCCATTTGAATCCAATAGGTACAGGTTACAAAATCGTAGCAAAATGAATTCAATCACAATCGACGAAATGAAGGTATTTTGTGGAATCTGTATGTACATGTCAGTTGTGGATTTACCATTTAGAAGATGGTAATGATCACTGCAAACAAGGCAGGAAATGATTTCAAATGCAATGACCATAAATCATTGGGAAGAGATTCGTATGTACACTTAGTCACAAAAGTAAGTATGCAAGTCATAGCTTAAGTGAAAAAAGCTCTAGTTCTCAAATAAATATTAGAAAAATATTATTTTGGAGAGTGTTGTTTATAGCTTCTGATTCAAGTCATAAAGTAATGAAAAATAAACCAAATCTTATATTTTAAAAACTTTTAAGAGTAATTTTGTTAACTACCAGTAGAAATGTAAATCACAAAAGTATATGTGCACTGTGAATTTTTTACTTTTAAATAGGCTGAATGAAACTTCTCGAGTCATTTTTTGTATTTCAGGGATAAGAAGTTCTGCTACAAAGCTTGTAAGTTTGAGCTTTAAGTACATCAACAATTCACCAATGACTCCACGTGGTAAAGAATTATCAAAAGATCTAAAAGATGTAATAACAAAGCTCTATAAGGAAAACAAGTCCCAAAGACAAATCGCTAAAATCATAGGCAAAAGTCCTACAACAGTGCAAAAAATCATTGAAAAGTTCCAGGCTGAGGGAAATACTCTAAACAAGCCAAGAACAGGACTACCGCCCATTTTGATGGATCGAGAAAGGCGAATTATTGTTGGAAATGTGAAAAAAAAAATCCGGCGATTAGCGCACCAAAATTGACAACTGATGTTAAAAACAATTTTTCGAAGTCATGCAATCCTGAAACAATTCGCCGTGTGTTACGGAAGGCAGGATACCATGGTCGAAATATGCAAAGAAAACCATTTGTTAGCAAAGTGAATCGCAAAAAGAGAATAGATTTTGCAAAAGAAAATGTAAAGCAGGATACAAATTTTTGGAATTCCGTGATTTTTTCGGATGAAAGTAAATTCAACATCTACGGGTCAGATGGACACCAAAAAGTTTGGAGGAAAGCAAATGCAGCTCTAGAACCAAAGAACATGAGAGGAACTGTAAAACACGGTGGTGGTTCGATTATGGTTTGGGGTTGCATGGCAGCAACTGGAGTAGGAAATTTATTTATAATCGACGGAATAATGAATCAATATAGCTATTTGAATATTTTGAATAATCTAAGCCAAAGTGCTTCTAAATTGGGACTCGATAGATCCTTCACTTTCCAACAAGATAATTATCCCAAACATACTGCTCGGATTGTTTGGGAATGGCTGCTATATCACGTGTCGAAAACAGCTAAAAACTCCACCGCAGTCACCTGATCTTAATCCCATTGAAAACTTGTGGGATTATCTCGATTGCCAATTTAGAAAGCAAGAGATCAAAACTAAGAATGATCTAAAAAAAGCCCTTTCGGAGGAGTGGTAGAAAATACCATCTTCTGTCACTCAAAATTTAGTAAAATCAATGCCATCTAGATTGAGAGGTGTTATAAAGGCCAAAGGCTATCCAACAAATTACTAATTTTTTTGAAAAATTGTAAAATTTGCAATATTAATGTCTTTGTTTTTGTATACTTACTTTTATGATGTAAAATTACATCCTATTTTAAGTTAAGCTCATCTTGCTAATTAAATATTTGTATTTTTTAACTACTTTTCATTTTGTTATTAAGCTCGATTTTGCTGTAGTCGAAATAAATCGTTAATTTGAAAACTCTAATATTGTTGGTCTAATATTGTTTTCATAGGACATCATCATATACACTCTGCATACTTACTTTTGTGACTATGTATATGCATGCTGTTCACTGTAGTGAACAAACTGTAGCAATTATTTAAAACGAAATGTGAATAATTTTATTATTATTATTATTATTACTAAGGTTATTTGAAGTAGAAAAAATACAAACATTTTCGTTTAACTTCTCTAGATTATTTGTATGCAACAGAGGGTTAATGTGGAATGTAAATAAATAAATATAGTATCCTGAATTTTGCAAATAGTTTAATCAATATCATAAAGTAATCAATAGGTCTGAAGTCTTGTACTGTGAACAATAAACATGGTAAATGTTGTAAAACAAAAGTTTTTAAATAAATTTTAAAATCTTACAAATGAATACAAATTTTGTATGTAAATTAAGAAAGCTTATTAATAATATCATGGAAAATACTTGAAATTGAAGTATTTTGTAGATACTAAACAAGTAAAAAAATTTTTAATGGCAGTTATTAAGAAACAAATGGAATTAAAACAGTTTTAGTTAGAAATTATATGGTGAAAATAATTTTTACCTTATTACTGTAATTATATTGTAATTAAATTATATTAAATGCTGAAATTATAGCCTTCCAAAGTATAACAAATATGCAAAAAAGTGTTGAGAACCAGTAAAAAATATAATTAGAGCTTAAGTAAAAGTGAAGTAGCCTAAGCCAAATGGCCGAAATATCTGCACTCACAAAAACACATACACACACACACATATATATATTACTTTATCTGTTCTATTGATGGAATTTTGTTTCAGGTATGTCGTGGCTTCTACATCTGTGCTAGAGATCCTGAAATATGGAGATTGATTTGCCTTAGGTAAAATAATATATTTTTTTAACTAAAAAAATTATTTTAATTTATTTAAAATTTTTAATTTAGTTATTTATAATTTAGTTATTTTAATTTAGTTATTTAGTATTTTAGAATGTTATTCATGTCAGTTTTTGAATAACATGTATATTTTATGCATGAATATAATGATAAACATTTTCAAAGGTGCTGGTTAAAATTTTAAAAGTAATTAATAACTGAATGAAAAAAAAATCAATTAGTCGATATTAACAAATGAAAAATCGGTTTTGGTCATCATGATTGGTTTCTTTCTAAAAGAAATTTTGAAAAATACACGTTGGTCACATCTTAATTTAAGCATATGAAATTTGAAAGTACTTGTAATTTTTCTGTTAGTTCAAAACTGAAATTTTTGCTGTTTATTTTTGCATTTGTCCTGTTCAAAATATAGAAGAAATTCATAGATATGAATACAGAAGTTCATGAGAAGATCTTTTTTTTTTTTTTTTTTTTTTTTTTTTTTTTTTTTTTTTTTTGTTGTTGTTGTTGTGGTAGTAAATTGTGTACCTACTTGTGAAATTGAAGTTTGAACTTCTTTGTATGACAGAATTGCAGTCTGCCTATTTTAGGACGAAGGATTGTACAGATTAAAGAATTTTGTGGACTATAAATCATGTTTTTTTCTAGCTTCATTTGCATTTTTCCTGTTTTGATTTTTATATTAAACTTTGATTGTTTGTGCATTAAATAGCCAACCAAAAATATACCCACACTTTAAGAATTATTTACACCAGATTTATTGAATACAAAATCAGCATGATTTTTAAATGTAAAGAAAGAATGAAATTTGTATGTAAAGAAAATAATTCCACCAGAGCTGTTCTGATTTTTATATTAAATTTGGATTGTTTGTGCATTAAATAGCTAACCAAAATATACCCATATTTTAAGAATTATTTACACCAGATTTAGTGAATACAAAATCAGTATAATTTTTAAATGTAAAGAAAGACTGAAATTTGTATGTAAAGAAAATAATTCCAGCAGAAACATGAAAAATGTATAAATGAGAGGGAAATATTTTGGGGAAATAAAGAACTTTTTTTGTAAAAATGTAACCAAATATTTTGCACAAAATAAAATCGATATATCCATTTGTGAAATTACTCTCCAAGTAATTTTTAAACAAAAGAAAAAACTGTTACTGTTGCATTACTCTGCTAAAACACTTAAAATTATAGTGTTTACAGAAATGCTTGAAGTAAGATTTTGCCTACTATTACCCTATGCTGATGGTCCCATTATATTCCATGCATGTGCAAGTGAACTAATAACATTATTGCCAGTTTAAAAGAATGCTAGAATTGAAATTTTTGACTTATTAATCTTCTTGAGCCCATGTTTGCTATGTTTATCATTTTTAATGCTGAAAAAAATCTGCACAAGTGCTATTTTTAATAAACTATCCCTGTTTGCTCCTAATATAAACTAGCCTGTTATTTGCATGTATGCAAACAAACCAAATACTAATTGCATAAACTCAAAATTAATTTTAAAAACAGGAAAATATCTGAAAGAGAATCGTGATCCATGTTTACTATTAGCAGTTACTATTGTTACTATCACTTACAGAAAGCACTGATGCATGTGCAGGAAATTCTGTATAGCTCCATTAATAAAATAAACATTTTCAATCAAAGTAGGTTATGAATGTAATGCATTTTTATTAGATAACTTATGAGAAAAAAAAGTCATGCTGAATTTTCTGAAAACCAAAATTTTGTTTGATTATATCCAAAAATGAACCTAAATTACGGGCATTCACAGATTAAGTGGTCACATATTATTGGAATTGTAAGAGTGTAGCTCTTGAAACTGACTGACTTTTGAGATTATATAGGGATCTTTGAAAGACTTGTCAGAGGATTAAAGTGAATAATGCTTGAAATACACGAGGCTGGTTAATTAGCCAAGTTGCTTTTGCAGTCGGTTATATCAAAGGATACAAACTGACTGTTTGTTAGTGCTGAACATAAATTACGGGCATTCACAGATTAAGTGGTCACAGATTATTGGAATTGTATTGTGCTGTGTCTGAAGTAAGAGTGTAGCTCTTGAAACTGACAGACTTTTGAGATTATATAGGGATCTTTGAAAGACTTGTCAGTGGATTAAAGTGAATGCTTGAAATACATGAGGCTGGTTAATTAGCCAAGTTGCTTTTGCAGTCAGTTATATCAAAGGATACAAACTGACTGTTTGTTAGTGCTATGTCAGTATTGTAGATAAAAACATATGCTAGTCAGAATTGATAAATAAGGTTTACTGTATGGAATATTCATCCTTCTTTTTGGAAGATTCAAATAACAGAATTTTTGTGTTTGTTGACATATTTTCCTAAAATGTAAAGCATTGTACAGTATGAATTAAAAGCTCCAAGGCATGATGAGGTAGACAGTGGCATTCTGTAAGCCATAAACAGCACACATCTAATGTTACTGTTTGCTTACATAACAGTGTGTTGGCACAATGGGCATTTCCTAGCTAGCATGAAACTTGCTGAGATGGCACTCTTCTTAAAAGCAAATGAATACTCTAATGTTGTGGCTGCTTATTGGCCTATTTGCCTCGTGCCTGCCTTAGTACTAGAGGGAGTTGTTCTACAAAGATTGAAACACTATATTCTTTCTGGACAAAATATAAGTGAAAAACAGTATGGTTTCATTCCTGGCAGATCAGTGGTTTACGCACTGCAACACATCTGAAAAATGGTAATAAATAACAGGATAAATATTCAGTGCAGTCTCTTCTCGGTAGACATACAGGAGGGCCTTTGATTTATTGTCATGGCCCAACATACTGAAGAAATTACAGGACATGGGTTGCTCAAAGATCCTCTTGATCTAGTTCATAGTTAATTTAACGACCCCCGCATGCAAGCCACAATGGACGCAGGTTTGAACTGACGTCCTATCAATAGAAGCTGTCCTCAAGGATCTTGTCTGGGTCTGCAGCTATGGAATCTAATCGCTGCTGACACAGCGCTGAATCTTACATGGAAATATTAGTGTATGTCGATGACTTTTTACTAGTTATTAACCCCTTAACAATCGGATAACTTTCAAGAAAATGGTCATAAAAGTGCTTATTTTTTATTGAAGAAAATTGTGTAGAAATAAATGAATGTACAATATATGCATTCATTTTTAATTTCTGGATTATTTTTTAGCTTGAAATTTTTAAAATATTATTTTTGAGAAAAAGCCAACGTTCAGGTTTATTTTGACTGAATGTTGGTTTTCCAGTAAGCCAGGAAAATTTCAAAAATATGTGTTTTAAACATTAAAAGAAAATTTTATTAAACTTACGTATAATATAAACAAGGCCAACGTCACAATCTGGACAGTAGTACTGAGTTTCCTTCCTACATCTCTTATTGTTTTCATCTCTTCTGGAACAACACACTTTTCATTCTCTTGATGGTTGACGTTTCTTATCAGTTGGGGGTATCCGTCTAATAAAATGTCTTTCAATCAAACGGTTTGGATTATCCTCCAAGCTTGGCTGGCTTTTTTTTTTTAGATGGTATATAAGTTTATCTACTAAAGATAAACGAAACACCAAATGGGATTTTTTTCCCGCCCTGTTTTTTGTAAATAAAATACAAGTTCAAAATAGTTTGGTCTAACAAATGAAAAAATATTTTCTTATAATATTTCTTTCCTCTTTTTCGAGCAATAGAGTAATCTCCAAGGTACTGGTCTACAATAGCTACTGCTCCCATATTTTTATTGTAATCTGTGACAATTGCAGGTTTTTTGACAACTTTGTTATGACACTGCACATCTACCATGTCATTTGTGTGAACTGTAGATAACATGGTAACATCTTCTTTATCTTTCCACTTCATGGCAAGAACTTTACTTCGACGAAAAGCAATTCTCTTTTTTACTAATTCTTGAGGCATTTCTTTTCGGTTTAGTTTTACAGTTCTATAAGTGTCTGTTTGAGATTTTAAAAGCATGTCTGCCTATTCTGGTGAGGTATAAAAATTGTTATCAGACAGTATCCTTGTTTTAGCAGAGGCTTGATAAGTGACATCACAACTTGAATTGATTGGGGCAGATCTTTATATTTTGCATCAAAAAACGTACCTTTTCCAGTATATATAATTTGTGACCATATATACCCTGAACGTGATTCACATAACAAATCCGATTTTACTCCAAAACGGGATCTCTTTTTCGGCATATATTGTCGCCATCCTAAATGACCTTTGAAAAGCATGAGGGTTTCATCAATTACAATATCATGTCCATGAGTTACAGCTCTTTGAAACAATTCATTCAGGCCAGATTAACCTGTAACACTGGCCAGATTTTATGTAGCTTGGGATTTGGATGTGTGTGACAATTAAAAGCTTCATTATCTACAAAATGCAGAAACTTGTGTATTTTGTAAAATCTATTACAAGGCATTATGCTTCTGAAAAAAGGTGTTGAAATTGAATGTTTTTTCCTCCAATTCATTTCTGAATTTTTTTTTTCTTTTTCTTTTTCTTTTTTTTTTTTTTTTTACAATGCCTTGCAAAATAACAATACTGAGAAATTTAAGAATTTCTTCCAGTGGGACAGGTATCCAAGGTTTTCTATTTTTGGATAGGTGGAATCCTGGAGAATTTTGGCATTGTTTGGCATATCTATTTTGTTTCCGAAACAATGAGATCCCCTAAATTGTCTTTCACAAAATACTTAAAATATTGTAAGATGCCAGAATTGGAATAAAAATTTATATTTAGCTTTGGTGCTCCCCAAAATTTAAAACGTGGGGTGCATGATCTGCTGAAGTAGACAAAATTTTAGTCCATGCTCATCCAGGCAACAGTACAGATCCATCATCACTGCTCTCAGATTCACTAACCAAACTTTCATAAAAATCAGTTACTTCAGAATCACTTTCAGATCCATTTACACTAAAATCAGAATCCAATTCACTATCTGACTCTGACTCCATAAGGTACAGAATAAAAATTTAAGTATATTTTATCACAGAACAGAAACCACTTGCATTCACAGTGAGACTAAATGAGTGACTGAGCTAATGATAAAATTACAAAGCACAGCATAAATACAGGTTTAATTAGTGCTGACATCTAGTTTAAAATAAACTAAATATCTCTAATTGCATAAAATATTATCCTGGTACTACAATCTGGTGTGTACAATGAGAAATAAAAATTTTTCCAGGCAAAAGAAATGAATAGGTTTTAATCCTTTTAGCACATTACTTTTGAACTCTTCAGCCCGGAAAAATCACGGGCACGAGAATTAGAGGGCGAAATCTCACCCCGTCATTTTGATGGGAGCGAGAAGGAAGGGGTTAAAGGGCATAGCTGTAAACGCACGTGAGTTCAAGAGGCAATGGACAAGATGACCAAATGGGCCAACAACCATAAACTTATTATTGTCAATTCAAAAAACCAAGTATGCTTATCTGCCCAGGTAAGTGCTATCGATGAGCATTGTGCATCAGCCTTCATGGTAAAAATATTAAAATAGATTGAAACATAAGATACCTTGTGGTTATAATTGATAACACACTTACTTGTATCGCCCATTTCAAGGGGTCTGATTTCGACTTCACAGGTTATTTCATTCTATGCTTTGGAGAGCAGCACCAATCTGGGGAGTTTCTTCAAGGATACTTAGAATGTACTACTTTATGGGCCCTTCATGTGAGGCATAACTGTCACTATTAAAATCAAGAATCTGCTATGTTCAACACAAAGACCTTTCCTTCAAAGTATTTGCTGTGGGTATAAACATCTCTTATTAATACATTGAATGTGATTTCAGGACTGCCGCTTTTGCATCTTTTAGTTTAGCATGAGAGTGCAATAGTTTGTGTACTTCAACTCAAAGAGACAACAAATTTGTGGGATAGAACTTATGTATATTCTGACTATGAGCAAAGTATTTCTGAGCCGCCTTGTCACATTGCTGAATTCAGTATTTCAATTAACTGTAAGTCGCCAGCGTCATTCAAAGCCACTGTTGTCTACACTAATGGGTCAAAAGGAGAATGTTGCTCTGGCAGTGGATATTGTATAATACATAATCAGATTTAAAGACCTGGGAAAGAAAGCTCAAGGAGCAAAACTCAGTTTTTAAGTTTGAGTGAGTTGCATTAAGTTCTGTATTACTCTGTGCATTGGCTGATAACTATTCCAATGTTTATATAGACTCTGCCTCTAGCCTTCGGGCAATCCAAAGCACATATCATGAAAATCCACTTGTCAGGCCCATACAAAAACTCTTAATAAATACACCAGACAACCGTACATCCAAACTCCAGTGGGTATTTGTCCACATAGGAATACTGGGTAATGAAATTGCTGGAGCAACAACCAGGAGAGCAGCGACTGAGCCCCATGTATGCACACTTGATGTGCCTTTTCCTGGATCATTCATAAAAGCTAAGCTTGATAAAGAATTATTGAAGCGTGAGAACATCTGTGGGAAACAGAGGCCCACGAAGAGAACTGCTGGCCGAAGAGTCTATAGGTTTCTTTACAAAGTAGGTCAGCTTCTGAGAAGTTGCTTGCTTCACTTTACTCAGTTTCTAACATGGCATAGGTCTTTTGTGACTTACCTGCATCACTTTAGATGACGTGAAAATGACCAGTGCTCATGCAGAGTGGCAGAAGATCCAGATCACTATATGTTCTTTTGCAAAGGGAATGCAGAACACCATCTTAGACAGCTAGCAGAAGGGCAGGTCTGTGCATGGGCTTACTGCTTTAAAAGTTACTTTAAAAAATCACTGTGCTTTGAAATGCATGTACGATAGAATCGATATCACGCATAATATCTCAAAGAGGCTGGGGTAACTTTCAGCTGCCATCCTTATCACCAGTAGAGAACCCTTATACATTTTGTACTTGCATTTAATATATCTTATTTAAGTTAACATTTTCAATTCTGTCCTGTTTATTTTTATTTGCTTTTGTCTTATTTCTTTTTTATGAGTTTAAATTTTTTTTTTTTTTTTTTAGTTTAATATGTGTATATATACAGTCGAATCCGGTTAATTGGACCAGTGGATAATTGGACCAGCCGCTTTTTTGGACGAAAACTTAAAGAACCAAAACAAATCCTATGTACATAAGCCTAATATTATTTGCTTATTTGGACCAAAATTCCGTTTAATCGGACCAAAAACGTGAGAGCGAATAAAAAACAGAAGCCACAAGTCAGCCGCGTACAGCGTATGTACAGGTAGTCAACAACATATGGGAGGATCTGTAACTGCGCTCCCCAGAAAAATGCTTTATCAAAAGTCAGGAATTCCTTAAAGTGCATGACAAGGGCAAAATCAGTGGGAGGTGAACACATGCACCATTTTCTTTGACCTTTCTTAAAACAGATCCACCACTAGCCGCCAGCAAGGTTATTGGTCCCACTGCATCTCCGATTTTCGAGGAAATGAACAATAGAGTGTCCAGTTCCACCTGAAAGGAATTTCCGCCTGTAAATCATGATTAAAGTTTACACGAGAAAGCTTTCATTTCACCAGCCTTTTGGATGATTTTATGTCAAAGCTTTGAATGGCGAGCATTTTATCTCCCTCTTGACCTCAACATCTTGACCCTAAAACACCAAGGTTTCTTCATACCACTTTAGTCAGTGAACTGTGTGCATGTCTTGTCTCCCCTGCCAAAATGCCACGACTGGACTTGATGTTGGCTGAAAAAAATGGTTTTCTGGATAAGATCAAGCAACAACCACAAAACACTATTCAGTGTCGGTTGGTGGAAGTTACCGGATTAGCAAAGACTACAATTTCACGCCTGGTAAAATGAGAATGAGCTGCGAAAAGAATGGGCACAATGTAAAGGATGAGGAGGAACTTCCGAAAAACGGAAGTGTGAAGGCAAGGATCCAGACATCGTTGAGGGCCTTAATGGTTTGCCATTGTTACTGGACGTGCTGTGCGAGTAAGCGGCCCAATGTTAAAATGCAAAGCAGAAGAACTCGCTAAAAAGCTGGGCCACAATGACTTTAAAGCTACGGACGGTTGGTTGCCTCGATGGAAATCTAGACATGACACAAAATTCAAGAAAGCAAATGGCACGAGAAAGAAAGTGCTGATAGTGCAGATGCTGAAGAATGGAAATCAGCAAAACTGCTCGAGGCTTCTGGAAAATTTTTCAGCAGATGACGTTTACAATGCTGATGAAACTGAGCTGTATTATCGTGCTACACCGGACAGCTCGTTAAGTTACAAACATGTTGCACTCTCTGGCTCCAAGAAAGCGATGGATTGTGTAACTGTCTTGTGCTGCTCAAACATGTTAGGAACGGACAAGAAAAAGCTGTTGGTTATAGGAAAAGACTCTAAACCTCGCTACTTTAAAGGACTTAGGATGGACAGTTTACCAGTTGTTTACTTGCTAACAGAAATGCGTGAATGACCTATGACCTTTTTGAAGAATGGCTGAAGGATTGGAACAGAGAGCTACAACATCACTTGAGCTGCTGCTTCTTGACAATTGTGCAGCACATCCTTATTTAGATTGCTTAAAGAACATCCAACTAGAATTTCTACCTCCCAGGACAACAGCTTTGGTCCAGCCAATGGACATGGGCATCATAAAAAATTTGAAGACCCTTTATCATGCAAGGTTAGTTAATTACATCCTTGAAGCAAATGAAGAACGTTTGCTGACCTTGTCATCAAAAGCCAGCAAAGTCACTGCAAAGGTCAACATCTTACAAGCAGTTACATTTGTGGCCGACAGCTGCCGAAAAGCAAGCAGTGAGGCAATTCAGTGTTTTTCTCACTGTGGCTTTAAGCACTCAGTTTTGGAGATGGATGTGGACATACTTATTGAAAGTGAAAATGATGACTGACATGTGGAACTCCAACAGGTACAAAATTGCGAAGAATTTTTATACATCGATAACGAGCTTCAATGCTACGATGAAAATGAAGATTACGACACTGCAATCGTTGCAGCAAAACACACAACAGCATCGGGAGACCAAGGAAGTGATGTTGATGCTGCTGCTAATATGTTGGTGCAAGTGACAACACAGGATGCGAGGAAATGAATTGAAACTTTGTATCGGTATATCATGCAGGAGGGAAATGAAGGCCCTAGATACTTGTGGCGATTTTGTTCACGTGCAATCTGTCAAGAGAACGCATCGGATCACATTGGATGAGTTCTTCGAATGTTGATTGGAACTTGGTAAGAACTCGTTTTTAATGTGCTTCGCATGCTGAGTGTCATGGAGATCATTTCTTAGAATTTGTTTCTAAATTAATTTTCTCAATGAAAAAAGTTCAACTGTAGTTCTTGTTTCTACATGTATGTTCGCCATACGTGTGTACCGCACAATAAAGGTCATAATTACATTTTAGTACATGAATTACATGTACATTTACTGTGTGCTACATATAGCACGTCCCATCTTACAACATAGGACATGTTCATGTAATTGGATTAGCCGGTTATTAGGACTAAAACGATCGCTTCCAGATGTGGTCCAATTAACTGGAATCGACTGTATACAATCAAAAGACTTTGATCCGGACTCATCGGGACTTTGGCGATTCTGGATTATCGGTTTTTCCAGATTATAGATCATCAGTTTAAATCTGGTAAGATGGCATGCAGAAATTATAAAATTAAAAATATTAAACCGTAATTTATGAAATAAAGAACAATTATGATTTAAAGGGTATCAAAATTTACACACAAAAAAAGAGCTTAATATTTATTTGTTTACTTTATTAAAAATTTCTTTTAATGTAAGTTGTTTAAGTAGCTTTGTTTTATGTGCTAATACTTTCTCTTTAATTCTATAAACAGACATAATTTCTTGTTCATTTACAACGTTCTATAATTGCTGTGTCAAGAATACCGACTAATTTGTCAATTGAAATTTTTTCGTTTTCAATAACCTCTCTGTCACTTTCTTCATTGACGGAAGCAGTACATTGAAACATGCTTTCGCTTTGATGCTTTGGCAGCTCCAGAATCGGAAACTCTTTTCGACATAATCGAAAGTTCAAGCTTACTTTTTATAAAATTGCTCTAACAGTCTGCAAAAAATAATAAGCTGGATCCAATTAGAAGATTAAGGAACAACGCAATCTGCAACATTAAATAGATAATTTTAGCCTAGCTTATACTGTTCGTTATACATTATGTGCATGCGCAGAAAGCTTTGAGATCCGGATTATAGATCATTCCGGATTATGGATTTCCGGATTAAAGCCTTTTGATTGTATATATTTTAATTAATGTCATGTGTTGTAACTTTAACCTTGAGTAATTTTGTATGTTGCCTTTATTAATTTATTATTTTATCTTTTTGAATTAGTGACTTTGTTAAATGTTCATAGTCACACTCAGTGTATTACATAAGCTATACACTGAGTAATCAGTGTATTACATAAGCTATACACTGAGTAATACACTTCTACCAAGTATATGTATGGTACTGTGTCATACCTTTACATGTATTTTAATTATCTACAGAACTCATTAACTGTTCATGCTGTGGAAGCACATTAGCAGTATTTATCCATCTCTAGCATCGTTCTTACTGCTTTGACTCTTCTTCCATAACTGAACCATTTACTCGTCAAGCACCTTTTTTGGCACCTTTCAGCACTGGTCGAAACACTTGTCTAAATTGTTTTGTGGACTTTTGGAAAGGGACTGAAAAACAAAATTTTACTTGCCTCTTTGCCAACGTAATTCTGGTGAAAATGGAATATCTTGGTAATATTTACTTGTTCAAGCATTAAAATTTGCTTGAACAAGTAAATATTACTATATCAAGACTTATTATGCTTGAATTTTGAGGTAGGTGCTTACATTTTTTGAAATCTGAAGTAGAAGTTGCAGCAGTATCAGGTAGGTGTAATTTTGGTTTAAAAGTAAATAGAAGTCACAAACACTCATCATCCCATATATTGACCATTATAAGTTTTGATTTGGTTGAGAAATATCATTTTTGTCTTCATATGATATTCTCATTGATTTGGTCTGATGATTCTCATTTAGTCTACTGGAAAGTTCTGTCCGTTTCTATGACAACAATTTTCGACATGTAAGCACATATTTATTTGGTGCATGTTCGGCTCACTATTTTTATCGCTTAATGTTTACATACTGGTGTAGAAAATTAACTAAAACAAAGTTGATAAGTGTGAAGCGATAGTGTACCCATGGTTACTGATGAAGTTCATTTTTGCCGCTCTATTTTATATGAATATCAACAAGGAAGAAATGCTACAGAAGCATGTAGAAATTTATTGAAAGTATTTGATGAAGCTACAATTTCTTATAGGATATGCAGAAAATGGCTAAAAAAAATTGAAACGGGCGATTTCGAACTTTCTGATGCATTCTGGGCGACCATCTTTGATTGACGATGATGATGTTAAGACCATGTTGGAGCAAGTTCTATTCTGACAACATCAGAGATCGCAGAAAGGCTTGGTTCAGCTCAACAAACCATTTTGGACCATATTTGGAAGATAAGATTGGTGTGGAAATATTCAAGGTGAATTCCACATGAATTCTTTGCCACATGTGTCAGAAGAATTTGGATGATCGAGTCGTCATATGAACATTTCTGCTTGCTTGAACAAAATCGAGCCCTTCTTAAACTGGGGATAAAAAGTTAATTACCTATGAAAATATCGTAAGGAAAAGGGTATACTGTGAACCCGGTAAACCTAGCCCTTCCACCTCTAAACCAAATTTGACTTTGAATAAGAAAATATTGTGGTACATTTGAGGACCAATACATTATGAGCTTTTAAAATGGAACGAAAAGCTCAATTCGTAGATGTATTTTCAGCAACTAGATAATTTAAAGACAGCAGTTTAAGAAAAGAAGCCGGCTATGTTCAGTAGGATGGTTATCATATTGCATCATGATAAAAATGGCAACATGTTGCTTTGGGGACTCATAAAAAAATTGCAGAACTCTGCTGGGAAATTCTGTTGCATCTACCAGCACCCTCTGACTTTGTCCTTGAAAGGCAAAAAATTAAAAAATGAAGTTACCAAGCAAGCACTGGTTCAATTTTTCGCATCAAAAGACAAAACATTTTTCAAAAAATGGGATATACAGATTGCCTTCACACTGGCAAGAATTCATTAATTATATTAGCAATTATATTATTTAATTAAGTTTATTGATGGTAAGAAAAATTTGTATTTTGTTTTATTCAAAAAATAGACAGAACTTTCTGGTAGATCGAATACATCTCAATGTAACAGAACAGTACTTCTTAAAGAGAAACTTATATCAAATTTATATATTAGTCGATTTTTTTAAAGTTAACTGCCAATGTCAGGTTGAATTTTCTGTAATTCTAAAGTTTGAATTAATGTGCCTTTTCCATCTAAATATTAAAATTTTAAGATGTGAAATCATTGATGCTTACATATATTTATATTTTTGTGTTTATAAAAACTCATTTTTATGCATGTTTTGTCATAATTAAATTACCAAATCAAGTTTGATTTGTGTTTTGTTAGTTCCGAGTTTAATGAGTATGTTTTTTAAGTATATTCATGTCTTGAGAAGAAACACTGAGCTAATAATGAAAATAATTTAACTTTGAGGTTAATCACTTTAAATGTGTATGCATTTGTTCTAATTAAAATTGCAGCATCACTATTTTATTCCTTTTTCTTTTCTTTTTAGTTAATATAATACTTTTTGAAAAAACTAAAAATTTTTTTTTCCCCCTTCAGAACATGGGAAGTTAACATCGATACTCCAAACAGATATGATAATTGGAGAAACATGTTTATTCAGCGTCCTCATTTGTCTTTCAATGGTAAGTTTTTAATTTACTGTTGTAAATCTTAATATATCATTTCAGACTTGTATTATATGATCGAAACTGAAATATTTTATGAGAATTATGGTTAGAATTAAGGCTTAAGATTTAAGCATTTAAATGCAATTTTTAACATCCCCACATTTAACTTTTTGTATAGCGGACTTCAGTTTCTTCTTTAATACCATTCAGCTGTGCTATTGATAACCTGAATTGCAGTTAAAATTAGAATTTGTTTTAATAAAAAAATGAAAGCAGATAAATTTATATGCAATATTTTGTGTAAAGTATAATCCATTGATAGAAGTAGACAAAATAAATTTTTAAATGAAATAAAAGGATGAATTCTTTAAAACGGCTCTGTCTAATTTGGGTCAAATTCCTAGCTGCTATCTTAGTAACGAGGTATTTGTTGTTTTGGCCAAGATGATAATAAAATTTGTTATGTTAAAATTACAGTTAGTTACATAGTTCTCCATCACAGCAATCATTGCTCTTCACCCCCTTGAATATAGCACATAAGAATATTACCAAAATATTTTCTTCACACTATTGAAACTTAACCAAAAGAGAAACTACAATAAATTCACAAAGATTATAAAACGGTACTTTATAAATTATGTATGGAACATTCAGAAAATTTTTATATACAAGGTGGTTAAAATTGAAACACTCCTACTCTGAGCTCTCTATACATTGAACTACTGAGTGTAAAGGCTCCAGAATTGTTAAACATACTATTCAAGAAATGGGAATACGGATTACATTAAAAAAAAAAAAAAAAAAAAAAAAAATTAGTTCCAGAAAATTTTATTTATTTTTAAGGCGACATGTTTGACTCTTGTTTATAAAAGTTTATTTATTGAAATTATAAGACAAGGTCATCTCCCCCCCACATACACAATGTGAAATCTTTAACGCTAAAATGTCATAATTATCACAGGAAAATTTTCAGAGAGGACTGAAGTAATATCATAGTTTGATGAAAAGTTATCCAAGATTTTAGAACAGTTGTTGAATATTTATTACATGGGAAATTTTAAGGCTCAAAATTTTATTCATTTTAAGGTGGGATATTTTGACCCCCCCTTTTTTAATGTCTAAAACTGTTTCGTTTAATTGTAAAAATTCATTCAGTCCATGATGCATTTTTAATTTAATATTTTTAGTTGAAATATGTTTGCTGGATTATTTTGAATGTGGTTAGTTTCCCATTTTTTTTTTAACTCGCCACTTCCCTTTTCGAGGTACCTTTTTGGCGTGTGAAGTTTCTTCAACATCCCAAGCCTTTGTAACATGTGAGATGACTTTCTAATGTAATCTCTGGGTACTAACTAAAGGTGCTGAAAATGTTTTTAGGTATTCATTGTACTTAACTAAATTATTAACTAAAATTCATCGCACAATGTGGAAATGATGATGATTAAAGACTTCTCAAAGTATTTATAGTAATGAACCTGACTAAACATGCACAGATTCCTGTTGCAGCACATGCAGTGAAAAGACATCGACATGCTACGTGATTGGATATCATTGCAAGTACGAATTTACAATCATGCTTTTAAAATGCTACATTGACAGTTTATAACTTTATTCCCTTGAAACAGAAAAATCAACCTACATACAACTTGGATAACATTGGATAACAAATGCGAAAGATCAGCTGATAAAATTTATTATGGATTCATGTAAAAATTCCTAACTGTAGTATTTGTATAATCAGGTGAAAGTTTAAATGTTTACTTCAGAAAGAAACCAAATTTTTCAGAAATACTGTTTTTTCATTCTTGCCTTCTTATTACTTCCAGTTCAATAATGTCTTCTTCCCCCCCCCCCAAGATCTCAGTGGATATTGGTGAAAATCTATGGTTTATATAAAGACTTAATGTGAAGATTTTTATTTTGAGATTATTCAAACATGAAGTAACCTGATTATACGTTCAACTAACATTTCTTTTCTTTAACTATGTGCAATTCATTTGCATAGTTATAAGTTATATTTGTTATTTATTTTTATAGGTGTATATATAAGCAAAACAACATATGTGAGATATGGAGAATCTTCATTTCAAGATACAAATTACAGGCCATGCTATTTAGTTGAATATTATAGATATATACGATTCTTTCCAGATGGTATGTATAGTTTTTATTAGATTTAAATAAGTAAATTTAGCGTCTTTAAGTGTAATGTACAAAATTTGGTTAGCAGTAGACTTTAAATGTATATTAATTGCATTATTTACACACAACCAAGAAAGTATATGTAAAAATTATTTTTTTATTAAAGAGAAACAAATGTTTAAGTACTAGAGATTCTATGCATTTTGAAGTACAGTACAAAGTCAATCCAGACGTCCATAATCCGGACCTCAGAGCTACAAACTTTCTGCGCATGCGTAAACGCACTATGCGTTTTACCTTTACGCATGCACATAATACGTTTGCACGCAAATAAAAGAGCATGGCTAACACAAGCGTTGATGAATGATTGGTTTGAAAATCATTTTATACCCGAGGTTTGGCGACATTTGAATTTGGTTGGTTTACCTGATACTCAAAAATTGTCCTGATTGTTGATAACTGTTCGGTGCATACTTCACTTAAAGTTTTAGTGAAAGATAATGTATCCGAATTATTCTTCCCTCCAAATAGTATGTCTATCATTCAGCCTATGGATATGTGAATAGTGCACGCGCTGAAATGCAAATATAAAGTAGCATTTTAAAAATCTATGTTAAATTTCTTGAACAGTGGCAAGACTTTTTAAAAATTTTTTAGCATAAAATCTGGTGTGTGGAGCATCGCAAGATTGTAGGAGATGTGTCTCCAGATATGTTAAAAAATGCTTGGCATAATTTATGGCCATCTACCATATTTCATGATGAGGACGATAAAGATGATAGCCGCGAATATGAAGGTTTTCAGACGTTGCAGACTAAAGGTGAAATTTTCCAGTTGTTGGGTTTTGTAAAGAAATATGGAGAAGCGGTAATAAATGAAGATGATGTAACAGAAGTTTTTCATTGCGACGACAATGCGCCAATCATCAATCAATTAACGGACAGTGAAATCTGTAGTATGGTTCTAGATCCAGAAAATATCGCTTCCGATAGCGAAGAAAGTGACAGAGAGGTTATTGAAAGCGAAAAAATTTTAATTGACAAATTAGTCGGTATTCTCGACACAGCAATTACAGGACTTGAACAGCGGAACTTTGTAACTGAACAAGAAATTATGTCTGTTTATAGAATTAAAGAGAAAGTATTAGCACATAAAACAAAGCTACTTAAACAACTTACATTAAAAGAAATTTTTAATAAAGTAAACAAATAAATATTAAGCTTTTTTTTTTTGTTTTTTTGTTGTTGTTGTAAATTTTGATACCCTTTAGATCATAATTGCTCTTTATTTCATAAATTACGGTTTCATATTTTTAATTTTATAATTTCTGCATGCCATCTTACCAGATTTAAATTGATGATCTATAGTCTGGAAAAACCCCTAATCAGGAATCGCCGAAGTCCCAACGAGTCCGGATTAAAGACTTTGTACTGTACTTATTCTGTAAAAGAAACCCATTTCAAAAGTTGTATTTTATATTGCTTTTATGGAATCATCCAAACTAAACCAATATTTACATTTTTTTACTAAGCAAAAGAAGAACCTTGTGTTTGATAGATTTAATTGAAACACTATCGATTTTGACAATGAATAGGTACAGATACCTCTTCATAAGGAGAAAAATAATTCTGACAAAGAGGGACGTACCTGTTCGCGCTCAAAATCAATAGAGTTTCAGTTAAACTTATGCCTAACACAGGGTTGTTCTTTCGTCTAATTTTAATGGTGTGTTTTTCTTCTTTCTTGGTATATTGAAATGTTTGATTTGTTCTTTGCTTAAAATGCAAAATGTCCACTTTTGTTGTATGCAAAAGTCAATTATATTTTTTAAAAAAGCCTTTTTTTACTTAGAATATAATTGTTTCTAACAAACTCTGAAGTTTAACTTCATTTGTTGTGCAAAATTTATTGAATTATAATTAACAGTAAAATTAGCTGCGCTTGAATAATTTGCAGTAAAACGTCTAATAGTTGTGTATTTTAAATTGTATTGTTATAAAAATTCTTTTATTGGCAAATTAGATTTCCTAGAAGTGTTTTACGTTCATGAAAATCTTTCAGTTCTAGTTAATTATCCCAATACCTTTTTGGTATCTGCTTTTCAGGCATTTCTTCTGTCTAGAAATTTCTTGACCCCCCCCCCCTGGTATTTTTGCATTGGCACTTGGTTCGCTTTCTTCTTTTTTATTGTAACCAAAGAGGAATGTTATGTTTAACCTTTGAAACTATAGACCTGCAAATTTATCCATATTACACTGATTCTTTTTTTTTAAGACAATTTTTTAAAAATTTATTACCAAAAAAATTATTGCAATACAAAGTCCAAAATCTGGAATCACCAGCAATTTGTTTTTCCCACAAAATTTAAGAATAGGAAATATAATACTCCATAAAAAGCAGGCATGTTGTAAAAGCAGTTTTTTTTTGACTGAAATTCCTGAATGTCACTTTCAACCTCCCACTAGCTAAGGAATCACACCATGACTAGTGACAATACCATTGATTGACATTAACCACAAACACATTTTCAGCCCCTTTCAGTCAAAAAAAAAAAAAAAAACCTGCTTTTATGACATGCCTGCTTTTTATGGAGTATTATATTTCCTGAAGTGTGTTTGTGGCTAAAAACCTTTGAGTGGTTTTGATTGGGGGGGGGGTAGCAATTTTCTATCTGGCCTAAACAATAATTCAAGCCCCAAAATATATTTACTTGGAGTAGGATGTTACTCATACTGGCTTTCTTTGGTAGCATTACAGTGGAAAGAATGAAAGAATTAAGATTTGGAGGAAATCAAATTTGGTTTATATGGCAAATTGCACTCTTTCTTAACCAATTTTTATCCAATTTATTATTTTCTCAACATGTTATTATTGCAGCTATCTCATATCTAAAGTTCGAATTTTCAATTATGTCAAAAAGACTTTCTAATTCTGAAGCTGTAGCTAGATCTACAGAGTGAAAGCATGTTTGGTAATTGTCTTCTGTAGCGGCCTTGGCATGAGATAGTAGCGTTGGAGCAATTCCGGCTTAAGAAAGTGCAATTTCAAAATCAGGAAAAGCAGCAACCTTATTTTTGTGTAGTTTTTGAATGTTACAGAAGGCAAAATTTTTCCTTTAATGGAATTCTTGAGGAAATAATGAGAATGATAATAAATGAAAATGATACAACAAAATGTTTCTTTGGGATGACAGTGCCCCAATTAAAAATCTAATTAATGGATGACAAAATCTTTAGTATGATTTTTAAATTTGGAATATATTGCTACTGATAGTGATGGAAGTGACAGATTTTTTTAAAAATAAAAAATTCTGATTGACAGTGTAGTGAGAATTTTTAATATGGCACAAAAATTATATATCTAGCTATAAAATTAAAGAGAATGTATTAGCATCAAAAATCCAGAATTGCTGGTGATTCCAGATCTCAGACTTTGTACTGTATTTTCTAAATATCAATGTAATAAAAAGTAATGCTTTATAAATAAGAATTCTGTTCATTTTGTATCTAATTGTGTAATAATATATAAATGTCTGTGTTATGAAATGTAAATGTATGTATAATGTAAATGTAAATGTATAATGAATATTAAAAAATGATGGAGCTTTATCTTATAGGCATTGTTCTTATGATGACGACACCAGATGATCCTTATCAGTCTCTGCCCAAATTGCGCTACCGAAAGTCAAAGCACCAAAATGTGATGTGTGGACGTTATAAACTTGTTGGTAGTACTGTGATGGCAGTAGTAAAAAGAAGTAAAGTTGAATCCACTGTTCCTCCTTCTTCAAATTATTACAGATTTAGGAGGCAGAAGATACCAAAAGAAACAGACGATCAGACATTTCATCTGGTAAATTTAAAAATCTTTTTGTTTAATTGATTATATAAAGCTTTTCTGTATTGGTAACAATTAATTGACTTCAAAATATTAAAAATACTAAAACTTTAGATTTCTTCATACAATTGTCCTTTGTTTTTCATGGCACTCATGTTAATCTAATTAACCAGAGTGGCATGACCATGACCTCATTCAGCCATGAGTTTTTTTTATCATTTGATATATATTTATTTAAAATATGTTGCTTTCTTATTTGTTTTAATGATCTAAATATTATCTTAATTAATGAAAATTTAAACTGAAAGAATGATTTAATGCAAATGTAGAAATAAAGGCTATTTAAATCTGGTTCCTTATAAGAAGATTCAAAAAGTCACACCACTCAGAGGTTTAAAACTCCTAACATACAATTTTAAAGCTTATGACTAAGCTACTAGTCTTTTAAGCTAGTAAAACTTTTAATCCTGCATGTATGGTCCCATGATTTGAATGGAAGTATGAAGTTGGTCCGCTGTTACCATTCATATGAAAATTTTGGATAAATCCCCCCCTTGATTTCAAATATGAATTCCACTGTTTCTTAGTGCAGGGTAAAATTGTCCTAGTATTCTTTATTTCGACAATAGATGGCTATACAAGATCCATTACACTGTAGAGAATTTGCATAAAAGTTTTGAATTTATTCATCAAAATTTTCCTGTATTCACCTTGTGGAAAGGCATTTTGCCAGCTATACACCACCAGATGAAATAAAAAAGAAACCCAAAAGACAGTGTGCTGTGTGTTACTCCAAGAAAGGAAAAACAGGAAAGAAATATGCAAAGAGACTCGCATTTGGTATGAAGAGTGGCAAGTTAAAAATTATGTTTGGGGCCACGCTTCAGTTTATCACATGCAAAAGAAACTTTGCATAATATGAGAGAAAAAATAACAGTGCTAACTTTATTTGTAAGGTCACTATAAGCAATTTGTAATACAGTCAAAAGTCGTTAATTCGGACACCCATAATCCGGACCTAAAAGCTAAAAACTTTCTGCGCATGCGCCGCGTTGACACATGCGCATAGGCGTTTACGTGTGCGCGTAAGACCTTTTACGGCTGCGCATATGCGTGTGCGCAAGCACAGAATACGTTTTCGCGTGCACATTTTATGTATAACGGCATAAGCTAAAATTATCTAATTATCTATTTCAGTTAATGTTGATGATTGCGTTGTTCCTTAATTTTCGAATTGGATCCGGCTTATTATTTTTTGCAGACTGTAAGAGCAATACTATAAAAGTAAACTTGAACTTTCGATTATGTCAACTAGAATTTCCGATGCTGGAGCTCCCAAAGGATCTACAAAACGAAAGTATGTTTCGATGTCCATCAAACAAAAAGTGGAATTGCTGCAAAAAATGGATAAAGACGTGAAGAAGGTGACAGAGATGTTAGTGAAAACGAAAACATTTCGATTAACAAGTTAGTCGGTATTCTCAGCACAGCAATTACGGTACTTGAACAGCGGAACTTTGTAACTGAACAAGAAATTATGTCTGTTTATAGAATTTAAGAGAAAGTATTATCACATAAAATGAAGCAACTTAAACAACTTACATTGAAAGAAATGTTTAATAATAAAGTAAACAAATAAATATTAAGCTTTTTTTTTTGTAAATTTTGATACCCTTTAGAACATAATTGTTCTTTATTTCATAAATTACGGTTTCATATTTTTAATTTTAGAATTTCTGCATGCCATCTTACGAGATTTAAACTGATGATCTATAATCCGGAATCGTCGAATTCCCGACGAGTCCGGATTAACGACTTTTGACTGTATTTACTCATATCTAAATTTTTTTGCTGTTTTAAATATTTATCTTTTTGGCATTATGTAATTTAACATAAAGCAAGACTGATTTTTCTTTTTTACAAATTTTATATTTTTTTTATTGCAATATTTTTGTAAACATTTTTGCAGCAACTTGGTTCAAAATAAAACTCATCTGAAATTAAAAATGTTAGGCACATTTTTCAAATTGCAGATTATGTGCCCCCTGAAATCACAAGCACCATATTACATATAATTTGAACTGCAGAAAGCAATTATAAATCTTGAATTATTTAAAAGCTGTTTTAAGATGTGACTAGTAATATATGTAGATGGAGAAAATATGAAAATCAAGCCAGCCTAAAGGGTTAATATTCTGGAAAATGCAGTTTCAAAGACTACAAACATGTTATATAATAAAGCCGAGTTTTTTTATTTGTTCCATTGTTATTTGATTATTATATACATGTACTGCCAAATGTTTATACAGTATAAAGTCTGAAATCTAGATAACCAATCTAATAAGTAAACAAATATATATAAAAAATTTAAACAGGAAGAAAATTTCTCCTTCCGACTTATAAAGTCTAGAAATGGAGACTATAATACTCAACAAAAGAAGGCAGGTATGTCGTAAATGTAATTTTTCTCCCCACTAACTGAGATTCTCTGCAAGTTTGTCACTTTCAAACACCTGCTGGTTGTGTTGGCACCATAGCCAATGACAGTGAACCAATTGATATATCAATGCTGACCAGGACACCACTTTTGGCTAAGAGTGGTTGTCGGGGCTTAGCACTCCTGAAAAGAACTAATGTCCCAATGTTACTATGTCTACATGTCATTTTATTAACCTCTTCTTTGTTGATGTTGCATTACACACGTTTAGCTCTCCTGTACTCATATGGTCGGCATCGCACGATGAAATCTCATTGTTGAAAGTGAATTCACTATGTCTCATTATATTCCACAATTATGTTTTGTATTTCTGAATATTACTAAGATTTGGTGCTGCTATTCCTATTTTCTTCACATTTTTTTACAGTGAGATTTTCCATCTTGAAAGGAAAACAGAACCATTTTGTATTTTCTGTAACTTTTGCTTTCTTTGGTTATTTCTGCATACCAAAGTAGCTTTTATAAAGGATTCAGAGTGTTGGTCTGAAAGATTAAATTACATAGCCAAGATTTCTCTTTTGATAGAGTAAACAATAAAATAATCTGCAATAAATTATTTTAGTGTAGTTTTTACACTGTGATGGTCAAAAAAGATTGTAGAGCTGTTTTCAAGGTAATGTTGTAAAACACTATTTTCCAAAACACTATTTATGTATTTTTAATAGTTCTTTTTATGTGGTTACTTATCTGAAGTACCTCAAAGCAATAGATCTTATATATATTGTTACAAAATACCCAGCTGCAGTAAGACTGCCTCCCCCCCAAACGGGTTTAGGGTTGCCAGAAAATGACAGAAGATGGTAGGGTTACCATATTTGGCGAGAAATCGCCCATTCGGCAGCAAAATGATGATATGCCATAGATGGACGGAGAACCTTCTAGAACAAATTCTTACCAGTTTGGAACAAAATGTTCTCGAAGGCAGCTTAAAAGCTATATAAACCCTGCTCACACGTGTAGTAGAAGTCAGTGAGTGCCTATCTAGTGAGTTAGTCTAGTGTCGAGGTGTCTCGTCAGTGTATTGCGAGTTAGTGCATCATTGAGGCTATTGAGTGTATCTTAGACTGCATCACGAGTTGTAGCGTGGAGAGTCTTGAGAGTACGTTGAGTTCTGAGAATGACCCACAAAGTAGGGAGCTGTAATCTGATGCTTTGCCATGAAGCTGTCTTCACAGTTGTAGCCTGATAGCCTTAAAGCTGTGATGCTGATTGTTTTGCCGTGTTTGTTATAGTTTTTCGACGACTGTAAACATTTTTTTTTGAGTTGTCCTGAGTAATGCTGATTAATAAATTGCATTTTCATTCTTCATCAAGTGTTGATATTAATCATACCAAATCCACGAACCCAAAAGAACCACAACAATATATATATAGAGAGAGAGAGAGAGTTTTAGAGAATATTTTTTAAATTTTAAATTTTGGTGTATTGCTGGGAAAACTGGAGATCAGTGAATGGGATATTACATGCTAACCCCAATAGATCAAGCAAAAAAACAACTTTATTGACAAACATTTTTTGCATTTCCGAATTCAGGATAGAACATATGTTAATTGTTCTTTTAAATGAAGTTGTCATAGCTTTTATAATTTTTTCATATTTTGTTATTTTATCCATAAAAAGCATAACAAATTACTACTATACAGTGTTATAACATAACAAATTTACTGAATGTGCTAGGAGTGTGCTTTAATTTGAAGTAAAATGCTCAGTCTAATCAACATTTTCTGTAGATCTGTGTTTTGCACTATAATGTGATCCCATAGAAGGAAGATAGTTATTTCTTTCTTGAAATATGTTACACTTATTTTTTTCATTTGCAGCCAATTCCAATTTGAAAGTGTTTCATCAATTGCTAAATATCAGATCAGTCATTTTATACCACATACTGCTAACTCTTCTCAGATTCTTAAAAATGATACACCAAAATACATTGCTTAATTGATTGCCAGACAATATGGCATAATTTTATTCAACATTTAAAGTATGAACATGCAGAAATCAATTTCTCCTCCTCCATTTTTTTAAAGTTTTTAGTATTTTTTCTTGTGGGTGTGCCATAAGCATTAAAAATACTAGCAGATCTGAAGAATTTATGTTTGTATTGTAACAACAGAGATTTATTGGTCTTTGAACGTTTGCTTTAATATATTTTCACATACATCTGTTTAATAAATACAAAGAATTAATTTTTCTAAATGTTTTCAGGAATTAGAAATCAGAAATTTTAAGAAACATTTCAACTGCCAGCTGACCTGGAATCGTTATTCCATCCATATGGTGTACAAGTTAGTATTATGATTTATTAGTTAATTGTAAGTTAATATTCACATTGATTTCAGAGTTGACCTTCTAATTTGATTTTTGCATTACAAAACAGAAACCGACAGAATTTTGTTATGTAATTTCATTAAAATTAAGAAAATTATATGACATACCACAATCTTTAGAGGAATAAGAAGTTTAGAAAATTAAAAGGCATTTTTCAATATAAAATATTAATTTAATGTCTTCTCCATTTTTTTAATCTATGTGCTATAATTACTTGTGGGGGCAGTCAGGAGAAGCAGCTGTGCCAATACATGTCTTTGCAAATGGTCATAGTTGGCCAGAATGATTAAATTTGCAGGTAAGATATGGCACAGTCCCTTAACAAATATGGGCAAACAGCTGGTCCCAATGCTTAAAATGTTTTAAACTACATTTTAATATTCAGTTTGCTTAACTTGAGTACAATTTACTTTCATCTTGGAAAGAGTGCATCAGATACTAATGTAGTCTTTTTTTCATTTAAGAATACACAGGGTGATTTAGAATTTATGGAACAAACTTCAAGGGGTGTAAGGATGCTACTACAACATTTTTTGTACAGAAATAAATGGGGACGAGTTGCACATGAAGCACAAATACTAGTAATACATAAAATGAAACAAATTTTTTACTTATCACATCATTGACAAGTCATTCCTTACAGCAGCAGTGTTTACAATAACTGCATCCACCAACAGTATTAGTCTATGTTTGGTAATGTCAAAGGAATGATTGGTTGTGCTGTTGCAGATAGAGGGTAGTCAGGGCTGGACCATCATAGTATAGACAAATAAGACAAATGTCTAGGGCCCGGTCTAACCGACCATTTGGAAAAAAAGTGGAAAAATAAAATAAAAAAACTTTAGTTTCACAAATGTTTATCCATATACTCAATATAAATTAAATCTAAATCTACATGAATTTTCCTTTTTTTTAAGATGTGCTGATATAAATAGTCGACTGTACATGAACAAAATTTTGCAGACTAGCTGATGTGTAGATGGGTCGTGACATTCGGTGCATAGAAGTCTAGTAAAAACATTAAACATAGCAAGATTGGAGAGATGGTGTTTGGCTCTAAATATTGAATTTCTGGAAGTGATTGAAGTGCTGAAGTAGCTTTTTATATAATAAATTGTATAAATATTTTATGTAAAATGAATTATCGTCACGCTTCCAATGCCGAAAAAAGAAGGCACAAGAAGAAAATATAGGAAGAAACACAAAAAAAAAAAAAAAAAAAAAAAAAAAAGAAAAAAAAGAAAAGCTCAGTTTAAATATGCTGTTAATACAAAAACATATAATATTGATGCAGAAGTTCAGTCTAAAGCAAAGATTATAGAAAAAGCAGTTGGTGAATATTCTGGAAACCAGGAAGTACACGTGCAGAAATGACACAAAGGAATGAAACCAAAATTGAAGTAATAGAAATGAAAAACATAGAAAGCATAACAGATATTGTGGAGAAAAACCAAAATGCAAGTGATTAAGAAGAAATTAAAAATACAGAATATATACATAACACCGTAAATATTTGAGTTTAAGAAAATCTGGAAATTTCTTTGTGGCCTTTAAATTTAACAACAGACATGGAACATTATTTGCTTAAAAATATACCACCATGAAATATTTCATTTATACATACATACTGCTAAAAATCTAGTAACAGAACGTAGAAAAACTGTAAGTTGGTCATTAAAGAAAAATATTTTTATTTGCAATAAATAAAGTAAATGGTGAAAAAGTTAAACGAGAATAGTTGGTGTACAGTCTAAAAGTAAAGCAATTTACAGCTATGTTTGCAAGATATTTTTGAACCAAACAAACAACTTTTACAGAAGGATACTCAGACTGGAAAAATGCAAATGTAAAAGTGCAAGAACACGAAGATTTTACTAATCATAGACATTCTATTAAAATTTTAATAGCAAGAAATTTGATTGAGGGATGTATAGACACTGTCATTGAAAAATAGTATTTAGAAGAAAAAAAGTACTGGAGAAAACTGCTATGGGTAGTAGCAACAGTAAAGTTTTAGCTAAAAAATCTTTTGCATTTCGTGGCAGTTAATGAGCTCTTTTTTGTTTCCCATAATGGAAATTGCATAGGATCTCTAAAATATTTGGCAGCTTCACATATAAAAAAAATGAGGTCAGCTGAAATGAAAAGCAACATGAGTTATCTTTTGTCAACTATTTGCGATTAATTTATAATTTGTCAAATGTTAAAGCCGCCAAATATTTTTCACTTGACATACCCCTGATATAACACACATAGACCACTTAAATTTTATATTGTGTCATGCTTCCGATGCCAAAAAAAGAAGATAAAAAAATCAGAAGATGGAATCCCAATAGCACACAGGAGAATAATTAAAAAATAAAGTTTTTAGAGAACCTTGAAATGTTTGGTCTGGATATTTGGAACTGTAGAGGATAAAGCTACAACAATGCTACCAAATGTGTCTGGAAAATACAATGGGCTCCAAAACCGCATTTAAAACGTCAAACAGCCCATTACGTTCCTTGTGTTTCACATTCGTTAAAGCTGGTAGTAAGTAGTTGCTAGTGAATCAAATTTCCAAACATATTTCACTTATTGGAGAATGTTTATACATTTTTTTGACGCCTACTCATAGGTCGAAAGCTTAAAAAAAAAAAAAAAAAGCTTTGCAGCAAATAATAAACTTTTTACAGAAAAATACTATGTACTACTAGGTAAAAGTACATGTAAAGTTGTAAAGTTGATGCAGTTAAAAGATCGTTTTCGGTATTCAAACACAAAAAAACTATGTACGAAACTCAAAGAAAATTAGCTCAGGGTTTGTAGCGGTCCTTACAAGTGCTTATAAGTCCTTATATTTGAAAATAAAATATAAAGGCCCGTATAGGTGCTTACTTTTTCTTTAAAGCCCTTGTTTTTTTGTTTTTAGTGCTTATTTTTTGCTTTTAGTGCTTTTTTTAATGAACGCGCATCCCCCCCGTACCAAAACGAAACTAAATAAACAACTTTTCTTCCTTATATGGAACATCAGATGGTAAATCATACTCCCGAAAATAGCTTTTACCCCTTTCTCTGCATTAACGTAACCTATGGTGTGCGCAAGAGTACAGACAGGTGCATGTTGTTCTATTGGTCAAAGAATTGCGAAAACCGTAGAAAATTCCGGTACATTCGGTATTTTTTTCCTCCCACCCATATACTACACACGTTTTAATTTCTATCAAGATTTTAATAATTTGCATTCTTGTTCCGCGTGGTCAGTTCATATTCGTGTTTATTATGATCGTTATGCTTATATTATGAGCATATGTATGAATATTTAAAATAACATAGTTGCAGTAGCTGCTGAAGTAGATGAACTTCCAAAAATGGTGTATTTTTACACAGCTTTCTAAGGAATAATATTCGGAATGCCTTAAATAAAAAGAAAGTAATCAAATAGTCAAAATAATTTCTTTTTTTTCTCTTTTTGCCAATACATTATACAGTATGGTGGTTGGGAGGTTCTCCCCTTTCACCGCAAAATCTCTAATATTGAAGCAGCAGATTTTTTTTTTTTTTTTTTTTTGGTCGCTGTCCAATCTGGATTGAATAGGACTAAAAGTTTTGTGGTCTACCCAACCCAAGCGAAGAATGATTCTATTCCGGAAATTTAACGCAGTCTGTTCAAAATTAGAATCAAAAACACCCCAGATTAGTAAGTCTCTTTCTTTTCCTTTATTTAGTTCTTTATTCTCTGAATACCGGCAGCTGTTGATTCCAGTTGCGTAATATCACGTATGAAAGAATTATGCCGCACATGCACATATTGCGCAATAATGCACATGCACATATTGCGCAATAATGTTTGCGGTATTTTGCAGAGATAATTAATTTTGATGTTCAGTCTGAGATTTATTTATGAACACTTAAAAAGTGTTTTACTGTGCTTTCTAAGCAGAATATTTCTCAGTTCTGTTGGTCTATTTTTATATGATGCACATATCGAAATGTCAGAATCATTTATTTAGCCGAGAAATCTAAAGAACGGCTACAATCTCTCCCCCCCTTCCTCTTTTTCCAGTTACGCTGGACTATATGGAATATTCGGCAATTTCCGAGTATGCGGGTTAGTTAAGCTTTTACTGTTAAAGGATGACTGCATAAAGCAATTTCCCGTGTCCTGATTTCAGAAATGTTTTTTTGTTTTTCATCTTAAATTACTTTGCTTGGAATATATGTTAAGGGAAAACTGTTATGCAATGAAAATTTAGAAAATGTTCAGAATTTTGATTTAAGTTAAATTATTTAAATATTAATATGAGTGGGAAAATGTATTTATTATTAGGTGCCAAGCGAATACAATTAATATAGCTTATTATTATTTATTTTCTATATTTTGAACTGAAATTTCATCATTAAATCTTGTAATATAGTTTAGTTCTGCATAGTTTTTTTTTCTCTCATTGTAAACTAATTCTGTAAATTGAACTGTCATTTAAAATTAAAAAAAAAAAAAAAAAAAAATTTTTTTCTATGGTTGAGGTAATGCTCATTCTCTTAATAAATATTGAATTGCTCATATTTTAAATTGCAAGTCTAATTTTTCTTTTAAGGTTATGCAATTGTGTATAATGTATATAGACAGGTGCTTATTTTTTTTCTTAAAATGTGCTTATTTTTTTAACTAAAATGTGGCTACGAACCCTGTAACTTCTTTATCTGTATTCATACAACATGCATTGGACAGTATTAATTATGAAGAAATAATTGATAAATTTGTAGAATTTAAAGCCAGAAAAAGGATTTTTGAATTAATTTCATAATAATTTCTTCAAAACTATGGTTTTGACATTTATCAGAATAAATTTCGTTTTCTTAATTTATGACATAGAAACAAGAAGTTCCAATTCTATTGTGTTGATACAGAATCAAAGACATGTTTATAATTGCACTAACAATACAAACTGTATTCAAGATTTTTGAAAACTGATTTTTTAAAATTATTATTAAATACTGATTATTTATTATTTTGTTCGAAAGTTCTCATAAAAATTACATAATACCCTGGGTGTAGAGGCCTGGCAGGAAAAAATTTCTAGTGCCCTAAAATAGGTTAATCCTTCCCTGAGGGCAGTTCAGATGTTTTTTGCCTGGTTGAAATACTTGACATTTTAGAAACTATACTTCTGTCAATCATCAGTGCTGCTATGCATATTGGTGGCTGCATTTTTGAGGGAATATTGTAAACATTGTCATAACAAAGCAGTTTTGAATGATGCTGTAACTAAATAATTCATTTCTTTTCACATCTTATTTCTTGTGTGTGTGCCTTTACAAGTAAACTATAAATATAACTATGAACAACTTCACAAGTAAACTATAACAAGATCATATAAACATATGATCCTAAATAATAATAATAAAAAAGTTTGAGTGTGCTTTACCAGCCCTTTGTCCATGAGTTCTAAATAACTCTTTATAATATGCCAATAAGTAAATGATATATTCTTATTAAAAAGACTGCATATTTCTCCGACATGAGAAAAAAATTGAAAATTTTGTTACAGAATATTACACAAGAACAAACAAAAATAAGTAAAGACTATGTTTTCAGAATATTATTCATAAATGTATTGGTGTTTCTTTCCTCCCAAAAATAATTTCTATTATATATTAATGCTTTGTACCAGTGGTTCTCAGCCTTTCGACTAACGTGTACCATCTATACAAAAACTGAAAAAACTTTAGTCCCCCACTATATTTTGTAGTGATTATTTTTCAATTTCTCAAATGAAATATTAAAAATATATTTTGTCATTTGCACAACCTATTGGCTATTTGTATTAAATATTTGTATGTTTATAGTTATGTTCTATTTTTATTAAATATGCACACATAAAAATAGATTAAAAATTGGTTACCTTTTTAATTATCAAAATTTCAGTTATAATATTTTAATTATAAAATTCAGTGAGAAATTTAGTCCTGTTTTAAGAAAGGTCAATCTCTCTGTCTGGTTTTATTTCACTTAGTTTTAACCATAAATTAGGATCCACTTTTAATTTTGTTCTGTATTTATTTTTCAAATATAACATGGAAGAAATATCCTTGTACACACAAATAGGTTGTGCAGAAGGGCAATAAAAATTTAATTGCTTTATTTGAAATGCCTTTAAATTATTTTTTTCGGTTCAGCTAAAAGTTAACAAGTGTACTATTTTTGAAATTTCTTATTAGAGTTTGATCACAAGAAATTTCTATTAATTGTTTTTCTTCGCAACATAAAATTTCAGGTACATTTGAACAAAACTGATTTCTAATACAATTTTCTTTTTCTCAATCCTCGGGAAAATACATGTTGAAATTATTTATCAATGAAAAGTAATGATTTTTAGTGTCCGATGCTAATTCTTCTTTTGTTTTCAAAATATTTTCGGTTAGAAAACATTTTATAGTTAAAAGCTTAAAATATTATTATCTAATTCTTTGATTTATTAGCTTGGGTTTTTTATCATTGCATTTATTTTATCTCTATTGGTAAACAAACTAACACTTTTTCCTTGTAAATTTAATTCATTTAACTTTCCAAAAATATCAGCTAAATCTACTAAACGTGTCAACCATAATTCAGTGAATAAACATTTTTGCTATTCAAATTTTGAATCACAGAGGAAGATTTGAATTTCTGATCAATGTTCAAAAAGACAATTTAAAACCTTAATTCAGAATGTAACAAAAGCATTTCAAACAATGATAAAAAAAAAAAAAAAAAAAAACGATCTTCAAAAACATATTCTAAAGTCGCATAGAAAAGTAAGGAATTCAAAGAGAAGACAAAATGCCTGCTGTTAGAGACAGCAAATTGACGTAAAAAATAATTCTAATTGAAAATACAGCAATATGAGCCGCAAATGGTGGCAACATAAAGTGTAGACATGGTAATAAATCGATCAGCTCTAAACAAATTAATGCAATGCTATTATCTTTTAATATCAACTTATTTTTATTTCTTATTAAACAGAACATCCATTTCTATTACTCCTTTTAAAAAATTATTTATGACAAATTTTGTTATGTCTACAGCTAAAAGAATACTTGTGAAAATAAAAACAGATTATTTTGTTAAAATCTATGAGTGGCTATTGACTCAAAGTTCAGATCTCATAAATTTTCGAGTGTCCCCCCCCAAAAAAAAAACTTAAGAGAATGGTGGGGTATTTAATTTTTGAAAATACTTTGTTTCTTTGCATACCACCTATTTTTCTCTTGTGTATCAACAGTTGAGAATCACTGCTTTATACTTATACATGGTATATGATACATAGTTTTATATGGATGTAAAATTATATCTTACGCAACAGCATTCTAATACAATATTAAATTTTTAGTTTTCAGAAGCAATGGCAAAAATGAAATAAAAGGAGAGCAGATCAGGATTTTATATGTTTATGAATTGCTGTAAAAAATTTCAAAAATAAAGTTTAAATATGTCTTGTACAAAGCACATTCTTGGTCTCCACATCTCCAAATCTTTATTATTTTATGTTTTTGGCATTTATGATTCTGTTTGAAAATAGAAACTGAAGTTCTATAGATGATTGCAATAATAATTATAGATTATCTGCATACAATGGAAATGTTACTACAGATAGAGATTAACTTTTGTAAATAGTTTGTTAGCAAATCAAATTGAAAGAAACTATTCCTATCTATTTTTATTCAATAAAAATATTTTCATTCTTTGTATTAAATTATTTGTATGAAAATTTCTTTTGATTTTAAATAAGGTTTTATTTAAAGTCAGTGGTATATGTTTCATTAAACATCAGAATTTCCCCCCAGTAAATTCAAACCCTTTGAGATACAAAATGCACTGAAAATTTAATGTTATATATCATACTGAATTTTTCAAATGTATGTTTATGGTAACCATTCTTTTTGTTTTATCTCTAGAAATGGTCAAGAAACAGTTACCGATTTTGATCTTGTTCCATCTAACTTCCCATGCTTTTGGTTTTCACGAGTCAAAAGCTTCACTGCAGAATCTGAGAACCCTTTGAAATGAGTTTAGCCCACAATTCTAGCACAAAAATCCAATTAATATTTTATAAGAATTTTTATCGCTGTTCCAAATATAAAATATGTAAATAGTTTTCTTGTTGAAAATAGAATTTGTTTCAATGTATTGTATGTGTTTGTTTCAATAAATTTTATGCAATTTTGTTGTAAATGTTATTTGCTACATATTCAGTCCCTATTTTGTAGCTAATTTCAAAACTTTTAAAATATTTCCAGATAAAATGTAATTTATATAAAAATTGGAGTGAATTGTACATATTCCACACACCAGAATAAATACAACTGTACCAGAAATGCAGAATGTTTTCAATTTTTTAATTTGAATGAATAGCCGCAAAAGATTTTAGTTGCTTCTTTAGATGATAGGATAGTACTAGTACTCTTTTGGGAGGGGAGGTATTTATTAGTACTCTCTCTCTTTGCTTACCACACAATTTGATTAATAGGGTTACTTCTAATGAATTCAAATCTTTACTAATTATTTTGTTAGACTCATTCATGCTGAAGTATAAATAATTTACAAACAAACATATCAGCAGTTAGAAGTTTTATCATCACTGGTACTAAAAATGTTGTCAATGTTAACTTGATATCCACTGCATACACAAGGTAGTTTTTTTTTTTTTTTTCCTAATTTCTTTAAATTAATGTGCAAAACTGATTACCATAAAAAAATTTAAAAGAATACAAAAAAAAGTTTCAAATGTGTATATATATATATATATATATATAATTAAAAAATAGGATATGGAAACATAATGTAATAAATCATAAAATTAGTTATATTACAATTCACATATTTTACAAAAATGTACATTTTATATCCCTTTTTTTGCTGGTTTAGGAGATATATTTACTTTAACTGGTTTACACAACTCAATCGTACTGTCTTCAGCTTTAAACCAGCCAGTATTTTTTTGACTGTTTCTTGCACTTGCTTCTGTATCGCTAAAGTCGAGCACTAAGCTCATTTCAACATGGCAGGCTTCTAGAATTGAAAATAATTAAAATTATAAGCTAATGCAAAAAATAAATAAAAGGATGACAGTAAGCTGATTATACACCATGCTCAAAGTCCTTACCCGGTGTTTATTTTTTAAATGGCTGTTTATACAGGGTGTCTATAATTAAACTTGAAATTTGGGAGCAGTCTGTAGCAAAAAACTGAATTGCATGAAAATTAGGTAATGGCAGAATGAAATTATGGGAATTTTATCAAGGAAAAACAAAAGAATGAGTTTCAAAAAAACACCCCTAGGTGGCATATCATAGCTTTATTGAGAACATATAAATAATCTACAAAAGTTTACAACACATGTTCGATATGATGTCCACTATTGTCTGCTACGATCTGGAAGCGTAAAAATTGCATCTTCGACTGTTGAACTGGGGTATGTTATGCACATGGTATTCTATGCTTTCTTTAAGGTCGGATAGAGATGTGATGGGATCACAGTAGACCATCACCTTGAGGTATTCGTATAAAAGTCGCAAGAATTTAAGTCGGAGGATCTAGGAGGCCAAGCTATAGGAAATTGCCAGCTGATGATTCTGTTGCCGCCAAAATGGTCTCAAACAACGGGTGATGTGTGGAAGAGTTCCATCCTGCATAAACAGTGGTTGTATCACATTACCTTGCCTGAAGAGCCAGAATAATGGATTGCTCTATTAATAAAGGGTATCATTGACCAGTGACAGTGCATGTCACAGGCCCAACACTCTTCGGGGGAGGGACCCACTATGAAAGTTGCAATAAAGACACGCTAAACCGTTGCAAGCAAAGAGTGTAATAGAATTTGTAAGAGTTGATGTGGGTTTGTAGCAGTAAAAATCGGCAATTGTGCATGTTAACCGCACCTTCCATATGAAAGTGAGCCTCGTCTGTCCACAAAATGTTCCACGGCTATTATCATGGAGCTCAACTTGAGCAAGAAATTGCAGCGCAAAAGTATGTCGACTATGCAAATCAGCTAGTAAGAGCTGCTGCACTAGCGACAGTTTATAGGGATAGCGTATAGATAGTTTATAGTGTAAGACCTTTTCAAGAAGCTTATGAACCGTGGAACGAGGTTGGTCAACAGATGCTGCAATACGCCGAACACTAATGCTGCTGATGGTTTGCGATGTTTTCCTCCACTTGCATCGCTATATCATCCACTACCTGTGCTGGAACACAGCTTCGTCCTCTTCCTGCCTGAATCCTCAATGTTCCCATTGCTTCAAATTTCTTAATCATGTTTGTTAATCCTTGACTAGTGAGTGGATCTTTTTGTAATGGCAGGATTACTATGGTTATGACATTTGCATATGCCAATAGTAATGGTTTATGAAACTCATTGTTTTTTCCTCTCGATAAAATTCCCATCATTTCATTCTGCCATTACCCAATGTTCATGCAATTCTGCTGCATAGTTTTTGCTACAGGCTGCTCGCAAATTTCAAGTTTAATTATGGGTACCCATACTTCCAATTACAAAAATGTTTTACATGATGCAGAATTAGTGTTTTTGTATTTTTTAAGAAAATTAATTTTGTATAAATACAAAAATCTAACTTTTTATTCATTCTCCCAGTCGCTATACTTATTTAGGAAATTTTTACACTCATTATTAGAAATAAAATGTAAAAACGTTTGATAAACATTGACCAAGGTTTGGTACTAAAGTCATGGATCGTATTTAGGGACTGTACACAAATTGAAAAGAGAAATGTTTGCATGTGTAATTAAAATATCAGTTTACAGAAAGGTTTCTGATGTTGAGAGATGAGCATTTCGACGCAAGTTAATGTAAAAAGTATTCATCAATATATATAATCATATTTTAAATGGAATTGTTATTCACAGAATCTTACAGAAATTGTGTTCTCGACAACACGTAATAATATTACTTGCATTAATAAAAAATGAGAAGTATTTGGAGTTTTTAACAATTTTTTTTTTTTGTTCAGTTACCAGTTTATGATCCTAAAGCAATGAAAACTTTATGAGAATATTAGACTTTAAAAACTTATAAATTTCTTATTCTTTCAGCAAGCTAAATGCAATAAAATTAAAGACCCTATGGGAAAAAGTATCACTGAATGAATTTAAGGGGGGGGGAATCAACATACCAACCGACACCTCACTGCAAATTTAAAATGAGCGAAAAATGACAGATTTTGAAATTAAATATTTTCATCAATTTTTGTCATATGGCAGTCACACTTAGAAACTGGGGGAATGCACAAAAAGCTAGATTTTGTAATTTTTTAAAACTGATTTCTCTAAATTTAAAAAATGCCAAAACATGAATATTTGTGTCATTTAAAGCATTTTTGTAGTTGGAAATATATGTCTACAACCAGTGGTTTTGAAAATAAAGGCTGAGGAAGGACTTTTGTGGACATGATGTTAAGTGAAGTTTAGTTTTTCTTTTATCAAAAACAAAAAAGTATCTGAAAATTTTTGCAAGGTTGAGGAAAAGAAAGAATCATTTCTGTATACGAAAATGATTTATATCTCTCTCCTGTTAATCAATATTACATATAACCTGTTAATCAATATTGTTACCAGCAATGTGCAAAAAACAAGTAATATATAGAATGCCTGGTGGTTTGAGAAAAAGCATGAAGTAGCTAAATTATTTTAATATTATGTATACATTACTCTGTATATACAACTTATGCATTATATAGAATGATGAATGCTATTTAGACAAAGTTTTAAGAGAGAGAGAGTCATAAAAGGATTTTATTGAAAAGACATGATGTTAGTTTTACATTTCAAAATACTTTTTTTTTTGGCAACATTATCTGGCACTTTAGAAAGTTTATCGTAGAATCATCATTTCATGTCAATATGCCATGATTTCTACTCTGGCCTTGCTCTTCTATTTCATATAATACAGTAACAGCTAGAGTTTTCACTGAATAAATTGAAAGCAGTGCATTTTGTCACTTCCAAACACAGTTTTCTATTTGAAGTGAACATCAAAGCCACATAACATTAGAAATATGACTAGCAGGAATATTTTATACTTTGCAAGTTTGTCTTTTAGCACTGCATAGAATGCCTAGGAAATATGTGATGCGTCGTTTCACACACTGCTGGCAACATATATAAAAAATATGTTATCTAATACTTTTATTGGTAGTAAACAGAAGGAATTTTTATTTATAGAAAGCAGAACAAAGATAAGTCATGAATTATCAGAAAAAGCTTAAGACATTACCATATTCACTGTATGTATAGTATGCTTTTTATGTACAAAAATAAGTACATTTTTCTCCCATAATGCAGTATATCAGGGTGGTGTAATGTCGACAAGATTACAGTAATCAAAAACATGGAAAAATAGAGAAACATCATCTGAACAGCATGAAAAGTTATTGCTTTTATGCACAAATTTTATACAGACAGCTTTTTACAGTTATAATTTTAATTCACATTTGCGTATACAAAATTAAAATGACAAAAATTCAACAATGTAAAACTGAATTAATGAAATAGTATTTTTTATAAATATTTAAATATCAATGCATAAAAAGTTGGATTTTAGTAAATTAGTAATTCTGAAAATTCTGATAATATTCAGTTCATCAAAGATGTTAATAAAAATCAATAATATTAAGCATTATATAGTTTTGCACCATTTTACAGAACCAATTACCAAAATCTCAAATGGATCAATAGCATTAAACATGCAGTATCTAACGATATTAATTTGTTTTAACCTTCAAAAAGTGTATGCATTGTTCCCCTTTTCCTTCTCCCTCCCAATAAATTTGCTAGAAATTTTATTCGGAACTTTGTTAGAAAATGACACGATAAAATTAATATCGTATGAAATAATAATCTCAGATCTTTCAATATAATGGACATAATATAAATTTTACATTTCTCATATCAAATTTACCCTATAAAAATTATTATTTTAGCAATTCACTAAAAATTTGTTTCTGGCAATAAGTATAATAAATAAAATGAGAATTCGAAAAATAACATTTTGTGAAACAACTGACTGATTACATAAATACTAATGCACTATTTAAATTTTGTTACAAATAACTTAATCTTGCATTCATAAATTTACTACTTTAATTAAGCTGTGTGGTTACTGTTTAATAATACTTTTCATGTGCTTACTGAACAGCTTTGAATTTCAGTAGCAAAATGAAATTTAAGGGAGGAATTGGAAGTGATTACGGTATTTTACTTTATACTCAAAAATAATATTAAAACTAAGGAATTAAGATACTATTTTTAACCACTTATCAATGTTCCAGGTTTTTTCAGTAAAAATGAATGCACTGTTATTTACTTTTCAAAGTTGAAGAGAGATTGAAGGAATGAAGTGCCATAACCAGAGTCTGGATAATGACTTAAAAATTCACTGAAAATGGAAAATGTCCTTAATCTTTTTTTAATGTTCACCCCAAATAAAAAATCACAATACAATTTACAATATTATATAGATTGAAAATATTAATAATTTTTTTTCAAAAATTCAAGTTTAATCTATTTCTCAAATAATAATCAATATTTTATAGTGTATATACATATATATATCTGTGTGTGCACATGCTGAGAAACACAAAATGTTCAAAGAGCGATATAAAAAGCATTCATTATTCTATTTCAATAATGTATATGTTAGAGAATTAAGAAAAGCACATAGTGAAAAAACGATATGCATGTGTACAAACACTTGTGAGAAGTATTAGGAAGCTTTATTTTAAAAATAAGAAGCTCTTTTAAACTTAATATGTGAAGAGACGTTTTCATTTCCAGCCCCTTGCAAAAAGTGCTTGTTTCAACGATACTTTCGAGGCACAAGAATTGTTCGGTGAAAAGTACAGTAGCCTTTTGTGTGTGTGTGTGTGCACGCATGCATGGCATTCATAATCTAATAGTCCCTTTTTAAAGATGGAAATATCCAAGGTATTCAAGAAATTACTTCCAATGGACTGTAGTAGCTGTGAAAAAAAGAGAGGATTTTACTGAGGTAGAAAAATGTATTGCAGATAGCTGTGAGTGAGTAATTCCAAGATTGTGTCTGTGGAATAGCTTCCCCCCCTCTGCATGTAATCCTTTACAAATGAACATGCAGAAAAAGTCTTAAAAGAGCTAAGAAATCTAGTGCAGGAAAATTCTTAGAAGTGACATTCATACCTTAAATGCATAGGCAGAAAACTGATTATGTAATTTATTAGTGAGATCTATCACAATGGGCTTTACAAGGTATATCTTAATATTACCTTTATTCATACCTTAAATGCTGCATTTAAGGTATGAATAAAGGTAATATTAAGATATACCTTGTAAAGCCCATTGTGATAGATCTCACTAATAGATTACATAATCAGTTTTCTGCCTGCATAATAAAAATGAGTTCATTCATTTTAAAGATAACTTTTTTTTTAGTTTGATTCCTACAATATGCCTCAAAAAGCTCTGAAAGCTCCTCCCCCCCCCAAAAAAAAATATATATATATATATATAAAAAGTTTGAAAAGAGGAAAATACTCAGAAAATGCATACATCATCAAAATCTAGGCCTTGGTATAACGTTTGCTTATAATATGCATTATAAATAGTAACAACTATATGCTGCCTTTTCCCCACAACATGAACCTCAACCAAAAACACTTAACAAATAAGCAAAAACTCAGGATTAGCCAAAATGTATTAAAATTGGTACAAATGGGTCAAACAGAAGTTTAATTACGAAAAATCACTCTTACTGAAGTGGTAGCAATACTAGCATTCTTAATCACAACCATATTAACTTCATTTACATCATCAGTGAGCAAAAGACCAATATTGTGCCACTGCTGTGACTATACATCATCAAGGTCAAACGAAATTTGATTTTGAAAGGGTAATGCAAATCTCTGGGACCAAATGAATGCTACTTTTTGCTGGACCAAGCTAATAGCAAAACACTGATACTGCATTGAAACCATAATGGAAAATTATTTCTTTTGAAACTGATGTTAATGTGACAAGTCTTTATCATGAGACACACTGATTATACATTTCAATGCACATGTGGGTCAATTTAAATGTGCTTTGTTTTGGTAATTAAGGAATACATTTCTGAAACAATAAACAGGAGTTATTCAAGATTTAAGTGCATACAGCTCAAGATAATTTTCTAAATAATTTTGCAGATAAAACAACACCTAGGAAAAATATACGATTATATATACACAAGAATTCAAAATTCCATTTGAATACATTTACCAATACCATATTTACATCTTTATATTTTAATGAGATCAAAGTATGTGTATATGCAAAGCAAAAAACCAAAACCAGTTTTTAGTGTATACTATTCAAGATCTGCATATGTACTGTCTGTGTAATGTATATTTTCAGAAATATACATGCATCAAGCCATGCAAAATATCTAATAATAATATTTTGTTAATACATGTCATAGAAAAGAACTAGTGAGCTGCATAAAGCCTGCAGTTGGCAACTACTGCCTTAAAATTGATGATGGCATCCTTACATTTATTTAGTAAAATATACTGATATTCCCCTACACTATTTTGTAGTTTCTGTGCATCCTAAATAGTAGAAATATAGTTCACTGTAACACTTGGCTGTTACTAACCAGGTATGACTTAGAAAAAAAAACTTTACTCCCAGCCAACTACAGGCTTCATATGTTCTCCATTTTATACCCTATCAAATTTATCTAGGATGTAATGAAGCAAAATATATGATTCATTACTCTGGTACTGGCATCTAAGATGAAGTTGCAAAAGAGCAAAGCTTCAATTTCGTCAGCAACATTGCTTTGGTTTGGTTTTGATTATGACAAAGCACTTTAGAGCTGTCTGCTTAAGAGGAGGGATGCTTTTGTGAAGGACTTACTATTTATGTTACAGAGAGTGAAAACCAAGGGAATGCATGTGCAACCAGCCCATTTACGGGATTCGAACCTCGGAACAAACTACCAGTGTTCAGCAACTTTACCGCTCAACTGCTGGCGCATCCAGTGACATTGGCATCAACAGCTTATTGCACAAAACTTCTTATTCAAGCTACAGGACTGGCATATTGTAGAACAATTTCTAATCGTTTGGTTATTAAGTCTTACAGAATATAATACAGCAATTTGTATAAATGCATGTATCTAATCAAATAATTTCTTATATTTATGCCATGAAGAAATAATTTCCTGAGAAAATTCTGAAGCAGAAAATACTGTTCATCTTCATATTTTTTTTATTTCCAGTGACCCATAAGAACAAAAAATAAGACTATGAAATTAATGAAGAATGAAATATTACCTGACCAAATACTGTGAGAAAGAAGAACAGAAGTGTAAAGTCTGTACTGTAAATCATCTTGTTGTCTAAAATCTGCAAGTCTTGGTAAAATAAGTTGTACCTGCTGATCAGGGTATTTAACCTAAATAAATTGAAAGAAAAATAAATATTTATTCACAAAATTATTTTTTTATCCTGGTAGGAGGGCTTTAAATCTCTAAAAATTACTTCAGACACATTCAACATATTTTAAACCAGTTCTCTTATTAAATCTTGAAAGTGTAATAAATACATTTCACAAACATATTACAGATACATAAATGCAGATTATAGGAATTACACATCAGTTTCAAGTGACTGAAATTTTACTTAATTTCATGAACAAAAAGAAAATTAAAGATGAGAAAAGAATACCATGAATTGGGGAGGAAAAAAAAAATTATCAAGAACTATCACTTAACGAGTTTTTCTTTGTACATGTCTTATTTTCAGCTTGTGAATTATCAATTCAAAGAACTAGGAAGTTTTACCGCAGTATCGCCAAAAAGTAATCAATTGAGCTGATCATATACGAAATCTATGAAACACACCTTCTTTTCAATCCCCCCCCAAAAGGACAAAAATGTACATAAAATTTTATTGAAATGTTTATAATAATAAAAGAAAAAGATAGAGGAATCTGAAAGTTTTCAGTTGTTAACATTGCACCACAAGTCTTGTTAAAGTGCTTTATCCTCTCACTAAGCTCACATTTTACCAATCTGTTCTCAGACTCACTTCTGCTAACACAACTTTTTTTGGGGGGCGGGGGGCTTTTTCACTTTTTTATAAAGCATCACTTTCTTTACAATTATACTACATAAAATTCAACAGCGTAATCACAAAAGTAGCATATCTTTAAAATTCCCAACACAGTGTTACATGTTGCTATGTATTTTTTTAGCCCAGAAAGGCTTTGAAAGGCTTTTATTCTCAAACTTCACTTTTGCATCAAATCTCCCCCCCTATTTTACTTTTCAAATAACTAGCCACTAGTGTAGCCAGCCACCTAAAATAGTTACTATGAAAAGAAAAATATATAATGCTTTTAATAAATCTAGCTAATGTAATTAGCTATTAATAATGGGACTAGATAGCAATTAACAATAGAGATAAAGAACTGCAATTAAATATTTTTTGCTCCACCAAATTACAGCAAATTGATGCATAGAAGATAAAAATATTTTATGTTGGGCAGTGGTAACAAATTTCTTTTAAATAAGCTGAGTTCTTGTTAAATTAGCTACCTGGAATAGCTATTACGAAGGGAAAATATACGATGATTTTAGAGTTCAACTAGCAGTTACAAAAATATTTAATATTTATAATCATACATATTATGATTTAAATGCATTTTTGTTTAAAACAATCAGACCGAAAAGTAGGAAAATACTCTTAAGAACTGCATTTTTTGCTTTTAAATTGCTTACTTTATTAACAAATAATGGATTAAATTAAAGTATAACATCCATACTTGCCAACCTATGACACTCAAAAATCAGGAGATTTTTTTAAGAAATCGGGAGATTTTTCATAATGTTAAAAAGACTTTTTAAATGATGAAAATATAGTTTTTGATAATGAATTTAAATAGTAACTAATTCTTAAATGCAAGCAACACAAAAATGCCTTACACATAAAAAACATTTTTATTACTTGCATCGTTAGGAAGAAAAAAAAAAAAAAAAAAAAACTTTAATCAGTTTTTGTACAAATGTTATAAACAGTGGCAGATTTTGTTTCCTTTAAGAAAGAAATTTCATAATTTTGTTCATAGCAATTGCCACGTAGGCCTGCTTTCGCTAATAAAAGTTTTTCTAATTTGTCATCACTAATATTAGATCTAAATTTAGTCCTCGTTTTCTCAACAACATTCTTAATTCTTAAATGCAAGCAACACAAAAATGCCTTACACATAAAAAACATTTTTATTACTTGCATCGTTAGGAAGAAAAAAAAAAAAAAAAACTTTAATCAGTTTTTGTACAAATGTTATAAACAGTGGCAGATTTTGTTTCCTTTAAGAAAGAAATTTCATAATTTTGTTCATAGCAATTGCCACGTAGGCCTGCTTTCGCTAATAAAAGTTTTTCTAATTTGTCATCACTAATATTAGATCTAAATTTAGTCCTCGTTTTCTCAACAACATTGAAAATCCTCTCACATTCTACATTACTATGGGGAACTGTCAGGATGGCCAACATAATTCTAGACAGTTTATTTTAAAATTCCATCAGCATCTTTCACTTTTCCAATTCTACTGGGTGTCAGTCTACAACTCCACTGGGTGTCAGTCCTAGCTGATTTTATAACTTCATCCAAGTTTTCTAATTGTAAACTGCTGTTATGTAGTTGTTGGAACTGTTTCAATTTTTCCTTCCTTTTAGAACTCCTTTCAAGATAATAATAAATATCAAAAACGTGTTCATCCACATTTATTGGTAAAGAAGCTGCCCCCTTTTCAGCTGCTAAATTTAAGAGGTGACAGGTGCACCTCATAATCTGCAAATCTGAATTTTCCTTTCTCAAGATGCCTGCAACACCAGTCTTCAAGCCTACCAATACTGGTGCATTATCGGCAACAAGTGCTAAGCAATTATCCAGAGGAACTGCATTTTCTTTTAAAGTTTTAATAATTAGCTGTGCTATATTAAAACCTGTCAAATGTCCTCCTAAAGTGGAGACAGAAAGTAAACTGCACTCAATTTCTAAAGACTCTGGATTGGATACAGTTTTGAATCGGTATTATTGCTTCCATAGAGAGGCAGAACGGAGCTGTTTTAATGCAATCAATAACTGAAGATTTATTTTTCAAATCCAGTTCTTTAACAATTGCACCTGTTTTGATTCTTGAGTATTTCTTAGCGATTTCACTATCGGGAAACATTTTTCTAAATACAACTGCAGCATGATCCGATGCATTCAGTGGCAGGTTGTGCTCCAGTAAAAAGGCAGAGAACAGATATCTGCATTAATAACTTTTTGGTCCTTTGTTCCCGAAGAAAAATTTAATTTTCCGTTTTTTTTTTTCAAAACAACTCCTGTTGTGCTTGTGTTTTTGTGTACGCACATGTTTGAGAACATCCACCCTTCCACCATGCGAAATCGAAAAATCGCAACGACAGGCGGTACACATCGCAAATTTATTACATTTCCTTGAGGAAATAATGGAAGGAAAGTCAACTGTGTACGATTTTTGAAATGTACATGAGTATTTCACCTTTCTCACACACATAACAAAAGATGATAATTACTAAAACTATTTCCCGAAGGCACACGTACTCACACAACTCAGGACAAAATGACCGAAATAACTATAGAACATCCAAATAACAGCTTGCTTTGTCCTCATTGGCTAATATATGCCAGATGACACGCAGTGGAGCCCGATGCCCATTGGAGAACTGGAGAACGAAGTTTCTGGATACGTATATGCTCTCACTCACAAAGCAGAAGTTATCTAATTCGCAAGGTTTTGTTTTAGATATAATCTAGAGAAAATTCAATTGCTTTCAGACGTCCAAAATCACTTTTTTTTTTTGTTCATATAACAAAGTATTAAGCCAAGTTCCATAAAAATCATGTAAAAATTTTAAGAATAAGAAAAAGTCGGGAGAAATACATTGTAAATCGGGTTGGCGGGAGAGCGGTCGAAAATCGGGAGTCTCATGCCTAAATCGGGAGAGTTGGCAACTCTGAACATCTTATGCTTTACTGAATGGTAATACACTGGTATGTGGAAGATAAGAGTATTTTATTTCAAGGAATGGCAACAAATTGCTTTTAAATGGCCAAGTTTGTTGATTAAATTGGAAGATAAAATACTTACATTTTGTCAAATGGTAAAAATATGGTACATTGGACATAAAAATGTTTTATTTCAAGTAATGTTGCCACTGTCTGCTCTTAAATCACTGAATTTGTTAATAAAAAATTCATTATATTTGTATAAAATTTGAAATAAATAAAAACAAGTTTGAAATTCAAAATTCTGGTTTCTGCAGAAGTTCAGATAAAGTACTATGGGTGTTTGAAGTTTGTTAGCTCTAGCTACTGTTGAACTTCCATAATACAAGGAATATATGTATATATGTTACCGTGAAAGACCGAAATTGGAGAATGTCAACATTCACCAAATACGTTGGTGAAAGATAGAATATTTCTTTATATTCTTGTACATTCAGACCCTCACCGGTGTATGTCGACAATCACAGATATGCTTTGGTTTAGGTCGAAAAGAGAGGAGTATATGTACACGCTGCCATTCCAAAAGGAAGTGTTCGACAAATAAATGCAGTTGTAAAAGCAAGGGCCTCTTGTGCAATTCAAAGTGTCATAATAGTTTAAGTTGTTGCAATAAATAAGATTTGAATCACATAATTTGGTAAGTTTATAACTTCTATTATTTTCCTTTCTCATTTTGAATGTACTGTGTGTTTTAAGTTCTTATATTCTTAAGTTCTTATTCTAAGTCTCAAGTGCGTTTTTTCGTGAATGAATTACGGAGAAGGAAATATAATATTCTTATATGTTCAACATTCACCATTAGTACATGGTGAATGTCGACATTCACCGGTGTAAGTCAGAAATAAGAGTATTTGGAAAATATTTCGGACATACACCAAGCGACTATGTGAATGTTGACATTCACCGGTGAAAGTCGACATTCTCCAGATTTCGGTGTTTCACCGTAACATATACATACATACAGATTCTTTATTATTTAATAATAGTGATTTGAAAAACAAATATTTTACACTTTGTCAAGTAGCAATGCATGAAAAATGATACGGGCAAAAGAAGTGAGGATCAAGACTAACAGCATTATCCTGGTGCTAAAATAGTCTAATAGCATACTAAATTTTATAATGTTAATGCAATTTGATTTTAAAAGTTCTGAACTGAATTTCCAAAACAGAAGTTTAAAGCTACCCTTTCCACCTAAAACAATATTATTCTAGTATTGTTTTGCAAGACTGTAGAGGAAGTTAAAAAAATTCATAATTTTTTGTTTCAAACATTTGGATCACAAAACTACCTCCTAGCAGATGGTGATTCTAAATTCCGTCAGACGTTCCGAATGTTTATAGTAAAATAGCTACAGCAGATGTAGCAAAAAAGTGCATACAGAATCTCTTCGTACTCATAAAATAAGTCCTATCGGGTAATTGAGGATTTAGCAACTAGTTGGGAATCACATTAGATAACAGTATAACACAAGTACAACATTTAACAATGAACAGGAAGCTTACTGCATCTTATAATTTAATAAATATAAGTCAGCTCGATAGTGAAATTTCCTATGAAATATCAAACAGAACAAGGAACGAGTAAATTTTATGTGGCACATTGAAATAATCTATATATTGTCTGTGTGCAGGGGCCATTGACTGAGAGTCTAACACATAATTAAAGATCACATATCAAGCACCAGCAAGATTTATACAAAACTTCTAGATTTTCTATATGCATCTTTTTGCTGTATTTGCAATAATTATTGTGCTATCAATTTTGAAAATGCCATAATGAATAACTCTGCATTATTTTGATACATATCTCAGATTTAAGACTTGCTGCTATAAAAACAATGTTTCTGCTATAAATGCATTGTTACATATCATCTTGATTCTTTTGTTTAATGTATAATATTGTTCAGTATACTGATATACCTTCTTTAAAAGTTCAATATAAAAGAGCATATTATTCATCGTCCTGAAGATTGAATAAAAAAATAAATACTCCCCCCCAAAAAAGTGATTAGAAGTAAATTCTCTAAGAAAATAATGACACAGCAAAAGAAAAAAAAGGGGGGAAAACCTAACAATATTCCAGCAATATGAGTGGAATCATACATTATAAAAATAATTGTATACATCATTTTAAAGAAACTCTGAAGTCAACTCATAACCTAAAAGAAACTTGTTTGCAAATTGTATTTAACTTTGATACATGTTTTATTTACTTATTAAAAGATCTCAGTTATTTAGACAGTAAAATCAAAATACTTTAATAGAAAAGACTTACATGTATTTTAATAAGTGTCATTACGTTTAATTTAAACTTGAAATATTTTAAATAAAACACTCTCATACTCCATAACAGTTTTAATGAATGTAAAAGAATGAGAATCTGTCTCAAGAAGTTTCATAAAGAAGCTATGCAAATAGCCTGGAGCTAAATACTTTTACATATACAAATAAAAATCAAACAATCACATTTTGCATTATTTTGCCAATAATTTGTTTGATAAAATCTTTCTAGAAAAGAATATGATATAACACCTGAGAAAATAAAAATAATTACAATGATGAGATCTATAATTTTACTATTATATGCTGGTATTTTTTTTTTTTATCCTTTAACTATTAAGTTTTTGCTAATTCTTTCCTCAAGTTATTTCATATAATTTGTTATGGAATTTTTATTCTTAAAACAATAAAAATTGAGATATAAAATAATCTTATTTTAAAATTAACAGATGGTTTATTTCAGAACAAGATTAGATTACAGGTATCTCAACTTTTGCTGCTATTAGTGAACCATTAGCTCAGCATTTCAAGTCAAAATGATATGCAAATTAAATATACTGAACTTTACTGACTTACTTTAACTTTTACATTTTTGACATTCTCTACATTTTCTATTTCAGCATCCATTGTTATTCCTAAAACAAGACCAGCAGTGAATTTGTGGATGTTTTCTGAATCAGCAGCAGGCTCATGTATCACAGCACTGGCTTGCCTTACCCGTTCAAGACCTTCAGGACTATCAACATTCAGACGTAAAGAAGGGCATGGACAAGACTGAAGTAAAGGTTGAAGTACTCTAGCTACAGTCCCTGGTTTAGGATCTTCCAGAGAGTCCAAGTCTCGGAAAAGAGCAGATGTGAAGCTGTCTGGATGGAGACCTTGATCTTCTTGAAATCTAAAGTTTAAATCACTCTTTAATATCGCAGAAAGTTACAAAAATAATTAATAATGTAAAATTCTTACAATGTTAAGAATTAACAAACAGTATTTAATATTTTTTTCTCCAAATTTGTAATGAAACTTTTTTTAGGAATTATAGCTGAACCTATTGGCTAACTAATTGTCCTATCATTAGAGTAGTGCCTACAATATATCTTAGGAGGTAACAGATACCACAGTGGCCAAGCATGGGAAAAGGCAACACACAACTGAGCTCTACATGCAAACTGAATCCCTACTCTTGGCTTCAGATTGGTAATCATTCTGTGCTAATTGCCATATCATCTAAGTCAGCACAATGCTTAAATTAACATTGAAAATTTCAGTTTAAAATTACCATCCTTGCTATTTATCACAATCATCTTTTTGAAGTTGCTCATATCAAGATATGAATAAATAAGCTTAATAAGATGGAAATGAATATTATTTCATTTCTAAGCAACAGCAAGTTTCATAAATGAAAAACATTAGTTAAAAGATAATTCAAGCAGAAATGAAAGATAACACTGTAATTCTTCTTTACGTACTCACAAATATCCAATATTAAAAAAGTGATCTTGAAGCAAACTCAACACATTCCAGTCTGCAAATAAACCAGACTAATTTTCAACTAACTGAGAAACTTTGTTGGTAGCAGTATTCATACTTTGCATAAACAAGAATGCAGTACTAGAGCATTCTTAAAAAACCCATCTCAGTCTCTCAAAAATGTCTGTATCGGAAGTTTTCTCAATATCGCTAATGCTCGATAGACAAAATATTTAACAGCCTATATCTCTCATTTATTCATTATTCTAACATCTTTCCGTACAGAATTACAAATATTACAAAATAATGAGCAATTAAACATATAAAAGTACAGTTACAAACCCACAATTAAAATATTATTTACAATACATAATAAATACATTACAACAAAATAATACATGAAGTAAATAACATCCTATATAGTACACAAAGTAGATAAAAACCCATGTATTAGCCATAACTACAAAAATAGCTGAAGAAATTAGCACAAATATTTACATAAATTACAATACATATATGCCACAAAATCAAAAATAGAAAAAAAAAAAAAAAAAAAAAAAAATATTAAAGTGCATTACTGATTTTATAAGGATATGTATTCTTTAAAGAGCATGATATTAAGAGATATATTATGCAAATAAAACTATTTTTAAATTCCTACTATTAGCTCACACTCTCCCTATATCTTATTCAAATTTTCAATTGTTAATAAAATACTTTTTTTTTTATCCACTAAATTTCAAACACATTTTTTTACACTTCCAGTGGATGGCACTTGATGTGAATAGTTTTTCATTATATATAATTATTAAATTATTATTTTTTAAACATATACATATTTAAGACAAAATAACACGCCGAATAAATACTAATTCAGAAGTCAAACAACAAAAATCAGCATTATATTTACAAAATATTCACAGGACTAATTTCGATGGTTTTACTGAACCACCATCGTCAGCTGCAAAACCGCAAATGAACAAGATAGGAAATAATGATTAGATAAGATAAGAAAGCCTGGACAAGAATACGCAAGTGGCGCCATCTGTTGGTGAAACCAAAACTAATTAAACCACACTGGCAAGGAAAGCCGTGTGGTTCCTTGCCAGTGTGGTTTAATTTACATTGGGCAAACTAAGAGAGCCTTAAAATTTCGCGTCAAGGAATATGAGGCATATGTTAGAAAAAAGGAAACACAGAAGTCTTCTGTTGCTCAACATTGTTGGTTCGAAAATCACACTTTCAATTTTTCTGCTGCCAAAATTATTCAAAAAACATCTTCCATTGGAGAACTGGATTTTCTAGAGGCATTTCACATTCATAAAAATCTTTCTGTTCTAGTTGACGATCCTAATTCCAATCCAAATTTGCCTTCAGCCTTTAAAGAAATTATGTTTTAGTTCTGGTTTCACCAACAGATGGCAACACTTGCTTATTCTTGTCCAGGCTTTCTTATCTTATCTAATCATTATTTCCTATCCTGTTCATTTGCGGTTTTGTAGCTGAGGATGGTGGTTCGGTAAAACCATCGAAACTAGTCCTGTGAAAATTTTGTAAATATAACGCTGATTTTTGTTGTTTGACTTCTGAATTAGTATATACATATTTGTTTGTAATATTATTCATTTAAATATATATAATTATATAATAATTTTTCTTTGTTGACCTAAGTAGGAATTGACTTTAAAATATATATATATATATATATATATATATATATATATATATATATATATATATTACTTGTTAAAAGCTGTGTTACAGGGGAAAAAATTGCATATTTTTAATTTTATAATTAATATTTTGAGCATACCAATAAATGATATATTGCAAATTTATTGCAATAATTATACTTCTATTACAAATATATACTGTGAAAAATATCAATAAGAATACATTTTACTGTACGTTCAGAAGGGATAACTATTAATTTATGCATTACATGTAATACCATCTCATGGTAAACATGATGATTAAATTAATAGCTATTATATGTGTGCAAAACAGATTTTCTATTTTAAAGATAACAGACAATTCAAATCCTTATAGCTCTAAATCATACCATACCTCTGCAAAGAATCAACTTGCTCCAAAAATGCTTCACAGGGTCCTAAAGCAGAAGTATTACTCCCTCTTATTAGGACCATTAACTGCAGTGAAAGAGCTCGAAGTCTCAGTTGTCTTAAGCAAATTATTTCTTCACTGTTTAAGCCCAGAAACTGGTGACTAAGGCAAAAGGATAACTGCAAAATCTTAAAAGATATTAATTTATAAGTTTATTTTTATTCATTACTTGGTATGTAAAGTGAATTAGATAATTAATTAGGATGTGAATTAAATAAATTTAATAATAAAATAAGTAAAACATACACCTACAAAAATAACAAAATATTTATTTAATCAATCATAAAGCATCTGCTTAGTGTAGCTAATTATTATTAATACTGTTTGTTAAATAACTAACCTGTTCTAGGGATGATTTCAAAGAACTACTCTGTAATGGTGATAGCAAAGATGGATTTAACCAATTCTTATTAGAAATTATCTGAAAAAAGAACATTATTGATTTAAATACTACACAAGAAAGGGAAAATGTACTATCCTTCAATTTAAGGATGATTTTTATGCCTTTTTTTAAAAAGATTATTTATAAAATTAGAACAGTTTTTGCAAATATTACAAAGAATTTGAAAAGTTAACAAATATGCCATACAAGCAATCAACTAATTTGATAAACATCTAGTAAATAAAGCTTCTGCACTAACAGGTAACCTTATTTAGTAGATGCTTGTCAAAATCAAATAAAGGGGTAGGGATTGGAATCTTTAGGACATCTTGCACATGCTAAACCCATTAAACATACAATGATAATTACACTCACGTTTGTGAAAATTGCAACACCAAGAAGGAATCGTCATAATTGAATGCAATTTAATACACAGTTGAGTGGTAGTGGTACAAATAAATGATTAAATGTTCAAAGCAAACAAACAAGATCAAGAGATCAGAATCAGTATTTTGTGTGGCCACCATGCGCCGCAATAAGTGCTGCTACACGACGTGGCATGGAGTCAAACAAAGTTTGAATGTCTGACTGAGGAAGAGCATTCCATATCGTTTGTACGCGTACCCAAAGTTCGTCTGCAGACGCAACAGGATGAGGATCACGAGCAAGACGCCGACCAATGACATCCCACACATGTTCAATTGGCGACATATCCGGGGAACACGCAGGCCAAGGAAGAAGCTGTACCTGCTGCGCTGCAAAGAAGGATTTAACAATCCGAGCAGTATGAGGGCGGGCATTGTCCTGTTGAAATACAGCGCCTGGCAAGCTTTGAAGGAAGGGAACAGCTTCGGGCTGTAGAACTTCACGGATATACCGGTTGCTGTTCAGATTGCCCACAATTCGTAGCAATTGAGATCATCTATGATATGCTATGGCGCCCCAGACCATAACTCCGGGTGTTAGTCCACTGTGGCGTTCACCGGCATAGCGTCTGACACGAATGCGGCCATCATGGTACCACAAATTAAAGCGGGATTCGTCAGAAAACACGACAGGCTGCCAATCAGCACGCCAGTCTCTATGCTGATTGGCCCATTGTAGCCGCAGGCGGCGATGGTCGTGCGTTAGGGGGATCCTGTATAAAGGAGTCCGTGCGCGCAGTCCACACTGCAGCAGACGTCTACGAATTGATGAAGCACACAATGAAACACCTGTAGCTATTGACCACAGTGCTGCCAATTGTCTAGAGGAAGCTGTACGGTCCGTCCGCGCCATGCGGACCAGGTGTCTATCATCGCGAGCTGACGTCACATTTCGGGGTCCACTCCTGGATTTCCGAGTTGTCCGACACTCGTCCGTCCACTGCTTCCAAATGCGCATCACTGTGCTGCTGTTACGCTGCACACGAGAGGCTACTGCACGATACGACAATCCAGCTTCACGAAGGCCGATGATTCTCCGTCCAAACTCTGTAAGTTGTTCAAATCTCGCTCTCTTTCGTCGACGAGGCATAAGTACAGATTGAGTTAACGTTTACCACTAGCAGATAACCACCGATAACCATACACGCCTCGCTACAGCCGTCTATTTATTCGGATCCATCAGCCGTTCAGAGGGCGCTGCTCAGCATACGCATGCGCTACGGATTTGCAATTCTAATCATTTGCATATCGTGCGCTACTTTGCATTTCCTGAAAATTTCAGCTCACTCGCGTAAGTCCTTCATGGTGTTGCAATTTTCACAAACGTGAGTGTATTTACTAAATTTAGCAGTTTAATTAAAAACAAACTATCATAACATATAATTCACATCTATATAATTATGATACTTTTCTAAAGCTCCTTTATTATGCATTAAACATAATGTTAGTTATCCTACATAACAAAACAAAACAAAAAAACCTCAGTGATTTCAATTAAAGTTTCCTTTTAACCAAACACATCACAGCTCAATTTATAAGACCTCAAATTTGGAAGCCAAAGGTTCAAAACCGATCCCTGACATGTCGCCTAAATATTTTTTTGTTTAAATTTCCTTTCTGTTAATTTATATCCTTAATGTTCCCTTTACTGGGGAATGTTCTCCATTTTCTCCAAGTCTAGAATGCCCCCAGCTTGTTCATCAAGTGTATATAAGTGGTTACTTATTCAGTGCGAACAATAAAGTCTCGAATTGAGACTTGCCTCTTCAGTTGCCTTAATACAATCATTTCATGTACATCAAAGTTTGATGGAGGCGTAGGTAAATCACTTACTATGGAAGAGCTATGTCGAAGCTTACATATTTGAGGACTTCCCCAAGTTTGGTCTCTCATAGGATTCTAGTAGAAGATTGAGGAAGAAGGTTGATGGGAAGGAAACCCAGCAGGAGCTAGTTCTGCTCGGAATAACATTGTACGAGTATTGATTCTGACTTACCTAATACTTCTGTATATTCACCCGAGACAACCAACAAGATACCAACATGTGAACATATAAACAGGCTTAAGGACTTATCAAGGACCAAAGCGCCACCTATAACTATTAGGATGATCAAATGTATCTGGTGAATGTCATCTTACATCTCTTTGGAACTGCTCAACTGTCATTTGATAATGATGAAGATACTTTCAGTAATTGGACTGCTTTAAGAAATGCTCTGAAAAATATATTTTGTTGTGCAGCATATATGAAGTGCCACGCTGAAAGACTACTAAACACACATGTGCAGCCAAAATTGGATGCCAATAACACGAGTTGAAAGGGAAAGTGATAATGAAGAAGATAAAGAGAGCACCTTGACTTAAGAAGAATTAGAAGAATTACAAGAAATTAAACACATATTACTTATTACAAGAAATTAAACACATTGTTTAAAAAAAAATTAAAATGCACATGTAATGTCTGATTTTGCAATGGAAATTGGCCCAAATAGGATTAGAAAGAAAAGAAAAGAAAAGGGGGGGAAGAGAACACTTCTCAAGAGGCACTGAAAGACTCTGTGCTCCTTAATGCAAACTTTTCAAGAGTTAATATCAGTCATTGTTCCAAGTAAAAATACCAAATTTGGCAGCCTAATACCATATTTTTTTAACAATAGTTGTAGAACATACTTAATTAAGCAGTAATAAAAATTCTTTCAATCAACATTTGTTCCATTTTTTTTTCCATTTAATTACAAAAATATTTAGGTTTCTTTAAATTATATGTATGCTTTTTTAACCTAAATTATACCTAACAAAATTTTTTCATGGAAAATTTACCAGGTAACCAAGAAAGTTTGTACGGTTTTTGTCACTCATCAAAAAGGCCCACAAAGATCTTAAAATGGCCATTTTATTCTTAGAAATAATCACTATTGGCTTTAATTACATGTTCACAACAAGACATAAGCTTATAAATGTGCTTTCTGAAAAAATCCTTTCTTCTGAAGTACAAAAACTACGACACAGCCTTTGTGACAACGTCATGTTTTCAGAACTCATGTTCTCTCAGGTGGTTATCCATGGCCAAAATCACAAAATAGTTCGATTTAGCAGTGCCCAGGAAATAGAGTTGACTAAGAACTTCCCAGCCCAGTGTTCTGATCAACTTTTCATTCATGTTTGAATACAAGATCTGGTATTATCATGGAGTTCTTCTGTTGACCAGTGCTGGCTGCATCTGGTACAGTCAAAAGTCTTTAATCCGGACTCATCAGGACTTCGGCGATTCCGGATTATTGATTTTTCCGGATTATAGATCATCAGTTTAAATCTGGTAAGATGGCATGCAGAAATTATAAAATTAAAAATATGAAACCGTAATTTATGAAATAAAGAGCAATTATGATCTAAAGGGTATCAAAATTTACAAAAAAAAAAGCTTAATATTTATTTGTTTCCTTTATTAAACATTTCTTTCAACGTGCGCATGCGTAAATCACGAGTACATGCGCGCGCATGAACTCGTGATATTTATAATGACGAGGAATTTAATTTAAATCATATCAAAGATGGAATACATCGAGATGAAATACTACATTTAGTAAGGAATTATAAGCTGAATAAAATAAAAACATCTGCCCTGAAGATAAGAATAGTGCTGACAGATCAACTTCCAGTTCATTGCGCGCCGCGACGCCCCCCCCCACCGCAGAGCAGCGTGAAATTGATAAACAGATTTTGGAATGTTTAGAGAAACAAAGGATATGCCTTTATCCATTTTCCCCAGCAATTCTACTTTTTGTTTGATGGACATCGAAACAGACTTTTGCTTTGTAGATCCTTTGGCAGCTCCAGCATTGGAAATTCTATTTGACATAATCGAAAGTTCAAGCTTACTTTTATAAAATTGCTCTAACAGTCTGCAAAAAATAATAAGTCGGATCCAATTCAAAGATTAAGGAACAATGCAATCTGCAACATTAACTGAAATAGATAATTAGATAATTTTAGCTTAGCTTATACCGTCCATTATACATTAAACATGCATGCATAAATGTATTATGTGCATGCGTAAAAGTATTATGCGCATGCGTGAACGCATTATGCATTGACGCATGCGCAGAAAGTTTGTAGTTTTGAGGTCCGGATTATAGATCATTCCAGATTAACGACTTTTGACTGTATAATGCAACTAAAACTCTTTGCAATTGTGATGAGTAGCCCTCAGCTATTATAGTTTTTCCACTTTCTAGATATTCATAGTGGACAATGCCAACGCTTCTCCACCAAACATACAACATTAACTTCTTTTGGTGAATGTCCAATTTAATGGCCAATCAGACCAACCCACAGGTCGATAAATGATGCTTTTTCTTCCGGTTATCACACATGATTCATTTTTGGTCTATATAAAGACTTAGTCCTGATGTAAGGCTTAATTATGACATGACAGCAACAACAAGCAGATGTTCAACAGTTGTAGATTGTTTTTCTTGGAACCCACCTGCTTAGTTTCTATGCCATCCCAAGGTTATGAAGATGTGATCAAATGGTTTTGTTAGGTACTCAAAGCCTGTAAGCAAGCTTCTGGCAGGTTTGATGAGGATTCTGCTTTATTTTTTCCTCCAGCTGAACAGTCGTCTGACAGCTGAGCTGTCGAGGGTGGATGGACGACCAACACGAGGCTCGCCTTCAAGGCGGTCATCTCCGGAAGAAACTCGGCTGAACCATTTTTGAGCAATCCATTCCGTTACTGACATCTCTCCAAACGCAGAGCATATTCTTCTGGCAGGCTCTGCAGCTTTGTTTCCCAGTTTGTATTCTTAATGAAAAAACAAGCCTCAAAATCTCCTTTTCCAATGCCACATTTTTTTTAAGACTGCTCATCCTAAAAAACCAACAGCAAAAACTATGTGATGCACTAAACAACTCTCTACTATGTAAGGTTTGAAAGGAGTGTAAACATATGATGTCGTCAGAGTTAATCTGACTACACTAAAGTATAAATTGTAACTGTTCTCAAAAACTGTGCAGACTTTCTTGGTTACCTGATAACTTTGCAGAATGCAATTTTGCTGTACATACAATGTAACATCCACATTCAGCATGGGAACAACTTTGGAACAAGTCTTTATGATGACAAAGTGAAGTTTGTGTTACTGTTGGTGGCTTACATATCAAGTACTTTAATCTTTCTATATGGTTTTTGTAATCTATTCTGGAATTAAATTATTGTACGATGGATCCAAATTTTCTTAACCTGTCATAGTGCCAATGCTGAATCCCTCAGAAACCATACTTAGTTTTTTTTACGACTAAGATCCTGTTGCCCTTTATCTGTTATTTAATTTCTTTGCTGAGCTCCGAGTGTTTACCTTTAGTGCAGAAAATAGGAAGCTATTCTTTACATAGTTTTGCCATGGTCTTGAACATCTCACAACTTATATATTGTACATTTCTTACCTTCCATATTAAGCAAGCCTTGGCAGAGACATACATTCATAAGACATTTTTTGCTTAGTTTTGGCAGCATAATATACATCTGCCATTTCATAACTTTATTCTGGGGCACACTATATACTCATGCTATAAACTCAGAAGGCTTCTTTCTATTCGCAGCATTATGTAAGAAAAGAACAAACTTCTTCTGAATTCAGCGAACCTATCAAAAGCTTATTCTTTAATATAATAAAAGTTATTTTCTAGCTTAGTGCAATTTACCTGAAAGCTACCACAATATGTGGCACACCAATTAAACATACGCGCAAAACATCTACGTTATACAACATTGCTTTTTTTTTTTTTTTAAAAAATCCTTTTAACAGCAAGAAAGACAAAGGTACTATAATGTAGAGGAACATGCAGATAAATATCATCAGCATAAGCATTCTCCATATACAAATTAAAGCACATAGCTGACAATTCAGCTATATTCAGAAATCAGATTTAAGATTTTAATTATTTCATGTTTAAAAAATAAAATTAAATGTACACACACATATATGTCATAATAAGAGCAAAGGAAAAGGAAAAGACAGAACACTGTAGATGCGTGATTAGATCCATATTGAAGAAGAATTTTGATTGCGTAGTATTTAAAGAACTTGGCAGTCGAGGCAGTTTTAATTCCATTTTTATTTCCAGTTGATATTTGTGGCCACAATCACTTGGCACTCTAGTCGTGCCTTTCCACAGAAGATTTACATTTTTGATATTGTTGAGATAGAAAGCAAGCCAGGGAAATTACATCTTAGCACAGCACAGAGCAAAAGCTGAAGTGCGTAGTTACGAAAGATGGAAGCACGCGAAGAGAAAAGTTTTGGTTTACAGTGGCAGTTTCAGTTCTTAATGATTACGTCATCAGAGCTGCGCCGATCATAGAGTGATCTAGAAATGACGCAATGCAAATCTATCTAGAAATCTAGATCTAGAAATGACGCAATTATTACGATTTTAGAATAGAGAGGAAGAATTAATGTTTATAGTTTAATCTATAATTTTGATTCATATATTTTTATCTTACATATTCCCCCCTTCAAAAAGAAAAAGGCGTAGCGACAGAGAAGCCTTTTTAAAGAAAAAGAGTTAAAGCACAAGCAAATTTAAAAAAATATAAATAAATAATAAAATTTTGATCCTGTAAAGTATTATTTATAAATATCAATTTTTTTTTAAATAGATTCTTAATTTTTAAGTCCTATTGAATTTTTCAACATTTCAGTCCAAAAGTCATTTTGTTTGAGAGTTCACATAATCATAATTCATCAGGGAAGGTTCTTGTTATTACAGAATATCACAAAAACTTTTACATAATCATTTCTTATAATTAAATGTAATGCACATAAATATTTATGATACTTATTTCGATACTGATAAATTATAATTTAACATCATAAATAATAGGATTAAGATTTTCAGAATTTATGGTTTTACCGTTATCATCTTTCATTTACAATTCCTGATTTTACCGAACTGGAAGCCTCACAAAACTTCTAAACAAACATATCCATCAATAGGGCTGTCCTCTTGAGCTAACCAGTGTGTTCTCTGCACTGGTGGCCCAGGGTGCCTAGACAGTTACTTGAAAAGGCCTCCGTTCCTTGCATTAAGGTAACTGGCCTTTGAGAACTGCACTAATACATTCCATAATAAAAAAAATATAATAATAATAATAATATAAAAAATTTACATGCATTCATAAAATGAGAGCCTCCAACATTATCTTGCATGAAGAGGGTAAAAGGAACAACTGTACAGAGGTAATAACAGGCCTCTGTTGAAGGAACCAATACTCCCTCGACATACACTATACTTAACACACAATAACCCACAAATTTTAACATGCATTTACCATAATTTCATATTACGTATCTGTAATAATTTCACTTATTTTTTACACCTACTTCATTTTTAGAATAATTATAAAATTCATATTCAAAATTATCAACAAAATTTCAAAAACATAAAAACTTATCTTAATATCCTTCCCTATGAATAATTTAAATAGCTTAAAATTAATTACTTTGCTCACACATAATTATGAAAAATTAGAAAAATTAATGAACAAGAATTTCAGATTTTCTCAAAACAAATTGCAGAAATTTTAACCAAAGTTGAAATGAAAACTATAGAATCCGCAGCACATTCAATAATTTAGTTCCTGAGCTAGATTCACACGAATGGAATAATTTTTGAGCTGTTGAAAAAGCGGAAGTGCAAATAATTTTCTGTCGCACATACTTGCAAACACAAACTCAGTTCGACCTTGAACCCGCTGTAATGCTTCATTCCTAAACGGTAATTCACTGATGATTTCCTTTTCACTAGACATTCCAACTTCTCAATTTATCGAGATATTACTTTCAATATGTAAACACTACGCATGATTTTTTTTTTGAAGCACTTGCAAAACACCACAGCAGAAGAATGATCTGTTATTATTTAAACACTGAAAAATCAAACTTGATGATTCACTTCTTTCACATTATCTTGGATTTATCACAAAACGATGATTTGAAGAGCTGAATTAAATTTCCATTGAGGTTTCAGGCTGCAGGAAACTATCCTTACCGGCTTAATTGTAATATTAAAAGCACAGGAAAAACGGACGGAACACTGTCGATGCGTGCTTAGATCCATATTGAAGAAGAATTTTGATTGCGTAGTATTTAAAGAACTTGGCAGTCGAGGGAGTTTTAATTCCATTTTTATTTCCAGTTGATATTTGTGGCCACAATCACTTGGCACTCTAGTCGTGCCTTTCCACAGAAGATTTACATTTTTGATATTGTTGAGATAGAAAGCAAGCCAGGGAAATTACATCTTAGCACAGCACAGAGCAAAAGCTGAAGTGCGTAGTTACGAAAGATGGAAGCACGCGAAGAGAAAAGTTTTGGTTTACAGTGGCAGTTTCAGTTCTTAATGATTACGTCATCAGAGCTGCGCCGATCATAGAGTGATCTAGAAATGACGCAATGCAAAGAAGTTATTACAATTTTAGAATAGAGAGGAAGAATTAATGTTTATAGTTTAATCTATAATTTTGATTCATATATTTTTATCTTACATATATATAGGATTTTGTGAAAGAAAGATTCAATTTATTTCAATGTTCCTCCTCCTGATGAAGTAGCATTGCAGTTGATTGAATTCCTCTTTTATTATGTTGATTTTTCTTTAAATTTCATTGATTTTTTTTTAATTAGGGTATAGCTGGTTTGAAGAAGTTTTGGTTTTAATACTTATTAAATTCCTTTTTTTTTTTTTTTTTTTTTTTTTTTTTTGCATTTATAGGATTATTTTAAATTTATTACTTATAAATTTTTGGTCTTTGTGAAAAATTGGTTTTAAATTTCTTACTTTATGTCTTTACTGATTATATATATGTAAATGTATATACCTTTGCTAAGAGAAGCTGACACTGTATATACAAAGCAGCACAATTAGCAGCAGCTGATAGTTTAGGTTCGATGGCAGATAACTGCTTTAGATCTCTATAAAGAAAAAAAGAAATCAAAATGTTTATGAAATATTACTATCTACAAGAATTATATAAGTTTTAGTTAAAAATATTTCAAAATGAATATAACAAACAGTTTTTCAACATTGTGAGTAATGAAAAATAAAAGACCTTAAAATTTATGAAGCCTAGTATAACTCTTTAATACTCACAGCAATGGCTTATTTTAAGAAACAAACATTTTAAAAAACATAACATTGTACTAAAAAGTAGTATAAAAACACACTGTTCAGATTTCAGATAAAGAATGAACTAGGGTTGGATTTTTAAGTCAGTTTAATTTACTTGTAATGATAAACTGCAATGAAATGGAAATTTGTTTTCTGTCTAGAAATATAAAAATTCAAAATATGTTTATGAGAAAAGAGAAATAAATTCTACACTAGAATTTAAATATAATTTATTCCTCATTAAAGGCTGCACTTTTTACTACTAAGATTTTATTTCTTAATGTTAATAGCTTTCTGAACTTCACTCAAATAAAAACTGGATACATGTAGGCATAAATGGCCTAAATTTAACCATTGGTTGTACAAGTATATTTCTGCCACAGTAACTGTGTAGCTATGCCTCAGTTTTGAGGAAGAACACCCCAGGAAAATGGTCCACGCTTCTTTCCCTACCGCCAACTTCTCAATAAGACTTTTGATTCAACATGTATTTTCAGTGCCCCCTTGCTGCACAGACACTATATGCTTATAAAAATCTATTCCTTCTCTGGATCCATTAGTACAGCACTCACCATCATTAACCACTATACTGGCTGGGCTGCTAATCAACATACAAAAAAACTTAGATTAAATATGTATATTTTAATATCAAAACTACCAATACATCATATTAGTAGTTTTCCAAACTGGCAAACTAGGTGCATTATAAGTTCTAGGGTTTGTTTTGGATTCCATATATAAAAGAGCATTTACATCCTGTTATTAACAATGCATCTTATTATTAACAATATGTATTTTTACAGTTATATATTGAATGAAAAGTGACACTATTGATACCCCCCTTCATAAATCCAAACATTAATATAATTACTTAAATTCAAGTTAGTTTGTATATTATTTCTATTTCTAGTTTGTATATTATTTCTATTATTTCACACATTTCCCACCTTTCCAATGGCTGGGCACTTATCCCTGCATTTTCTAAGAAATGGCTAAACTCACTTAACAATCAATACGATAGTGCACAACCTGTACCATGAGAAGGGAATAGATGATGCAAATAACCGAGTCTTATATGGAAATCAAACATTTAGTTGTCAGACTCTTTCAGTCACCGCCATGCTATCTGGGGCAGCAGATATATCTTAACAAATAGTATTATAATTATCACCTAACTGTACTAATATATTGCATGCAAAAAATAATGAGCTCAAAAATAAATAAATAAATAAATAAATAAATAAAATAAACATCACTATACATACCACACATCACTTTTATCATTATATTTTATCATTCAAACTATGAACGTTTAAGCTATTTTTTTATTCTTCTCCCCCAGCAACAACTTAACAGTATTTTTATGTGACTGCGCATAATATCATAAGCAAGTGGGCATTGAAAGACGTTATTCTGTAAATTCTTTGGGGCTTCGAAAACACATAAACACATTAAAGCATAGAAAAACACACACTGTAATCTGTTTTAGTATCAGAGTATACTGCCAATAATTGTAATAAACTTTTTATCAAAAGAATCATGCGAGTAAAGCCTGCCACAGTTCTGACTACAAGCTGAAGTGAGATTATGTTTACATTTAAAAATAGTAAACAATTTATTGAATAATATTAAAATTTTCTGATATAAAATTATTTCATTACGGATTATTTGAATGCAGCATTACATTAAACACATTAAGACACTCAGCTGCTAAATTTCAATAAAATCATATTTGCCTTACAGAATGTCTAACATATGCAAAAATTAAATTAAGGAAAACAAGAGGGCAATATAACTAACAAAAAGGTAAATATTAATAATGATTTCAGGGCAATTAGCCATGGGCCCTTTAGCTGCGAGAAAAAGGGGGGACTTGCCAAAATACACTGATGAGATACTATATAAATTTCACAAGATTTTTTTTTCTTTCATTCTTCAGAACGAAGTATCAAAGAAAAAAAAAAATTAGCAAAAATTTCTGGTAGAGAAGTAATGCCGTCATTTTTCTATGTATTCTTTTTTTACTATATTCCAGGTTCCAATGGTTTTTATAAACAAATCGTAATATTTTTTGCCAACAATGAAAGGAAACGAGTCAAAATTTTTGCAGGAGTACAGAATTTCCCTGAAAACTTTTAAAGGAAAAAATAGGGAAATGTGTTTCCTAGATAGCCACCAATTGCCAAGGTTTGCATAAAGGCAAGTCTCCATAATTATCTGATTTTTTTTTAATTAAAATAATTTGTTGAGTACAGATGGAAAAGAATAGTAAAAAAAAAAAAAAAAAAAAAATTACAGAAAGATTTGAAGAAGAATATAAGTGTTTTATTTTTTTCACATACCATGAAATCTTTGTTTAATAATTAAAATTAGTATTTTAAATTGCTAAAGTATGCTTTCTTTTTATATACTGACAATGTTTAACAACTTACGATAAATATCGAAAGTTTGGGAATCGGCATGCAAACCACCAACTAGCACCTGATAAGTAATTTTTACCTTTTCATATGTAAAAATTGGCAAATTTCGCCACGGTGGTTGAGTTAATAAGTACCAACTTTCTTAAAGGGGGGGCTCAAAGCTGTTAAAGAGTTTTGTTCAAAATCTATGTCAATCTAAAGCTATTTTCTTGTCCAGTTTTTAGTTTTACAAAGTCAAGTTTCTTTTCAAATTAGAAAAGGAAAACATTTTAGCTCATCCAGCACTAATATTGAAAGATATAAATACTTATCTGTAGAACAATACTGTAGAAAAAAATTTAGACCGCGCACACAATATTACAATTAATTGGAACATAATTTTGTCTTCAACATATTTTAAAGCAAATGTTAATCTCATATAGACTGCCTGAGGTATATTAAACATGAATACTAATTGAAATGTGTGTGTCTGCAATCACAAAGCAATAATAGCAAGCTACTAGCCAAACAACAAATAATAATGGCAATTTTTGTAGTTTTAACACTGTGTCATTAAAACTGAAAAATTTCCCAACTCTAATTACAATCAATTAAAAAATTAATTAATAATTGCAAATTAATCATTATGAAATTTAAATAATTGATATTTTTACAACTTTTTCAAAAATACTCAAATATTCATAAAATTAAAAAATTAGGCATATTGAATTTTCTTATACATACTGAATAGATGTTTCTAGGATACTCTGCCTAGCTTTTGGGTTACGATGTTCTGCTGCAGCAACTCTTTCCAAAACTTGGTTCAGAAATTTTCTGGAATGCTCATCAGATTGTTCTAATTCAACAGGAGCAGCAGATAAATTCCTAAGCTACAGAAAAATTAAGCATCAATAGATGTACTCTAAACTTTAAAAATATGTATTTTTGATAGTAAATAGAAAAAATGAAGCAAAATACAATAAATGCTAACAAAATTTAAACATACAAATGTACATTAAAAACATAATTTAAAAAAAATAAAACACATATAAACTTTTAATCTTTCAGAACATGTTCAACAAAAATATTTAAAAAGAAATTTTTTATGCAAACCTTTAATTGTGGAACCAGATGAGGCAAGGTATCTTTCAAATATGAATAATGTTTCTGGGTATATTCGTCAAAAAGTGAAAGCATTACAGGACAGTTGGCAGCAGCATTGAATACCAAAATTAAATTGCAAATATCTGATTCATCAAGGAAAATTCAATGTACATAAAAAAGAAGTCTGAAGTAAATGCTCCATTAGGCTATTTTCATTATAAAAGCTGTTTATAAGTAATTTTAAACACTTCCAGTCTAATAAATGTTAGTAAGACATTTAACAGGCTTAAAGATTTTATTTAATAAGATTCACAAAACTGAGCAACTTGGATTAAAGGGAGGGTTATTAATGATAATTTTCATCAATAATGTTGTTTAGGAACTAGTTGCTCTATTAGATAATCAATAGCAGACATACTTACTTACTTTACTTATATATAAAGAAAATTGTGCAGAAGCGACTTTCTTAAGCAAATGGGCATGTTTTCATGGATAAAAGCTCAGTGGGGCTCAGTAATTTTTTGCATGAATCTAAATTAAACCTAATGGATTAGACAGTAAGCAGTATATTTAGAAACATAAAAATGAAGCTTATTACAGTACAAAGTCCAAAATCCGGATTCGTTAGGACTTCGGCGATTCCGGATTTTTCTGGATATTTGATCATCAATTTAAATCTAGTAAGATGGCAAGTAGAAATTATAAAATTAAAAATATGAAATAATGAAGTATTTATAATCTAAAGGGTATAAAATAATAATAATAATAATAATAATAAAAGCTTAATATTTATTTGTTTACCTTATTAAATATTTCTTTCAATGTAAGTTGTTTAAGTTGCTTCATTTTTTGGGCTAATACTTTCTCTTTAATTCTGTATACAGACATAATCTCTTGTTGAAGTCCTGTAACTGCTGTTTTGAGAATTCCGATTAACTTGTCAATCAAAATTTTCTCTTTTTCAGTAACTTCACTTTCTTTACTATCTGTAGCGGTATTTTCTGAATCTAGAAATATACTACAGATTTCACCATTCATTAATTGACTGATGATTGAGAAGCATTTTCATCACAATGAAAACTTCTTTTATATCATCTTCATTTATTACCACTTCTCCACATTTCTTTACAAATTCTGTTAATTGGAAAATTTCACCTTTGTTTTGCAATATCCAAAAACCTTTAAAATTAGCAGATATCATCATCAAATTTAGCTATCCCTCACTATACATATTTGGCTATGCATCATGAGCTTGGCGACTAATGACAAGTTGTCCTGTTAAATTTTATCTTGCTTCTATCACGCGCTGAGACAATTAAGCCCGAATTGTATTAGTTTAGGTATTTACTATACCTATGTGTATTTCTTACACATGCTTAAGATTTATCTTAAGATTAATTAATTAAGATAAGATTTTAAGAGTTTTGAATAAAAAAATTCCCACCATATACTTATTGAGGGCAGACGCTAGATATCTTACCGCCTGATGCAGTCTCTGTGGGTCTTAAATTCTGCGACTCGGTGCAGCCATACAAGCCCCGGCACTGGTTCTGGGTTTATGTGAATAACAAATCAGTTATTCTTAATTCAAATAGCCCTAAATGTAATCTTTGTGTCTATATTATCATCAACAAAATAGCATTGGGAAAGACATTTTTGGTAAATTTTTGCTCGTCAACGTTTTTTAGTGCATTTAACTTAAATTTGTAATCATCACCAAGCATAATGTCAACATAAAAGGTTGCCATACTCCTTCATTATTCAATTACTAACATGAAAAAAATTTAGGCATCGCTACATGAATCATTACTCAAGTTGTCATGTTTTGATAAGCATGTGTTGATGAAAGGAAAGTAATGATAAATAATGATGTAATAAATAATGATTCGCCAGATTGGTGTCCGATTAAAGATGTACCTATGTGGAATGTTTGGGTTTGAGATGTGTGCCAAAGGAGATACGCAGCAACGGAGCCAAATTATTGACCGTACAAATTTAAGTTAAAATGATTGTTTCTTCAATAACAAGGTATTTTATTTAGTTTCGAAGTGAAATTAAGAATCGGGACTCTCCAGATGTTCTATTATGCGTGGAGGGGGGGGGAATCAAATGCACATGCATACACCTACAAGAAAACATTGTAGGTGGTTTTGAGGTCTGGATCATTCTGGATCTTTTAGATCATTCCGGATAATGGACGTCCGGATTTCGGACTTTGCACTGTATCTAAATTGTATACTTTTAACTAACTGCTGCATACTGTGAAATTCTCTGTATGCCAAATGGTCTGGTGATGCATATCAAGAAAAGGTGATAAACACCTGAAATTTATTACTGGAACTGCGAATGTATCAATTTATATCTATGTCTTGGAGAAGTGTTCATTTTAATAGTGCTCTGAAATTATATGTTTCATCAAAATTTCATACCATCATACAGCAAAACTAGTCAGTACAATCCACTCATTTATGGATGATTGTGTGCCTCATTTACAGGTTTTCATCGCCACAACAGAATGGATATTATAAAAGTAATTGTCTTTCTATTTCCTCCCTTTAGGTACAGATTTATGTAACAAAATATGATGTTAATCTGGTTGACTTTGTCACGGAATAGTTGCGATCTGAATTCCACTAAAAATTGGCATATATAATGGGTATCAAAACTGCTGCTAAGAAGCCTGCTACAAAAATTAAACTGCAGGAAAGAATTATTAGGGTTTGGATCTATGAAATTAGCCAGGATTACATTCAGAAGTTGATAGTAGGTCTACCTAAAAAGTATGCGATCTTGAATTTTTCCATGGGTAATAGTGATGCTAGGCCAGCACCACAGTACACAGTAGGAGACAGCTTAATGCAAATGCATAAACTTTTTTCTCAGCATTTTGGTGAGTCAGTCATTGCCTACTGCACATTGAATGATTGTTCTTATAAGTGTTCGTCAGATTTAGATTTTTCTTAAAATGACCAAAAATGCTAAACAACAGCACTGCATCAATTTTTGTCAAAAGCTTGGTGATTCTAGAAGGGAACAATTCATAAGATTAGCAGGCATTTGGAGACAGTGTTGTAGGAGTAACATGAAATAAGGAGTAGTTCAACCGATTTAAAAACGGCTGGACATCGGTGCAGAGTTATCTGCATTCAGGGATGCCACAACCTGCTCGGAATGCAGCTGTTGTTGAAAGGATAGAAAATCTAATAATGGGAGATCATTGTTTGACCATACAAGATACTGAAAAAGGAAGCCGACATTAGTAATGATTCTGCACACACAATTTTGCATGATGATTTGAACATGTATAGAGTAGCTGCAAAATCTGTGCCAAAGGTTTTATTTTTTAATATTTAGATAAATTATGTTAAATTTATATGTTTGCTTATTATGGAGTCATTATATCACTGTAATAGATTTTTTCTTAAAATGTTATGACATAAATAAGCAAAAAAAGACAGCTAACTTAAATAATTTAGTAGAAGCTGTTAATTTTGTGGATTTATGTTTGAATCAGCTTTTTAAATTTGCATAAAAAATTTAAAGATTTTCACACCTAAAATTCAATAATAAGCACAAAAGACACTAAAAAAATTAATTCTTAAATACTGATCAAAATCCAATTTGTTTTCTATCTTCAGTTATTTCCAAATGATATCACAAAATTTCTGAATCATTTAAACATATAGTTAAAAAATAAAAGATAAAAATAAAAGGATACAAGCTGGATCTTCAACATTTTGTTCAGTCATATCAATAAATGGATGCAGACTCAAGAGCTCTGGCACTAGAGGTAATGTTAAATATGGATGCCTCTCTCCAAGTTTCTGTAAGCACCTAAGAGAAGAATTTTATATTTTCAATTGATACAATAATAAGAAAAGCATAAACTATAAACCTCACTGTAATTATACTTTATATGCCAATAGAAAATTAAAAATATGCAAATAAAAAAAAATTGGCTACTCATTACTTCCAGATGGATCGTTTATCCTGGGGATAACGCATTAAGTTTTTTAATAAGCTATCAATGCAGAATTTCAAGCATTCTTTTGTAGTTAGACGGCAAGATGCAAGCATTCCATGAAGAGCTTCCCTTAAGTCCATAGAAAAGTCCTATGTAGAAAATGGAAAATAATTTTGGAAAAAATACACAGCAAACTGTTACATGTAAATTAAAAGCTAACTTTGTTACAAATTTCTTAGTCTCTGCCTCACTCTCTTTTTTTTTTTTTTTTTTTTTCTTCTATAACCATATACAGATGAATTCTAGTAATTCATGAAAGTATGTAATCCATGCTCATTTCTGGATGTAAACGAACAAAGTTTGTATTTTCAGCAAGGCAAATATAATGGTACTTTTTTCCCTTATATGTAGGTGCAAATAAGCATTTTAACAAAAATATACTATATTTATAACATATTTTGTTTGAAAAAGATGTATTAATTTTATTAGTGAAATAATTTTGCATTTTCTGTGTGCTTCAGCCCTCTCTTGTTATAGTAAATGCCAATCATGGTGTTTGTGCAAATTTTTCCTTTTAGGTAAATCCCCAAATTGTGTTATTAAGTTCATATGACTAGCAAGTGCAAAGAAATGATTTATCCACACATTTTAAGACAACTAATTTCAATTTAAATGTTCCTTGTAGCTGGTTTGTTTTGCATACTGTTCAACTAATAACCTTGTTCACATTAACAGAAAATAGGAAGAGATTCTTGAAACTAGCTGTCATAATTTTTCTGTCTACAAAAATAGAAACTATGGAACATAAAAATTTTCTTTCAAAATTTCAAATTCTAACTCTTCAGTAGATTCTAACGGTATAGACAGACACATATTTGACACTGCTTATTTCAATAAAAAGGGAGGTACAACAATACAATTATATGTTATAGCAGTCCCATATACAAAATTTTAATGTTCTATGGCTAATCGTTTTTCAGTTAGTTGAGATACATACATACAGATGTTATTTTAAATCCATTTTACAATTCATTTTGGACAAAAGAGTACTTTATTCTGCCAATACGTATAGATGTCATGCAAAAAAAAAAAAAAAAAAAAAAAACATTCTAAATGGATTTGGGAACTGTCAAAATGGATAATTCCATTGAAATATGAAACCCAGTATTTTTCACTATTAAAATACTTCCTTTACTTTGTAAAAGGAAGTAAAAGGTATGCACAAATATTTGTACCTATTTATGTATGTATTATGTATGAATTTAGTTTGTTAAAATGCAAAAGGCATTTCATTTAAAGTCATTACCAAACTAAAGCAGCATTACCCTAACTTTAATATTCAAGATGACTTATTTATAAAAATGTGCATTTAGAAAAATTGTAAACATTATACAGTTAACTGAAATATGTACCTCTAATACAACTAAAATTGTTTTCAGCTGGTCTTCCCGAAGCATTATGTGCAGACTTATTTTCTGAAGGCACTGTATAGCTTTCAGACATACTTCTTCGGTTTCATCATTGAACATGTCCACAAGAAAATCCAAAGAAATAGAAGCAAAAGAAGGGAAATGAGTAGCAAGTTTACAAAATGAGTCCAAAGTTGCAGTTCGAACCTCTGAAAAGATAAAAGACATATATATTTGCAATCTACAATTAGCTACAGAGTTAAAATAACACAATGAATAACGATTATTTGAAGTGCTAAGGCAAGAAGAATCAGTATGATATTCATAAATTTGCACCACTAGTTTTGAAGGTTTAAATACAAAATCTTTGTCTTTGGAAATGCAAGGCAACAAGAATCAGTATAATATTCATAAATTTGTACCACTAGCTTTGAAAGTTTAAATACAAATTCTTTATCTTTGGAAGTGCAAAAAATATAAACTTTTTTTGCACTTCTTCAACTGAAGAAGAAAGTTCTACATTTAAATTTTGAAAACTAATCCTGTAAATTTACGAATATTGTATTGACTTCTGTTACCATTAATAAAATTATACATACAATCAGGCAAAGTAACAACAACCTTGTGTTTGGCTTAGATTTAAGTCAAGACTCTATTGATTTCATGGACAAACAAGTACAGGTCCCTCTTCATCAGGAGCAAAGAAACCTGTAACAAAGGGAAAGCCATGGTTGTATTTATACCCAAAAGTAGTAAAGCAAATGAGAAGGTAGTGCCATCTGTCGGCAGAACTAGTAACGAAAATTAAAAAATTAAGTTAATAGAATTTTAAAAGTATTAGGAAGGACTGAACCAGAATTGAAGTCCTTAACTAAACATGATAAAATCCTTATGAGTGTGAAAAGCTCCAAGCAAACCCAATTCACCAAAGGCAGAAGCTTTTGGATAATTGTTGCAGATCCAAAGTCAAAACTGTGCTTAAATTTCCAGCTATGATCAGCTATTGAAGACTTAAATTTTGCCTTTTTGGATTCATGTTCCTTGATGTGAAACTTTACCTTTCTAATGCTTTAAAAATTCAATTAACTTTTGAATTTTTATTACTATTTCTGTCACTAGATTTCCCTTCTATGAAGATTTCGTTGCTTCTAATGAAAAGGGAACTGTAACTGCTTCCCCTCAAAAAAAAATCTTGACTAAAATCTATGGAAAACAAAAGGTTATTGCCTTGTCTAATTTCCTGTTTTTCTTCTCTCTTGACTTTTACAAATGTTAAACAGTCTTCGAAAACTGTACTTTTATGTACATTAAATTTATCTTGTATATCATCAGATCCAACAAAATTTCAGGAATCTTAAAAAAATTAAACATACACCTTTTAGTAAACATGCTGCAGCTGCACCCAAAAAGGGAAAAAAATAATAATAATAAAAGAAGCTTACCAACTTCTAGCTTTTTTAAGTACAACATATAGTACACACACACGGGGGAAGGAAAAAAAAAACTAATTAAACTTATTTCTAATATTTTTGAAACTAAAAATATTTGTATGAAATTATAAAGCCAGGGGGAGGGGGGGGAGCTGAAAAAATTATTCATAGTTTTTAAGTCCCTGTTTGGTTTTTAGAAATTCTCAAATTGTTCAGAATGTACCTTCATAGTTATTTGACACATTATGAATATTATTCGTCATGCACACATGTAAACACATATACGTAATTAAAAAATAAGTGATAAGAAATAATACACTCTTTTACAAAAAAAATCGAAACACCATGAAGGAAGTGGTTGTTTTTGATGAAATTGAATATGTGTATAGCTCATACACAGATAATACAATGATTAAAAAATCAAGGTCATAGTACCTGTTCACGGCTCACAATCACCCATTGAGAAGTAGCTAGTATTGTTCAAATTAGTAGTTGGTCGAACCGCTCTTGGCGGCAATGCATGCTTGAATTTGCCGAGGCAAGGAGTGGTAGAGGTTCCTAATGTCATCCTGCGATACATTCTGCCAGGCATTCATCAGTTGCCGCTCCAGATCTGTGATATTTTGCGGTGCCCGAATCTGGCAGCCTACTATATCCCACACATGCTTGATTGGTGAAAGGTCTGGTGACCTTGCTGGCCAAGGAAGAGTATCATCAACCGCACTACAGATATGCGAGCGGTATATGGCTTGGCATTACCTTGTTGGAAAATGGCCCCAGGATGACAAACCATGAAGGGTAATGCAACCGGCCACAGGATGGTATCAACATATCGTTGTGCTGTTAAAGACATACAGAGATGACCTCCTGGCATAAGATATAGTGCCCCACAGCATCATGCTAGGGGTTATGGCTGTATGCCTTTGTAAAACTCTTTAAAAGGCTGATTGGGACCGCTCAACCCCTCCTCTCCAGACACGAACACAGTAATCATCTGCTTCAAGAGTGAAGCGGGATTCATCACTGAACACTATACTATGCCAGTTTGATGGCAGCCATAATGATCGGCTGCGACACCACTCCAGACGACTTCGATGTTGTGGGGTCAAAGGCAATGTCTTAAAGGCCTCTGTGAGCTCTACACAGGAGGTATAGACATGGCTGCAGTGCAATCAATAGTTGACAATGATACTGTTGGGCGGTTCGGGCCTGGCATACAATCATCCTATCTTGCCTCGCATTTGTGATCCTTGGCCTTCCAGAGCCTAAATTTCATTGGCAAATTCCTTGTAGTAACAAATGCTGCCAACATCTTTGCACAGCAGTGTCTGTACGCTGCAGTTGTCGGCCTATTGCTCGGTATGACCAGCTTCATGTAACCTTACTATGTGACCACGTTCGAAGTCGTTTAGTTGTAAGGTTTCCGATATCGTTGTAATGGCATCTTTAGTTGCTTCTTTATGGAATTGCAATGGCAGCAACAAAAAAGATAAATTTTCTGCCTCTGTTACTGGATTTATATTTTGTCAATAGTGCACTAGAAATGTGCGCTATGATCGCAATTCCTTTGCCTTGAAACTTTGATCATTTGAAACGATCAAGATGTTTCTGCATACCAAATTTCGTCACGATCGCAAAAGTCCTTCTTGGTGCTTCGATTTTTAAAAAGAATGTATATATTACTTACAAACAACTAATATCTGAATCAGCTGTTAGTTGTAAAGTCAATGATTAATAGATGATTATGGCAAACCAATGTTGATAATCAGATTTTGAATATGAAAGAGTAATTAGAACCTAATGAGCGAGATTCAATTTCAGAAGTTGTTAAGGCATTTAAAATTCCATGATCTATTATGCCATGAGTACTAAAAAAATATCTCATAGAAAGGCATTTGTATGAAATATGAACAGCAGAACAGTCAACCAAACGTGATTAATAATCATGGTCAGTGACATCTGGCCATGATTGCCTTTGCTGACAAACAAATGACAATGTCTAAAATATCATCCATCCATGATTGCTTTTGCTGACAAACAAATGACAATGTCTAAAATATCATCCATATTCAATACAGAAGATAAAGCAACATGGTAAGGGTATTGAAATTTTACCTGAACATGATATAATAGCAAAAGACATCCTGAAGCACCTTTTTAACAACATGTCATTAGGCACAAATCTTACATGGCCTTGCAAATGCATAAATTGTAGCCTAAATTGCTGCAAAAGGCAGATCCAATAAATCAGAGTACCAGTAAGTACAAGCTGATTATACGGTTTGCGTAGGATACAGACTCCATAAGATCAAGTTTTTGACAAGACAATATGCAAACTGATGGTGGCTTCATAATGAAAGATAAACTAATAAGTTTGTTTTGAATCTTTCTGATTTTGTTCTGTTAAACATGCAATTAAATTAGAAATGAACGTTCAGCCACTTCTTGAACACCAAGGCTGACATTTAAATATGAGGTTTCGTTCCCTAATTACAGAAATAAATAAGTATTTACTAGGCACTGGGCAAAATAATGTCAAATTTTGAAATGTTGAAAGTACGCAGAAACATTTTATTCTTTAAATGAGCAGCTTAAAAGAAAAAAGTTTCAGATGGACGCTGGAGTAACACAGGCTTGGTTCAGATACCAGCTAGCTGACAGAATCTTTGCTGCTGAAATACAAAAACTCATGATCAAACAAGGAAATCACGTTTAGAGACTAAGACTAAACACAGATAATTTCAATTTATCTCTCATAATTGTCAAGGAATTAAATCAATTCAAATAATTACTATACTACACACTCCCGATAAGGGTTATATAATATTATATAGATATAAAAATAATCAATGTTTCTTATATAACTGATCTTTATTATAAGACAGGGATATTATTACCTTGTAATTCATCTTCAAATCCATGAACAAAAGCTCCACACGCTCCAGAACTCATAAGACTTACATCATCTTCAACTTCTTCCTTTGGTGCTTCAGTCTGCAACTTTTTTCCAGTGGACCATTCAGTGCTTTCATTGCCTTCTTTCTCACAACCCGATCGTTTTTTCTGAAACAGGAAATTTTAATTTTTAGAAGTGATCTCTTATTGGTAAATTACTTTTCAGTGTCAAATTTTATAACTTGGATATAAATGATATATTGAAAGCTTTTTTTTTAATCAATTACCTCAGGTTAAATTTATACGGTATTTCTCCTGTCTTCTTAGCATATCTTCATGGTGTAGTGGTCAGCACATTCGGCACCTTTGAGAGGTTCCTGGTTCGAGTCCTGATGAGGGCACTGCTCATTTTTCATGTCTCCTGCTTTCAAAAATACCTAATGTCTCTACAGTGGGACACAAACTAAAAAAGGTGGTGGATGATGATTCTTCACTGACAGGATTTAGTGATAGGGTCCCCTAATCCCCAGTTGCTTTTTAAAAGTGAGAGTTTATAAGGTATTTCTCCCACCTTCTTAGGTATTTCTCCTGTCTTCTTAGCATGCTTTCGTGGTTTAATGTTCAGCATGCTCAGCACATATTCGAGAGGTTGGTGGTTCGAGGCCTGGCAAGGGTATTGCTAATTTTTCATCTCTTCTGCTTCGAAGTGTTCTAATGTCTATAATTTTTTTTGCAATAATTTTGTTTGGTGACAAAGCATCACCCGTGGTAATTTGTAACCCCTATTTACTCTTGCTTCTCTCCAACAATCTGTATATATTAGTCATGCCTTGAACATGGTAGTTTTAATTACATACATTTAAGTTTCTGAAGTTTTTCAAGAATTAAAAAAAAAAAAAAAAAAAATGTTTCACAACAATTGCTGCTGATAGTCCATTGCTCAGATAATAAACTACATGCATTAGCAAAAATGTAAGTTTCATAAGTTTTCTTCTTTTGTAAAAGCATATACTTCTATCAAATTCAAGTTTTCTGTTTGCTCATTTATTTCATCTTTGGTGCTTACAATTGATCTCTTGGCTAGGGTGTGGGGGGAAAGACCATCAAGAAAAATGAGACCTGGTAACTGAAACTACAATTTTTCTTGATTTCTAGCAAATACTATTTTTTAATCTCATTTAAATATAGTAACTACTAATAGCATTTAAACCACAAAGCAATATTTCTAAATAATAATAAAGACCCAGTAACCTCCATAAATAAATTCTATCTCAAAGAAAATATTTGCTTAATTTTATCATAATAAATGGAAACAACTAAAAATAGACCAGGCAGAGCCATTCTAACATTACACAATTTTTTTGTCATATTTGACGTTTTGAACATTTCTTATTTTTAAGTTCTGAATTGAGTCAGTCTCTTCTACTCTTTTCAAAATAATCTAAAAACACAAAAAAATTCCCACATATCTATAAACTGTTTAATTTACAAAACATCACTAATTTGACAGGAAATATTCAACAGCAAAAAGCAGTAACACTTTAAAAATTATCACTTGAATCATATTACATACTACATTCTTGGAAAGCAATATCATCCTGTAATACTTTAAAAAATGTATTTTTGAATATTCTAAATAGATAGTTAAATATCTTGCCATAGTAAATAAAAGTACAGCAGAATCCCAATTAATCAATATAAACAGGACTGAGCAGTAGCAAAATAATACGGAATGAAGCCACAATATTATACCCTATAACCAACTACTATCAAAATATTATACTGTTATAATTTCTAAGAAAACTTAAATTCATATAAACTAGGTACAAAGCAAGGCATTTTAAATTACTATTAACATGAAGCCATGATTTTTAACCATAAATTACTTTATCGGCTGTAATGAAATTTTTGTTTTGGCCAATAAACTTCTAGATATTAAATATTTAAGTCTAACCAAAAGTGTTCATAAGAATTTTAATTTAGATGGTCAAGGCTTTCAATGTTAAAATTACTTGTGCAACTGTAACTCAGATCACTGGAAATTTAAAAAAAAGTCAAAAACCCTTTGAAACTCCAGATTCCACAGATGCTCTTTTTTACTAAAATAAATAATTCACTAAAAATGTAATCATGCTATATTTGTAATATAATTTGTTTGCAATTTTCTTTCTGTTAGAAATGTGATAATACTGTAATTTAATTTGTTGGCAATTTTTTGTCATTTTAAAGGTGTGTAAAGCAATTTCTTTGATATGATAAATAATGAATGTATCTTATAAAAAACAGTAATCATTATTATAAAACAATTTTTATACTGATAAAATTTTATTGCTAATAAAACTGTTAATGCATGTAATTTCATGCACTTCATATTGCATGATATTAAAAATGCATCAGAGTTTGAGGCTTCAATCTGTTGTGCATAATTAATTACATTCACCAAACTTCAATGGTAGTTCTTAATATTTACCAGTAAATGTGATTATTGTGCATTAACCAAAAGATGTGGTTATTATTAATACTAACTGGATTTTTTTTACTTACATACAAATCTAAAAATAAGGATTTATACAAAACAAAAAATTTGCAGATTCACAACCCATATTTACTATAGAAAAAATAAGCTAACATAAGAAAATGATAAAATTTTTTAAATAATGAAATGTGTTAACTTTTTCAAATAAAATATGTTAAAAATATTGTGCACTTTTGTTAACAAATTTATTTGTATATTTATGTAAGAAACAATTACTGTTAAATTAACCACTCTGTATTTCCTAAAAATAACGATTTTATTTCAACCAAAAATGACCGTAGATTACTAGTATTTATGAATGAAACAATAGTGAATTATTGGAATCACACAGTGTGATAAATATTAATGGAAGTGATAATAGATGTAAAATTCAACACATTATGGGGGGGGAAGGTGAATATCATGGTCATGACGATTATGATTGCTTTTCTTAGAAAATTGTGTTTCTCACTTGAAAGAAATATCCACAATATATGGTGAATGAGGACATAAATAGCATTAATATCTGATTATGTTTCCATGTTTTTGGGATAATCAAAAGTTTAATTATCAGTTCTATGTAATCTTAACTAATAATGATAATTATTAGGCAGTTAGCAAATGATTACTTTGCACTGAAGTGCAAAATATATATTAGAATCATTTGTTATTTACTGCAATTGCAGTACAAACACTTCTAAAAATGATTAAATAGGTATACATAAATGAAATTGTATGGATAAGATGTATTATATTAATTAGAAAGACTATTAAAAATAAAATAAAAATCATAAATTATTATTTTAATAAAATATCTACTACTTTGAAACTTAATTTAGTTAAAAAATGCATAGTTTTTATAATAAAGATGAAAATAAATATAATAAAGATGAAAATTTCATATCATATCAAATATTTTACATCTGTGAACTGGAAATTAGCGAACCCTGTGAGTGATAAATGCACTATAACCTTATAGGACACACCACAAGATATTTCTAATATGACTACAATAATTTTAATAAGTATGAAGCAAAAGGTTTTTCTCAATAAATAACTTTTGCATCAAAAAAGTAAATTCCTAAATCTTACGAAAAGCCAAATTTAGGTACTTTTCTGTTATCAGAACTGGATTCAGAAATGGACATATATATATGTACAAATGTGTACATGTGTGTATACATACACACATACATACATTTCTAAATCTGGCCCTGATAAAAAAAAAAAATTAAAATATATATATACAAACTCACATACATAGATAATTACAAGATATTAATGATCACTTACTTTTAATGTAGCCATTAACTTTTTGTCAAGGGTTTGGTTTAAAAATTCTAAACTGACTTCTTTAAATCCACCCTATGAGTAGAAACAATATTTTTAATACGAAATGCTAATAAGGCAACAACATGCAATTTATCAGCTTAACAACAAGTAAAAAATAAAGAATTCTTACAAAATATTAATTCCAGTAACAAGAAAAATATTGCTACCTTGAAATCTCAAGAAATAAGAAATCAGTTTCCCTGTGAATAAATTTTACAAAGTAAATTGAATATAGCAGACGTATTATAACAGTGTTTCTGTTATAAACTGCTCTATATGCTATATTTCTAGATATTACACAGGTGTTGCTTAAAACCAAATAAATAATGTGCTAAGCACATTATAGCAACAAAATAGCTAAGCAACAAAATAGCGATTTACAAATCACATGAATAACATGAAATAACACATTTAGTTACCAAAGATCTAAAAATCTGAAACAGAACTTTGGTCTGCATGTTCAAAATAAATTTGCCTGGGTGAAAGTGTTCATAGTAATAAGGAAGGCCTTAAATTAGATGATGACTTGCTTTCTTTGTTCAAGTGTTTTTAAAAACATACTTGTGAAGAAGATATAGTTTACATTACTTGCAAATAAAGTCAAGTTTTGATAATATATCAATTACAAGAATATATCAATTAAAGATATTTTTCTATTAATGAGACAGCAGTTGCCAAACTGGTAGTCTCTTTACATTGCCCTTTGAAGATTTGCAGTTGCTTAAGCAGATGAATTGGCAGCTGTCAATATCAGAGGTGACTGCGACCCCATCTCATAAATCCTGAAAAACAGTGTGCTATAAAAATCCTACATAAATCTAAATAATTCTGAATATTGTTGTGAAAACTCTCAAACATGCGTACATACATATTTTCAACCTTTTCCACTAGCAAATCAAAAAATATAATTTTTATTTTATTAACAATTAATTTATGTTTTACAATACCAATTCACACAGTTGCCCATCTATCTGGTTTCTCAACAATTTTTTTTTAAATAACTGCTAAGCTGAACTTACGGTTTTTTTGGGGGGGAAAGAGGGGTGATTTCTAGGAACTACTGTGTCTGCATTTTTCTTTGCTAACAACTGAAAATTCAGTAGGAACAGCAAGATATTTCAATATAGACCTTTTAAGATATTTCATTAAATGTAGCTCCCTAGAATTGCATAGAATACTCTTAAAAGGAAGAGAATATCAAAATATCATTTGATATTTTTAAAATGTTTTCACACCTTTTGATATTTATTCAACATATTTGATGCAGGCTTTAAATATTAAATTAGAATCCATGGGAAAGTTTTGTGAAATATAAAGAAATTTGGTAAACTGTCCAGTTATACAATATCCCTAAAATTTTTACCAAAAATCATCATGCCCAAAAGTTTTGCACAATGAGAGTAAATAATAATTCAGTCTTTGCAGCATTTAAATATTACTCTTCAAGGAAGTTCTTTATTCTGATATCCCTAATATAATTAAATGAACATTTAACAACAGAGACAGATTTAATTAGGTTTTTCAATGCTAGATATTTCTGTTTGCTGCCTTCTTTTAGACTGAATATTTCAACTCAAAACTTTATAATATCATCTTTTTTCAGTTTCTGTCTACTTTTTTTGCTCAGATAAGATGTATGACCTTTCACTACACTTATGAAAATTATATAATCTCTGAATAATATATTTATTCTAAAACAAAATTTGAAACAGATTTTCATTTTACAGATTTCTGATTACAGAGTCTACATTCACAAATACAGAAATTCCGGATTTGAAAAAGTAAAAATTCCAGAATTTCGGCTATATCCAGACTACAATCCCCCCCACAATATGAACAGCTACTTTTTAACCATAAATACAACTTTATTGATCCTGATACAGGATGCCATGTGCAAAACAGAAAAATAAACTCACTGCATTCATGTTGTGAAGATTGTATGAAATGATACAAATGTTTTTGCCACTGTTAAATGAAATCAGCAGTTTTATTTCTCTGAAATTAATCTGGTTAAATCTATTATGTATTTTTGTATCCAGTCATTCCTTTAATGAAGCTTCATATGTCATTAGCATTAGTTAGCTTTTGCACCAATATTTATGTCTGGCACTAAGTGGCAACCCATTAACAAAAAAAGTACCCACTTAAAAACTCACAAATTAAATTGAGTGATTTCAAAAACAGAATTAATTTTAAAATTTTAGCACTGAATTCAAAATTTATGGTTAAGAAGGAATAATATACCCCTTTTATTACATAATTTTTACTTCAACTTTGGTTACATGAATTGCCCTTATGAGATTTCAGGGTTCCTATTGAAATTTAACTTCAAATTTCACTGATTTTCCACAACCAGACAACTACTTACTAACCACACATAATGAATTGCTCATTAAATTACGTATAAGAAATGTAATTAATATGAATTAATAAAAAGAAACACATGTAGAAAATAGGCATCTAAACCATTCAAAATAGAAAGTAGCAGTTTTTATACGGAAAATATCAAATCTGATTTTTTTAAAAATTGTTCTTGAAAAGAAATTTATTAAAACATCATTCATTAAAATCTTGTCTCTTTGAAGTTTCAAAATAAAACTGAAAAGTTAAGAAAAACACTGGATTGGATAAAAATGTTAAATCAATGCAGTATTTATTATAATGAACAGCCGTACAATAGACCAACTTGTAAATTACATTTATTTCTGCAGGTTATACTTCTAAATGGAAAGGAGGCAGCAAACACATGTTTTTAAATAGAAAGGTGAACAGCAATTCACAAACAGATAAAGTGAAGAGCTATGAGTTCATGACATCAGATACGAGCTGGGTAAAATATTTTCTGCATGAAAAATAAAAACTATAATATATAACTATTTGTTTTTTTTTATAATACACATATTTTTTTATTATCTATTGTTAATAACATCAACCTTATGTTAGGAATTGGGAGAACTGATGAACTTTTTTCTCCTTCTCTTAAATTTTTGGGAAAAGTTTATATTTTTCCATACTTTTTTTTAAGGGGGGACTATATTTACCCTGACCATTTATCATTTCTGACTTGCAATGCTTACAATGTTCTTTTCTGTTAATGGCTTTTCATAGGTATAAATTATTAATGCTTTTTATTTGAATGCACATATTGTTATCAGATTCTTAAATTCCAATTTTTATAAATTAGAATGCTCAGCAGACCACTTCACAGTTGTCCCCTCTGAAAGCAAATTATTTTTAAGTATATGTTACTATTCAGATTTTTAAAATGGTATTAATTAAAATTAATTTAATTTTATATTGATATTAAGTAATTATGTTAATAGAAGAAAATGTATATTCAATTTTAATAATTCAAGGCAAATGAACTTTTGATAATCTTAGGAACTAAAAATTATATAGGAGATGGATTAAGTATGAGAAGCCTTACGATTCTTGCACAGCTATTTTATATTTAGATGTATATTGGTAACAGCACCACAGCCACTGTGCTTTAAATCCCTCTTTCGTTGCTAAGACTAAAAGTGGGAAATTCGTAGGTAGGATAACTAGTAACAAGTTTCATAAAATGTCAGTCTTGGGAGAAAGGTGATAGACAACTGCTATGTCTAACTTTCAAACTCTGATATTTTCAGCTACAGTACGATATGCATAATTAATCTGAATTTTATATTTTTGGAAATCTGGGAGGACTACAGTTTCAGAACAGTGAACTAAAGCATCATCAAAAGCTAAAAAAAGTAACTGATATATTGTTTTATTTGCAGAGTCATAATCTAACCACAAAGAAGGGGGGGGACTCTCAAATCCTTCTTAAATTTACACGTTTACAACACTAAGCTTATTTCTAAGACAATCTAATTTGTTACATTTCACTTAAAACAGAAAAATTAAGACATTCATTGCCCAAACACTAAAGAAAAGAATCAAGAAACAAAAAAAAAAAAAAAAAAAAATAGAACTAGATTTTATTCTTGTATGTATCTAAATACGGCTCCCTAAAATTGAACAGAATACTCTTCAGAGGAAAAGAATAACAGCACTTAAATTTTGACATTGAACCTTACCTTGACAAAACCTGTAAGGTAAGTAAACTTTACAAACTGAATTGCTTTATTATAAAGGAAAATAATAGTAAAATAAAAATACAAGTTCAAAGAGCCATAGTACGATAGTTCCTCTTCAAATAGGCATAGAGAAACTTTAATTAGCCATGTAGATACATAACTGAGATCCTTTGGAAGTTTGAAAAAGCAATTTGACTGAATTAATCAGTTTCACTTTTCCTTACTCGCAAAGTATTTCTACAGGTGATGATTTATTTCTTAATAAGACTGAATTTCCATAAAATAATGGTAGTTAATTCCCACAGAATCTAACAAATTTAAAACTGATACATGAACTGCTCTCCTAAAAGAACTCCACTTCCTAAAACATTTGTTACTCCTCACTGGTAAATCCTTCACTGACAAAATAGTACTGGTTTAATTCTAATCCAATCATCAAATTGTAACAAGAAACTGCATTTGGCTTGCAGAATAAAAACAACTGTATCACTCATAGCAGATGTACTTTTCAAATTACTGCACTCTTTTTTCAAGCAGAAATACAATACCTTATGCCAATTAAAACAAAAACAATGCCCTAATTCATTTTAGTAAAACAGAAATAAGAGTACTTACAAATTATACCAGCTCATATTTTCTTGGCAAACATTTTTTGGTACAAGTATATAGTTTTTGGCAGCAAACAACTTCAGAGACATTTTGACAACTCTTATCTGTTTTTTGTATCTAATTTTTCTTCTATAAAAAGAACAACCTCAGTAACAATCATTTGGATTTTTGTTTTGGATCTTTCAGTGCATAGATTTCATTCACTACTTTATTTTATTTTTTATTTTAGCTGCTAAGCATTTTATTAATAATGACAAGCAAGTAAAGCTTCCAGAATTTGCCACAGATGAAGTCAGAAGCTGCATACCAAATGTCACTGGCAATATTTTGTAACTAAAATGTCATCACTAAGAAAATGTGAATAGGAATGGTTGGTAAGTACTGAATAAGTTATGTGTTTTGCTCTATATGAATACAAACAAATGCTTTATTAAATTATAGTACACTAAAACTAAGATAATGCAAGACACAATAACACGCCGTAATATGGCGCCACTTGCTTGTTCCTGTCCAGGCTTCCTTATCTTATCTAATCATTATTTCCTATCTTATTCATTTGAGGTTTTGCAGCTGAGGATGGTGGTTTGGTAAAACCATCGAAACTTGTCCTGTGAAAATTTTGAAAATATAACACTGATTTTTGTTGTTTGACTTCTGAATTAGTAAGATAATGCATTTAACCCTTTCAGTCCTAATGGGCACATACATCCCAGAGATTAGATTTCATGGCCTATTGGGTAAATAAAGCTCACTTTTAAATGTTTATTATTATTATTATTATTATTATTATTTGCAGTGTTTTTAAGGAATCATGGAACAAATATATGACTAAAGAAACCTAGCAACATTAATTGCAAATGGCGCACTTATGTTCTTGAGCACACTGTTTACTTAAGTTTCGATTAGTCTATTTTTTTTAATTTTACAGTAAATACAATTATATCTAAGGCATGCTTAGTATGAAATAGTTCTTATTGTTCTTATTAAGTAGTAATTTAACTTTTTTAACGTCACATTTAAGAAATTTTGAATAAATTCTTTTTGTGGGACATATTGTCTCAATGGTATTGAACAGTGGGTTAATATGTCCAAATCAGTGATTAAATTACTACATATTGATATATTATGTTTATGTTTATGAAATGTATATAAAAATTTTTGTTGTATCTGAACTGGCGCATGTGGCAGAGTTCACAGTTTTTAATACAGTGAAACCTCGTTACAACAATATTTTAGGGACCAAATAAATATATTGTTGTAGAGAGGCATATTGTTATATCCAGGGCCCACTATTTTGAGCATTTAATAAGTTTTTTTTTTTTTTTTTTTTTTTTTTATTATTATTAGTTTAAGGTGCATAACATACTACTTTTAAGTCTATATTTAGAAGAAATTAATTTGTAAAATACTAATAATAGTGGTTTAAATACTAAAAAAATAAATAAATAAGATAAATTCAGAAAATAAGCACAGATATATTCAAATACCTGAAAACACTTTTTATTGAAAATAATCCAATATTTTTGTTTGTTTATTGATTTTTTTAACTGTTAAGTTCACCAATACTGTATGCATTGAGTCTAGTGCAAGAATCTGTTCTTCATTTGTCGACAGAAGGCTTGAAAAAAATGTCCGTAGAGAATTCACAGATTGAAGAGCTTCCTGGGATGACAATAAGACTGCGATGGACCTGTATTATCATCATCAATATCATCATCATCTTCATCATTGTTTCCTATCTCATCAGTAATTTCAGAGAGAATATCTTCATCAGTAACTCCTGCGAAAACCATAAGATCATCATCTTATGGTTTTCGCAGGATTTCGCATCTTATGGTTTGGAATTAGTATAGAAGACTGCTGTTAAATAGTCTTCTATACTAATTCCAAACTTTTTACCGCTTGTTTCCTCAAGTTGGGATACGGATTTTTTGATGTGCAAAACACATTCTTGATCATCTGAGAGATCATTGTCTATGGAATTTTCATCGTTATCAGATTTCTTATCTTCCATAACACAAAGACCGGCCTTTTTCCAGCAATTCCGAATGGTTTTTTCTGTTACTTCCCACCAACTTCCAGCAATATTGTCACACGCTTCCTTGACATTTACAGCTTTGAAAGGGTCTTCTACTTTATTTTCAAAGTTTACAAGTATGGAGTCCACCAACCGTTTTCTGTAATATCCTTTGAAGCACTTAATTATGCCCATATTAAGAGGCTGTAAAATTGAAGTGCAATTGGCAGGGAAAAAAGCGATTTCGATATTTTGTAGCTTTGGAAATGACGTGTGAGCACCGCAGTTATCTATCAACAAAACGATTTTTTTCTTTCTAATCTTCATTTCATTGTTTAACTTCTGTAACCATTCGGAAAAAAATTTAGACGTCATCCAAGTCTTCTTATTTGCTTTATACTCTATCAGGTTCAATGTTCCGTCTTACTTTCTTTGGGAACATGCAAGGACCTGACTCGGAACAGAGAGCTTACTAAAGCTATGTTCAATAACTGTGGGAAGTAGACAGGATACACAAGAAGGGTATACAAACCCCTTTATTTTTCTCTCTTTATAATAATTTCAGTACTTAGGAATACAAAGACCCACTACTTATGGTCTAAACGTAAGAATATAAAAATATAACTAAACTCTAACTCAACTTTGAAATAATAAACGTGGAAGATTGGCCTTATATTAACAGGAAGCTGTATGTAGTACACAGAACTGTTAACACTACAATACGTTTAAAATTATCATGAGGATTAAACCTCTGGCCTGGAAGGCAAACAGCAACCGAGTAAAACTTCGAAGGCAAGCGGCCTGCTTCGACTAACTCCTTCCTCTCTCTCGCTTGGCAAAAAGCCACAACTTAAGTACTTGGCGTTCGCCAGACAAATTTTGCATAAATAAGTTAACGCTTTTAATTCTGGCCGGAAATAGAAAATAAGAAGTGATAGTAAAGATTTAAAATAAAATAAACGTTAGTAAAACTTAAGATCCTTACATACTTCCCGCCAGAGTTAATTAGCTTGAAACTGAGGTCTAAAACGACCTTGTTGAAAACTTTTAGCTCTAGAATCTAACGCGAGGCCAATCTTTTACAAACATTTCTCACTAGAAACTAGAAATTTAAAAAAAAGAAATTTGTTTTTACAATAGCAGCTCCAAGGAAACGCAATTTTTTCATCTGTACTGCATCTAAACAGGAGCTTTTTATTCAAATCTGGTTCCTTCCAGAGATCTGGAAGGAAAACTAGTTTAATGAAATGTTACACAATGAAATGGCAAGTAACATGCATATTTATATTTCTCTTAACATTCTTATTTCATTCATGACTATTTTAATTATCTCTCCCCGTGCTCTCTGACATGTGTTGTAAAAGAACACCAAACACGAATGTATTTATGTATACGTGTTCAACACTTCCTCCTACAATCAAAACACTAACGTGTTAAAAATTCAACATACCAAGACCTCGTAACACACCCTAACTTCAACTCTAAACCCTGAGGTACTATTCTGAAAGTGGCTAACTCTGAAGTGTAGCGTCAGAGAGCCTAACTACATTCATTCAACCTTTAACACATATTCACCATGATTTGGTCTTTTTACAGTCACACGAATAAAAAAAATTTTTAACATTACTTTCACTTTTACCATATCACGGTATTTCTTAACATTTAAAATAACAGTTCACATTGTATATAAGAACATATTAACATATTAACCGTTAATTTTACGCATTTGAAAACATACATTAGTAGTACATTGTTAACTTCTATTCTTTTCAAAGCAAGTGCCAATTCTTTCTACATTGAAATACTACATTTCAAAAAGTCTTTCAGACTAAAACTTCTTTCTTGCCAGAATGTTTAAAATAAAATTTATACAATAACTTTTACAATATTTAAGTCTTTACACATCGCTATTATACATCAACTTTAGTTTTACGCGCGAGTAATTGAAAAACATAATACCAAAATCGGTAACAACTCATTTCTCCCTCTTTTGGCGATAAAGGTAGACCTCACATGAGGTAAAACTTCTTGAAATCTGCCACTTGCAGTAAGAATGAAAGATTCGGTTCAGCCATTACTAAAGTAACAAATGCTATTGAATCATTAATTGCAGCCGGTAACCTTGAAGACCTTGAAGAATCACTGGAAAGTTTAAAAGTAAAAGCTATTTCTTTGAAAGCGTTAGACGAAAAAATTAAAACTTTGACTGATGTTAATGACATTGAAACCGAAATCGAAAGTGCCTTGGAATACGAAGAAAAAATTTCGAAATGGAGCTTTAGAGGCACAAAATTATTGAAAGAAAAAAGAAATAGCAATAATTCGCTAGTTTCTAATGGTTCTTCTAATGATAGTAACAATTTATCTATTTCTGGTGTCTATAGAAGTTCTGATTATAATGTTAAATTGCCTAAGATTGTGATTGATAAATTTTATGGAAATGCTGAAATGTGGCAGACATTTTACAATTCTTTTGATACGGCAATAAATCAAAACGTAAAACTATCTAAAGTAGATAAGTTTAATTACTTGCTTAGCCTGTTAGGCGGTGCAGCTTTAAAAACAATAGAAGGCTTTTCTTTATCTCCAGAAAACTACGACGAAGCTTTTATAATTCTCAAAGATAGGTATGGTCGAAAAGATCTCCTTATTAATTCTTACATGCATAAACTTTTAAATTTACGGCCTGTCCGAAGTTCTAATGACATTAATTCTTTGAGGGAATTATATGATACCTGCAACGTACAAGTAAGGTCACTAAATTCGATAGGGGTCAAGACCGAATCGTATGGAAAGTTACTATACCCTTTGTTAATGAAATGCATACCTCAGGATTAGAGCCAAGCTGTAGAGGTTACAAATATGTTCTGTGTGCTGTTGATCAATGTACAAGGTGGCCCAAAGCGGTGCCATTGAAGAATTTGAATGCCAAAGCAACATGCGATGCATTGTTGCAAATCTTTTCACGCACCGGAATTCCTCAAATTGTTGCTTCAGATCAAGGAACTAATTTTACTGCTTCGTTGACTCAAGAGTTTTTGAAAAGGATCGGATCGTCCCCAAGGTTCTCGACTCCTTATCATCCAAGTTCAAATGGCCTGGTAGAAAGATTTGATGCTGTTTTAAAGGGAATGATACATCATACCGTTAGAGAACATTCGAAAGATTGAGAGAAACATCTACCGTATTTACTTTGGGCCTACTGAGAAGTTCCTAATGCTACGACTGGTGTTAGTCCGTTCCAAATGCTTTATGGAAGACGTCCTAATGGCCCGTTGTCTATTTTGAAATCGTCATGGACTAATGAAACTCTTGTTCCTCATGGACAGTTAAGTTCAGTTACCGATTATCTGAATGATTTGAAGACGAAATTGGAAAAAGCTGCTGAATACGCAGGACTTACAGATGTTGGAAAGCAACAAGCTTATGCATTCTACCGTAACCGAAAGACTCGTCATAAAGAATTCAAGAAGTATGCCAAGAAAGCAGAAACCGTATCGAATACCTGAAGTTCTAAGAAACGAAGCTGATCGTCAAATAGATAAGCTTTTACAGCTAAAGCTAATCGTTGAATCAGAAAGTGAATATGTGCATCCAGTAATTTATGTGTTAACAAAATGGAACAGTAACATTATGTGTAGACTAAAAGACTATGCTGAATTTATTGATGACGTGACTTAAAATGACATGATTATATTTCCCAGTGAGTGAAGCATGACTGATACTATGAACTATAAGACATTTTGACTGTTTAGTTTGAATTTTTTTTTTTTAGCTAAAATGCTAAATTTTTTTTCTAACGTTATGTAATAGGTTTAAAGATTTAGCCAGGGTTTGCTAAAGTATTATGTTTAATGTTAATGATTGATTTGTATTGTCTCGTTTATATGATAACTGCTTATATGATTATGATTATGTGAAGGATTTAAGTTTGAAATGTTAATTGAATGTTACATCTTTTTAAATGAATAGGATTACTGAATTTATGTTGAAGTAATTTTAATTTAAAATGGTAAGAATTGGTTAATTAAGTTCGAAAATTTCACGAATGTTATTTTATTTTGTTTCAAGAAATGTTTATATATGTGGATTTGACAGGTCATTGAAAGACGCAATCAAATCTTTTCGAGGGGAGGTGTCATGACGTGATGACCACGCATGCGCAGTTCAGCCGAACGGCCTGCAACGCCTCTCTCTCATGAGACTTATTAGAGAAGAGTAGTTAGTAAGAGTAGCGAGGTAACGAAGAAACGTGTTTTATGTCAGCTTAGATGCGAGATACGAAGTGATACTTGTGTGTTCATCGTTTGTACTTATTATTTTTATTTGTGTGTTAATAAAATGTTGTGCCGTTAAAATGGCTGTTTTATGCAACGCACACAACACGCTACGTCTACGGTAGGAAGTATATACATATCCAGAAGCTACACGCCCAAGAAAAAGAAGGATATGACCACTGTCATATCCTTCTTTTTTCTTGGGCGTGTAGCTTCTGGATATGTACTTACTTCCTACCGTAGACGTATCGTGTTGTGTGCGTTACATAAAACAGCCATTTTAACGGCACAAAACTTTATTACCACACAAATAAAAATAATAAGTACAAACAATTAACACACAAGTATAACTTCGTACTGACATACAACACGTTTCCTTCGTTACTTCGCTACTACCTACTAACTACTCTTCTCTAGTAAGTCTCATGAGAGAGAGGCGTTGCAGGCCATTCGGCTAAACTGCGCATGCGTGGTCATCACGTCATGACACCTCCCCTCGAAAAGATTTGATTGTGTCTTTCAATGACCTGTTAAATCCACATATATAAACATTTCTTGAAACAAAATAAAATAACATTCATGAAATTTTCGAACTTAATTAACCAATTCTTACCATTTTAAATTAAAATTACTTCAACATAAATTCAGTAATCCTATTCATTTAAAAAAATGTAACATTCAATTAACATTTCAAACTTAAATCACTCACATAATCATAATCATATAAGCGAGACAATACAAATCAATCATTAACATTAAACATAATACTTTAGCAAACCCTAGCTAAATCTTTAAACACATTACCTAACGTTAGAAAAAAAATTTAGCATTTTAGCTAAAAATAAAATTCAAACTAAACAGTCAAAATGTCTTATAGTTCATAGTTCATAACGTCAGTCGTGCTTCCAGTCACTGGGAAATATAATCATGTCATTTTAAGTCACGTCATCAATAAACTCAGCATGGTCTTTTAGTCTACACATAATGTTACTGTTCCATTTTGTTAACGCATAAATTACTGGATGCACATATTCACTTTCTGATTCAACGATTAGCTTTAGCTGTGAAAGCTTATCTATTTGATGATCAGCTTCATTTCTTAGAACTTCAGGTATTCGATACGGTTTCTGCTTTCTTGGCGTACTTCCAGGTTTCAGTTTGATGCTGTGTTCTCTCACATTGGCGATTTTCGGAATACCAGTTCTTAGGTTCTTATGCTTTCTTAAAATCTCCATAAGTTCTTTCTTCTTATGCGGTTCAAGGTGTGTAAAATCACATTCCTCATTAGAATAGTGTTCTTTTGCTTTCCATGGAACAATTCTTGGAACGTTTTCAACTTCGCCGAAATCAATATCTGTATCATATATCACACCGACATTATTCACAGCGGTATTGAACTCTCGTATCTTGTTTGCGTGAACGTGCTTCGATGAATTGTCAGGCATTTGTACTATGTAACTATAATCAGTATGCTTTTTCATGATCGTAGCAGGTCCCATCCATCTGGCATAAACTTTGTTTTGGCTATCAGGGATTAAAACTATAACCCTGTCACCTTCCTTGAATTCTTTATGACGAGTCTTTCGGTTACGGTAGAATGCATAAGTTTGTTGCTTTCCAACATCTGTAAGTCCTGCGTATTCAGCAGCTTTTTCCAATTTCGTCTTCAAATCATTCAGATAATCGGTAACTGAACTTAACTGTCCATGAGGAACAGGAGTTTCATTAGTCCATGACGATTTCAAAATAGACAACGGGCCATTAGAACGTCTTCCATAAAGCATTTGGAACGGACTAACACCAGTCGTAGCATTAGGAACTTCTCGGTAGGCCCAAAGTAAATACGGTAGATGTTTCTCCCAATCTTTTGAATGTTCTCTAACGGTATGATGTATCATTCCCTTTAAAACAGCATTAAATCTTTCTACCAGGCCATTTGAAATTTGATGATAAGGAGTCGAGAACCTTGGGGACGATCCGATCCTTTTCAAAAACTCTTGAGTCAACGAAGCAGTAAAATTAGTTCCTTGATCTGAAGCAACAATTTGAGGAATTCCTGTGCGTGAAAAGATTTGCAACAATGCATCGCATGTTGCTTTGGCATTCAAATTCTTCAATGGCACCGCTTCGGGCTACCTTGTACATTGATCACAGCACACAGAACATATTTGTAACCTCTACAGCTTGGCTCTCCAGGTCCTAGGATATCCACATTAATTACCTGGAATGGTTCTTTAGGACGTGTTACTGGCGTAATCGGAACTTCATCAAAGGAACGCTTTTTCGCTTGAAGTTGACAAGAAGTACAAGCACTGCAGTATTCATTTACATCTTTCTTGATTTCAGGCCAATAGAACGAATATCTCAAACGTTCAGCTGTCTTCTTGGTTCGCAGGTGACTTCCCCATAAGCTAGAATGAGCTAAGTCCAAAATCTGTTTTCTTCTTTCTTTGGGTACGACCAACTGGTAAACTCTTTCTCCTAGAACTTTATCTTTATGATACAAAAAGTTGTCAATAAGAATAAAGTTTTTACTTCCGTTCTTAACATTTTGCCAGCATGTTTTTAAAGATGGGTCATTCATTTGTTGCACTGGAAACAGTTCTGAATCCGAAACACATTGATCGTGTCCCGTGCTACCTTTGGAATCATCCTTACCTGTATCTTCATATACAAGAGCACAACATTCTATTATCTTCTTAACAGTTTCATTACATTTTTCATTAATTAGGTTTTCCCTATCATGGTTAAGTATTTCGTCAAAATTTTCAGTTTCATGAAAAGGCACTTCACCGAAACTAAGTAACTTATGTTTTAGCCACTTATGTTTTAATGTTAAATAATTAAATCCTATAAAACTTATTTTAAAGTATTTAAGTAATATTTTAATTCTTTTAAACGTTGGTATGATGTTTTTAATTCGAAAATCAATTTAAGCAATATTTTAATCCAATTAAATGTTGGCGCAATGTTTATATAACGGTGTTTTTATTCTATTATATGAAGTAATAAGTTAACCTTACTTTAGCATTTTATACTCTTAGTAAATGTATTTATTTACATTTGCCAGCCATCTTAAAAATCAATGTTTTCAACAAAAAATTAAATCATTATTTTTAATGATATTTATTTTTTTAAAGTTTCTAATACTTTACTATATGCATAAAATACGTAAAAACAGCATTTTTCAAGATGGCTGATGACTATAAAAACCGCGCCAACAATTGCGTCAATGTAAATCGCCAAAAATCCGTGCAACCGTCTACCAAAGTAGCACCTAATGTTTTTCTCTTGAAAGTATAAGATAAAATATCATTAATTATACTTTGCTTTTCAGAATTTGTTGTTTTTTTGTATTCTTTTATGTTATTTATTGCTCATTTCACTGTTTTTAAGATATTGAAAGGTTTTGAGTGATTTTTTTTAGGAAACAAAGTTTTAACCTCCTTTATACCATTTGAGTTCTTAAGATTTTGCAAAGGGAAGTTGGTTAATTTATTTATTAGGATAATTAATATTTGTATTAAGGGATATTGCTTATTTAATTGTAATTTTGTTATATGTAATAACTTTTTTATGAAGTTGTTCTGCAGAGTAAAATTCTATGCAGTTTTTAAATTTAGCATTTGGTGTTCCCTTCAACCATTTTCCCGCTACATTTAAAAGCCAGACGAAGGCTGGCAGCGAAGCTGCTAGTGTGATATAAAAATACATGTGACATAAATTCTTCTTCTTCTTCTTCTTCTTTTTTTTTTTTTTTTTTTTTGTTTTGTTTTGTTTTGTTTTGTTTTGTTGTTGTTGTTGTTAGTGCATAAATAAAAACAAAGAAAACTCTAAAAACTATTTCATAAATACACTCATGTCCAAAATTATGTTTACATGCATAAATTCACGGATTTCTCAGAGACTATGACTTATAATTTAATGAATTTTCGTGGAATCATACATAACACGATGACACATAAATGCAAAAGAAAAAATTGAAGATCACTTCATATGATATAAAATTGTAGCATGAAAAATAAAAATGGTAATAAAGTGTAACAAAGAGAGTTAAGAAAAAAAGGGAATGATTCAGAAAAAGAATTAAGTCTTACGAATTTAATATGGAATATGATCTCCCCTGACTTGTACACACATATCACAACGTGTTTTAAGGCTGGAAATAACGTTGTTAACCACAGTTTGGGGAATTAATCTCCACTCTTCCAGCAATGCCGTCTTCAGAGCATTTACATCTCTAGGAGGAGGATGTATACGTGCAATTGCTCTTCCAAGGTAGTCCCATAAGTTCTCTATCGGGTTAAGGTCAGGAGAGTTTGGTGGCCAAGGTATTCGCTTAATGTCTTCACTTTCAACGAATTCATCAACGAGGTTTGCTCGATGTGGACGGGCATTATCATCCATAAATAAAAAGTCAGGTCCATATGCACCCCTGAAAAGTCTTACATAAGGATCTAAGAACTCATCCCGATATATCTGGCCTGTCACAGATCCGCTGCTGAACACGTGTAGGGGCGTACGTCCATCGATTATTATTCCACCCCATACCATCACGCCTCCACTACCGAAATGGTCACGTTCCACAATGTTCGAGGGATCATTTCGTGTTCCTGACTCCCTCCAGATGTAAACATGTTTAGAATCACCAGTTAAACTAAACCGCGACTCATCAGTAAAGAGAACATGGGACCACTGATGTTCAGTCCAGTTTTGATGTTCTTTACACCAATTAAAGCGATCCCTCTTTTTCTGTGAAGACAGTAAAACACATACCCTTAGCTTTCTGGCATAAAGGCCTTTTTCATTAAGCCTTCTGTATATTGTTTGCCGTGATGCAACAGTTCCAGTGGCGGCTGCAAGCTCTGAACTTAACTGGCGAGCAGTAGCCTTTCTGCTACGACGGGCAGTTAATGCCAGATACCGATCTTCAGAAGCAGTTGTCATTCGTTTCCGACCTTGTCCAGGCCTCCTTACAACACTTCCATCATTTTGAAACTGTTTCCATAGCTTAGAGACTGTCTGTCTTGAAATATTCAGACATGTGGCTGTTTCCATGATTGACTGCCCTGCTTCTAAACAGCCGATAATTTGCCACTTTACAGATTCTTCCAAATGATACTTCGAAGCCATAACAAATCGCTTTGAGTCCCTACACACTGAAATCAAACGCTTTGTTGCAGAAATTCACTCAAATATTCAGTTTGCGCAAAGCGCTTGATTCACCCTTGGATGACGTAACCCCTAGATTTGCATATCACAAACCGTTTGATTACTTTTGATTGGATAATGCTAATTAGGCTTGGTTTTCACACATTCCCTACAAATAGGGATCACATTGTTTCGATATTTCATTGAATATCATCATTTTTGGGTATGTAAAGATAATTTTGGACATGAGTGTATAAATCATTATATAATATAAATCATTCTTCCATTTATAATATTTTGGCACAAAAAAGAATTATGCTCTGTCCTTAGTCTTAATAATTTTTCAAAGTGAAGTGGAAAATCTCAAGTATAAAATTATATTTTTAACTATAAATAACTAAAATAGTACTCAACTAAACATTTATACAGATTTTATTAATGAATTTCAGCTCCCAAGCGTCTGAGCGGTAAAGTCATTAAACACTGGTAGTTTAACCTAGGTTTAATTCCAGGCAAACAGACTGGCTACATGGATATTTTTGTGGTTTGCTCCATGTGCAATGTGAGGAACTGCTAGTTTTCCTTAGAAGATCACATAGAAGTCATCAATTTATTCATTTTGTTTACACAAATGAGCATTATTCCTATATTTCGGACACTCATAGTTAGAACAATCAAACCCGCTTTCATGCACCAATGTAAAACAGATTTCCCTTTTTTCATTTCTAAGAAGTATAAAAAAATTTGTAAAACTGTAGTACAATAACTCATCTGTTTCCCAACCCAAATCATTTCCATAATGTGATTTAAATCTAAAACATCCAGACAATAGAAAGTATGTTAAAGATTATTATCCAAATTCTAATCAAACCGCTGCGCAGCTTAAACATGTAAACTGAGGGAAAAAAAATAATAATAATAAAAAATGTGGGACAGCTTTATATCTTCCGTTCTACTGGGCCAATTCAGGTAATTCAACTTACGTTTTTCATGTCTCGAAAGCACGACTTACAACACGTATTAGATTTATATATGGCATTGTTCTAAAATAGGTATTTTGACACAAAATCAGACATTTTCTGAAATCTCATGCCAATGGTTTTTCATATTTCGTTTCTACGACTCAAATTATGACAGACTGCCAAGTTTTGTAAAAATCGCAAGAACAATTTTTAAAAAAATAGCTCTCAAAATTTTAACTCCTCCATGTTAATTGAATCTTGTATATATTTATTAATATCTCTTTTTTTATTCAATTTATTTGATTCTTCTTTCACATTTCGAAATATAGGTTCATTCCAAATAAAACTGGCCCATTTTTTATGATTCATTTTTAAAATTCGTATTTTTAAATAGTTTTTATAAATATTTCGAAAAACATTTAATACCTATAAAAGTTTTACCATCATCTTAAGCATATTTGCAAAGTATTAGACTTCTTCATTCAAAATTTCCTAGGCTATGCGTGAATTTGCATATTGGCGCGTTTTGAAATTTGGCATATTTAGTATAAGCGATAATAACGCCAAATATACTTTACGCACTTTGTTAAAATTATTTGAAAGTATGAACGATGACTTTTTTCCGTTCGTGTACAATGAGAAAAAGGGGAAAAAAAAAAAAAGTTTCTGTAAATTAAGAAATCTGCCAAGTGAATTATTCTTAGCGCAAACTGAAAAAAAAAATGGGCCAAGGTAAATTATTGAATTTCTCCATAAATTTTGCACCAAATTTTATAAAATTAAATATTTAGGCATAATTTGAATCATAGAATTGAAATATGGAAAAACACTGTCATGTCATTTCAGAAAAAGTCCGATTTTGTGATAAAATACCTATATTGGAACAATGCGATGTATAAATCTAATAGATATATATCCTAATTCGCGCTTTCGATACATGGAAAACGCAATTTGAATTTCGTCAATCGGCTGAGTAGAACGGGAGTTCCCATTTTTTATTTTGCGCAGTGTACATAACGCTGTACTAAGTGCGCATACACACGAGTTCGATCAATTAAAATCTTTTTAATCATTGGTCAAATTCAAATCAAACTACTATACAGTTTGAATTTTTTCAAACGTTGCATTAACAGCTATCTGCGCTTCCAGAAAACGTAACATAGAGGATGCCAATATAGGTGTGCTTTTTGTGCAGAAAACATTTTGTCACCAAATAGTGGGTTAAGTTGCATTCTACTTATCTTTTATGGCATCTTTATAACAAATATCACATTATCATACATTTTAATGCAGAGCAGAGTCAATATATAGTGATATAATTTAATAGCAGCCGACAAAGATCTTGTTCTGATACCATGTGGTTTAAAAATAATGCAAATAACTTAAATAGAAACATAACTAACAACGAATTATATTACATAAATGTCATATGAAAGTAATTTTATTTATAAAAGTAAAATATTTAAGAAGGTTGCTTTACAGGTTGAGATAATACTGTAAGGGATTGATAGATGCATAAATATACTTTTAACTCATAGTGAACAAATGACTTTTTTTACAAATAACTTATTCAGTTTGTGATAATTATTTTCATTTAGATTTCGTAAATGTGAATGCCAAAACGTATTTATTATTGGTGCTTCAGTAGCTCTGAAACTGATGAACTTTACAGTGGTAAGCATTCAGAAAGTATGATGATTTCCTTTATAAGCATGAATAAAGATTGTTACTTAAATACATGCCAGATTACTTATATAAAACGTATAGTGAGCTTTAACTTAATTAATATACTGAAAAATGAAGTTATAAGCAAGCTGTTCCAGACTCAAAAATAACAACAACAACAAAATTGCGAAGTTTTAGCTTACCCACATAATCACATAACTCTTTATGGCTCATTATTAGACACCTATTATGTACTTCACCTATACATAGATAGTAATGTATAAAATCTAAACACCTACACAAGCACAACGAAATTAAAATGGTGTCTTATACGCAATACATAGTTATATGAACTGTAACCTCTCAGTGCAAAATAAATTCGACAGAGTATTCAGATAATACCATCCAATTTTCACAAAAAGACTTAGACCTTACATGGACACGAACAAAAGTATATGGCTTGACTTGCACAGTACCGAATTTTTCTTTGCGTAATAGGAATTCGAGGTCCTCAAATTTATTCAGCGGCTTGTATTGCTCAGTTCTTGCACTATTAATTATTTTGTTACTTTTCTATTATCGGGACGGGATTCAAAAATGTATTATGGATCACAGCTTAAATTGCACCGGAGTCAAGCTCCGGTACTTCTCAGTTTCTGAAATAAATCATGATTCTAATCGGAGCGCAACGTAGCTTTAAATAAGAAGAGGCCGGCACTTTTTTTTTTTATCTAACTGAGCAATAATTTCGAAAGAAATTTTACTTTTAGTAAAAAAATTACATTAAAAATCGATTCTACCTTCTGCATGCATGTCTCTCTTTCTTTGAGAAACAAACACTCGAACGTAGGTTAAGATTTCTAAAAAAAAGGAAACCCCCACCCACTTGTCAGAAGCTTATTTTCCAGAAAATACAATGACTTAATGACAGTGATAAATTCTTACTTCCAACACTAGCGTCTTCTAGCGGAAAAGAGCACCTACAGACTTTTTGGAACAATGTAACCAAAGACAGGGGATAAAAATTCTCACTTGCTCTACTTTGTTGGCAGCTAAACCTCGGATTCGGGAAAAATTTGCTTCCCTGTCTCATTCCGCTTGACAGTTAGAATTATGTTGACAGCAGATTGTAGTCAGAAAAATGCTGGAATCTTCTCTTTTTGTTTTCAAACCTATACGACATCCTTCAATTTCCTCTGTATTCTGTTACTGTTTATAGCAGTCTCTCTAGTCTCATTAGTGACGCTTTAACCATTTTAATGTTGTTCAACTGGTGTGCTGAAAAAGATAGTTCTTATTTCTATTATCCCACCATCATATTCAAAGCTTAAATTCAACCGAGATCAGATGAGCTATTTCTTAATTTTGCATTAACTTTTAATTCCAGTTGGAAACCCAGATCCAATACTTTATTTTACCATTTATCGTTTATTTAATAACTTATTAAATTTTTATTTATCTCTTTATATTTTATGACTTTTACTTAATTAATTATTCTAATCATTAATTGTTTTAATGCTTAATTATTTAATTTTTTCAACAATTTTATTATATTAGTCATTTTATTTATTTATTTATTCTTGTTCATCTTTAACGATAGTCTACCATACGGCTCCGACACTTGTAATTTTAGAAATTAAGCCCTGTTATGTATGCATGTAAGTATGTATGTACAACGCGGGAAAAAAAAAAAAAAAAAAGGACAGTTCTATATCTTCCATTCTTCCCCAGCCGATTGACGAAATTTAACTTGCGTTTTTTATGACTCGAATAGGATACGTATTAGATTTATATATAGCGTTGTTCTAAAATAGATATTTTGACACAAAATCCAAATTTTTCTGAAATGACATGCAAGGTTTTTTTCCATATTTTGATTCTACGACTCAAATTATGCCAAACTGCCAAGTTTTGTAAACATCGCAAGAGTAGTTTTTAAAAAATTACCTCTCAAAATTTTAGCTCCTCAATTTTAATTGAATTTGATACACATTTATTAATATCTCTTTTTTTTAATTAAATTTACTTGATTTCTTTTTCTAGAATTCCTAGGCTTAATCCAAACGTAATTTGCACATTTTTTATGATTTAATTTTTAAATTTGTATTTTTAAATAATTTTTATAATTTTTTCGAAAAACGTTTTGAATTATAACCTATAAACGTTTTGCCATCATCATAAAGTAGATGTGTTTCTAAGCATACCTGCAAAAAAATTTTTTTTTCAAAATTTCCTAAGATATACGTAATTTACATATTGGTGCATTTTGAAATTTGGCATATTTGTTATAAGCGATAATAACGCCAAATGTGTTTTACGCACTTTAATTAAAATTATTTGAAAGGAGGAGCGATGACTTTTTCTACCACGTGTGCAATGAAAAAAATCTGATGTGTACACCACATGACTTCCTTGTATTGAAATATTAAATTATACGCATTTTTTCTTGCATTTCATTTAAACTTATTGGATTGAATTAAATCTACTTCGCCGCCAGCGCATAAACCACAATAGAATAAATGCATTCTTTAAAATTCACTCTAGTATTTGTTTACCATAGCGACACTCTGGCGCTAGATAATTATATAACAGTTAACTTATATAATAATTACAGTGTCTCACAAAAGTGATGGGACACTTGTGCTTTACAAAAGGAAACTGCAATAAAATAAATTTAAAAAAAAAAATGTAAAAATTTTTTGTGGGTGTGTTTCATACTTAAATTTAGTAACAAATATTACATAACATACATTTTCTCAAAATATTAAAATATTAATTTAATAAAAATACAATTGTTTAGAACGGAGCAAAAAAATGGCTCACATAAGTGATGGGACACTATGTACTATGCAACAAAAATCGTCTGAAGTTATCTGCTTCAATGTTCCGCCTTACTTTCTTTGGGAACATGCAGGGACCTGACTCGGAACAGGGAGCTTACTAAAGCTATGTTCAATAGCTGTGGGAAGTAGACAAGATACACAAGAAGGGTATACAAAACCCTTTATTTTTCACTCTTTACAATAATTTCCGTACTTCGGAATACAGAGACCAACCACTTGTGGTCTGAACGTAAGAATATGAAAATATAACTAAACTCTAACTTAAATTTGGAATAATAAACGTGGAAGATTGGCCTTATATTAACAGGAAGACGTATGTAGTACAGAGAACTGTTAACACTACAATACGTTTAAAATTATCATGAGGATTAAACCTCTGGCCTGGAAGGCAAACAGCAACCGAGTAAAACTTCGAAGGCAAGCGGCCTGCTTCGACTAACTCCTTCCTCTCTCTCGCTTGGCAAAAAGCCACAACTTAAGTACTTGGCATTCGCCAGACAAAATTTGCATAAATAAGTTAACGCTTTTAATTCTGGCAGGAAGTAGAAAATAAGAAGTGATGGTAAAGATTTAAAATAAAATAAACGTTAGCAAAACTTAAGATCCTTACATACTTCCCGCCAGAGTTAATTAGTTTGAAACTGAGGTCTAAAACGACCTTGTTGAAAACTTTTAGCTCTAGAATCTAACACGAGGCCAATTTTTTACAAACATTTCTCACTAGAAACTAGAGATTTAAAAAAAAAAAAAAAATGTTTTTACAATAGCAGCTCCATGGACACCCAATTTTTCATCTGTACTGCATCTAAACAGGAGCTTTTATTCAAATCTGGTTCCTTTAATGAAATGTTACACAATGAAATGGCAAGTAACATGCATATTTATATTTCTCTTAACATTTTTATTTCATTCATGACTATTTTAATTATCTCTCCCCGTGCTCTCTGACATGTGTTGTAAAAGAACACCAAACACGAATGTATTTATGTATACGTGTTCAACACTTCCTCCTACAATCAAAACACTAACGTGTTAAAAATTCAACATACCAAGACCTCGTAACACACCCTAACTTCAACTCTAAACCCTGAGGTACTATTCTGAAAGTGGCTAACTCTGAAGTGTAGCGTCAGAGAGCCTAACTACATTCATTCAACCTTTAACACATATTCACCATGATTTGGTCTTTTTACAGTCACACGAATAAAAAAAATTTTTAACATTACTTTCACTTTTACCATATCACGGTATTTCTTAACATTTAAAATAACAGTTCACATTGTATATAAGAACATATTAACATGCCGTTAATTTTACGCATTTGAAAACATACATTAGTAGTACATTGTTAACTTCTATTCTTTTCAAAGCAAGTGCCAATTCTTTCTACATTGAAATACTACATTTCAAAAAGTCTTTCAGACTAAAACTTCTTTCTTGCCAGAATGTTTTAAATAAAATTTATACAATAACTTTTACAATATTTAAGTCTTTACACATCGCTATTATACATCAACTTTAGTTTTACGCGCAAGTAATTGAAAAACATAATACCAAAATCGGTAACAACTCATTTCTCGCCCTTTTGGCGATAAAGGTAGACCTCGCATGAGGTAAAACTTCTTGAAATCTGCCACTTGCAGTAAGAATGAAAGATTAACTTAAGTTTGCAAAGTAACATAAAATTTTACTTATCTTTGTGATATTCGGACATTCTTTTCTGAGCCCAGTCCTGGAAGGTAGCGCAGATTCTCGTTTGATTTATCCTCCTTCTTGTGCGGGCTCGCCCTTCAGTGCCTTCCTCTAGAAGCTTTCTTTTTTCTCCAGTTCAGTCACCCTTGAATACCTTCTTTTTCGCCTCTGCCTGTGGTCTTGGCGGAACCGGGAAACTTCTTTCGCGTTCCTGCTTGGACCTCGTTGCTGGCCGTTCAAATTTTCCTTGTAACTTTTCCTCCGCCGCTGGTGGCCCTTCCGCAGTTCGGCGACATTTGCTGCGGACAGTCCTGTCGGATGAGTAGATCTTCCGTTTTAGAGCCGGGTTATAGTTGCCATCATTTCTCCTGGCTCTCTTTGCATACGTCGTCCTTCTCCCTTCTTCATTCTGGGGGTGTTCGTGAGTTCTCTTTTCTGGATGGTGGAATGGCTTCTTTTTCTTGTTACCTTTAATTTTCCCACAGGGAAACTTTCTTTTCACTTGCTCCTGCCTCTTAATGGCTTGCCCTTGTACTTGTCGTTGTTCCAACTCTGGAGCTTGTGCCTGCCGTGTCTGCCGTGCCCGATCCTGCAAAAGATCTGTAAATATTTGCATTTTATTACGATGATAGTAGGGTTTGATTTGATCAATGTTTGCGGAGCAGGTTTCACCATTCCTGGCTTTTAACACTACTACAGCGTGAGTTATTTTTTCTATGACATATGGTCCTTCAAATCGTGGAAAAAATTTGGCAGTTTTATCTTCTGGTGCTGAAGAAAGTGAATGCTTAATTTTTAATACTTCATCCCCTACTTTATAAGTTACTCCCCGTCGTTTCAAGTCGTAATACAGCTTTTGTTTTCTCTGTGCTACTTCAGTATTCTTTTTTGCTTCTTTAATTAGTTTTTCTATATCACCCATTTTAAATACTGGGGCTCTTTGTTGAACATAAAATAATTTACCTAACGGCGTTATAATCTTTCTGCCTAAAAATAACTCAGCAGGAGTTTTGCCCGTCGTATCATGTTTCGCGGTCCTAAGGGCAAAAGCTAATTCATTGACATAGTTATCCCAGCTTTTATAAAAACTTTTAACATAACTACGGATAATTTTCACTATATTTCTATTGACCCGTTCTGCTATATTTGATTGCGGCCGATACGGGACCATTTTTAAATGACGTATGCGCAGTTTTTGGCACATGTCTTCAAATACATTACTTACAAATTGAGGACCATTATCCGATATAACTTTTAGGGGCGCCCCGTATTTTAAAATATATTTATTTAAAATAGAATCAGTAACTAATTTCGCGGAGGCTCGTTTTAAGGGAACAATTTCGGTCCACTTACTAAAATGATCAACCATAACAAGGAGATAGCGACTTTTATTTAACTGACTTTTTGGGAAAGGGCCCAATAAATCGATGCCAATTATTTCATTTGGAAATTCGGATTTAATACTATTTAGAAACCCGGCAGGGCAGAAATTAATATAATTAACTGCTTGACATGTTGGGCAGGACTGGACATACGCCCTTGTTAACTTTTGCAGTTCAGGAAAATAGACTGCCTCGCGTACGCGTTGGATAGTTTTTCGAATACCAGCATGAGAAGCTAAAGGGCTGTGATGGAGCTCCTGCAGGATATTTAATCTAAGACTAGCTGGGATAACAGGTCGAAATTCGTTGTTGGAATTCGTAGCTTTTGTATAAAATAATAGACGATCTATTAGTTCGTAATGGGCCGCCCTATTTCTTATCGCCACAATATCTTGGTGGCTAAAATTTTCAGGATCCTTTAAATACTCATAAATGCTTCCAAACTCAGGATCCTTACCCAGTTCGGTTATTACAGTTTCTCGGGAATTTATTGTACATGCTGTGAGCATTGCCACCTTTACAGTATTACCTTCTTCATCTATTTTAATTCTGGATAGGGCATCTGCTACGATATTTTCCTTTCCGGGGGTATGCTTGATTACCAGATTATATTCTTGTAGCTTGAGTGCCCATCTTATTAACCTTGGGGATAAGTATTTCCCTGAGTACAATCTAGTTACCGCCGCATGATCAGAGTACACGTTATTGGCGCCTTTCCAAAATAGACTCGGAACTTTTGCACTGCTAACAGAACTGCAAGTGCCTCTCTCTCGGTCGCGGAATAGTTTCTTTGTGTTTGATTTAAAGTTCGGCTAAAAAATGCTACTGGCTGCTGATTTTGCGAAAGTACCGCTCCTACTGCATAATCCGAAGCATCTGCTGAAATTTCTAAATTCTCATCCTTTTCAGGAAATTTCAACACAGGGGCTTGCGTTAATGCTTGTTTTAATTTTTCGAAAGCACTATTGGCTTCGGCCGTGCACGAGAATCTTGCCTTTTTCCTTTTTAATTTTAACAATGGTTCAGCAATAGCTGCAAAATCTTTTATAAAGGACCTATAATATGAACAAAGTCCTAGAAAAGAAGAGAGCTTCTTCGCCGTGTTTGGAGTCGGATACTTTTGTACAGCGATTATTTTTTATTCGTCTGTCTCGATTCCTTTCTGAGATATTTTGTAACCTAAATATTTTAATTCAGGGGCTGCAAATTTGCACTTTTCGACATTAACTTTTAGACCGGCCTCATTTAATAAAGAAAACACCTGTCTTAAATCCTGTACATGTTGGTCCAGATTATCACTAGTAATAATGATATCGTCTAAATAGATAAATGTGGACTTTCCAAGAACAGGCCTTAACACAATGTCCATACATCGCTGAAATTTTGCCGGTGCCCCTGAAAGGCCAAACGGCATACGCAGAAATGCATAAGTGCCAGACTTGGTTATAAAAGCAGTCTTAGGCACGTCCTCAGGCCTAACCCCTATTTGAAAATAACCAGTCATTAAGTCTAAAGTCGTCATATATTTGGTGGATGTTATGTTCCTTAGAATTTCTTCAATAATAGGTAACGGATATACCGGATATTTAGTTATGGAGTTTAATTTACGGTAGTCAATTGCGAATCTCCACCTTTTTGGATGTGTCAATGGATAGTCATTATTTTTCTTACATAAAACCACCGGGCTAGCATAACTACTTGAGATGGGTGTTATGATCTTTTTACGTAGCATATCGGTGATATGCCATTCTATAATTTTTTCCTTATTCTTATCATACCGGTATGCTTTGTGGCGAACTGGAATTGAATCTCCGGTGTCAATACTATGGTTAGTAAATCCTGGAATATCACTAAATAACGAAGCAAATTCACTTACCACTTGTCGGATTCTTCGTTGCTCTTCATTAGGCAGGTGGTCAAGGTTTAACATCGGCGGTTCAGCCTTTTCTTCTCAAACTGGTTTCATCGTCAGCTTAAGGGACGCTTCATTAAAATCTAGCGTTTCTTGTGCCTCTGAAAGAAAATCTATTCGCAGCTAACACTGTTGTATTATCCGAATTATATATATATGATATTTACGAAAATACTTCCTAAAAAAATCTTCTGCCACGCAGGAACACCGCGCGCCTGTATCCAGGAGTGCGGTGGCTGGGATATTATTCACCAACACTTCAATCTTCGGAAGAGTCAAATTTTTCACCATTACTGTATTTAACTTGAAGGAAGAGGGGTTTTCATGGCCTTCGGATTTCCGCACCCTCCCGTCAGCAGAAATCCGTTTTAGTTTAAATTATTTTTCATTTCCGTGCTTTCCTTCTTTTTCCACTGGCCTTGAGACTTTTTTTCCTGGATTGCTATTGAACTGTCGACGTTCGCCGGCTGTTTTTGAATGCTCGGGTTTCCTTGCCCACTGATTCGCTTTGCTTCCGCAGCCGTGTGCTTGAGTTTGCTGTAGTCTTGGCACACCAAATTGGTTTCGCTGTTGATATTGGCGTCTTCTTTCAATGTCCGCCGTTCTCCTACTTTCAAACTGGATTGCTAGCTCAAATAACTTTTCCAGTGTAGTCGGATTTCTTAATTCAATAAAGTCTTGCACTTGGGGCAGTAACCTCAGCAAAATCACTTGAATTATCTCAGGATCCGGACGGTTTCCATACAAGAGTTTGAAGACGTGAATTTTTCTTAAAATAAAGCTCGAGAGATTTTCGATTCTTTGCTGATGTATACTGAAAAGTTCCGTTTCTAATTTCGCACGATCCCTTACAACAGGGAAGGCTTTTAGTAGGGCAGTCTTGAAATTTTCGTAAGTATAGGTGGGACTGCTTGACCCAAGAGACTTCTGCCTATACATTTGAACCAGTTAAGCGCTTGGCTCCTCAAAGCGCTGGTAGCTAAGGTAACTTTTTGAAATTCGTGCACGGGGTAGAGCATGAAGTGGTCATCCAATTTTTCCAAAAAACTGGTTACCGGTGAGTTTCCATTAAATGTTGCTTCTGGTTTCATCGAAGCGCGCATGGTCTGGACGATGTAACCAAATCCTTCCAGGGCGGCAGCTGGCATTTCTGGATTCTGAGCCGCTTCTGCAGGCAGCACAGGTTCTTCTTGAAACTCGGCCATGGTTATTCTTCTTCGTTGGCCATGGTTATTCTTCCGGAAGTAGAAAATAAGAAGTGATAGTAAAGATTTAAAATAAAATAAACGTTAGTAAAACTTAAGATCCTTACAACTCCACGGGAAGACTTTTCACGTTCTTAAAGCACCTTGGCTTCAATGATTTACCAATGACGAGAGGTTGTATTCTATGCGTTCCCGTGCTATTTGTACACAGAAGAACAGTCAGTCTTTGCTTTGATTTCTTCCCTCCAAAACACTTTTCACCCTTGAATGCCAATATTCGATCGGGTAGGAGTTGGAAAAACAGCCCAGCTTCATCTGCATTATAAATGTCTTCTGGAGCATACTTTTCTAAGATTTCTTTCATCTTGTTTTGCCGCCATTCATTTGCGTCGTTTATCGAGGCTGACTTTTTCTCTCCGTGAACTTCTTGGAAAGTTATTCCATGATGATCTCGAAAACGCATTAACCAACCATTGCTAGCTTTGAAAGTTTCGTTCCCTAGCATTGCTGCAAATTTCCGTGCTTTTGCACATAATAAAGGTCCATTTATTGGGACATTTGTTGCTCTCATCTCTTGAAACCATTTTAAAACAGCAGCATCAATGTTTTCATTTGTCGCAACTTTCAGTCGTTTTCGCTCTGGGTTAATTTCATTTGAAGTTACAGCATCTTTGATTTGCTTTCTCTTCTTTAGGAACGTTGCAACTATAGATTGCGATAATTCATGTTTCTTAGCCGCATCAATCTGCTTCATTCCCTCATCAATATCATTGATAACGTTCAGTTTATCTCGAAAAGATAGTTGCTTTCGCCCTGCCATCTTAGGGAACAATATCGCATGAAAGAAAGAAAAGTTTAAACCAAATGTTTCGCGTAGAACTCAAAATCGTTAAAGACTATAAAATAACCTTTGAACTCACTTTTCAGTACGTCACTTAACAACACCCCACCTCCATCTCCCCCTGTTCCTCTAACAAAGGGCACTTGTTCTGTGACAAGGTGACCAGACAGGTCTAGATGTCCTTAAACCTTATCAGAATTCCAAAGCTTACTGGGAAATGAGATTAGGCATACATTTACACTTCACCCCCTCACCCACTCCAATTCCCAAAAGGGTGGTCTTCATCTGTTTTGAAATCTGAACAATAGCTATTTATTCAGGGATAAGTTGAATATCCACAATGAGTCTTAATAGACGGAAAAAATAACAAAAGAAAACGAAAAAAAAAAAAAAAAAAAAAGCATTTGAAAATCAAAATATTATTATAAAGGGAGAAAATAATACTGAAATTTAGATTGAAAAAATCGTTTTACAGAGGTTTATTGTTCTAGAGAATATAGCAATATTGAGGGGAGATTAACATTAGTTTATATGCAAAATCACCGGGACCACAAAACATTATTGTAGTAGAGGGAGTTATTGTTGTATCGGGTATCATTGTAGCGAGAGTTTACTGTATTTACATTATATATTACCACAAATTTTAGTTTTGTTTTCTGAGAAAAGGAAACATTCTAGACGATTGGGACATACTGTTGAAAATACGATTGGGAGATTTCCAGGAAATGGGAAAAGTTAAAAACTTTAAACTCATATCATACTTCTTTTAGTATTCAAGATTAAATTAAACTACTTTTCATAGCAAAATTTTAATCATGCAAAAGTTGGGTTGAAAGGGTTAAGTAGTATTATTGACCATAAAGTGAAAGAAATAATAATACCCTTGTATTATTTTAACAGAAACAGAAAGAGGTTGTGTGTTTAAGCATGTAAAAAATAACTTAATAGTAGAATTAGGTTGGAAAGAGAGTTTTGTGATATATATTATAGATATAAAAAATAAGATTAGACAGCTGAAAAGCTACACAATTTTTGTTAAAATAAATAAACGATGAATGAAAAATAAAATTTCTTCACCAGCACTGTAGTAAACATGTTTCTGAACTGTAAAAACAGACAACCAATTATTTGGATTTCAAAAATATAGTTTGTAATTTAAGCTAATCCAGACACTTGGAGGTCTATTATATATGAAATTGCTGTATTAAGAAAAGACTTAATTTAAAAAACATTAAATATTAAAACAATATTTTAAATAAACTTACCAAAAGTGATGCTGCAAGCACACGAACATTTGTAGATGGATCAGTAATCATTTTACAAATTCTAGCAAAAGCATCATCTGCAAGCCTGATCTGTTCTTCAGGACTGACAGACACTAACCTAAGTGGGAGGGATGCAGAATTACATACATACATACATACTCTTGTTATCATTTCAGAGAATGTACATGAGAGTTCTTTATAAAATTAGCATACATGAACTAAACAAATCAACCTATCTGGGCAAAAACATTGCCAATAAAATTCATATTTAAAATAGCCAACTTTTTATTTTTGATTTTATTAAATTTCTCCCATCTTCTAGCATGTCACATCATCTAGAAATCATCAATCAGAAACATCAATTAGTTTGATAAATAGGGTAAGAAATTACTACATAGAATCAAAAGTCATTAATCCGGACTTGTCGGAACTTCAGCGATTCCGGATTATCGGTTTTTCCGGATTAGAGATCATCAGTTAAAATCTGGTAAGATGGCATGCAGAAATTATAAAATTAAAAATATGAAACCATAATTTATGAAATAAAGATCAATTATGATCATTATGATCTGAAAGTGTATCAAAATTTACAAAAAAAAAAGCTTAATATTTATTTGTTTACTTTATTAAACATTTCTTTCAACGCGCGCATGCGTAAAGCATACATTACGCATAATTGAAATTAGAAAATTACAACCAGAAAACTATTTGATGTGTATTTGTGATATTTATAATAACGAAGAATTTGATTTAAATCATATCAAAGACGGAGTACATCGAGATGAAATACTACTTTCAGTAAGGAATGATAAGCTGTATAAAATAAAAACATCTGCCCTGAAGATAAGGATAGTGCTGATAGATCAACTTCCAGTTCATTGCGCGCTGCATCCCCCCTCCCGCAGCAGAGCAGCGTGAAATCGATAAACATATTTCGGAATGGTTAAAGAATCAAAGGATATGCCTTTATCCATTTTTTGCAGCAATTCCACTTTTTGTTTGATGGACATCGAAACATACTTTCACTTTGTAGATCCTTTGGTAACTCCAGAATCGGAAATTCTTTTTGACATAATCGAAAGTTCAAGCTTACTTTTATAAAATTGCTCTAACAGTCTGCAAAAAATAATAAGCCGGATTCAATTAGGAGATTAAGGAACAACGCAATCTGCAACATTAACTGAAATAGATAATTAGATAATTTTAGCTTAGCTTATTCCGTGTCCGTTATATATTAAACGCGCATGCGTAAAGGTCTTGTGCGCATGCGTTAACACATGCGCAGAAAGTTTGTAGCTTTGAGGTCCGGATTATGGACGTCCGGATTAAAGGCCTTTGACTGTATAATAAAAATTAGTAATTTTTACAAATAATTCAAAAATAATAATTTCTGTCAAAAAATATGTACAGAAATTTTACTACAAAATAATTAGAGCTTCATATATTTAATTGGGTACTTTTCCATTTTGCCAGCGCAAACGATAAAGTCGCCAACAATGGTACAACTGATGCCAAACAGAATATCTTCGCTGGTAACCTTTTACGCCTCATTTTCAAAACAAGTCGCAGTCATTTCTTATCAAATTGATTGTTCCTTTCAATACTGGCATACAATTACATAGAACTTTTACAAGATAGTTAAATTTTATGCCCTAAGATCATTCGCAGTAATTAAGTCAATTAGAGTGCAATCACACAGCTTACCCGAAGGCGAAAATATAGAAAAGGCAAAATCAAGGGTTAAATTCATCAATTCTAATGAGAATGCACTAGTGAAGTAAGTCACTGCGGTTTTACATAATTTTTGACTAAGCTATTCGTACGAACTGAAATAATTCTTGCATTTAAACTTGTATTCCAAATTAAGAGTTAACTTGACATTAAAGTAGATAATTGCTGAGAGAATTAGATTTTTGAAGCGTAGTTTACATGATATAAGATCACTTAGGTTAACGTGATATGAATCGGCGAATCAGGATGTTAAAGCATGAAAGCATAGTAAATTCTTAAATTAATGTGTTTTCTTTTTTTACAAATTTATTGGCTTTTTACAAAATTTTAAACCATATCAAAATGTTTATGCCTTCAAAATAAAAAAATTCTTAGAACTAACATTTGTTAACACTTTTTATGTGTATTCTGTATGTTGTCGCCAACAAAGTCTGCTTGGCAAGATTTGCGCCGGCAAAAAGTACCTTTAATTGCATTTAAAAATAGTAATTTTATAACTCTCAAACATATATGTAAGATAAAAAAATATGAAACTCAAAATTACTCATTTTGATTTGGGGACTTCCCCTCTCTGTTTCAAAAACAGTAATAACTTTTTCTAAATTGCACCACTGAAAATCTAAATAGCAATATGTTATCTGTATTGCATAAAGCTCTTCGTCAATCAAAGTTCAAACTTAAACAAAGGATTCCAATTTTAGATATAGGCCTTGCTGAAATGTACACTCACGTTTTTCCTACGAAATTTCAACACAAATTTTGAAAACCAAAGGTAATAGAGCACTAATTTTTGAAGGCCACATTTAATGAGCAGCAGGGTTTTAAGAATGCACAGCTTTACTTTATTGATGGGGGGGGAAACCGAGCAAGGTTAAGCTGCCAAATGGGAAGGGCAAAAACATGTCAGAAATTTGAAGCTAATAATTTTGCACCATACATCACTACTAGCCCTCGATCTGGATTTTGGAATTGCTCTTTCCTCTAGTATATTAGCTTTCAGTCATAGAGCTAGACTAAAGTTAACTCGTTTTAACTTTTGAAAATGGAAATACTTTTTGTTGAGACATACATAAGTACATGAAATGGCACAAATGAAAGCTCCTACAGTATTACTGGTTTTTTCATAAAATGTAATGATTTAGGAATGTGGACAAGAAGATGCAAGTAATTGTAATCATAGCTGATGTTTATAGGTGGTGCTGGCATAATTAGGTAGTAGAATCCAGACAAAAGCAAGCAGAAAAAGTGTGTGCACATTTCAGCCAGGCCTATATATAAAATTGGAATCCTTTGTTTAAGTTTTGAACAATGACTGGCCAAGAGCTCTCTCTACGCAATGCAGATGACATGATGGAAGTTAGTTTTTTATAGTGCAGTTTAGTAAAAGTTAGTACTATTTTTAGAATAGGGAAAGGTAGTTCCCAAATCAAAATGAGTAATTTTAAGTTTAATATTTTTTATTTTACATACATACAGAAAACATTAAAGTTTTAATAAGTATTTCTGAATGATTCTTTAACTTAACACATTCCTGACGAGTACCTCTGTTACTGAAGCATTCTCTTGGGACGGCGCGTTAACTGGGTACATCGTCTTGTGGGGATGGGCAATTCGCGCTGCTAAGCCTAACTTCGTATAAATTAAATTTGTCATTCAGTTGTTCCAATTTTTGGTACATTATGAGAAGAACATTCAGGTAGTTGTCAGAATTAATTTTAAACCTTTATTGTTATATTTTCCTTAAAAATTTTATAAAATACTCATTCTAGAATAATATAATTTTTCCTTTATCCTACAATTAAATATATATCCAAATAATTGCAGATTTTATTTAACACAATGGCTCTAGTGTAGAATTGGGTGCCCCTTCGATAAGTGACAATTTTTTTTTTTTTTTAAAATTTGGTGATGAAACCTCACTTCTGGTTACCATGATAGTTTTAACTTTGTTTTAGCTTCCTGACTTTATTTAAATGAAAATAGATTGATGTGTACATGGACAAATTTAAGGCAGTGCGCAATGCCTAGTTTGTGCAATTCTAGGATGTTTTTTTAAGTGAAAACAGATTGATGTGTACAAGGACACAGAGTTTGTGCAATTATTTGACTTCCTAATTTGGTTTTGTTTAGCGGCCATCTTGAAATTGCACCCTCCTGGTGCCGATCTTGGCATCAAAAAAGAATCGCCAAGAAACAAGGGGCACCCAATTGTAAACTTTTACCAACACAACACATAATTAAAATTAAAAAATACTAAAACTGTCGCATAAACATTCAATGAGCAAACAATGAAAAGGATATAATATTTCAAAAAAGAGACAGTGTATGATATTCTTTGAAATATGGGTGTACGCAAAGTCCAACATTGCAAATGTCACAGGAATAGAATATCAGCAAATTTGACTTGTTTAGCATTTGCGTATCTTTTACAGTCAGATAGCGATTTCGTTTTGCCATTAAAAAAATATAACACCAGTAATAGAACATAAAAAAAAAAAAAAACTTTCACTAAGCCATACAAAAATATTCATCTCAACGACGGAAAAATCTAAGCGTAATAAAAAAGTTGCTACTAATAGAACAGCTATTCCACTATTTGAGAATTAAAAATAAAATAAAAATTAATTCAATTAAAAAATATTCCAGAGCATCGAGAACATGTTCATTTGTTTATATGAAATGACACAGTAAGAGCCATCACATTACTCAACACTAACGAATTAGCATTTGTGTATATTCTTCTACATTCAGATACCTATATTGCAAAAATAGAAAAAAAAAGCACCTTAAAGCATTGAGAACATGTGCATTTGTTTATATCAAATGATTCTCATTCCGAAACAAAATACCAAAAATAAAAAACATTGCATAGGAATGAAGGTACACATACTTAACTTTCGATATATTTCCTCATAACAGACATACATACAGTTACATCTAGCGGCAACAAAAAATACTAATTAAACGTTCTATCTAAAAAGTCAAATGTGGTACGCCCGGCCATAGTGAATTAAATGGCGATTCAAGTATGACACACCCGGCCGTGAGGTAATGTTCGCTGCTGATGCACATATGACACGCCCATACTGAAAGGGTCAAATGCTATCAGCAAAGAGGTGAATATTGAAATTTATATTATATAAAATTTGTCGAAAAGGAAAGAGAGAGAGAGAAAAAAAAAAAAAAGAAAAGGACAAACATGGAGGCTAAAAAGCCATGAAATGCCTCTTGAGAAATGGCATGGCCAGGTATAAGTGACTGTTGCCAAGCACCTGTCAGGGCCAGTGGTCAGCTTTTTCCCATTAAGTACAATCTTTACAGCTCCTAATTTTTGCCCCTCTAAATTCTAAAATATTGCTACCTCTCAGTTCTGCCAGCTAACACAATCACACAGGTTGCACTGACTCTGGTATAGATCAAACTCACAAAATATGCAGAACATTTCATTTTTATTATTTGAACAAAGCTCCCGAATTCAAGATAAATAAAAGAAATTACATTAAACATGATAAATAGTGTATATATTATATTTAAAACAAGCTATATAGGAAAGCAATATAAAAACACACACATATAAAAAACACAATTATCTCAAGATGAATTTTTACGTTTGCATGTGCTTGTTTTCTACAAAATTATTACACATTTCTTTACTTGAAGATTTTTTAATTCAAGAAAAATGCATACTGTGAACATTAACTATAAATTTACTAAGAAACTGGAAAAAAAAAAAAAAAAAAACCTGCAGCTGAAATGCTATAGTTTTTTTGATAATAAGTTGTGTGTTCTAAAAAATTGTACCTGATTTTCTTAAGTTATCTGTATTTGATATCTTCATTTTATATATAGATTCTACTTCATATGCAATTTTGAATATTTTGTAATATTTGTAATGAGAGCATTAGCTCTATTAAATAATCGCCAGAATTTGTATATATTGAAAGCCATAGCAAAGCAAATGCTTACAAATATATTGATAATGTATGATTTCATTTCTGGAGAGAATTAGCATGGAAGTAGCCTAAAATTTCAGTGCCTTTTTTAATAACTGCTGAATAACCACTGAATGATAAAAGTTAAACTAATGTAATTTTTCAATAAAAATAAACAATAATAATAATAATTAAACTAATGCTATTAATTAGCTATATTGAGATTTAGAATGAAAATTACAGAATTTATTGAGTTTAAATTTTAGAAATGATTTGGATTAATCAACTATACAAGAAAACAAACAACCCCTTCCACCAATAATAAAAGGGGGGTTAACTTGTTATGAATCAAGAAACACAAAAAATAACTAACTTTTCAGAATGTAAATGACTTATGACATCTATCAACTTCAGTGCTGCCATCCTTACACATTCATAATCATCTGTAAGAGCTTCACATACCACTTCATATAAAGTAGAATCCAATTTTAGACCACGGTCATGTAGACGGAACTAAGGAAAATTACAAAAAATTATTTTTTAATAACCGCAATTTTTTCACACTTGCTCCCAAAACAAACATATATGAACTTTATTAATTAAGAAATAACTAAGAGATTCAGAAATATTTTATACCAACCAACGCATTCAGTGCCTCAGTGCGAACTCTGGGTTCATGATCATGGCTGAAATCAGCAAGCAAATGAAGTGTCTTTTGAAATGTTTCAGATTTGTCATCCAAGGCAATAAAATCTCCTATCACAGCAAGTGCAGCGCATTTTACTTCATGACTCCGATTAGAGAGATACTAAAACAAATATGGTTCACATTACAAAATTACAGATTTAAAGTTACTCCATGCGATTACATGTACAAATTTAAAAGAAAAAAGTAACTAAATTTGCAGATTATTAACTGCTACTTCTTTATTAAAGTAACTGCCACATCAGACATCATTTGAAATGAAGTGTTAAGAATTAGGCAATTAAGTTATGCTTGTTTTAGCAATTAAATACTATGGCTATTTTAATAATAAAGGACCTATTTATTTTGATAATCTCGAAAAGAGAGAAACAAATTCCAGCTTTAAAAAAAGAATTACTGTTTGATATAATTAATAGATAAATATTATAAATAAAAAACACCTTAAAAATTTCAGAATTTTTATAATTCTATTATACATATATAATGTCAGTTAAGGTCTGATGATCTTTTAAATACAGTAAAAGCTCGACTATCTGGAAAGCTCAGGAAATGCCAAATTCTAGATAACTGAGCATGTAAAAAATGCAATTCACAGTGGAAAAGCCATATACACAGAAGAATCAATTTCCCATCTAAAACTATAAAAAGAGTAATTTTATTTGTTATTAACTTTATTATCGAATGCCTACATTTTAATTATAAGAATTTTTAAAAGAAATAAGGGGATTTCAGACATAAACAGTGAGGTTAAACTTAATTCGATTACAAAATTCCGTTTGACCATGCAAATTGTTAGAAATCTCGCCAAACTTATGCCACTCATTCTGGTAGAAGTTTGAAGGAATTTTTATTTATTTATTTATTATTATTATTATTATTTTAAGTTAATCAATATATATAAGTTACCAACACAACATAGAAAAAACTGAAATTGTGTATCATAATTTCTCACATTGCATAGCAAATATTTATCCATTTAAATTGTATTTATCTTGACATCAAGATCCCATAAATTTGAAAACTAATCTATTGCATGCTATTCTGCTGAGGATGAGTCCCAAAATTTAATCATTTTTCAAAATGCATTTAGGAAACAGAATTTACATCATTTTATACAAAAACTAAACCAACTTATCGAGAATTAATCGGGTTTACATACCAACAAAATACTATGTCAGTTTACCCATTATTAACACTAGATCACTACTTTAATAACACCCTTTGGGAACAATTTTTGCTCGATTCGAATCGTAGTTATATAGCTCAATCTTGTCAAACACAGCCTTGGCTGGTATTGTGCCAAAACACTTAGGATTGTCCAGAAGGTGTGTTAATTATATGCTGTAGGGTGAGGAGGTCACACGAGAGTTCGCTCTTCTCTGGAAAGAAGGAATTTACTATCAAAGGAGACAAGCCTCTGTGTCATGGGGTAAATGTACTGTCAAGTTGGTGGGCTGATGAAAAGAAAGAGTTGCATTCTGCAAAAATATGGTATTTTGTTCAACAGTACAGAATGCAAAAATTCATATTCTATACATTATACTTCTTAAATAACAAATTTTATGGAAATACAAAGTGAAAAATAGCCAAGCATGGTGAAAAATGGCAGGATTGGAAATTGGTTTAAGATAGTTGTATCTGCTTAACAAAAGCTATCACGATAACTGTCTAATTCTCTGACTTTTTTTTTTTTTTTTTTTTTTAGTAAAATTGATTGCTGTGTACATGAAAAGAACAATAATGAAAAGAATATATAGGATTTTTCGAAAAGGACGTGTTTTACTTTTTAAATTTTATTGACTGATTGTTCTATCATAGAATTTTTAATGCAGAGCAACTCTGAAAATACTTCTTGCTTTTGGCATATTAGCTTGGTGAAAAATGAGTTGGCAACGAATTCACAACATTTCAGTGGAGGAATAGCTAATCAGAATGTACTCCCTTTTTTAAAATTATTATAAAGAATACAATATACTCAAAGTGTATATGGATATGCAGAGGCCTTCTTTTATAAATTGAACAGAATTAATTTTTCACTGATTTGTCAGAGGAATAGCAATGAAAGGTTAATGAATTACATATCCTTTATTCTCTCCTGACAGTTTATATAAGACTATATAGTTAAAAATTAACTAAATATGAAAATACAACCTGGGGCACAACATATTGTTACAAAATGTACAGGCGCAGTAAGATGGTTTCCCCGCAAAGCAGTTTTAGGGTTGGCATAAAATGGCAAAGGAGGGCAGGGTTGCCACATTTGGCGACAAAATTGGCGATATACCATGGATGGATGGAGAACCTTCTGGAACGAATTCTTACTGGTTTAGCCTAGAATGTTCTCGAACACAAGTCGAAAGCTATATAAACCCTGCTGGTCCGCAGTCAGTTAGTATCGAGAGGGCGAGCGTGTGTGTGTCTCGTCTAGCGAATCAGTCCCTGCGGAGTGGATCAAGTTGACAGCCGGGCAGCGAGTGCCAAGTGGGTCATCGAGTGCAGCACAAGAGGCTCGTAGTGTATCGTCGAGAGAGCATGTTGAGCTCCGGGAGTGACCGAACTGAAGAGTCGGGATCTGTGCTCGTGTGTCGTCGAGTACATCGCAAGTTGTAGCGTGGAGAGTCTTGAGAGTACGTGGAGTTCCGAGAACGACCAAGCAGAGTCGGGAGCTGTACTCCAGAAAGCAGAGTTGGGTGCTTTGCAGGAAGCTGTCTTCACCGTTATTGCCTGACAGTGTGAAGGCTGTGTCGCTGATTGTGTCAGCGTGTCTATAGCATTTCATCGACGACTGTAAAAACGTGTTTTAGAGCTGTCCTGACAATGTTGGTAAATAAAGTGTGTTTCGATACTTCATCGTCGTTGTTATTCACTCTAAATCTACGAACCCCGTACGAACGTAAAGGAAGAAAATAACATAACTGGTGCGAGAAGAGAAAAATGCAACAATATAATTATTTCAACATATTACATTTCCTTAAACATGACAAAAAATTAAAACAAAAAATAGTATTGGCAGATTAGAGTTGACTTTAGGGCACCCCTTGTATTATCGCGAAATTGTGCCATTTATCGCCATGTTATTGTTATGTTTATTGCCACGTTGTTTCATTTATGGTAACTTGAATAGTTGAATGTTATGAAAGCCCTATTATGACGTAATCGTTTGCATTATTCTGGGAAATTTTGAATCATGGGATGTTTTGTAAGGGCTTTTGTGATGTGTGTGTTTAGGAAATACATTGCTCGTTTCATTGTTTAGACGGTAGAATGGCTGAATATAGTAAGCTTAATTTGAAGTTTCTGTACAATTTAGAATGAAAGGGGAAAAGTGCATTCATTCAATGGTGTGTAAATGAAGGTTTACTTAGTAGCCATGTTCAAAACAGTCCGGAATACGTAGGATATTTTTTACTCTTATTTTTGTGAATTTATGTGGTGATGCCAATATACGGATTCCAGTTCAGATAATATTAGGAAGTTTTTGGATACTGTTAAGGAATTTTGTGTGCCACAGAGGTAAGTGGATATTTGCTTTGTATAATGCTTAAATGCATAATCCTTTTTTATGTTATTTTATTGTTTGGTTTAAAATGTAGTTTATTGAGATTATGTATTTTTCGTTTGTCTCTACTGTAGAATTGGGTGCTGCTTTGACTTTTTAAATGAAAATATATCGATGCATACATGGACAAACTCAAGGGAAAAGCGCAAAGCCTAGTTTGTGCAATTCTCTGATGTTTTTTGAAGAGAAAATAGGTCGATGTGTACATGGATAAAGTCAAGGAAGTGCGCAATGCCATTTTTGTGCAATTCTGGGATTTGTTTTTAAGTGAAAATAGGTCGATGGAGACTGAGTTTGGCAATTCTTTGTCTTGTTATTTTGGCTTCGCCGGTATGCAAGCCAAAATAACAAGTCAAAGAGTTGCACAAATTCGGTATCCAAGTACTGCCAAGTTTCGCCAAAGGGTACCTTAAAATAAACTTTTACTGAAAAATATTCTAAACACAAAATACACAAAAAACTCACTTTCTTGGCTAAACTAAAAATGTGAAGATGAAGTTTATCATCCTTGTCGACGTTTTTGATACGATGAAAAGTGGCAAGAAAGACAGCAATCACTTTATGGGAAGTTTCAGCTTTCAATAAAGGTTGCAAATCCTCAAAAAGAGTTGAAGCTTCTATTAAATTTCCTTGAACCATCTGAGAAAGAATATTAACCAACTTGACTCTGACTGCAGGTTCTCGTTCCTTTTGGAAATGATCAAGCAGTGTGTTATACAAATGAAGAGCATCTACCTATAAAATATATTTTAATTTAATTATAAATAACATTTAACAACAACTTTAAAATTAGAAAAACCTATAATTTAATAAAATCTTGGCAATGAATAATTCAGGCAAACCTACAATAATAACCTTAATGTCTTCTAATATTTCAACTCCCCCCTTTTTTAAAAGCCCCAATAGGCTATTAGTCTTGAAAGGCAATTTTATATGGTTAACTGTCGGGGTTTAATAAACTAGGTTGTTTCACTTTTTTTTTCAAGTTCTGTTGCTGTTCCAAAAAACATTATATTATTCCTTTAATACTTCTTTAATACTTTAATATGTTTTCGCATACTTAATCTCTCTGTTATTAATTAACACACTAAACTATTTAAAAGCAATAGATGCATATCTTAAAAATATTTTTTTCTTTTTTAAGCTAACTGATTTAAATAAAAATATATTTAATTCAATATAAATCTAATTAAAAACATTAAATATTTTTATAGCATTCATTAAACATTAAACATTACACATTTTTTCACTTTTTAAATATGCAGGGTTTCTCAAAAGATCATGGCCAAACTTAACATGCCGGTCTGTCATACCATTACAAACAAGATTTACATAGGAACGTTTGTTTGAAAAAATGAACGACAACCGCTAAAGGCAATGTTCACAGGCATTGAGCAGGAGAAAGGAAAAATCTCAAAAGAAGAGCTGACATGATTTTTACTAAAACAAATTCGTTAAAATAACAGATGATGTTCAAAATTCCTTTCATTCGCCATAATGCATGCTTCATAAAGTCAAAACACAGATTCACAGACCCTTTCAAAATGGGTAAGTGTGTTATAGACACATGCCGCTGCTTCCTTGATCCTGGTGATGAGATCCATGTCCGATGTTATAGTCGCCTCGCATACCATGGACTTCATTTATCCTCGCAGGCAGAAATCCATATGCATTAGGTAGGAGGATTGCTATAGCCATGCGACTGATCTGCCTCTGCTAACCCAGCAGTCGTGATATGTCCTACTGATGTATTCTCGCACAGTACTAATAAAATGTGTAAACCTTCCATCATACTGAAACCAGTTGTTTTCGCATGTGTAAACGCAACGTATTAATTTTATTTAAAATGTATTTTCCCAATTGGCAACAACAGTTTTTTTTAGAATGGTAATGATTTGAACTGTAATGTTTTTTCAGCAGAAATGTTGGCGGTAATGTTTCTGAATAAAGCAAGTATCTAACAATTAATATTTGAACAGTAATGTTTCTGAATAAAGCAAGTTTGAAGCAAGTATTTAACAATTAATGTTGACGGAATGTGTTTTTAATAAAGGAACTAATTAATTGCTAACATTTCAGAAGTGGGATTAACTAGAATTATTATCTAGGATTTAACAACGTATTGCCTTAATGTACGTTAAGCCTAAACTGAATGTGGAAGCTTGCCAAAACTGAAAGTAGAAAGGTCGTGAATTTATAAACTGTTTATGTTATGTCTAAGTATTAAACAGAAAGAACTTAAGTATAATTATTGTATTATTATTTGAAAATTGAAGTCTAAGATGGCTTATTTGGCAAGAGGCAAGAAATGTGACTTAAAAGAACTTGCTTTGGAACTTGATGTAGATGTCCCTTCTGATATTAAAATTGTAGGCTTAAGAGATATGATTTTGAATAGAAAGAATTATAACGAAACAAATGCTAGACAGAATTATAAATGATCGTTTAGAAAGGGAAAAGTTAGAAATTTTAGAAAAAGAAAAAGATAAGCAAAGAACATTTGAACTTGAAAAATTGAAAATAGAGGCAGAAATCAGAAGTAGTAATGTAAATGATTCTGTTCCTTCTAATGTTAGTACAAGTAATATTTGTGATATGAGTAAATTAATGCATAAGTATGATTTGAATGAAGGTGATATAAGTTTTTATCTAGTTTTATTTGAGAGACAGGCACGACGTATTGGGTTAGAAGAACAAAACTGGGTTTCTCAGCTGTTGGGTCTATTGCCTTATGAAATAACTTAATTAATTGCCCGTGAATCAGAAGAAAAAGCTAACGACTATAAGCACGTTAAGCAACTGCTACTGAGAAAATTTAAGTTAAGCCCTGAACAGTTTCGGCAAAAGTTCGTTGATCATATTAAAACATTGTGTTAATACGTGGAAGGACTTCATGTTTGAATTAAAAAATTATTTTGAAGAGTGGCTTGCTGGATTAAATGTAACAGATTTTGACTCTTTAAAACAAATTATTACAGATCAATTAAAGAAAAGAGTCCCCGCTGCTATCCAAGACCATTTCATTGATGATTGGTCTAAATTCATTAATATTGAAGAGTTGACAGAAAAACTAGATGAATATGAAAATATTTGGGCAGGGATAAAAGTACTTCAAGTAGAAAATAAAACTTTTAGGCATAATTCTAAGCCCAAATTTGGTTCTAAATTTTATGTAGGATCTTATAATCAGTATTCAAGACACAGAAATCTTAACGATTCAATGCAGACAGATGGTAATTTCAAAGTGGGTTTTAAAAACAGTTTTGATAATAAATACAATCTGAGAGATAAATTTTATAAAACAGACGAAAGGAAAAGGGAATATAATTCTGGCATCCGCAATGAAAAGGGTGAGCCGAAATGCTTCAATTGTAATGATTATAGACATATAGCGACGGAAAAGGGTCATACTTTTAAAAAGTATACGTCTAAAAATCCAGACTTGACAAAGGTTAAAAATAATTTATCCATGGACCAGAATTCAGGTGCTTCACCAGCTGTATATTTAAAGTATGCTCGCATCAATAATGGAGAAGAAATTACTGTAATCATAGATACGGGTTCTAGTTCGTGTTTATTGAAACAGTCTGTGGCTAAGAGACTGAATCTTACTATAAAACCTGATGTGGAGGAATTGTTTGGCTTTGAGAATCAGAGTAAACCAGCCGCTAGAACACTGGGAAAAGTAACTGTTAACTTAGAGATTGATAATGTGGAAGGAAAGGACTTTCACAGTTCTAATTGTAGGAGATGAAATGCAACCATGCGACTTATTAGTTGGTCGAACATGGATTGATTTACCACATATTGCATACACCAAGATAGGTACAGTAAGACCCCGCTTAACGCTGTTTCGGTTTAGCGCTCTTTTATTTCAACCCGGGGATTCTCCGAAATTGTGCGCAGCGCTAGGTTTCCAAATAACATATCCGAAACAGTGTAGTTGTGTTTCTTGCTTGGTGGACGCATTTTTATCATTTGAAACATTTGTTGACATTATTGTAAGTTTAAATTTGTATAATACTATAACGATTAATACAGTGACAAATATTATGATCTTTAGTTTTTATCATGGGTGATAATAAAAAACAAGAAAAGAAAGCAACCAGAAAAAGCATTTCACTGGAAACTCAAATGCAAGTTATTAGAAGATTAGATTCTGGTGAACGTCAATCTCAAATTAGTGCTGCATTGATTTTGGCAACTTCAACAATAAGGACAATTCTTAAGAATAAAGAAAAAATACTGTCATCGGCAACTGCAACTACGTCAAGCTCTGCAACTAGAATTACCTGATCTAGAAATAACATTATAGAGGAAATGGAAAAACGACTGTCTATATGGATTGACGACAAAATTGAACGCAATATGCCATTAAGCCAATCTATCATAATGCCTTCTTAACAAAAAGGCAGAAAATTGGAAACCCAGAATAGACTGAATGATCTGACTGAGAATTTTATTTGTTTTTAAAAGTATATGCGTTTATATTGTTTTTATTTTTGTAAAAAATAAATGTTTGATTTAAATTTTATTAAAAAAAACATTATTAAATTTAATGCCTAACCATTTTTTATCCGTCTTCCCCTAACCCCATTATTTACATGTTAAGATAGCCTCACTTAGCACTGTTTCGCATTACGCTCTACTTCGATGGAACGTATCCCCCATGTTAAGCGGGGTCTTAGTGTAATACCTTGCACATATGCTATGCTAATGACTGCCCATTTTCACAGTTGCAAAATGATAGCAACATTCCGCAAATTAAACCGAAGGTTTCCCAAGAAACTCAAATCGAAAGTAATACGGTTAATTTCGTGAAAGTTAAAACTGATGAAATAAATAAGGTTATGTTTTAATAAGTGGATCGGAAGATGAGTTGGGCTCAATATTGAAAGTAATAGAGGGAGAAACAGTGATACCAGTCACTAACTACAGCGATCGAAAACTAATTTTGAAAGAGAATCAATGTATCGGTAGAGCGGAAGTAGCAGAATTAGTTGAACCAAGTTCAGATCAGAAAACTGAAAATTCAAGTCAAAAGGAAATACTGATAATAAATGAAATTAAAAAGTTTAAGAGATTGATTACTTTAGAAGAAATTAAAGTTAATAACAATATTATGCCAGAGAGAAAACAGGAAGTTTTACATTTGATAAATGAGTATCGAGATTGTTTTGCATTAAATATGGAGGAATTAGGATGTACAAACTTAACAAAAATGGATATTAAAGAAATTGAAGGGAGTAAGCCTATTTGCATGAAGTCGTATAAAACCAATGCTGAAGAGTGTGCTTCTATAAAGAAGATAATAAATGAATGGAAAAATATGGAATTTTTACTGAAACAAAATCTCCATATGCTAGTCCTGTTTTACTCATAAGGAAAGAAACAGGTGAATTACGATTAGTGATAGATTATAGAAAGTTTAATTTGCAAACTGTTAAAGATAAATTTCCACTCGCTAGGATAGATGATCTTCTTGAATGTCTTGGTGAGTAAAACGTTTTCACTACATTGGACTTGCTCATGGATATTTGCAGATTCCTTTAACTGAAAAAGCGAAACTGAAAACAGCTTTCATCACTCCAGATGATACTGGTCAATTTGAACGTACGATCTTTGGGTCAGCTAATGCTCCTGCAGAATTTCAGAGACTTATGAATCAAGTTTTAGATCCATTGCTTAATAAAGAAGTATTGTGCTATTTGGACGACATATTAATTCCAGCTAAATCATGGGAAGAAATGATGGAAAAACTTAGGAAAGTGTTTGATAGATTGAGAGAAGCAATTCTGACATTGAAACTAACAAAATGCGAATTTGGAAAAGATGAAGTTTAGTATTTGGGATTTCTAATAAAATCAAATGGTACGCAACTTGGACCAAGAAAAGTACGAGCCATATTAAACTTTCCTAAACCAACCAATGAACATGAAGTTAAACAATTTTTAGGTCTTACAAGTTTCTTTAGAAGGTTTGTACCAAAATATGCAGAGAAAGCTGAGCCGCTAACGAGACTGACGAGGAAGGTTGAAACATTTTGTTGGAACGAAGATCAGCAAGAAGCATTCAGTACTTTAAAGGATCATTTAACTAATGAACCAATACTAGCGTTATATAATCCGGAAGCAGAGACTGAAGTGCACACAGATGCGAGCAACAAAGGGCTAGCAGGAATGCTGTTGCAAAAAGGTGAAGATAGAAAGTGGCATTTAGTTTATTGTGTAAGAAAAGGAACAACAGAAACAGAAAAGAATTATCATTCAAGCAAATTAGAATTAATGGCTATAGTTTGGACTTTGACACAACTTCAACAATTTTTAATTGGAATCCGATTTACAGTAATTACAGACTGCCAAGCTTTAGTTTATTTAAATGCAAAGAAAACTTCAAATCCTCAGATAGCAAGGTGGAGTAATCTGATTCAGAAATACAATCTTGAAATAAAGCACAGACAAGGTAAAAAAATGAATCACATAGATGCATTGAGCTGATCGCCAGTTGATCAGCCAGAAGAAACTTTAGAATCTATAATTGAAAACAACTTGGAAGTTTGTTTAACGCTAACGACATTTTCAGCAGACAGAACTGTTGCCAAAATCAAGGAATCATACTGGTTTAAAGGAATAAAATGATATGGTATGCGTCACATTTCGATGTGTTTCGAATGCCTAGTAAATAAAGTGCCTAGTGGTAAGAAACAAGGAGTACTGCATCCAATTAGACCTGGTAGAAGACCTTTTGCAATTATACGTATAGATCATTAGGACCATTCGTAAAAAGTTCAAGAGGAAATACAAAATTATTTGTAATAATTGATAATTTTACAAGATTTACACGCTTATATCCTATGAAAAGTACTGCAACCAAGTGTGTGTTAGTTGCATTGAAGAGTTTTGTAAGTGATTTTGGGTTACCAGAAAAAATTATCAGCGATAGAGGAAGATGTTTCACAGCGAAGAAATTTCGAGAGTACTGTCAAAATAATGGAATCAGTCGTCAATTCAACTCAATATCCAAGTGGTAATGGAATGGTGGAAAGAGCAAATCGAACAATTTTGGCTACGATTAAAACGAGTATGGAAAATCCGAATCATTTATATGCAGAGACTGGGACAAAAAGATTAAGGAATGCGAAAGAAATCTAAACAATATGATAAATAAGACTACAAATAAAACTCCTTTCGAAATGCTTCACGGTTATTCACCAAAATTTAACGACGGATTGATGAGGATGATTACAGATGAAGACTGAATAGACTAATTGAATGGGAGAATCCAGTAATCTTAAAGAATGAAACCAGAAAGAGAATTGAAGATATGCAGATGAAAATGAAAGCAAATTATGACAAGAAGAAAAGCAATTCTTTAACATTCGAACGAGGAGAAATAGTAGTTATGAGAAGAGTACCTAAATCAACTGGAGAATCAACCAAAACACAACAAAAGTATCGAGGACCTTTGGTAGTTACAGAAGTTTTACCAAGTGATACCTATAGAGTGACTCAATTAGAAGAGAAAGTGAAAGGACATTTCTTTAGTACGACAGCTCATGTGAGCCAATTAAAGTCATGGCAGTGTCAAGCTGAATCAGAAGAAGACGATGATGATGGTGATGACATTAGTGTTACTGGGGATAACGATAACAACACGACGCATATTACTAAAACTAGGACACGTAAAAAGAATAGAAAATGATGGTGAATCTATATGACAGCTAAAGACTTTCAAACTATAAACATTAATATTACAGATTTAATATTTTAAATAAAAGTTCTTAATGTTCAGAGGTCGTAACTAAGTCAGGATGCCCGAATGTAAATGCAACATATTAATTTTATTTAAAATGTATTTTCCCGATTCGCAACAACAGTTTTTTTTAGAATGGTAATGATTTGAACTGTAATGTTTTTTGAGCAGTAATGTTGACAGTAATGTTTCTGAATAAAGCAAGTATCTAACAATTAATATCTGAACGGTAATGTTTCTGAATAAAGCAAGTTTGAATGGTAATGTTTGACGGAATGTGTTTTTAATAAAGGAACTAATTAATTGCTAACACATGTAACTGCTGGAATATCAACCATCAGATCGGCAACAGTCTTTCTAAAAAAGTGCGATAAGTTTCCCCGCTGAGACAGTAGGTAAGGGAAAATTAATGTCACCGATAATAGCAGCCCAAATGTTTATGGTGACCCATTGTTGTGTAATGCCCTGAATATCCATTTCCACAGGCATGTGTACACCTTGGGTTTTTATGCATTTACATATGCCTGTTATGCAGGTTCAGGACACCATCCCATGTAAAAGAGGCTTCATCAGAAAACAAAATCCATGATGGCAAATCTCGCTGTGTGACCCTTTTGTGAAAATTTCAGCACGCACAATACCTGTACTGTCGGGACATGATAGGGGCGTAGCATGTCCTCATGCAGTATGCATATAATGGTGGAGGGAAGTACATGCAAAATGCATTCAGTTGCTCAAAGAACTGTTTGTGTGTTCATCTCAGATTCGCATAGCACAACTTCCTCTACAACAAGTGTGCATATAGTGTGTTCTTGACTGATGTGACTACTTACTGGAACAGCTTCTGCCTCATGCAATTTGTGATGCAATTGTCCAAACAAAGCATGACTTGGCTAACGTTTGTTTGAGAAGCACTCAAGATACATCAATAATGCTACTCATCCATTTCCATCCACGGCACCATACCTGTAATGCATAACAGCCAATTCTGAGCTAGTAAACCTTATCTTACAACATCCTTCCACAGGGACACCCTGTATAATATTCCCACATTAGTCTAAATGGATATTCATCTAAATATCCTATAAAATGTTTCGCTACTCCACCTGGGCCATCTCCATCAATAATCTCTACTGATGAACATATTGAACTTTAAAAGAGGCATTTTGGGAAACTGTTAAAATCTGAACCCTTTTGAATAAAAAAATAAAAAAAAAAAATAAAATAAATAAAAAGTTTTTATTTATTATTTTTCTTGTTTGCTTGTTTTTGTGTTTATGTGTATGTTTCCTTATTTTTTATATGTTACATTCTCATGTTCAATTTTTCATTACAGTGATATTTCACATACTTTTTTTAATTTAAATTTCATCCATAAAAATAATGGCCTCCAAGTTGGTAATGCTCATTGGCTTTTATAAGCTAGTCTCCAGCATTCAATTCATCATTACATTCTGGTCGCATAATACTCTACTTGAATTTTTTCATTTATGTTTCATCTGTAAACATTTTAACTATTTTCAATTTGCTATCAGCTGTTTCTACCCCTCCCAAAAAAAAAACTGAAATTCTACCATGAGTTACACTTTGTGCAAATAATAAATGAAATAAAATGAAACTTTTAAATGAACTTCTATAACTTTATACAGGTAAATAATGGCTAAAAAATAAAAAGTACCCATGATGGAATTTGGTTTTATGACACAATTCTTTTTTGATCTCATTATGTTTTACCTGCTGTTAGTCGGAAGAAATTACTTCAATCAGCTGATTTAAGAAACAATTAAATATTTGTAACAATACAATCACTGACTGGAATAACTTTATATGGGAAGTTTGCATAAAACATGTCTCCCATATAGTCTTCAGTATATATTTAAACGTATTGAAGACCAAATGGGAGACCTCAATAAAATCATAGAAATTCACAAGAGGTCTCTTTGTCTGCAAGAAAAATAATACTGAAAGTATCTTGTCTAAAAAAATGGATATTGAGGGCATATACTACAGAACATGCTTGATGGCTGAAGTTCCCAACAGAAACATCTTAACATTTTTGCAAAATACCCAACTACAGCAAACTTCAAGGGACTGGAAGTTTGGTTCACTATAACCTATATATCCAATTTGATAAGAAAAGGGTACTTATGTACTATCACAATCAACTTAGTATAAGTTATCAAATAATCAAAATGTACCAAATTAAAATGCACCAAATTCTGGCAAAGATGCACATAAATATTCTTTAGGCAACCATGCTTAACCCATAACAGGGGAGGTGAAAAAGTTGAACATAACAGGTGACGACCGCGCATTATAATAAATTTTTAAAAATTGTCTAATCAAAATATCATCATGATATTTCACTTAGATGTTCTTTGAACATTTTACTCTGAAAAGAAAATATGTTTTTACACTTTAAAGTGAAATTAAATTTTTCCCAGAAAATTTCCCCATAGCCTTAAATTTTTCGATGAAAATCATATGCTGCACTAAATTCTATAAAACTAAAAATAAGAATGCATCTATTTTGAATTAACTATTTTATCCATATTATTTAATATTTAAAGCAAATTTTAACCGGAGAAAATTGTATGTAGCACAATACAGAAAAATTTTGACAGTACCTGAAATATCAGCATCTCACTGATTTTCTGATAGTAAACAATTTAGTTTTCGTCTTCTTTAGCCCATTCATTGCACAACTTTTGCGTGCATTCCAAACAAACAGGGTCTTGGCAAGATAAACATAAATATGCTGTCTTTCTTTTCTTGCTTGTGGGGCACAGACAACACTTTTTCCTTGATTTTAATTTTGCTTCTTTTGTGCACTGCTCCACATCCTTAGACTCAGCTTCTTTATCTTAAAATCTGCTTTATCGTCAGGCGCAATTCTCGATTTATTCTTGGATTTTTCACTCTCGTGTGTAGTAGTGGTAGGACTGATTCTCTCGCTAATTCCTTCAAAAACACCATTCTGGTCATAACAGGGTTTTGGTTATAACCTTGGTGCAAAATGTATGCATTTACTATACTCATATCTACTAACCGGTAGAAAAGAGCCATAGGCCAACGCATTGTTCTCCTACTACAGGAATGGACAGAACATTTTTCATCTAAAGCATCAACACCACCTTTGGTTCTGTTATAAAAACCAATTATTTCAGGTTTCTGTGTTCCCGAGTCTGTTTCTATCGAATGATGCAATGATAACATCAAAACCACTACTCACCTTTTTTTTGGAACAAATGAAATCAAGGTTATGTCCTTAGTAAATCCATAAAATGTTGAATTCTCTTTTCTTGACTTACATGGAAGAAAATCTTTCAGAATTTCTTTTTTATTTTTTTTAACAGTTCCAACGTATGTCAGTCCATTTTTCAACAATTCTGTGGTAAGTTCTATGGAAGAAAACCAATTGTCTGCTGTTACATTCCTGTTCGTATTAAAAATTGGTTGGCTCAAACGCAGAACAGCTTGACTTAGTTTGCTGAATTGTTTCCAACTCTCTTCTATGCTAATTCCATCAGAGCCTTTTCCACAATAAAGATATGCATTGTAAGCATAATTATTCAGGGCATCAGTCAAACACATAATTTTCAATCCATATTTCACAGGCTTTTGAGGCATATACATTTTAAAGCGACACTTTCCTCTGAATACAACAAGCATTTCATGAATGCAGACGCAAGTGCCTAATGTGTATGCTTTCTGGGAGTTATAAATGAATAAATTCATCACTTCAGAAATAAGTTCTGCCGGATCAGATTTCTTTCGTTCTTCCCTATCATCTGGGTTATCAAATCGCAAATTTGAAAGTAAAAATTTAAAACGTTTCATTGACATAAATGCACGAAAAATATCACGGCCAGTTCCATCCGTGGCAAATAAACATTCAATACTTTCATGATTGGATTTCAAGACTGATGTGCAAATAAGTAAACCCGAAAGAGCTCTCAGTTCATCAACACAGGTGTAGTCAATTTCACCTTTAATCGGACCACATATATTTTTTTATTTTTCTTTCAATTTTTAGATTTGTCCATCTCACAATTACGCTTAAAAGTTCGTCAGTAAGGAACTACTCTGATATGCGCCCTCAAGTCGGCAAATTTCGCGCCAAATATTTTTGGCGAGAAACTTCCCGCTGCCATATTACTATCTAATTTTTTTGTCTATATTTCGAACTTTTAGCCTAAAATGTCTCCAAAAATGCGGTTTTCGCACATGCAAAAACTACGTTTTCAACATACAATTTAGCTAAAAATCCGAAACAAAAACAAAAAATTTATATAGCAAAAACGTAAAGTTTCTAACCAAAAATATTTGACAAGAATCCATGTACACAGCGACATGTTTTAACTTAAAAAAACATCTACGAATGGCACAATGTAGGCAACGAACGAATCTATAAACTACGCACACCTCGCTTTAATAAATTAACATAACAACAATAAATTTCAAAGAATACCATGTACACAGCATCCTGTTTAAACTTTAAAAAAATTCTACGAATTGCATAATTTAGGCAAGGAAGGAATCTACGATCTACGCACTCCTCGCTTTAATAAAATAACATAACAACAATAAATTTCAAATAATACCATGTACACAGTATTCTGTTTCAACTTTAAAAAACATCTATGACTTGCACAGTCTAGACATTAAACAACAAAATAAACTAAAATAAATTTCAAACAATTTAAAAAACAACAATAACGACAGAAATTCATACTAAAGAACCAATGAACATAACATTCTACAAAATAAGAACAAGGATAAAATAAAATGCACTTACCATGAATTAATGCGTTTTCGAATAGCAGAAATATAAATTTCATACCGCCTTTAACATGCCGCCACGTAATCACTATCGTATTTACATGACAGCCAGACACACTATCTAGAAAATTTATACTATGGTTCACAAATAAATAAAATCACAAATCCCTACTTCTATCATGCACTGCCAGTAAAAATAATCTCCCAGACCCTCTTTCCACACTTCCAAATACCCACTACCCCTCAACAGGATAGCCACAATGATATTTCCTTTTGCCGAACTTCAATTCAACAACTACCATTTTATATTTCCCTCCCATCTTCTCAGACACAGAGGCGAATCAACGAGCTCCAGCGAAAGATTTTTCAACGTCAACAGTGTTGCCATAGAACACGCAATCGTGCCAAAAACCAGCGCAGAACACATATCGCCACATTTGGTGAAATTAGGGCGTATATTAGAGTTGTACCGTCAGTAAAAGTAGTTGCCATACATTTTTTGGATCTGAATTATCAATTTTTCCGTAAGGTCTTAGTCCATGAAGTCTTACGATACTGTGAGCTGGCCTTCTAACTTTTTGATTTGGTTCAATGGATGACCATTTGAACTGATTTTTTCCATACTAGTATTTTATGGAATTAGTTGTTTCTAGATTAGAGAAATCACTGCTGTCTGCAGAAAATTCAGAGTCTGTTGAGTGGGCACTTTCGCAGAAATTTTCTTCACTAAATTCACTTCCAACTAGAATTTTTTTCAGTTCTTCTGCATAATTCGGATCAGAAGTATAAATGAATCTCTGCGGACCTAACTTCAGAGCCATGTGTTCACTACTGCCGAAAATTGTAACACTGAGAGGGAGGTGAGGTCTCACAAACCGCTCTAGAAAAATTTCAACAGATACACTTGCCAAAGCATTCCAATAAGAAGGGGGCAGAAAGAAGGTCACGAAACACGAAGCTAGGGGAAGAATCCATTCAATTCGACAAAGCATGCAATAGGGGTGATGGGAGGAACATGTGTCGCGTCCATCAGACCGCAAGTCACCTGTTACGGGTTAAAACAATCTTTCAGCCAAGCCATGTCACCATTTCGTATCTGTTCATTTTGTTATACAAGAAGATGCAACCACTAATTTCTAGGACTGACATATAACTGTACAAGAATTGTATATCATCAGAATGCAGTAATGCTTGTATTGGAAGGTTGTTTATCTTTCACATGCCCAATGAAATCGGCACCTTTCGGAAGCAAGTGGTTGTTACTTAAAATACACATTAAACTGTAGTTGTTTGCTAATTTGCTATTAAATTGAGTTTTCTGCACATATTTTCACAATGCTTTAGCATGGTCCTGATAATAGAATTATACCATTTTCCTATATCTGAACATAATCATGCAAACATTCTAAAAACAGATTTTAAAAAGATAATATGTATACAATCAGTATCATGTCTTTTATTTATGCTTACAATGTCTTTTAATTTAAGAATATTTCATTCTCATTTCCATGTAAGAGCATTAAAATATAATTTTTTACTGGCACACAAAATCTTAAATGGAGCAAATTTAGGGGAAAAATCAATCAAAGCAATGGAATAAATAGAAAAATACCAAATTTAGTTAAATTCTTATTAATGCATACTTTTGAGTTATTAATAATATATTTACTAGGAAAATATTCAATTTTAGGAATCATAATATTTTTTCTTTAGTATACGATGGGTTAGAATTTAGTCCATCCAAAGTAGAAATGGGCAAAACCATTCCTTTAAGGGATCAATTCAGAACCATTCATTCACTGAAGTGAATGAGTAACGATTCACTGCTCACTAACAAGGATCTTAACAAATGCATTCGGAACAGGCATGGATTAAGAGCAGTGTGCAAAGATGGAGGAAAAGCAGAAAGAATTGAACAAGGAGTGGGATTGCTGGAATCAACCAAATCACTCACTTTTTGGACTGGTTTCTTTCAACTGTACTTCTGAGATTTCCTAAATGCACCTTCCTACAAAGAACAACAATAAAATTCTGGAAAGATTACATTATTTTATTACTATACTTGATATTTTGTTGCTACTATAAAATACTTGATATTTTGTTGTTACTATAAAGCAAAGTGTAAAAATAAATTTTCAGATTGAAAGCAGATTCCAAAGAACAGAAAATTGTCTGATGACAATACCGGCATTTTCCTTTTTTTAAACTAATTTGGCAAAATGATATCGCTTGAGGTTCCTCTATTTGGTAGGCTCCACATTTTGATCTGCAACCTTGAAAAAATGCATTAGATGGAAATTTTTTTTGTTTATAAATACATACTGATCTAAAGAAGATTAAAGAAAAATTTACAAGTCTTGATTATAAGACATTAGTAAAATAAGTAAATAAATAAAAAAATTATTATTTTATATAAATATTAGTTTTATTGTACAAAAAAAAGATAATACCTAATATACATAGCTGTACTATGACACAGTATTCAAAGAATCAAAATGGAATTCAAAGGAACATTTTCAAGGAAGCAAAAAGAGAAAATATTCAAAACTTAGCAGAAGCCAGATTTGCGGCTATAGTAGGAGCAATGAAAAGAGCAAATAATGAAGACTCTGTAGTTATCAGATGAGCAGCTACAGTGGGAATGATGAAAAGAGGGAATAATAACAACTCCAAAGGAGCCACATCTGAGACTAGAGAAAGAGTGCCCGAGCGATGACAGCTGGAATCCCAGGAACTAGTTCCTATATCTAGATACTTTATACAGATACTCCAATTGACAGAAGGGGGTTCTCCATTTAGTTGCAAACAGGGTTAATTAGTTTCATTGAGATATGTTAGTTTATTTAATATTTTGTTTTTTAAATACTAGATGGAACACAAGCAAACCAAAAGCACAATACATATATACATAACACACATAAAAAAATACGTCAAAAATCTTTACGGTAAATAGTAAAGAAAAGAATGCTAGTGTTTACATTAAGAGGAATCAAATTTTTTTGGCATGCTTCCCAACAACAGCTCTTGGTGAACTGTTAAAGAACTACCGTTTGATTTACGTCGGAGCACTGATCATTCATTCAGTAAAATGAATCGGTTCCGGACTGGATGGTCCATCTCTAGTCCAAAGCACCAATTATATCACCAGCTAAAGATCAGTCCAAAAATGCTATGACAAGAGTGCTGTAAAATACATTTTAAAACATATACAGTCACAAGTCTTTAATCCGTAACTGAAATAGATAATTTTAGCTTAGCTTATACCGTCCGTTATAAATTAAACGCGCATGCGTAGATGCATATGCACATGCATAAAGGTATTATGCATATGCGTTGAGGCATGCACAGAAAGTTTGTAGCTTTGAGGTCCGGATTATAGATCATTCTGGATTATGGACGTCCGGATTATAGATCATTCCGGATTATGGACGTCGAGATTAAAGACTTTTGACTGTAATTACTTTCTTACCTCTCCTTTAATTGCTTCCTCAACTTGAAGAAGAAACAAAAGTGCTTCTCCAGAAGATGAACTTTTCAAGACATCTATATCAAGTTCCGTAACACTTGGCACCTTCTTTATAATACGGAGACGCTTGGTTGGTTTTTCCTATAGAAGTAACGAAAAAACCCTTTCAGTTAAAAACATTAAAGAGCCAGCACACATTTTACAGCCGGAACTACATAGTCTTTAATTTTTGGGGTGAAGTGCAGAATTGCTCACTTATTTGTTTAGCGCTTTTTACATTAAAAAAAAAAAAAAATTAGATTTTTGTCAATTTTCTTTGACTTTTTAAGTGAAAATAGGTCGATTTATACATGGATAAAGTCAAGATAGTGCACAATGCCATTTTTGTGCAATTCTGGGACTTTTTTAAAGTGAAAATAGGTCGGCTCAGGCGAACGCAGTTTGCAGTTTTAGGCTCCTGCGCATGAGTGCGCTATCTCTGGATAACAGGCAGTCGATTTTCTAACAGTTATACCATAGCATAAGTTGAAGTATCAGAGTAAAGCTCTGAAACAGATGACCCGAAATCGGGAAGTAAAAGTGAAAACATATTAACAAGTTGAAAGAGTCGTAGACAAGTTCAAAATCAGTCCTGAGCTGCTACACACGAAATAAGAAGACAAGAAAATACGAAAAATACAAAGCAAGTATTGGCCAGATTTTTAGAGAGAGTCAAGAATTCACAGGTATGCAACATAAGCAGATAAAATGGAGTATGTAATCAACAGGAAAATGTGGTGCAAAATATATGGATATATCAAACTGAGAGTGCAAACATATCAAACTGGAGAAATTAGACATGAATCGGTACAAAATATATGAAATATGTTAGTTTCTTTGCACAATGTTGTTAATTTCTTCAAATATCTGGTAGAAAATGTTTGTTTTCTGACCGAGGTCATTTCCACAGTTTCTCATGACTCGAATTTTATTTCTGAATATTTCGGTGATTTTGTTTAGGTTACTGCCAAATAATTTTTGAAATTCAGTCATAATTAAAATGAGCAGATCTCCAATTCCACTCAGTTTAAAATTATTCATAGCATTCGAGCTTGTGTCAGTTAGATAAGTATTAGTGTCGGCTTTAGTGTAGAATTGGGTGCCCCTTCGATTGGCGACATTGTTTTTTTAATTTTGGTGATGAAACCTCACTTCTGGTAACCACGATAGTTTTAACTTTGTTTTAGCTTCCCAATTTTATTTAATTGAAAATAGATTGATGTGTACATGGTCATATTTAAGGCAGTGTGCAATGCCTAGTTTGTGCAATTCTAGGCTGTTTTTTTAAGTAAAAACAGATCGATGTGTACATGGACACAGATCTTATGCAATTCTTGACTTCTTATTTTGGTTTTGTGCAGCGGCCATCTTGAAATTGTGACTTCCTGGCGCCGATCTTAGCGTCAAAAAAGAATCGCCAATAAACAAGGGGCACCCAATTGTAAACTTTTACCTTAGTGTCTACATGTGTCTGAACGGGTTTCTGTTTTTACACGTTTCCTTTCAGGGTTAAGGGCCTGTGCGTAATTGACGCCAGGTCTGATCGAAGATTTACCTGAATTTTTCGCTTTTGGAAATTTACTGCATCCTCTATAGGAATCCACAGATAACACACTTAGGCGTATCAGTTTTTTCTTTAATTTCAGAGTCAGAGCTTTTGCGAAAACCAGTGCATTTGACACACCTAGGTGCCATGCGACCGGTTCGATGTGTACATGGATACCGAGTTAGTGGAGTTCTTAAAAACGCGGTAAGCAGAGGGCGATTCTGCACTTTCCCCAATTTTCGTATACTTACACACTTCGTACGTATACGAAGTGAATTTTATACAATTTACCTGTAAAACCATACTAAATTCAGCCAATGCACGCTTTTTCAATAACGCCGCCATCTTCAACATAAACAAAATAAATAGTTACTAGAGCTGGAGCAAACCGCATGTATTCGTTACTGAGTAACGGGTACATCGGTTGACTCGAAGTACCGATTCGGTACTCACAAATTCATTTCGTTACTCGCATCTGTTCGTTACTCGCATCTGTCGTACGATGCGGTTTGTTCGAGTACGAACGATGCGGTTGCTATACGAATACGAATGATGCGATTTCTATGCGAATACGAATGATGCGGTTTCTATGCGAATGCGAATGATGCGGTTGCGTTACAATGTGCTCATATTTTTCATAGATAATTTTGAATTTTTTTGGGCATTGGGCAAATTCTTGTTTACATTATGTGTTTTAGTTGAAATACTATTTAGTTTAGTTGTTGATATTTAAGAAGATGAGCAATTTTGATAGCGGGAAGCGTTATTTTGTATTTGCTTTTTACTATTGCTATTTATGTTTGTAATTTGAAAATTTAGATGATTATTTATTTATTTATTTTCTTGAACGTGCCATAGTGAGATTTTATTGATTTGAAATATTTATATACTGCACTTAGGTATTGTTTATATAAGAATATGTAGGTTAATATAGGTTCTTTACTTCCTTGTATCAAATAAAATGGTAGTAATTATTGTAATCGAGAAAACTTTGGGTATCATATTTTAACGGAAATATCCGTTTTTGACGATTACGGAATCCATGTGAATTATTTTTTGGGGTGACGTCTGTACGTACGAACACAATGAAGGACTCTCTCTCTTTTTTTTTTTTTTTTCAAAAAAAAAAAAAACTTATTGTTAAATGTAATCCCATTTACTCTAAGCTGATACTTATGACTAATGATTATGACTCTAAGTTGATACTTGAAAGGGATTTTTTTCGTGATGTGCAAGTACGTATGTATGCATTTTGCATAACTCAAAAACGATTAGTTATAGAACGTTGAAATTTTGTATATGGGTCCGTTATAACATCTAGATGTGCACCTCCCTTTTTATTGCAATTGGTAATGCTACCAAACGTAAATATGTATATATATATCAAATAAATTATAATTAAATGTAAAGTACATATATATATGTCCTTATAATTAAATTTAAAGTACACACACACAAACATATATATATATATATATATATATATAATAAAAGCTTTGGCTTTTATTTTATTTAATTATCACTAAATAAGTTACTTGACTTTTATTTTCGCAATCATTGGTTGTAGTCAGGACTTAATTTTTAAAATTAGAAGTGCTGGAGCTCTATGGAAGGCCATCAGGAAAGATGAATAAATAAATAAATAAATAAATAAAAATAAAATAACTATTACAATAATACAATAATTAGCAACTAGAATATTAAATTATTATTATTATAATTCAATAAAAATTTAAAGACAAATGAAAATTTAGTTAATTCTTAAATTAATGATGAATAACTAAATAATGAAATAAAATACCAGACATCGTCTTGTTTGGGGGCTGCGGCTAAAATTGTAATTTAAGAACTAAGCCGAGCATTAGCTAAATTTAGGCTTTTGATGAGAAAATAATGTACTGTTTACCAGAGTATAGATAGAAATTTGGTTATGTAGCCCATTCTTCTAAAACGACGTTTCGTCGCTGCCTTCCACCACCAATTCTCTTTTTTTTTCGGTTTCGGTTTATTCGGTTACAGCAAAGCACACTAGGGCTATTGCCCCTACGGGGAGGGAGGCCTTCGTGGAGGATTTTTTAAAGGGAACTGACTCATATGCAAGTTACACACGGGGAAAACCATGAAAACGCCCGTGCAGCTAGCCGTTAGCCGGGAATTGAACCCCGGACCGAACTATTAGTGCTCAGCGACTTTACCGCTCGAGCTCTGGTGGGCTCTTTTTTTCTTTTCATTCGCTGTTTGAAAAACGGGTGTTCACTTTACGATAAAGTAAGCACCTGTTTACTTCAATTAAAATGTGTGAGACGATATGACTCTTCCTACTTTAATCTCACTTAGCTTTTGATTTCTAATATTGATTCAATGTTTTCTGTAGACAAAGTATTCTGATTAGAATAATGGATATCAAACATGTTCAAAAGGTGTGTATCTGAATATAATTAGGTTTTTATAACATAGGGCCCATTTTATTAGTTTCACATAGTTCTAAAGTAATTGACCACAGTATCGCTGTTTTGAAAGAAAGTAAAAATGTGAGAAATGTATAATGAACATTAATATACAAGCTTTATTAAAAGTAGTCGCCTTTTAAAACGTGACCGTCTATGCTTTTAGATGATTTTTGGAGCTCTGTGCATTTGCTCTGGCATCTTAAAAAAGTGATGTTCAATATCAACGTATGTTTATGTTCTCAAAAATACAGGTTTCTTTCAGAAAGCGACCTCTTAGAAGTCGTCAATAAATGATTCAGTATAGTTGTTTTCTAATAGACCATAGAATAAATTTATTTTAACGTCAATTTTAAAATGGCTGCTTGTACTAAGAGTTAAGAGCAATAAGACTCTAATTTTTCTTTCGCAATTAGCTGTCATGCCAGCTGAATTGTTTTCTGCAGAATCTTATTGTGTATAATTGAAATATTTAGCTATGCATTCAACAAATATACAACAAATGGAAGACAAATCATTAAAAAAATTAAAATTTGGAACATTAATAATAATTTTTTTGTTATACATAAAATATTATTAATGAATGATGAATTTATATCATATTATATATAAATCAAAATTTAACTCCTATACCTTTATAATAAATTGGAGAAAAGCTATAAAGTGAATTAATTTTTAAAAACAAAACGAAAATTTTAAAAAAAAATTTTGTCATATACCTAGAATCTAAAATTGACGAATACTGAATTTTACGCCTCATGTGTGTATGCGTGTGTTTAATTATGGCAAAGCACACTATGGCTATCTGCCTAAGGGATGGATGCTTTCGTGGAGGACTTTCTAAGGGAAACTGGCTTGTATACACGTTACACATGGGGAAAACCACGAAAACATCCACGTAGCCGGATCGTTCGCGGGATTTGAGCCTCGGACCGAACTACCAGTGTTCAGCGACTTTACCGCTCGGCCGCTGGTGGGCCGTTTTACGACTCATATAATAATAAATGCATATTCATATTGTAACAGAAATTTTGTTAGAAGTCTAGCATATGTATAGTTATTTGTGATCTTTTAAAACTGTCGTAACATGATGCATATTTATCATTATTGTAAACCAAAACAGTATGCTTTACATCTTTACAAATATACGTGATAGATTTTAATATTTATTTCTGCATATACTTACGTTTCCCAAAGACACGAAAGCAAGTCAAGCAGATTAAGCAGACTTAAGTTCTCTGTTAGCTAGTGTAACATAATTTCGGATTCTATGAGCCTTCCAGAATTATTAGCAAAATAGTGGAAATGTCTTTACAAAGTGTTTTTATAAGCAAACAGCAGATGTACACTGAGCAGTGATCAACTGATATATTTCTTAAATGATTTGGTTTAGTTGATTATGACAAAACACACTGGGGCTATGTGCCTAAGAGGAAAAATGCCTTCGTAGAGCACTTTCTTAGGAAAGCTGGCTCGTATGGTACGTGGTATGCTGGCTCGTATGGTACGTAGTAAGCTGGCTCGTATGGTATGTGGTAAGCTGGCTTGTAAGCTGGTACGGGAAAAAACCACAAAACGCGTATGAAGCCAGCCCGTTTGCCTGAGATCGAACTCAGGACGGAACTACCAGTGTTCAGCGATTTTACCGCTCGACCGCTGATGAGCCATTTTTTAAATGAATAAAGGTATACTCATAGCATTATGAAATAACATTGATTGAAATATTTAGTGCTTCACTATTATCTCTAATAAAGTAACATAAAAATGTCCTTACCTTTTATAGATTTCTAAATTTCTTTTAAGTTCTTTCTTAATTCGTACTTAACCTATGCATGTGCGAATGTTTTTAACGATTATATTGTTAAGTGTAAAAAGCAAGTTGACATTTATAACATAGCATTCCTTGTCTCAACAAATAACAGTCTCAACTAGGAGTTTTCGGAAAGGGGATGAATCGGGGAAATTTCACCCTTTCGTCATTAGCGGTTCTGATGAAGGGAATGGGGGAAGCAGCAAACGAAATAACGAATAACGGACAAATAACGAAAGCTAATCTTTAATGCGGTCTCCCAGTTTCTGTATTTTTATTTGGGAAAGTTTTATGGTCATTATGAAAAAGTGAAAATTTGATATGGATTCCGCATGACTTCCTTCTACGACTATTTAAATTATGCTTATTTTTGCTGCACTTCATTTAAACTTATTTCCTCGAATTATTCTAACTCAATTAAGCGATACCCGAAGGCAAGTTACAAATGGCACCAAACATTGCAAATTTTGAAACTAAATTTCCCGGTCAATCTTTGTCCTACGGGACTCAAACTTCTTGCATTTTTATTTTTTCATAACAAGTATAAAACTTTGCCAGATATAAATATAGAAACTAGAAGACGACATTAAAAGTTAGATTTCATAATTTGTCCAAAATTAATTCTTTTTTAAATTTGATATTGACAAAATATGAATATTTTCGTCATTTAAAATACTTCTGTATTTTTGTTGCACCGTATTTAAACTTGCTTCCTCGAGTTATTGACATTAAATTAATTCCATTATCTATTGGAAAATAATTATAGCAAATCATCTATTTCCAACATCTCTAAAAGGTCACCTTTTAAGAGATCTCTATTTTGGGGAACATAAACAAACATTGGTAGTGAACATCATCTTTTTAAGACCACCACTTGTAAAATCCTCTAAAAGCCAAACTGCCAAAAAGTGATACCGTACTTCCGTTGCTTTAGAAATGTGTGAAATTAAAAAAATGGATACTATACAACAAAAATGTTACTATATTCAGATACACACCTTTTGAACACGTCTGAAATTCATTATTCTGCTCAACATAATTTGTCTGCATAAAATATTAAATATTATTAAAAAATCAAAAGCTAAGTCGAAGTAGAAACAGTCATCTCCAAGGATAAATAAGTCCTGAAGTCTTCTAAGTACTGAGTCATCTCTTCTAAACCATTTTAATTGAAGTAAACAGTTCGCCTTATCGTAAAGTAAACACTTATTTTTCAAACAGCGGATGAAACGGGAAAGAGGGAATTGGTGGGGGAAGGCAGCGAACGAAATAACACTTTTTCGAGCTGGGGATGAAATGAGAAAGGACGAAACGATACTAAGCCAATAAGACAAGATCTGGTATTTTACTTTATTATTTAATTAATCATCATAAACTTAAAAATTATTTTAATTTTTATTTGTTTATACATTTTTATTAAATTTTACTTATAAGTATTTTATACTTCAGTTGCTAATTATTATGTTACTTTAATTATTCATTATTTTAATCACTATTTTTATTATTTTAATTATTAAGTTTTTTAATAAGTAATTTTTTGTTATTTTAATTATTAATTAATGTTATTATTGTAATATTTATTTCCTTTCTTTCTTTATATTTTCCTATTTTCCTGACGGCCTTCCGTAGGCGCTTCTGACTTTAGAAACTATGCCCTGACAGCAATAGAAAATTTAATAATGAATCATATCCATTGCACCAAAAAATAATAGCCAGAATAAAGTGAATTATTTCTACTCAAAAATGCGACGCAAAACTCCCTATCGCAGCACTACCCAGTTCCTGCGGGGTAGAAAAGCTCATGTGATTCAATGCGATGCGACGTTTCAAGGCCCTTTTTAGGGCCGTAGACCGATAACATAGGCTCAGGATACGGATACCGATGGATTTTACCGAAAGTAACGAGTAACGATACGATAGTAACGAGTACTGGTTCACCGAGTAACGAATACATACGGGTACACAATTTCTCGTTACTTCTACAGCACTAATAGTTACTATAATATGCAATAGCTACATCTTTCAGCCATAAAATATACAGTCTGTTGTGAAACAACAATAAGTATGTGCCACGTGACCAGTGGCACTCCAGGAGTAGAACAATAAAGCCCCATTAGCTTTATAAAATCTAATTTACTTCGATTCCACGTATTGTGAAACGTACTTTTTTTTCTTTTGGATCTAATGAAATGGGAAACTGACTGGCACGTATAATAAATTCTAGTTTTTGGGATGCAAGAATGTCTATACTTTTCAATCTATCCAAAAAGGAACCGGCTTTCTAACAGAATAGTTCATTACTGCAACCTAAGCTTTTCACTGCCATAAAAAAGGGGAGGCATCGTGAAACAAAATAACAGTAAAGTCTTTTCGTCTAATACCTGCACAATCGGACAAAGAAAAAATTTCGTGAAAAATAAATTAGTCAATATAAAAAAGGTGTGTGTGTTTGTGTATGCGATTATGGCAAAGCCTCGAGGGCTATTTTCCTAAGAAGAGGGATGCTTTCGTGGAGAACTTTCTAAGGGAAACTGGCTTGTATACACGTTACACATGGGGAAAACCACGAAAACGCCCATGCAGCCAGCCCGTTCGCGGGATTCGAACCTCGGACCGAACTTCCAGTGTTCAGCGACTTTACCGCTCGGCCGCTGGTGGGCCCAATATGAAAAAGGAAATAACTGTGTTAGATAATATCGTTTAGTTAATAAGATATTTGAATAAACTTATTTCTCGCTTCCGTCAAGTGCTGCGAGAGTATACAGGTAAGGTGAAGGTCTTCTAGTGACCTTTGTATATAATAAGTGTATTTCATAGCTGGCATGATAAGGAAAGCGAGTTCGGATCTACCTAGTTGCCATTTATTTTATCTTTTCTTAAATTATAATGCAGTTCTTTATTTTCACAGCTAACAGTAAAGATAGTGAATTACACTTAGGGCTACTGTGTTTAACATTTCCTTAATTAATTGTTATATAATTCGTTTGAAATTGATCGAAAATAGACTTTTACATCTATAGAGCAAGCATCTAAACTCTTGTTTCTTTTTTTTCCTTGTTTCAATATTTTCATTTGAGTAGCAATGTATAAAGTATTCTACCCCTCAATTTCTCAAAACAGCGTACTATATATAGATAACAAGTTAATCATTTACAAATCTATACTTCGCCCCATGATTTGCCATGAGTGTCCAGTCTGGGCGTGTGCTTGCAAAAGTAATAGAAAAAAGTTTCAGGTAGCGCAGAACTGTGTTTTTCGAGAGATCATAGATGCCCCATAGTTCCACCATAATAACCGGATCCACGAGTAACTAAATATTGTTCAGCTCATGACTCATTACTATTTTCTTGTAAAGAGATTCCACGAGAGGCTAAGCTCTATAAACAACTATGTATTAAAATTCTTTGGTATGATTACAATGATATTTAGCAAATATTAAGATTAATGTCTGTCCTCAACAACTATATAATGTAAAATTGTATTCTCTTGTATTTCTATATATTATTTGTTTGTATATCTCACTTATGCAGTGTTGCTCCTTACCGCTCTGCTGTTTATGTAAGTATTTAATGTGCCAATTGACTCGTAACTTCCCATGTCATTCTATTCAATGTTTCTAGCCAAATCATCAACTCGAACTGACTTTTCTGGTCTGCGAATGTAGGGAGCTGTCCTTAGGCAGTAATCTTACTTAGTTAACTCTTTTGTTATAACTTAACTTAATTATCAGTTGTAAAGTTTATTCAACTCTTAAAGTATATTTTATACTATTATAAAAAATTGGGATATTCTTCAGAGAACAGCGACATTTTATTATGCTAACGGAAGTAAGTAAATATCATGTGAGGGATAGCAGCTAGGAAGAAGGGGGAAATGTAGCAGCTAGGGAGAAGGGGAAATATATAATCATAATTTCTGTTCTCCGAACCTTATCCAAGGTATAGCTTAGCACAGAGGTTAAAAGGCCAGAACAGAACAATTTGGCATCTATGCACACCAACGATCTCGAAAGAAGTTTTACTTATAGAGCTGAGTGGTGTAAATCATGGAGAATTGTATTAAATTTTTTTTTTTACTTATTTATTATTAGAACTTTTCACAGAATTTTTGGACATATGCTGTAGAATTAATCATTACAAATCTTCATTTTGCCTCCAAATTATCTTCAAAACGAAATTTTCGCCATATATCTAATCAAATATACTAAGTTGAGAGATTTTAAAATCAATGAATTTTTATTGACCATTATATGCTTGTCGCTTTATTTTAAAATTACATGAAATGAATCTCTTTCAACGTCGTGAAATTTCGTAGATTATGAAACAATTCCTTCGTTGTCTCATTTTCCCAGAAGAAAGCTTTAAATTAAAATTCATACTGTTTTCTATCATAAAAGTAATAAAGCTTTCTATTATTATTATTATTATTATTATTATTATTATTTTCTTCTTCACTGTAAGTCATGTTAGCTGCAACCTCCATATTAAATGGACTATTCCATTTATTTTTTTACGCACTGTTTCCGTTTCGTATCTTGTTCTAAAAAATTCAAAATTTGTTAGAGAACCTTTATAGGATTAATTTGATAAAAATAATAGCATACTTTTGAATTATTAATATATACCCATTACACTGTGAAGAAATATAAGGTATTTTGTTATAAAATTTAGTTTAAGTACAAAAATTTTCATCTACGCATGTCACGTGAACTTAAGGTGACCAATCACGCTTATTGTTCGCACACCACCGCCAAGCTCGTTTGCGGAAAGCGAATCGTACGCAAGCTGCTCGATTTTCATTTCGGATCGAAAATTAGCGGCGGGTACCGCGTGTGCTTTTCTGCAAAGAATGAAAACTTAACTTTTTGTGTCATGTAGCGTTTTTCGCTGCAGAGCACATTTTGTTAAATTTTATGTTGCCTAGTTGTTGAAAAATATATTATTTAAGTATTGATTGAGTCGTAAAAGAGTTTTAAAAAATTGTTTTTGGTACACATGTTTTAGGTGATTTGATCGCGCGGTCGCCATCTTGATGTATAATAATCATTAATATATATTTTAAAAGTCTGTGACATTTATTTCAAGCTACATTTACTGAAACATTAAACACTGAAATTCGAAGTTTATGTCAGTTAGCAGTGCCAAAGATGCAATAAAGTTAACATACCTTTTTTGTAATTTAAACTATAGTCATGTCTCACACCTCGGCTTCTCTAGTAAATCTTTGGGAGTTCGAAGGTATGTTAATTATAAAACGTCTTATTATTTAAAAAAGTTTTTATATGAGTTTTTGAACTTCATGATCGTGTATGTGTTACACTTGTATTATGAGGGTCCAAAACGTTTTTGAAAGTCTTGCTAACATATTTATTTTTAATCAGTGAGTAATTACATGGAAGATGTATTATGAGCATTTCCTGTTACATGTAAATAATAAGCAAATATGCATGTTTTTCAAAAGGGCTCTTAGAGTGACCGGTGACGAAGTACATTTGTTTTTAAATGTCTAATCATTTTTAAATCGCTTCTATAATGCCCTTTAACACTATTTTCGTAATTTACAGTGGTAAGTTATGCCTGTGTGAAGGAATGCTGTAAAGATTTATTTACAGTTTTCTGTAATATTAATGGTATACACAGAGGATGTATTTCTGTGCTGCATTTTCACCACTTTTTCTAATAATTTAGAAATTATTAGAATTTTAATAATTTATTCTCACTGCATCTTATTTGAATTATTCTATTTTTTCTCTTGAAATTCAATAATGTTCATATCCGAAAATGAGCTCATAAATAATTTTTTCATCTGATTATAGTCTAAATTCTTGTTGAAGACATGATTGTTGAAAATTGGTCTAAAAAATTCTTAGGTTTATTTAGATTAATTAGTAGTTTATAATTTAGATTAAGCCTCTCTATCAGATTTGAGGACATTAACAAAACATAATCCCAAGTGAATAATTTATTTTGAAGTACATTTTAATAAACTGTTTTTATAAATCCATTAAAAGAACTTTTCAGATTTATGAATAACTGGAAATGATTGATTTTAATGCACAGTTCTTTGACTTTGCTTATCTCTTTATTATCATTTTAACCTTGAGTTTGCAGTTAAATAAAATATTCTTAAAAGATCTTCAAGTCAGTAATGTTTCATTTGCATTATCAGTTTTGATGCTTTTTGTAATAAACTTTTTTTTAAGTACTTATGTTGTAGCTTTGGCACTATGTATTTTAAGCTCAGCATTTTTTATTTTGCTGTGAAATTTATTTCATTTTCTATTTTTATCATCCATCCAAATTTTTTAAACTACATATTTTCATCTATAAAAACCTTCTTGTAAGCATGTAAATCTTATTTTTTGAAGCATTCAGTTTTTATGTTTTCATAAGGTTGATATAAAATTAACTATCAAATATTGCATACATTCAATATTGTGACATCAACAGGACAAAAAAATAACTGGTTTTTGTCATAAATGAGTATTTACAAATTTATTGTATTTATAAGATCTTAATTTTAAGTTAAAAAAGTTGAAAGAAAGTATTGTTGTCAGTGAAAATGAATAAAAATTTGAGGAAGTATAGAAATTCTTACTAAGCAATACTGGAAACTTAATTCACAGCTTAGTAAGTAAATTTGTCTTCAACATATAAATCTATGAAGGATATCTTTACAGAAAAGCAATATTTCCTTCCACCATATTGAAACTATGCAAGGGGAAAAAAAAAAAAAAAAAAAAAAAAAAATCAGATACGAAAATTTTTTAGGCCTTTTCCTTATCTGAAATAATTCTCAATTAAGAATTATGTTTAATTTTTTTAATAATATTTAACTCCAATATGAATATCAGATAAAAAAAGTGTGATTAAAACTTTGCTAGTGTACATAGCATAGAATTTTTAAATAAAGAATCTGCACAAAATGTTTCTTTAAAAACTGATTTTTTTTTACTGTGTTCTTTCACTCTAACTCTCTTAATTTTTACATTGTAATGTTTCTTGTTTCCACTAATATTTGTTAAAAGAATGCAGTGTTACTAAAATGTAATGAAATAAGATATGAAGATGTTGAAAAGGAATGTCAAGGTCTGTCACTAAATAAGTGGTATCAGTTGATACAATTTCTTAGAAATATAGATTGTATCAGCTTCATGTACTGTTATTTTGCAAAAGATTTATTGCTTTTAAATAATTATAATGATAATTAAAGATGAGGATTATCATTTAACGTTAGCAATAATATTTCTTCCTAAAAGAAATCACTTAAAATTTATTTCTAAGTATGAGTGATATTGGTTGAATAACTTAGTCATGTAATGTAACATGGAACATAAAACAAATCTTAAAATTTATCCCTTTTATGCATTTTGTGAATATGATAGTAGGTTAAAACTAGGTATGATTTGCTGGATGTGCTACAAACAAAAGAGTTAAAATTGATATATGTAATAGGATTGATTATACATATGATAAGAATCTAGTACCTTTAAAATTTAGGTTTTGGAAATTCTTTAAGAAGGGGGGTGAATGAGGCAGATAAATGTGAGAAAATGTCATTTGAATAAAAAATTTGGTTTTGTACAGTTATTTTTCACTTTAATATTATAACAATAATGATTATTAATGATTGAGTGACTGAACTAGAGTAAATTTAGGCTTAAGGCCAAAAGGATCTTGACCTTTTCTCACAGAAAATGAGCAGAAAAAATTTGACCAATAGTCTCTTTTAAGAGTTTATAATGTAAACGGGATTTTGAACATGATATATATATATATATATAAATAATTAAATTGAATCAAAGAAGAAAACAAAAAGTCTTTCCCCTCTAAAAATATAGTGTTAATTGTATTAAGCATATTTTTTTCTAGCTGCCATTACAATCTGATGATTTCGAATGACAATCAGTGCAGAGAGAAAAAGTAGATTTTTGAAAAGGATACCTTCAAAGTTGCTAGTGAAAGTTCCAGTTTTATTTCAGTCTTTAAAATTCTAAGATTATTTCTTGACTATTTTGCATTCTTTTAAAATGATAAGTTAGTCTACTCATTTCTACTTCCACTGTAGAAAGAAATTTTTCTATCTTTGAATGATTAAAATTACATTTAAGAAACATAAGATGTAAATCTTGATTAAATGAAATTGCTTTACTGTTCATTTTCAGAACATCCATGTAAATGATAAAGAAATTTTTTATAAATATATCTGCTTGTGGATCATGGAATTTTGATTTTTTAAGAGAAGAGGGGTCTCTATTTTAAATAAATTGGCAGATTAAAAAAATAACATTTATAAACAGTAAATAGTTAATTGTATGCTATTATTTTAGAGCACAGAGCAGAAACTTTTAGTCTTTTTATTAAGCTTGTGACTTTCTTGAAGCCTTTTTTTTTTATGGAAAGGGGGGGGGCTTTCCAGTAAAGTACTTGTATTATTTTATTATTTGATTGGTTTTCTTTTTAAATATTAGGTTTAAAGTAGTAGTTTTAAAGTCGAAAAAACTACTTTAAAAGATTAATTCATTTGTTGCCTTGCTAATTGCTGTTTTCAAAATTAGAAAAAATGAAAAGCTAAAATGATAAAAAAACATTAATCAAATAATATGAAAAACTGAATATTCATTTGATATTCAAGTGGAACTATTCCTAATCTGAAACATCTGATAGTTGTTTTGACTAAAATGCTGTAGGTAAGAGCTTTAGAATCTCTGCACAGAAAAATGGCCACATTACTATTAATATGCAGATATTTTAAGCAAAATATAATAATCGCATCACATTACATTGCATTTAACTATCATTCAAAGCTTTCATTGTTTTGTGATACACTTTTTGAAAGCTAAATTACAGTTCATTAATTTGCTACTCAGTATTTTAACTTTTTTTTAAATCATTTTTAATAATTTAACATATTAGATTGCTTCATAACTTAACAATTCATGTAATAATTTAATTCAAAAGTTTACTTTTTCAAATAATTTGCATGCATTGAAATATTCAAAGAAAATTTTATTCTTTATAGTGCAAAAATGTCTAAACCAAAGAACTAAATTTATAAATCAATATGAATAATCGTAATTATTGTGTTATTTGTCATAGTTTGTGTGAATTCAGTCTTTGATAATTTTAGCATTTTGAAGCAGTATCTTATGTATATTTCGAAGTTAAAATCAGAGCAATAATAGTTTTGTACAGCATTTGTTTTCTAGTGGTAGTAACTGTGTATCCACTCTCATTCCTATATGTAAAAAGAAAACAAATTTCACTGAATTTATCTTTAGAATTCTATCTTTTAGAATATCTTTTGTAATAACATCTTGTATGCAAATAATCACTCAGTGTTTGTCCATTTATAATGGTACTTATTTTTTCTAGAACATAGTAAAATTAATTAAATACATTCTTTGACTCATTTTTTAAATTAACTTTTATTTTAATAAATGAAGTAATTTTTTAAATTAGCTTTTAAAAAAAATTATTTTGTATATATACTCTGTCCAGAATCATTTTAAAAGGGTCTGTATGCAGTCTTTTATGAAGCTGGACAAATAGAGTTCCTTTACCTGAAGCATATTTGGATAGTTATCAAATTTTTATATGTTAATAGAATTAAATAATGTGTAAAAACAGACACAAATTTATTTTACTTTTGTTTTTATGTTATAAAAGCTTCTTTTCTGCTACAATTAAAATGACTATTATATTTCCATGACAGAAATGCCATCAGGAGGGCACAAATGCAAAAGGGTTAATGATGATAAAAAAGAAAAAGTAATATAAAAAGTTTTATGACAGAATTCAGCAACATAATTCGTACAAAAGTTTAAATAGACCCTAGAGTTAAACTGTGTTCTGCCAAGATGGTACTATGAGTATTTCTTTGACAATGTTCTCATAAGCTCTTTGACAATGTTCTCATAGCTTGTATCTCATTAATACTTAGCATAGATTTCTCTGTTGGCCAAATGCCATAACAGAGAATATTCTTTCAATAAGTGTGTTATATTTCCTGGAAGATAAAAAATGAACTTTATAATACTATTACAAAAGTTATATTCCTGAACCAGATAGATAGCTATTTCACAAAAATTCTGTAGCTATCTATCTGGTTCAGGAATGTTCTGCTTATTTTATGCATCTAACTGCCTGATGGTTATAGATTTTATAAGCATTATATACAAGATTTTATAAGCATTGAATATGCAGGTTACTTCTATTTCAGTGAATATGAGAATGAAGTTTCCATGTACTTCTTTCCATTCAGGTGTCTACTTTAGAACCCAATTAAATTTATCACTATTTCCTAAGCTGTACTTCCATGTATTGATATATTCTAAGCTGGTCTCTTAAAAATTCTCAGCTACCTTAAAAACTGTACCTTTATTAATTTCTTCTGAATCTACTAACACTATTAGTTTTTTTTAAAATCTCAGTTGTAACAAATCATTTCGCTTTTTCTCATTCCGAGCTGTGACTCTGAACGTGTTGGACGCACTTTGGTTTACTGCTCATTTTGCTACGAACTGACACATTCCCAAATTCCAGTGAGTTTACTTTGCTAGTTATTCTGAGTACTTCTTAGACTCCAGTGAGTGATACCTGAGGGTTTCATGATAAGAATGTCCTTTTTTGGGGGCAGTTAATACAGATGATGAAGATGATTTCTATTCAGGTGATTATTTTATATATATACTCTATGTCCCAAATCATATATACATTATAAACTTTTAAAAGGGTCTGTATGCAGACTTTTATGGAGCTGGACAAATAGAATCTCTTTACCCGAAGCATATTTGGATAGTTATCAGTTTTTTATATGTTAATAGAATTAACATATAAAATGATGATTTTCTCCGATTGTATGGATTCCAGACTCTCTGCCATGTACCTCATAACGTGAAGAATTTTTGAAGGACCCTAGACTCAGGAAAAAAAAAAAGTGAAAGCCAAAAAGGATAATGCTATTTCGGAGAAGAAAGTTGCGATTGAGGAAGGAACTGGAGAGGAAAAAATACAGAAATTAATGCAGGATTATGGAGAGGAAAAGATATTCTTTTACAGGAATTTGGAAATGAACACTTGACATGCCACAGGGAATTTGAAAAACAACTAAAGGCAGCTAAAACTCCTGAAGAAGTGGGCAATCTTGCGATGTATTTTGCAAAGAAAACTTCCAAGCTTATCAGCAAAAGACAGCGAACAGAACAAAGCACCACTCTCCCTGAAAAGGATAGTAATGGATTTCCCCCAAGAAGACTGCAAACGTACATGAAAAGCCAGTACCTATGGAGATACCGCAGGAGAACTGATTCCAGTTACTCAGGAAAATAGCAGAGGAAAGCCCTGTAGGAGGAGTCAACGATGTGAACTCGCCCCCACCAATTGTATTTTCTCAGGATGAAATTGATTGGATGAAATGTTCACGATACACTGTGCAGAGGCCCACGAATCCCAAATGAGAGGAAAATCGATTTTTGTCTACACCAAAAACCTGACTGACTACAGTTTGATGAACAAACTCCTATTGGAAAAAAAGACCCCCTTCCATTCCTACCAGTTTGAATTTGAAAAACCGATCTGTGTTTTCATGAAAAACAACCCCACTACTATTCAAGAAGATGCCATAGTTCAAGACTTGAAGTTCAGGATCTACCTTATTGAAAAAGTTAAGCAGTTTACCAAAAGTCACGAAGGACAAAAAATCAAGCTTCCCATCTACCTCCTGGAACTCAAAAGAACCCCAAAGGAAATAAGATCCACCCGCTCAATAAAATGTTCAGCTTCAACGTCGTATAGAAAAATTCAACCCCAAGGAAAGACCAGTACAATGCTACTGCTGCGAGCGGTTCGGGCACTCTCGATATTGTTGCAGTAATCCTGTGAGATGTGTTAAGTGTGGGCAACAGCATCGTAGTAATGAATGCATCATGAAACCTGAAGATAAGCCTAAGTGCATAATTTGCAGACTCTGCCACATGAACAGCTACAGAAGCTGCAGCGAATATAGGAAAAGGCTTGAAAGGAAAAGCAGCCCACCCCAGCCTGAAGCCCCTGAATTCTTTGAAGAAAATTTCCTCAGTTCAAAGACAGCCTCAATTCCAGCGAAGAAAAACACTCTTCAAGCCACGTACAGCGAGAAACTGCAAGGAAAAATCATCCCCCCCCAACCGAAAAACCTAAATGATGCTCTTATTGGATCCAAGACGAAAAAATCAACTCATTCCCAACTTCCATCATATCATGTATTGAAAAGATCAGAGCGGCAAAAAATTCAGCAGAAAAACTACAAACAGGATTTCAAGCAGCCATGCTACTCATAAAATTCGCAGAGTCAGAAGATTAGAAAAGATTTAGAAACACCCTCCATGACTAACCAATAGGAAAACAGAAAATCTCCACGACTATTTTCCGGACTTAATTTGCTTAAATTTCTTATGCAGTTTACCTTCTTCTCCAGAGGTGGTATACGAATGGCTCTCGTCATCGCAACATCTTGCGAGAATTCCTTGGAATTCTCTGCCAACATCACTCATGTTATGTTAGGAAAGTTAGGCCATCTCGCCATTCGTTACATACAGGATGAGGCTCTTACCCTAGGTGCATGCATGTACACACTTTTTCTGAGCCTTCACTTTTTCTGGACTTTAAATTGTTCATAAGATTTACATCAGTGTCTGAAGTAAAGAAAATGTATGTTTGTTATGAAGATAATCTATCTGTACCAAATGTTAACAGTGATTTCAAGCAGGAAGCTGCAAAGATTTCTCTCAACATAACAGAACTTTATTCTGGAAAAAAGAAAGACAAAGTCCATTAAGCATACTTATAGACTTCTGATGTAGGATTACAGGTTATGAACAGTAATTTATGACTGAAAATTAATTAAACGTACTTATAATTTATTAAAAGAGAATGAAATTGACATTTTCATAAAAATGATTGAGCAGTTGAAACGTGTCATCAAAAAGTGACCATTTCATTCAAAATGGTGTATATGGTCAGCCTACAGTGCAATTTTCTTTTATCTGCCTCTGTTTTGAAATCTACAAAGTGGAGTACTCTTGTATTTGATACAGCTTCCTAGGGAGGAAAAACTGAATAATTAAATCTTTTAAAGTTTTTTGTTAATTGGAAAATATGAATATTAATCTGAATTAATATGTTTGAAGAGGAAAACATGTATTTAAATTTTTGTTTATTTAACTATTTATTAAAGGCTTTTAAAATAAATTAATATATTTAAACCCACTCATGCAATCTGCACGTGTAAATCAATACGAGTTTTTAATGAAAAGACAATAGGTGCAGGAGGGGGGAATTCTTACATCATATCATAATTTAACTATTTTTTTTGTAAAAATGTTTATTTCCTGGTACCTGAATTGTTCTTAGATTGATGATGTAAATTACATATTCATGTTATACTTTTCCTAACTTGTTTCCATGTAGCTCATCAGCAGCTGAGTGATAAGATCAAAGAACACTGGCAGTTTGACATGGGTTCAAATGCCAGTGAACAGGCTGGTTAATGGGAGTTCTCACAGTCATCTGTATATGTTACTTCTCTCTGTGTGGTATATGAGCCAGCTTCTCTTAAAAAGTCCACCGCGAATGCCATAATATGAAGAACCTGACTAATCTGCTTTCATGTGTATATTTTTAATAAGAAAATTTGCTTTAAACTAATTTCTTGTTAATGCTATTAACCCCTTAAGGCACACATTAATTTCTAATTTTCGGTCAAAAAATCACCTATTTTTTTTCTTGCATAATCATATTCTCTAGTGCATTTTAAGACATGATCGACAAATAAAAGTAATTTTTAACTAAAAATTTAATTAAAAATTACTAATTTGATACCAATTCCTTGCTATATCCAAAATCTCGTTGTCATTATCTTCCGATTCACTTCCATCACTCAAGAAATCATCACTCTCATCGCTGAAACTGTCTGATAAATTGGCATATTCAAAATTGTCATCGTCAGAGTCGCTCGTTATCAGATAACTTTTTTTAAATTACAAAAACACTTAGTAATATAATTTGCAGTTAACTGCTTACTTTTATTATGTTTACGTAATAAAAATGGATATATTACCTTTTCCACACCAAACGACTACTTTATAGCAAAGAATTCCTAGCAAACTTATAGCTAATCATCAAAATGCGCCACGTGGTTTACACAAGAAAAATGCTGAATAGTGGTGCCTTCTATGTCAAATAAGTTTAATTATAATCTAGGCTATTTATTTTTACTGGAACGGATCTCAGACAAGCATTAGAAATAAAATAACGCGAGATACAAGGGCGCCCGTGTGAGACATGGGCATGTGCAAATTTGCCGGAAACTTTCGCCCGTGTGAGACACGGGCAAATGCGTTAAGGGGTTAAAGAACAGAATGACTGGTTTTGTATCCGTTGTCACTATTAGGCAGACCAGTAAGTAACCGAGCAGTAAAAGCTGCTGAACATTGGCAGTTGTTCAATCTGGGGGTTCAGTCCTGGTGAATGAGCTGGCTGCAGGGCTGTTTTTATTGTTTCTCCCGTGTCTAACTTGCATACGAGCCAGTTTCCTTTAAAAAGTACTCCATGAGACATCCCTACCCTTCCATTTAGTGCCTAATGGTAGAGGACGTAAAAAATAAATAAATAAAGAATCAGCAATAGATAAGAAGACTACATACAAGAAGTATTAAGGAGTGTTGAAGCTTTATAAAAAGAAAAGTTAAAAGAATTGATGATTGATGGCATAACATTTATTTGGTTTTATTTTACTGATCTGAATTTTCAAGAGAAGGTAAACACAATGAAGAAAAAACACATTAAAAAATGTGAATTCATTCCCTACTTTTTTTTTTTTAATTTAAGATTAAAAGTTAATTCTCTTAGGTGCTTACATATATCTTATGTTTTTTGTACATTACTTATATATCGAAGAATATTTATATAATTAAGATAGAAAAAGAAAAGTTTAGAATGTATATTTTTTGAGTTAAAGTCATTAAACAAATTAAAAGTGATCTCTGTATTTGTAATCTGGAAGGTTGTTCAGAAATTTTTTTACCATTATAAAAAGAGCTACATATAGTTTTAAGGTGCTTTGCATGCACTACTATTACATTAAATATTAAATGAAAAGGCTAACTTCTTTAGATATTGATATATTTATTAAACATGTATGTGTATAGCAAGAGCACTTTTATTTCATAATGAATAATATAGCTTTTTACGTATAGTTTATTGTGAATAATTTGGAGATTTTGGAAATATGTGATGTTTTTCAAAAGTATTCTTCAGCTTATATTGTTTCCTATATTTTCTGTACTTTGGAAAAGTTGTGATTAATTTGGAAAATGCAAAAAAATAAAAAATTGACATGAGTATTGCGTAAGGTTATGCAAATTTTTTTTCTTTAACAAATTGAAATATTTTTCCAGTGCAAAAAAGGTGATATACTAAAAATTAATAAAATATTCTTTGAAATCACTGAAAATAAGGAAATTATCATTCTCTACAACTGAAATTTTCAATAAAGATATTTATTCTCTCTGATGTGTTATGCATTTAAGCGTTGTGCATTTAAGTAAAAATAATATAACTTACTTAGGTCAAAACTCTCCTAACAACTCCAGATCAAATAAAAATTCTGGTTCAACAGCTTCCACTGTATCTCCACTCAAAGCTGAGCTCATAGAGTACTATCAGAAGCATGGTTTGGAAACTATAGCCAAAGAAGTGAGTCTTTTTTTTTTCCCCTTTTTATTATTATTTGTTGAAGGTGAGCATAAATTATCAATCTTGTTGTAATTGCAAATAAAGCTCATCTCTGGCTTGCCATTGTTTTTCTGTATTATTGCTTGGAGTGCAAATCAAAAATACAATTAATGCATTTAAAAAAAAATATTTTTGTAGAAAGTAAAATTTTATATATGAGCAGAGCTGTGGATAAAATTCACAGCATAAATACTATGTATGTTTCAGTGTTATCAGATAAATGTTGTAATAGGAAATGTGTTTTGAAAGAGTATGATGAGTGTGTGTATGCATATTTTTTTAATGAGCCTTGTATGCGCTAGGAAAATTTCCAAAGTATTATTCCCGTAGCAATCTCTTATCTCTGCTTTTGTGTACCAGTTCATTGTAACTGCACATGTAATGTAGCTTTAGAGCCTTGTGCTTCTGGGGACCTTGCACTGTTGTGTGATTATTAGATATTTGCCCTTAGCATCGTCATGTTTTACCTAAAACACTGTAAGAAAAACCATTTTAAACTAACTCCGGACGATAAAAGAAATAGGCAGTTCATAATGAAGATAGGAGAGAAAGTGTAGTCTGTTTTTGTAGTGTCTGGTTTGTGTACTTAGGTAAATGAAAATATTTTGGATAGATTTTGCAGAGAAGAAACATTGCCAAGAAATGAGGTTTTCCTATATGTATTTACTTTATTATTGTATTAACAACAATAATTATTATTTTATTTTTGGAGTGTGCATTATATCATTGCAAATGTAGCATTTTATTTCTACTGACAGTTAAGGTTCTGGATTTGGTTTTATATTTAACTTTGTAAGAAAAGGACTGTTTTCATGTTCATGCATGCTAGATGTACAAATAAAGAGGCTGTGAACCAGGGCTGGATATAGACTTGATAAGGCCCTAAGTTCTTTAAGATATGGGGCCCTTTATATGATATGTCAGTGCCAAATATGATTTTCGAATATCTAGAAGGTTTTTTGGTGGGCTTCCAAGAAAGCAGGAGCCCTAAGCTATATCTTGGGTAACTTATACGTAAATCCTGCACTGCTGGGAACCGTACAGTGATAGGGGTTCTGAGAGTCCTTTATAAGGTATTTCTCCTGCCTTCTTAGCATGTCTTCATAGTGTAGTGGTCTGCACTCTGGGCACGTATTCGAGGGGTCTGTGGTTCGATTCCCAGTGAGGGCGTTACTCATTTTTCATGACTCCTGCTTCCCCCCCCCCAAAATTAATGTCTCTGCAGTGGCGCCCGAACTAAAAGAGGTGGTGGATGACGATTCTCCACAACCAAGATTTGGCGATTGGGTCCCTTAATCCCCAGTCTCCTTTTAAAAGGATAACTATATAAGGTATTTCTCCCGCCTTCGTAGTGTAGTGGTCAACAAGCTCAGCGTGTATTCAAGAGACCTGTGGTTCGAGTCCTGTCAAGGGCATTGCTCATTTTTCATCTCTCCTGCTCTAAAAAATTCCTAATGTCTCTACAGTGGTGCCCAAATTAGAAGATGGTGAATGATGACTCTTCACCATCAGGATTTGGCAATTGGGTCTACTAAAACCCCAGTTGCTCTTTAAAAGGGAGAGTATATTAGGTATTTCTCCCACCTTCTTGGCATGCATTCGTAGTGTAGTGGTCTGCACCCAGGGCATGTATCCAGAGGTCCATGGTTCGATTTCTGGCGAAGGTGCTCCTCATTTTTCAGGTCTTCTGCTTCCAAAAAATCCTAATGTCTCTACACCTTAAAGGTTTCATGGTGTGCATGATTCTGTGAGAAAATGTAATGTTCTACTAAAGTGAGGTACTAAAGTGACCTTTAAAAGTCTGATTATAAGGATCTTTTGAAGAACTGTCTTCCTTTATGAAATTTTCTATAATTCATTGGTTTAACGTTGTTTAAAATAATAGTCAGTTTTAATAATAAAAACATTGTATGTTATAGTCTCTTTTTTGCTATTTAGACAAGAACCATGTTTATTTGATAAACACTTTCAAGATATCTTAAATTCAACTACTTCTACATTATAATTCAGCATTTGTACTTTCATTAATGAATTATGTTCTTAATTAACATAGACTAATAAGTATAGCTGTTTTTATGTTATTGGGTTGCTGTTTTTAAGAAACCATATGTATTTTATTTTCAGGTTGGAATAATTCATTCCAATGGTGAAATTGTAGGTAGTAAAAGTACCAATCAACCCAGAGAACTCAGAGGTAACAGTTTATCAAATTTCAGATATTTTTATTTCTTGTATGTTTTATAAATATATAAAGCGGGGGGGGGATTAGAAGTATGAATGAAGCTTCAACAGAAACATTAAGAGGAGTTCATTAGTCCTTGACTACTTTTAACCAGTCATGAAATTTGTTGTCATATATATTACCTTGTAGTTTAAAATATAAATTTTCTACATTGTTCTAGATATCAAATCATTAACTAAAGGTTATAAAGTTAGTAAGGAAATGCTCTGTAAATGCAACTCATCATAAGTGGGTCCTAAAAATACTTTGCTTCTGAAGAGATTAAAAAAATGAAGGAACATTTTCCTATAAATACTGTGTCTAAGAAAGGGGATCTAGATTAATACTAAAAAACTCGAGACATATATTTTTTGTTTTTGTTTTTTGATTTGTGTTTAGAAGTATTAAACTGTTCATGGATGGAAACTACATCTTGGAAAAAATTTATGAAGCCTTTTATGTTGAAATTTATTTTTACATTATGGAATAATTTGCTAACTGGCTGAAAAGGGTGGTTTCCATATTCAGTCAGCAATATATTAAAAAATTTCTTACAGTCTGTATGAACATAGGATACAAATGAAGCCCCCCCCAATTTTCTGTTTTCATTATAGAAATGCAGTTCTGAAACTTCATCAAGATTTTTTTAGATTTTCTTTTTTGGGAGAGGGCGAATTAACTTTAATTACAAAACTGTCCTTGATCTTGTTTTTGCTGGCATATATGCGAGTTTTGAATCCAGAGTATAAGCTTTCTGTTCCCCTAACAGGTTAGTTAAATTGACATCTCTTCCATGTCTTTTCTTTTTTTTTTAATGCCAGAGTATGTAATTTAACAAATTATTCCAGTCATGATTTCTATGATCCTGTTGTTGGGATTACTGTTGCTTGATTCACTTCTTTTTTGCCGTTATAACAGTCCAGTTTAATATGATGTTTTTAGATTAATGCAAATCCAATTTCAGTACAACAGTTTATATTCTACTTATATTCTTTTTCATTCTTCTGACTCTTCTCCATACCAAATATTATTTTGCTAAACAGAAAAATAGGTTTTCTATTCTTTTCCCATGGATTAATTTATAATTTGTTCTTAATCAGGAACTTGTTCTCTATTAATATTGATACAAAATATTTCTTTCTAACCTTTATTTATTTATTTTTTAAGTTTTAGCTAAAGTTAGAATTTAAAAAAAAAAAGTTATATTACAAGTTGTCCTTCCATTAAAAATAATCACATTATTATTATTTTTTTTTTTTAAATTTTTTTTTTTCACCAGATACCTTTTTTAAAATGACCATCTATATTTCCAGATGATTTTGGTCTTTTATAGAAGTGATCATTGTAGAGAGTTGATGTTCACTATGGATGTTTATTTATGTTTTTAGGAATTTTGGTCATTTATAGAGGTGATAATCTCTATAAATAGCTGGATATAATTTATAGAGGTGGAAGTGGTTTCCACTATATCTTCAGTTACAAATTTCTCAGATTTTCCTGAAGTTCCATTTTTCAAGTTTGATTAATATTTATGGATCTTTCCTTAAGAATTCTTGTTGGACCTGAAATTTTGAGAAGTTTAAGTATTTCATCTATGTTTTTATATTAGTCAAATTTAAATCTTCGTACTTGCAGCAAAATCTGTGTAAAGGAAGAAGTTAATAAATCCAGTAATGTTAAGCATTTTTTGCCTCTCTTTACCTTCCCCAAAATTATCCATTGCATTTCAGCTGTTGAATTATTTCCTTAAAGCTTTGTATATTCCCAATGTGATATTTAAGATTATAACTGAAATTCTCCCTCATCAAATTACAGTCTTTTCTCAATTCTCCTTTTCCTTTTGTCAATTCTTTTCTCCTTTTGCCTATTCTCATTAGTTTTCTTCTTTCTCATGAGATAATATTAAATTTTGCTTGTTTGTTTTTCTGAAGTTTAGAAGATCTGATAAAATTAATTTGCTTACATAGAATAATGGTACTTTTTGATTATTCCCCTTTGGAAAGTATTCACGGGACATAAAAAATGTGTGAAAATTGGCTACCACTGGCAATTGATTTTTTTGCCAAGCTAAGACATGAAAGAAAACAGCCATTCTCAGAAATGGCACCTAAAAATTGTATAACACAATAACCACTTAACAAAAATGTAAGAAATATCCGCAATAAAACACATACTTTTTTTTTTTACATTGTTCTGCCCATGTTCACAGCAATCTATTTCTATTTAAAAAACATCAGAGAAATGCATAAGCTTAGCATTAAGACAACCTCAGTGTTGTACATGGGTCAAAATGGACATGTGACGCACACATTACAGGGTTGCCACATGAATACTTTTTGGTAATATCGTGGGTTGCCATATAGCTATTTTAGTGACATGTTGTTTTGCCTCATGACTACCCTTTTGTCTTTTCTCAGTGGGAGTGGGGATAACCTGAAACTACAAAATAAAGTTTAACTTAACAATTTGCTGGTCACTACAAGGTTACCAAAGCACCTGGTGTTAAATCAAAATATCTCTGTCGATCATATATGCTTTTATTTAATGAGCAGTTTACATATAGCTATTCCTTTTTAATAAATAAATAAATAAATAAAAGCTGGATATTGACAGAGGTAGAAATGTGTGTCTGCATGTATGTATGTACATACGTATGAATGTGTGTGTACATACATATATCCACTGCCAATAACAGAAAAGTACTGAGGTGAAATTTAAAATAATTAAAAGTAGTTCTATGCTGCCCTGAGCATTGAATTGGATTTAAAATATTCTGAGAATGCTAAAAAGTTTTCTTAACTCTATTGTATGTGCTTATATTTAGTGTCGCTAAAAATCTCCATGCTTTTCTTAAATATTTCTTTGAATGGATATATAATTTTCCTGCCCACCAGAATAAAAAATAATTTTAACTGTGTTTTTTCTGAATGCGGTATATTAATATGTAATCTTTTATACATTGAAATTAAAATTCTCTCTTTGTAGATTAACAGTAAAAAATTTTCTAAATGTATAGCTTGTATAAAATATTAGACTGTAATATTAACTGTTATAGTTTCATTTAAATTCTTCTTCAAATATAATTTCTGATGCAAAAAATTTTTATATATGGAAATCGTACGTTTTGTACATATAATATTTTCTTGTATGGATTTTTTTTTTTTTTTTTTTTGTTGAAAAAGTTTCTCAATTATTATAATAGTACTTTTAAATTTTCCTTGAAGTATAACAGTGCCTATTGACGTTTCCTCACTAAATAGAAATATCTTTGCAGAATTAAATTTGAAAAATTAAGGTCTTAAATAAAGGTAGATTTATTACTGAATGTTACTATTTATGGAATTATTATTTTTTTCTTCTTTAATATATAATAATTTATGTTAATGAATCTCATCCAGTTTATGTTAACTCTTAAGCCAGAATAAAGTTGTCTGATGCACTTCATCTCAAAGTGTTCATTATTTGTGTGTCTGAATTCTTATAATAATAAGCTTTTTTACTCAAGCTTACTTATATTTATTAGGCTAATGCCGTAAGTTGTAATTAAAACACACTCATGTCCATAAATTAAGGATAATGCAAAATCAGGCAAAGGAAGAGTTAGAAGCAAAACAAATTTGACTTATTTGTAAAGCTTATTTATTAAACAAAAGGTAAAGAGCAAAAAAAGATGCTATATGTTTGATATTATTAAAAAAATTAGCAATTTTTACTCATTGGAGCAAATTATAAAAAAACCTATTTACAAAAAAAAACCAATATTACATGGTTGGTATGATTGTTAATACATTGTATGTCTCCCAGACGATGCAATACAGTCCATACAACGCCTAGGCATGCTGAGTATCAAATTATTGATCTGATCTTGGGGGATATTAACCACTCACAAAGCAATGCTTTCCGAAGTTCTGGTAGACATGTAGGAGGAGGTTGACGGGGTGCAACTTGTCGGCCAAGCATGTCCCACACGTGCTCTACTGGATTTAAGTCCGGTGAGAATGCTGGGCAGTCCATACGGGTGATATCCTCCGATTGAAGGCATTCGCTTACGATGCTTGCACGGTGAGGATGGGCGTTATCATCCATAAACACAAGTTGTGCACCCATGGCGCCCCGAAACAAACGTACATGTTGTTCCAGAATGACGTCCCGATAGATTTGGCTTGTCATGGTTCCAATTTGAACATGCAGGTCAGTTCTGGAACCCAGAATAATTCCACCCCAAATGAGCACTCCTGCACCACCCTAACAGTGTAGTTCAATGATGTTTTCTTGGTGTTAACGGGTACCTGGAGCTCTCCATATGAACGTCCGGCGAGAATCAGACTGCAAGCTAAACCTGGACTCGTCAGAAAACATCACACAAGCCTACTGTTACAGTGTCCACAATGCATACTCTCTACTTCAGGCTAACCGCAGGCGACAGTGAGTTGCAGTAAGTGGAACGCGCCTGACAGGTCTACGAGCATATAGACCAATCTGCTCTAAGCTTCTGTACACGGTCTGCCTTGAAATTGACGTACCATTGGCTGAAGAGAGCTGACGAGACAGGTCTGAGGCTGTGCTCCGCCTGTTGCTTTTGGCAGTAACTGAAAATACCGGTCCTCATTTGGCATCGTAACTCTGGGGCGACCTGTGCTGTAACGTCTACTCGCATTACCATCATATTGGAATCGTTGCCAAAGCCTGGAGATGACACTCTGGGCAATTTCAAGTTCGTCTGATACTTCCAGTTGGGTACGCCCACATTCCAGACGGCCGATAATTCTGCCACGTAAAAAATCATCCAAATGCGTCCTTTGTGTCATAACTATTCGGTTATTGCACTGAAATGCTTATAAAGCGCCTGCGAACAATTTTACTTCTTTGCCTGTATTCCTTATATATCACTCTCATCATTGTGACGTATCATCGGTGTCATCTGGTTACTTCCTGAAATTTGCATATGATTCTTGAAGATGTGTGCAGTGATTTTACAGTTGATATATTTATTTTAGAGTTCGATTTCCGCGTGACTCCGAATTATCCTTAATTTATGGACATGAGTGTATTTTGGGAGACAGAAAAAACATTGAACAGAACCAAAAATATTTAAAAATCAAATTAATTTGTATTTGTTTGGTACAGAATTATGTATTTGTAGGGTACTTTTCCTAAGTCAAAAGGACATAGAACTTCTTCCTGTGACTGGCAAGTAATCCTAATCTGTTAAATTCTTATTTAGATATTTCTGTTTGATACACATATTTTGATTATCATCATTCAAAACACATTAATGTTAACTATTTTCTTGGCATTGTGGGTTTCTTTAATGAATTGCTCATGTAATATTTTTTTGCTGTTCTTGGGTTAAAAAGTTCTGGTACTTAATTTTCACTTGTAGCTAGATATATTTCAGTTTTGAAGCTAGGAAATGTTTGAAATTTTATAAAAATATGTTGTTGTCATGTAATTTCTAACCTGCAAAATGTAAAAGACTGGGAAAAGCAAGACTATAGCAAGGCATTTTTGAAAATTTTGAATTACCTGGTATGATATTAGATGAAGATACTTATCTTATTAACAGTTGTAATAGATGATTGATATTAGCTAATATTTTAAAGAATTTCTATTTAAGCTATGCAAGCTATTCCCAAAAATTATTAACCCCACTATATAAGTGAGTTGAATTTTATGAACAGTTCTCAGATCTTCTAGTACTCAGGTTGAGAAGTTAAAGAAATATGTTAGTATGTGTATGTAATAACTTACAATCTAAACTGGGAAAAAAACTATAAAAAACTGGGTTTATTTTTTGAAATTTTGACTTTAGTCTGTTTTGTTTCAAGCATAAAAGTGTGAATTTTTTGATTGAAAATGTTAAAGTATGGTTTATGATTCATGTTACCATGTTTGATACTTTTTACACTATTTATCTAAGTTAGGGCCCACTAGTGGCCGAGCGGTAAAGTCGCTGAATACCGGTAGTTCTTCGGTCTGAGGTTCGAATCATGCGAATGGGCTGGCTGCATGGCCGTTTTCGTGGTTTTCCCCAAGTGTAATGTGTATACGAGTCAGTTTCCCTTAGAAGGTCTGCCACGAAGGCATCCCTCCTCTTAGGCAGAAAGCTCTCAAGGCTTTGCCATAATCACACATACACAATTATTAAGTTAGGATTTTATTTTATATGAGCCATGCTTGATACTTTAGAGGTTTATTTATCTGAATTAATGATTTTAATAGTTTGCGAGTAATAAAATAAAAGCAGCTAGTATGGGACTTCACACTGAACTAAAATATTAATACAGTCAAAAGTCGTTAATCTGGACTCGTCGGGACTTCAGCGATTCCGGATTATTGATTTTTCCATATTATAGATTATCAGTTTAAATCTGGTAAGATGGCATGCAGAAATTATAAAATTAAAAATATGAAACCGTAATTTATGAAATAAAGAGCAATTATGATCTAAAGGGTATCAAAATTTACAACAACAACAACAAAAAAAAAAAAAAAAAAAAAAAAAAAAGAGCTTAATATTTATTTGTTTACTTTATTAAAAATTTCTTTTAATGTAAGTTGTTTAAGTAGCTTTGTTTTATGTGCTAATACTTTCTCTTTAATTCTATAAACAGACATAATTTCTTGTTCAGTTACAAAGTTCCGCTGTTCAAGTCCTATAATTGCTGTGTCGAGAATACCGACTAATTTGTCAATCGAAATTTTTTCGTTTTCAATAACCTCTGGCACTTTCTTTGCTATCGGAAGCGAATTATAATGACAAGGAATTTGATTTAAATCATATCAAAGACGGAGTACCTCGAGATGAAATACTACATTTAGTAAGGAATTATAAGCCAAATAAAATAAAAACATCTGCCCTGAAGATAAGGATAGTGCTGACAGATCAACTTTTAATTCATTGCGCGCCGCGGCGTTAAAGATAAACAAAGTTTAGATAAACAAAGGATATGCCTTTATTCATTTTTTGCAGCAATTCAGCTTTTTGTTTAATGGACTTCGAAACATACTTTCGCTTTGTAGATCCTTTACATATTAGTAAATATATATCAGAAATTATATTTGACATAATCGAATGTTCAAGTTTACTTTTATAAAATTGCTCTAACAGTCTGCAAAAAATAATAACCCGAATCCAATTCGAAGATTAAGGAACAACGCAATCTGCAACATTAACTGAATTAGATAATTTTAGCTTAGTTTATACCGTCCGTTATACATTAAACGTGCATTCGTAAACGTATTTTGTGCACTCACATATTCGCAGCCGTAAAAGTCTCACGTCAACGCGACGCATGCGCAGAAAGTTTGTAGCTTTGAGGTCCGGATTATAGATCATTCTGGATTATGGGTGTCGGAATTAACAACGTTTGACTGTACTGAATTTGAATTGCAGCTTTCAGATCCTGTATGCTCATGAAATTTTAAATGGATATAGTTTAGCCTTTCAAATCTTTGTATTATCAGACTAGTATCTAAAATTATTTTTATTTGCACAAAAACATTTGATTTTTCAAAAACTATAGAATAAAATTGAAGGAGTTTATTTGCAATGACTCAAAATGTCTTAAGACATAAATAAAAAACTGGAAAATCAAATAGGAATCCACAAGATACTATTGATATAATTTGAAAGTCTAAATTTTAAGAATATGTGAATACCTCAGAAATGTTAAAGTTTGGAGAATGAAGTTGCATTTTTGAGTCTTATAGGCAGTGAGATAATCAAGGCATTAAGATCTGTAGAAGGCAAATTTCCTTATGCATATTCGAGTGGCCAGTCTCTTTGCATAGTGTTTTGAGTTTCAGTACTTATTAACCATTTTTACTTGATTAGACATGTACTATCATCATCATCATCATCATAAAAAAAAAGTTATATTGGTAATTGTAGTTGATTCTGAAAAGCAGTTGCTTTTCTCTGGGACTGTTCAATTTTTTTGGCAACAGTTTCAAGTTTTAAAATTATCTCTAAGAGGGCAGTGGCTCTTTTGAAACATTCAGCCATTTTACCTCTTTTATATTTGCCTACCCTGCTTCTGAACAGGTAGTAGCTCTCTGTCTCAGAGATTTTTCTAAATGGTGTACTTCAGCAGCATAATTTTATTTTTTAATTTAATGAACACAGAAATGAAATCTAGAACTGCAGAAGTTCAGAGGAAAACCTATTTGGAATAAAATATTTGCTTATGACATCATGTTATTGTTTTCATTTTAGGAATAAGTGAGCCAAATCGGATTTTAAAGGTGCGATTTGTTCATTACATTAAAAAAAAAAAAAAAAAAAAAAAAAAAAACAGATTCATTAGTTTCATCATAAAATAACATTTTCATACATTTGAAAATAATTTTGGTCAGCAATGTATTCTGGTTCCATGCTGTATTGTCCTTTTATAATTTTGTAAATAAAGTGGCACTTCTGTATGATGACTGCTTATGGTATTAAATGATTGTTGTTTTCTATTAAGATGGGGGCTTTATACAACTTGATTATAATGTTTATTTACATTCTTAGAAATACTAGTCAGTTTTGTATCTGGTTGTCTACAAGACATCATATAATGAAATTTTTTATAAGTAGCTGATTTAAAATTAATTCTGTAATTCATCTGGTGGTGTAATGCAGCTGCATATACAAACATGTTATCCTAACTTATTTTTAGGTACTATTTCTACAAAAATGCATGTAGTAAGTATGATGTAAAATATTGATATGATGACCAAGACTGGTTTACAAATGCCAGCTATGTTCTGTCAGTTATCTAAGTACAACAGTAATTTCTTTTCTCAGCTTCTGATCCCACTGCCTAGCTTAATAAATGTGTTCATAATTTTTTCTATGCACAATATAAACCAAACCAAGATTTTCGTAGCAAGTTCCTTCGCATAAGCTTATCTCTTTAGAAGCATTTTGCCATTATTAATCGACCTAAACAGAACAAATTTTCCTGTGTCAGGTTTTTGTTTCATGTTTTCCTATCACAGATGAGTTTAAAGAGTGAAAAGCATTATGTAAATAAGCTAACAATATTTTGCAGGAAAAGTGTTTTAACTTATCGATTATTTAAGGATGTATTAAAATCTTTTCTAGAGTATTACTCATTGTCATCAAATTCTTTCTACCTTTAAAAGTATTTTCTTTTTGGAAGAGCAAAAGTATTGGAAATTAATTTTCTACATTCTATTGGGGATACATGATTAATTTTTCACTGAAACATGTTTATATAATTTTTATATTATGATGTTAATTGTGACCCCCTTTTTTTTAAATTCCTGTATGAGATTTAACAATTATAGCTAAAATGTTTATATTTATTTTTCCCTTTTAAAAAACAGTTTGAAATGACTTAAAATTTTTTTTTCCATTTTGCATGATATGGAAATATTGCAGTTATATATTTTGGAAAGGTTCAATTTTATTTTGAGTTTTTGCATAAATCAGAATGTTTACAGCTGTCTATGTTTAATCTCATTTTTCTTTTTTGCATATTAGATTATTTTGCATTGAATAATGAAGCATGTAATTGAATTAAAATAAGGAATTGCACAAAATTGTATGTGATATATTTATAAATAACTATTCACAAGCATCAAGACAGAAGAGAAACATGCCAAAGTAAAGCATAACATTAAGCAAAGCAGCAACCTTGTATTTGGCATAGATTTTGTTAAGTATGTATCAGTTTTGAGGGCAGACAGGTACAGGTCATCCTCATCAGGAGCAAATAAGTCATGACTAAAGCTATGCCAAACACAAGGTTGTTGCTTTGGCTAATTTTATATTCCAAACTAAATGAATATGAATGGCATCTAATAGAGCATTTGAACTAGTCAATGTGTAAAAGCATTTGTTGTCTAGAAAAGTTGTCTTCTGTAGCATTCATGCAATCTCATCACATGTCTGCAGCATTTGTGTATAGCTATGTAATCCATGTGGTATTTGATTTCAATGAACGACACATTAACTAAGGGTATGCTGATTTATTTTGTAGCATTTGTTATGTTACATAAATCGTACTTTTGTTATCATGGTCTTTATATATATAATCTATATATATATATAATCTATATATATAAATGAATGTTTGTTTGTCTTTTATACAAATCTACAATTTAATTCTGATCTTTATCCAACACATTTGACTTTCAAAACAAGAGGAAGGTCATTGTCTACATGAGATTTCTCTAAACAGTCCATGGGGTCTGCACTTTATATACACATACACTGCTCGACATTGAAAATGCAGCATCAAGAAGTAGTGGCCAGAAATTTATGCAAATTTTAGAGTAGACGCATGTCACTGAGCTATGCGAATGACGTGAAATGCGCAGCTCTCTGACGCAGATATAAGGGAAGGAACGTGCAGAATGGGCAATATTCGTGATGTTATTTCTGCCAGACGAATTATCGAAGAAAGTTGGTTTTTGTCCCTAAGGATGTGTGTAATAGGAGGTAATGCCAGGCCGCCCTCAACGAAGGTGTTTCCAGCAGATAGACGATTTTACGAGGGATATGGTGATCGGACTGAGAAGGGCAGGTTGGTCTTTACATCAAATCACAGCTGATACCCACATGGATGCGAGCACGGTGCGTCAGCTATGGCGAACATGGTTGGAACAAGGAAATGTGGGAAGAAGGAGGGGCGCAGGTGCAGCCAGAGTGACGTCAGCACGCGTGGATCAATGCATCCGCCGACAAGATGTGGCGGTCCCGCAAGTCACTTGTACCACGATTCTGCAGAATGTGCAAGATACCCTGGATGTTCCCGTGTCAACCAGAACCATTTCCCGTTGATTGGTTGAACGTGGCCTGCACTCACGGCATCTGTTTAGAAGACTGCCATTGACCCCACAGCATAGACGCCAACGCTTAGAATGTTGCCGGACTGGAGCGATGTGGATGACAGATTGGTGAAACGATGTGTTCTCAGATGAGTCACGCTTCTGTTTATCCAGTGACAGTTGCCGCATACGTGTGTGGTGTCGATGTGGAGACAGATCTAATCTGACAGTAACTGTGGAACACCCCACCACGCGACAATGGGGCGTAATGGTTTGGGCGCTATTGCCTACGATTCCAGGTCACCTCTAGTTCGTATTCAGGGCATTATGACGGTCCAACGATACTTGGATAATGTACTGTGGCCGGTGGCAATCCCCTACCTTCAGGGGCTGCCTAATGCAATTTTTCAGCAGGATAACGCCCCACCACACAGTGCTCACATCTGCCAACATGCTCTGCAAGGTATACAGATGCTTCCCTGGCCACCGTACTCTCCTGACCTGTCACCAATTGAAGATGTGTGGCATGTGATTGGACGCCTTTTGCAGACTCTGCCCCTGCCTCGTTCAGAAGACGAACTGTGGCAAATGGTTGAAAGGGAATGGAGATCCATCCCTCAGGACACCATCCGCACTGTTATTGACTCTATGTCTAGACGTATTTCTTCGTGCATCGCTGTCTGCGATGGTCCTACATCCTACTGAGACGGCGTCATTCTCGCTCTGTATTGTGACTATCATTTTGAAATAAAAATCACTTATTGCTGCTTGCTGTCTCTTTTCTCCAAATTTCATCACTTTTTGACCACTCCTTCTTGGCATTGCATTTTCAATGTCGAGCAGTGTATATTTGACGCTAATTTAGAAAACTTTTGAGTAAAAAGTCGTTAATTTAAAAGTTTTGCTTTGCCAATCTGCAAAGCGTAAGATATGTGTGTTTCAAATTTAATCAAAAAACTCAGGTATATAAAAAAAAATTGTGTTGCCACTTGGGGAAAATGCAATTATATTAATTTATCTCGAATTTAATTAACTCTGCTGTGTTGCCACTGCTCAAATTAAAATATTTTAAAGTGTGCTATCGTTTAGCAGAGCATAAAATAATTAATTTTTAATGCATTAACACATATGTTATTGCATCACATGCATTTTCTTTGCTTTTTGAAAGTGAATTTGTAATATTTGTCACATGGCATTACTTTTGCTGTGAAATCAATTGTGCTACCAAATCAAAAGTCTATCTACACCTCAAGCATGGAAGAAGAAGGCATCACGAGCTTCAGAAACAAATGTGCAACGAGAAGCAAGAGTGGAAAACGTTCGAGTACGCACTGCTCAAGATTGTTTGTCTGAAACGGGTGAGAAAAAGGAAGCAAGACTGGAAAATACACAAATTGCCTGATCCAGATGAACACTGCATGCAAATTTAAATCTTGGTGCATTCCATTATGATGTTAATTATGATTATAGTCTTCATCCAAGTTTGATCGCTAGAAAGATGGATAAATTATGTATGTGTTGCAGAGCCCTCAAATTTAAGAATGAAGCACCAGCAATGTGCTGCGCGGATGGAAAATTTGCCACCTGAACCATTATCAACCTTGGTATTGTGACAATCGAAACATGTAAAATATGGCATAAAGAAAAAATTTCATAATAGAATTAAAAACACAAACTATTTCTTTCCTTTAAGTAGCATTGCAGCGCATGTCAGGTTAACAGCTAGTGTCAAATAGAAAACTAGAGAATAGTGAATATTGTTTTAAATCATTAAGACATGCACAGCACATTCCCACTGTGCAGATTGGCATTGTAATTTATGTAAGCCTCCTACTACAGTAAGCATGGACTAGTTACTATTAATTTTACTGCAAATGAGGGATTTTCATTAGAAGAAAACTATTTTTATAGAAAAGAATATCAATTTTATATATTGTTACATTATTGGCTGAATTATTCAAATGTTTTAAGAAACATTAAAAGGGAGGGAGAGAGTTTTTATAGATTTACCTAAAGTACAAAGCTACTGCATTTAATAGTAACATTAAAAAAAATATGGATCTACAAATTCGATTAAAGCTGCATGCTATTGTTAACCTAAACTATACTTTCACATGTTTAAATAAATTTTTGAATGAGTTCAAATTTTGTTCATATTTGAGCATGAGAAAATTATACATATAATTTATACATATGCAAATTTTATATATTATACGGCCATTGGGAGAACAATTAAAGTATGCAAATACTGAAACTGAAAAATAAATTGTAATGGCCATCAAAAGAAATGATAAGATGAACTGTATGAAGTTCAACAAATTACTTTGCAAAAATACTAATTAATATCATGCTTAAGGCTGTTATTTAAAGTGACTCACTTGGAAACTATGTGATCACTATATGTATCGTGAATAAAATATTCATTACAATAGTAGTAGTAATACTAATATAATTAATTATTATTATTAGTAGTAGAATATAATTAATTATATTCTACTACTAAATACTACTTATTATTTATAATAATGCAATTAATAGTAATACAGTAGCAGTAATAATATAATAAATAATTTAGTTAATAATATAATTAAATTTTAGTATGAATTATGCTTATGTTGTATAAAATGGTGAAATAAACCAAAGAATTAGTATTAAAACTAATAATGCTGCATATACAGCAAAAGAAAGCTGATGTAAAATCCACTGTTTATTGCTGAGTTTATATTTTATTTTGTTAATAAATAATTAATAATTTTTTCTTTTTTGGCATAAATAGAAATTAAAAATTTGCATTTTATGAGGCAGAACAGCAGCCTTTCAAAAATACATTGAGCGTTTTAATTGTTAGTGGTGCTAAACAAGGGTCGAATTTTTTACTGTTTTGAACTTTTCAGGTTGCATCCACTAATGTTGAGTTATAATTAGAGTTCATACATATTGCATAATTTAATCCATTATTAAAAAGCATTCGGGAAGAAATATCGCGATTTTGCGCTGCAAATTTTAAGCATTTAGTCAGATTAGTCTCTTATTTATTTGCTTAAAGTGATTTTGAATAATATGTTAATGATAGTGCAAGCCGTACGTTGCTTAACGTCCATCGAGGCGTGGCCCACTTGTCCTTGACTGCCAAAATAGGAAAATGTTGAAAGAATTATATCTTAACATTTTACAAAAGCAGAATTGAATGACATATTTCTACAGAAATAAAAATAAAAATTTTTATTATTTAATTTATGATCATCATAAAAATATGTACAGAAAATCTCATCAGTAATTCCTGAATAAGGTTCGAATTACTTAACGCTATTACCGATTGCAGTTTCGCGCCAAAATCTGCGGGCTAGTTGGCGCGAATAATCCTTTCCGGATGTTCGTGTTTCAAGTCAACCGCCACGGTTCCTCCCCTGCACGCGTTTCATTCATACGTAGCGAAGGACGCGGCGTTTTCGTCTACCCACGTGACTCTCTCTTTCTCCATGCAGGGGGCGTGCTATAACTGAGTTGCGTTTGACATTGATACGTTGGAGATCTTCCAGCGTTTGTTTCTCTGCTGATTCTCGCGCCATCGAATCAATTCTTATAGTTATTCTTCTCCAAAATATTTGAAGGCGTGTATAGGAACTTTTTTTTTGTACAAATATATTTTAAGAGATTTTCAAATTTCACTATGAATATCATTCTTTGCAAGAGAAACTGTAGAAATAAAAATTTTACTATTTGTTTAAAATTAAATGTTTTTATTTTCGTTTAGATTGATATCTTATAATAATAGGGTGTGTATGTATCCAGTAAAGCATAATTAAGAAATTTAAATTTGTTTTCGAGCGTATAGTGCTCAAATTTGGATACAAATTCTTTTATGCGAAACCATGTCTAATACATTCTGTTTGAACTTGGGTGTTTTCAGTATTCACGAATATAATTACTTAATTATTAGATTTTCGTAGTATGAAATTTATATTTTGCAACAAGATTAGTTAAAAAAGTCTTTTAATATGTATTTATATAATTCAACCAAATTTCCTATTTGGCACTTGACATACATGATGAGGAAGCATGTTATTATTAGTATAAAATATTTAAGTAAAGCAGAGGATTTAACTCTAAAATGCATTTTAAGGTATTAAACTATGAGCAGAATTGCATATTACTTCATTAATTTCAATTCAGTTGTATCAAAACCTTTTTAAAAACGCTTATCAGAGCGTTATTTCAGGCTATAACTAATGTGGAAATAACAGCTGTTTGATTTCACCCTGGGATTTAAGTAAATCTCTGATAAATTAACCAACAACTATATCAATTCTTTGTGGATCATGTAAAGAAATATTTAGAGTATGACAAAGAAATTGCGACAAAATAGACACATAATCTGTCTACTATTCAGCTTCCAAATCTTTATTATTTATTTCTGAATTACTCAAAAGCAAAGAAAAAACTCTGTCTCTGTTTCCCAAATTAGGATATTAATGCCTGATCTTCCCTGCGGTTAAGACGTGAAAATCTTTGTTTTAAGCATTATTTCAAAGTCTTATCACAAACCGAAAATTCTACGCGGTCAAAATTGCTTAATGACCAATACTCCCGTTTATATCAGACACGACCATCATGTGTACCATCTTTCAGCTTGCGGATGAGTGCTTTGGTGGAGGAGTATAATTTGTCTAATATAGATATACAGGTGGAGGATTTTTTTGGAATTCCTCCCTGGGAGGATTAGAGAATCCATTCTCTGGATACTTTTCGACACTGGAGTAAACCACAAACTAACGAAATCATCTACAAGCAGATTTTTTTTTAACATAGAAACAAATATAGGAAATATATCCCTCTATATACAGACACATCAAAATCCCAGGATCATGTTGGTGCCGCTTTGGTCACAGAGAAAACAATAGTAGGGGTTCGATTACATACAGTTTGCTCTGTGCTTACTTCTGAGCCTACTGCAATCCATCTGGCTTTGACTTACCTTTCAAAACAAAAGTACATAAAGTTTATTATCTACACAGATTCCATGAGTGCCTTAATGTCATTGGAAAATCACGCTCAACGTACTCACCCAGTTGCATCCAAAATCCTGAAGTTGAATCATTCTTTAAAAATTCGGGAATACCAGATTCTTTATTCGTGGATCCCTGGACATGTTGCCATTAAGGGGAATGAATTGACGGATATTGCAGCTAAAACTGCAACCACAATGTACAATCTTCAGATTCCACTAGCAGACATCAAAGGGTTTGTCAAAAGCAAAATTCTCAGCAAATGGCAGAAGCAATGGGATCACAAAGTATATAACAAGCTGAGAAATGTAAAACCCACCATTGAATACTGGCCATGTATGGCTAATAGAAGGGAGGATGTCCTCTTGACTCGACTGAGAATAGGCCATTGTCGCCTGACCCATGAGTATCTTCTGAAGGAAGAAGAGAATCCCAGCTGCCCAAACTGCAATGCAGATCTGACAGTCCATCACATCTTGGTGGAATGCCAGAGTTTTAATTATTTTCGTTAAAAACATTTTAATTGTTCAGAACTGGACTTAGGAAATTTATTTGGAAAAACACATCATCGTAATTTGTATCTGTTTTTAAAAGATATTGGCTTTTATAATAGACTTTAACCTGTTTTTAAAAGATATTGGCTTTTATAATAGACTTTAACCTGTTTTTAAAAGATATTGGCTTTTATAATAGACTTTAAACTGTTTTTAAAAGATATCAGCTTTTATCATAGATATTAATCTGTCTCTTTTTACCTAAGCTGGAAGTTTTTACAAATGACTAATTGCATTGTTACCATTTGTCTGGCGCAGATAACCTTGACAGATTTTGTACCAAATTACAATAATCCAATCTAATGCCTGATCTCACAAAACCATCACTGAAAGTTTTAAATCTCATTTACTCTAATTTCATTTGATTATCTATGATCTAATTTCATATGTTAAAAGTAATAATAATGATAAAGTGTAACTGATGTGAAAAAATTTTATTGTAACTAAAATCAAATATAGTCAAAAGTTGTTAATCCGGACTCATCTGGACTTCGGCGATTCCAGATTATAGATCATCAGTTTAAATCTGGTAAGATGGCATGCAGAAATTATAAAATTTAAAATATGAAATCGTAATTTATAAAATAAAGAACAATTATGATATAAAGGGTATCAAAATTTACAAAAAAAAAAAAAAAAAAAAAAAAAAAAACAAAAAAAAAAAAGCTTAATATTTGTTTGTTTACTTTATTAACCTTTTCGCGACGGCGCACCTTTGTTTAAAACGCTCGTGCGGGACGGAAGAGAATCGAAGGCAGTCACCGTACAGGACGGAGGTTTTGCATCGTTAAGCCTAATTTTATAACAAAAATCAGAAAAACAAAAGTTTCGCTTCTAGCATCGTAATTTTTGGCATCATTTTAGATTATTACTTGAGCTCTTATATATGTTAAAATTAGCCCTTAAAACATTTATTTCTTTGTTTTACATGGAAATATACTTAAAAAATTGCTTATCTTCCATAATACTTTTCAAAAGAGCTATTCAAATTATTCTAAAGTTTTAATTGATAAAATCCATCAATAAAGTTTAAAATTATTAAAAAGAACACAATAAAGACTATTTACAGTAAGAAGTAACAAAATTTAAAATGAAAACGAGCGTGGTAAATTTCGAAGCACAGAGAAGTATCACCTTGTAACTCTTAGAAAAAGTATCACTTTTTAACTCCTTAGAAAATGAATCAGTGCTCTCATTTGCCTTAGTAAATGGTTCACTAACCATACTAGGGTATTCTTCCTCTGATAAATAGCGCCTCCTTCCCGTCATAATAGACTGGAGGTGAGGCTTTCCTAAATAAAAAAAGAAGGAACGGAAATATATCTGAAGGCAATGCAAAACGTAAAAAAACTCCGCACAGTAACCCTAAAAGACCGTACAAAGTAGAGGAAAAAAATAGAATAAAAAAGGAATTGGATATAAATCAGATACGAGAATGTTTTCATTAGCACGCAGCGATTTAAAGAGCCGAGCTGCGTTTGTTTACATTACGATTTCTCCCCTCCCCAGCCACAGCTGACAAGCAAAATACCAAAAACAGCCAGAATATAAACAATCTGAAGGTCAGAATACTAAAACTACGTTCAGTTTAAATGTAATGGACACAGAGTGCCATCTAGTGGCTATTAAAAATTGTTTCAGCTTAAAATGCATATCTGCACTGCCCGTTCACTTGGCCAGTTCTCCAGGAGTGCACGGGTGGACCGCCCGGGCCTCACATGCGTCCGTACGAAATGCATATATGATTCGCCCGTCGCGAAGAGGTTAAACATTTCTTTCAATGTAAGTTGTTTAAGTTGCTTCGTTTTATGTGATAATACTTTCTCTTTAATTCTATAAACAGACATAATTTCTTGTTCAGTTACAAAGTTCCGCTGTTCAAGTCCTATAATTGCTGTGTCGAGAATACCGACTAATTTGTCAATCGAAATTTTTTTGTTTTCAATAACCACAATCACATTCTTTGCTATTGGAAGCAAATTATAATGACAAGGAATTTGATTTAAATCATATCAAAGACAGAGTACATCGAGATGAAATACTACATTTAGTAAGAAATTATAAGCCAAATAAAATAAAAACATCTGCTCTGAAGATAAGGATAGTGCTGACAGATGAACTTCCAATTCATTGTGCACCGCGGCATTTCCCCCCCCTCCCGCCGCAGAGCAACGTGAAATTGATAAACAGATTTCGGAATGGTTAGAGAAACAAAGGATATGCCTTTATCCATTTTTTGCAGCAATTCCACTTTTTGTTTGATGGTCATCGAAACATACTTTCGCTTTGTAGATCCTTTGTGAGCTCCAGCATTGGAAATTGTATTTGACATAATCGAAAGTTCAAGCTTACTTTTATAAAATTGCTCTGCAAAAAATGATAAGCCGGATCCCATTCGAAGATTAAGGAACAACGCAATCTGCAACATTAACTAAAATAGATAATTAGATAATTTTAGCTTATACTGTCCGTTATCCATTAAACGCGCATGCGTAAATGTATTATGCGCATGCGCACACGCATTTGCGCAGCCGTAAAGGTCTTACACGCATGCGTAAATGCGACACATGCACAGAAAGTTTGTAGCTTTGAGGTCTGGATTATAGATCATTCCGGATTATGGGTGTCCGAATTAACAACTTTTGACTGTAAAATGAAAGGCTTAATTGTATAAGCATTTTACGGAGCTAAAAATGTTGACTATAACAAATCCAGGGCTCATTTTTAAATAACTTCATAGTTTTTTTACAATGAACGTTTGCGTTTGTGTGAAATACAGGGTGTCCATAATTAAACTTGAAATTTGCAAGCGGTCTGTAGCAAAAACTATGCAGCAGTATTGCATGAAAATTGGGTAATGACAGAATGAAATGATAGGAATTTTATCGAGGGAGAAAAACGAGTTTTGAAAGCCACCACTAGATAGCATTGTGCAATGTAAACTATTGGCATTTGCAAATGTCGTAATTATAGTAATCCTGTATGTGCACAGAAACCCTATAAAGATGCTAGAGGCGAACCACTGTTATACACATTTCTAAGTCAAGGAAAAGGACGTTGACTCTCCAGGAACGTGCTTTAGTGGTAAAATTGTTCTACCAAAACAAATACTCTGCTACCGAAGCTTTGCATAAATTTCCGTCTTTGAAGTGGTTACGAAAAGGTCCACTCACTAGTCAAGGACTAACAAACATGATTAGGAAATTTGAAGCAATGGGAACATTGGGGATTCAGCCAGGAAGGGGACGAAAGTGTATTGCAGCACAGGTAGTGGATGATGTAGCGACGCAAGTGGAGGAAGACAGATCTAAAACCATTTGCAGCACTAGTCTTTGATGCATTGCAGCATCTGTTGACCAATCTTGTTCCACGATTCATAAGATTCTTCAAAAGGTCTTCAAACGCTACTCTCTCTATAAACTGTCGCTATTGCAGCAGCTCTTGCCATCTAAACTGGCTAGTCGACAGACTTTTGCGTTGCGGTTTCTTGCATGAGTTGAGCTTCAGAATGAATGGCTATGTAACATTTTGTGGACTAACGAGTCCAACTTTCATATTGAAGGGGCTGTTAACATGCACAACTGCAGTCTTTGGGCTGCTACAAACCCCCATCAGCTCCTGCAAATCTCATTATGCTCTTCGCATGTAACGGTTTGGTGCAGCCTTACTGCAATCTTCATAATGGGTCCGTTTTTTTTTTTCGAAGAGCACAGTACTGCAGGGCCTGTGACATGTACCGTCACCGATCAATGAACTGCTTCATTATTAGGGCAATCCGTTATGCCGTCTCTTCAAGCAAGGCGATGTGATACAACAGTGTTTATGCAGGATGGTACTCCTCCATACATCACCTGTTGTGTGAAACAAGTGCTTTGCCGCCATTTTGGTGACAACAGAATCATCAGCCGGTAAATTCCTACAGCTTGGCCTCCTAGATAGCTCTATTTTAATCCTTGCGATTTTTGGCTGTCAGGATACCTCGAGGCTACAGTCTACCTTGATCCCATCACATCTCTATCCGACCTTAAAGAAAGCATAGAACACCATGTGCATAACATTCCCCAATTCATGCTGCTTTCAACAGTTGAACATGTGATTTTACATTTCCAGAAGGTAGCAGACAATGGTGGACATCTTATCCAGCATGTTTTGTAAACTTTTGTAGATTGTAGAACTTTGGTTTCTGAAACTCCTTGTTCTTTTTCCTTTGTTAAAATTTCCATCATTTCATTCTGCCATTACCCAATTTTCATACAATTCTGCTGTATAGTTTTTGCTACAGACTGCTCGCAAATTTCAAGTTTAATTATGGAAACCCTGTACGAACAGCCATTTTAAAAATAAACACCGGGTAAGGACTTTGAACACGGTGTATAATCAGCTTATTGTCATCCTTTTATTTATTTTTTGCATTAGCTTATAATTCTAATTATTGAGCTTGAGCCCACCATCGATGTAGTAGTTAACACCACTAAACTCTTAATTTATCCACAGTTTAAATACTGCAAAGTTATGAAAAGAAATAAAACTCTTATGACTAGCTTGAAATACATTTTGACATATGTCTGTATTCTTTGAGATTAGCAAAGTATTATTTGTTGTATGTGCTCTGTGAAAGTAAAGTGCAAGTGAGCCTGCTGACATAATTGTAATTCATTTAATTTTAAAGTATGCTGATTTTTTGGTCATCAGTTGATTAAGTGAGGATTAAATTATATTAAGGATGAGAATGGAAACTATAATATTTTAAATTCAATGAAGAAAAAAATTTAAAGTAATTTCAAATTAGAATACTTCCTCATATTATTTGTTAGCAGAAGGATTTGTAATTTTTACAAAAATTTTGAGACAAAATATAATTAAACTGAGTATGAGAATTTGAGTCCTTTTTGGAATATTTTATCTTTTAAATGCAGATTATGTATGAAATAGGGCTAAATTGCCACGATCTTTTGCTAATGCATTACCAGCATTTGGATATATTGAGAGCGTTTCTATATAATAAGCATATGGATCTAATATCTGCATATCAAATAGAGTAAAGGTTATTCTTCCCAATATGATATTGTGAGTAAATTTATAAAATTGTTTTGGTCACATTGTTTTATTTTATAGACCATTATATCATCTTCAATGTAAAGTATATGTCAATATTTTTGAATTACATTTCGTGGTATCAGCATTCTTAATTTCTTGTTTGATATTTACTGGCAGTTTCATATTTGTTGCTGACTTCCATGAGCATAAGTTTCATTTAGCATTCATTCATTATTTCAAATTATACTGTATAGTTTTGTCACTTAGGTGCACTAAGTATGAAATTGTGCAGCATTTTCACACAGTATTTCTGTATTTCCTTTAGCAAATCTAACTTTCGTACTTGCAATCTGCATTAAATCTAGGCTGTAGAAGGTTTGCTCCTGTTTGGTACTAGAAATGACAGTTTATTATATTTTCTAGCATTTATCTTTAAACAGCAAGTTATAAAATTTCTATTCATTTTCATTATTATTTAGCAGCCTTCATAAGCCTTTTGAACATCACCCCTCCTGCACTCAAGCAAATGTACGGTTCTCGGCCTAGGGAAACCAACTGTTTCCTCTTTACATTACTTGCCAATTAATAATAAATGATTAACTTTTTTGAATTAAATAATAAAATGACAACACAAATATGCAAGAACAATTAAAAAAAATTTGGGCGGGGGATATTTACATTTTCAAAAAATTTCCATTAGACATAAATGTTCCCTTAGGTCCCACAATCAACTTCTGGTTTGATATTTTATCTTGATCACTACTTGAGCTTTCTGGATTCTCCTGAAGAAAGTTACTTCCATCCATGTTGTATTCTGAAGTCATCTCTGTGGTGGAAGGAGCATATTTAGAACTACTATCTTGAAATGGAACCGTATCGTCTACAGGCTCATGCCAAAAACAATCAGCAAGCTGTTGTAGTTCTCTGTCATCTAGCTTCCTCTTTGTGAATATATATATATATATACATATTTTTAAGCACACAAACAACAAAAACAGACTGGGGTGCATTTATCCCCAATGAGAGTTCGAGAGGGACATATATGCCCCATGTTGAAATTTATGGCAAAAAAGAGAATAAAAATATATTAGCAACACCATAATAGTAATTCACACTTTAAGCCACCAATTTACAGTTAAAAAAAGCATAAAAAAACAATAAACAGATTCATAGGTGTAGGTTGGGACACATTTGCTTTACCACTGGATGTAGACTGAATCAGAGAGCATGGTGAAATTGGCAGGAGACCTTCAAAGTCCAATACTTGAGTGGGACACAGACTCAAGTATTGACTCAAGTACATTTGTAATAGATGCACTTTCCTCTTGAATATTTTGATTTTGCTATGGGACATGCATAACCCATTAAACGTGAAAGCGTTAAATGCAGGAATTCTATTTTAACCCTTTAGCAGTCCAACAATACTTTTCTAATATTTTTAAGGATAAATATGAATTATATGTATCCAAAGTCAAAGAGTCCACATGTAAAATAGCAAGGAAATATTTTGGAACTATCATCAAAAAAGAACCTCTTACTTTGAAAAGATGCTATTATAGTATTCTTGAGAATTTTGATGTTTTGGGGTCAAATACTTTGATGATTAAAGTATTAATTTTTAACCCTCTGTCTGGTTAGGCAATATATATATGTGTTATGGCCAAAGCCCGAAATGGTTGGCCAAATCGCGAAACAGCCAATATCGCCTCACAATGACTGGCCAATGTCCGATCTTTTCTTGATTTCAGGGTTTGGCCAGCCAGTTTGCAAAATGGCATGGGGCAATTGGCAAGTCAGAAGAAAAAGGTCGTAAACAAATTTTGGGTGTTTGTATACCGTAATGCTAATCATAATCACATTATAGCTGCCACGGAGGAGATTTCTGACGAATCCCTTAGGCGCCTAGGATTGTCCTTCGGAGCAAAGGCCAAGGAGGTACGGTGGCCCTAGGTGGGCTGTAGTCTGAAGGGAGAAGTTTTAGTGAGTAAGGATCTCACAGTACTAGAATCCTTCTGGTCTCTTATGAAAATTTCCTTTCCCTTGGAGAAAACAAATGAGCAAACAAAAAAGATAATCACATTATCTACTGAATTAGTTTAGTACAGAAAATTATCAGTATCATCACTTGTTACAAGATGAACTTTTATGACATTTTGAATTGCATAGCAGTTTGTTATTTTTGCATCTGCAGCGATTTGTTTAGCACTTGGTAGTGCAACTGCATCGAGTGTAGCCTTGGCCGCCGGTCAGCGATTGTGAAGAGGCAACGGTTCGTAATGATTTTCCTCTGTGCCCACGGATGCAAATGCAAGTAGTTTCTCTTGCAAAATGGAAAACTCATTTCTGGAGTACAGTTGTTTGAGAACACCATGTTCTGTTCCTAGTTTGTAGAAAGCGCCCTTCGTCTGCTTCATTACTTATTCCACAAATTGCGTGCACAACCTTTCCGTAGGATCCACAAGAATGGGCTGAACTACACTCTTGTTGACATACTACACAGAATTTGTTTGCATTTTTATTGTCAGACAACTGATCTGGACTTTCCGATGTTTCCGTCGCCACTGCAGCTGGTTCGTTTACGGAGAAAGTCTGATCACAAGATTCTTTGTTTGCTTTTATATCAAGAAAATTTTCAAATCTTTTATATTTAAATGACTCTTTTTTTGTTTTAGAATCAAAAGTTTTAAATGATTGAAGTAAAATTGGATTTATGGACGGTTGAACAGTACTTTGGCACTGAGCACTACTAATGGCACCAAAGCAACTTCTAATGGCACTGAGTACAGCCATTAGAAGTTTGAGTTAGGAGAAATTATTCGAAAAATTGTAGTTGCTGTGCTTGGAAAGTATGTACAAATTCTTGAAACTGAGTTTGATCCATAGTATAAAAAAAATAAACGAATATTGAAAGGTCTTATCTATGTGGGGAAAGCACACTAACCAACTATTTTATCGAAACTATTCAGTTGGCGGGCCCGTAAAGAATAATGCGTTGCCAGATTCGTAATTCGATACATGGATGCCAGATGCACTGAAAATATAACACACTGTCCTTGCTACCATGTGCATGCCATCATCACACCGGAATCAACAGCTGCACCCCCTACCGAACAGTCTTGCTTCAGGATATCGAACATTGGCCACGGAGTTACGGGCATTTCGGGAAGTGGCTGGCCAAAGTCACATATACGCTATTCACTTCCAGTACATCGGATATTGGCCACATGCCCTGGCCAATGTGCGAAATGGCCAGCCAATTCGGGAACTGGCCGAACTTCGGGCTTTGGCTATAACATATATATGGTCTAGAATTATTTTTTATGACATCTTTAAGAAAGTATATATATGTGCATCTTGAAATATGTCCATAAAATGAAGTCAGTATATTAAAAGTACGTAAATCCAGGTGTAAAGTACCATGGGTGTTTTGGCATTAAAATCAAGAAAATTACCTTTTTTTGATGCAGTTTTGTGAAATTTAGGCTTTCCTAGAGAGACTCTGTCGGTAGGTAACCCTAATATTTATATATGTGATATAGTTACCTAATTTATGGGAAAGGTATATGTAATCTATCGTGAAAAAATTAGGTTTTTTGTAAATATCTCTATGTGCAGCAAGTATCATAAACTATCCATAACCTTAAAAGTTTTTTTTTTTTGTTTTGTAGATACCTGTTTGTCAACTGTGCCACTTTTTATGCATACGCTGTGTGATTACTTTTAATTTTGTAATGAAACATCACTTCTTTTTTTTTTCATTTATGTATTTTGAAATTCTTTTGGGAAGATTTATGTTTTGTATCTGGCATTGATAAATTATAAAAAACTTCCGCAACCATCTGCAGAGTGTATGTTTCTCCATTAGTAAATTGTTTTTCCAAATGCATTGAAAAATAAAATACATTCCTGTTTAAGAAAATAGACTGAGTTTTGCATAAGTAATATGAATTGATGTTGACATAGAAGTATTTGTGGCATAACTTTATGGAGGGAGCAGTCTCCCCTGAATGGTACATTTTTAGGGGTGGCATTTTTTTGCATGAAACACTATTTAGTTATGACTATGAGTTAGACAGATGAATCATCATGCAGGGTGAAGAATAATTAGATTGTAAAGTTTCATATGGAATTATGTTGAGGAAAAGAGTTTTTACTTTAGATGAAGTATTCAATGAAATCACCATGCAGTTTCACAGCTGCACACTTTTGTTACACCTTTTTTTTTACTTCTTCGAAACATTTGAATGCAAATTTAAAATATCAATGAAATTATGATCGTTGTGACACTGATAAGGAAGAATTCCTCAATAAAGAAGTTTTTCAAAGTTTTGTTTCGACTATTGTTATTGAAAACAAAATAATAACACGGAATGGCATTTCTTTTGAATATTTTTCAGTTTGTTCTAAAGTATAATCTCCAGAACACAACTCTGATAATACCAGTGCGAACTTTCCGCTCAATAGCTATAATTGTTTCTAGTTGTAAGAAGCGTTTTCTAAAAGAAAATCATTTAAGAAATACTTCAGAACTACAAGCGTATATTTTGTATTTAAAAAACTTCTCTCTACATAGCAGCAGTAACAATAAAATAGATCTCTATAATGTCACTGATAGTTTTGAAAAAAAAAAAAAAAAAAAAAAAAAAGGTAATACTATAATTTTTAAATGTTAGAATTAACCCCCCCAGAAGTTAACATAGATTATTTCCCTACATGACATTTTTTATAGTTATCTAGAATATCTAGAGGGGTGGCAAATTCAGGGACTGCTCTGAGTGGCAAAAGTTCTACTGACTGTAGAATTTATATTATATGTAGTAATGAAATTAAAATTTTAGATGAGCTTTGCATTTTTAGATTCTAGGCTTAAAAATCTGAAGTTCTGTATGTTTTTTATACATGAGTGGTAATTGGCCACACACTAGTTTAGGAGTAGTTTTTCTCTTAAAAATGACCATAGGTGTTTACTTACTGTATCTGCCATGCATGTTAATACTACTGTAAACCTGGTCTTTTCACGGCCTGGCTTAGACAATTTTTATGCCTTTTGTTTCCATAGTTTTGCTGTTTATCGAGTTGGAGTTCATCAGTGTTTCAACCATATTTTCTGTGGAAAGTTGTATTTTTGCCTCATACCAATAGCAAACTTGTGAAAATTCATGACTTTTTAATCAAGATCTTGTGCTAATTTCTGTGCAATTTTTGTTTTTTGTAATACTACCAGATATTTTTTTTCCTTTGTGAAACAATTGCACTAACCTATGACTGCATTAAATTCGTTACCTTCTTCTGGATTAGCCCATGCCCACTTCAGTGCATAAGCTCTAATCATGTTTATTTCAGTCAAAAGTTGTTAATCCGGACTCGTCGGGACTTCGGCGATTCCGGATTATAGATCATCAGTTTAAATCTGGTAAGATGGCATGCAGAAATTATAAAATTAAAAATATGAAACCGTAATTTATGAAATGAATTATAAGCCAAATAAAATAAAAACATCTGCCCTGAAGATAAGGATAATGCTGACAGATGAACTTCAAATTCATTGCTCGCCGCAGTGTCCCCCCTACCTTGCCGCAGAGCAGCGGGAAATTGATAAACAGATTTCGGAATGGTTAGATAAACAAAGGATATGCCTTTATCCATTTTTTGCAGCAATTCCACTTTTTGTTTAATGGACTTCGAAACATACTTTCGCTCTGTAGATCCTTTACATATTAGTCAATATATATCAGAAGTTCTATTTGACGTAATCGAAAGTTCAAGCTTACTTTTATAAAGTTGCTCTAACAGTCTGCAAAAAATAATAAGCCGGATCCAATTTGAAGATTAAGGAACAACGCAATCTGCAGCATTAACTGAATTAGGTAATTTTAGCCTAGCTTATACCGTCCGTTATACATTAAACGCGCATTCGTAAACTTATTTTGCGCATGCGCACTCGCATATTCGCAGCCATAAAGGTCTCACGTCAACGCGATGCATGCGCAGAAAGTTTGTAGCTTTGAGGTCCGGATTATGGGTTTCTGAATTAACGACTTTTGACTGTATAACAACAAACCAATTCTGCCTCTGTTCTTGTACCCATTCTGCAATGTTATTTTCTAAATGTGGTCAGTAAGCTACTCCTTTCCTCAGAAAACATTTTATTTCATTGGCAGTTTTTTAATAGTGTCTTCATTCTTTATCCAATCTCTTACTTTCATCTCTGTTATATCAAAAGCCCTTACTGCAGCACAGTTGTTCGATTCTTTAGCCTGTTTTATGACTTTTTAACTTCTTAATATATCTTTCTTTTCATTGATTCCATGATTAAGACTATACCAATTTTGTACTGATTACACTTGTAGTACAAATTAATTGAACACAAGATGCAACCTACAATGAAACCAGTTAGAGGTACATGTGAGCTCATGATCTGGCACGTTTCTATAGGCAGTGCTGCCAGATACAAGAAAATAAAAAAATTTTCTAGATTGTAATCGCGGATTGAAGCTAAATATATATAGGCAGCTGGTAGTTTGGGGAGTTGTCTTAACGGACAGATATATCTTAAAGCTATAAAACTTTGAAGAAAATTTATACGTGATCTCATCTGAAGGATTGTCTTATTTGTGGAAATATATGGTATTAAAGAAATCAAAATTAAGATAGAATTTTGTTTGTTTACATTATATTCATCAGTTATGCAGTGGGCATTTAAGTTAGCTCATTAAATAATATAAAGCACATTAGGGCTATCTGTGTAAAGGGAGGAATGCCTTCATGGAGAAATTTCTGAGGGAAAATTGGCTTGTAATTAAAATTATGCATAGGAATATATATATTATATGCAAGATAAAAAATATGTAAATTAGCATTATAATTTAATTTAGTAATTAATAGTCTCTTAATTCCTCATTTTAATTTGGTTATTTCCTCTTTATTCTAAAAAAAAAAATTCTGGACTGCTTCATTTCTAGATAAACCTATGTCGTATAGCCTGCGTAATGTTGATGACATAGCTAATTGAAAACTTGAACTCAAAATTTTGAAAACTGAAGCCTTACTAAACTAAAACCGTATAATAACATTGGTCTAAAAAGTGGTATGGCTTCCATTGCTTTATTTTATATCTTCTTTTTTAAGAGATTAAAAAAGTGTGCGTAATGTAATTTATCTATAAAATGTATTACAGTACTTGCTATGTGTAATGTATTACATTTATAGATACCTATAGAATTTACACCAATGAACTAGTATATTGGGTATAGAACAACTTAAGTGTTTTTACTGCCGGCTCGCCCGGAACTTTTATGCGAATCTTGTTAATATCAACCACCGAGTTATAAGGATTTACGATTACGTCTTTTATGACCCAAATAATAGTAAACGGCCTATGGCCATAGTTAATACCTATATTATATAACTTATTTAATCTAACATGTACCTCTAAATAGTACGTTATAGATTTAAGGTTTAATTATTACTAGTGCACCAAGAAACTCGCACTACTTTGCCTATTATTTATACAAATGTTTTTTCTGCATCAGGCTATAGCGAGCTCATTCCTCTTTTCACGGCCTTCCCAGATAGCACTTCAGGTCTATTGAAATTTGACGCACACTTCCCAGATAGCACTTAGTCGTTTTAGAAATTTATCTTTTAATTTATCTTTTATCTTATTTCTATTCTTATAATTTAAAAAATTTTTAAAAACATGATTTAATTATATATATATAAATTCTAAATATATACTAGTTACTCATGACAGTATTCGGAATAACATATCTGTTTTACAAGGGGTAGGGTCCTTGACCCAGGAACCCTGGTGCTACACCGTTTCCCCCAGTGCGTCTAATTTATCTGTTGTTCAGTCCCAGTTCCTTAATGGGTCTATGTAGTTTTGTGGTTTCTCATGCATAATTTGAATACAAGGTAGTTTCCTTTAGAAAGTTCTGCATAATGTGTGGATCATAAGACAAATATTCCACCTAATTACTTTGTCATAAAAAGCAACCTAACTTACCTTAACTTACCTATGCACAAAAACAAAGAAAACGTTTAAAAAGGAAAAATTAATATTTCATTTTATAGAAAATTCATGTTCAGAGTAGTAATAACTTTCCTGATTGTGCCATGTCTAGATTAATCTATGTTACAAAGCTTGTATAACTCTGATGATGTAGTTAATTACGAACTTAAACGTTTCTAACCTAAACAAAAACCTTTCTCTTAACAGACTGCCATACTGGATAAATGTGTACTTTAGCTTCTCTCTATATGCTGCTTGAATACAATTTCACTGTGCTCTCTTCCTATTGCAACAGTATCAAGAATGTAAATCTTCTGGAAATAGGTGCGGTTAGAGTGCCAAGTGAAATGTGGCCACAAATGTCAATTTAAATAAAAATGGAATTACTTCGCCTCGACTGTCAAGTTTCCTAATCATTATCCGTTTGACTGCTAAGCAATTTTTGCAAGAACGCATGAAAACTGCGATGCATATTTTGACTTTATGTTGTCAAATAAAATACTCTCATTTAGACAAATATCAATCAATTTTAATAATTCTTTTCGTATTATAAAGCAACAAAGACACGCTGAAACTCGCAGCGCCAAGACAAATGAACGCAGCGCTTTTGCGTCGCATAGCAGTCAAACAGTTAAGAATTTAATATTCTATGCAATCAGAATTCTTTCTCTTAAGTATGCTGTTTACATGCTTTACTATTATTACATGCTTTATTAGTATTTTATACATTTCTACATTTCACTGTTTCTACAAATTTGTTTTCATCACATATATATGTACACAATGGAATATCTTGGTATATGTAAGAAAGATAAAAAATATGTAAATAGAAATTATAATTTAAATGAGCAATATTCCCTTTATGCTTAATTTTAATTTGGGTACTTCCCCTCTCTATTGTAAAAATCGTAATACAGTACAAAGTCCGAGATCCGGATGTCCAATATCTGGAATGATCTAAAATCCAGACCTCAAAGCAGCCACCAACTTCTTTGGCATTCCTTTCACAAACTTTGCATTTGAAACCATCACTCTGTTTGTTTTGTTTCGCAGGATGAATTTACTTCTAAAAGTAATACCAGATCAATTGCATTTCAGCTAAAGCAAATGTGATTTACTAAAGCCTTTAATGTTAACTTTAAAATAACAGCTTCAAATGACTACAGAAAGAGAAAACTTCTGACTCCTAAATCTTTCGGGTCAAAAGTACATTCGTGTCTCAAATATTTTCCTCTTTTCTCGAAAACTTAGAATAACATTCTTATGCACATTTGCATTGAATACAACCCAGCCTCTTTGCAGTGTTATTTACTCCTTCAAGCATTCCATCCCACCCCCCGATATTGTTCCCCTTATTGCCTGTCATTTCAGTATACTATTGTTCAAAAGCCTGCAAAAGATCTTCAAATGAAGGATTTCAAAAAATAAGAGTATCACACGTTTCCAGGGTTTGTTTTATAACGAAAAGAGTGTGTGTTACATATTGCAAATGTACCTAAAAATTAAGAAATGCAATTTGAAATTACGGTTGCATGTTATATGCCAGAATATATGGTAATTGAAGTTATTTGAAATAATTGTTAGTTTGAACATTTAATAGTTGTTGGTATGTGTGAATTCCAAAGTGTAACCAACAGAAATTTCCTGCAGATACCAATCTTTAGTTTCAGATAAAAAATAAATTTAAACTTTTTTCTTGTGCATTATTATAGCTTACGTTATGTTTTGATAAATATTTAGTAAGCTAGATTTTAAATTTAGTTTAAAATATTTTTTATTTTGAGGATGGTAAATTTTTCATTTTACATAAAAAAAAAAAAAAAAAAAAAAAAAAAAAAAAAAAAAAACTGGGCTGTCAGCTATTTTTAGACCGGGCATTTGGTCAAAGTGGAATTTCAGGTTGAGACCACTGGCCTGCATTATCAAAAAATGATCTTTCAGGGAAATATTTGTATTTGAAGATATGTTGTAGTATTTAAAAAATTCTAGTAACAATTTGTTGATAGAATCATAATTTGAATTTTTTTATTTAACACATTTTTTTTTATTGATGTAGCATTGAGACCAGGCATCGAAAGCAGATATCTAGTTTAATTTTAGTAATTTTATTATTGACAAATTATATAGCTAACATAGCTCCCTCCTAGTCTAATGTAATCATTTGAAGATATGTTTTCTTTAATGAATATTGTGTTATATTTGCCCAAATTTTAAAATGAAACTTCATGTTTTTAAACTTTTTTTGTGAAATGTGAGCAAGAGCCACTCACAAAGCATTTTTTATTGTATGAATGTAAGATTAAATAGTTACATAAACTAATAAGAACATAGTAAGAATATTATAAAACCGAAACAAAATTTCTAGAAATTTTGAAAAGGATATACGAATTATCTCTTTTTAAATGGGCTCCAGTAGCATTGTGAAAGGAGATTTTTTTTTTGGACATAAAGTTGAATTTCTATTGCACTTTTTGGATGAAGATGAAAAACCACTTAGCTTTCTTTCCCAACACAAATGTAATTTCAGCACTGTAACAGAGCCTGCTTAAAATTAAAAATGCTTAAATTAATTCTTTTTGTTATTCCCTTTTCCAGATTCGTTATTCAGTTCTTGTGAGTCAGTTTGTTGAAAAATTAAATTCGGTTTTGCCTTATTAAAAACGTGTTTAGATTTGACATACTGATTTTAAATTTTATTTCAAAGAACCTGTATTATTTTATAAAATTTTGAAGTAATTTCTAAGTATCAGCATCTGTTCTTTTATGTTACATACTTAATGTTTGATAATAGAAATTTGTAAAATAAATTTAATAGTAAAGTTACAAGGAGATAACCAAGATATCTTTATTGCCAAAAAATATGCTACTGTGATTTGCATTATAGCAGATATTCTTTGTAGCAAGACCGAGCCATAGATTCGGAATAGCTTTTTGAAGTAGTCAGAAGAAAACAAATCTTTCTTGTTTAAATGCAGTTGTTGGATTTGGCCTCGGATTTTTAACTTACTTACTGAAGATTATAGTTTTCTAAAGTTAAACTCTGAATTTAATAATTTTTTGCTGGATTTTTTGTTATTTAAAAGCTATTAAAGCAGTTTTCCTAAAATAATAATAAGAAGAAGAACTAGGTTTTAGTCTTCTAATGTTAAATGAATGTTTATATGTAAGTTGCTGGAAACATTGAAATTTTGTATATGAAACTTCTGCAGAAGGAATATTTGGAAAGTAGTCATGTAGAAATGCAATAAGTTAATGCTTAATTTTGAAATACAAGGAACTAGTAAATATGAATATTTTCAACATTTGTGTAGCTTTTATTAGAATCGCTTCTCCTTCTCAATCCACATTTTACAGGCAAGTTCATTGGATTCAGAAAAAAAGACGTTTTTTGAATGTGATCATTATGGTTGATAATGTTACCGCTGATCAAAACATCATGGCTGTGTGGTAGACATTAAAAGAGAACAATCATGCAACTTGTCTTCACATACAAGACTCGCTAAATTTTGAATCACAACCGTTGGAAATATTCTTCATGAGAAACTTGATGTCAAGGCACTTTGAAATCGCTGGTTTCCACATGACATAATAATCCAAAAAAAATAACCTTGAACAGACTGGCGCAGAAAAATGTAACAAAGATTTGATGAAGAATGTTTAGAAACGATTCCTATCGCCATAACCAGAGGTGAATCTAGGTCCTGTCGCCAAAACTCAGAAGTCAGATTAGCAATATGCCGCATGAGTTTTTTTCTGGTGAAAATCCTCCAGCCAAGGTCAAAATAGATGAAGTGTTGGGGAAAAAAAAAAAAAAAGTGCTCTTTCGTCTGTGTTAGATGTTGTATTGAAACTGTGACACTATAACATGATTGCTGAACAGTATGTAATAAAAAAATTATCTCCTCTGTGTGTGTGTATGGGGTGGATAAGAACTAGATAAGCAAAAATTGGTCGCAAGAAATCTTATTGCATCGCAACAGTATAACAGCTCACTTCACTAGAAAGACCAATCTGAAAGAGATTCACGGGTTTAAGGTTTTTAAGCCATTCTCCTTACGATGTTATGGCCCACCAGCGGCCAAGCGGTGAAGTCGCTGAACACTGGTAGTTCGGTCCGAAGTTCGAAGGTTTTCCCCATGTGTAACGTGTATACGAGCCAGTTTCCCTTAGAAAGTCCTCCACGAAGGCATCCCTCCCCTTAGGCAAATAGCCCTTGTGTGCTTTGCTATAATTAAATACACCATACACCTTATGATGTTATGATTTAATTGTACGTGACTATTTTCCAAAGCTAAAGGAAGATATTTGGGACAAAAATCTGACTTACCTGCAAGTATTATGTTAATGTGTATGGCTGGATAATATTCCAAAAGAAGAATGGTGAACCGTTTTTTAGTTAGTGATTTAAAATAGTGAGAAGGTGTATTTGGCGTAAGGGAAAGCATTTTGAAAGAATGCAATAGGTCTTACTTTGATATTTAGTTATTGCAAAACCGGAAACTTTTAGAGTGATCTTCGGATGTATACTGTAAAGTTCTGATTATCCGACATAACGATGGTCGAATTATAAGAATTCAGTTATAAAGTATAAAATCATGAACTTTTCAAGAAGTATTCCTAGAAGTTCTAGGTCGCGAAATCAGTTTTCCACCTGAATTTTGCGCGTTTTTCCTACATAAAATTACTTTGCTTCAAATATTAATTTTTAGTATGGATGAGGTTTTCATGATATGTCGGAAGATAAGATGTAATTAATTAAGTCATAAGATGTAGAGAGTCGATATTACATCATTATAGTATTTTATACCATCCCATATTGCATCGTTAAACTGTTGGTATAGCTTCGCCTTCGCAATGTGTTAACCTCTAAAGGTATTTTGACAATTGCTAATTTGTTGTTTAAAGGTTCCATGTAAGTAAACCCAGTTCCGGCAATTACGGACGATTACAGTCGCATCTAATGATTGGTTTCAGGACAGTTTCTTTGGCATGACCTAGAGGTAAATAAACGACCCTTTTGTTCAAGCTTATTGCTGCATTTTTGGATATCTTTGTTTTTAGTTAACGAAGTCCGTTTGGTGAGTATTTAAAATCCGGCAAGGATTTTACTTTTCCATTTCTTTATTTATCATTATTAATTTTTTTATATCTTTAGGCGTTTTTGGACTCAAGGCTACTGAAACCAAATTATTGATTCACTTGATGCGTATTTTTTTAATCTTATCTTTTTCAATTTAAATATCCATTGCTGTCGAATTAATGAAATCGTTAAAAATCGATAACTGAGTTTTTAGTCTGTACTAGATTAGTCTGGTTCTGGGTTATTCATGCTTATAAATATGAAAGCTAAAAACAAAATTTATATATAAAAAAAAAAAAAAACTTTCAAGACAGCTCCTTGCATGTTCCACTGCTGTAAATGTTAAGCCGCAAACCAGAAAGTGGTTTTGTAAGTGCATTGATTGTAACATTCTCTTCTTTATCCATTTGCACTTCAGTCTTCACCTCAAGCATTTTGGTACTGGATAGTGCTATGTTTCATTGGCAAAACCATTTAGAGTTACCGGGGATGTTTCAGTTAGTCATGGATTAGTGTTTTAAGTCTTTTTTTCATTCTGAGGTTTAGCAAGGTTATGTGTAGATGAATGTTCTTTAAGTATCACAGGTCGAAAATCGATCGCAAACGAAATAGCCCAGGATCCCTCTTTTAACACTTACATTGGTTGCCTGAGCCTCAAGGTTGAACTGATACTTCCAACTGCAATTTTAAGGGAGAGCACCCGAGGTGGATAAAAAATATGCAGTGCCCTCGCCGGGACTCGAACCCTGGACCTCTTGAATACGCTTCAAGTATGCTTCCAATTCGGTTCAAAGAGAATATAAGCGATTTTGAAAAATTTATGGAAAATTATGTCCAGGGTTCGCAACATCTCCGGGCGTCAGAGGTCCTTTCAAGACTGCAAACTTTTATCAGCTGAGCAATCTGGTTTGAAACCAACTTGCATTCTTTCTGTCTGTTTTAAAATAACTTACCAAGGTGAATAATAAATATGTTTAGAAACAGTAAACACTTGTGGATAATTAAGATTTTAGGTCAATTTATTAATTTTTAAGATTGAGATTTCTTTCAGAGGGAAATCTAATTGATTCTGGGCTATTTCGTTTGCAATCGATTTTGGCAACTTTTAAGATAATATCTTGTAATCTGCAATACCATAAAGCTAAGCAGTTTTTGTTGTGCACTCAGCGAAAGCTGACACTGGGAAAATAAAAATGCATTTCGGTTGGCTTCTCCGTTCTACGCCGCGCACGTGCATGCCAACTGGAGGAGGATCGCTTTCATCTTTCGTGTTGTTTATGAAGATATAAAAAAGTAATTATTTTGTTTCTTTATATAAGGCAAGGAATAAAATGCTAGGTTCAGAATTTTGTGAATCGAAATTTTAAAATCGTGTTTCGTTCATAACATATTTTATTCTTTTTAAAAATACCATATTTATGTCATTCCTGAAGTCCGCCTTGTTTTCAAGCAAGTAAAATTTGTGAGAATCACATCTATTATTTGTTATTTGCTAAAAATCTTGGCTTTGAGAAATACGTATCAGATTTTAAGAAAAGTGTAACTGAATAGCATAGGCAGATAGTTGACTTTTTTTAACCAGAAGTCTGTAATGTCTTCGTCTACACAACTTGTATGGTATTTTTTCTAGAGCATAAGATAATTTGTTTTTGTTATTGATTACAATATATTAGTCTCAGAGCTGGGTCTTTTTATGTATTGTGATGCCTCGACTTATGCGAATTTGAAGTTATGCAGTTCCTTAGTTTCCTTATTCTATTTACGCGAGCTTTTGAAATTTTCATTAATTCAGAAAATGCTGATAAGGATATCATTGCTGTGCGTACATATTAGAACTAGATATAAAGAAATAAATTTCATTAAAGCATAATTTATGCTACGTGTTCTAATGCGTTTATGTACCCAGTGCAGGCATTCTTTTATTCTTTGCTGCAGAAAAAGCGAAGAACGCAGTCTGATATTCTTTATTTCTCTTTCCCCTACTCGCTTTCTGATTAGATTCGTCAGAGGAGTTTGTTAAATTTTATGAATCCATCGGAATCGAAATAACTCCATTTTATGTATTTTAATATTATTTTTAATTAATATAAATGAAAACTGTTTTCTTTCATACATACTTTGAGTATTTTTCAGCTATTTAATTAAAATAGGACCAAAGGCAAAGTTTTTTTTTCTTCTGTTCCAACTATCGCCTAACTTCGGGATACGTGTATAATATTGGCAAGATTTCCAATATTATGCAGTATGTTTATGTAAAAAAAATTATTACTTCTTGCGGCTAGCCTAGATTTTGAAAAATATTCCGGATGTTGTTTTTTGTTTTTTTTTCAGTGTTTCGGGATGCGCCCATTAATAGCGCGCTATATATCGTAACGATATTTGATTCCAATTTACGTTCGAGCAAAAGCATTTCTTGATCCATTAACAGCGTGATATATGTCGAAACATGCCAATCCATTAACAGCATGATATACGTACACTGGTTATCATAAATTAAGGAATCACAAAAATCACGATTACTGAAAAAGTTACTTGCAGATATTTATGAAACTTACCCACAATATACAACACATAGTAAGGTATCAAATAACATAAAAAGAAATTACCAGACAATTATGGTAGTATAGAAATTAGCACTTGTATAAAATGAACAAATCGAAGATGTCAGTTTGCTATAGTAAAAGTACCTTCAATATGGAATATGATCGACTCTAGAAGCAATGCAGCACATTCAGCGATGTGTGATGCTTTCAATTATGCGGTCTGTCAGTTCCATTGGAAGCGAGAGCCATCATTCTTGCAAAGCAGTTGCAAGGGTCAAAGGGGGCGGATTGAGAGCAGCTAGACGTCTCCCTAAAGCATCCCAAACGTGCTCGATAGGATTCAAGTCCGGGGATCGAGCTGGCTAAACACAGACACTACCTTTTCCGTATGCCTCTCTTTCACGGATGTTTGACGGATGATAACGGGTTCGAGGTTCTCTCCATATCAAATAACGCCTATTATCGCTTTCTAGACTAAACCTGGACTCATCCGTAAAGAGAATAGCCCTCCATTGCTCAGGCGTCCAGTGGACATGTTGTTGTGCCCACTGCAAACGGTCCCTGCTATGGCGTGACTTGAGCGACACGCAAATGGTTGTTCGTCTCGCATACAGACCACCTTTGTGAAGCCTTCTACGCATAGTTGACGCTGACACCAACCTCCCGGTGGCTGCAAGCAAGGGAGGATCAAAGAAGAGTCGGAGTAGTGGTTCTATTCCTGAGTGCACATAATGTCAAATATCGGTCATCGGCGCTCGTCGTAGCAGTTGGCCGTCCTTGGCTGAACCACCTAGGTGCCGAACCTGTGATTTGACATTGCCTCCAAAGTCTATGAACCGCAAAAGGACTCACATTTAGCCATCTGGTCATTCTGTTTGACTTTGTCCTGCCTCTAGTCTCCCAATGGCTCTCTATCGTAGTTCTGCAGGCAAATGATGCCTGGAGGTCACTGTTACGAATTGGCTACCTCAGATTTCTGATGTCACTATCACAGTGAAATATGTGGGCTTGCTCTCAAACATGGACTTTTATGCTCCTCGCAGATGACGTATTCCGAGTGCAGCGCCACTAATTTTCATATTGTAGTTTTACTCAGCTTGGCAACATATTCAAATTTTATACGGTTTGGCTTATTTTTGAGGGAGTTATTGCTATTTTTTTGATTTTTCCTTAATTTATGATAACCAGTGTATATCGAAACATGTCAATCCATTAACAGCATGATATATATCGAAACATTATCGATCCGTTATCGGCTTTTCGTGTACAAGAATATATCAATCCATTAAAAACCTGTTATAATATTGAAACATCTCCATTCTTAAAGGTTAACAGCGTGGTGTGTATCGTATGTGATTTCTATCTACGTTAGAAAAGAAGCTTCTCTCGATTCTTTGCAGATGAAAAACATTCTGAATCCTTTCATTGGCAGTTATAGTTTTCACTTGATCATAAAAGAAGAAATCGATTACGATAATTCCTTAATTTTGTTAGAAGTCGAGGAATTCATGCATATGTCCCAGTGTATTGTCCTGAAAAATGAATGTTAATAATTTTTTTAGAATCTTAATAAAGAATGCTGCAGTTCCATTTTTGTGAAAAGTGATGTTATGTAACTAGTTGTGCCATGTCCTCCGAGTTGGGGGGCAATAAAACTGAATTAAAAAATAATAAAATCTGGAAGTTTCTACTATTTCATAGCATACTATTAATCTTCATCGTATACAAAATATTATATACATATAGAGATAAATTTTTAATGACTAATTCGGAAAAGTAAAATCGTGTTACATCAGTTTTAATGGGATTTTTTCGTTATTTGTTTTTTAAGTTATAAAAAAATTTTCTAATGTTAACTGCAGAATGTGGTCAAGTGGCTTCACTAAATCAACCATCCTGTACGTTTTGCTTTTGTTCCTAGCCCCATTCGTATATATGCATGTGGTTACCGTTTCAGGTTACCTAATTTTAAATTCGCTGATGCTGTTACCTGACCTTGTCAAATGATAAAAATGGCTGATAAACGTAATATTTAAAGGCACTTAGCCATTCTGGTATTGTTCTCCGTGACGATTTCTATTTGAAAACATTTAAAAATTGCTCATTCTAGAAGCTAATCAAGTATGAGAAGGATGCTATTTTATTTCTTTTAAGGGAGAATTTGCTTACCTTCAAGTTTCGCTAATTCATACACTAATCGCGAGCACTCTTCCTTCATTCAATTGCTGAAGTAATTCGAAACGACCTATAAAGGATTTTATTGTATGTGTAATTATTTTAGCCGTCGTAAATTGCTTATGAAGATACGTGAGTGTTTTGGCAATTTATCACGAAAGTCGCTTTTGGTCTGTGTGAGATGCCAAACAATTTTAAAAAGTTTGTCTGTTTAATGCAGTTTGTTGATTTATGGAAAAATGTTTCGACTTCTTATTGTTTATTAAGCTCTATTTCATTCCACTACGAAGAGAAAGGAGAATTAAAGAAGTCTTTTTCCACCTCCGTCGACTCCACATATAAATGAATATTTTTTGTCCCCTGCAATCTAGAATATTATCTAATTTCTGAAAGAGGAAGAAAAGTGTATTTTCAGATGGAACTGCTGATGAAATGTATCAGAGTTTCAAACATTGGTGAGGTTCAAATATCAAGTAATAATAATAATAACTTGTACTCCGCCTCGTCCACTTAAGGACATTGTGGGGAGTGAGAAATTTTGATACCTCTTGCCGAAAACGTCGAAACAGCTACCGGCCGTACGCTAGTACCACGCGGCCTGTTAATGCTAAGGGCATGCCGGACGAGACACTTTTCCCTCTGTCTGGATGATTTGTTAACCTCACCATTGGGACCCACTGGTCCTTTATTAATACATAGTTACAATGCAAAGAAAAGAAAATATATACATATGTACATTAGAGTCTCCACTCTAATCAAACAGATGGATAGATGAACTTATTACATTCATAGTTGCCATATATAGATGTATAGATGATCTGTTACAATCAGAGTATGTTACAAATGAAAAGATGCCATATTAAAAATAAATTATTATTTTATCTTCATTGTCCAGAACGTACTTCATTATGAGTTTGATTCCTTTTGCACATAATGGATTATAGAATAACTCTTTCTTTGGAAGTCTTTCCGCAAATTCTGGGAGATGATCCTTCCTAATGTCCAAAAGTAGTGGGCATTGAAAGATGAGATGCCTTGCATCTGCTTGTTCTGCTTCTGTACCACAGCCACATCTGACATTCCTTCTTAAGAAACGTTTGAAGTAGAAAGGAAACTTTCCATTTTTGGTGATGGCTATTACCAGTAGGAAATCTGTCCTTAGTCCTTTAAGGAGACTTTTGGGTAATACTCGCATGTAAGCCGTCCTGTATCCGAATTGTCCTATCTCTCTTGCCAACTTTGGATTGCTTCTTTGAGAAGTTTATCTTTCGCCACCAGAATTGGAGTTGGTAACAGGCAGTCCACTTCTACCTTATTTGAAGCCTCCTTCGCTGCCTGGTCTGCGGCTTCATTTCCTTTTATGCCAATGTGACCACGAATCCAATTTAAGTTAACTGATCTGATGGTCATTTCTGTAGTTATTAACTCCTTTAGTGCTCGTATGAGGAGCGTCAGCTTTGTACTGTTGACAGCCTTGAGGACACTTTGGCTATCCGAGAAAGCCTTTTCTTGTGCTTAAGGAAATCATTGATCCATATAAATGCCGATCTGAGGTCTATTGCTTCTGCTTGAAAGACCGAAGAATTGTCTTTTAATCTGATCCTTTTAGTCTTTATCCTTCTTTTATTGTCAAACACTACAAATGCTGCACCAACACGATCCTGAGTCTTCGAGCCATCCGTGAAAATCTCCACACCAGAACCTTTTGGCGATTCTTTGTGCCATTCAATTTTCCCAGTCTCAGCTGGATGGCTTCGCTCTGAAACTTCATTTATATATCTGCTCCCGAGATAAGTCCATTGCCAGTGATTACATCCTCTTCAAAGTGAATAAGCCTGAATGCTTTTGCTTCTTGATCTGCCTTAAGGTGTCTAGTGGGAAAGCTCCTACCAGCACTTGGAGTGCTGTTGTTGGTGATGTACTAAACGCTTTTGTTATACTTAATAGTACAATCCTTTGAATTTGTAGCAGCTTTTTTGTAACTCTTACTGTCTTAGTGTGGTGCCACCAGATGGGGCAACCGTATAGGATTAGTCTGTCACTAGCCCTCGTGTACAGCTGTTTCATTATCTTGCCCTTCAGGTTCCATTTATGAACCAAAATATCAAGTAAAAATAAACACAACTTTGGGATAAAAAGTTGTCAAATACTTTGTTGTTAATAGCAGTAGAAAAAAGTTGTCAGTTGCAGTAGTCAGGCAAAAAGTCATCAAAGGCAGTAGGAAATAAAGTAAAAGATTGCAGTTAGATATCCTGTACGTACTGATAATATGACTTAACTCTTGAAAATGTTAATCTTCGAAAATCTACCTTACTGACATAGATTGGACAGCTCATTTGCTTTAAAGATGTGGCAAAACAGTAGGTGCATAAGCTAAAATAAAATGTGGGTAACAGTAAATATATATATATATATATATAATGTTGTATGATCTTAAATCCATTTAGTGCGAATACAAGTTATTATTACTTGCGCAATTGCTGCAAAGTTAGTTAATAATAATTTATTTCCTAAACAGTATTGATTAATTGATTATATGATCTCCTAAGTTTAATTAAAGTAGAATTATTTTAAAAGTGTGAATCCATACTGGTAAGTTATATTTTGAAAGATGTTTTGAAGTAATTTGAAAGCAAAATGTTAATAATGTTTTAACGGGGACTGGAGTTAAATCATCACGAAGAATAAAATTTCAATTGTAAAAGGAAAAATTAAAACATGTAATCATTGTCATTGATCGGAAATTAGTTGACTTTTCAAGGGGAACAAACCAACTCCCGTTCAATGAACAATAATTGATAAAAATACGTAAATACAAAAGTGTTTCGTCTTTACTCGAGTTATAAGTTAAAGCCAAACCGGCAATTCTAGTCAGGCCAAATATTTCCGCGAATAGAAGGAATTATGAACCAATGCTGATATTCAAAGAACTTATTCTTATGAAGCATTTTAGTCAATTCAATTTGGAGTAAAAATCAATTACTGTAGAGAAATCCTATTTAACTCGAGTAATCGTCCCCGACACTTTCATGTTTATGCATTTGAGTACTATATTATTTGTAGAAATTAAACATTGGAAATTGTCATTATGAAATCGAATTCAAAGTAAAGTTGAAATAAACATAGAAGATTATAAAAAAAGATAAATAATGCAAACTTTGTAAAAACAAATCAAAGACAATATAAAAATAATATAAAAAATAATATAGAAAATAATATAAATAAGATCATGAATACAGTGAATGTACATGAAGATATAAAGGCCAGAAAAGGTATTAAGTAACTTACATTCTTTCTAGTGGGGGAGTTGGCAAAGTGTTCTCTTCGTGTCTGACTCAGAAGTGTAGGGTGTCCGAAAATTCTTAGCGGCGGATGACTGTCAGTTGGAAGATTTGTATATAGTGTAATTACTCAATTGTATATATTGTAAAAAGCTAATTGTCTTCAGACATATACTGTTACTAAAAAAATGGGCCTATTTCATGCCTTTAGACTGTCTATTAGCTCTTGGACAGTGAAAATGCCTTTTTCCTTTCTTAAATTCTTAATCATTGCGACACGACAATTAGCCAGAAATTAATTAATTTCCATTCACTAGTATTTTCAAAAAAATCTTAACAGAGCGTCTCTCTCAGATAAGAACTCCACAAAATACATCCCTCAAGAATTCCAAGTCCCACCCACTACCATAAATTACTTCACCCAAGTCTTAGCGACTGATATCATTCAAAGCCCCTACTGCCGCTAAGAATTTTCGGACACCCTACACTTCTGAGTCAGACACGAAGAGAACACTTTGCCAACTCCCCCACTAGAAAGAATGTAAGTTACTTAATACCTTTTCTGGCCTTTATATCTTCATGTACATTCACTGTATTCATGATCTTATTTATATTATTTTCTATATTATTTTTTATATTATTTTTATATTGTCTTTGATTTGTTTTTACAAAGTTTGCATTATTTATCTTTTTTTATAATCTTCTATGTTTATTTCAACTTTGAATTCGATTTCATAATGACAATTTCCAATGTTTAATTTCTACAAATAATATAGTACTCAAATGCATAAACATGAAAGTGTCGGGGGACGATTACTCGAGTTAAATAGGATTTCTCTACAGTAATTGATTTTTACTCCAAATTGAATTGACTAAAATGCTTCATAAGAATAAGTTCTTTGAATATCAGCATTGGTTCATAATTCCTTCTATTCGCGGAAATATTTGGCCTGACTAGAATTGCCGGTTTGGCTTTAACTTATAACTCGAGTAAAGACGAAACACTTTCGTATTTACGTATTTTTATCAATTATTGTTCATTGAACGGGAGTTGGTTTGTTCCCCTTGAAAAGTCAACTAATTTCCGATCAATGACAATGATTACAAGTTTTAATTTTTCCTTTTACAATTGAAATTTTATTCTTCGTGATGATTTAACTCCAGTCCCCGTTAAAACATTATTAACATTTTGCTTTCAAATTACTTCAAAACATCTTTCAAAATATAATTTACCAGTATGGATTCACACTTTTAAAATAATTTTACTTTAATTAAACTTAGGAGATAATATAATCAATTAATCAATACTGTTTAGGAAATAAATTATTATATAATATATATTAATTATCAACATAAAAGTATTATCATATCTCTTTTGTAGCCCTGAAATTCACCAAATAAGAATCGTAGCTTGATGTCTGCATAAAATTAATCTATTTCATACGTTGAATTTCATGGTTGTATAATACGCTATTTTTTCGCCTTCTCGTTTTGTTGCAGACAAAAGGTTTTACTGATTCTAATATATTTTGCACCGTTGATTTCGATTATGAAGTCAGAGTTTCTTCGTTTGTCTTTATGTTTTTATACTGATACTATTCTTGTACTTTGGAGCTCAGTTTGTTGCTATTTTCATCTCCCAGATGCACTGTATCCTAAGAGTATGACTTAAATGATTTCATTCGCGATTTCAGTGTATCAGAAAGTCAGGCTGAGATGTTGGCTTAAAGATTATAAATTTGGAATCTCTTAGAAAAAGGCAAAAATGTAGTTTCTCTCAGAAGTGGCAACAGACAATTTTCCAGCAAAAACTCTTTAGTCTTTTGCAACAAGTTAGGTGGTTGCAATGGACTAAACCAGTTGGTAAAACCCACTAAATTGTTTGAAGGATTGGGGCACCAACACAATCCTGAAGCATGAAACGCCTTCCTATTTCCATGGTTCTTCTATATTCATAGTTCTTCCTTGGAAACACGTTTAAAAACAGTCCTTCCCCATAACGGAAATGACTGTTAGTTTATTTACATGTCGCAAACATGAAAGAATCGTATAAAACTGTAAAACGTTATCGTATAAAACTGTCAAACGTTTGCCCAGCAGTATAAAATCATAAGAAATATTCGTGCCATCGTTAACTACAATTTGAATACGCAGATCTGTTGCATTTTGTGTGAGTACGAGACCAAAAATAAAAGAAATATTATATTAAAAAATCGGCCTTCATAAGTTAAAAAAAACTGCGAATACCTTTCATCTGTGCGCTAATTACGAGTATATAGACTAATTTTTACGAGCCTGCTTGAGTTGTAAAACTTTTTTCTAATTACCTGTCTTCTCGAAAAATAACCCATATTACAATTATTAGGTAGACTGAAATTGATTATTATCTGCACATAAGATGTTGAATCGCTACTGTTATTAAGATTGCTTCTTTTTAATTTTGAATTCTAATTTCCTTCTCCCTTTTGATACTACTTCCTTTTTGCACTATTGGCCAGACTTAGAGGATACCTACAGAATGTTGATATCATTCCAGGTGTCATTTATTATAATTTCTATTGTTTCATGGTACAGTGCTCCTTCACCAGCGTTTTATAGTTGGCTGCTTGACACGTAGTTTGATTACCGAGATTGGGTTACGCCATTGAATGGTTTTTTGGTTAAAGGCGGAAGTCATTCTCTCATATTTTAAACTTGCAGTGTTTTTTATTGTTTAGTTTGTCATTCTGATGAATTTTTTCCCCTCTCTTCTTCCCCTCTTTCTTATTTAGAAGAAATGGTCTTGTTAAATTTGGCTAACCTAATAATTATTTAATCCCATTAAATCTCTCATTTTATTAGAAATTAGTGTAATTTTTTTTTTCATTATCTTTACTACTTTGTACAAAGGAAAAAGGAAGTATTGTAATCGCGAAAAATTTCGGCTATTATATTTCAGCAGAAATATCCATTTTTACCGTTCCTGAACCCATTCGGGCGAATTTTTTTGCGTGACGTACGAATAGAATAAAGGACTTTTTTTTTTTCCAAGCGGATTGTAAAATGAGTTCAGAAGGGATATTTTCGTGACGTCTGTACACATACATATGTATGTATTGTTGCGTTCTGTACGGGTTCGCAGATCTGGAGTGTTTAACGACACTTGCTGAAGAACGAAAACACAATTTATTAGCCAGTATTATTCAGGACAGTTCCAGAAACACGTTTACAGTCGTAGAAAGCTACAACAAGCACGCTGAAACAATCAGTGACATAGCCTTCAGGCTATAACGGTGGAGACAGCTTCACGGCAAAGCACCAGAGTGCAGCTCTCGACTCGGTTCAGTCGTTCTCGGAACTCTACTTACTCTCGAGACTCTCCGCTCTACAACTCGCGATGCACTCGACGATAAGCACTAGAGTGCAGCTCCTGTCTCGGTTCGGTCGTTCTCGGAGCTCAACGCACTCAAGATGAAACTCGACGAGGCACTAACTCGCCATCAACCTCGATAGACTAACGACCAACTCGCTAGACTACGTGACACTGACTGACTCACTGCAGCCAAGCAGGGTTTATATAGCTTTTGGGCTGCCTTGAAACATTCTGGTCTAAACCGGTAAGAATTCATTCCAGAAGGTTGTCCATCGGTCTTTGGCATATCGCAATTTTTGTCGCCAGTTATCATCAAATGGGCCATTTTTCGCCAAATATGGAAACCTTCCCTTGCCACTTTCTTGCAGTCCTAAATCCTTTTTGCGGGGAAGTTATCTTACCGCAGCTAGACATTTTGTAACAGTATCTCGGGTAACTCAAAAACGACTAGCCACAGAATGTTGAAATTTTGTGGATGGAACTGATATAACTTCTACATCTCGCTTTTTCATTGCAATCGGCAGTACCGAATATATGTAAGAAAAATAAAAAATATGAGAAAGATAAATTATAATTTAAATTAGCAACAGCTCTTTCATGCTTAATTTTAATTTGGTGTATTGCCTCTGTATTTTAAAAATAGTAACCTTTTTCTGCACTTCGTCATTTCGAAACTAAGCCATGTCGTATGACTCTTAATAACATTGATGATGTAAATAGAAATAAATTCAAACAACCAATAATAATTTAACAGCAGTATTTATTATCCAATCAAATGCATTGAAAAAGAAAACTAACTCATTCTGAATTAAGATTTCATCCTGAACAGCTTCTTGCTCTCTTCTGTTACTGCAAAGCTGTCAAAAATGTAAACGTTTAAATTAGCCACTATTTAGAGTACCAAGGTGTTTGTAGTAGTGGTGTTTACTGGATTAATGATTGATGTTTAATCTGCTTTGGCTGCTAGATTACTCTTCATTATGGATCTACAATCAACGTTTCTACGCCATCAATATTTCTACGTGTCTGTGGTATCATTTCTTCTATAGTATTAGTACTTCTAAGTTTGCTTTCATTACAGAGTGTCTGCTTCATTACACACGCACAAGCGCGCGCACATATATATATATATATATATAGGTTAATTAAGTTAGAATAATTTGAGGAATCGAATTTAAATGAAATGCAGCAAAAAATGCGTGTAATTTGATAGGTCGTACGAAGAAATCGTGGTGTCCACCTCAAATTTTTAATTTCGGAATCCTGAGCTGGATGTTTTCTTCATTGTTACCTTCAGCATTCTCTTATCTCCCTCTATTTTCTGTTAACGCCTGAAACAGCTGTTTCCTTTAGTGAACGTATTGTTTTTAACCCAAATGGGCTATTAGTCTTGAAACGGCATTTTGCGTCAAATCATGTTTAATCTCCGAATCACTTTTCAAATTATTGCCATCAAATATTATCGCCCTGTACTATATTTAAAGAAACTGACATGAATGTATGTATGTTTCTCGCATTTTGAAAAAACGACGGTACCTAGAGTCATCAAATTTTGAATAACATAGTTCTACACCCCAACATGGGCATCTGGAAGCCCGAATTTGTTCTATTTTCTGTTACACATTTTGTAAAACTTAAACTAATTTGTTATTAAAAATTTCAACAATTTGAAAGCAAGCAGTGTCGGCACTGTAAGGAATAAAACATTTTTGTCGCCAGCGCGCGAAACTGTCTATCAGAAATTCTAAAGATATGCCGTTTTAAAATATTTGTAGCCCATTGTGGCATTAGCCGAAATGCTCCTGAAACGTGCGTGTCAAAAACTTTTAGGCATAATATAACGTCTGAAAGATTTCAGCTTTTTTTATTACACCGATAAATAATAAAACGAGCCATTGAAAAAGAATTATACATAACGCTGCGTTGATATTTTTCAATAGTAATAAGTCTGTCAGTAGCATTGGTATAGTTTGCAAATAAAAATATGTGAACGAGTAAATATATAATAAATAAAAATTTAATACATAGCTGCCAACTCTGTCGGTTTTTCATTCTATCTCCCGGTAATTCACCAAATATCCTGTTTTTAATTTTTGACCTTTGATAAACAAAGTGTTTCCCAGCAAGAAATAAATTTATTGAATGAATAAAACTAAAATTAGGCAAATTGCATTCCTCCACCTCTGTTGATTATCAGAATAATTTTTCTTATTAAATTTTATTTCATCTTAATTTTCATTTCAGTTTATTATTTATCACTTTAAATTTCATTTTATCTGAGTTGTCTTAATCTACTGTAGACATTTTCAGATTTTTATATGAAGATTCAAGTAATCAATTAATACTTATGTTTAATTTTATTTTACTTCTTAATTTACTTAATTTTATTTTAATTCTTTTACGTTTACTATATACACTGTGCAAAAAAAGGGAGGGGGGGCAGTTCTGTATCTCTCGTTCTTCTGGGCCGATTGATGCAATTCAAACTGCGTTTTTCATGTCTGAAAGCGCGACTTAGGATATATATTAGATTTATAGGTATTCTGAGACAAAAATCGAACTTTTTCTGAAATGAAATGTCAATTTTTTTCAGGTTTTTATTTTACAACTCAAATTATACCTAAATATTAAAGTCTGTAAAATTTAATGCGAAATTTACAGAGAAATTCAAAAATTTACCTTGGTGCATTTTTTTTTCAGTTTGCGCCAAGAATAATTCACTTGGCGAAATTCTTTATTCCTAGCAACCTATTCTCCTTTCCTTTTTTTCATTGTACAGGAGCGGAGAAAAGGTCATTGTACATTACTTTGAAATAATTTTAACAAAGTGCGTAAACCACATTTGGCGTTATTATCGCTTATAACAAAATGCCAAATTTCAAAACTCACCAGTATATAAATTCACGTATATCTTAGGAAATTTTGAATAAAAAAAAAACTCTTAATTTTTTCCAGGTGTGCTTAGAAATACATCTACTTTAAGATGATGGTAAAAATTTTATAGGGTATAATTCAAAATTTTTTCCGAAAAATTTATAAAAAATATTTAAAAATATGCATTTTAAAAATAAATTATAAAAAATGGGTGAATTTTATCTAGAATGAATCTAAACTTTAAAAAGTGAAAGGAAGAATAAAAAAGTTTAATAAAAAATATATGTTAATAAATACACCAAATTATATTAACATGGAGGAGCTAAAATTTTGAGAGCTAATTTTTTAAAATCTACTCGTGCGATTTTTACAAAACTTGGCAGTCTGGCATAATTTGAGTTGTAGAATTGACATATGGGGGGGGGAAATGTTATTTCAGGAAAAGTCCGATTTTGTATCAGAATACCTATATTAGAACAGTGCTATCTATAAATCTAATACATATCCTAAGGCGCGCTTTCGAGACATAAAAAAGGTAAGTTGAATTTCGTCAATGGGCCCAGTAGAAGGAGAGATATAGAACTGTCTCGTTCCCCCTTCCCCGCAGTGTACATTATTTATTAATTTTATTTTTATCGTATTTAAAAATACATTGATAAATAAAGTTTCACTATTCGGGATTTCTCGGTTTAAAATTACAAGAAATTTTTTTTAATGGAATTAGCCAAGGAACATAAAATTTAGAATACCAAATTAAATACTAAAATATCTTGCCTCAGAATTACAATACAAGTAGTTCAGTAACCTGAATCGCGCATTAAAGTGAATTAAAATCAGTTTGGAGGTTAATACGAAATGGTGTCTCAAGGTTGGCAGCTATGTTAATACTATAAATACGACTAATAAAATTATTGAATTATTAATACCAGTTGTTAATCCAGTGCCCGGGGACAAGTGAAGAATTCACGTCCCTTTTTTGTGTGCCAAAAATGGAAAACATTCCATTAAAAAATTCCGTAGCAGCAATTTAGTGCCGCCTGTATGCTGCGCCCGGGAACAGATGATGTCCTCTCTTGCCCCACCTTAGCTATGCCACTGATTAATACGGTTATTGATGAACAATTAATAATATCCTAATAAAAGGAATTTATATCACCATATCTTATGTACCACATTACAAAATTTTTGTCATATATGCAAATTTAACATTGTTGCAGGAGAGCAGTTAAAAGACATTTTGCTGTAATTAAAATCAGTTATTCACGTATGCAGTTGCTCTGTTTTAATAGTTAACCCTAAAACAGTTATCATAAAATATGGTACCCGAAATTTTTCGCGATTACAATACTTCGTACAGGGAAGTAAAAAGGAAAAAAAGTATGTTAGGAGTTCAGTGGGTACAGTTGGTCCAGATAAAAATTAATAGAGATGAAGAACTGTGCTTATTGAATCAATCAGATGTTAATCAATAACAGACAAGTTAAATTTGAAAGAAAAATTAAGTATATTATGATTTGGCAAATGGCAACATATTAGTGCGTGGAAGATTAAAATGTTTTTTTCGGGCATTGGCAACACGCATCTTTCAAATCGCTGTGTTTATTGATTAAATTTGAAACACAAAAGTCTTACACTTTGCCGGGTGGCAACTCATTGCATTTAAATTACGAAGTTAATCAAAATTTCATTAAGTTTGCACAAAATATGAAATAAAAAATCTGATGTGGACACCAAGACTTCCTTGTCAATCCATTTAAATTATATGCATTATGCATATCAATAAATTATTATTTTTGCTGCACTTTATTTAACTCTTTCACATCGAAGTCTGTCTAAACGCCGGAGCATTCATCATCAGGTCGTCAGGTCGTCCCGAGCGCCTGAATATTTCCTACCCAGTGCTTTAAACCATCACATTATGGCATTGCTCATTGCTTTCAGGAGTTGTTAAATGTCATGTCAATCATTCTTTTCAAGCGACTAAAAGTAGTTCTGTTATTTTAACCCATTAGCCGCTGGTGTTGCGTTGACGCAACGGTCAAAATAAATGCGTATTTAAATTTAACTACCTAAAATATTTCATACCAGCAGATGATTTTGTGTAGAGAATATTATGAAGATTATTTCTGTAAAAAATATTTGCCTTCAACAATCATTTTGATTATAATAATCTCATACTTTAAGCAAAATTTTCGACCGGATATTTTTGCTGAAATTATTTAACGAAAAAATCGCCGTCTTTATGAGTGATCTATATTTAGTCAAGATCACAGTTTATCAGAACATTATATCAGTAAGATTTTTATATTTGTTTTGGGAAGGAAGGAAAAACAGGTGTTGCGCTGACGCAAGGTCAGCAGGAAACGGGTAGTCAATCTCCTTTTTCACTCATTCCTTTCGATGTTCTGGTTGTTTAAAAATGCCTAGAACGAGGTATCTTACATTAGAAAAAGCCGTTCAAAGATTTTTTGATGAAGAAACAGATGATGATAATGTTAATAACGACCAGAATGAAACTGATATTGTTGTTGTTCCCCCAGAAATTGCAGAAACTAGTGACGAAGAAAAAAGGAATGGCAATGTTTTAAATAATGATAATGATATTTTACCAAATGATACTGCTGGGGAAGTTGAAATTCACGTAAGAAGTAAGTTTCAGCCTTCTAAAAGCAGTTATAGTCATACTAAAAAGTTTAAAAAGCAGAAGACTGAAATCTTGAAGTGGATAGGAAAGGAACTGTTAGTTATGTCTCAGGAAGAACATGAAAAAAGAGATAGAAGAGAAATTATAAAAGACAAAATACAAGGTAAAACTAGTGCAAAGATTTTCGTGTTTTTTTTTTTTTTTTTTTTTTTTTTTAGACATTTACCTCTCACCTCGTTGAATAGACAAATATTTACGCTCTGGGGGGGGGGAAAAAAAAAACCAGAATTTATTGCATCTGAAGCCTATATGAGAAGATTTATTGGAATATAATTGCTTACAGGATAGCATTCTTTACAAGAAAAAATGTATTGGTCTTTTGATAAGGACATTTCTGTTCCTGTTATACGAGAATCGATATCACGTTTGTAGTACAGGAATATGAAGCAGAACTTGCATTTGACGATAGTCAAATTGACAATACTGATAAATCGTATGAGGTGAGACCGTATCTAAACTTACTAAATATCACCACTTTTTACTACTGGAAATATAGTAGATTTCAGACACGAGAATGCATTGTTCCTTTTGAAAACTCCTATTGAGAGTGTAGAATTAGCTAGAAATAGATTAGCAACAGGAAAACCTAGTAAATTCAGCATTCAAAAACCATTGCATGGAGATGGTAGACATTTTATCGTAAAGTCCGTTGATAACGAAAGACTTTGTTGTAAAGAGTACCATAGCCAGACTGTTTATAGATGCAAAGTATGTAAAGTAGCTTTACACCGTGATTCTAATCAAGCTTTTCATGCTTGAATCTTTCAATTGAAATAATCTGTATTTGTAAAAGAAATACAATGTATATTTTAATATTAAATTAATTACAAGTAAAGTGATTTGTAGATTTATAAAATGTTACACAGCTAAAAAGTAATCCTGCGCTCCACTCAAAAAAAAAAAAAAAAAAAAAAAAAAAATCACATGAGTACAATCCTACTCACTAAACATCCGTAGTCTTATTCCGCTGACGTTGCGTGAACGCAGCACTCGCTTTTTCCACAGGTAAGAGCATTTTTTTTTTTTTTTTAATTTTCAATCTAAATTTATGTTATAAATGCTTAATTTGATATTTGTTATTTTCACGAGAAAAGAAACATTCCTTGTAGTTTTGGCGGTTAATTGGTTAATAATGCACCTTCTTTTTCCTTTGTTCACTGTCAATGTTTAGCTACTGATGTCCGAAGTTGCAATCCCGTCCCAAGGGGGAACTTCACATAGTGTGAAAACATCCAAGAAAGAACTTGTCCCTTTACTTAAGTAGGTTATTATTAGCGCTGTAGTATTTAATTTGTCCATGGAGGTAAGAAAGGAAGGAGGGGCCAAGCCCGCATTACGAGTGAAGCTTTGCTCCAAGTCTTCGGTCTCCAGATGGAGTGTTTTTGGTTTACATTCAGAAGCACCTTTGACGGCGCTCTGATAGTATTTCGACATACGACAGTTCCATACAAATCAAAAAAGCGAGACTTCTGCATAACAGAAACATTCATTGTGTGATTGATAATAACAGTTTGTATAGTTTAGTGACATTTACGCAAAAATCATATTTTGGTTATTTTTTGATAACTAAGAACAATTTTGAATTTGTTTTATAAAATTCTAAGCTGTTGAACTGCAGAAATATAGATTTTAGCAAAAATGTTATGCTTAAAGAAAGAAAAATCCTTACGGTACCATTAAAAATTGTATACTTCTTTCGATATAGTATGATAGAGTATTCGCTACTTTTATGTTATGCTCCAAACGCCAAAATGTTTTAAATAAAATAATTTTTTTTTGTCATCTACATATTATTGTAACATATACTTTTTAAAAATTTTAGAGGAAAAGTTTTACAGTTGCTCATTTTAAACTCATCATTTTATTTTTATATAACTGAAGAATAATCACTCTGGCTTTACACTTTTTATTTATTTGGGTATTTATTTATTTAAATGTATTTGAAATGAAGGATTTATTCATTCATAAACTCCTGTGAAAATTACTGTTAAGAAATTAATTATTAAATGTATTTAAATTTATAATGATTATAAATATTATCTAAATATATATAATAACCTTAACATTGAATTGTAAATTGAAATCCTGTTGACAAATACGTTTATATAAAACTATTTAAGCAAGAATTGTTCCTACTTGAAAGCAATTTGTTAAAAGGTATTGTAAAGCAAGTTCAATGAGATGGATAAAGAAGAGTTTTAAAATATGTATTGTTGAACTTAAGGGGAAAAAATCTGGTAAGTATAATTAAAAGAATTCTTCCGTTACATTTTATAATAACTCAGTTACAAGTTTTAAGTAACATTTTTTAAAAAATCCATTTTTTATTACTTTTCAGAACTAACTATTCAGAGAAATGTAAGTACATGGAAATGAGCTCCAATATTTAAAATATTTGACTATTAAAAAAAGTGCTTTAATTTGAAATAGACCGTATAGAACATTAATTATAAATTGTAGATTTAGATTTTTCAATTTAAAAGACGCCTCAGAAGCTAAAAAAAGATGTCATATTTGAGAAAGTATTTTAGGAAGAAGCTCTATAAATAGAAAAGAAATAATGCATAATTCTAATATTAATAATACAATAAACTTTGATCTTATTTTTTGTAATTCTTAACCGAATAAAATCGGTTTACGCAAACCCGGTTTCCGTAAATCGGTTTACGCAAACGCGAAGGTTACGCAACCTTAAAATTTTTTTTATAATTTAATTAACGAAAACTTGTGAAAATATTTCATTCAAATTAAACCGTTTCGAGCAAACTGTTTGATCCGATGGTGTCAAAACCCATTGATCTTAATGGTAATTCACTGAATGTTTTGGTCACCACGAAGGGATCGCCAATCTTCAAAGCAGTGTATGGGAAAAACCGGTTAGGGTTACTCCTCCTTACTTCCTACCTCCATGAATTTGTCATGGGGTAAGGAAAAACATTCCAACAGAAATTCGTATACATCAGCGTTTTCGATGTTTGAGGAAAAGAGATTTGGCCCTCTCTCGATGCGAAAGAGTTAAACTCATTTCCTCGAATTATTCTAACTTAACCGATTCCTCAAGGTAAGTCGAAAGTGACATGTAAAATTTTGAAATTAAATATTCCGTTCAATTTTTAATAGTACTGTTGGTAAACTTCTTGCTTGCATTTTTTTTTTTTTTTTTTTTTTCCAAACGGGTATTAGAACTTTCCCACATATAAATATAAGAAATAGGAAACCGCATTAAAAGTTAGATTTCGTTATTTCTCCAAAACTAATTTTATTTTTAAAAATTTGGCATTGTCAAAAAGTAAATATTTTCACCATTCAAAACACTTCTGTCTGGAAGTATATGACTACGGTCAACGGGTGATAAAATAAAAGTCGCGTAAGGATTTTAAGTCAGCTAAGCGCGTTGGGTTTATATGTATATTATATGTATATGTATACTTTTGATACTGCCTAGTACAGTAAAAATAGTACTGTTTAGAATGAAGAAGATAAAGCGCCTAGTACAGTAACTCCTTGCCGAACGCACGGGTTTCGTTATTAATACATTGCACTGTAGAGTCATTAGGTTCGCCGGGACTCGAATCTCGGACCTCTCAAATACGGGCTAAGAAGGCGGGAGAAATACCTTATAGTACGTATAGCAAAATCGCTTTCCGCAAAGTTCATTTTTTTTATGGAAAAATGTGTTAAGAAAGTATATCTGATTTAAACAAATTTAAATGTTATTGTAATTGAAAAGGAAACATGAAATATTAAAAGGATTTTTATTACTGCTTAATGAGTAATTGATACAATTATTTATTTTAAACTAGTGACTTTTGCTTGGGACAATGAATGACGCTACTCTAAAAATTTAGTGGTAAGGAATGTAGAGTTTTTAATGTTTCACATAAAGCATCTTCTCATTTCTTCATTTGGAATCTCTGTTGTAAAATCAGACGGTTCTTGTGCAAATGTCTTCTTGCGATCATTAAAATATGTATAACGAAAGTGTGTTCTGCATTCTTCGGCTGCTATATAGGATTACATCGAATTCACTCGAACTACCGGTCTCTTAAAAGAATGTCATAAGGATCTTGCTGTTGCTTTTGAAGGCTCAGGTGCGAAGCACATGGAGAACAGGTGCCTAGGCTAAAAGCCACATCCTGTGTGTAAGAAATGACATAACTTTCCTACCATAACATTAGGGAATGTTGAGAGCTCAGGCTGAGAATTTTAGAATAGGATTCCCGATGTTGCGATGTGATGAGCCTTGTGTATAACACCTTCGGACGTACTCCGCCTAACAGATAGTAATACTGCACTGGTTGAGGGGGTTAGAATGACGAATTAAGTCCAGAATATAGCTGCGTGAATTTCCTGTATTCCTTTTGGCCCGTCATAGATGGAGAACTTAATCTTTTCTAATCTTCAGATTCTGCGAAGTTAATGAGTAACGAGCTGTTTAAAAGCCTGTTTGTAATTTTTCTGCTGGATTCTTTGCTTCTCTGATTTTACCAAGGACCAAGGAAGGGTTCTATTACGGCGCTCTTAGGCATGTAGCCTTTATTCCCGCATCATCAAAGAATTATCTTTATCGCCAAAAAGAGGGTTTCGGAAAGAGGTAAATTTAGTGCCAAAATGTTAATTTAACAAAAAGAGTAATTGCCTTCCACAGTAAAAAAATCTGATGTGTACACCACATGACTTCCTTGTACGGAATATTAAATTATACGCATTTTTCTTGCATTTCATTTAAACTTATTGGATTGAATTAAATCTACTTCGCCGACAGCGCGTAAACCACAATAGAATAAACGCATTCTTTAAAATTCACTCTAGTATTTGTTTACCATAGCGACACTCTGGCGCTAGATTCACTTAACAGTATTAAAAATTATATAACAGTTAACTTATATAATAATTATGTAACGGAAACTAAGTTAACTGTTATATAATCCAATAATTATATAACAGTTAACTTATATATTTCGTTCATATTATGACTCATAATGCACAAAATTTATATCATTTAAAGAATAGAATTATCTAATCGTTGCCACATGTTCTATTCAAATACTATAATAAAGCTAGAATGATGTATAAAAGAAATTAAGGAGACAAAGCAAAAAAGAAAGTTTTTCACACGCGATTGAGTATTTCTCATTTAATTAATTCAGTTCTCACTTCGCGAGAAGGCAGAAATACATAAAACTCAAAATATCTATATTAAAAATTACGAAGTAAATCTTAAACACTTATTTCCTCGAAAAAATTCTAGAAAGAATTAAGCATGATTTAATTGGCAATAATAAATGAATGCGTTATCATTGTTGTTGCGAAGCTAAGTTTCTCTAGATTGGCAACAAATCCACTAGTCTCCTGTTTCAAATGTAAACATCAATGGCCGCCATAACAAAAAGGCGTAGCGGCACTTAGACAACTTTAAAATTGTTGATAATTCTAAAAATATTGCATACAGATTTACTAAAGGCATAAAAACAACATAATACAATCATTTTTAAAGCAAAATATGTACAATTTACAAACTTATAAGAGTAAAGAAACAGATCACTGAGCCGGGTAACAGAGTGGATATATATATAAATATATTTATATACGTTTGGTGCGGCCGATTGCAACCAAAATACGAGGTGCACATCTACATGTTATAGCAGTCCTATATAGAAAATTTCAACGACTGAAGACTGAAGGACTTAATTTAGTAATTTTGGTGTTGAATAAGGGCCAGAATCAATTTGGAGGGGTTACATCATGAATTTTGAAAAGCATCAATGTTTCCTTGATCAATGGTCATGTAATGTTAACAACACGAAAGCGGAAACACTCGCGAAAATCTTCATGTCGCAAGTGCTTCTGGTCTGGGGGGAGGGGAAAAGCGGGAACTCGTTAGGCGAGTTTGAATGAAAGAGACACAGCCAGCAATGCCTCTGAGGAGAAACTTTTATAAATATAATAAGATTGCATTAACTTTAAGTGTTATGATAACTATTGAAAAAGCATTAAATTCTCTTAAAGAGGTTAAATTTAAATTAAGTAATCCTTGCACTAGAACCCTTTTAAGAAGGAAACAAAGATGTGTTTAGAGCCTGATAACAACTGCTTACGGTTGAAAGAAGTAAGATTTCCCGATTACAGGACAAAGAGAGAGTGCCCCTGAGGGAAGTTGAAAGATCAGCGAATTCACTCAGGCGGGAGGGGGGCAAGCGAACGAGTGTATTGAAACCTTCGAGGCACCTCGTCTCCATAGCAACACTTCTTGGAAAAGGAAACGCATTATATGCGTTTTCCAGAATAGCTCTGGGTCTCTTTTTAGACGATGCAATTCCCGGATGCGTAATGGCAGACTGCACATTGAGTTGAACAGTGTTAAACGAATGTCGCATACTACGCATGCCTAGAAAACAATTTGGCGTAATTACTATGTTGGCGCGATTTGAAAAGAAAATAAATACGGTATATGGTAGATGTATCGCCATCTAATTGTAAACAAATCTGGCGTTTAAATCTTCGTAGAGTATAATGTAAATGTAAATTAATTACTGTGTTAAAATACTATTTTTTGCTATACTGCTCAAACAACTAGAAAGCTGAAATTATTGCGAAGTAATGTGAAGCAGTGTTTACATTTAAAATGTAAAATAAATTAGTTGAACATTTATTCATTATACTTTTAAGCAATAAAAACAATTCAGGATTTACCATACGTTCCATTCGTACATACACAAAGAAACACTGAGGAATATAACAAGTGCTTGCAAATAACACTGAAGAAATTTTACAATTCTTTAATGTTAGTTCTTTGTTAAATTCTTTGAAATGAGAAAATAAAAGCGCGAATATACGCTAACAAACTAAGCGAGATACTCCAGTTTACAATTACTGAATTGCAACATGTAAACAAATTACATTTAAATAACGAATTATTACGAACATATGTTAACAAATATTAAATGCACTGTTTGTTATTGACAAATTAAAATGAAACATATATTAGAAAAATAAGCAAGTGCAATCGGCATGGACGTTAAAATAACTAATAAGCAAAGTTCCACAACATTGCAATTTTAAACATCACTCGAACACACTCGACAGCCATGGAGATCACGAATAAGCTAACGTAGGGTTGCTTAGTTGCCAATGTTTCTTCCCGCGCCAAAGGTACAGCATCAAGCATGCGCAGTAAGCGACATTCGCTTACACTGTTCAATTCAATGGGGAAGCGTAATGGCAGATCGCACATTGAGTTGAACAGTGTTAAACGAATATCGCATACTGCGCATGCCCAGAAAACAATTTGGCGTAATTACTATGTTGGAGCGATTTGAAAAGAAGATAAATACGGTATATGGTAGATGTACCGCCATCTGATTGTAAACAAATCTGGCGTTTAAATCTTCGTAGAGTATAATGTAAATATAAATTAATTAGTGTGTTAAAATACTATTTTTTGCTGTACTGCTCAAGCAACTAGAAAGCTGAAATTATTGCGAAGTAATGTGAAGCAGTGTTTACATTCAAAATGTAAAATATAATACGTATGAAATTCTGCCCATTCCTTTGGAAGTGTACAAATTTTCGTTCAGAAAAAGACTGAAATTTAGGATATATTAGTTGAAAATTTATTAATTATACCTTTAAGCAATAAAAACAATTCAGGATATACCATATGTTCCATTCGTACATACATAAAGAAACACTGAAGAATATAACAAGTGCTTGCAAATAACACTGAAGAAATTTTACAATTCCTTAATGCTAGTTATTAAATTCTTTGAAATGAGAAAATAAAAGTACGAATATACGCTAACAAACTAAGCAAGATACTCCAGTTTACAATTACTGAATTATAACATGTAAACAAATTACATTTAAATAACGAATTATTACGAACATAATGTTAACAAATATTAAATGCACTGTTATTGACAAATTACAATGAAATATATATTAGAAAAATAAGCAAGTGCAATCGGTATGGACGTTAAAATAACTAATAAGCAAAGTTCCACAGCATTACAGTTGTAAACATCATTCGAACACACTCGACAGCCATAGTGATCGCGAATAAGCTAGCGTAGGGTTGCTTAGTCGCCAATATTTCTCGCCGCGCCAAAGGTACACCATCAAGCATGCGCAGTAAGCGAAATTTGCTTAACATTGTTCAACTCAATGTGCGGTCTGCCATTACGCTTCCCGGATGATAAACAGGGAGGCTGTGGAGTACGGGGTTTCCGATCGAAGGATGGTGTGGTGGTGGTGTATTTAATTATGGCAAAGCACACTAGGGCTATCTGCCTAAGGGGAGGGATGCCTTCGTGGAGGACTTTCTAACCCTATCGAAGGAATCTTTTGGAAAAAGTTAGCCGAAAGTCGCTGTATAAAGCGATTTATGTGGAGAATTTTGGCTGCATTATGAATGTCCTCGTTCGTAACAAACCAAGGAGCATTATAAATTTGCCGTAGCATAATGTTCTGAAAAATTTGGACATGTATCCTGTTAGTAATTGCTGCTGCGCTCCATCCCGAGCTAGCATATGTCAAAATTGGCCTATCATTGATTTATAGAGCAAAATCCTGTTTTTCGTGGACAGGTCGCTATTTCTAGCGAAAAAAGGCAGTAATTGTGTTTTGACAACCTTCGTATTGGAAATTGTGATTTTACCAACACATGAGATGATCGAAGTTAGGAATGAGTTAATTTTTTTATCTTGAATTTATTTAATAGCACCGTTTAGGTCTTTCGGTGGCGGAGTGATTTTTCCTTTCAATTTCTCGCTGCAAGTGGCTTGATGGGGATTTTTCTGCGCTGGGATTGAGGCATTCTTTGAGCTAGGGAAGTTTTCCTCAGTTCGGGTACTTTAGGCTGAGGTGGGCTGCTTTTCTTTTCAAATCTTTTCTTATACTCATTGCTATCTCTGTAGCTGCTCACGTGACAGAGTCCACAGAAGATGCATTTTGGCTTATCTTCGGATTTCATGGTAAATTGATTGCTTCAATGTTGTTGCCCGCACTTGACGTATCTAATGTGATTACTGCAACAGAATTGAGAGTGACCGAATTGCTGGCAGCGGTAGGATTGGACTGGCCTTTTGTTGGGGTTAAATTTTTCTATGGTGACATTGAAATTGAACCTATTATTGAGCTGATAACAACTTATTTCCTTCGGGTGATCTTTTTAGTTCCAGTAGGTAGATGAGAAGTTTAATTTTTTGTACTTCATGATTTTTGGAAAACTGCTTGACTTTGTTTTGTTGCTTTTGAAATGACGAAAACTTAAGGTCTGAGATTTATTGCCTTTTCTGTGGAAATGCCCGCGATTACTGATATATTAAGCACATAATATAGTAATAGCATACTCTTTCCCCCCTTGTTATTTGGTTTAAATAAAAATTTAATCAGGCAACTCTGCCAATACATTTGAAAGTGAACGGATAAAATGGAATATCTAAGGCCCATATCAGACGGCGGTTGTTTCACACGAACAATTGTTTCGGACAATTTTTCTGCCTGGTTTTTTTTTCCTCCCTTTCCAAAAAAATTGCAAGTTGCAAGTTGTTCGTTTTCAACCAATCAGCTATCAGCTCTCTTGTAATGGGGAACCAGTTTTCCTTGTGTTAACTCCGAAGATTGGCTGTTGTGACAAAGCAGAAAAATTGTTCCAAACAGTTGTTCCGAAACAAACCGACATGTGATAGCAGCCTAACCAAAGAACGTCTGGGCTGTCAGCCAGAAGTAAATTTCAGAGTTAAAATTAGGAGGAATTGGGAATCAGCCTTTTACTTAGCTGTTAAGTATTTAGTTTATAAAACTGTTAAGTATTAGTTGTTTAGCTGCTAAGTATTTAGTTTATAAAAAACTACTTTTATTCAAGTTTTAGTATTTACAAACATTTCTTATACTTTTTATTGTTTAATTTATAAAACAGCTGAATCTAAATAAATGTATGCGTATTTTTCAAGTTTTGAAAAGGATGAGGTCGGGAATCATCTTCTAGCAATGGTGGAATGGGTGCATGAGGCAAAAAATGGTTGAGAACCTCTGATGTAACGTATTATTGCAGATATAGAGACCATTTTTTGTTCCTTGTTAAGATATTAGAGAACAGAAACGATTTGAGAGCGGAAAGTCGTTTTTGCTGCAGTTTCATTTCAAGCTTTTCCTTTTAAATGAAATGAGATAAAGTGCTTTCAATAAATTTGCTTTTCATACAACATTTATCTCAGAGAGGTTTTTTGGCGGGAGCCGAGATGATTTCATCCAGGTGCCCAGGACCCTTCGTCAGCCTCTCGAACTACACTGGTTATCAAAAATTAAGGAAAAATCACAAAAACGACGATTATTGAAAAAGTTACATGTAGAATTTAATGAAACTTACCCACAATATACAACACATAGTAAGGTCTTAAACATAGTAAGGTGTCAAATTACATAAAAAGAAATTACCAGACAAATATGGTAGTATAGAAATTAGCACATGTATAAAATGAACAAATCGAAGGTGTCAGTTTGCTATAAGAAAAGTACCTTCAGTATGGAATATAATCGCCTTTAGAAGCAATGCAGCACATACAGCGATGTGTGATGCTTTCAATTATGCGGTCTATCAGTTCCATAGGAAGCGAGAGCCATTGCTCTTGCAAAGCAGTTGCAAGCGCGACAAGGGTTTGAGGGGGCGGATTGAGAGCAGATAGACGTCTCCCTAAAGCATCCCAAACGTGCTCGATAGGATTCAAGTCCGATAATCGAGGTGGCCACTCCATGCGCATAATTGTTTTCTGTTGAAGATAATCATCTACGATGCGTGTGGTCTTGCGTTGTCGTCCTGTAACAGGAAAGCATCACCTATTGCCCCGACATATGGGCGCACATAAACATCAAGGATGTCATCGCTATTAATCTGAGCATTCACGGTTTCCCTTGGAAAGACATGGAGGTCTGTGCGTCCACCCAAAGAGATGCCACCCCAAACACAGATACTGCCTCTTCCGTATGTATCTCTTTCACGGATGTTTGACGGATGATAACGGGTTCTAGGTTCTCTTCACATCAAATAACCCCTACTATCGCTTTCTAGACTAAACCTGGTCTCATCCGTAAAGAGAACCGCCCTCCATTGATTAGGCGTCCAGTGGACATGTTGTTGTGCCCACTGAAAGTGGTCCCTCCTATGGCGTGACATGAGCGGCACACAAATGCCTGGCCGCCTCGCCATACAGATCACCTTCGTGAAGCCTTCTGCGCACAGTTGACGTTGGCACGAACCTTCCGGTGGCTGCAGCAAGGAAGGATCTAAGAAGAGTCGGAGTAGCGGTTCTATTCCTGCGTGCACGTAATGTCAAATATCGGTCATTGGCGCTCGTCGTAGCAGTTGGCCGTCCTTGGCTGAACCTCCTAGATGCCGAATCTGTGGTTTGAAATTGCCTCCAAAGTTTATGAACTATAGAAGGACTCGCTTTAGCCATCTGGCCACTTCTGTTTGACTTTGTCCTGCCTCTAGTCTCCCAATGGCTCTCTATCGTAGTTCTGCAGGCAAATGATGCCTGGAGGTCACTGTTACGAATTGGCTACCTCAGATTTCTGATGTCACTATCACAGTGAAATATGTGGGCTTGCTCTCAAACATGGACTTTTATGCTCCTCGCAGATGACGTATTCCGAGTGCAGCGCCACTAATTTTCATATTGTAGTTTTACTCAGCTACTCTTACTTGGCAACATATTCAAATTTTACACGGTTTGGCTTATTTTTGAGGGAGTTATCGCTATTTTTTTGATTTTTCCTTAATTTATGATAACTAGTGTATAAAAGCTCTTCCGATTTTCAAGAATGCAATGCAAAAGCGGATGGATGACTGTTAGAAGCAAACAAAATAGAATACAAAGAAAGACATTACTGCAGAAAAGAAAGAAAGGCTACCACCTGGTTCCCTGTCCAGAAAGATTCAACTTTTATTTTGTTTCCATAACTACATTTATTTTTCGATTTTAAGGTTGATGAGATATAATTTTATTTTTAAAATTAAGGATCAATAACAGTGCTTATTTTCAGATAGATGTCTCGAAGTGTTTATTTTTAGACAAAACTTTACAAATTTGAGAATTTTGATTTTCGATAAGAAAATGAGAAAGGAAAAGTGCAGTTTAAACTGTCTCATCTAAAAGGCTTTCACAGCAAATCTTTAACACATATGTTGAAATTGATAGATATTTTAAAATTTTTTTTCCTTCGAAATGGAAGAAAATTTTTTTCTCCGTGAAACAACCCGCGATAAAACGTATGGAAGAGAGGGGGGGGGGATTAAAAATTCTGAAAAGGGTTCAGATTTTAACGATCGAACAACAAGGTATTTTGAAAGAGATTATTGATAGAGGTGGCTCAGTTAGAATAGTGAAACGTTTTATAAGATATTATACGAATATACATTTAGACTAACATGGGAACGTTATGTAGCTTCTGTAGATTTAAAAAGTGAAAAAAATATGTAACATAATTCTATAAAAATATTGAGTTTGTTTAATTAGATATATTTTGAACTAAACGCATTTTTATTTAAATCGATAAGATTAAATAGTAAAAATATAATATTCTTAAGAAATGCATTTGTTTGTTTTAAATACTCTAGTTTATTAATTAATAAGAGTCGGATTAACTATGGAAGATTCTGAATGGCAACAGATTGGAATGAAAAGTAAAACAATGCCTTAAAGTGAAACAAGGCAAAATTGAGTTTTGAGACTAATAACCCATTTGAGCTTTTGTTTCTTAAACAAAAAACAAACAAACAAACAAAAAAAGACATGAAAATTTTAGTAATTAAACGTTTTATGCAGTAAATTCAAAACTGCAACGTGCATACGTAGTGTTGTTTTGTTCAAAATAATCACGAAGCACATAGTGTATTTACTTAGTGTTAGGTCTAAATTCGTAAAAAGGTAGAATTATGTGTTTAACCAAACAAACTATGTGTTTAAACTTGAAGCTTCTGGGTTGCTTCACAGTAAAGCGAATTTTTGGAGCCGTCCTTATAGTTCTGAATTTCTGAAATGCTTTTAAAATAATGCCTTTTAAGGCGGGATTTCATTTTAGTAATCGGATGGTAATCTGCAGATGCACAATGATCCTTTCGTTTGCAGTGAATTACTTGCCAAAAATTGCATTATGGGGGGATTATCTCGGTACAGTTGCTAAATCCATAACGGTAGGTATCAGTTGCATAAAATCAAATAAATAACTAACTACATTCAAATTCTTTTCTGTAAAACATTTTAAAGGAAGCGAATTGAAATGTGTTGATAATCATTACCATAAAAATGATCGTAATTAAAATAAAAATTATCATAAATTAACGTTTGCAGCGAAAACTTTCGTCCTTAAACTTTGTGCACGCACTGTGTATGCTTTCTGTAGCGGTTTTTTTTAATTACTTGTAATGTATTATTCAAAACTAATTACCCTGAAGCAGACACGCATAACATCATCCATGAAACGCCATTTTCGTGCTACTAAATTCGGAAAGTGAAAGGTAAAAATGTTTGTGCGGACATTTGCATGGGTCAGTACTTTTCCTTTGTCTTCCTTCCTGAGATCAGGGTGAGGACATTCCACGAACGTATATGGTATATATGCAAAAAGCAGCGAAAAGGCAAGAAAATAAGAAACCTAGTCCCCTTTTCGGAATTCATTGTACGGGACTAAAGAAAAGGAGTCCATAGTAGCCCTGCCCTTTCAAAAAATTTTTCTAAGCTCCTCGCAATCAAGTTTCATTCATCTGTGAAAGAAGTTTTTTTTTTTTCTAGGGGTAAAAAAAAAAAAAAAAAAAAAAAAAAAAAAAAAAAAAACTTTGCATAAGTTAAATATCTCTCCACTTTAAAAATGATACTTTACAATTCATTTTGAGAAAAAGTTTCCTTTATTCTGTCCGTACGTATAGCCATCATGCAAAAAAATAGTCAAAATCGATTCGGAAACGGTCAGAATGCATATTTCTGTTGAAATGATACCCGAAATCTTTCTCGTTTATAATACTTCCTTTACTTTGCACAATGGAGTAAAAACTAATAATAGGAAGAAATGGCACAAGAATAAAAGCAAAGTAAATATTTTAAAACGACATTAGTTTCAATTTAAGACTGTGAGGTATACTTTTTATCCAAATATTTCTTGATAAATGTTTGCTTTCGGGTATCTGATTGGGGAAGAGGGTTCCGAGAAGAACCATACGTACTATAGTGACATAAAATTGAAAGTACTGAATATTAAATGTATAATAGAAATGTCGACTAGTTACCAAGAACCGCCTCAGCTGCACACCAAATTAAAAATCTTTCCTAAATTCGTTTTATTCATTCGGATTTTCAATGATGTTAATTCTTTTTGAAAACTGCAGCAATTTTTGCTATTAATTGCGAAATTGCGACGTAAATTGATCTATCATGGATTCACAATAAATTTTGCATGATAGAGTGCTGATAAAATATTATGTTAGGATATTAAAAAAGATGACATAAAAGTTTTTTTTTAATTGCGTTCAGTCGTTTTAATATAGTTTTGCAAATAAATCTGTAGAAAATTCATGTAGGAAAAAATCTGATATGGTCTCCTACCAATTCCATGTTTTAAATAGCTTTAAGTTAAGTGGAGTTTTAAATAGCTTTAAGTTCTGGATGATCTAACCAAATCTGATTTGTTGTTCCAGTAAATAAAAAGGTGTATAATACGGAATTTTAGATTATACAAGGTGTTTCTTATTGAATGGGACAAAAAGAAAGCATACCTGTGAACGCTTTATTTTGATAAATCAAATTTACAGTGAAACTATAGTTATCCAACTTTCTATAGATGTTCTTTGTGTGCCCCTCCGGTGACCCGGCAAATATGTGGGCGGTATTCCAGTTGCTGCCAAACTTATGACAGAATGTCCTGTCTTAATGATTAGAGCACTTCAGTTATCCGCTGCTTCAGTTGCTGTAAGTCCTGGGGAAATGGAATAATGTTTGTACTATGTTATTTTTTTTGTCCCATTCAAACATAAAACACGCTCTATTTTATTAGATATAATTAGCCATGTGTGAAAACCGGTCTTTCTAAGTTTACACTGACGTTATCCAATGTTTGCTCCTTTATTTTTTTATTAAAAGTTATATTTTATTTAGCAGCTGAATAACATGCATAATTTTATTGATTTTTAACTGTGAAAAAGTGAGAAATCCTAGATCCGGGCTGCTATTGAATATAACAACTGATATACGTTACAGCGCACTGCTCGAAATTTTGTCAGTGAAGACATTTTTCAATCTTGAATCTCACGGTGACTTTTAGAAAAGAAATCGATCCACCTGAAGAAGGGCCTTCCTTTCAAGAGTACTTATTCCCCGGAACTGGAGGGAAATACTAATGCAAATGTTAAGACACTGTGAAATACTAATGCAAATTTATTCGAATCTCTTAATGCATGCCATCAAAACTAGCTTGCCGTATGCTAGGTTACGAGATTAGTTCATTCAGTTTTATGAATGATGTTTTTACTGTTGTGTTTGGTGTACTTTGCGATTTTATCTTAGATAAAAATGGATCTAAAAAAAAAAAAAAAAAAAAAAAAAAAAAAAACACATTATGGCCTTAAATTTTGTTACAAATTTGGTAAATCGGCTTCAGAAATTCACAAAACATTTTGGCAAGTACTTGCTGAAAACAATTCAAGACAAACATACATTAACACTTCCAAAAATTGATTATTACTTTGTCTAATGATGATGATACATTTCGGTATTCTTCCTTCTCCATTATTGCAGAGGAAATTGCAAACGCTGAAGTAATTCACCAAGCATTCTTTGAAAATATTGTTGAAGAAATGGTAATAAGTCACTTTTAATAGTTTGGTGACGTGTCATTTGAAAATGGTAATCATTCTTTATGTCTTTTCATCAGTGAAACTCAGTGTAGAATATCGCATCAGTGTAGGGTATCGCAAGGAAAGATTCACGATGTTTATTAGTAAATGAGGAGAAACAGTGCTTGATGTCTGCTTAGTTGCTGAGCATTGAACTGGAGCTGCACCGCTTGAAATAATTTCTAGTCTTTTTAAGCAAATCGCAGAAGTTTCCCAGGAGTACTTTCCTGGGTTATTGGTAGTGGTAAAACTTAGATTTATGAATATAATTCTTAAATGACAGTCAACTCAGTGGGGATCATCCGGTTTTCTGTTAACTTATGAGAAATAAACACGTCAAATAGTTTAACACCAGGCAAACACTTTCAATAAAACTGTATCGATTTTGAAAGTTATTTGAAAGTTTAGAATGGTATTCAAAATTTATGCTAAGCAAGAGTTTTTTTTTTTTTTTTTTTGTCAAAATGGATATTAAACTATTTCTCCGACAATGAGGAATATTTCGTAAAGAATTTGTCATTGCTAGCTAGAATTAAAATGTCCTGCTTTATTGTGATATTCGTTATCAGCTATGGTAAAAATTTGGAGGAAAAAGGTCTCTTGAAATACGCGAACATCAGCGTTTTTTGGCATGACTAAATGTCTGTTAGTTTCCGCACAAAATGACACTTTTTCTTTAGCCTTCTTACTTAACAAATTGAGTTTCTCGACCTGTTCTCTCCTGGCCCGTAAATGAATATTAATCCTGATATCATAAACGAAATAATAGTAAATCGCAAGTACTACCGAATGCCATGACAAAAGATGACATTCCACTTATGAAAAGCACTGGCAGTAATCTCTTAGTTCTTTGCATTGGGAGTGTTCAAATGAAGTTTGAATTACACCTTATATATAAGATAAAATAATTTACACAATAAATATATATTTAAAATGAGAATAATTAATTTTTCTCCTATCGTAAGAGAAATTGATAATGTTTTCGCAATTTTTGCCGGTTACCTCTTATTTCTTTAAGTTTTATAACTGTTAATTCAGTAAAATTTGAGTTAAATTGAATAAGTATATGTATTACGGCTGTAAATCAGTGGATGCATTCTACACTTCCATTACAAAAATCGTAAATTATTTATTTTCCAAGACTCATTCTGATGTAGAAGATTTTAAAGATTCATCCTTAAGGTATATGAAATAAAATATATATATATATATATATATATATATAAAAGTAAATAAAAAAACTTAGCTAGTAAACAAAAGCTAGATACGAAAATGGAAGATCAGTAGTTTATGTAAATCTCTAATCTGGCTGTACGGGGAGTCTATCCATGATAACTTAAACATTAAGAATATATGAATGCTTTTGGCTTTTTCGAGGCTTTATGTTTATCCAGTGTCTAAGTGATTTAAAATCAGCTTTTTTTTTTTTTTTTTTTTTTTTTAGGTTCTTCCTTTACATACTGTAATAAAATTCTGGATAAGGGATCCATTTTATAACTGATATTCTTCGCATAAAATGTTTGCTTTCCTTGAAAGATAAACTTTTTTTCAGAACTTGTTTTGCGTATGAAATAGAATTCTGTTTGCATCATTTGACTGAATTTGGAGGCTAATAATCCCGAAATTTAGGCCGAGCAGTTTCTTATCTTATTTTCTTTGATATTTTAGTCGTCATCCAAATATATACATGGTGTAATACAGGTTATAAGTAAAAGATTGTTGATATGCATCTAAGAAAAGTGAGGGGTCACCAAAAATGAGATGAATTTCATGTATGGAATAGCTTTAAATTTTTTTAACGATATTGTTTGTTAGCGCATGCTTATGCCGACATCGCTTGCAACCTCAAGAAAAGATGTAATTCTAAAGATGTCTTTTTTTTTTTTTTTTTTTAAATTCTACATGATCAGGGTTAAGTGACTAAAAAAGACATGCTTTCCATAGAATTGTCACTTGCGTTACATTTTGCTTTATATTCAAATTATTATGTAAAAGTTTATTAGTGTAATTATCTGTAGTTTAAAAAACATAATTCACGCTGTCGTAAATTTTTGGATCAGTTTTATTGAAATTGGCTTGTTAAAGAGTTAAAGTTATGGATTTAAATGCTGATGAAAAGTAATGGGTTCATTCTAACAACAGCGCCATTTTTTGGATTTTAAAATGTATATCTACTAGTTTTGTGCGGTTCCATGTTATTGCAGACGAGATAGTGGCCGAACTGGTAAAACAACTTAACACTTGCATTTCGTATCAGATTCGATTCCACTGAGTGAATGGAATGAATGTATAGAATTTCTGTTGGTGAAATGAGAGAAAGTTTCCTTCACTAAGGCAGTGTTGCCAAAACAAATAATTAAGTGCTTTGAGATAATAAATAATCAAATAAAATTTGTGTTATTGGAATATATCATATTGCAAGACATACAAATATTGTTCGTAAAATGTTATTTTATCGATGTTATATTTTGATTAATGTATGGAGTTTAATGTTTAAAATATATAGAAATGAAACTTTAAACATGGCAGTGCCATTTACCTATAAGGTAAATTACAGAAAACGGAAATCTCAATTTAATCCCTGTTGGGGCGCATCAAGGAGTGCGAATCCATAAGCAGAAAGTCCATTGGTTTTAGCATGCCTTTGCGCTTATCGGCGGATCGGCGTGATATAAAAACTATGAACAACTATGCATTTCAGATAAAAATTAAGAACAACTATATTAGTTCTGCTTCAGAGCTATTTGAGGTCTTTGACACTAATTTCAGGACTGTATTTAGTTTTTATTTTAGATTACACGTAAGTAGATTTTGAAGCTGTTCATTGATTCATTTGAAGCTGTTCATTGATTCATTGGTTCATTTGAAGCTGTTCATTGATTCATTGGTTCGTTTGAAGCTGGTCATTGATAAAATTCTACACACAATTCCTGTTTTAAGAACATAAATTTAAGTGTTTCATTAAGGAGCTTTATTTATCAGATTTTGTAGTGAAGGCTGTTATAACTAGCGTGGCTCACATTTGTATACGAATACTTGTATTTTCAAAATAATTTGCATTGATCTTGAACCAAATATTGAAGCACAGACTCCTTTTTTCTCCCTAATATATTATTTTTTTTCTATATTTTAAGCCTCGCTTGCTATAAAAATAAATATAAAAATATTTCTTGTAATAAAATAATTTATCCAAAATGTATTAGTCGGTAACATATAATGATTCGGACACTCGAAACTTTTGTTCAAATGTGTTTTGTCAGATGAAATTCGTTGTCTTCGTCTGCGTTGGGAAATTATTATTTGCTTATCAAAATATATTAAGAGTTCCAAATCTGAAGTGAACATGGGAAAAGGCTAAGAATTAAGAACAATTTCTGTTATATTAACTAATCATTTTTAAGATGTGAGAATATTCGAAATCTGCAAAAAATACTTGATATAAACCCTATAAATATTTTTCACGTTATAAAACTACCGAAATTGCGTGGAACTGTTCAAAATATACTGAAGGCTAAACCATATTCCAAGCTAACTCGAAGGAGTTGGAGATTTATCCTACGAAAAAACATACTGTTTACTTACGAGTTCGTAATGTGTTGAATGCATACAGAACCGAAGATAGCATGATAAAATTTATTTTTCCAAAAGAAACACTTTGCAGTTCTGGAACTTATCGCAAACGTACAGCTCTTCTCAGCTTGACAGTGCTTAATGAGTTATTACCAATTCAAACTACTAAGAACGTTAAACGCAACACAGTGAAAAAAAAAATCAACGTTTCAACAAATTTTCGATTGCAGTCGAACATCGGAAAATCAAACCAAAAGTGAAATTTATGAGAAAATAAATATGTATATACCAAAAACAGTATGTGCACTGAAAAGCAAGGGAGAAAAAAGAAACCTATGGAATAAAGGAAGAATATTTACTCAAGAGAAAGCTCCGAGGGAAGGAGGTTCTGTTATCGATTTTGACAAGTAAACGAATGTTGTTTATCTTTCAAAGATTACAAATTACTTGGTATGTGCAAATCACGAATAGTAGATAATTAGGCTATAGAGTGGAAATGTTCAACAGGACCATTCCGAATTATCTTCCATCTTCGAATTGAGAAATCTTGCTAGTGATCGTTTCATTACTTTCGGTTACACAGAAATAGAAGTTGTCTAATTTCGGAACTAGCACTTTGCCGCCCTGGGCGGTAGTTCCAGCTCTTTAAAAAATATGTTATTTTGTTTGTTTTCTTGTTCGGGGAAAAAGTCACTGCAGAGGTTTATTTGGTTGCTCTTGCTGTTATATAGATAGTAGCAAGAGAGAAGTATTTCTTAAATGCAGATTATAGATTTACGAATCTTAAATAATTCTTTAATGATTTTCATTTAGAAAACGCTTCTCAGAACTAGCAATAGAGAGGAAAGTTCTCTGTATTACAATATTTGGAACTTTGTTCTGGGGATTTTATTTTAGAATGAACTGCAAAAAATCAAGGAGGGTTGCCTTTCCACATTCCTGTTTGGATTTATTTAGCAATAATGGAAATAAAAGTTTGAAATCTGTCTTTCTAAACGAGGAATTGTTCCTTATTAATGTCATCGGGATCATCATTTAGTTGATGTTCATAATTGCATTCAAAATGATCGACAGAATAAGAAAGGTACAATAAAAGTTTGATATTTCGAGTTGATTTCTTTTTATGCATTATCTAGAGTAAAAACTATTTTTCTTCTCAATTTAATTCTGTATGGCAATTCAGAATCTCGTTATTCTTCACTTGCTTTGAAGCTCAACTTGACTAAACTCTACAAAATAATAAAATTAAGCAAAGCAACAAATTGTATTGCCATAGATTTGGTCAAAACTCTATCGAGGAAGATAGATGATGAGAGACTGTACCTGTTTGCCCTCGAAATCGATAGTCTTGACTAAATCATCTACTCCAAACACAAAGTTGTTGCCTTTGACTCATTTTATGTTTTAACTTTGGCGTGTTTCTCTTCTGTCCTACAAAATACTGTTTCCCTCAAAAAATGCCGCCCTATTAAATCTGCCGCCGGAGTCGCCTTCCTGTAGTTGCGCCACTGAAGTTGTCTGCGAAATAATGATGGGATTTGGCGCTAATTTTTATGGCAATGAAGTTTATGCAAAATGTTTTGAAATACTATTTTCCTTGCATTTGATATTTAGTGCATATTCTAAAACGCCTTTTAATATCAAATGCTAATTAAGCTTTATTTCTCATTCAAGCAAGGGAATCTTTAATAATCGCAATTGCGACAGAGATTCTTGCCATCATGTAGGCAAAATTAGAATCGATGTTCTGAAAATTAATTGTTTCACATGTATAAAAGGAAAAAAATCCATTAAGGTAAGATTTGCATTTCGAGATGATAAATTAATGGGTCTATTTCATCAAATTTGTTTGCAACTTTATAATTGAATGCAGTGATATTCCATCCTGATGAAAGATATATATCTTAGATTCTAATATGTTTCCGAATTAAGGTTATAAAAACGCCCCAAAGAGGTTTAAATGTACGCTGTCTTTGTTAGTAGTTCAAAATCTCATTATTTTCTTCCACCAGACATTCTGTATTATTTCCGAATTTACTGGACGTGCATCATCAACAGAAACTCTTTGGATGGTATCTTTTATTCTTTTTCAGGGCTAACTGGAGAATCCATTGCTTGTGCGAAGAGAATCTCCATCATAGTGAATGATACTAGAAAATAAGAATATGCTTTCTTCTATAGGGAAGCTATGAAATATTAAAGACGGGTGGGGCCGGAAATGCTGATTAGCATTCTTATTTATTCTGAGCTAAAACATCAGACGTACGCTGGCAGTATTCATATTAGTACGGGAGCACAAGTGCCGTAAATTTGTTCCCTGTCAGAATAACACTAGCTAGAACGAGTAATTATTTTTGCTTGGAGACATTTTATTGTGATTTAATCAAATATGTAATTGTAATCCAGTTGTAAATTTATTGTAAGTAACGCATATGTTATTTAATTTTCAATACATGTGTTATTTTTGATAAGTATGTGTAGAAGAAATGGTCGGAGTTTTTTTAGTATCTTTAGAATTTTGCATTTGACACGCGACTTAACACACGGCGAACATACCCGGTAACCAAAAAATCGGTTAACATTTGAAAATTTTATAATTCACTGAATAATGTAATGAGAGGTAAAAACGGACACACATGCTTGAAATATCATATCATGGGATTTTACTGGAAAAAAAAAAAAAAAGTGCTTAATAAGGCCTACTACAGATAATTATCATAACAATTGATTTTTAGCAAAGACTTACCTTAATGGATTCAAAGTTCTATATAACAAATGTTCAACATGTCGGCCGTCATTCATCAGCAATACCTATAGAGGAGGGACAATATTGTGAACAGCACTGTACAGCATATCTGTAAGTATGGTGAGAAACTGCCGTCGGATATTGTCTTTTAACATCCCTAATAAGGTCGGACGATCGCGGTAGACTTGCGATTTCAGGTAACCCCACAACTGATAATCACACGAATTGAGATCTGGAGACCTGAGAGGCCAAGCATGACGGAAATGGCGGCTCATCAAAGGATGTGCAAGGGATAAAAAGTCATACCTTCCAACAAGTGTTTATCAGCCAGACTAGGGGTGATGCGATTTTGTAACATATCAGCGTGCCTCGCATCCGTCATGCTGACAGTTTGAATAGCAGAGCCACGCATTTCCTCGAAGAATGGTCTGTTCATGTTTGATGTGATAAATCCGCATCACACCGTGACCAACACCCAGAGGCGAGGACAGAAAAGTCATGAAAGGATTGATTCCCTCTCTCTTTTCATCTCATTTCATACACTATTCGCGTACGGTGTCACCGACATTTTGCTGCCCAGCGCCATAATCTGGCATTCCTTGCCCTTTTTTTTGGGGGGGGGGGAGCTTTGCTTTCAATAAAGCTCCACGTCACTTCAAGCATGTGTGTGAATTTTTACCTCTCTATCTACATTATTCCGTGAATTATGGAATTTTTAAATGTTAACGGATTTTTGGGTCACCCAGTACGATGGCTGAACATTTGGTCTCCAGTAAAACTCTGTTCGAAAGTTCTCTTTTCTAGTCTTTTTAATAATTATTCTAAAATCAAACCTTGCCAAATATTTCCAGTCTTTCGGGGAATTTTAACGATTTTCAGAATCCAGGGAATCATTGAAGCAGTAAACTCTTAATGATAGCTGATTGACGTTGAGAAAATCTTGTGTATTTTAACCTTGTTGCTATCTACCTGAACTACTGTGGGTTTCAAAGTAATGTTTGGACTTTTTGAGGGTTAAAACAGACAAACTATTAAAGATAGCTTGAGCTTTAAAACAAAGTCTTAAAGATCTTCTTACTGATCTGCTATTTCGTTTATGAAGCTGCAATGTGTACGTTTAGTGGGTTATAAGCGGAAAACGATCGTTGAGAAAACAAAGCAAGAGGAAACTATCTTACTAAACATTGTAAGAGAAAAGAAGCAATGAGAAAACTATCTTACTAAACATTGTGAAAGAAAAGAAGCAATGAGAAAACATAGAAGGTTCTAAAGCAATATTGTAGAAAATAAAGCGGCTTTAAACTTCACATTTTTAAAACGTCTTCGAAAATCATTACATGATTATAACATTTGCCTGCAAATCATTGCATGATAATAACATCGCTGGCATTAATTTTCAGACTTTAAAAGTTTTAAGTATATACGTGTAATGATTTGTATGTGCAAGAAGGAATGAAGAACACCTCTGTATTGAACACCTCACAATTTTTACCTCTGTATTTCATATTTTGAAATTAACTGAAAAATTTTTGCCGAAGAAACGAGATGGATTTAAAAAATGAAAATTAGTAGAAATTAATGCTATGTGCAATAGTTTATAAAATTTTAAAATTATGGAATGAACTATTAAAAGCTATTATTTAATTAATCTCTTTAATAAAGCTGGATTAGTAACATGCATTCAAAACTTTTAAAGTCTGAAAATTATGTAGAAGCTTTATTTTTTACCACGATATTTTCTTGGACGATGTTTTAAAAAGCTGGAAAATTTTGAACCGCTTTATCTTTTACGACCAAAGCCGAATTTATGTATAAACTACACAAGCTATAGCTTAGAGCAGGATTTCTTAAACTGTGGATCACAGGACCTGCAGCAGGGGGTCGCCGAATATTTTAGCAGTTTGGATATTTCTTTAACTTATTATAATAATTTTACATTTACCAAATTTTTTTACACAATGTGTCTCAAAATAGATAAAGATAAGACAATGCAGACAGAAAAAAACGAAAGCGTTTCGACGCATTCTTTATATAATATAAACGTTCATTTTCGTTGCTCTTTGCACGTGACTCTGTCATTTCGTCTGTTACTTATTTAAAATTTTCACATTGTTCTGTGTCTTAAAATTAGAAATTAAAGTTAATGACCTAAAACTGCAATAGTATGTTAAATGTACAAGTGAAAAAATTGACAGTTTCATTCACGCGTGTGTCGGATTTGCGCAGTACTTATGGAGTCCCACAAAAATTTTTGTAAATATTATGGGTTCTTGGGGGTGGCGAAAAAATCTCAGTGATAAAAGGGGGGTCGCGACTGAAAAAGTTTAAGAAGCCTCCTCTTTCTTGGGGGCCTCCCCAAAACTTAAAATATAGCATAAATAGTATTAAAATATATTATAACAGAATTATAAAGGGCCCCTTATCTCAAATAGCTTAGGGCCTTATCAAGTCTAAATCTGGCTCTGTCTACGATGTTTTTAGATTCACAATGTTTCACGCATTGATTCATAATTCTATTCACAATCCGATTCCGATTCCCAATGGTTTTAGAATTGCGATATTTTTCCCTTGCCTTTTCTTCCACGAGGTTTTGTACAATGGCGTTTTTCCTCTGGCGTTGAAGCCCACCAGCGGCCGAGCGGTAAAGACACTGAACACTGGTAGTTCGAATCCCGCGAACGGGCTGGCTGCATGGGCGTTTTCAGGGTTTTCCCCATGTGTAACGTGTATACGAGCCAGTTTCCCTTAAAACTCCTCCACGAAGGCATCCCTCCCTTTAAGCAGATAGCCCTCGTGTGCTTTGCCATAATTGAATAATCCAATTCAAGCCTCTGGCGTTGTTTTCTCCAGATGTTTTCGGCGGTCACTCGTGTACTGTGTGGCTACAGGTAAGCATTCTATTATTTTTAATTCATTCAATCTTTTTCCATTAAAAAGGATCATGCTGACCTCCGCTATTTAGTGTACATTGACGTCAAAAACAATGTAAACTAACCATCGCAGATGAGCATGCTTCTTTTTACGTAATGTGACGAAATTTTAAAATATTACCAGAAAGCTGAGAATGTGTGCGAAACACCAAGATGATGGAGATCGGAATTTGACACTCCAACTAGCTTGAAGATACGAGGAAAACTCACGTGACCTAAAGAAGGCATGATGCGTCTAGCAAGAGAACGACAATGAATAAAGTGTAGAGAAAGCGTACAGGCTTTCACGATTCTTTGGCATCGGAGCCTCCAGTATCTCCGATGCCAAAGGCCTCAAGAACCCCTGGAGATTGGATGACATGAGACATACTATCGCGACTGCCTGCTTTTCTTTCTCGTTTAAAATATATCCCCTGTTTATCGATTCGCTTTATAGCATTAAAGACGTCAAATTACTGCCAATGGCGGTCGTTTTGAACTGTTAAAACTTCAAGATACGTAACACCAAAAACGTAAATACCTGTTGTAAGAAGCATTCTTGCTGTTAACGTTCAAACCTCAAAGCGTTAACTTTAAGGTAATTGAGTTATTTTGAGTTGCTTTATATATATTTTGAATCAGAATTGTTTAAGAAATGTTCTTTTCTTTTTTGGGTTCGCTGTGTTGGTGATACTTTTGTACATTTGATAGCAAGAAAAAGGACTGACTAGTATTGTATCGGTGATGATTTCTTTTAATGTGGCTTCTGATCATTCTTTTGATCTGGTTCACGTCTGAACTCGACTTTCATAACTTTTTCCTTTTTTGATGTTTTCAGTAGCACTCAATAGGTCTAATTTCAATACTACAGAGTTAATCGGAAATCCTTTTCTCTTCACCTTCCTGTCCATGCCAGATCTTGTCATTCTGCTGTAAGCAAAGAATAGCCACTTTGTATTCTTTTGTTTAAGTACGTGTTCTGTGCATTCTGTTCTTATTCAAGAACTTGGTTATCTAAAAACTGTTGCTATTAATGGGCGTTCTTTCCTTTTGTTATTGATAAAGCTTTCAAAAATTTCCTTCTTACTGTAGATAGACAAAGTTCTATTAAAAACTGTTATCTTAATCTTGCCATCTACCCTTTTTATCTTCAGTTAGTTACAAAATACCGGGATTTTTCCTAAGTTCAGTGTTTAAGCTGTTTTCTGTTCTGAGGGTTTTAGTTTTGGGTTCTCAAAGGTGAAAGAATTTTAGGGGCTATTTTAATATATGCGTTGATATAATAAAAAAAGTTCCAAATATGAAAATATCCTGGAAAATCCGATTGTAGATTTTATTATAGCTAGCACTTGCGAGCTCAGCTGCCTAAAATAATTATTGTAAATATTAAAATATATACATAATGTTTTTAATGAATCCAGCTAGGAAAATTTCATGGGTCGAACTTATAATTAATAGAGATGAAGAACTCTGTTCATTATTTTTAAATCACGTAGTTTGCATATCAGTGACTGACAGATTAAATCTGAAAGAAAACTCAATATCTTTGCCGAATGGCAACAAACTGGTGCATAAAAGATAAAAATGTATTTTATTTTGAGCTGTGGCAACATATTTCTTAATTGCCGATCTTCATTTACCAGTACCTTCTTTAAAGGTCATTAACGGCCACTTAATTACGAAATACTAGTAATATTATAAGGACAGTCATTTTATTCTGGAAATGTATTTAACATTGTTATTCTTTATTAAGATTGTCATTTAATTGTAAGATGTTTACATTATATAATATGTATAGATTTTTTAGGGTCAATTAAGTAGCAACTTTCAAAAGAACGATCCTTTGGCATCGGAGTCTCCAGTAATATCATAAGGACAGTCATTTTTTTCTTGGCAACATATTTAACATAGTTATTCTTTATTAAGATTGTCATTTAATTGTAAGATGTTTACATTACATAATATGTATAATTTTTTGGGGGGTGGCATTAAGTAGCAACTTTCAAAAGAAAGATCCTTTGGCATCGAAGCCTCTGGTGATCGAGCGAATAAACCCCCGCTGAATCCTGATAGATTCACCCGGCTTATATTTGGTTTCATGGGTATTTTTCTCATGTGTAACATGAATACGAGTCAGCTTCCCTAAGAAAGTTCTCCTTGAAGGCATCCATTCTCTTAGGCAGATAGCACTAGTGTGTTGTGCGACAATCTAATAAATCCAGTTTAATCTATTCCTTTGATATAGAATCTTTTTGGTGGCATCTGCAGAAAGTAACACAAGAATTATTTAAAAAGAGGGGAGACATATAAATATTATAATTATAGAAATTAAAACATAATAGGAAAAAAATTGGATAATGATGGATTTATTCGGCATTCACAAAGCAATCGTGAAAGTTCATGATGCGATGAAGTTATTCTATCATTGTAAATAAATTTTTAATTTTCGAAAGAAATATTGACACTTTGAGACGAGGTGTGGAAAGAAATGTTCAAGAAATAAATGCGAGATTTTTGCATTTTTTAGGAGGGGGGATACTTTAGGCCATTATGAACAGTATGATTAAACCAACAAATTACATTTCATTTTTTTAATATCTTGTGATAAACTTTACATCAGAGTATTGTGGTTTACAAGAATATAAACAAAGTGCGAGCTACAGTTAACAGAAGTCTTCCAGACCGATAGAGTTTAAACTGGATGTTGCAGGAATTGAATTTTTGATTTAAATCATTTTCTAAATTTTTTTTACGATTATAAATTTTGCGTATTTTCGTTATTGTGGTGACAGTTGTACGAAAATTAAAATATTTTTCTGCTTGTTGCGGTGTTAAGTACTATCAGTGAAAACATGTAACAGTACTTCATTCCCATTCGATCTCCCAATGGTTCCGACGCCATGTAATGGTTACGCATAGCCGCGTAACGATGCTTCAAGAGGAGAAACAGATGTTAGTTAGAATAGGCATCCCCTGCATTTTGGCGCCAATTCCACCACCGTAAGCGCGCGAAGAGCGTGCACAATCCAAGGCATTCTGGGATATGACCACGTGAAAAGGGAAAATGTGGACGGTCCCATGTGGCCGCTAGAGAGAGGGGCGATCGCTGGTTGTGCTTTTAACTAGTTGTTTGTGTGCTTTTTTTCACTTCGCGGTATTTGTATTCACTTAAATGGGAGGTCTCCGTTTCAGGAGACTTTGTTTGCCCTGTGACATGTTTACTGACTATCATGTATAAAAATTCTACAGGGTGTTCTTGCAACACCTCGAGTAGGCTTAACGCTTACATTTTACCAAAAATATCGGTATGAATTCTCCTCTTCGAAAGGATAAATAGGGTACGAACAAATGCTATGGAGAAATAAGCAGTTTCCAATGTAAATTTTCTGAAATTCTTTATTTATAAAATATAGTGATTGGTTACATGCTGCGCTGCAGGTTTTTAAAAATAAATACTGGATGTATCTTTTCTTGTAACAGTTGGGAAGAGCCAATAGCATAGAAACGTGGAATTCATATTTTCTAAACAAAGTTTACGGCATGTGTAAGTGTCATGTTGGCTTTCATATTTCTTCTATTTGCCCCGCAAAGTTCATTCTATTAGTGACCTGTAATGGTTTTAAATGTATGTTGACATACGCAAACTAGTGGAGTTATCTCGGGATTCTGATAACAATCGATGTATTTGTGTATACCACATAAATTACCTGAATGTGATTATCCTACGTTTTTATTATAAAAATATTTGATAGTTGTTTACAGATTACTTTACATCATTTAATAATTAAATACTAAATTTTCTTATGAAGAAGAAAACAATCATTTTCCGACTCAAGTTAAATAAATTTTCCTTTGTTTCATGTTTTGTTATTTTTTCCTGTGATTTATATTTTATTAAGCATTTATGTTGTGTAGAAGATACTATTTATTTTTTTCATGACAGAGTTTAACATAATTTGCAGAGCAAATGTGAACACATTTTAGTAAAATTTAAAGGGACTGACTGAAATGTAACTTCCCATTTCATACTTTTATTTAAAAAGTAACATTTAAATGTGTAATGATTTTTGTGTTTTCTAATTCTGAATATTTATGCAATTTATAATGAATAATGCACTTTATTCCATGCTGTTAGTATGGCTGTATGAATGTGTTAGAAATTAAGCACTGATTAAGGCCCAGTAATGAATATATATGAATAAAAAAATCAGAATGCTTAATGTTTTTTTTAAATTTGCTATATTGTGGTTTTTCATCTTGCAGCCCAGATAATCACTCTTCCTGTTGTCAGTACAGCTACAACAATAGCCATGTCACCTTTCAAGATGGAACCCGCTATTTTACCAAAAACTGTGCATCTTTCCAGTTCGCCTGTGGTACGAAAAATTTTAATCTTAATCTAGTATTAAAACCGTATAATTTCTGCCATGAGCATATGTATGTATTATGTATGTATATTAGCAGCAGTATGTTATGTCTTTTTAAATGGACATAGAAAAAATTCTCTTTTAACTAATTTCCATCTCACGCTGTGTCAACTCTGTCAAAATGCAATTAAAAGCATCATTTTGCTAATAAGTTGCATCTACATATGTAACAATGCAATATTGTTTCATTAGTAATTTAATTGTTATTGTGCAATACTTTTGATGTTGTATTGTGGAATGAAATAACAGCTAAGATTTGTTTTCATTTATTATTTTTAAATTTTTATCCTACAACCTTTTGTAATGGAAATAGATTTATATCTAATTCAGAAGTGTTCAGGATAATTTTAGTTATATTTAGAATTGAGAATGTGTGATATAGTATGAACATAACTGTAATGTGTGGTTTACTAGTTATTAATTAAAGCTGAAAAATTTTAAATAAAATTTTCAATTATGTTGGTTGGAATTATGCAGATGTGTTTTCATTGATGTTTTCAAATATGGGATCTAAGTCATTAGATTAAAAGTGCTGTAGAATGTTTAAGTCTAGAATTATAATATAAAGAAAAGCCAATATCAAGCAAAAAAGTTCATTTTCAATTAAACTAATTTGCTTCAAATGCTTTTTGCGCTTTTAGGGTGTGCTCTCAAGTAAGAGGACTCAAATATGGTATTGTAGAATGTAAATCATTGATACTTATAATTCATATTTAAATAAAGATTTTAATGAGTTTTTAAATGTGAGGAAAATTTTTTACTTATGTTATAAATATAATGTAGTGTTTGTATGCTTGTTTTATATGACTCTGAAGTCAAATTATAGAAGTGCAAGAAAAGACTATATTTCAAAACAGGTGATTTAATTATGTTGAGCTCTCGCCTGCACTGTATTACACAATTGAATTAGAAAATACAAACTTCACAGACATTGTAATTTCAGTCCTTTTAAAAACTAAGCTGTTATTAAGTTTTATTACCAAAATATACAAAAGTAGTCAAAATGCTATCTTGAAAAATTGCAATTTTTACCCCGCAGTAGTTTCCAAATGATATTATTTTCAGTTTTCATACACAAATTGCCTTTCAAATTCTGAGTACTAATGGAAATATTTTTTTGTTTGGTGATCTGGTGGCCATACCACAAAGATTGCTATTGTTTCTCCATTTCTCAGATTGCAAAGATTGCTGTTGTTTCCCCATAATGTTAATATTAATCACTCACTCATTTGTGAGAAGAAAACATTTTGGATATTTAACTAGTGGTGGGTACACTTTCATTTTGCCTTAAAGACTGTTTAAGTCATTGTGGTTTAGAAAGTGTTGAATATTGATGTGGATCACATGTATTTCAAGTATACAACACATTTTTTTTTTTTTTTTTAAATTAGTGTTGATGTATTCATTTGAAAAAGAAAATGAAGATGTCCATGAAAAGACACTTTAAATGATGTAAAAGAGGGTGAAAACGGAATAGAGCACTAGTAGGTAGCTCACTGAGCATTAATAGGTAGCTCAGTGATTATACCTGTCTGGCATGATTCTGTCTGTGATGCAGAAGGAAATAAAGATCTGGCTACTGTTGCCTGTCTTGTGACAGCTTTTGGACTGATATACTTTAAGTTCCCTTTTTACATATAGTTGATGATTATATGTATCTAAACCTTAATCGCTTATGAGCTGATTTTCATGGGTTAGCAAAAGAACCCATGCCCATGAATATACATACTAAAATACTACCATGATAGTGGTGGCAGCTGTAAGAAAATAAAGTAGTAATGATGATGAGAACTAGAGAATGAAAGTGAATCTGAACTGTTTAACGTGTCATCATATGTAAAAGCAGACATGAAATAGATCATGTAATCTGCTGTACTATGTATAATCTAATTTTGATGATACAGTCAAAATTCGTTAATTAGGACACCCATAATCCGGAATGATCTATAATCTGGACCTCAAAACTAAAAACTTTCTGCGCATGCGCCGCGTTGACACTTACGCATAGGCGTTTACGCGTGCGCGTAAGACCTTTACGCCTGCGCATATGCTTGTGCGCAAGCGCAGAATACGTTTTCGCGTGCGCGTTTTATGTATAACGGACAGTATAAGCTAAAATTATCTAATTATCTATTTCATTTAATGTTGATGTTTGCATTGTTCCTTAATCTTCGAGTTGGATTCAGCTTATTATTTTTTGAAGACTGTAAGAGCAATTTTATAAAAGTAAACTTGAACTTTTGATTATGTCAAATAGAATTTCCGATGCTGGAGCTCCCAAAGGATCTACAAAACGAAAGTATGTTTCGATGTCCATCAAACAAAAAGTGGAATTGCTGCAAAAAATGGATAAAGACGTGAAGAAGGTGACAGAGATGTTAGTGAAAACGAAAACATTTCGATTAACAAGTTAGTCGGTATTCTCAGCACAGCAATTACGGTACTTGAACTGCGGAACTTTGTAACTGAACAAGAAATTATGTCTGTTTATAGAATTTAAGAGAAAGTATTATCACATAAAATGAAGCAACTTAAACAACTTACATTGAAAGAAATGTTTAATAATAAAGTAAACAAATAAATATTAAGCTTTTTTTTTTGTAAATTTTGATACCCTTTAGATCATAATTGTTCTTTATTTCATAAATTACGGTTTCATATTTTTAATTTTAGAATTTCTGCATGCCATTTTATGAGATTTAAACTGATGATCTATAATCCGGAATCGCCGACGTCCCGACGAGTCCGGATTAACGACTTTTGACTGTAATAAATTCAATAACTGTATGCTTTCAAATTTAGTTTTACCTGGTCAGATTAGTTTATGTACTGTATTGGGTAAAGTCTAGAAATTCAGTTGAGTATTGCACCACTGGGTTTTGCACAAATCATTTAAATTTGCTCTTTGTTGTACCCTTATTCTGAATACTTGAATTGGTCATATTAGTAGCAGTGGCATAATTTTGTTCTATATATTTGATCAGGTTTTTCTGTCTGTGACTGGATATTAATATTTTTTTAATTTTCCTATAATCAAGTTTCTGCAGCTGTTATTCTGAATTTTAGAAATAAGCATTTTATCTTTTAATTATTTGAAATCGGTGCAGTATTTTTATTATGAGTGCAGTATTTTTATTTATTATTATTTTTTTTAAAAATTCATTTATGCTATTAAACTACCATCAAATAATTCCTGTGACTAAAATTTCAGATACTCAGCACTCCACAGCGTGTCGTCGCAAGTGTCATAAATAATTCTCGTACACCCCAGCATCTGCTGCCAGCCACTGAACATGCTGTGGCGTGGTCGGGAAAGCGTCCACATGAATTTGCGGATGAGTATTCTGAAAGGTAAGACATATTCTGAATAAATTAGGCTTTCATTCAGTTGATTTGAAATATTGGAACTACAATAATTTAGTTATACTGTAAAGAATTTTTTTTATTCCATTTAAACCAGGGCTGACTTTCTAGTGGCAGAGTTTAATTTTACCTTGCTAATATCAGAAACTTGTTACAACCAGTTGAAACTGACAGAAATTTATGAAAATGTTTAAAGTTTTATATTAGTATACAGTATTAATTTATTTTAATGAATAAAAAATTGTGCATACTGATGTAAATGTATATTAAAAATAAAAAATATTATTTTCATTAATATTGTTTTAGTAGATGAAAAAATATATAGTATGTTTACTTCTAGAGATGGTAGAATTAATGTAATTTTTTTTTAATATAAAATTATATATATTGTATTTATATTTCTATATATTATTTTTATGTAAAAAAAGTGGCAGTATAATACATTGTCTTCAAGGAAATTTTTAACACCAACACTACAGAATAAAATGTTTTTCAGGAAAAGTCCAGTAGGAATGTTAAGAGTAAACAACAATTTATTTACCATCTGATGCTAGTATTGTAAGATAATTTGGCATCACTTGCAAAGAAACCAAAACAGCAAAAAGTAAAAGGATTTAAAAAAATAAATAAATAAAAGGATTGAATGATTTTCAGTTAATGTGAAAAATAGCTCAAGTCCAAAGTAGAGCTAATACACAAGTGAGCGTTAGTGCTCATTAGCAGATTGATCTATATGAATGATGAAGAGAATTATAAATATAACATTTGAAAAAGACCTTTAATATATCTATCCAATGTGACAGACTTTGTTATTGATGCAACTGGAAAGGACAGAGATCTTGGATAAGGCAATATTTGTTGACAGAGAATGGAATTTACAGTTATAAAATTCCATTATTTCTTAGCAAGCATCTATTGTTTGTTTATATGATTAATTCCCTAAGATAGGCTTAATTCACTAAGACAGGTTACATAAACCCTAGCAGGGTTGAAAACTTATTGGTTAAGTAAACAATGATCCTAGGCATGAAAAGAAGAGACAATCAGTGATAAAATTATTACAGTGATTCAAAATGATTTGAGTAACATCTGTAATGATCATGTTGTTATTTGTATTCTTGTTGGATGTGTTTTCTTTAGTTGTCTAGCTTCTTTTCTGATTTAAGATGATTTGAGTAACATTCATAATGATCATCTTGCTGTTATTTGTATTCCTGTTGGGTGTGTTTTCTTTAGTTCTCTAGCTTCAGGGTTTAAGGGGGGAATGTGAATTTTCCCATACAAACTTGCATTTTTTTTCCAAGGCAGTGAACAGAAGTGTAAAAGAATATTAGCAAAAGTGTCTTACTACTTGTAGACATTTTGCTCATAGTTTTAACCCATATTTGACCACTGTTCTAAATATAGGACAGCTCAATTAAATTTCATTAAATGGAAAAGAACGGTAAACAAAGATAAATTTTGGCCTGACTCTCTTGAAATAGATGCAAGTTTCATATGCAGGCCAGAAAGGCCTGTCATAATAAATTTCATTAAAAAATGGCTTTTAAAATGATTAATTTATAGCCATTATTTAGCATTAAAATCTATACTTATTCTAAACAGATGTATACATTTCTGCTAGTAGATTTTTAGTACTCTTTATAGAAATAAAAATATCCATGAGAAAAATTATCTTTTTAAGGTATTTTCTTTGCATTTTATACATGTCCTGTAAATAGGACAACGATCCAATCCCCAACTTTTTTTCGCTCGTCACTTCCACAATGCATGGATCAAACGCCTTCAAACCAATTTTGAACAACATATATTCATACAATGATATTAGTGTGACATGTGGAAGGATTCAAAAATACATTACTCTGGAATTTTCTTTGGGTATCTTTTCGATTAAATTAAAAGGTAAAATGTCACATAACCTCCTAAGTAGGTTTTTCCTGAGTAAAAGAAGGTTGATCTATGTGATGTTTCCTAGTAGCAGGTGTAGTTTTGTATAAAACAGACATTCTCAATAGAAATTAGCATGGAAACTTTCTTTTTTAGCCTGGCTCCTAAGAAATTAGCCTGGAAAGTTTCTTTTTGAACCTGGATCCTGATTGTTCCCTTGTGGGCATTCAAAGCTGTGACATCAGATGAAATCATTCTATAGAACTGCACTTGTTGTTTGGGAGAAATAATACGTAATATTTTTTCCTAAAGTAGACCAGTTACTCTGTTTATTACTTGAGTAAAAATCTCAATTGTCTTTGAAAGATCAATATTTTTAAAATGGCAAGAAACTTTCTAACAGCTCAAGAGGTTATTGAATATATAAATTCTCTCTCTACTGAATGAATTGATGAGCCTGAAATGGTTATTATTCTCTCTAAGCTTGATTCAGTTAGTGATGAAGAACAGATAAATAAGAGTAATAGATAATTGAGTAAGTAAGCAAAATTATTGTAGTAGTGTACTGGACCATTGTCCTATTAATATGACAACCTATAACTTAATAAAACCCAAACAATATCTGAAAATTTTTGTTTTACATGTGTTATTACATCATATTATTAGTATTTCTATACATTTTCCCAGTGGAAATTTTTGAGAATGGTGCAGTATGGGTTAACTTTCTAGAAACTGAACTTTCTTGCAGATAAGATTCATGTGTATATATTTGTTTCTAAAACATAAAAGGAAATGTTTGCTTTTGAAGTGTTTTGACAAATCTTATTCTTATTTCCCTTTTTGTAATAGAATATTATAAAAATTATAGTTGGGCAGATCTGCTGTTTTTTGTTTCAAGATTTTATTATTGAAAGTATTGTTTTGACAAATCTTGTTCTTATCCCCCTTTCTGTAATAGAATATTATCCATATAGAAATCATAGCTAGGCAGATCTGCTGTTTTTGGTTACAAGATTTTATTTATTGTTGCAGTAAAATAACGATTAAAAATATGTGGCATTTAAAGTGTAGGTAAAGTGGCTTATTGCCTATCAGAAAGGATGAGGGGGGGGGATATTTTTTAGATTAGATATAGGAAAAAGAGAAACACAGAAAGTTGTCAGGAATTCATCTATGTATTATTCTGTGCATTAAATATTAACATACTCTTCCAAAGAGGTACAGGTCTAGAAAGTGGTAATCGTGCTTAAAATTTTGTGAAATAAGATTTTTTTGAATTCAGGATTAGCAAATTTCATAATAAAATATGCCATTTAATTATTGAATAAAGTACAATTTAAAAAATCAATTTCTAACAACTTCAATATTTAAGAATAGTATAAGATTTTGCAAGTTTTATTACTTTCCTTTTATGTTACATTATCTCAGCCTTCTCTAGGAGATAAAAATAATTAGTTCAGGATATTTACGAAGTAGATGAAGCTAGATGACTTATATAGATTAAAAAAACAAAGGAAACTTTGCCTTTTATTTTTAAAATTGTTTTTAATATGACCTGCAAATCACAACAGATCTTTAACTGTGTATTTGTTTGATTTGTGTGTGATACTAGTAAAGTATTGCAATTTTAAATGTTGCTTAGTTATATATTACCAGCAAAAACCATTTCTGGGTTCAGTTTTAATTTTTACCTGGTTAGTATTAATTAGTTAAAACTGAGTAACTTAAATTCAGTTTTAAGTAATTGATACTATACTCTCAGTTTAAGATCTTAAGCATTCAGGTTTATTCAGCATTCGTATTAAATTTTGGCTAAAGCCATTTTATAAGGTAAAATATTTTTACTTATTTCAATGGAAAAAAAAAAAAATAGCTAAATCTATAATCATATAAGCAGATTGATTTAAAATTTTAAAAACTTGGATTTTGATTCTTTTCCTTTAGTAGCCTTAGAATTTCGTAATTTTTCCTCTTTGAAGCAACTTCTATTCTCAGTGTCATGAAGAAATTCTTTGGCCATTTGTGTTAAGGTGTGGAATAATTTTTACTAATATTGAAATATTAGTCCTATTTTTGTGATTAAGTGCATAGTTGTGTCATCTCTTTTTTTATGTCTGTAGAATCATACAAAACATACATTATTTAAAAAAAATGCCATGGCTGTAAAATGTAGAATACCAAGGCCCCAGCCCTGAGAGCAATACTGCTGGAATTTACTATGGTGATCTCAGCTCCCCCCCCCAAAAAAAAAAGACTTCAGTAAGGTTAGAAACTGAATTGCTTTCATGCTGGAGTCAGTATCAAATCTTGAACAAGAAGATTCAAGTTTTTTTCGATAAAGTGGGATGAACCTGTCTTCAACTATTATGATCCTAACTCAGATGGACTCCTTTACATGGGGATTAGAACATTGTGTGTAATGAAAAAAATTTAGTCCTGCAAACAACTCTGGTAGTCACCAGAGTAGTAACTCTTGACATCATTTCAGCAGACTTGATGCAGGATACATTACTTTCAGAAAAATTTTCAATAAATGAAATGCATGTTGAAATCTTCTATCACAATTTTCTTGTAATATTGCTTCGTTTAATATGTTGACAAATTTTAAAATGTTTTTCAAATATTGTTCTTTTTTAATGAGCTTTTGAACTGTCATTTATATGTGTTCTATATCTTTATGAATTAAGGTGTGTTCTTTTAATGTACAGTAAACGATGCAAGAAAGGTGAAAAAGGTGGTAAGGGCCTACGTCACTTTTCTATGAAAGTTTGTGAAAAAGTCCGTAAAAAAGGCACAACTTCTTATAATGAAGTGGCTGATGAGCTGGTTGCTGAATTTTCTGATCCTCATCGGCACATGTGTCCCACAGACCAGGTAGGTTGAAAATTAGATTTTGCATTTTTTATTTCATGTACCTTCATTTCTAAATAATGTTTTTGTTATAGTGGTGTGTTCATTATATGCAATTAAGAGAATATTGAAAAAGAAATCTTAAATTTGAATTAAGTATTTTGAAATAGATAAAGTGATGGAAATTTCTATGAAACTAATTTTATATAATTCATTTCTGCATTTGATTATTAAACATATTTTTTTCGTCAAATTCCTATCACAGGCTTATGATCAGAAAAATATTCGAAGGAGAGTGTATGATGCTTTGAATGTTTTAATGGCCATGAATATTATTTCGAAAGAAAAGAAAGAAATTAAATGGCTGGGCTTGCCAACTAATTCTGCTCAGGAGTACCAAAATTTGGAAGTAAGAAAATGCTTTCTTTAAATGCATTTTGTAAAGAACTTGTAATGATTGTAATAATATATTTACTAAAAATATCTTTTATTCATACAGAAAGAAAAACAGAAAAAAATTGAAAAAATTAGGCTAAAAACGCTGCATCTACAAGAGTTAATTATTCAAGTAAGAAACATTGAATTTATAATAATACATTTCTGCATTAATAACAAGGAAGTGAGCAAATTTTATCATTGTATAATATTTTTTTATGGTTATCATTTAAAATTATTAATATAATTTCTTGTTTAATGTTATGCAATTATTTTATTTCAGCAAATAGCTTTTAAAAACCTTGCTGCACGAAACAGAGATACTGAACGCCAAATGAAATGTCCACCTCCAACAAACAAAATTCGCCTGCCTTTCATATTACTAACCACTCATAAAGATACTGTAATTGACTGCAGCATTTCTGGTGATAAGTATGCAATATTTAGTATATCTGTATTATATATATTGTTTCTACTCTTATATCTTTGTGATATACGAGGGCCATCCAGGAAGTAGATTACGTTTCCGTCTGTGTCCGCTAGGGGCGGGGCTAGCGCCGCCATCTTGGGGTCAGAGCGTTGCGCAGCTCAGTCTGCATCTAGCCGTGCTAGTGAGAGGTTCGTGCTGTGCTCCGTTCAGATACTGTGACGGTTTGAAATGTCTGCGTTAATTGAAAATCCCGCGAGCTGCGAGGTGCGCTCAGTAATAAGGTTTCTGACTGCAAAAAACTGTAAACCGATAGAAATCTATCGGCAGCTTCGTGAAGTGTATGGGGACAACATTATCACTGAAGGTGGAGTGCGTCAGTGGGTCATAAGATTTCAAAATGGCCGAACCAATGTTCACGACGAAGATCGAAGTGGGAGACCCAGCATAGTGACCGCCGAACTTCTCGAAAAAGTCGATGCTAAAGTCCGTGAAAATCGAAATTTCACAATAACGGAACTTTCTTTGAGTTTTCCACAAATTTCGCGAAGTTTGTTGCACGAAATCATCAGCGAAAAGCTTGGTTACCACAAGTTTTGTGCAAGATGGAAGGCAAGAAGAGGTAACGGAGTGGTTGAAGGCGCAGGCGGCCGAATTTTTCGACGAAGGAATTTCCAAGCTCGTACATCGCTACGATAAATGCCTTAATTTGTATGGTGACTATGTAGAAAAGTAGTATTTGAGTGTGGCTTTCATCTGTATATAATAAAATTTGTTTCCTATACTTTGTTTATTTTTTTATTCCAAAACGTAATCTACTTTCTGGATAGCCCTCGTATTTAAGGTGCATACTGTTTATGCTTTGCACTAATTATGTATAGCAATAAATAGTGAATAAAGGTAAATTTTCCATTTCCTCTGTTCAGTGAATATTCTTAAACTTTATTAGCATTGTCTGAGGAATGCTTTGAATATGTGAAATGCTTTTTAATACCTGATTATGATGAAAATTGTTTGAGGAGGAATGAAAAGCAGTTATTTCTTGAATATTTCCAAGAAATATTTGAGCAGGGACATTTTAAAATTAAACTAAGTATTGACTTTTTAGATATAAAAAAGTAGAGTTATTATAGATGATTTATTGAATGAATTAGATGCTAAAAAAATAATTCTTAAAATGATAACGAATACATTTATTATGTGGCATGTAAGGAATTAACACATTTCCCTATGAGTACACTCATGGTTTAGTGATTACCAAGTCTAGCTAGAAATTGGAAGATCAGGGGTCCGTATCCTGGCTAGGACAGAATTTTTGATCTTTCCAGGCCTGGAATATCTAATGGTTCTACAGTGGTGCCCAAATTAAATCTGATGCTCAATAATTCATTACCACTTAAATTTATAGAATGGTTCTTGTGCCTCTCTCTGGTTTTCCTTTGAGGGAAGAGCTTCAGTATAGCCCACCTTCAAAGTTTTGCAAATTTGTTTTGGCGCCAATGCACATGAAATACGTTGTTTTGAAAAATGGTTGCCATCCAGATTTTTGACGAAACTCCGTGTTTAAAAAATGGCGGCCATCTTGATTTCACCAGAAATCGTGGATAATAGAAATAAATTTAAGACTATTATTCACGATTTTAAAAGAAAGAAATATTAAAGAATGATTAATGAAAATGATTAAGGTTAAAAGGATGCAATTTTAAAAACAATGCCGGAAAATCTCACCTTTGCTTGGCTTTCCCAAATGCAAGATACCTTTGGATGGTATCTTACATTTTTCACAAGTTTTATCCTTCAATAATCCACAATCCATCAAAAATCCTCTAAAAAGTTCATACGCTCTTGCTAATTCATACATAAAATATCTGTTTGGAATGCCTGGCTTTCTTAAACTTTTACGCTTGTTTGAAAACTCCCACCTTAAATTTTCCTTTAAAATCTCTTGATACTTACCGTATTTTTCGCCGTATGAGACGCACCCAATTTTAAAGGAGGCAAATCTAGAAAAAAAAAAAAAAAAAAAAAAAAAAAAAGATTATGAACCAAATTCTGTAGTAAAATATTTTATATCAACTGTATAAAGTTAACAGCAGTTTAAGAAAAATTTTATGTCAACCATGTAACATACTAAGAGCTATCTTTAATCTCTTCATAAATCTATAGCACCATGATGGTGATCCGGTGAAATCCTGAATGCCTTTCTCCACAGCAATGCGTTTGGCCTCATAGATTATCATTTTTGTTGAGACAGAAAGTCCATTTTGCCGGTGACGTGTGATCCACTCCTTTACTTCTACCTCTAACTCTGGCCACTTTGCAGTTGGTCCACGCAAGGTGTGCTTGCTTTTATCCAACTTTTGGAGCTGATCCTCCTGTTTCCTCCAGTCTCTTATCATTTTCTCAGTTGGAGGTGGCCCGAAGGGTCTCTCCGCTGCTCTGTTTCCATGCTCCTTAGCAAATTTTATTACTTCCAGCTTGAAAGCAACTTTATATGCCAGTCTCTTCTGCTTCGACATCTTGATGGGGTGGTATGAAATATGATATATTTCATTCAGATATACCATACTACATATATCACAGCTTACAGCTATCCGCGCCTCCGCTTGCTCCCGCACTGCGATTGGCTAAGCGAAGAGACGCATGCCTTCACCCGCTCCCGCGCTGGCTTACGACTCTAAAAAGTGCACAAAGCCAGCGAGGGAAGGCACGCGCCTCTTCGCTCAGCCAATTGCAGCGCAAGGCAGAGACCGTCCAAATACAGTGCGAGGCAGAGCGGGGCTTCGTGGTCTCAGACGGCGCCAAGAGGTGGAAGGGAACGGAGTGGCCGAGTATTCCTGCGGTAAGGTATGTATGCAGAGGTGGAGGGGCAGCGGAGGGCCATGGTGGGCTTTTGTATTTTCCGTATAAGACGCAGTCACTTTTTCCCCCATGATTTTGGGGAGAAAAAGTGCGTCTTATACGGCGAAAAATACGGTAATCACAACATCATTAAAAGCAGATTTAGAGCAATCCATAACTAAATGCAAAAATTTGATCTCCAAAACGGTATTCTCCACAATATCTAAGCGTTAAACAATCGCCTAAAATAGTTTTAACGAATTTTGTGTTTAGATAGTTAATTTCAATACAATTCTAATTAAAAAATTTTTTATTTCCTCATGCAATGCAATGCGAGATAAATTTTAAGAGAAGCTATGCCGGAAAAGTAAGAAGGTGTATTTGGCAGGTGTATTTAAATATGAGTAAATGGATATCTCGGTAATTTGTATCGAAATTGAATAAATGTAACTGACTACTATATTAGCTGTAACCGTAATTCCATCCTCTTGTTTACATTGTGTAGTATGGGTTACCACATCATATTATTTATCGCCGCTCTCGGTGATATTTTGTGGTTAAAATTCTGGGTGGGCTATACTGAAGCTTTGAGTGTTTGAAACACAGCAAGGGCATGACTGATTTATCATGTTTCCTGGTCTAAAATATGTGAATGATTTTTATACTAATACTTGCTTATGCAGTTTATTTCTTTATATTGTTTTGTCGAATAATCTTTGGGGGGCACTAAAATTTTCTATACTTTCCATAATTTTTTTGGGGGGGGAGGGGGCGAGGGGGGTGTCCGATTTTGTTTAACTAAGAAGCCGAGAATTGCTAAGCATTTGTATAGCAATAGTAAAATATCATTCACCCGAACTTTATCACCAAAACAGTAATGAAAATAACATAACAATCAATGATTTTGAAATCGGTAGTTCCCAACTGTTTTAAATCAACTTTTTCATTCTTTAGAGGTAAGTGTTCAATTAAAACAAGTGGTCGAGTGGTTAAGGCCATTGAATATTGCTAATTTAACCAAGTTCAAACCATTCGAACAGGCTGGCTACATGCTTGGTTTTCATGCTTTTGGTCATATGTAATGAATGCATGCCAGTTTTCTTAGAAAGTCCTCTGCGAAAGCATCTCTTCCCTTAAGCTGATAGTCTTCATGTGCTTTGTTGTAATCAACAAACCAAACCTAACCTAAAATAAGTGGTGTGAGTATATAATATGTCTAAATAATGAACTGAAATATATCAGTGATGAGACAACTGGAAATATTTGTTCATTGAGGGAGTATATCAGTTAAATTCATATACCTAGAAATTGGCAAGTTATTTGAAATAAAAACATTTCCAGTGAAAGATTCCAATGAATTAGGAAAGAAAAACTTTTGTGGTAATCCAGAGTAAGAGAAATTATCAACAATTGATGTTAACTCTTTGGTGGTTGCAAGAATTCTCAAATATGCTCGATATCCATCAGTCATAAATTTGTAATATGAGCTTGTTCTTTTGCACTCGCTATGCATGACATATTGAATACGAATTTGTAATATGAGCAAATGGTGCATAACTCGAACGCGAGCTGAGCTCTTTTTATGACCATCAAAGGGTTAATAAGACGATGCGTTCTAAAACTGAAAGCTTACTTTCAGGTTTGTAGTACTAGACAGGAATGTAATTCTATGAATTCAGCAATGAAAGAACTGCTTTGTTATTTGGGATTGCTTTACAAAGAAGAAAGAATTAATCTACTGACTGGCATACTGCTTGTATGACTGTTATGGTGTACTGTTGATAAGCACTTTTAAGGAAAAGCTCATTGTTTATGTACGCACTAATGTACACTAATCGAATCACGAATGTCGCTGCCTACGCATCTAACTATCTAACGACGTATCTAAATGCCACATCTAAATTTCTGCAAGCGGTGGTTCAGCTATAATTCTATGATCAAATACTCAATCTAGTTTTAAAAGGATTTATTAAAATACTAAAATTAATCTAATCTAGAATCGAATCTAATGTTATATCTCAGGAGCAGCGTTCTAGCTGTGTCATAACAAATCTAAAGTCAAGTTCTCACTGTTGCCATTCTGAGGCAGAGAAAAGTTTGTTTCTAATCAAACCGGAACATCGGCAGAGTGAAAGTTTCTAGTCAAACCAGAACATCCTGGCCCCCGTTGGGCAATTGTCCAACATCATTTGGAAATGGGAGTGGACTGATATTGGAGACAGCTCGGCGAAAGATTCCATCTGAAATTCTGATGTCTACGACTCGTACTAGTCCATCTGGACCAGGAAAGGTTTCCTCGATGCGAGCTAGTGTCCACTTCATGGGTGTCTTGTTTTTATCCTTTAACAAGACTAGTTGTCCTGCCTTGAGATTGGATCTCACTTGATTCCATTTTGAGCGGTTCTGCAGATGATTAAGATATTACACTCTCCAATGGTTCCAGAAATTAGCTCTAAGGTTTTGAATTAAGGTCTATCTCGAAGACAAGGTCAAAGAATCTACAGAATCATTCGGTTCTGGTATCGACAAAAGTGGAGCTCCTATTAGGAAATGACCTGGAGTCAAAGGCTGAAGATCTGTTGGATCAGCCGAAATAGGTGATAGAGGTCAAGAGTTCAAGCAGGCTTCTATTTGTGTAATTAATGTATACAGCTCTTCAAAGTTTAAAATTGTCGTTTTCGCGACCGTTGTCAAAATTCTCTTCATTGATTTTATATTAGCCTCCCATAACCCTCCAAAAAGAAGGAGGAATGGATCTCCATGTTATACCTTCTTCGGAACTAAAGCACTGAATAGGATACGATCTACAAGTTCTAAAGAGTTTATCAAGAATATTCTTCGTTCCCTTGAAATTCGTAGCGTTATCACTCCAAACATTGGATGGTTTAGATCGTCTGGCAATAAACCTTCTAAGACATGCTAGAAAGGCTTCAGTAGACAAATCCGATACTACTTCTAGATGAATAGCCTTTGTACTAAAGCAAATAAATATCGCTATGTATGATTTAAACGTAACTCTAGATCTTTTCAGATTAGGCTTGGTGATAACTGGACCTGCAAAGTCCAGTCCTATTTTTTCGAATGGTCTAGTTATTACAACTCTATCTCTAGGTAAGTCTCCCATCATTTGGTTTATGGTTTGGTTCCTTGTTTGAAAGCACATCATGCATTTACTTATAACATGTCTAACTCTATCTTGTCCGGAAGGTATCCAGTATAATTGTCTAATAAGAGAAAGTGTTGTTTGAACGCCCGAATGAAGAGATTTTTTGTGATAATAATCTATGAGTAATTCAGTGAAATGATGTCTTTTGGGTAAAAGAAGTTGATGTTTCTGGTCTTCTGAAAGATTGGAGAAACGTAGTCTCCCACCAACTCGTAAAAGTTCATCTTCATCCAGAATTACATTTAAGGATAAAACCTTACTATTACTTGGAACTGATCATTTCGACTGCAGGCACTTAATTTCAGGTTGAAATTCAGAATGTTGTACACATTTGACTAGTACCTTTGTTGCATTCTGTAGTTCAGAAGCACTCAAAAAACTTTCTTTTCTTAATGGTGGATTGGTTCTACAGTTGTTCGCAAACCTTAAACACCACGCAGTAGTTCTAATCAATTTGCTGAATGACGAATACCTTTTAATGAATTCGTTCTCAATGGAATTTTCACCTGCGACTGTTGAGTTCATTACAGCTCCCCTTCAAAGTTCAAGCTCTTCATGATCCTTGAAATCTCTTATTGATTCTGCAAGTTTAGGCCATGAATCGATACTCTGTAATAGCCACTTAGGTCCATGCCACCACATGTCACTATTTCGTAGTTCAGACAACGTTATTCCTTTTGTGGAATTTGTCTTTGTTCCTCTGGTCAGCATATCAGCCGGATTTTCATCTCCAGGGCAATAATTCCAGGACTCAGGTGATGTTTTCTCTCGTATTTCCATTACTCGATGCTGGGTGAATGGCTTCCATTTATTTAGATTGCCCTTTATCCAATGTAACGTAACAGAAGAGTCTGACCAAAATATACATTCATCTGGAGTCTTTCCTCTAACTGTTCTTTCACATTCAAGGCTAATCTTGCTCCAATGAGCGCCCCCATCAGCTCTAATCTTGGAAGGGACAGCTTCTTCAGTGGAGCTACTCTGGTTTTGGAAATGACAAAACTACTTCTTATTTCACTGTCCGTCGTGACGTATTGCAGGTATATCACAGCTCCATATGCCTTCTGACTTGCGTCGGTAAAGCAATGCATTTGAATATGTCTCAATTCAGACTTGTTAGTCTTTCAGAAGTAATGTCGCGGAATGTTTACATCCTGAATCGTTGACAGTTCATTAATCCATTTTTTCATTCTGTTTTCAAAGTCCAATGGTAACGAATCATCCCAATCTACTCCAAATTGCCAAATTTCCTGCATTAGTATTTTTGCCGTAATAGTGAATGGACTTATAAATCCAATGGGATCGTAAAGCTTTCCAATGGTTTTAAGAACTTCTCTTTTTGTCATTAGATTTGTTTCCCCTTGAGCTTGATTAGTTAGATTTTGTGATTCTATCTTAAGAAGGTCTCCCTTGTAATTCCATTTATATCCCAATACCTTCTGTTCCAGAACTTTCTGGATTTCACCATTTTCATATTCATCAAAAACTTCCTGCAGATTCCCACAATTTGTTTTCCATTTTCGCATGTTGAAACCAGCAGCCTTCAAAATATATCTATATCTAATATCTTCATATATGAGTTTAGCTTCATTTTCGTCTTCATCCCCACCTATTAAATCGTCTACGTATAAACATTCATTCAATAGTTTAACTGCTTTCTGATTTGTTTCTGTAAAGGTATTTATGTGATGTTTGATAGTAGCGGCAAGCAAAAATGGGCTGGATGTAGCTCCAAACAAAACGCGAGTCATCATAAGTATTTTCGTCTTAGGTTTCCCATCCTTATCTGTAAGGTTATTTGCCCACAAAATCTTACAGCATCCCTATCTTCAGGTGACAGAGAAATCTGGAGAAAGGCTTGTTCAATGTCGGCAGTAAATGCTATGCTATGTGTACGAAATTGTATTAATATCTCTAACAATGGTGGATTTAAATTAGGATCGGAATAGAGACAATCATTTAAAAAGTATTCATTTTTCGAATGGCTGGATGCATCAAATACAACTCTTACGGGTTTATCAGGTTGAATAACTGGCTGGTGAGGCATGTAATAAATTCTTCCTATTTCTTCAGAACTTGGATCAATTTCCTCAGCTAGACCCATTTTTAAATGCTGTTCTATAACTGAGTGATACTGCTGATGAAGCAGTGGATCATTTCTTAACCTTTTAACCAGTTTATTAAAGTGAACTTCTGCATTTACGTAATTCGTTTTTAATTCAGACGAATGTTCATTCCAAGGGTGTTTAACCTCATATCGCGTTTCTTGAAATTTGATAGTTCTGTTAAAATTCTCTAAAATGTCATTATCTATTTTACCAATTTCCTTCCCTTGTTCTATTCCCAATGTTTCCAATTCCCAAAACTGCTTTAACTGTGCTGAGACCAATTTGTCATCAACAATAATGTCCATGTTTAACAATTTACCGTTAGAATCAGTCCGGCCTTGAAGGCACCATCCAAATATTGTTTCGGAAGCTATAAGTTTATTTTTAAAACGTTTAAGTCTACCAGTTATTACTTCATGATAGTAATCTGTTCCGATCAAAACAGCAATATTTTTATCACTGAATTGACAAGAATCAGCTAATTGTAATCCTATTAACTCTTTGTTAATTTTGGAAACTGCGATATCAGGGAAAGGCAAATTAGTTGCACACATTTGGTTAGTTTCTAAAGCTTCAATTTCTATATTTAGGGATGGTTCACTTCTGTTTTCTAGTTTGACTTTAACAACATTGTAAGTTTGTTCTGTTGCCTGGTTAACATCAAAGGCAAATACGGACAAAGTCTCCTTTCAAATAACAGGTAATTTACACTTCTCTGAAATGTCCCGAATTATAAAACTTCTCATCGATCCATTGTCTAATAGAATACGAACTGGTTCTAAATTATCCTTCTCAGAAAATGGACGTATCATCACAGTACACGTTTGTAGCAATGCACTGCGGAAAGTTTCGGTTTTTAATTGACTAATCTGAACATCTTTACTGGATGGAATTGTCAACACGACCTTGTTTTTCTCCGATTTGGTTTCGAGTTGGAAACAAATAGACCTATTGTGTTTTTTATTACATATTTCGCACATTTTTTTTTCTTACACTGCTTAATTTTATGCTGAGATTTTAGACACAAAAAACATCAAGCTTGAGATTTTAAAATATGTCTTTTCTCCTCCACGGTTTTAATTTCGCAGCGCTCAGAATCGTGTAGTTCGTGACAATATATGCATTTACTGCTAGCGACTGGAGCAACATATTCATATGTTTTAGGCGAACATCTTTCAAACTGTTTACTGTGCTCGTTGTTTACATTTTCGTGAGCGGAGTGGAGACGATCGTTTGATTTATGCCTCCAGTTATGAATCATTCCTGCTCGGTGTTTTGTTTTTGTTTCTCTACTTTCATTTAACTGCGTAGCTCTTTCGCGGCTTTCTATTTCTTTACAAATAAATTCCATTAATTCGTTAACGTTCCATGTTTGCTCACTGTTTCTACTGCGACTGTATTCTAATGTTATCTCTGATGGAATTAATTTTAACAGTATTGGGCAAAGTAAACTACCATAAGTTTCTGATACGACGTTCATTGACTTTAAGCATCTAATTTGAGTTTCACACTGATCATATAAATTCCGAAGATTTTCTATATCCCTTACATTTCTAACAGGGGAAAGATTTAACAGTTTATTCATGTGAGCATTTATTACCAAATCTTTTCTCCCAAACCTGTTAATTAACAGTTCTATAGCTGAATCGTAGTTCTCATTTGTAAGCGAAAGTCCGGAAACGGAATTATAAGCTACCCCACCTAGTAATTACTTTAAGTAACTGAACTTATTTACTTTAGATAATGAGTCATTGTTATAGATAGCTGCCTCGAATTGACTCCAAAATTCCTGCCAGTTGCTAGAATCACCAAAAAATTTAGCGATAGTCAATTTTGGAAGGCGAATAATTTTATTATTTTCAAGTTTGGAATCTATAGCGGTTTCATTAGGAATGTTCATACTTTCCTTATCCGAATTTTCGAGTTTGTGTAATTCCCTCAATTTTTTTCTTGCTCTAAATTCCCACAGTTGCATTTTTTCTTCATATTCTAGAGCGGATGAAACTTCAAGTTCAAATTCATCCTCTGGGATCTTCAAATCCTGTTCTATTTGAGTGTTTAAATCACTCAGAGTTTTTGCCTTTTCGTTTAATATGTCTAAAGTTTCTTCTATTACATTTATACTAATGTCATCTTTGCTTAATTCTGTCTCAATTTTGTTTAGTACCTTGGACACTGCGGTCCTTAATACTTTGCATTTCGATTTAAGCTTAGCGACAGGATCTTCCATAATTACACAATCGAACTCCGTCCGCCTGCGTGGCAGGCGAGCATTTTACCACTGAACCACCGATGCACCAAAAAATTTTTATGTACGCACTAATGTACACTAATCAAATCACGAATGTCGCTGCCTACGCATCTAACGACGTATCTAAATGCCACATTTAAATTTCTGCAAGCGGTGGTTCAGCTATAATTCTATGAGCAAATACTCAATCTAGTTTTAAAAGGATTTATTAAAATACTAAAATTAATCTAATCTAGAATCTAGAATCGAATCTAATGTTACATCTCAGGAGCAGCGTTCTAGCTGCGTCATAACAAATCTAAAGTCAAGTTCTCACTGTTGCCATTCTGAGGCAGAGAAAAGTTCGTTTCTAATCAAACCGGAACATCAGCAGAGTGAAAGTTTCTAGTCAAACCGGAACACTCACATTTGCTTATCTTAAATGAAACAGTAAAACAGACATGCAAATATAATGCTCATCTGTGTAAATATATCACCACATACTTTAGCTTAATACTTTTATAAGCATTTATTGTATTCTTTATCAAAATTGCTACCCAAAGAAAGTAGTATTCAAAATGTCATCCAGTTTATTAAAGAAAGATGAATAAAAGCATGATTCCTTTAATAAAAGAAGTCGTACTTCACAAAGTTGGGGGGGGGGAGGAGATCAAAAATCACTTTATATATTTTTTTTAGTGTTTTGTAAGAATTAATATTAATTAAGCAACTGTATACTTTAAAGATATTCTAATTTTGGCCATCATGATCTAAGTGAAGCAGAATACATAATTTAAATATGATGCATGTTTGTGTGATTAATAAGATATTTGTTAGTGCTGTGATAAATATTTTAGAAGAGCACATTCATATTTTTTAAGATCAAAAATGCCTTTTTAGTAATTAATAGTGCCCTTCAATTTCTTTTATTTATTCCAAATATATAGGGTTCTCCCCCTTCTTTTTGCAGTATTCGCCTGAGATTATAGTATGTTAATTTAGAAATCAAACAACAAAAATTAGCATTATATTTTAAAATTTACTTTCGATGGTTCAGTAAAACCATCGAAACTAGTCCTGTGAAAATTTAAAAATATAATGCTGATTTTTGTTATTTGACTTCTAAATTAATATTTGTTTGGTGTGTTATTGTATCTTAAGTACAGTATGTGTTTAAAAATAAATCTTGATATTTGTATATTTAATTTACTAATTAGTTAATTTGCTATTAGACAGTCTGACTCGGGGAGTCGGGAAGAAAGATAAAATTTTAACGATTTTGATCTTATACAGACTGGCAAATAATCACTTTCTCACATATTGCCATTTAACAGAACACTAATCTTGTTTTTCCATAGTGTAGCTATAAGAGTGACTTAAAAGGCATAAATATGTTTCTTAATTTTTTTCTATAATAATATATCTAATAGATAAAATTTGAAAAATATTTTTCTGTAATAGATACAGCTTGATTATTATTAACATTAGGGCATTATTATAATTAATAAGTTTCTAATGTTTTATAGCATATCCCTCACTAAATTGTTCTTGCAAAGTTGTTCCTCATTAACAGTTTTGTATAATTTAGTTCTTTTGTTACCATTTAATATATATCTGTCCAAAGCCATTATTCTACTGAAAGTGTGCATATTCCTGCCAAACAATGAATTATGCAGTATAAGTTTTTTTCAGTGGTGTATATAATACTGTTATATTTTCAATATTTTGTAGATACAATATTTTATCTGAGCTAATTGTAAACAGAGCTGTTATTTTAAAATTTATTCAGTGCATAATGAGATATTAAGTACATGATTCCAATTTAAAGTATGACCATTTAGAGCTGTCTTTAGGACATTTCTAAGTGTGAAACTAAATTTTATTATGTTTTGAAGCCTTTTTAATATATAGTTTAAATGAAAACCAATTTATAAGAAATCAGTTTTATACATGTCAGCATCACAGTTGTAATTTAATTTTTATTTTTAAATATTTACTAAAAATTATACTTCAGCTGTATTTTTATTACAAACAATTATTTTTTTCTTTTAAATAATGCATGTGTAGCTTCTTCCTCCTCTGCAGTTATGATTTTAATCATGATATCTTCATGTTGCAGAGTTCAACATTTTTTGTTTTTAATTTTTGAAAATTTTCAAATATGCAAAAACAAAATGTATGTACTTTACCTTTAATTTACAATTTCCCCTCATTATATATCATGTTTTTTCGCAGGAAGGAGTACAGATTCTGCTTCAATGATGTTTTCCAAATCAGTGATGACACTGAAGTTTTAAAGAGAATGGGTCTGGATTGTGGCTTAGACAAAGGCAGCAGTACTCCTGAAGATATAAATAAGGCAAAGAATTTGGTTCCTAAAGCTTTGCAGCCATATATCAATTGTGAGTTTTGTACTAGCTTCAGAACTTTAAACAAAGCTTCATTTTATTATTATTATTTTAATATTTAAATAGAAATTTTGTTTGAAAATTAAAAAAAATTTTTTTTTAAAGTTATGCTGATTAAGTGCTTTTATCAAGTGCCCTGTGCTTTTATCGCAAGCATTATTTGAAATAAAAATAGGTATAATTTAAACCCTCCAAGCAGTCCGTTGTTTGGCCACCAAACATTAAATTTCCCAAAAAGACAATGAATAACTAGTATTTTCTTCGTTATGATTCCAAAATGACCCTTCCAGTATATTACATGGCATCTCTTTTAATGCTATTTAAATTTAGAGTCAAGAAGCTTAAAGTAGTAAAATGTCAAGTAATACAATTGTAACTATTATAATAATGTTCATATTGAGTTGTTATATTGAATGAGTATTTTGTAATAATTTTTGAATTGAGCTGAAATTTTTATTAATTAGATTTGTTTGTGCATATATTTCCATTTATTGGCCTTATTTCTTATATGTACATCACAGCGTAATTATTTCACACAGGATGCAATTTAGCATTCTTGGTAGTTAATGTAAATTTTACTTAAAACATTAGCTGGTGGTTTTTGATTGGATTTGCAAAATTTTAAGAATGGTCTGTAGTAATAATAATAATCTATTTATCGTGTAAATAAAAACTGTTCTAGATCACAGGTCTTCAAAGTACATAGTGCTGTTTAAAATGAGTTGATAATCAGTGTATAAGATCAAATGCAAAACAGCACAAAATTATGCATATGAAACAAAATTTATTAACCCTCTGACTGCTCAATTTGTAGACCGAAATTGCTTAAAAAATTGTGAAAATTTTTTTTGCATATTTAAAATCTATATATATTGGAGAATTGAAAAATTCATTTTTTCTTTCTAGAAAATAATTTTTTTATATAGATTTTTATCATGAGAACCTAAGTTGCTAGAAAAACCGATTTCAGATGTTATCACCCCCAAAAAAATTTTTCTAAAATAAATTTCAGTCGAATTATAGTTAATTTCTATTTATTGAATAATATAAAAAGTAAAATATATAAAATTTAAGAAAATATGAGAATAGCAATAATTTAAGAAAATAACAAAAAGCACTGAGAAAAAAATACCTTAGAAATGCAGTTTAGTATGATAGAATTTAAAACAGGGTTCAAGGCAAAGTCCAACTTCACAGTTTTTGCACCAGATTCAATAAATCTAATTAATAATTCTATAATTTAATTAAATAATCAAGATAATTGCTGAATGTTTTCTAGCAGCCATTTCCAAGTTTGCCTTCAAGTGCCGCAGTTTAGTGGACAACTAACAATATCTGTTGGCGGAAACGTAAACTAAACGCCTAATACTGTATATAATTTAGTTAGGCGTTAAACGGGGAAAAAACGGGATGTGCTCCTCAATAAAGGAAGAAAAACACATGCCCGCAGGATGAGCAGATTTTGCTACATTTGAGTTGCCTGTGGAAATCGTGGGATGAGCAGCCAGAGGGTTAATAATAAAACAAATTAACAAAAAATATTGTGTAAAATCATTTATCTGAATAATGTAGATGCATTTCAGTTTTATTTTGGCTAATGCTTTTTGTACAAGTGAGGCAGGTGTGCTTTTATTATAATCATTGCTTCTCTTTTTGCTGCTAAACTTTTAAGATAGTAATAATTCTAAGAACCTAAGAATAACATAATTTTAGGGGAAAAATTCTACTAGACTCATACTGGAATTAGAAAATAGGTATCAAGAATTAGCAGTTACAGATAATAAAGTTTTTGTATTCTGTTTGTTTTTATGTAAACTCTTGCTTTGGCTGTGACTTTCTTTAAGCCATTTTTCAAAATAATCTGAAATTAGATCACAAATTTTGGGTATGATTGTTGAAAGCAATTAGTTATATTACTGGCTATAATAACTAATATGAATTTAAAGTCCTTACCACATTAAAAGATCCTTTGTTCCTTATATTGCACTTTGTGAAAGGAATGCAACTAATAATTTTTGGTTACAATGCACTCAAATTTTTTATAACCACAATTTGATTGTTAACTTTAATTATTTTATGCATTGAAAGTCCAAACTTTTATTCCAAAATATTTTCTACTAATGGTTTTTCTTTGAAGTAAATTTGTAAATGAGGCACCAAGTCAGATTATGATCAGATCCAAATAAGCAGTTATCCAACTAAAGTATAGAACCCTTTTAAAGGTACAGGCTACCCTCTCCTAACAGTGCTCAGTTAGTCATATTGTACTGTAGGTAGAAGGCAACTGTTTTATTATTGTCATTCAAAGACTGATCAAATGTATATTCTTTTTCTGTAAAATTTAGTAAATTTTCATAAATTTATAATAAACAAATTTTAATTGTAATTTTTTAAATATTAAGAAAATGAAATGCAATTAAATCATTTTATTTTTCTAACCATCTTATTCCCGTAAAGAATTCGTTTTCACGCCGGGGAGAATAATACCTTCCAAGTTTGCAATCTTTTATAAGCCTTTTACATCATTTATAGTAAAGATATGAAATAGTCATAATGTAAGGAAGAACATTATTAAAAAGTTTTAAGCTATGTGTTAGCTATTAAGCTAAAAGGCTTTTGAAACTGATACTATTTATAAATGTAATTAAGTTTGCAGGAAAGAAAACTTCCTCATGACATGCAACTATGCATGATGCTTCCTCGCATATGCTTAATATACGAGGAAGCATCATGCATAGTTGATGCTAAGATTATCATCATGAAATTGTAAATACTCTATTATAAATTTATTAAAATAAAGCTGATATTAGTATGATGTTACACTGTCAAGAATGTAATGTAATACTTACAGAGAAAAATCTTTCCTTTTTTTTTTTTTTTTTTTTTTTTTTTTTTTCCAGTGATGTCTCAGGGAAAAACTGATTTACCACCAGGTATGATTAGTGAAGGTAATGGAGTGAAGATTGAAGGTGACTACTTCAGTGATCCATCGAGGTTTGTTTATTGGTGTGTATTGTTTTAAAATGACTAATTTTATTCTTGTTTTGAAATGTCTGTAGCAAATTTCTAATGGAGGGCTTTCATAGTCCTTGTGAGATATATTTTTGAATTTCATTGCATTATATTGCCAGTATATATAGATGTTGCACATGCTTCTTTATCTGGTCAACTGGTAGAAATGAAAGTCACGTTATAGAGATTGTTGAACAGAGAAAAAAAATGGAGCTGTCTAGTTAAGTCATAGAATTTCCTGCAAATACAAAATCTGTACATAGTACCTGCTTCAAAATATTAAAAGGGCCTGATTATTTAAGAGCAAATGCATTTTAACCTCAGTAACAGTAATAGGCATTTTGATTTGTCTATTTTGGGGATGTAAAAGCATGATTGGAGAATATTTTGCAAATTTTAAACTTATGAGATGTTGAATTTTATCACATATTTTATTTTGCTGCCATTTCTCTATAGACTCTTCATGCATAATGTTACATTCCATGAAGAGGCAATTGTATAAACAAATTTTAAAAAATACTGTTGAAATTTTTTTTTTAATTTAAAATTTCTGTATTGAAATTCTATGATACTTAACATGCCTGAAAAATCTAAAATTTCTTTTATTAGTATTTTATTTGATTTTAAAATTAATCATAAATAACATCTGGTATAAATGAAGTTACTTAATTCATAAACAAACATCTGGTATTTATAAAATTGGTGGTCTTTTAACCTATTAAATAGAAAGGCTGTTCTGTCATCCTTCCTGTTTAGCGGGTGATATCCTATTTCACTGATAAGCTAGCTGCCATAGAAATGAGTACAGTTTGATAGAAGTGTATTTTTAAAATATATATTGTCAGTGCCTGAGCAAATGGTATACTGGCAGTCACCAATGACTGATGCATTATGAACAGAAAGTATGTCAACCACCAATGAATGACACATTGCAAACAGAAAGTATAGTATCAGTTGCTGTGATTGACATGGCACTTAGCATGTTAAAATGTTTAGTTTTCCCTTAAGTTTTAGACATCTAATTACATGAAAATCAAAACTAGAAAATGTTTTGGAAGAATTTATGACCTGATTTGATGACATAAATCTTTAAGAGTTTTCATCCTATAATTGTTCCAAAGATTCTTTCCCTTTTTTGATGTGTAGAATATTATCTGTAATTTGTGCCAATCAAATTTTTGGCCAAAATATGTTGCAACAAATAAAAAGAGTCTGATTTGATTATGTGCTATCTGTAGGCTATTCATTCTGTTACTTTAAAGTAAAAACTTCAAGGTTGTTTTCAGTGCCTGATTTGATTCATAACCATAGGAATAAAATACTGGAAAAAAGGTCAAGTTGCTTAATCCCACCCCTATCTCATTTCCATTTAGCAAGTTTTCTTTCATGAAAAGCATGCAAATGAAGGCTTAGTTGACATACTGAATGATGCAGAGAAAATTAATGTTGTGAAATTATGACAATATGAATTATAATTCCAGATGAGGATGCTGGAAATGGCTTTGTAGTGCCTGTTTGAAAGTAATACACTATAAAACATAGCCTTTGACATTTGAGGTTATAATGCAATCTCTGTATTTCTTATCATTCTTTTAATATTTCATTTTCATGGAAGTGACTTCCTAACTTCTTCTGTAGAGACTTTAAAATTCAAAGTACTAAAGCAAAAGTTTTAATTTTCAGAAATTAAGTGAAGAAACATTATTTTTAAAATGTTTATTTCATGTTGTTTTGAAATAACTTCTCCATATTCTGGATTAAATGGAAGGAACATACTTTCACTTTCTGTTATTTTGCAATTTCTTTTAAATAAATATATTACTATTATTAAATTTGGGTTTGTTATTTATCTGTATACTGTTTTATGCAGTGAGCTTCAAGAAGCCTCTTCTTCTTCATCGGGACCTGGCTCAGAGTATGTTGACATAGAAAATGCTTTAGATAGTACCAAATCTGTATTGTCACGCCAGTCAAGCGTGGGATCCCTTTCTGACCTCCCTTCCCGCCCTGGGACAAGCACGCCTTCCGAAGACTACTCAGACTGTGATTCGGAATCGCTGGATGGCGAAGAATCAAACTGAAGAACTGGAAAAAATGAATTGAACTGTATTGTTATAATTACAAAGAAGTACCAAGAATTTTCATTTCTGGCATTATGTAAGTAAGTTTTGATTGTCAATCATATCAGTTTGAATTGGAAAAATATTCGCACACATTGTCTGAAAGGATAAATATGCCATTTGTGCGATTTTTCCAGCTGAACGGAATACTGCGTACCTGAAGTGCACTGAATATTCTACTAAGACTATGCCTTTTTCTAACTATCTTGGCAAGTATACATACTTGCCTTTGTGATCAAGCCTCCTTCCATCCAGTAACTGTTCTTTATTTTCTCTTTGTATGCGAAACATTGTGCATTGTATGATTGTACAGAGGATGCCAGAATTCCATTGATGTTTTGTATTGTCTAATGTCTGCGAGACTGATGGCCGACGGACTGGCTGTTTTTTTCCTTTTAGCTCTTTACAAAGAAATATGTGTATAGGTCACGTGTGAATATGACATTTTCTCTCTCTGGCGTGCAGAAAAAATATATTTGTGCTACACATTTCTGACAGATTTAGAACAATGCCATTATTACCAAATGTACACGCACAAGTCTTGTGTAACAAGATGAACTATGCCCAAGGTGTTTTTAATTATAAATTTTTCCTCTGCACCACTACATAGTCAGCAATAGTTCAGTAAATGGAAACACTCTACTCTGTTGGTTTTTTCATTTGTCAAAATTTTATTGGCTGTATATTTTTCATTATTTTTGTCATGTTATCATAACCAGTTTTTAAATCAATACTTTGTCGTATTTTAAAAATACTTTTTTAAAGATAAAGAATTGGTTGCATTTTTATTAATTGTAAAAATTGTTTGTCATCAAATTTCAATCATTGTTTTTAATTTTAAAACCACATTATTATATATAAAACTTTTTGTTTTTATTTAGGATATATAATTGTTTTTAAATAAAAGTTGTTGATATGCAATTGTTTATTAATATTATTTATAAATAAAATATTTTTACCTTAAAATTTGTAACATTTCTGTTTTTTAAGATTATGATTTGAATGGTAGGTAAAATGCCCATTTTTTGAAACCAATTGAAAAATAAGCATTGCTGATATTGATACTTATGTATTAGTGCAACCCTGGTTTCAGAATGTACCAAATTTTACACCCATTCGCTTACAATTCTTCTATTTCAACAAACAACATCACCATTTTCACATTTGTATTTTTTGTTATATTACATGTTCTGATGGATTTTACAGACAAATTGATATTTTTTGGTTTCAAACTCAGTTTTAGACTATGCACTTAATGGGGTTTGCCTGCTATGGAAGAAATTGATATAAAATTTCTGCAGGAATAAAATAATTTGCCTCAAATTCACTAAAGGGAACAGTTTCTTTGAATCTATTCTCAAAATGATAGCTACAAAATTTTCACCAGAAAAAAAGAAAAACTTGCTTGTAATTAAATTAAACTCTTAATTAGTTTTAATGATTGATTTTTGTAATAAATACCTAATTAAAAACAGTTAAGTACAGTTATAAGTAATCATTCTTTTTCTTCAAAAAGTTGCCATAGGGTGGCAAGTTTGTTGCATTAATACATAAGCACCCTAATATTTTCTTTTATTAAATGAGGAAATGTTTTTATCAAAATTGTTTTATGAAAAGCTTTTTTATGCAGTGTATTGCAGTTAAATATGTTTTAATTACTGAAACTTTATTTCAAAGAAAACATACGTTTTTAATTAATTTGGAAGCTTCTAATTTTGCAAATAAGAGTTCAATTATGAAAAAGTATATTTCTTTATTACGTTCAACCTGAAATAAATTGTCATATTCATATTCCACTGTGCCAAACATTTATGCTATTTTTAAGTTTATAACCAAATTTCGCAAATAGATAATTAAATATGTATAATTAAATTTTCATTATCATAACTTGATTTAAATTACAATATATTGAATTGACAAAAATTTTTGGGTGATACTTGGTATGGTAAGAATTGGATACTGTGTAAAGATTTTAGATTACAAATGAAAAATAATTTTTTATACTAGTCTATTAAAAAGAAAATGGATAATTTTATACGGGTTCTTAAAAATGATTTTGTGTAGTCACAGCAATATTCATTGTAAGATAATTTCAGTGAATAATGACAATATTTATGTTAACTTGTGTAGTCTTGCAGAATCTAAAAGTATTTTACATAAAGGCCAGTTATCTAATTCGTTTAAATAAATAAGAAATATGCATTATGTTTTATAAGAAGCTGCATTTAAATAGCCTTATGTTGAATATCTTGATGTTCATTATATCTAGTCCAGCATATAACAACATGAGTTTGATTTTTGTAAGTTTTGCTTTTTTAAATTGATTATGATTATGTTCAAGGTTATTTTTCTTCTATGTGAAAGTACATTATGAATTAAGAGATAAGCTTTATAAGCCCAATAATTGGCAATTTATGGCATCTGAATTTTATCTTATGCATTAAAAATATCTGTTGTAGACAGCAAATCTTGAATATTTTTTAATAAGATTTTTGTAACTTTTTGGGCTTCAGACTGAAGTGAGTTAGTCAGTTTTCTTTAAAAAATCAAATATTTGATAATTTTAATGTATAGGCTACTGTAATGTCTCACTTAATGCATGTTGAAGTCATAGAATAAAAGTTTTTATTACATATATGTGCATATTGAAGTAAAACATTATTTCCTTTTTAGGAAAACTTTCAAAGCAGAATTTAAATGAATTAATTTGATTTTTTTAATTGTTCTGAAAGTATATTCATAACACTAACGAAAAAGGAGTAGGCATCAACTATTGATAATGATGTCCTCTAGATCAGTGGTTCTTGACCTTTTTGAGCCGCAACCCAAATTTGAGAAAAATGTTTAATGTCGCGACCCCAAAAAAGTCAATATTTTTTCATTGCTTTATTTTAGAGCATATTTGTAAAAACCTTTAATCTTACAATGATGACTTATTTAACTTACAAATTTTTTATTTTTTTTATAATAATAAAGTTAAACAAAAGTACTTTTGATCCAAGAAAAATTTAATAAATAATCAAGTGTTTTTAATATTTTTATTGACGAAACTAAATAAATTTAAAACTTTTTAAAAATAATTGAAATTTAATCTTATAATAACATTTTATATGCTTTTAATGAGAACCTTATGCTTGAATACATTTTGAAAGATATGCAAACCTGGGTTGAATGCTTGTCAAGGAGCACCTTAAATCTATTTCTGGATTTAACTTGTTCCGGTGGTTGTTTTTGATTACACAGAGAGCCGAAAAACCAGCCTCACACATATATGTTGTTGAAAAGGGCAATAATACTTTTAGGGCTTCTTTAACAATTATTGGCTTTTCGGTTTTTAGATTTAACCAGAAAGCACATAAAGATTGAGTGTTTTTGTAAAAATTGTATCGAAGTGCTTGGTCACTTTGAATTTCTATTAATTGTTCTTGAGATTGATTAATATTAACAAATTCCTCATGCAAATCACTTACGTCAAAATCAAATGGCATTCGAACCCAATTATAATAAAAAAACATGGTCTGCAGGAAAATACCGATCAAAGTCTGCTATTAGTTTTTCTAAATGATTGATAATAATTTTCTGTATTTCAAAATCTGTGATATTAATATTCTTGTCTTCAACAAGTAAATTAAGAGTCGGAAATGAAGCAAGTTTCTTTACTTTAACCTTATTTCTCCATAATTTGAGTTTATTTTTAAAACATGTAATTTTTTCAATTAATTCAATAATAGTATGATTACGTCCTTGCATAGACGTATTTAGATTATTTATTTCAAACAAAATATCTGCCAAATAAGCAACTTGAGTAATCCACTTCAACTCGGAGAATTTAGATGCTAATGGGTGTTTCTTTTCTCTCAAAAAAAATTCGACTTCTGTCCGCAATGATAATACTCTTTGAACAACTTTGCCCCGGGACAGCCATCTAACTTCAAAGTAATATAATAAATGTTCGTATTCTGCACCAAATTCTGAACACAGTTCGCGGAAAATTCTACAGTTAAGAGCTCTTGATTTTATAAAATTGACTACCGTAACAATTTCATCCAAAACGATACTTAATTCGGGCGATAAATTTTTTGAAGCAAGATTTTGTCTATGTAAAAAACAATGAACCGATAAAATTTGTGAATTCATTTGTTTTGCTCTTGTTGAAAAACCCTTTTGAGATGCTGTCATGGCAGCTGCACCGTCGGTGCAAATACTGAAACACTGATTCCAATTTAATCCTTCTTCTTTAAAAAACGAATCGACAATGAGAAATATATCTTCACCTCTAGTTTTTGTTGACATTGATTTGCAAAATAAAAAATCCTCCTGTATATCTGTTAACCCTGGATACCGCACGTAAACCATTAGTTGAGCATCGTTACTTACATCTGTCGTTTCATCCAGTTGAATACTAAATAAACCAGCAATTTTTATAGCAGAAATAAGTTGATTCTTAATATCAAACGACATATCATTAATTCGTAAACGAATTGTATCATTTGATAATGGTACCTTTTGTAATTTCTTTGAAATTTCATCTCCGCACATGATACGTGCCATGTCAATGGCAGCAGGTTTTATAAGTTTTTCAGCAATATTATGGGGTTTCTTTTGTCTTGCAATATGCCAAGCCACATAAAAAGAAGCAAGTGTAGCTTGTTTGGTAGAAATTAGAAAATTATTACTACTTGGTGCATCTAAACGCTGTCTTTTTAAATCTGCTTCTTTTCTTTCGAAAAAAGTACGATCTTTTCCCTCAAAGGAAAAATTTTTATGTTTTGCATCAAAATGTCTTTTAAGTTTGTTCGGTTTCATCGATTCATTACTTAGTATTTCACTGCACAAGACGCATTGCGGCTTGTTCATTCCTCCATCATAAATGCAAGTAAACCCTAATTCTAAAAATGCTTCCTTGTATTCACGTTTTGCCATTTTAGGGTGATTACAATTTTACAATACGCACTGCAGCTTGATCACTCCAATTTTAATAAACCGACAAAAATTGTTTCTAAAATGCTTGTATTCACGTTTCATGATTATTACACTTTCCACTGTTATTCACAACATAATACACAGAAACGAGTTTTTGACAAAGAACTTGCAGCGGAGTGCAACTTTTTTACGTAAATATCATTAATATGCAAACAGAAATTAACAGACTACAATTTTCCGTTATTACTTCTTTATTCACACGAGTTAAATTGATAATATCTGCTTACATGTTTACAACCAACGGAAATTCCCCGGTTTCTTAAAAGTTGAAGTAAAAGTAGCTGATTGAAACCGCTTTTAATTTTTAACAAAAGGTGTCACTACCTGAGAATGACTATGTTACCTACAACCTTATTGTGTCTGCGCGCACGTAAAGCAATGGCGTGAGTATTACCAACACCTCATAGAAGAAAGCTATAAGACAGAAATTGGATGTCACTTCTAGAAGGCCATTCGCGAAGAGCGGTAAAACCAATGCATTGTTTTAGAGAATAACTTGTATTAGAAAAAAAACTCTTCTAGTAGGTGTTGGTATTACTTATTTTTGTATATTAAAAGTTTTTTTTAATTTGACTTAGCGCGACCCAAAAAATATGCTTTGCGACCCATAGGTTAAGAACCGCTGCTCTAGATTGTTAAAATGAAAGGTAAACATTTTCAAAATTTTCATACTTTTTCTATCAATTTTAATATTATGTAAATAACTTTTACTGCTTTATGCAAAGTTTAAAAGTCTAATTCATTTCAAGCAGTAAATTTTAAGAAGAAAATAATGTGATTTAATTTGGTTATTTATTAAGTACATATAAATTACCTATTTGTAATTTTCCAAATTTTGTTGCTTTTGAACTGGAAGTTTCTATTAGTAGAAGAATTGGTAAATAATAATAATAATAAAAAATTGCATATGTGTGGTTTTCTCAGAATCGTTTAAAATTTAGAAATATTCTATACCAGACTTAAGCATTTGAGTTATAATGCACTTTAATTGAAGTTTTCCATGGCCACTTTAATTTTGTTGTATTCTTAAAGAAGACCTAATTATTGAAAAAGTGTAGTTTGCTTATAATAAATATTTTATAATTTATTAAAAAGTAAGAATGAATATTAACTGATTAACAAATTTTATTTGTTGAACAAACAATTATTCTCTATCAGATATGATATGTATTATATGACATCAGAAACATTTCTTAAAATTAAAATAAAGTTGAAAATGTTTATAAAAAATATCTATTAGATTACAACAATTAGAGACATTAAAAATGAAATTCATGAGCTTTAAGTTTGGTATTTAACTTGTGCCACTATTAAAAATTAAATTTACGTTCCAATCTCTGCATAAAACTTGAAATGCACTTAACATGTTTTAGGAAGTTGAAAACATAATTTTTATGTATGTGTTAAAATAATGAGGTATTAAAATTATATTTATCTTTTAGTTATATAATTTTTAAAAGGAAAAGGTCATAAAAATTGTTACATAATTAATTGTAAGATAAAGTGCTTGTAATACTTTGTATGAAAATCAGTGCTGTATAAACAGGATATCATTTTTTATTTGTAAGTTTTTATTATTTATTTTATTTTATTGTAGGGAAAATGATCTGAAATTTTCTGAGATTTTGTTTAACTGTACACAAATTTTTATGAATAATTCAAAGGTATTAATCATTATGTTGATGATAGTCTATGAAAGCTTATAATGGAAATTTAAAAAAAAAAAAATTTGGAATGCTTATTGAGGACCAAAATTTTTTTTGCCTTCACATAGTAAAATAATATTTGTTGTAAAGTTGTGAAAATTTTGTTGAATTTATGTAAGTGTAAGTATGGGTGTTTTAAACATCATTTTGCTGCACAAGTAAGTTATAATGGCATTGGGTGGCAAAATTCAGCACACAGTTGTATGTTTGAGTGAATGTTTTCTGTTCTGTGAAATTGAATTGATGATCACCATACCAATATTTATTTTACAAATTTGTCCATGACATAGGCAACAATTTCCAGTATTACTTGAATTTTATTTTCTGCATTGGACTCTTTTGCAGAAGTGACTGGAGGAAAAAGACATTTTTTTTATTATTTAAATAACCCACCCATTCCAGCAATAAGAGAAAATGAATGTTTGATTTTCGCTATTGAGGGGGGGGGGAATTTATTACATGCATTTTACAATGTAAAGTCATCAATGTACACACTGCTGTGTAAACTGCTTTGTGTGTTAAGTAGTTGATATGTTTTAAAATGAAAATAAAAAAAACATTCTGTTAAAGTGTTTTCTTTTGAACAGTATACTTCATATTTCAATACATTAATTAATTTATACATGTAACTAGTTTACAATTATGTGTATAACTGATACACTTTTGAAATAATACTTAGAAGGAAATATGAACAAAATTACATTTCTTGATGTAAGTTTTTACGTGAAGTGTGGGTTATGATATTCTGTGTTGTAACAAAAATAGTTAACAAAATTGTTGAACTATATATAACATTTTACCTATCAGGGTATAGGGATAATAAATATTTAGAGGGATAACCAACTAGTAGCAAACAGACTCTTTAATGACAGAATTTGAAAATTTTTTTAAAACACCAAAATATACATTCAAAAATAAAGTTATTTATTTTTTTTTTAAATGGAAAATGAGAAGAGATTTGGGATTTTGTTAACTGTAAGAAAAGAAAGTGATACGTATTCAAAATAACTGCGACGATAAAATAAATTCATTTCTTTAATCAGAAATCTGTTATATGTAGCATACTTTTATTAAAATGTGTGTCTGCACTTAACATATAGTGGTGGCCAAAATTGTGGACACTTTTGGAAATTTTTATGTTTTTGAACTTTCTATGCTTATAGAAAATGTTACGTTTCTCAAAATGCAAACTTATATATATCATTTTAAAGAGAATTTATTACCGAATTCAATACAAAACACAAAATTCAATTATTTGCACTACAAAAAAAGTTATATGTACTTTAATATAAATAAAAAACACAGTTATGAAGTGATTTGTAATGTCTGGCTTTCCTGGCCAATCACTGTTCTTGTTCTGAGAATCAATCAAATGTTAGTAACTGCCAGTAGAAGCTGACATCCTGTTTACACTTGAAACAATTCATTATTTTGCTTTGTTCTGTAGAAGGAGGACCTGTTTCTTATACACTGCATTTAAAAGTAGGTTTTTGTAAAAACTTTTAATATTTAGTCAAGAAGCAATGACATCAAATAAAAGATTAGATTGGACACCTAGAAAGAGATGTAATATTATTGTGTTACGAGAAAGTGGTCTTTCCTATGTTGAAATTGCAAGACAGGTGGGTGGTTCAGTGACTACATCTGGAGTCCGAAAGTTTTGTTTACGATATCAGGAGACAAAGTCAATAAAAAACAAAGAAGGCCAAAAAAGGTGCACTACATCTATTGATGACAGAAGAATAAAAAGACTATGTCTCCAAGATAGAAAAATATCATCAGAAGTGATCTGAATGATGGTATTTCTGTCAGTTCAAGAACAATCAGGAGAATATTAAGAGATTTTGGACTGAGAGGTAAAATTCCACGAAAAAAGCCTTATCTTAATTTTCAGCAACGGAAAAAAAAAAAAAAAAAAGACTACAAAGGAACACATTAATTGGACAGATGATCAGTGGTCACAAGTTACATGGAGTGATGAAACTAGGATATCATTATTTGGTAGTGATGGGCGAAAATATGCAAGACCTAGAATAGGAGAAGAGCTACATCCTGGCTGCATTCAAGCAACTGTGAAGAACCCAGTTAGTGTTATGATTTGGTCATGCATGTCAGCAGATGGTATTGGTCGCCTTCATGTCATCAATGGGACACTGAATGCCAGAAAATACACTGACACTATTCTAGAACCAAAACTTCTACCTTCCATCAGAGATTTCTTTCCCAACAATGCTTCGTTTATTTTTCAGCAGGATTCTGCTCCTTGCCACAGGGCCAAAATATCGAAAGAGTGGTTTCGTACAAAGAGCATTTAATTGTTGTCATGGCCAGGAAACAGTCCTGACCTCAATCCTATCGAAAATTTGTGGCACCGTTTGAAAACTCTTGTTCGAATGAGGCGCCCATCAAATAAAAGGGAACTAATTGAGGCTATAATTGTTTCCTGGCATCATGTAATAACGAAAGAAGAGCTTAAAACTCTTGTCAGCTCCATGAAACGGCGATGTGAAGCTGTAATCAAAAATAAAATTTAACCTACTAAGTACTGATAACTCACTGCAATCATCATTATCTAATGTATATCAATAACTATTATCGTTTAACTTTCTTTGTATTGCAAATAATTGAGTTTTGTGTTTTGTATTGAATTCAGTAATAAATTCTCTTTAAAATGATATATACAGTCAAAAGTCGTTAATTCGGACACGCATAATCCGGAATGATCTATAATCTGGACCTCAAAGCTAAAAACTTTCTGCGCATGCGCCGCGTCGGCACATGCGCACAGGCGTTTTACGCGTGTGCGTAAGACCTTGACTACTGCGCATATGCATGTGCGCAAGTGATCTAATTAACGCTAAAATTATCTAATTATCTATTTCAGTTAATGTTAATGATTGCGTTGTGCCTTAATCTTCGAATTGGATCCCGCTTATTACTTTTTGCAGACTGTAAGAGCAATTTTATAAAAGTAAACTTGAACTTTTGATTATGTCAAATAGAATTTCCGATGCTGGAACTTCCAAAGGATCTACAAAACGAAAGTATGTTTCGATGTCCAACAAACAAAAAGTGGAATTGCTACAAAAAGTGGAATTGCTGCAAAAAATGGATAAAGACATGAAGAATGTGACAGAGAGGTTAGTGAAAACGAAAAAATTTCGATTGACAAATTAGTCGGTATTCTCGGCACAGCAATTAACGGGACTTGAACAGCGGAACTTTGTAACTGAACAAGAAATTATGTCTTTTTATAGAATTAAAGTATTATCATATAAAATGAAGCAACTTAAACAACTTGTAAATGAGAAATGTTTAATAAAGTAAACAAATAAATATTAAGCTTTTTTTCTTTTTTTCTTTTTTTTTTTTTTTTCTTTTGTAAATTTTGATACCCTTTAGATCATAATTGTTCTTTATTTCATAAATTATGGTTTCATATTTTTAATTTTAGAATTTCTGCATGCCATCTTACGAGATTTAAACTGATGATCTATAATCCGGAAAAATCGATAATCCGGAATCGCCAAAGTCCCGATGAGTCCGGATTAACGACTTTTGACTGTACAAGTTTGCATTTTGTGAAACGTAATGTTTTCTTTAAGCATACGAAGTTCAAAAACATAAAAATTTCCAAAAGTGACCACAATTTTGGCCACCACTGTATAAGAAAAAATTTTTAAGCTTTCTGTGTTGCATTTCCTGTATTTAGATATTTCATTTGTTTACACAGAGAAGGGGCATGAATTAGAGGCATTCACAGGTTTTCAAAATTCCAGAGTACATTAGTTAAGATGGTAATTATGAGTAATTAGTTATACAAAGGAGGAAATATGTTTTAAATGAATATTTTACAATAAATATTATTACTTTTGGAAAAAAAACTATTAAGTAAACTTTAGTGTAGTTTTGTCATAAACTGCTAGTAATTCATCTCGCAAAGATAAATTAGGGATAAAATGCTTTCAGCTCTGTGTGATTTTTAAATAATTGTATATTTAGAGCCAGATTTAGACTTGATAAGGTCCTAAGCTATTTGAGATATGGGGCCTTTATAAGTCTGTTATATTTTAATACTATTTATACTATTTTGGGGGGACCTTGAGCTACAGCTTGTGTAGCTTATACATATATCTACTGTCATTGAAAGGCATTTCTGTCAGATATACATACAGGTCATCTAAGAGTCAGATCAATATGCCATTAGTTGCATTATTTTACAACAAATTAAATCAGTCTTTCAGCTTAATTTATGATGAGCAGAATATATCTTTATTTATGTTTCTTATGTTAAACTTAATCGATTTGATGAAGAATTTGTTTATTCTATATTGAGAAGTAGTAGAATTTTCATTAAGTTTTAATGATAATCATTTCATTAAGTTTAATCATCCAAATGCAAAAATTTCATAAGAATATTGTCTTTCCACAAATGAAACAGATTACTGAAAATTTTGTGTACTAAACAGTAGTCAGATTTGATCAAAAATAAGATTTCTAGAAGGATCAAGAAAAAGACTTGTAATAAAGAGAAAATTTTCCACATTTTGGCTCTTAAAACCAAAAAGAATGAATATGAAATAATAAATTTGTCTAGAGTGTGAAAATAAAAACAAAATTTATGTAATCAAATACTTTAACAGAAGTAAATTTATGATGGCATAAAGCACATTTCAAACTATAGGTTTTATTTTGTTAAATAAACATTTTCATGATCTGTTGGATGAATGTTTAGTACTATTTTGCAAGGGGTTAATATGACCTTTGAAGTAAAAGTGTACTTAATGGAAATACGATTGTTTTGTAAATTTTCACTGTGGTAAAATAAGCTGTTTTAAACTGGTGCAAATTTGTCTATCCTATTTTTCACTTATCTGTTTTAATGTAAATTCAAGAGATTCAAATTTAATAAAATATTTTCTCATAATTAAGAAATTGGTTTTCCACATAACTGTCGTACTCTGTATTTCTTGACAATGAATTCCAGTCCTTAATAACTAATGTCACAAGCTCTAATCTTGGCAGCAGAAAGGGCTGACTGCATAAGGCTTTTTGCGGTTCTCTCATATGTACCATAAATGTAGGCCAATTTCCCTTAAGGCCTTTACAAAGGCATCTCTCCCTAAAGGCAAATGGCCCTTCTGTGCTTCGTAACAACTAAATAATCTAATTCAAGACCAAGAGAATTAATTTAAAAGTGATTATCAAGAAGAAATGTGTAGTTTAGCATTGTGGCAAGTTTATATAGTGTAATTTAAAATATCACACTGAAAGTAGTTGTTTTTAATACAATTTGCATGTGTCAGATGTATAAGGTCTAAATTCTGTCCATTTGAGGAGCGAAATAATTTAATACATTTTTCATACTTTTAATAATATTTACTAAACTCGGTGGCGCAATAATCCTATTGGGCCATGGCCTACAGTGCCCCGATATCTGCTATCTTGACTGTGGGCCCCTGGGTGCATAAGCATATGCCCTGGACAAGTGGTCAGCATGTCGCAGGACCCCAGTGTTCAGTCCCCTTTTTAATGCATGTGTCCAGTATGCATGCGCGTAAAAAAAGAGATACTGTTTATAGAAGAGAGAATTACAGAGAGAGTATTAGCACACAAAACAAAGCAACTTAAACAACTTACATTGAAAGAAATGTTTATTAAAGTAAGCAAATAAATATTAAGCCTTTTTTTTTTTTTTTTTGTAAATTTTGATACCCTTTAGATCATAATTGCTCTATTTCATAAATTATGGTTTCATATTTTTAATTGTATAATTTCTGCATGCCATCTTTTCAGATTAAATTGATGATGGTGGTTAGGTATTCGCAAGCAATGAAGTTTAACCTCTGGCTCAGTTGGGCCCGCCCACCATATCAAATATGTGACAGAAGTGAAGTGTAACTGATGATCCATTGTATCATATAAGATATGCTGAAACAGAATGTTTTATTTTATATTTTAAATTCACATAAATTACGCCATGTCAGAGTGCTGCGAAAACCCGCTGAATAGAACCTCTAGAATGCTAGTATTGTTGTGATGAATATTATTTATTATTTTATTCTGAGAAAATAAAATGGGCAATGCTAACAATGCAGATTCATAGTTTAGAAACATTTCATGCAGTACAAGTGGCTTAAAATTTTCTTAGGTCAGTATATTTAAACTCTTAAGTTTTTTACTTCATTATTATACAGAAATAATTTAAATATGAGAATATAATCTTTACTTTTAAATATTAAAATTTTTTGCTTATGCAACAAAAAATAAGATTTAAATAACATGAAAAAATCCAAATATTTAGATAAAAATCAGGTCTTATAGAAATTAGTTTCACATGTTAGGTTTAATTATAAATTAGAGTGATGTTCAGTGCTCAAAGACCAGGGGCACATGGAGAAACTTTGTTTGCATGACATCGGAAAGAGGTTAATGTAAAAATTAAAGTGGGTGTAGTTAATGAAAAAAATTAAACAAAATCTGATCAGAGATTACCTATAATCTGCAATATTTTCTTACATATGTATATGTTAGTCTGAAGGTGCACAGATTATCTGAAATTTACTGTACCTATTTTTCCTCTGAAATTGTAATCTCTCTTCAGAGAACTAATCACGATTTATCTGTGGTCTGCTGTATTACACTAGCAAAATGGGAAAGAACATAAAAATATAACCAAAATAATCAATGAAAGATAAACTAAAAGTATTGTTTAAGTACTTTATTCAACAATAAGCATTAAATAGGGTACACATATATTACTATATTATTTCAGACATAATTTGTGCTAGAAATTAGATGATACAATAAAATTCTTGTATTGCCAATGCTACTTACTGATGATGGAAACTGATCTCAATAGTTTACTTTTATACATTAATAGAATTAATGATGACTTAAAAAAGGATTGAACCCAGTCTGATTTTAGTTTTATGGCCTTATTTCTTTAAATATTGTAATTTACTTATTTACAAGTTAACTAGTTTCTCCAAATCATTTCTAAACACAACTACATTTAGAGATGAATTTGTATGTACAATTTCAATCAATTACTCATGAATTTATTTCTTCTCAAATATGTTTATAAATTATGTTTATAATATTATAAGTTATATAAATTACCAGCTTTCATGTGTATATATACAAAATACACATGGAAGCAAATAAAATTTTTTGATATGATCTCAAAAATGTTATTTTTATCTCAAATATATTTTAAGTTATAAATTATGAGCTTCCACGTGTCTGTGCAACCCATTAGTGAAACAGTCTATGCACCATTGAATATAAAAGACACCTGAAATGGAGATATTCCAGTCGTTCACTGGGTAATTTAAAATGGAATTCTTACTATTCTGAGTAGGTTAAAAAAAAATTCTTTTTTTTTTTTTTTTTTAAATTTTAAATTCTATTTGTAGAGATAAAATTCATTGAAAAATAATTCAGAAAATAAATTTGTAAGATAATTTCTGTGGAAATTTATACTGTAGACGGACTGATGTTATAAATAAATATGTATATCATTAATAAATTATGTGGTTTTTTAGTTTGTTCTAGTTTGCAAATATATGTGAAACTTAAGTGCAGTATAAATATAAACTAAACATTAAGTAACACCTTTTATATAAATTTTGGATAAAAATATGACTACTTCTGAAAAAGTACAAAGGATTTTCATAATATTTTTCATGTTTTTATGAGGTATTATTTAATGTACATGATTACTTAAAGTTTAAAATATATAGCTAATACATAAGAAATGTGAGATATCAAAGATAAAGATTTTGTTAATTATATCACAAAAGTAAATGAACAGCATTTACTGTTTCATACAAACACATTTAAATTAATATGGAATGGTTGAATTAAATATTTAAAAGTAATATACAAAATGATTATTTTCTTTATCTACATATATTTTTAGCATTTTAAATGTGAAGTGCACAGTCGGAAATATCAGTTTACTGTACAAAAACAGTACATAACATTCACTATGACACAGATCTCTCAAAGAATGAAAAGCACATTTTGAACATTCAGTGCAGTTGCTTGCTTTTCATTTGAAGCGGCTTCATCTGCGACTGCAACCGTTGCCAAAGAGTGTGAGCTGCTGTAGAGGCTACATGAGGTTCTTTGATTTTAAGTGAACACTCTGTGACCTCCGCACAGATTCTGTCTTTGAAACCCTTAAAAAAGCAGACATTATTTAAATCATTACATTTTTTGATGCTATGTGAAGATCATACATCAGTTATATTTTTCATTATTATTTAATGTATGCTATATTTTCAAATATTGATATAAGTTGCATCGAAGCAGCATGCTAGCAGTATAGAGATCATAGTATTATTTTTTATCAATTCAAATTATAATTTTAAAACTTTCGTGGAAGTAGAAAATTTTTTATACTATATTTGCTTTATTTTCTGTGTGTTCCAATACTGAAAGGCAAAATATGTACTGTTTCGTACAGTAATTCTGTAAGGAATTTTTTCGTTCTTTGCCCATAGTTTTTTGGTATATAATTGGATGTACATCCAGCTAGCCCAAATGAGGAGATCTGGAGTTTGAATCTCAATGAAGGCATTACTGATTGTTTCTTGGCTTCAAAAAATTCTAAATCGTTCTGCAAGTAGTGCCTGAATTAAAATATGTGGAACGATAATTAAACTTTGTCTCTTCTCCCCATTAAGTGGGAGAAGAATATAAGGAATTATTTTCTTCCTTAATATGTGGTTTTATGATACGTAATTGAAAGCTTATCTGGAGTTCAAATACTGGTGCAGATTTTTTGCTTTGTTTCCTACTCCGAAATAAACCTAATGACTTCACAATTCATTGCCAAGCCACTATGATTATCTTGTTTAAGGGAGCGTTACAGGTTTAGCCCTCAAAGTTCCTCAAAATGTCATAAATAAATTGTGTTTTCTTGATTATAATTAAAAAAAAAAAGACTCTCTCACTTTACCTTGATTTCTTTCCTTCCAACGCACAACCAACCCAAAATCGGATAAATTAAATACTGGCAGATATTTTCACATGTAATATATACGAAAGCCAATTTTCTGTACGTAATGCTGAGAAGGTTAAACAATGAAATAGTGTTAATTGTGATTGCACTGTAATAGTCATTGGTCTGTTAATTAGTCATAGCAAAACACTTAAGGGTTCTCAGTGTTTAGAAGGACATCTTCTTCCTGGAGGACCTTTCTCGAGAAAATTGACTTGTATTAATGTTACACACAAGGAAATCCATGAAAGACTAAGAAGCTAAGCTACTACTATCTGATAGTCTTATTCACTTGACCGCTTGGTAGGTGAACACTACCAAAGTTGCATTTTAATTATGCACTGCAAAACCAAAACATTATGACACCACCTACTCAATAATGCATTGTGTGACCTTTGCCTGCAAAAGAGATGCATTTTGCCTTGGCTTGGATGCCACAAGTTCTTGGTAGATGACTGGAGACAAGTTGTTCCAAATGTCTATGCGGCGGTCACATAAAGTCAAGATATTTCAACATGGTTGGTGCCTGAGCTCTGACCTTCCACTCCATGACATCCCAAATGTGCTCTATCAGTTAAGTGGACAAGACATTAGTTAGAATTCATTCTTATGCTCCTCAAACCACTCAACCACAATTCGAGCCTCGTGACATAGGCTCGATTGTCCTGCTGGAAGATTCCATTTCCAGCTGGGAAGACAGATGCCATGTAACCATGCAACTTATCCGCAGTTATGTTTAAATAGTCCGCAGTTTCCTCTACCACAGCTAAGGGTCCCAGAGCCCTTCCCCATGAGCATAATATTGTTGCCACCAGTCTGTGTATGACCTACTGTACAAGGAGGAGCAACTGTTCATCTGGAAGATGGTGCAGCTTGACACAACTATTGATGTGATGAATAAGAAACTGAATCATCCGACCAGGCAGTTAGTTGCCTTCTACTGGTCCAGACTTGAAGATTTTGGGCCCACTGTAGGCATAGCTGATGATGATATTTTGCTTTGTAGTGCAAAGCAAAATATACCCTTAATTTAATTCTTGCTTTAAAAATAACTGACATCCTAGGTGGCTGCTTTGTATTTGAAGCTTGCCTGTGCAGCATACATTTTCACTTCAAAAACTTGCTGGAAAAAAGTTAGAATTTGCCAAAAGTTACAGAATTAAATATGTGCAAGGTTATACTTCCATAGTTGGCTATGGATCAGATGGTAAATTAATTACATATTTTGACAGCATGAATGCTGTTGTGATACTTGGAACTTACAAGCATGATATTTAAGACATAATCTGAGTAATTCTCCTGACTTATATAAGCAATTTGTTCCATAAATCTTTGCACAATTAAAATATGTAAATAGCTTAGGTTCAGTTTTGCAGATTGCAATATTTATTACATGTATGTATGTAGATCTATCTATTATTTATTTATTTAGTGTTACCTTATAAATGAAACATCATGTAGCAATATGTACTCAGAAATAAAATTCTGTATACATTCAAAAGAGTACAAAAACAATCTGAAATAACTTCAAATCAAAGAAAGATGCCTTCTTGCTCTACAGTGAGAGAATCATCACTGGAGAAATATTAAAGAGAAATGGTGAGTACTTCCTCAGGGTTCGTACACATTTCTGCACACGAAAATTAAGTACTTTTAAGGACCATTAATGAAAAAAAATTAAGGACCTATGAGCAAATGGGAACTGAATAAATTCAATTAAAAATACTATCTATGCCTGAATTTCACTTACCATCTTAAAAGTAAAATAATTTTTACCATTGTAATACCATCCTAAAAGTAAAATAGATCTCTAGGAAGTGGGTATTATTACTAAACATGAATTAACGAACATAATTATTAATAAGTTAATAAACTTTATGCAACTTATCAAGTAGCATTCAGTATTTTACACTTGTTGGTCACATTTCAAAGAAGATAAGTGACATTTATGTTTTACTAACAGTTAGCTTTATATTGATTTTTGTTATGTCTCCTTTTATCACATACTTGGTCAGTCAGGTTTAGTAAATAGCAGGTAGATTTTATGTCAAACGAGATAGGTTAAAATGAGAAGTAAGATCATAATCAGCATGATTCATAACAAAAGACTGAATGTTGTCACAGCTGCTTAGCTAGAGACAGACCTGCTGATTAAAACAAACCTGAAAGGCCTGATGTAGGCACAGTTGGCAAGTGTTGAAAGTTAGTGAAGCTCTGCTTGATGCAGTTAGTGTCGAAGTTTCGTGTAGAGTTCCAGGGGTTGTAACCCAGTTAATATACTTTAAGTTTTTAATAAGCCATTACAGCACCAGAGGTGATAAGTTGTTTTTTATTATTTTAAGTCTCAGTAGATGCAAAGAATAAGTTTTACTGAATTTTAACATTTTTGTATTTTATCTTGTGACCACAGTGAGTATTAATGAAAGGCAATAACTCGCTTTAATATGTAGAGATAATTTTTAAGGGTAAGCAGTTAGTTATAAATAATTAAATTAGGTAGTTTGATAACCTTGGTCATTATGGATTTACATGACTACTATTAAATTTTATTTTTTTAACAATATTTGTTAAAAAAGCCCTATTAAAATCAAAATATAATAAAATTTCACAGTTTAAAATACATGCAATTTATGACACTGATTCTTAAACGAAATTAGGATAATTACACATTAAAAGCTACAAAACATAAAACATTTATGTTTTGTAACAACAACATTCAACAAAATATTTATTCGTCATTTTAAATTGAAGCCTTCCCAGGCATTTTGGCTAGTTTATATCGATTTCCTTCTCTTTAAGCATCTTTCCTATGTAAGGATTATGTTAATTTTATTAACAGTTAAATATCAAGTTAAGCCGCCCAGTCGGTATAGTGGTCAGAAAAGCTGACTGCAATGCCGAAAGGCCTGGGTTCGAATCCAAGAGAAGGCATGGTTATAACTGTCCGTCCCTTCATAGGAAAGGCGATGGTGGCTCACCTATTAGGTGCCTCCATAATGAAGAGACCACCACACCCGGCCTTGCATAGATTAATGGACCGAGTTACGTTTGTAATTGTTCATAATCTGCCATTGGGGGGGGGGAGGAACAAATATTGAGTTAATCTTCTTTCCTTTGAAATTCTTAACTTCACTTACTACTTCCGGCTAGAACGTAGTTTTAGAATCACGTCTAAATACATAATGATGGTCTTAGCGAGAGAGTTACTAGGTATTCTGTCTGCATGCGTCTGCCTATTTAGGCTTCTCTCTCGTAAACTATTAATACGCTCGGACATACTTAGGCCCTTGATAGCTTCGCAGTTAATTAGCATTAGGGGCCAACTCGGTTAGAATCTTGATGGCTTTGGCTATACCTCTTTAGTTTAGATTAGTTTTAGTTTATTTCTTAGCCTCTCATTGCAAACGTTCAAGCCCAAATGTCGGCTTTTATTGTACACTCTAAGACTGAGTTCTGGTTAATCTCATCTGAATAATAAAGGGTTATTTACCCTTCCATCTTGTTGTTTCTTGTTGCACGAACTCAAGCAATTATTTGCTTATCAGTTCTTAAGATTCTTCACGTTCAACTGTAACTTAGCGTTTACAAAGTGAGGAACTCTACACCTAACAATTAGAGATTTGTCTCAATATGCAAACCAATGTTCTCACTAGTTTCCGCATACTTTATACCCTAACTTGTCATTCTCTGCATAATGTACCCATGAGGGTTTACTTGATCTGGTAAAAGTCAACACCCCCGACAGTCATGAAGCATATTATCGCTATGTCTGAAAGTAACTACAATATCAGACAAAGGTTGAAATAAGCAGCCTCTTATTTAAAAAGAACTTAGAACATAAAGGCATGTTCTGATGCTAAAAAAATCAATTACAGCTCACGGTGACATAATTAAACGAGCAGTCAAATTCAAACTAATAATGTGGACTAGTGGTCAAAGATTATACAATTTAACTTTAATTTAATTTGGCTCAGTAACTCTATCATATGAGGAAATAGAAATAAGAAATTATAGTAAAGGCTGAAATCATAAACAATTGGGTAATTTACATAATAATAACTGCACATATCTTTGAAGAATAATTTTCTTTATGCACTCTTTCTTAAACATGTTTTCTTTTCATTTTAGAATTTTTGGATTTAATTAAGGATTTCTGTTATTCTATAATAATAATAATAATAATAATAATAATAATAATAAACTAAATGCATTTAGAATGTATAGAAAAAATGGCTGATTTTATATCTTTAGTAATATGAACATTCAGAAGAAATATGAAATGTATATAGTAAAAGCCGGTTACAGAGCTGCCGTGGGAGAATTTTTAGAATTTAGTAACACACCGAACAACAAAATCAGGAAATGGCAAAACTTTTAGAATTTAGAGCAGGCATTGAAAGCAGAATTTAGAAAGGCACTACGCAGCAGAATTTGGGAACCACAGATGTTGCATCAGGTGGGAAAATGCCTAGTGCCAGCTATGTGTATGATGCATTAAGACATAATTAGATGAATCTTTTAAAGTGTAAGTTTTCAATTTCTTTATTAATAAAAGAATTTCTTGCTATAATGTCTGCCCTTGTGATAAGATTAGAAGCATTTTTAATATCTTCCATGCTTATGTCTAGTGAAAAGTAGAGAAAATAAAGAGAAGATAAGCATGTTAAGATTCTAGTATCAGAAGTAAAACATTCAAATACTATGTTTTCATTGTTCTTCCAGATGTTCTCCAAAAAGTAAGAAATTCATCGCAAACATTCTGTAATCCATTACGTGTTGATACCATGGAGACATTTTTCATTTTGTCACATATTTCTCGAATCTCTTAGAATCGGGGTCTATAAATCTTGCCTTCAAATCCTTCTAAACTTTCCAAGCTGCAATGTCTAAAAATCCTAAAGAAAAATTATTCCTACCATTTCTGTAACAGCAAAAAGCCAGAAATATTTTGGGAAAAAGGTGTAAAATTAATTTTATAGAGAAAACTGATGCATATTCTGAGAATTTTGAATGTTCTGAGACAGTTACATGGGAAAAACTCTTACTATGAAAAAATTTTAAAAAAGACATTTTTAATTAATTACATAGCTAATTTTACTTTTGCTAAGAGCTGTTTCATAAATTGTGCTTTATAGCATTATACCTTGTTTATTTTTCAGATTCAAAATATTGTATAATAAGTTGCCAAAATGAAACATTTTAATATGACAGCGAAAAATAAAAATGTTTTATTTTAATGAAATTAATCAATGTTGCGATGTTTTAAAAAAAATCGTTGAAAATTTCTCAGATCTCTGAACTAGAAAGTTTCTACAGAAACTTATTTTAAAATCGCCAAAATATTGAAAAGTCGCCAAACTTCGAACCATTTAATAAAAGAATTCACATCCCCAAAAGTGAAAAGTTGTTTAAGAGCTCTTTATTAGAAAAAATAAATTTTAAAATTCTTATGTTTCACTTCTTGCTTAGAAACTCGAGTATCCCATCATTTATATTAGAAATAGAAACAAATAAACCCATTCAAAAGATAACCATATATGCCAGTGAATCGCCAAAATTATTCCTCCAAAATGCTAATTCACTCAAAATGGCAATTGAAAAAAAGAGACAGAAATTTCAGATGATTAAAATTAAGGACCTTCTGCTGATTATGGCCAAAATTAAGGACAAAAAATCGATTCCAAAAAATCTAAGGACCGTACGAACCCCGAGTTTAAATCACTTATCAACCGAAATATTGCACTATATGTTCTTATATCAGCATTGTGTTGCATATTTTCTTTCGTCACATGGGAAAAGATATACTTAGGCATTTCATATAATGCTGAAAACTGGCTGCAGTTATGAGATAAATAGCATTTTATATATTTCCTAGGCATTCTACAGTATGCCATACGGCAAACGAGAAAAGTGTGAAATACATCTGCAATTCATTTCGAATACCCATATATTTAATATATTCATTCAATAATTCCATGTACTGTTTTTAATAAGAAAGGTACACATTTTGTTTAGTGCAACTTTCATTTTTATTTAAGTATTTTGAATAAAAGGTATTTTAATGACACTTTTTCATTATTTTTCAAAATACCATTTGTACTTTTTAGGAATACACATATTTTAAATAACAGCCTTATCATGACCTTTCTGGTACTTTGCTTAAAAAGCATTTGTCATTCTGTAGAATACCTAAGGAAATTATATAAAAATTTCATATTTTTCCTAAAAAATGCCTAGTTATTCTACAGAATGCTGGTGTTTCATACATTGCAGGTAACAGAGATATTATAAAAATTAAGTTTACATTCTTAATTTAAATCCAGTAAAAAACTTGTAATTTTTCCCACAAATGTTTACTGGATTTCAAATAAATGGAAATGACTGCAAGTTGATAGCATTTTAATTTTATGGATCTTTATAGATTGAACAATACTTATAACTTTAAAATTTATCTAGGTATCTTAAAAAACAACATAACATTTTTATTATAGGTAAAACTGGAATGCAAAAAATTTCATCTATTACCGATATAAGCATTTTTTATATTTACAAAATATTTTATATTTATATTTAATTTTATATTTACAAAATATACAACACTGCAGTGAAAACAAAATGGATATGTATAATTTATGGAGCACGTAGCATTGCATCTGTCATACATAAACCTAGATTATATCTGCCTGTATTTATGAGCAGTAGTTTAAAAAAGATTACAGATGAGAGAGGGAAGACAATGCTATAGAAACCACTGATCAGTCAAAATGATAGATTTTCCTTCTTAGTTGAAGTGAGTATATACGAATCATTGGTAGCTCTAGAGTTAATGGTAATTCTCATTCTGTCTCATCAAAAGAAATTTGAAAATAATCAATTGCAAGAAATTCTTTGTAAAGCTATAACTCAGTTATTACAATATGGTTTTTTTCACCAGTCAATTAAATAAATATATTTAAAAAATCCAACAAACTTTGCAAGGATTTAGTACATGGCCACCATAAAAGATTCATTAATTTTCAAAATGCTGTATATTCAGAAGTATTACACATACATATATCAGTTATATTTCAAAATAAAATAACTGCAAACTCACCAAGTTTGTATTTTTGACTAGTGAAAATTACTTGCATACGTTGCAGTTATGGTTGTTTCTGTAACTGGCTGCTGATTCTACGGATTTTGTCTCACATTGCTGGATTGGGTGTATTGGTGAGGATGATCTCATTTTGTTCCCTCAGATTACCTTGTGACTTTTTCCTTTGGGGACATGTTAATGTACCCTCACAACCAAAAACATTGGAACAGCTCATGGAATAGATCAATTCTCCTACAAAACGAGTAGTTCAACTGCCATCTGGACATGTCATGTGAACCAGGGAACACACATACAACATTTGTAGAGTGTGCAGAAAATTCAATGAGTTTGCAATTATTTTTACATATTGTTCATATCTGAACATGTAATACTTTTGAATATATAACATTTTGAAAACAAATGAATTTTTTTATAGTAGCCCTGTATTTTACTCAGAATTCTTTTCATTTAGAAGAGATAAATTCCGACACAAACAGAACAAACTGCCAAAAAGAATACTGATCAGAGAAGATTGTTAAGAACTGGAAATGTACACAGTATTTGAATTAAAGAATTTGCAATATTGTTATGGTATTTTTCATCAAAACCTTTAAATATCAGTTTCACTTTTCAAATTGCTGCCACCGAATATTATCACCCTGTGTTAAAAAAATTAAATAATGAAGAATCTGCATAAATGTATGCATGTTTCTCACACTGTGATAAAACAGTACCTAGAGCCATCAAATTTTGAATAACAATTCTCCACTGAATATGGGCATCTGGAAGCCCTAATTTGAATTTATTATCAATTTCATATTTTGTAAGACTTCTATGAATTTTTGATTAACAAACTAAACAATTTCAAAGTGAGCAATGGCAACACTGTATAGAGGGAAAAAAAATTTTTTTTTCCAGAGTGCGAGACTGTGTATCAGAAATTCTAAAGATATGCTCTTTTAAATATTTTGTGTTATTGCTGATGAATTGCATTTCATGGTTTAAGTGCAAAGAGCATGATATTTAATAACTAAAGGTAATGCATAAAACATTAAAAAAACACCCTTTGTGCGTAATATAAAATCTGAAAGCTTTCAGATTTTTTTTTCGAGTTGTATTTTCTATGCTATGGAAAGAACTAAACTAAATTTGCAATATTGTTTGGGTTATATTTTCTATGTTATATAAAGAACTAATTTGTTGTCTGGAGATATATTTTAGTGACACCATAGAAGTATCTGAATTTTGGATACGATTTTATATTAAATTTAATTTCTATTCTTATAAGGATATCATATTGATATTAATTTCTTTTAAAGTTATTAACTTCCTTTTCACATACGCTTTAAAATGCCAAAATATTTAGTAGTTAATTCATGTTACTGACATGATTTGCAAAATCTAAAGTAAAAAACAAATGTCATAAATTCTGTGAAATGAAGCCATAACTACAAAAATGATTTGGGTACCAGTGATGCAATAGAAACCTGATCATGTATTTCAGACACGTTCGACAGCTGCAACTACAGATTTATATCATTTCAAAAATAGGATGGGTTTTGAATATAAAGAAACTTTTGAAGTAAATTAATGAGCATTTTATATGTGATTAACATGGTTACAAAATGGAAAAAATGCTAGTCAGACTGCTTGTAAATTTGGTGCTACATGCACAAAGTGCTGTTTCTGATGATGCAGTCTGAAGACTTGGGGAAGTTTAAGCATGGAAATTCCAGGTTCAAAGATGATATCTATTATGGATAATCTCTGAGTGTAAACTAAGATCAATGGAATGGAGCTGCCATTAAAAAGCCAAGTTATATAGTTCAGCAACTTTCAGATAGTCTAAATATTCCAGAAAGTTCAATATATGATCATTTGAAGAAGATTTGGCATGGAAGCTGCGACAATGTATGAGTACCCCATACTTTAACAGAGCAGAATATGGTTACTCGAGTTTTGACATGTAATTCTTTGTTGGAAAAAATAAAGAAGCTCTTTTTCATAAATGGGTCATTACCGAAGATGAGATGTGGATATTATACAATAATAATTTTACAGGAAAAAAAGTCATGGCATAAGCCAGGAGAACCTCCTTTAGTACTATCAAGAATGGGTTACACCCCCCCCCAAATAATGCTTTTTGTATTATGGGACTATAAAAGAACTGCAAACTAAGAATTGTTGCCACCAAATTAGACAATCGATTTGGAGAAATACTGTTTCCAAATGGCAGTTTTAAGGTGCTCTCTTATGCAAAATGACAGTACTTGACCTCACATTTCAATAAATGTCAAACAAAAAATTATTCACTGTAGTTGAGATATTTTGTGTCACCTCTCATATATTCACTTGATCTTGCTCTGTTGGACTTTCATATCTTTAGATCACTTCAAAATTCACTGAATGTTACGGAGGGAGTTCATTTCTTTGAAAAGTATCAAACAATATCTCAATAACTTCTTTACATTTAAAAGGCTAACAACTTTTTTAAAAAAGTATACACAGCTGCCACAGAGATAACAAAATAGTGCTTATGTGTTTCAATGAAAATTTTTTTTTAACTGTTTCAATTGCATTTATCATCAAAAAAACATAGAAATTTCCAGATGACACAACGTTTCTTCTGATTTCCTTCATGCCCCTCTGTTTATATAACAATTATTGTTGTTTGGTTTTAATAGCAGCAAACTGAAATCAAGCATATGCACTGGTCTACAATTATGTAAAATAATTTTGAGTGAATTATAAATCACTATTTTAAAACAAATCAAACGTGTTTCTTTTTAACTCCTAAACAGATTTTTAGAACGTATAAATTACATTATACAGGTCAATGTGCATTGCAGAGAAATAGTTATTTGAGAAAGAAACATTATTTAGAAATAAGCTGTTAACATTTTTAGACTTTTGCAATAATAACTTAATTTTTTTTTCCACAAAATTAACATGAGGACCAGCATGCAGAGATCAAATTTAACTTATTAATGCTTCATCGAGGATATATAAATAATTTAATACATTAGATAAGAAATGGATATATTACATTTTGTTTTATCTAGGGTTGATGCATTCGAATCCTCAAATCTCTGGAATCTTCAAAAACATTTTACATTCAAAATATCAAATCTTAAGAGCTTTCTTTATCATTTGAATCCTATCCTAAGAAATCACTGGACATTTTAACTTAAAACTTTGGAATGACTAGTTTTACTGATGCTCAATGTAGAATTTACTAAAAAAATAATGTGTGTGCTTTCAGGGATATTGGAATCGTCAATATCACTCATGACAGCCCCGGATGCTCTATTTATTGCTCTACACTATTTCAGTGTGGCATGCAAGTTGCCAGAATTTTTGTGTACACTGAGCATCACTGAAATTTCTTGAATCTGTATCTTGAATTATCCCGATAATTCTGGACATAGATAAACTATTGCTAGAAAGTCTAACAGTATATGCCGGGTTATATTAATGCTTCATCGAGGACATATTTCCAACTGTCTATCTCCAGCCATGGCTGTTGAATTTAAAGCTGTTTTTCACATACAAAGGTAAACCAAAACTCAGAGTACAGACAGAATGTGACTACCATAATGCATTATTTTCACAAATACAGATATAACATGAATATTAACTCTATATATTTCTACGGATGCGTATATATGTTCGATGCGGAGGCCTTTTGTGACACGGCAGACATTTACATGATACATGATATATATACATGATAGTTTAGCTACTGAGTTCTTGCCAAACAAATGTATGGCTGTACCCTATTCTAACCTTGAACCCATAAAGGCAGTCAAACAGTTTAGCATCTTATCTTAATTTCTAAGTAAAATAACTCGGAAGAAAGTTTAAAATAAATATTTCTTTTTTATTATTATTTTATTCTCAACCTAATTGTTACACAACCAATATATGGGAGATTAATCTGAAAGGGAGTTTAAAATTGAATGTTTCAAAATGGAGTCTAAAGGCATATGAGGGTACTGTGACTTTAGAAATTGAAGGATGACTTAAAAACTAAACGTTTATAAGGATAAACTATAACAAAATTTCACATTATTGCATGAATTTGTAGTGATGAGGCAATGGATCATAGTACAATTTTGCATTGGGCTACTAAGCTTTTGTGAAAGCCAGCCAGATGCACATGATTATCGAAAATAAGGAAGACAAAAAATATCTAGATATTAAAGTGATTTCACCAGTATCAGTATGCTGTATTTTGATAGAAACTTTGCAGAAAAGACAAGTTAATGTTCAGTTAATTCTTCATTGCTTGATGAAACATTATTCAATATGAAAATTTGACGATGAAGGTGAAAGATTTCTACTGGAATAACAGCAATTGATAAAACGTGAATTAAAAATTTTAACCAGAATTGAAATTGTGTTAATCCAGTGATTTTTCTTGCAACCCCAAATACATGAGCAAGCATAACCATTGGTGAAATAAATTATAATGACTACATAGGATTACCAAGGAATGATTATGAAAGGTAGAGTGTTATGTGAGAAAGTGTTCACTACAGCACATTACTGAGACTGTTTGCAAAAAATGTGAAGGAACTGCATAAAAATCATCAGACTTGCTTAAAGATGGAGAATTAATTTTCAAAAATATTTCCAGAAAATTCAGCAAGCCTCCTAATTAAGGAGAAATGGGAAGATTTACCTCACCAACCATAAAGTCCTAAGATTTAAAATTCTTCCCTAAATCAAAAGTAGTCCAGCATGGACTTCAGGGCAAAAGATGTTTCTTCAGCAGTTACTCAAGCCAGCACCCTACAATGAATAGCAAATCTTCCAAGCGAATTCCAACTGTTGTGAAGAATGGGATCACACAGAAGTAATGCAAGTGGAAACTGAAATAAAACTGACACGAGAGAAAAAATGTTAGAGAGCATTACTTTAACTTAATGTTTGTACATTCTGACAGCCATGATCTGCTAAAGCAGGGCTGTGGAGTCAGTAGGGAAAATGACCGACTCAGACTCCTGGAATTTTAAAGATTCTGACTCTTGACTCTGATTCCCTCATATACAAGGACCGGCTATTAAATTCGAGGACTGACGTAACTGTAGGAGGACGAAAAGTCAGAAGATGGCGCTAATGATTGCATATTGAAGAGCGTTTTCTTGCGCATGTGCAGTGCAATCGGCACCATTCTGAGGTAAGTGGTTCTCGTGGAAAGGCGCATTAAAACTTAGCTCTTAAATTCTGGAGGCATGTGACGAACTTATCGACAACGCTGATGCTGACCCTGCATTCCTGGATAGGATAGTCACGGGAGATGAGTCTAGGTGTTGTCAATACGACCCTGAAACCAAGCGTCAAAGCTCCGAATGGCGGTCTTTAAGTTCACCAAGGCAGAAAAAATTTCGATTTGAAAAGTCCAAAATCAAAGTCATGTTAATTGCTTTCTTCGATTGCGATGGACTCATTAATCATGAATTTCTTCCTCTTAACATGATTATCAATGGACGGTTCTATACAGAAGTTGTTGACCAACTTCAAAAACGAATTCATAGAGTGAGGCTTCATTTTCAACAAAATGGGAATTGGCTGCTGCTACATGACAATGCCTGCCCACACATTGCATTGCCTGTGAGGCGATTCTTAGTCCAGCATGGTGTCATTGAAATGCAGCATCCACCATACTCTCCAGACCTAGCACCCGCAGACTTTTTCCCTGTTTCCTGAAAAATTCGCTGAAGGGAACAAGATTTCAGGATGTCGAAGCCATCAAGAAAAATGTAATGTCGCTATTAAAGAGCATTCCAAAAGAGGACTTTAAAACTTCTTTCCGAAATTTGTACAGCCGAGCACGAGTCCTGGAAATTAATAGCCGGACCTTGTATATATGTAAACATATACACATGGGTTACAGCTTATTTTTTTAATATAAAAGAAGAAATTGATACTACATAAAAAAATTGATGGCATAGCAAATTATTTATATTATTTAGCATTTACAATAAAATGGAAAAACTGGCATTAATTATTTCTAAGAAACAGTATAACTTTAGCAAGATCTTCTTTGTTGGAGGGCCATAGATCTGATTTGATAAACTTCAGAACTGAGAAGAGTCTTTCCACACTAACTTGAGTAGGAGGAATAGCTGTTACTGATAGGGCTACTTTTAACTTTTCAGGATAGATTTTTTTATAAGTTCTAAAAGAGGTGTCTTGCAAGCACAATCATATTTCTCCGAAGGACGTGTAGAAATCTTTTTAGTATTTTTTCATTTTTATATCTAAAGGCTCTTGGTTCTTTATTTTCATTCGCTTTGCCTTAGCATTTTCAATATTATTCAAAAACATTTCTCAAAATCTAATTCATCACTGGATAGAGACTCAATTGCAATGTCGTTTGACCGTCCTGATTCAAACTCTCCAATTGTTCTGAGAATAATTTCATTCTTAATGAAAGTTCATAGATGGCTTTCTTGGCCTTTTTAATTTGTTCGTCATCCAAGAAAATTCAGTGTTTTGGATCTACATATATTGAACTCAGCAAGATCTCATTGTCTAGCAAACTAGTTTCTCTTTTCTTCATTGAAGAAATGATTCCTTGTGCAATAAACTTTCCATTTCAGACAGAATAAACATCACATTCTTCCATTCTCACCTCCTGTAAATTCTTCAGATTGCAGCTTTTTTGTGGCTATATCCTTATCGCGTTGCTTGATCAATAATTATTACTTTTCCTGCTCGCTTCCTAAGAATCGCATCACTTTTGTGAGTTCTAGCTCTTATTGCTGCTAACCTAAATTTACCTGTGAGATTTGTAACTAAATGAATCAATTTAATCACTAATGGCAAATATCATATCCATCCTCCTCCCTTATATTTATTTATTAATACGTCAATAAAATAGAAAATAACTATTTTTAAATGTATATTGCCCATAAATAAAAATAATAACTCAGCTTGTCATTAATTTTTCTTCAATTCATTCTAATTTCATTTCAAATTCAAACTGTCCAACAAAAACTGGAGTCGGAGTTGACCTGTTTTAAGCGACTCTAGCTCCGACTCCTTTTACCCCCAAATCTGCCCAACTCTTAAATGTAACGTCGCCAGAAAAGGAATAATTTGAAAATTTGTTTGTTCATCTGATAACAAGCTTGGAGTGGACAATTTGAAATAAATTATTACACAAGAAATGTTTCATTGTACGACTTCTATTTCAAATTTCTTTTATATTAAAAAAATAAACTGCTGTTTATTATAAGTAAGTTGCTTTTCAGAGGGTAAAGGGCCTAAGTAGCTATATAAACTGACATTTCCAATAAAAAATGAATTTTTATTTAAAGCACCAGCACATATTTGTGCTATATATTTTTCATATATTCTAAGCAGAGCTGAACTTGTCAGTTTTAATCCCTAAAGCAAATCTCAAAATTTACCTTTTAAATACTTTTTTTTGACATTTTTACAGTGACATTTAATTCATTACTTTTTTTTTACCTGAAGCAAGAGCTTCATTTGCTACATACAACTCAATGAATTGCAACATCGTTAGTCCTAAATAGATATTTAAGCTAAAAAATATTACAGTTAAAAATGTAGAATTCTTTTAAATAACATACCTTAAAATAACAAAGAAAAACAATTTTGCATTTCAATAACTTACATCCCTGTCATTTATTTATTTCAAAATTTATATATGGACACATTCATATACATATAAGAAAAAATCAATACCATCTTTAACTCAGTTTTGTTTTATGAAAATTTTAAATACTTAAGCAATATCTCTGTGTATTTCAAAAAGATACTTTGGCTCAAAGAATAATGATGACTGAATTTAAAAAAGTGCTGTGTTTGCATGCAGAAGGGGGGGGAAGAAGAAAGAAAGAAAAAGAAAGGAAAAACAAATGAATATAACTTAACAAATTTTTTTAAAACTTTATTACTATACAATTTTGGCAACATTTTAAAAGCAGACACATTTGAACATAATTACAACTACATAACACATAAGGAAATAAATATATACAAAATAAATGGTGTTAAGTTTTTTTCATCGATTCCAGGCAGTACAAATACTCACTTTTTATCAGAATTACTGTTCACAGAAATTTGAGAACTGGATGAACTAACACCTGAGCTTCCTTTCAATCCTCTAAAAAGGAAATTCCTGAAGCTAAAATCTTCACTCTCAAATACATGCACAAAACAAATGTAATAAAATATTTCATAGTCAGGATATAAAAAGAAAAATTTATGATTTAAAATTAACACTTTTCCGGCATGCTACCTTTTAAAGGTAATGAAAAAAAAAAGGCAGTCCATTCAGGCCTACAGAAGTACACAGGTAAAAAGCAGAATTAAAATGGTAAGATAGCACTTACCATTTTAATTCTGTGGGTATGCCTGAAACGAGCCCACTGAATGAATACAGCTTCGAAAAGAGCGCTGAAGCGAGCATTGCTGGAAAGTGCATAATAGAGTAAAAGATTTTTTCTACGATTAAAAAACACCAGATTCTGATTACCATAGCAGATTTAGCATTATCCAGGGTGTACCACACGGAAGCCAGCTACTCTACGGACCCCCTAAAAAAAGCTCTTCTTGGTTGTATGATGACTACATGCATATAAATGAGAAAAAAATAACTTGGCTATATATTTTCCCTTTCGTTCTCCCCCTTCCCCATGGTACTTCTCGAAGCAAAAGAACCACCTTTAAAAAAGCACAATCCAACATTGTATGTTTTGCACATGTACTGGGATCCATATCAGATTCACTATCTGAAGGCAATTCATTTAGCACTTTACGCGCTTTAGAAAAGGTCAGCACTTTTTAATCCATTTAAAAAATATATAAATAAACTAGCATTATATCTACAATTAAGAACATATAAACCATAAAATTAACAATACACACAATTTAATATAATTAATGAAGATAATATATAAATTGTTCATATTAATCAGTAACATGCACAAAATATCTTGGCAGCCAAAAGCATTAGAAACTAGTAGAATCAGTTTAATCATTTAAATATAACTTTACATACATATATAATATATATAAATATTAAAGTTGGATGATCCACTCCGGAACTTATTCAAAGAATCGATTCACTTTACTGAAGAAATTTACTCCGATTCCAAAAAACAGTAGTAGCTCTTTTGATTTGAACAACTGATTCTTGTCACTGAATTTGGCAAGAAACCGCTAAAAGTTGCCAAGTTTGGTGACATGTTGGCCCAGTCCCTGTATAGAAGTAATGGATATTGACATTTTGATCTAGTCCCTGTATAACAGTAATTGATATTGTAATTGATGTTCTATGTGGCAGTAACTGTAATTCTGCTCTTATGTGCCTTCCAATAATTTCAAGAAGCAGAAAGTACAAGAAATATTTTGGAAGCCAGCTGAAAACTATACAAGACCAGACAGAGAGCATCTGTTCTCAGTTACTAGTTCAATGCGAGTTCGGAGTACTGACAGATTTCCTGGTTAGCTTTGCTCTAATGTTCTTAGTAGTTTGAAGTGTAACTAATAATTGCACTTTGTGATACTGTGCACTGCATTTAACGTTCTTAGTAGACTGAAGTGTAACTATTAATTGCACTCTCTGATACCGTGAAGATGTGTTTTGGCTTCAAAAAGAAAGAATGAAGCATATTGTTGGTTTGGTTAATTGAGATTACGGCAAAGCACAATAGGGCTATCTGCCTAAGGAGAGGGATGCCTTCGTGGAGGACTTTCTAACGGAAACTGGCTCGTAAACACGTTACACATGAGGAAAACCACAAAAACGACCATGCAGCCAGCCCGTTCGTGGGATTCGAACCTCGGATCGAACTATCAATGTTCAGCGACTTTACCACTCAGCCACTGGTGGGCGAAGCATATTGTAAAATGCTGAGCAAAAGGCATTCAAGGAATGCTGCGACAGCATATAAAAATGCTTGGAAAGAAAGAAAAAGAATCATAAAACGCAGAAGAGGAATTTCTTCCAAGATCTTTTAAAAAATGTTGAACATTTCAGGGATTCATTGGATCTTCATTGGGTGAAAAATCTTTCTTTCAAAAAATAAACCTCATACATAAAGAACTGAAACCAAGAAGCTCCTCATGTCATAATAAGGAGGGATTTATTCTGAGAGATAGAACGGCGGTGCTGAAGAGATTGTGGTGAACATTTCAATGGCTTGCTTAATTGTGATAATGGAGAAGAATATAAAGCTCTAATGGAAAGCTTACTAATCTACAGCCAAGAAGAGGTTGCTTGACCCTCACTGGAAAAAGTTGTTGAAGGTATTAACAAACTAAAAGAAAATAAAGCATCTGGTCCTTATGCTATTCTGGCCGAGTTACTGAAAAATAATGGAACAGAAGTTACTAAAAAATTATATGGTCTAATACAGGCAATATGGGATCAGGAAATGAAACTCGAAGAATAGAAATTGAGTAATACACAAGATAGGAGATATGCTTAAATGTTCTAATTACAGAGGAATCAGCCTGCTTTTTATAAGTTATAATGTATTCTCAAACATTCTATTCAACAGACTGTCTATACATTTGGAAAAAACAATTGGAGACTATCCAAGCAGCTTTAGAAAGGGAATCTCTATTATAGAGCAAATATTCCACATTCGACAGATCATGGAGAAGATAAAAGAATTTGGAATCGATATTCACCATCTCATTATTAATTTCAAAACTGCCTATGTAATTATTAATAGAAAAGCTCTCATTGCAGCCTTAAGGGGGTTTAAAATACCCGAAAAGTTATTAAAGCTTTCACTTGATACTAGATGAAACTAAAGTTATGGTAAAAATACAGAATGAACTATCAAGGCTAACTAAAATTAAAAATGGTGTTTGACAGGGCATATCTTCTCTTCACTCTTCAATCTGGCACTAGAAAAAGTAATAAGAGCTTCAAACATCAATACCAGAACTTTAAATTTGATTTCTACACACACTATTTCCACAAAAACACTTACCATATACAAATTAAATTACTTTGGAAGGATTTTGAACCCTGGAATATGCAATTTGACTTTGCATCCAAATTTCAGAAGCTCATAGCTTGTCAACCGTTCGGCCTAGGGCAAAACTGCGAAAGACCATTTTTGTAGGAAATTTTCTCAGCTTCAATTTTGTATCTAAAGTGTTTTTCTATAGGAGTGATAGTTTCTGAAATATATGCAAAAAACTGAAAAAAGGGACCTTTAAATCCATCATCCCCCTACCCCTGAGGACTTCTTACACACATTAACTAAGTCTAAAGGAAGCGTTTAAGACCATTTCCAGAAGACTACGATTTTTTTCATCAATTTGTCTAATTTGACTGGGCTACATTGTGGACCAGCATTTCAGTATTCTATGCAATCAAAATTCTTGTTCTGCATTACAGGTTTAACCCTCTATGTCCTACACCATCAATAATGCAAAACACCTTTTTATTACATATACAGTGGTGGCTAAAATTGTGGACACTTTTGGAAATTTTAATGTTTTTGAACTTTGTATGCTTATAGAAAACGTTACGTTTCACAAAATACAAACTTGTATATATCATTTTAAAGAGAATTTATTACTGAATTCAATACAAAACACAAAATTCAATTATTTGCAATACAAAGAAAGTTAAACGATAATAGTTATAGATATACATCAGATAGTGATGATTGCAGCGAGTTATCAGTACTTAGTAGGGTACCCTTTATTTTTGATAACAGCTTCACATCGACATTTCATTGAGCTGACAAGAGTTTTAAGCTCTTCTTTCATTATTACACGATGCCAGGAAACAATTATAGCCTCAATTAGTTCCCTTTTACTTGATGGGTGCCTCATTCGGACAAGAGTTTTCAAATGGTGCCACAAATTTTCGATAGGATTGAGGTCAGGACTGTTTCCTGGCAATGACAACAATTTAATGCTCTTTGTTCGAAACCACTCTTTCGATATTTTGGCCATGTGGCAAGGAGCAGAATCTTGCTGAAAAATAAATGAAGCATTGTTGGGAAAGAGATCTCTGATGGAAGGTAGAAGTTTTGGTTCTAGAATAGTGTCAATGTATTTTCTGGCATTCAGTGTCCCATCGATGACCATGAAGGCGACCAATACCATCTGCTGACATGCATGACCAAATCATAACACTAACTGTGTTCTTCATAGTTGCTTGAATGCAGTCAGGATGTAGCTCTTCTTCTATTCTACATCTTACTTATTTTCGCCCATCACTACCGAATAATGATATCTTAGTTTCATCACTCCATATAACTTGTGACCACTGATCGTCTGTCCAATTAATGTGTTCCTTTGCCCACTGTAGTCTTTTTTTCGTTGCTGAAAATTAATATAAGGCTTTTTTTCGTGGAATTCTACCTCTCAGTCCAACATCTGTTAATCTTCTCCTGATTGTTCTTGAACTGACAGAAACACCAGCATCATTCAGATCACTTCTGATGGTCACTGACGACATTTTTCTATCTTGGAGACATAGTCTTTTTATTCTTCTGTCATCAATAGATGCGGTGCATCTTTTTCGGCCTTCTTTGTTTTTTATTGAATTTGTCTCCTGATATCGTAAACAAAACTTTCGGACTCCAGATGTAGTCACTGAACCACCCACTTGTCTTGCAATTTCAGCATAGGAAAGACCACTTTCTCGTAACACAACAATATTACATCTCTTTCTAGGTCTACAATCTACTCTTTTATTTGATGTCATTGCTTCTTGACTAAATATTAAAAGTTTTTAGAAAAATTCCTACTTGTAATTGCAGTGTATAAGAAACAGGTCCTCCTTCTACAAAACAAAGCAAAATAATGAATTGTTTCAAGTGTAAACATGATGTCAGCTTCTACTGGCAGTTACTAACATTTGATTGGTTCTCAGAACAAGAACAGTGATTGGCCAGTAAAGTTAGACATTACAAACCACTTCATAACTGTGTTTTTTAATTTATATTAAAGTACATATAACTTTTTTGTATTGCAAATAATTGAATTTTGTGTTTTGTAATGAATTCAGTAATAAATTCTCTTTAAAATGATATATACAAGTTTGCATTTTGCAAAACGTAACATTTTCTATAAGCATACAAATTCAAAAACACAAAAATTTCCAAAAGTGTCCACAATTTTGGCCACCACTGTATGTCTGTGTGTGTGTACCTACGCCTTTATTTTCACAATTGTTGGTTGTACTTCTAATTAAGAAGTGTTTTAAATGATGAAAATATTTATGTTTTGGCAACATCAAATTAAAAAAAGAATTTGTCAAATTATGTTTAATGTGGTCTCCCAGTATCCATACTTGGGAGAGTTTTATACTCATTATGAAAAAATAACATTAGAAAACATTTGATTACCCCATACAATAAAAATTGACCCTAATATTTAATTTTAAAACTTGCAATTTTTTTGTCATTTTCAATTTGCTTTGAGAAGTTGGTTAATTAAATTAGAATATCTCAATGAAATAAGTTTAAATGAAGTGCAGCCCACATCAGATTTTTTTCCTTAGTTTCTTTTACATGCTTGTTGGACTGTTGTTATTACATGCATAACATAGGTAACATATGTGTCTATGTGCCAACTGTAGCTTTGAACTCAAATGGAATGTAATGACAGCTAAATTTTTTTATTCTAATAAACACTTCTTTGCAATCAACTTTATAGTGAATTTATGCTACAGAGTGTCCCACTTGCAAGAAGCCCTAGAAACTTATGTGTACAGGTAAATGAGGAGAAAATGAAGCGAAATCTGAACATGACATACCAGCATGTACCAGAAGTGAAAGTAAATTACAAGAGGTGCTGGAAAGGACTTCTCCCAAATTCTAAACACAGTATGACAGCAACAGAAGCTGCAAATTTGTGAATGTGGCTGCCAGAACCTTGGATTGTAAGTTTGGGTGTTACTGCACGGATTTCATGGCAGATGTTCTACTGTAACTTATCGAGAATGTATGGTTTATCCATGTAAAACCTTTCCTTACACAAGAGGAAAAAGTGAGGTGGGACAAAATTGGTGACTGCTTCTGTTTCACTGAAACATGAATGCCAAAAACAACAACTTGCAAACTTGTGTGTTGGCATATTTCCTCACTGTTTACGGATTACAGTGCTGCCACATCAATTTCTCATGTGATAGATTGGCTTCTATCCAAATTTGATTGCATTTGGCAAACTATTTACGTGATGAAATGACAGCTTCTACAGCCTATTTTGAGTCAGATACCCTGTATTATTTAAATTTCTTAGCACAGTATTAACAACAAATACATAATTCAAGTGTATTTGTGGGCCATATAAAATTGCTTTGGAGCTACATGCAGCTCACAGGCCACCAGTTTGAGACCACTGACTTTTAAATCACTCAGACACTGGAAGGGCTCCTTTTTTACAATATGATGGAGAAATTCATGTTTCAGAATATCATTTTCCTCAAAACTAAATTGTTCATTAGAAAGCAGTAAAAACCAAAGTTAACTGGATTTAGTAAAAATCAAGGTTTTCACTAAATTCTGATAACATAACCTTCAAATAATATCAAAGTGAAACATTTCGTGAAAAACTCATGTACTTCTCCAGATTAAACATTGCATTATGTTGCTAAAAAATTCCTTTATATCATTAAGATATATTAAATTTCATAATAGTTACAAAAATTGTAAACTATATTTTTGATAAGATGATTTGAATGTGATTACCACTGAAAAGCAGGTTACAGAAAATGACTTACAGCTTGAATGTTTGCAAAATATTTTCTTTACAATAATGTGAATAAAATAAAGGAAATTTTTATTTAAATAAAAGAACATAAAATTGTTTGAAGACGATCATGAAACCAACTTTTTAAAGGTTGTTGCCATTTGAAGATAATTAAAATGGTTAAGGCTTCATTTATAGAAAAAATTACTTAATTCAGCAGAAACAGAAATTGTATTCGGTTTATGTAAAGAAACTTACAAATATCTAGTCAAATCTTCAATATCCACAAGCATAGAGTCCTGCTCCATGTGCAAATCATCTCTTTCTAATAGAAATTTCACCAAATCTTCATTTAGAGCTGAAATATATACAGAAGTATGAAAAAAAAAAGTATTAAATACAATGAATCTAACAGTGAGAAAGATCAAATGATCGATTTGTATACTATTCTATACAAGTCTTTTTATTAAATCATAGAATGCTTCAATTCCAAAATTATTTCTGTTTATATCAAAAGAAGTTAGCTTTTATGATGACAGGATCAATTTCAAATCTTTGATTGACATTTATGGCTGTCGTTCTGAGGAATGAAGGTATTTAAAATTCATGTATCTGGAAATCTTCCATACAGGCTGAAAGGAAGAACGAAATATTGCATTTAAAATATTCTTGATCAAATATAAGATTGAGCTGAACGAAGTCATACACTGACTACAGATTCTGAAAGTAAAAGCTCAACAACAAGTATTAAAGAAGAATTGTGAGAGTATTTTCCACCTTTCTTTGAATAATTTTCAATCAATTTATGACTTAATTCAACAATTGCTTCCCAACATTTTTGGCATCCTGGCTAACTTTTAAAACTATAATTTAGCACAATCCATATGTATGTAGCAATTTTTAGGAAGAGGAAAAGAAAATTCCACTACCTAATTAAATAATAATAAGCAAATATAAATATTAAAATTAATATACAATAGATCAGTTATTTCAACACAATGCAAATTTTTGCAAATAATTTTACTAATTTTAAGGTTATTTTCTATGATTTCCTGAGCACAAAATTTTTCAACAGATCTATATGAAAAGAAATGCAAATTTAAAAAAAAAAAAAAAAAAAAAAAAAAAAAAAAAAAAGATTTTTTAAGAAATTACCTTTACGTTGGAATAAATTTGAAATAAAACATCCTTCAATTTTAAAGGTGAACTCAGATCTTTTCCTGTACTAGTGAAATTAGAAAAGTTACAAATATTTACATAGACAAGATCACTTATTTCTTACATCTTGGAGTGTAAAAATAGGTGAGTAAAACAAATGAGGCTATCTCTCCAAGAAGGGATATCTTCAAAAACTTTCTAAGGAAAACTAATTCTCATTACATATACTGAAAAATTAAATAAATCTTTATGCAAGTAACCTGTTTAGTCTTTAGGAACAGAAATCAGTACTTTAAGTAATGCTATACATTTTTCATACTATATTGCTGCACTCTGGCTTACTTCTTTTCCCATACCTTTTGACTGATGCTAGACAAAATAAAACAATCGGAACAGCAACAAGGAAACATTCTCGAATTTCACAACAAAATTCTCCAAGACCCACAATATGGAAGAAAAATGGCCTGTATTATTTTTTCCCCTTGTGAGTAAATTTTTATCAGTTTTCACAATACTATTTTATCTACCGATTTTAAATTTAGAAAGAGATAATACACAACTGACATGCCTATCTCTAATTATTCCTATCACAACATAAAATGTTCAATTCATTTGAATCACATATGCGTATTCTGTAAAACTCAATAGATATTAATTTATCATACCCTAAGTAAATGAAGCACAGCGGTAAAAAAAAGAATGCACGATTCAGCAAACCACACTTTTGTGTCTCGAAACTTTTTCTTCTTCTCAGTATAACTGCACAGCTGGAATTGAATGAATAGCATTTTAATTCTGTGGCATGAGTATTTGAATGAATCTTTTTTTGCATAGAATTTCTCTTAAAGAAACAAGATAGCTGCTTGTTCATGTCTTGGCAAATGTCAAGTTGTGAAACACATGCATTAAAAAAATTACTAACAATTATGATGATAACATGAAAAACATGATTACACAAGCAACAATTATAAAGGCAATTACTGCGAGGAACGGGAAAAAAAAAAAAAAAAACTGCCACCAGATATTTTTTTTTTAACTGCTTTAACAGAAAAATATCCAGAAATCAAAACAAACAACCAATTCTTGGTATTTATTATCCCATTAGTGGGTTTAAAAGATTTTTTATTATCATTATCCACAAGTTATAATATAAAAAATTTATGAATTTATGGAATACATTCTTACTGAAAATAATGTCTTATTTCACTTACTTTCAATTTGAGAATGTAGATCATTTACAATAACTTGCAGCTGGGCAACATTCATGGCTACCAGAGCATGATGCGTTAAAAGGTTTTTACCATCTGGAAAAGGAAGACCAACCTGCACAGTAGTAGTAATAATTAATATACAGAATGCAAAAATTTTCAGTTAATTAAAAAATTTAGCATGCAATATTAAAAATGAGTACAAATAATGTATCACATGGTTCAGTAATATACAGTCAAAAGTCGTTAATTTGGACACCCATAATCCAGAATGATCAATCCAGACCTCAAAGCTAAAAACTTTCAGCGCATGCGCCACGTTGACACATGTGCGCATAGGCATTTACGCGTGCGCGTAAGACCTTTACGACTGCGCATATGCGTGTGGGCAAGCGCAGAATACGTTTTCGCGTGCATGTTTAATGTATAACGGACGGTATAAGCTAAAATTAATCTAATTATCTATTTCAGTTAATGTTGATGATAGCACTGTTCCTTAATCTTCGAATTGGATGCGGCTTATTATTTTTTGCAGACTGTAAGAGCAATTTTATAAAAGTGAACTTGAACTTTCAATTATGTCAAATAGAATTTCCGATGCTGGAGCTCCCAAAGGATCTACAAAACGAAAGTATGTTTCGATGTCCGTCAAACAAAAAATGGATAAAGACATGAAGAAGGTGACAGAGAGGTTAGTGAAAACGAAAAAATTTCGATTGACAAGTTAGTCGGTATTCTCTACACAGCAATTATAGGACTTGAACAGCGGAACTTTGTAACTGAACAAGAAATTATGTCTGTTTATAGAATTAAAGAAAAAGTATTATCACATAAAAAGAAGCAACTTAAACAACTTACATTGAAAGAAATGTTTAATAAAGTAAACAAATAAATATTAAGCCTTTTTTTTTTTTTTTTTTATAAATTTTGATACTCTTTAGATCATAATTGTTCTTTATTTCATAAATTACGGTTTCATATTTTTAATTTTAGAACTTCTGCATGCCATCTTACGAGATTTAAACTGATGATCTATAATCCGGAAAAATTGATAATCCAGAATCGCCTGACGAGTCCGGATTAACGACTTTTGACTGTATTTTAATTCTGTATAGGACTAAATAAAAGCTCTACCTTACAACTAAATATTTAACACATTTTTCAAATTCTTTTTAACTGTAAAATTTGAAAATAATCCATAAGGCTGCATAACAATTTTTACTTGTCCATAATTAAGTAATACCACATAAATCATTTATTGATGTTTTCAGGATTATCAAGAATTTCCATATTTTTTCAAAAAATTTATAATACAGTAAAAGGTTTTAAATGCTTCTCCATATCAATTATTTGTATTTAATAGAAAATTATTCTCCATGAAATGGGGGTAATCAATCACTGATGTCTTAACCAGAGTTCCCCTTAAGCTGTGCGTATTTCTTAAAAAAATTTAATGCACAAAAAATACACATGAACACACCACTAATCAAAATAGTACAATTAGAAATTACATTTTTAACATTGCTTTTAAAATAAATCATTATATATGTTCATTGCATAATTCATTCTTATTTAAATACGTGCACTTGCATCGTACCATACAACTGTACTAAATTGTGCTAGCATGTCTGCATTGTCTCCTAATATGGTAAGTAAAGTGCTATGTTGTTCAGCAACTGGTATGCTGTCTACAAGTGTAGCAAAAAATATATATGTTAATGCATTTACTTTATGTTTATATATATATTTATATATAAACTATAGAGAACTTTCTACAAGAAGAAAAACTACAAGTGATTTTAAAATAAAATGGTTTAATAAAATAGCCGAAATGGCCATATCAAACAGTAAAAATAAATTATGAATTCTATTACAGGAAATAATTTTACAGGACAAATAAAATGCACTTAAATGTATTAACTGCTGGGATGGACATGGAAGTGATGATTTCGTTAACAGAAAAAAATGGAATTTTTAAAATGGCATTTAAATAAATCTCCTGTGGACAGTGTAATAGGGTCACCACTCAAACAGGAGAATGAAATTCCCTTACTTTTCCAGGATTTCCAGGCGTATTTTAAGAAAATTCCAGCCTAGCCACATAGTGCATGTTAGCTGTGCTGTGGGTAAATTAATCATGGTACCATTTGAAAACACAAAAATTTGATACATACTACTTAAATTACTTACTTTATGGTAAAAGAAAACAGACACCTTTTGAATTCACAAATCATTATAATTATATAACAGGTGTTGTTTGTTCTCAGTAATTTTCAAATTAAGTTTTTGCCAAACTCAGAAAACTTGCTGTACAATATACTAAATCAATATTCTCTTCAGCAACCAAATGCATCACAAAATGAATTAAGTCCAAATAGATTTGCCTTTTAATTACATGGAAAGCGTATATAATACCAGAAGTGACTGTTAGTGCATCTAAAATATTTTCAGTCATTGACAATGAAATACAGTTATTATAGAATGTCAGCACAAAGAAATATAATTAGTAAAAAGTATAATTTCAAAATAAGTTTTACATACATAACACCATACATTAAGAAACTAAATGGTACAACAGCCCTCAGTAAGCCACGGCCTGCAGCGCCCTGATATCTGCTTTCTTGACCATGGGCCCCAAAGTACATAAGCCTATACCCTGGACAAGAGGTCAGCTTGTCGCGGGACCCCCAAGAAAAAACATACATTAAGGAAAAAGAAAGAAAAGAAAGACTTCAGATTTTAAATTACATCCAAAGGGGTGTTTTTTTAACATTTTGTGTGTTACTTTCATCATGTTAAATAAATAAATTAAATACAGTCAAAAGTCGTTAATCCGGACTCGTCGGGACTTCGGCGATTCCGGATTATCGATTTTTCCGGATTATAGATCATCAGTTTAAATCTCATAAGATGGCATGCAGAAATTATAAAATTAAAAATATGAAACCATAATTTATGAAATAAAGAACAATTATGATCTAAAAGGTATCAATATTTAAAAAAAAAAAAAAAAAGCTTAATATTTATTTGTTTGCTTTACTTTCTTTGCTATCGGAAGCGAATTATAATGACAAGGAATTTGATTTAAATCATATCAAAGACGGAGTACATGGAGATGAAATACTACATTTAGTAAGGAATTATAAGCCAAATAAAATAAAAACATCTGCCCTGAAGATAAGGATAGTGCTGACAGATCAACTTCCAATTCATTGTGCGCTGTGGTGTCCCCCTGCCGCAGCCGCAGAGCAGCGTGAAATTGATAAACAAATTTCGGAATGGTTAGATAAACAAAGGATATGCCTTTATCCATTTTTTGCAGCAATTCCACTTTTTGTTTAATGGACTTCAAAACATACTTTCGCTTTGTAGATCCTTTACATATTAGTAAATATATATCGGAAATTCTATTTGACATAATCGAAAGTTCAAACTTACTTTTATAAAATTGCTCTAACAGTCTGCAAAAAATAATAAGCCGGATCCAATTCGAAGATTAAGGAACAACGCAATCTGCAACATTAACTGAATTAGATCATTTTAGCTTAGCTTATACCATCCGTTATACATTAAACGTGCAAGCGTAAACATCTTTTGGGCATGCGCACGTGCATATTCGCAGCCGTAAAGGTCTTACGCGCATGCATCAAGACGACGCATGCACAGAAAGTTTGTAGCTTTGAGGTCCGGATTATAGATCATTCCGGATTATGGGTGTCCGAATTAACGACTTTTGACTGTATCATGTTCTTTGCACTTAAACCATAAAATTCAGTTCAATAGCAGTGTCTCAAAATAATTTTAAAATGAGCATATCTTTAGAATTTACGATACACAGTTCTGCTCACTGGACATAGAAAGGTTTTTTTTCCGGTAAACTATTTTCAAGAACAAATTAAGTTTGTGAACCAAGATTCTGTTGTATGCTTTTATTGCATCATGAATAACTAGCTATACAATATCAGTTTTTCCCATATACATAGCAATCCACTAATGCAAATCAGAATACTCAAAATGTATTTTGGTACATGGCAGGTGATGGTTTATTGACTATCACCTCTCATGTGGTAGGTTTGTTTCCCATCTATAAATGTTATATTGTTTGAAATTAAAAAAAAAAAAAAAAATAAAATTAAAAAAAAAAAAAAAAAAATGTGTAGAGGCACACAAAAAAAAGCACTCTTAAAAATAATATAGCATAAAATGATCAAGAAAATAGAGAAGAAAAAATGAACTAATTACATGAGGACATGAAAATCAGCCATGACAAATGATTGTGATGATAAAAGACCTCGTGCCAAAAGTTCAGACAATAACAGTGTTTAATTGATCGAGATACTTTATGAATTCCTACCATAGCTGCCAACTTTGAAATATTCAAAACAGAGAAAACTGGAAGGTTTTCATGTTGTGCAGTGACACCCTGTCAAAGGAACTCCAAACTGGCTTTAACTCACTTTATAACGCATAGTTCAGGTAGGAACTATCTCTACATATAATAAAACAAAGAGTCTGTCTCTGTAGGTGTGTCTTTTGTTCACACAGCGCGTAAGCTAACAGACCCATGGCTACGAAATTTGGTACATAGGTGCATCTAGATAAGAGACAGTGCATCTCGAAGCGATTTTTTCGAAATTCGAATTACAATTTTTTTTTATTTTATGTTTATTTTATGTTTTTATCGTGTTATTTTGAGACATAATGAGCTATAGGAAAGCGAGATTTTACTCTACACACTCCATTTTTACATCGTCATGAAATGTAGGCACTTAGCTATTTTACAAACTTAAAATAAATTTCGTGTTTCAATAAATTGATTAAATACGAATTTATTTAACAAAGTGAGCTTAACACCTTTTCAACGGGATTTATTCTAAAATAGTTTATGTTTAAAAATGTACAGTTTATTTTTCTTTGATTTTTGCACACGTTAAACTTTCATCCTTGTGACTGCTTTTACAAAAAGAATTTTGGAAAAATGATAATATTTTGTATTTAAAAAAAAAATTTTAAATGAAGCTTCCTAGTACACTTCTCACATCTTTAAAAATGTGATTTTCGCAACAACTTTCCTTTCTTCTTGTTGATAGATTTTTGATGAAATCACATCATTTTGAATAGTTTCATTCTTTTAGAAATATGGGTTTGGCAACAATTTTTCATCGTATTTCTTATGTCACTGTTTTTATATATATAATACATTTTTATTGATGTTTTTACTTCCTTGTACGAAGTAAAAAGGAAGTATTGTAATCGCGAAAAGTTTCAGGCAGCATACTTCAACGAAAATATCCATTTTGACCGTTATCGAATGCAATTTAACGATGTTTTTGCGTGATATCTGTACGTAAAGACAGAATAAAAGACTCTTTTCAAAAAAATTATAAAACTGCTTTAAAATAAATTCTCAAGAGAATTTTTCATGGCGTCTGTACGAACATATGTACGTACATGCGTATTTCGCATTAACTCAAAAACAAGTAGCCTCAGAACGTTGAAATTTTGTATATAGGGCTGCTATAGCATGTATATGTGCACTTCGTATTTTGGTTGCGATCGGCTGCACCAAACGTATATAAATATCTTTATATATATATCCACTCTGTTACCCGGCTCAGTGATCTCAGTTTCTTTACTCTTATACGTTTGTAAACTGTACATTTTTTGCTTTAAAAATGATTGTATTATGTTGTTTTTATCTTCCGGTTAAGGTTTTTATGCCTTTAGTAAATCTGTAACGCAATCATTTTTAGAATTATCAACAATTTTAAAGTTGTCTAAGTGCCGCTAAGCCTTTTTTTTATGGTGGCCATTGATGTTTACATTTGAAACAGGAGACTAGTGGATTTGTTGCCAATCTAGAGAAACTTAGCTTCACAACAACAAAGATAACGCATTCATTTATTATTGCCAATTAAATCATGCTTACTTCTTTCTGGAATTTTTTCGTGGAAATAAGTGTTTAAGATCTACTTCGTAATTTTTAATACAGATATTTTGTATTTTTGCTTTCTCGCGAAGTGAGAACTGAATTAATTAAATGAGAAATACTCAATTGTCTGTGAAAAACTGTTTCTTTTTTGTTTCGTTTGCTTAATATCTTTTATATATCATTCTAGCTTTATTACATTATTTGAATAGAACATGTGGCAACGATTAGATAATTCTATTCTTTAAATGATATAAATTTTGTGCATTATGAGTTATAATATGAACGAAATATATAAGTTAACTGTTATATAATTATTGGATTATATAACATTTAACTTAGTTTACGTTATATAATTATTATATAAGTTAACTGTTATATAATTATTAATACTGTTAAATGAATTTATCGCCAGAGTGTCGCTATGGTAAACAAATACTAGAGTGAATTTTAAAGAATGCATTTATTCTTTAAAATCTTTAATCTATTGTGGTTTATGCGCTGTCGGCGAAGTAGATTTAATTCAATCCAATAAGTTTAAATGAAATGCAAGAAAAAATGCGTATAATTTAATATTCCGTACAAGGAAGTCATGTGGTGTACACATCAGATTTTTTATAAAGTTGTTCTGCAGAGTAAAATTGTGCACGGAATTTTTTTGTTTTTTTGAGTTTCTTTCATGTTATTTTTTGCTTATTTCACTGTTTGTAAGATATTGAAAAGTTTTGCATGATTTTTTTTCTTCAACGGAAAGTTGGTTAATTTTTTTATTAGGATAATTAATATTTGTATTAAGGGATATAGCTTATTTCATTGTAATTTTTGGTGCTACTTTGGTAGATAGTTGCCCGGATTTTGGCGATTTTTCTTTTGGCGAGTAATACGACTTATGGTAAACCCATTGCTGGATAAATTATTTATGGTAACCGATACTTTGTTGTCATTTTATTTTTAAAATAATGTGTTTTATTATGCATAAACTCCATGTTTTAAATATTATTCATGGCTTCTAAATATTAAAAATCAATTTAATTTTGCATGCGTTTTAAAAATGATTTTATTATAAATGATTATTTAAATAATTTTAATTCTATGCGCGATGTAATCAGCTCCCTGTTTGGTTATTGAATATTTGTGCATTACCGCACCATTTTAAAATTTTATTATTCATTTCTTCGAATTCCTCAGATTTCAAATGGAATAAAAAAATGTAAGTACATAATTTTCTTTTACTTTATAATTGCATACTTCAACTTTTAATTAAAATATTAATACAATGTTTTCAAAAATTCCTGAGATATTTATTGCCACATATGTTTTAATTTTAAATAATTAAATCCTATAAAACTTATTTTAAAGTATTTAGGTAATATTTTAATTCATTTAAACATTGGTATATTTTTAATTCGATATTCAATTTAAGTAATATTTTGATCCAATTAAATGTTGGCACAATGTTTTTATAGCGGTGCTTTTATTCTACTATATGAAAGTTATAACTTAACCTTACTTTAGCATTTTATATCCTTAGTAAATGTATTTACTTACATTTGCCAGCCATCTTAAAAAACAACGTTTTCAACAAAAAAATTAATCCATTATTTTTAACGACATTTATTTTTTTAAAGTTTCTAAAACTTTACTATATGCGTAAAATACATAAAAACAGCATTTTTCAAGATGGCTGATTACTATAAAAACTGCACCAATGTAAATCGCCAAAAATCTGTGCAACCGTCTACCAAAGTAGCACCTAATTTTTTTCTCTTGAAAATATAAGATAAAATATCATTAATTATACTTTGCTTTTCAGAATTTTTTGTTTTTTGTATTCCTTTATGTTATTTATTGTTCATTTCAATGTTTTTAAGATATCGAAAAGTTTTGAGTGATTTTTTTTTAGGAAACGAAGTTCTTAACCTCCTTTATAATATTTGAGTTCTTCAGATTTTGCAAAGGGAAGTTGGTTAATTTATTTATTAGGATAATTAATATTTGTATTAAGGAATATTGCTTATTTCATTGTAATTTTGTTATACGTAAAAACTTTTTTTTTATGAATTTTTTCTGCAGAGTAAAATTCTATGCAGTTTTAAAATTTAATGTTTGGTGTTCCCTTCAGCCATTTTTCCGCTACATTTAAAAGCCAGACGAAGGCTGGCAGCCAAGCTGCTTGTTTGTAATATAATTCTGATGCAAAATATATTAGCATTTAATTGGGTATTCTTAATTTTATGATCTGTGGGTAATTTAATTTTAATTTTTTTTAACACTTTTATACTGAGAAAATCCTGGGTAATGAACGAAAAGTTCTATTCTTTCAAAGCACTTTTAAAATATGGTGGAAATAAAATTAATAATTAATGTACATAGCACTTGAGTGACTTAGTAATCTGTCATGTATTGAAGTTAACAACATTAAATACAAATATAAACTGATTAAACATTAATTGAATCTTCATATAAAAATCCGAAAATGTCTACTTCAATTGTCTGAGATTAAGATAACTCAGATTAAATGGAATTTAATAAGAAATAATTAAGACAAAAATCAATAAAGTGTAATAAGAAAAATTACAATTCAGATGAAAAAAGTTTAATAAGAAAAATCATCAATGGTGGTAGAATTGAATCTGCTCATTTAAGTTTCAATAATTCTATAAATTTCATTTATTGCTGGAAAATACTTTCCTTAACACCTTCATGATGGCATGTTGCTGAACTAAAAACTCTCTGTAGACAGGTGCGTCATATATGCATCAGTCCAAATGTCACTAGCAGCTGGGTGATGCACTGGTGCATCACCGCTTGCATTCGTCTTCCAGACGGGTATGGCATATATGCACTTTCAAACACACGTTCTTTTAGAATTATTTTAAATCACTACATGGCACTCCGTGTCCACTAGAGTTAGCTTATTTGAACATATACATTGTTGACCTTGTGTCTATGAAGTACTTTCTGATTCTGGCGATTCCTTTAGATGTACAAGCAGATGATATAAAATAAACAAAACCTAGCTAAGGCGCAGTTGGCTTCACATGATATAAACAGTTTCGGATGCTTCAAATGTGTTTTTTTGTTTTTTTCCTATGGGAAGAGAGAGAGTGTGGAGCTGTGGTTTTAGGAATTCTGGTTTGTATTCGCTTAGCATCTTCTTCAGATAGCAGCCGGGTAAGAGTTAAAATAAAAGTGCAATATCTAAGAGAAAAAAATTTTTGACGGAAGAAGAGTATATTCGAATTGTAAATCCCATGAGAGTCCATTTGAGCCCATGAATGACTATTTTGACACTGAAAACTCTACATTTAAATGAGAATAGTGATTATGATATCAAAATTTTCTCAGAAACTGAAATGGAAGTTTGTTTTGCTTTCACCTCACAATCCAGCAGAACAGTGACTACTCCATCCTGAGCTCGATCTGTTAAGTAATTGAAGCCTTATGAATTTATAGGAATTGCAGAAGTAAACTTAATTCAAAGTTATGTGAATGAAATTGATTTTTTCACCATTTATTTTCCATAATGAACATAATAGTTGAAGAAACTAATAATTTCTATGAACAAAAGATGAATGAAAATTCACCTTTATCCAAATTCAAGATACTCCTGTGGATGCGCCTAAAATGAGTCGATTCCTAGGATTAATTATTCTGCTGGAATAGAATTAATAAGTTTAACCAGAAAATGAGCTTCCAAACTAATGAAATGACAACTAGATTATCACACATTGCCTCCTTTCTGAATCATTTATGTTATAATATTTAATAATGTTTTATTATTTTTTGCATATGTTTAGATATAGATTTAAGTCATCAAGATAAGTAAAATACTTTATTTTGCATTTAGTTTTTAATTAAAATTTTTTCAAAATCTCTTGATACTCTGTATTTATGATTATATTACTGTTAGATACCATTACAGAAAAAGATCAAAGAAATTCATAAGAAATATTTTTAATGAATTTAATTATTATTATTATTATTTTTTTAAAGTTAGGATTGCACAAAATACTCCCTCTCGCAAGATCGTACTACCGTAACAACACACCGTCTCCAAGGTGAGTTGCTCTAAACAGCATGCCACTGCATACGAGGATGAACTGCTGATGCATATATGATAACCGCCATGAAAAGCTTAATAAAAACTAAAAATCAGGAGATGTTATGATCTATTTGGAGAGTTGGAAATTGTGTTATACATGTAGTGCCGATCGCTTGGAGCTGTGATGAAAACCAGATGCCGTGACGTCATTCTCTCTACGAGCTCCGAAGGCGCCAAGCAAAAATTAGGGGAATTACCGTTTTGAGATGATAGACGATTGACGTGGGAGGAGACGCTGCTTCTGTTCAAAAAGAACTTTGACGAATCATTACTTGTTTAATTTTCGCAAATGTTAAATTTATGTAATAATCATATGTGTAATTAAAATGTCTTTCGTCAATTAATTTGTTCATCGTTTAAAATCCCCATAAAAATTTTCTCAGAAGTGGGATAGCACTTCAGCACTCGAATGAACTGTAGTTTTACCTGCTTTACTGGATTACTACCGGTTTGAAGAATAACTGTTGCTGTGCTGGACTATTTTACGATGTATAATCAACTATGTTTCGAACAAAAACCTCGTCAAACTCCTAGGAATGTATGCTGATTTACCTGAACCGAAACTGCATAATAGTGAGTAAATAGTGTGCAGCTCTATTAAAGACTGTGGAATAATTTTTAATAATACTGGATGTCAAGTGTCAAGACATGAATTGTGGCCAAAAATCCATCGGACATAACCTGTTTGTACTCGCCTTTTGTCGACACCATTTGTGATCCTTGGATGGTATGGAAGTACATTGTTTCGTTTCTGTTTCGGGATTATAGAGCTAGGAACATCGTGGATTACCATTATATGAAGTGAGTGATTTTCTCAATTTTATTAACTATGTTTCTAATTGATGTGCCGGGAATGGAAGATGTCCTGAAAAGTGAAAAAGCACATAATACAAAATTATTACACAAAATAATATTTAACGATGTGGGCGACAGAAATAATCGAAAAAGGTTAAGACAATTTAGTGGTTTCTCTTTAGCAGAGAATAGTAAAGAACTTAATGAAAAATTAGAAAAAATCAAACAAGCTTTTCAGGCTTATGAATTAATTTCCATTGCCAATGTTCTATGCATTGATAGCTCTGGCACACAAGATGACTTAGCAACCCGAATTGTTTCTTATCTGAATAATTTAGAATTGCTTAAAAATAATGTAATTTTAGAAGAAAGTGAAAACGAAAGTGATTTAGAGGGTGTGGATGGTGGGGATAAAAATGAAGTAGATGATAATGTTCAAAATGAAACGAAACTAAGAAACAATTCTGGTGCCACAGTGAGACAACTTCCTTCCCAATGTGCTAATGATAATATTCTTAGTAGAATTGAAAACAGGTCGAATGTATTTCATAACTGTTGTATAAATGTTACTATTGAAGACATTAAATCTTTTGTTGCTCAATTTGATGGCCAAAGCCACGAAAATGTCAGTAGTTGGGTCGAAAGTTTTGAAGATGCAGCTACCATTCTTCAGTTAAATGAATTACAAAAACTGATTTTTGCTAAACGCCAGATGACAGGCAAAGCAAAACTATTTGTTCTTAGTGAACCAAAGTTGAACTCATGGCAAGTTTTTAAGAATGCCATTCTTGATGAATTCCGGTCCAGCTGCAATTCGGCCAAACTGCATGAGTTTATTATCAAAACAAAAAATGAAGAGCAATGAAACATTTGATGAGTTTTTTTTAAATATGAAAAGAATTGCTAAAAATGGTCAAATTGAAGATGTTGCTTTAATACGATATGTTATAGATGGTATACCAGACTCCGCGTTTAAAAAATCTTGCTTGTATGGGTCACAAACATTAACTGATTTTAAGAACAAATTGAAGATTTATCAACAGATATGTGATGATGAGGAAAAGTCGCGAACATCAAAAACAAAATCTGAAAGTAAACAAAAATTTGAATCTAGACATAAATATGACTCAAAAAATTCTGTTAACCAAACAAAGTGTAACGTAACCGATAGTCGAGGAACAATTCCTGAAATTAAATGTAATACAACCTGTTTCAACTGCGGTGAAAGCGGTCATATTTCCAAACATTGTGTTCATAAAGATAAGGGAGTCAAGTGTTTTAAATGTAAAGAATTTGGGCACCGAAGTTTCGAATGCTCAAATACGAATTTGAAACCAGAAGTATCACCCGTGAATATTGATTGAATATTGATGTAGTCTCGAAGTTGACCAAAGAAGTAAAAATTAATGATGTATGTGTAACCGCGTTAATAGACACAGGAAGTCAAACTACTTTGTTACGTAGATCGACTTTTGATAAACTGAATATCGAAGGCCTCGTGCCCGTAAGTTCAACGTTGAGTTGGTTCGGTAAATGTCAAGTAAAACCTCTAGGTTTCTTTAAAGGTAACATTAAAATTAATGATTTCCAGTGTACTGCAGATATTTGTGTAGTAGACAACAATGTGATGACACATGAAGCCATTTTAGGCTTAAACGTAGTATTAAATGGTGAAATATTAATAAACGAAAAAGGGGTTACCATAAAAAATAAGTCACAGAGTGTAGAGGAAGTAAATATTGTATCTGTTTTACCTGTTGACATAGCTAGTAACGAAGACGAAATAAACATTGCACCTAGTGTTCCAAACTACTTTAAAGAGACTGTTCAACAGTTAGTTTCGAACTATATGCCACATAAGGCCAAATCTACGGACATACAGTTAAAAGTTTGCGTTAAAAATAACGAACCAGTATCGCATCAACCGTGTAGATTACCATTTGCGGAAAAGAAAATTGTTGAAACCCAAATATCCGAATGGCTAAAGTCAGGAATTATAGAACAGAGTTCTTCGGAATATTCCAGCCCATTGGTCATCGTTAAAAAGAAAGACGGGACACCAAGAGTTTGCGTTGTTTATCGTTGTTTAAACAAAGTTGTCGTAAAGGATAGATTTCCCCTTCCCCTGATTGAGGATATCCTAGACCGCCTTCAAGAAGCACGTGTTTTCAGCACTATTGATCTCAAAAATGGCTTTTTTTCACGTGGACGTCGAAAAGGAAAGTCGGAAGTACACATCATTTGTTACGCATGAAAGACAGTACCAATTTTTGAAAGTGCCGTTTGGACTCTGTAACTCACCAGCTGCATTCCAGAGATTCATAAATACCATTTTTCGACCGTTAGTTAACGAAGGCATCGTTTTGCCGTACATGGACGATATCATCATTTTGTCCGTCTCATACGAAGAGGGAATCGAGAGGCTGAGTCAAGTCTTAAATCTAGCGAGTGAATACGGGTTGGAAATAAATTTTAAAAAATCCCAATTCTTAAAGAAACGAATTGACTTTTTAGATCATGTCATAGAAGAGGGTAAAATTTTCCCATCCACCTTGAAGACACAAGCTGTTATAAATTTCCCTGAATCATCTAATTTAAAACAGATCCAAAGTTTTCTTGGGCTGACAGGGTATTTCAGAAAATTTATTCATAAATACTCTATAATTGCCAAGCCACTTAGCGACCTGCTAAAAAAGGGTAATAAGTTCGAATTCAGTGAAACCTCTAGGTTTCTAGAAGAACAAAAGATCGCATTCAATCGTTTGAAATCAGCGCTAGCTAAGAAGCCTGTACTTGCAATTTATAACACTCATTATGAAACCGAACTACACACAGATGCAAGCATAGAAGGATATGGGGCGATTCAAATGCAGAAACCTCCAGGAGATAGCAGTTTTCACCCCACGTATTTTATGAGTAGGAAAACCTCTGATGCAGAGAAAAAGTACTCAAGTTACAAGTTGGGGGTCCTCGCGATCGTAAAAGCACTGAAAAAGTTCCGTATTTACCTTTTGGGAATTTCATTTAAGATAGTGACGGACTGTTCAGCTTTTCAACGGACGATAGAAAAAAGAGATTTAGCGACGCATGTTGCTCGTTAGGCTCTGTTGTTACAGGAATTCGATTATGTTATAGAGCATCGTAAAGGTGTTAGAATGCCACATGTAGATGCTCTAAGTAGAGCTTCTGTAAACGTCTTATGTATTTCTGTTGAAAATATCCTACCTAAATTAAAACTTGCTTAGGAAAATGACACAAATAAAAACCATTAAGAAATTATAGAAAACCTCAAGTTATGACAATTATTGTAATAGAAATGGCGTACTATACAAGTTTATTGACGGTAAAGAATTGATAGTCGTACCGGAAAGTATGCAGACTGAAATCATAAAAGATGCTCACAAGAAAGGGCACACTGGTATCAAACATACAGAGAAACACCCGGATGAATACTATTTCATTCCCAAACTTCGGCATAAAATAGAAAACGTTATCGCGAATTGCGTTCATTGCATCTTAATAAATCGCAAAGCAGGGAAAAAGGAAGGATTTTTACATCCGCGATTTAAGGAGGTCATTCCGTTGCATAACTATCGTATAGATCACTTGGGTCCTCTGGAAAGTACCCATAAAAACTACAAGCACATATTAGTAGTGGTCGACGCCTTTACTAAATTTACTTGGATTTATCCAACAAAATCTACGACCTCAGCCGAGGTGATAGCGAAGTTAGAGAATCAGAAGGCCATTTTTGGAAGCCCTTGTCAGATCATTTCTGATAGAGGAACGGCTTTCACATCCAGTGAGTTTTCTGACTACTATGCTAAAGAAGATATTAAACATCATCTAATCACCACAGGCCTGCCGAGAGCAAATGGACAAGTCGAACGAATCAACCAAGTCATTATATCAGTATTAGCGAAACTGTCCTTAAAAAAACCAACCGAATGGTATAAACATACACACGAAGTTCAGAGAACGCTTAACTCAGCATATCAAAGAAGCATTAACACCACTCCGTTCGAATTACTCTTATGGTACTAAAATGAACAGTAGGGGCACCGATCAGCTCAAAGAACTGATAGAAAGTGAGTTTCAATCTCAATTCGAGTCTCAAAGAGAAGAATTACGAAAGCAAGCCAAGAGGCAAATTTTCCAAGTCCAACAGGAAAATAAAAAGACATATAATGCCAAAAGAAGACAAGCACAACCATACAAAGTTGGTGACTTAGTGGCAATCAAAAGGACTCAATTCGGACCACACTTAAAATTAAGAGCGAAGTATTTTGGACCTTATAAGATAACGAAAGTTAAGGGTGGCAACACCTATGACGTAATAAAGGAAGGATGCCATTAGGGGCCCATATGCACCACCACATGTATCGAATTCCTCAAGAAATGGACAGCGCTTTAATATTTTTCATGAACACTTATTTCTGTTATTGCATATCCTTGCTTGTTGCTTTGTTTTTTTGTTTTGTTTTTTTTTTGTATTTTGCAGTGTCCTGGAGGGCCAGTCCACCCTCGGATGGCCGAACATGTAGTGCCGATCGCTTGGAGCTGTGATGAAAACCAGATGCCGTGACGTCATTCTCTCTACAAGCTTCGAAGGCGCCAAGCAAAAATTAGGGAAATTACCGTTTTGAGATGATAGACGATTGACGTGGGAGCAGAGACGCTGCTTCTGTTCAAAAAGAACTTTAAGGAATCATTACTTGTTTAATTCTCTTAAATGTTAAATTTATGTAATAATCGTTTGTGTAATTAAAATGTCTTTCGTTAATTAATTTGTTCATCGTTTAAAATCCCCACATACATATACTCATAGACTATGATAAATTCAAGTAATCAATATGAATATCCTCTTCAAGATACTTCTAAATGTAACTTACTATATCTGCTATTGGACTTTTCTTTTTCTTTTGCCTTTCTATCTCCATTTGCATTCTAGCCATATCTTTTGCTTGAGCCAATGCCTCTCGTGCTTCAGCCTGCAAGCGAATGTGACGCGTTAAAAGATCTTCTTCAGGATAAGCACTTTCTTCTGGCTTTGCAGCATGCCAGCTACGTGGGCGGTTGAAGAAAAATTTTGGCCTCTGTCGTTTTGTCACAGATGCAGGAGCATTATTATTGTTTTGCACCTTTACAGCAGTACCCTATTAAAATGAAAATAATAATAATAATTAATATATATATAGAGAGAGAGACAGAGGGAAAGACAGAGAACTTGTATAGCAGATCATCAAAAATTCATACAGCTCTGAGATATGCAGATTTCAGATCATAAATGAATATTTAAATATAATAATTTTTAATTTACATATGCACAGCAATGACAAAACACAATGTCTGAGCAGTTGGAAAGAGTGCGAAATAAGTTAACTACCCCTTGAAGAGTCAGTATTATATCGCTTTCAATTGTTCATTTTTCAGTAATTTTTTGATACTGCTATATTTTTTATTTGCAATTTTTGCATCTCAATTTGTATGCTTTTCCACTACTACTAGCTAGTGCTTGTAAGGCAATTTTTTCCAACTGTCACTTTTTCTTTTACAATATTTCAATTTTTTTTTCAAAATAATTTTACCTTTTGGTTTTTATCAAATCAATTTTCATTTTACCTTTGGTTTTAATTTTTCTTTCTTCCCTTTCCTATTGCAATTTTGTAGATGGAATTTATGTAATCTTCCAATTGTAATTCTTAGTTTTCTTTATTGGCATTCTTAATTTTCACTTTATTGGAGTTTTAATAGTACTCCCCTTTCATTCATTTGATTAATTTATAATTTAAGATATTTTGCTTTCTTACTTTCTTGAATAACATTAATGTTGTCTTAATGAATTTAAGTTTATGAAATTAGAGACTAAGATAAATTATCATACAAATTTAGCTAATAAATGCAGTTTAAACACAGGTCTTCATGACAGATCCAAAAACTTGCACTACTCAGAAGTTTAAATTACAACTGAAAGGTCAGCAAATAAATTCATAATAAGCATGTAAAGCCATATTATTTTTGACATTTTAACAGAAAAATACTATTTACTGAATATATTGTAAATTTACATAGAACGAAAATAAGAATAAAAACATACAAAAAATTAGTCTTTTTTAAACACCTATATAAAAATATAAAAGTTAATCTATTTCAGATTAAGTCCTACATTCAGTTTAAGAGTCATTACTTCATGATCAGTTACACAGTCACTATACATAATAAAAGATCAGGATTTATTTAGAACTTGCCATTCTGATTCAACAAAAGGTATTGCTTTTTTTTTTTTTTTTTTTTTTGTTCTAATAACAACAAACTGTTAACAAAGCAGCAGCCCAAGAAACATACAATACAAAATGTACCCAAAAGTAACAATGGAAACTCCAACAATACATTGAAGATTCATTGCTGCTCAAAAACATAATTATACAAGAATATCTGAGAAAAATATTTCAGAGTTTGCGCACTGAATAATTTAATGAAAGCAATTCTGTGCTCACAGTTCTTCCTACTCTTGACATGATTAACATTTCAGTGTTATATTAGAACTAAAATTTAATTTCAACTTGTAGTTTATGAACAAAAGTCTTTCATCTTGGATAATTCCAAGGGACTTTAATGGCAGACTTACTTCGCAAATGTCCAATCAAAATCCATGCGCGTTTTTTTATCCAAATCTCGCATGTCCCAAAAAAGCCAAGATCAACATATTTTAAAACAAGGTTTTTTATGCTACATTGTGAAAGGTAACTCAGCTTTATACCACAAATTGACAGTTACCTTACAACATGAGCACATTTTGGCTGTAGCCTGCTAGGCAGGGCAGGCCCTGCACCAAAGCCAGTAGAATCACACCAGGCAGCAAAACTTCAGAATTTAAGAAGAAAGGGAAAAAAAACTTTAAGAAGAAACCATGTGGCAGGGTTTAGAAATTGCAAAGTCAGCACCATGTGGTGAAAAGGTTAATGCCAGCCCTACTATTGTATTAATTTTTGCAGTATTTTCCGATTATCTGCATTCCACTGAAAATCTTGGGAACAAAGTATTGATGAGTCAATCCACCATGTTACCAAGCATTTATGAGGCAGTCCAAATATGCATAGTATCTCCACAGACAGATTTCAGCTTCTCAGGACATTTTTGACAGAGTGGCTGCAGATTACAATCCCTTCTATGTGAATTTTAACTTTTAGCATAGCAGTGGACTGTAATTTTCATTGTTTTTCATGAAATTTCAGATTTAAATTTCTGCATGTACAAAAAGTAATGTGGCTTGTTTATAAGCATCATATGCCTCTTTTTCCCCCCTTCATTTTAGCATTTTGGCACTGAGATTGCATACATTTTTTAAAGTGAATACAGATTGCTATGCGCAGAGAGAGAACATCAGCACATAAAATGAAGAAGTGTGCGTGCCTTACATGGCAGATGAAAAATGTAAAAAATATGCTGCACTGAATGCATTTTTAGAATACATCTAAAGGTATCCAAATAAACCTGGCAATGAGCTTGACTTTTCAGTGAGGGTACAAGTAACCAGAAAGTCCCATTTTTACTTACACAAGTTTGAAAACACTTGAAAAAGTACTTATTTAGTGATAATAATAATAATAATAATAATAATAAATTGCAGTTATCAATAGAATATGGTAGCCTGCTTCAATACTGAATGAGAATAACTACAACAAATAATCTCCACTATTACCATAAGTCCATTTGAATAGTGAATCTAAAATGTGGCTATGTGGATTTCAGGCATTGATGGATTTTCAGTCTTCTATTATATTAATATTAGCCAGTTTTGGACATCATAATACTACTAGTAGGCCCCCAATTCTCTCATGAATCGAATAAACAAAAGAGTTAAACTCACTACAGTATGAACTGCACAAGAATGAGAATTAAGAAGTACAGAATAAATCCAAGTTTAAAGTTGTACATACATTTTGAGACTTGGTGATAAGATTAAATGAAACTAAATAATATTAAATGAATGTGGATCAACTATCTTGTTATTTTATTTTAAAACATTAATCAAACTTTGCACAACATACAGCAGTAAAGTGAATAAAATAAATCAACTGATCAAATCAATCAAAAAGTTCACTTACACAGTGTTCTTGATAAAAACATTGTTAAATATTAATAAACACTGATCAGCTGAGTGTGTCCAGCAACATGCATCTTTTGCTTTTCTAATACAAGATACAGTAAGACCCCGCTTAACGCTGTTTCATTTAGCGCTGTTTCAGTTTAGCACTCTTTTATTTCAACCCGGGGATTCTCCGAAATTGTGCGCAGCGCTAGGTTTCCAAATAACATATCCGAAACAGTGTAGTTGTGTTTCTTGCTTGGTGGACGCATTTTTATCATTTGAAACATTTGTTGACATTATTGTAAGTTTAAATTTGTATAATACTATAACGATTAATACAGTGACAAATATTATGATCTTTAGTTTTTATCATGGGTGATAATAAAAAACAAGAAAAGAAAGCAACCAGAAAAAGCATTTCACTGGAAACTCAAATGCAAGTTATTAGAAGATTAGATTCTGGTGAACGTCAATCTCAAATTAGTGCTGCATTGATTTTGGCAACTTCAACAATAAGGACAATTCTTAAGAATAAAGAAAAAATACTGTCATCGGCAACTGCAACTACGTCAAGCTCTGCAACTAGAATTACCCATTCTAGAAATAACATTATAGAGGAAATGGAAAAACGACTGTCTATATGGATTGACGACAAAATTGAACGCAATATGCCATTAAGCCAATCTATCATAATGCCTCCTTCTTGACAAAAAGGCAGAAAATTGGAAACCTAGAATAGACTGAATGATCTGACTGAGAATTTTATTTTTTTAAAAAAGTATATGCGTTTATATTGTTTTTATTTTTGAAAGAAATAAATATTTGATTTTATTTTTATTAAAAAAATTATTAAATTTAATGCCTAACCATTTTTTATCCGTCTTCCCCTAACCCCCTTATTTACATGTTAAGATAGCCTCGCTTAGCGCTGTTTCGCATTACGCTCTACTTCGATGGAACGTATCCCCCGCGTTAAGCGGGGTCTTACTGTAGTCTGTTATTTAAAAATAGGTATTGCAAAGTCATGATGACCCTTTTCTTATTAATAGTCATAATGTGCATCGTCATCGTTACACAGAGAGGATTAGAGAATTTAGCAAATTAGAAGGCTTGATCATTTTCAGAAACAATCATTACTGTGGACACGAAATGAGCCAAAAGATAGAAAATGACTTTGAAGTGCGTATATAAAAGTAGGACATTATAGTAACTGTGGACAGTTATGCAGGATTTTTAAAGCCATTAGATGGTTATTGAATAATTTGAAGTACCATATTAAAAGAGATCATCAAATTGAGACTATTAGGCACTTTCTGATTATATGCTTCCCCACTGAAAAGCAGCAGAAAAGCATTGATGAGGTAAAGCCAGTAGAATCACACCATGCAGCAAAACTATATACAGTACAAAGTCCGTATTTCCTGATTATAAATCATAAATTTAAATCTTGTAAGATGGCATGCAGAAATTATATAATTAAAAATATGAAACCATAATTTATGAAATAAAGAGCAATTATGATATAAAAGGTATCAAAATTTACAAAAAAAAAAAAAAAAAAAAAAAAAAAAAAAGGGAAGGGGCTTAATATTTACTTTATTAAACATTTCTTTCAATGTAAGTTGTTCAAGTTGCTTCGTTTTTTGTGCTAATACTTTCTCTTTAATTCTATAAACAGCATCTATCGGAAGTGCTATTTTCTGGACCTAGAACCATACTACAGATTTCGCTGTCCGTTAATTGATTGACGATTGAGACATTGTCATTGCAATGAGAAACTTCAGTTATATCATCTTCATTTATTACCGCTTCTCCACATTTCTTTACAAAATCCAATAACAGGAAAATTTCACCTTTAGTTTGTGACGTCCGAAAACCTTCAAATTCGTGGCTATCATCTTCATCGCCCTCACAATAAAATATAGCAGCTGGCCATAAATTATGTCAAGAATTTTTTAACATATCTGAAGACACATCCTCCCAGTGCACATGAATAAAGCATACAAAAAAAAAAAAAAAAAAAAAAAAAAGGGTACTATTTGGTTTCGAGGGCCGTAAAAAATCGCCAATGCTGCCAAAAATAATTGCGGCAACCCTAATAATTGTGATAAGAAAGGAAGTATAATGGTAAATAACTATTTAAGATTGATGTTTTAATTTAGATGAAAGGTTAATTTCATATAATACTTTTTTAGGTACTTTTCCGTTTCGCCGGCGCAAGCCTCGCCATTTCCCTTTCTCTGGCGCAAATCTCGCCAAGCAGACTTTATTGGCGACAACACACAGTGTACACATAAAAAAAAAAAATGTTAACAAATGTTAATTCTAAGAATTTTTTAATTTTTTTTTTTATTTTGGAAGCATAAATATTTTAATATCGTTTAGAATTTTTTCAAATGGGTCTTTTGTGTCCTTTCGCAACATAAATTCAGCGAGGTAACTTTCCAGATGATGCCGAGCAGTTCCTCTGTGTTTCTTATTCCGCCATTTTGCGCTTGCCCATAATCTTTCAATTTTTGGCGTGTGCGTTCCAGTTTCCGGATCTACAAAATTGTATTTATAGTTCACTTTGAAATGTTCGAAACTTTCCTCTTCCAGTTTTTCAGTGCAATATGATTTCCATGGATCGGAATATATCGTAGTTCCTTTTTCGATGTTTTCATTTATTGCCTCTAATATAATACTCATGGATCGGTTTGGCACCATCACACGGAAACATCCGTTTGTTTCACGACAAACTCCACCAAAGATCCACTGTTGTGGTAAAATCCGTCCCGCGTTGTTTTTGCGCTTCGTGAACATACTTTCATCCACTTCAACAATCATACCAGGTCCTCCTATTTTGCATTGTCGACGTTTAAGTAAAGAATCCACAGAAACCTCTCGCATGTAGTTATTCCAATCCACAACTGTTCCGTGACTGATTTCCAACTGCTTTTCACACCATTTAACTGAAGTTAATTCTTCACTCCAACCATAAATGAATCTTAAACACTTCAAGAAACTCAATCTCGATGATTCAAACCATGTGCCTTTCCGTATACTTCTTTTACTGTGGCAAGTTGAAAGGTTGCAACGCCATTGAATTTCGTCTCCGAAATATAATTTCATTTCATGATTATTTTCACAAATAGCAATGTTAGGCAAAACGCCTTTCGCTTGAAAAAATCTGACGAATTCTTCCTCTGTCCTGGGCAAATCCCAAATTTTCATTGGTTTTTCATCCATTTTTGACATATTTGTAGAATACGTTAATTTAAGAATTTAAAGATGTTAAATTAAAGATTTACTATGCTTTCATGGTATAACCTCTTGATTCGCCGGTTAATATCACGTGATCCCAAACTATCTCATCTCACGTAAAATATGCTACAAAAATCTGATTCTCTCAGGAATTACATTAATTTCATTAATTACTACATTAATTTCAAGTTAAATCTCAGTATGGAGTTTAAAGTGCAAGAATTATTTCAATATTATAATTAAAAAAATTCTGTGTAACTGTATGCCAATATTGAAAAAAAAAAAAAGGTAAATCTGATAATAAATCTCAGCGACTTGTTTTGAAAAAGTGCCGTGAAAGGTTATCAGCGAAGATATTCGCTTTGGCATCAGTTCTACCATTTTCGGCGACTTTATCGCTTGCGCCGGCGAAATGGGAAATTGCGCCGGCCAAACGGAAAAGTACCCTTTTTCATTATTATAATTTATATGGAAAAGGCTAAACATGATTGAATGGAAGCATAAGAGTAAATAACTATTTCAAATCATTATTATAATTTATATAAAAAGTGCTAAACATAACTGAATGGATGCCTGCATCACTATTTCGCTACCGACTTGTTGCTAAAGCATAATTTCATCTCGTTGGTTGTACAAACGTAATTTTCTATAATGAATGATGCCTTTTCTTTGAAAATATTCTTGGTAAAGTGCAGAATCGCTCACTTATTTGTTTGCCGCTTTTTAGAAGGGTAAAAACAATTGGATTTTTGTCAATTTTCTTTTACTTTTTAAGTGAAAATAGGTCGATGTGTACATAGTTAAAGTCAAGGGTGTGCACAGTGCCATTTTTGTGAAATTCTAGGATTTTTTTTAAAGTGAAAATAGGTCGATGTGCACATGGATACCGAGTATGTACAATTCTTAAAAATGCATCAAGCAGTGGGTGATTCTGCACTTTACCCAAAATTCTATTGCCGAGTTTTCGTCATGGGCAATTCGCAAATTGTTAAATCCATAGGATATCAAAAAAGGATTTAAAATAAAAAAAAAGATTTAAAAATTAAACTAGTATTTCAATGGCGTCTTAAGAAATATAGAACTCTATAAACTTGTGCAATCTGAAATCAGCGAGTACGCTAGATTTGGCGCGCTGTTAAATGGGCGCATTTGCTAGATTTGGCGCTTTTGCGCGCACATTTTCGCTGCAATTTTTTTACGGCCCAAGAAACCGAATAGTACCAAAAAACGTTTGCGGCTCTGAGGTCCAGATTATAGAGCATTCCGGATAATGGACGTACGGATTACAGACTTTGTACTGCATATCGTCAAAAAATATTTATACAGCAATCCACCAATTATGCTGCCCAAAAGTAAAAAGTATTTATGTGGTAATATAAGTATGACTGCAGCATTCTCCAGATGGCTTTCAACTTCTCCAAACATTTTTGCCAATGTGATTTGTGATTATAGTCTCTCCTTTGAGAATTTCAGCATTTTTGCATACTGATGGAAGCACATTACAATTATCCTCTTTAACGAATTCTGAAACTTAGCTTTCATCATGCATACAGCAGCTTTTTTTTTTTTTTTCTTTCTCTCATTTCTTATTTTAGGATTTTGGTGTCAAGGCTATGTATGATGCCAAATATGAACAATTTTAGCTATTAGTCTTGAAATTAGATTTTGCATGGATTCATTATAAATAGTGTATCTCTTTTCAAACTGTTGCCACCTAATATTATTGCACTGTATTATTTTTAAAGAAATTAAATAATGAAGAATAAATACATGTTCTCCCAAGAAAAAACAATTGTATCTAGGAGCCATCAAATTTTGAATAACATAGTTCTCCACCTGAACATGTGCTAGGTGCACATGTTCAGGTGGAAGCCCAAATTTTGAATCTGATTTATTATTTATTTCATATCTTGTAAAAATTTAATGAATTTTTGGTTAACAAACCCAACAATTTGGAAGCAAGCAGCAGCAATACTATTCAAAATAAAACACTTTTTATCTCCAGCGTGCAAGACTTGACATTCAGGAAAATGTATTCTCTTTCTTTCAATTTTAATTAACAAACTCAGCTCTATGAAAGCAATGTGTTGCAGTGGTCAAAAATAAAATACTTTTATCTTCCATGCATCAGGTTGTTGCCATACAGTAAGGGCCTAAGATATATTCAAATTTAATATGCAAAGTTACAGAGTTTACTCAGCAATTTAAAAACAATAAACACACTTCTGCACAGAGGAGATAAGTTTTTCTACTTTTTAATGTAATTAATTTAAATAAGAATGCATTTCAATTATGAGATACCTAATCAGAAATATTAAATATTTTTATGAAATTATACTAGCTGAACTTCTGAAAATCATTGCACCTTTTTATAAGAACTCTTTCTTTTCTTTCTAACTTTTTCTTTTTTTATAATAATCTTGGCCGTGCAAGTGGCTAGCTTTTAAAGAAATAATTCAGTGAATACACAAAAAAGTTTGGCAACAGTCTATCGGAAATTCTAAAGATATGCTGTTTTTAAATATTTTGTAATTTTCCTGTTGAATTTTATGTGGCATAAATACAAATGTGATATTTAATAAACATAATTAACTTTTTCCCATGGGCTACAGACATTAATTTTCTATTCATTTTGGCCATTTAAACAAGTATCCAGGTAGAAAAGTTAACAAAAACAATGCGATAGGTTGTTCCACATGCCACTTCAATTTATTCAGCAAATTTTAGGTTCTAAACTGTCTTAAAAGTCCTTGATCCTTATTCAATGTAGTCAATGCATGGGGCATGTATGTCCCAGTTCCTGGGAAAAGGTTGATCACACAATATGTTAACAATAAAGAGACAAAAAAAAGTTTTGCAAGTCATGAAGAAAACTGAACATTGACATGATAAAGTGAGAAAAGACCAAAAAATATAAAAGTGTATGCTAACACTGCATCAAGAATTCTAAACATATGCTATATGCAGCTTTTGAAAAATTTGTGACTTTGTTGTTAGCTGAAGAAAAAGATATATAATTAAAACTAAGAAGACCCCTCCCCCCCAAAAAAAGGAAATGACTCTGTAGAAGTGAGTGCAAGAGCAGACTGGTAGACTGCGAGCTCAGTGAGAGCAAAAACAACCTCAATAAACCATCTAGAACGATGTTAAAATTTGAATCCTTTCAGATTTTTGTTTTCTTTTTTCTCTTTTCTTTCTCCTTTTCCTTATCTTAATTTCTTGGTGGGAAAGGGGGGAAAGGAGTAAGATTTTCATTTAAAATATATAAGCTCATGTTCAATAAAACTTGGGAATAAACTAAAATTGTGCAAAGAAAAGATAGGGAAAGATTTAGTTTAAGATCTTAAAGTAGGGCAGAAAACAGAGTTCGAAAAGGAACCTACAATTTTGCAGACCGAGGGTTTAAAGTTAGCAATAAAGTGGCAGTAAGAAATTATAGTCAAGGTGACAGACGATTGAGATTTGGAATCGTCAATCCAAGGATGGGCAGCTTCGTTACACTATAAATGTAGATGGTCAGCTATGGCGCCGACATGTCGATCAGATGCATGACTGGAGGAACCATAATTGATGATGGCTGCATACATCCACCTCCAGTTTTCATGATTTCCAAACAGCCTGATATGAAGAGTTCCAGAACCATCCAAAGATAGATGGTAGATAGATGGCCACCAGCTAGATAAGTCTGTGTCGTCTTCTGGGCCTAAGTTTTACTGGATGTTAAATCCACCGGACTTGCTGATAATTCAACCAGGTTACCAAAGAAACCAGCTGTGCCACAACATTTGCGTCTGTCCACCAGAATTCGAAAACCCCCAGACAGACATATTTGTGATAAAAGGGGGAGGGTTGTGGTGTATTGATAACTTAATTGTAATCAAACTTTAAGCTGATGCAGAGCCAAGCACGAAGTTACTGTAAACCAGAACTGAGACAGAGAATGGCGATAGTAGGAGTGTAGCGAGTGATGATGTGTTTTGTATATAATAAAGTGTTATATAATTAAACACAGTGTCTTGAGCAATAATTACCCACTAAAGACACAGTAGCCTGCATTCTGAATATGCATTCAAGCTAAGTATGTCTGAAATACACTCTGCAGATATCTTATATTACTTTATAGCTATCTTATGCATTCGGTTTTAACGAAAGTTTCCCACCACCGCAAATATCAATTGTGCAAACAGTTCGCATTGACAAGGATAATAAATAGTATTTTGTCAACCAATTTTTGCCATTTGAAAGAAAGAGACTTACTTTAGAATAATGTATCATGAAATTTTTTTTTAAAAAAAAGATCATTGTCATTAAGTATAAGGTGATGATTGGAACTATCATATTACCAGATTAGAACTATAATTTATTTCGAGTTCTGTTGCAAAAAGTCAGCTACAGAATGTCACCAAATCGTGTATAGCTTTAGGTACTAATGTTGTATCATATGACATTGCAAAGGTTTGGTACTGAAAGCTAAAAAACAAGGACTATACCATTCAAGTGCATGAGGGCCGCCTGTGAGAACTTGTGCAAGAAGATCAGTATGCAACCACTCGAGAGCTTACTCAAGGGGCACAGGGGTTGGTCCATCCCAGATGATACAATTTTAGGGACAGCATTTTTCATGCAAAACATATTACAGGACTTAATCATATGGATCTTCTGAGTAGAAAGACTAATTAAAATTTATTGGCTTATAGCAAAGTGCACTAGAATCGTCTGTCTAACAGGTGGGATGGTCAATTAGAAGACCAAAATTTTCCACTAAGGGCTTAAAAATAAGAACTGGCCTATATTCACATTATAAAAGACCCACTGTATTGTAGTAATGTCGAGCATCCTTTAATACTGTACTACATATAAAGAAAAGAACACAAGTCAGACAGCATATTACTTGAGATTTGATGCCCAATCGATGGGCTGGAACTAGTAAATACAAAAATAATTGTAGTTCGACTTTTAACCCCCAGTATTTATCCATTTGGTCACTGATGATTAAGACTTAAAAGACGCTGAATTGCAGCATACATAAAGAATTACAAACAAAACTTCTTGCTATGCCTTCCTTACTACATCAAAAATTTTAAATGCAAAATATATATGACAAATTATGAACTTAACGACATAAATAAGGAATAATTCCTGAGAGAGAAATATTTCAGAATTTTATTTCTGTTACTGCTCGGGAAGACAGAACTGAGAGGTGGAAGGGCAGTTACTTCAAAATTTTGCAATTTATTTTAAAATACTATCTTAAAAATGAAATTCAAAACATTGTAACTCCAAATTTTCCTCAGAACTGCTTACATTATAACTGTTGCGAGAGGAATTTTTCAAGAGGTGTATCAGTTAAGAAACATCCAAAATCTAAGAATTAGTTCCATTAACTTAATTAATACTGTTCTGTCTAGAGAACTAAAGTAATGAAGATTCTAGAACGTCATCGAAAAAATTATGCTACCAGAAAAGCAAGCAAAACAGCCCTTTTAAAATGTAAGCTTTAAAGTTTTATTTCAAAAATTAACCAAATCTTTTATTTAATTTCCTATATTCATTTTCATAATTATATGGATTTGATGTCAAGAGGTGGGATACAAATTGCACAGAAATTCATAAATATACCTAAACCACAGAATGAACTGACAATAGTGGAAAAGATAATAATTTTTTTAACATAGCCATCAGCTAGTAACTAATCCTGTCCTTTGGGATTTGTATTGATAAGTCATGTGCAGAACTTCATTACTCTTTAGTTATTTGGAGCAGTATAGTAATTTCTAATAATTTTTTTAATAAGGTTTAATAATAATTCAAACAAGGTAATTTCTCTAAAACTGCTGAATACATGTACAAGCATGAAACTTCACAAAATAAACTGCAAAGAAATTAAAAATGTCTGGGGGGGGGAAACGGCGAATCTTCGGATTATGGTAACTTGGCGATTTTTCGGCAAAAATTTGGGGGTAGAGTAGACTTTAAGGTACCCCTTGTGTTATGGCAAAGTTGTTGTTTCATTTATGGTAGCCTAATTAGTTGAATGTTATGGAAACCCTATTGTGACGTAATCGGGTGCATGATTCTGGGAAATTTTGAATCATGGGATGTTTTGTAAGTGTTTTTGTGGTGTGTGTTAAAACCGTTCAGATGGATTTGAATGGGTTTGTAGGAAGAAAGGTTCAGATGGTCACTATGTGAAGCGTTCGATCAGAAAGAATATCTGGTTTGAAAAAAGTCATTTGAGTATGATTTATATTTTGATGTTTACGTGGCTCTGGGTGTACAAAGCAAACTCGAAAATCATGGTAAGTGAATATTTGCTTTTGGTAGTGCTTAAATGTATAACATGTTTTTCCTTTTTTATGTTATTTTATTGTTTGGTTTAAAATGTATTTTATTGAGATTATGTATTTTTTGTTTGCCTATATTGTAGACTTTGGTGTTCCTTTGACTTTTTAAGTGAAAATATATTGATGTGTACATGGACAAAGTAAAGGGAGTGCGCAATGCAAGTTTGTGCAATTCTGGGATTTTTTTTTAAGTGAAAATATGTCGACGTGTACATGGATAAAAAGACAAAGGAGTGCATAATGCCATCTTTGTGCAATTCAGGGTTTTTTTTTAAGTGAAAATAAGTTGATGTGTACATGGATACCGAGTTTCTGCAATTGTTTTTCTTGTTATTTTGGCGCAAAAATCGCCGCTTCGCAAGCCAAAATAACGAGTCAAAGAAATCCACAAAATCGGTATCCATGTGCCGCCAAGTTTCGCCAAGGGGTACCCTAAACTATACTTTTACCGTCATGTGCAGAACTTCATTACTCTTTAGTTATTCTGAGCAGTATAGTAATTTCTAATAATTTTTTAATAATTTTTTAATAAGGTTTAATAATAATTCAAACAAGGTAATTTCTCTAAAACTGCTGAACACGTGTACATGTTCAGAAACTTCACAAAATAAACTGCAAAGAAATTAAAAATGTCTAGGGGGGGGAACGGCAAATCTTCGGATTATGGTAACTTGGCGATTTTTCGGCAAACATTTGGTGACCAACCCTGCTACAGCAACCTGCTAGTTTTTATTTGGACGCCATTTTTTTTCTTCCACGAAGTAAATGATTTTTTTTTTTTACCTCAAGATTTTTTTTCAACAATCTGCTAACCGAATTACGCTTATACTAGAACTTTTATGGAACAAAAGTACTTAATCATGATGAAGATTAGATGCGAAATTGGGAGAAAGTGCAGAATCGCCCACTGCTTGCCGCATTTTTAAGAATTGCACATACACGTTATCCATGTACACGTTGACTTATTTTCACTTAAGAAAAAATCCCAGAATTGCACAAAAATGGCATTGTGCACACTCTTGACTTTATTCATGTACACATCGATCTACTTTCACTTAAAAAGTCAAAGGAAATTGACAAAAATCCAATTCTTCTTACTCTTGTAAAAAGCGCCAAACAAATAAGTGGGCGATTCTGCACTTCAGCAGCGAAATTGTTTCTCAGTGCTTATACGCTAAAATCACGATTGGAATTTTCTGGAAAATGTCACATTACATGTCTCATGATCTCTCATTTATCTGAGACAAAATAATCTGCGATTCAAACTGTGTACTTTCTAGATTATTGCTAAAGTACTAGCTAGTAACCTTTATCGCCTTACCAAAATGTTGACAAACTACCTGTTCCCATATTCCAAAGATTAGCCAAAAAAACAGGTACTTGCATACTTTCCCACTGACCAATTTTAACAAACAAAAACTGTTGCTAAGTACAGTCAAAAGTCGTTAATTCGGGCACCCATAATCCGGACCTCAAAGCTACAAACTTTCTGCACATGCACGTAAGACCTTTACGGCTGCGGATATGCTTGTGCGCGTGCGCAAAATACTTTTACGAGTGCACGTTTAATGTATAACGGACCGTATAAGCTAAGCTAAAATTGTCTAATTATCTATTTCAGTTAATGCTGCAGATTGCGTTGTTCCTTAATCTTCGAATTGGATCCGGCTTATTATTTTTTGCAGACTGTTAGAGCAATTTTATAAAAGTAAGCTTGAACTTTCGATTATGTCAAATAGAATTTCTGATATATATTTATTAATATGTAAAGGATCTACAAAGAGAAAGAATATTTCGAAGTTCATTAAACGTCATCCTTTGTTTATCTTTAACACCACGCAATGAATTGGAAGTTGATCTGTCAGCACTATCCTTATCTTCAGGGAAGATGTTTTTATTTTATTTGGCTTATTATTCCTTACTAAATGTAATATTTCTTCTCGATGTACTCTGTCTTTGATATGATTTAAATCAAATTCCTTGTCATTATAATTCGCTTCCCATAGTGAAGAAAGTGACAGAGGTTATTGAAAACGAAAAAATTTCAATTGATAAATTAGTCGGTAGACACAGCAATTATAGGACTTGAACAGCGGAACTTTGTAACTGAACAAGAAATGATGTCTGTTTATAGAATTAAAGAGAATGTATTATCACATAAAAAACGAAGCAACTTAAACAACTTACATTGAAAGAAATGATTAATAAAGTAAACAAATAAATATTAAGCTTTTTTTTTTTTTTTTGTAAATTTTGATACCCTTTAGATCATAATTGTTCTTTATTTCATAAATTACGGTTTCATATTTTTAATTTTATAACTTCTGCATGCCATCTGACCAGCTTTAAACTGATGATCTATAATCCGGAATCGCCGAAGTCCCGACGAGTCCGGATTAACAACTTTTGACTGTAGTTTGAACTGCACCAACAATGGATAAGTAGAATGTCTTAACATATCCGTGAGATCTCAGCCTCAGTTTTAAGTAATCCTGGTTAACCCATGAGAACCCAGTTTAAGTTTTGTAAAGAAGGATATAATTACAGTACAAAGTCTTTAATTTGAACATCCATAATCCGAAATGATCTATAATCCGGACCTCAAAGCTACAAACTTTCTGCGCATGCGCGTTTAATGTATAACGGATGGTAAAAGCTAGGCAAAAATTATCTAATTATCTATTTCAGTTAATGTTGCAGATTGCATTGTTCCTTAAACTTCTAATTGGATCTGGCTTATTATTTTTTGCGGACTGTTAGAGCAATTTTATAAAAAGTAAGCTTGAACTTTCGATTATGTCAAAAAGATTTTCCGTTTCTGGAGTTGCCAAAGGATCTACAAAGCAAAAGCATGTTTCGATGTCCATCAAACAAAAAGTGGAATTGCTGCAAAAAATGGATAAAGGCATGAAGTAAGTGAAAAAGAGGTTAGTGAAAATGAAAAAATTTCGATTGACAAGCGAGTCGGTATTCTCGGCACAGCAATTACAGGACTTGAACAGTGGAACTCTGTAACTGAACAAGAAATTATGTCTGCTTATAGAATTAAAGAGAAAATATTAGCACATAAAACAAAGCAACTTAAACAACTTACATTGAAAGAAATGTTTAATAAAGTAAACAAATATTAGGATTTTTTTTTTTTTTTTTTTTTTTAATTTTTGTACCCTTTAGATGATAATTGCTCTTTATTTCGGAAATTACGGTTTCATATTTTGAATTTTATAATTTCTGCATGCCACCTTACCAGATTTAAATTGATGATCTATAATACGGAAAAAAACCCTAATCCGGAATCACCGAAGTCCTGATGACTCCAGATTAAAGACTTTGCTTTGTACTGTACTGCTTTTCTTAATTTTCCCCTCATATTATGAAAAGAAAAAAAAAAAAAAAAAAAAAAAAGAGAGACATAGAAAGAGATATTAAAATTTGAGACCTGTCCTCTACAGAATACAATTTTCAAAATTACAAGATCCTGACATTAAAAAAAAATAAAATTAAAAATTAAAAAGGGAGTAGCATGATAGTTTATTTGAAAATATATAACAATGATAATGAATTGAACTCATATTGGTTAATCTTTGTATTATGGTAATTTAGCGATTTTTTGGCAACCAACTGTGCTACAGCAACTCTCTATTTTTTTTTTCGCCGCCATTTTGTCTTCACGAAGTAAAGACATGTTTCTTTTCATTTACTGAACACTTTTTCCAACAATCTGCTATCCGGATTACACTTATGCTAGAAATTTTATGGAACAAAACTGCTTAATCATGACAAATATTAACTGCCAAATTGGGAAAAAGTGCAGAATCGCAAACTCCTTGCCGCGTTTTTCAGAATCGCATATACACATAAACCATGTACACGTCAACTTATTTTTACTTAAAAAAAATCCCAGAATTGCACAAAAATGGCATTGCACACACTCTTAACTTTATCCATCTACACTGCTATTTTCTCATAAATTACAAAAATTTGCACGAAAATTAAGGAAAATTTTGTGAATCTTTAAACTCGGTAAAAAGCACATACATGAAATTACCTGATCGCGAAAAAGTATATACCCTTTCCAAGGATGAACATTTCCACGTATAAAATAAATAAAATATCCAAAAACTTTTACCTCTAAATTATCAATTATATTATAAACGTTACCAACGAATTTATACCGCAAACATTAAAAATGGTTACAAATACTTAGTGTCAAATATTAAAATTATTTCCATGCACGTTTACTTCAACTGAAACTTATACCAAATTGCTACAAACATAAAATTCACAAAATAACTAACATTTAATTAAAATATAACTAAACCATGTACACGTTGACTTATTTTTACTTAAAAAAACATCCCAGAATTGCACAAAAATGGCATTGCGCACACTCTTCACTATATCCATGTACACTGCTTTTTTCTCATAAATTAGAAAAATTTCACAAAAATGCATGAAAATTTGTGAATCTTTAAATCCAGTAAAAAGAACATATATGAAATTACCTGATCGCGAAAAAGTATATACCCTTTCCAAGGATGAACATTTGCACGTATAAAATAAATAAAATATCCAAAGCCTTTTACCTCTAAATTATCTATTATAAACGTCACCAACAAATTCATAACCCAAACATTAAAAATGGTTGTAAATACTTAGTGTCAAATACTTAAGTTATTGCCATGCACGTTTACTTCCACTGAAACGTATACCAAATTCCTACAAACATATAATTCACAAAATCACTATCATTTAATTAAAATATAATTAAATTAAAAAAACACTACTTAAAATATAAATAAGCACATACATTAAATTAATAAAAATTAGCTTACAATCCTAATTACTTTAAACTAAATCATCGCTAATAACAATTTTCCAATAATACCATATTACTTTATTTACTCCTTACATTTAGAACAATGCATAAAAATAATATCCTCAAATAATTAAAAATACTAACTTACCTAATCTTCTTCAGAATCTTGATTACATGGCGGATAAACTTTTCTTATAGATTAAATAATCCAGTAGTCAACTGGCATTCTATTCACCCACTAATAAGAAATTAATAAAATTTTCCCCATACTCAGACTTTCAGCAAACCACGTACCCTTCCTTACACTCCGTTTCACAAAATGTCCATTTTCACCAGATTTCTTTCACCGCCATTCAAACTTATCTGTAATATCCTTCCTTTCACACAATCTCATTTCATTCCCACATGTTGGACATTCATACTTATCCGCAATTAATCCTACACTCATACACCATTCAACCAATTCTTTTGAATTATCAGATAAACACATTAAAAATTTAGAATTCACTTTAGATAGCGCCATGCAATCCAAAAATTAATCAACACTCTTTCACACAACACACAATGAAGCTTAATACAAAATAATATAGTACTACAGATATTTTTCCAAATTTAGCCCCTTTTCCGATTAAAGAACTGTAATTCGTCCATTAATGTCACATGACATATCTCATGATCTCTCATTTCCTTCACACAAAATAATGCGTAATCGGAACTGAGTACTCGTTACATTATTCCCAAAGTCCTAGGTAGTAACCTTTATCGCCTCCAAACTACCTGTTACCATATTCCAAAGATTAGCCTTCATATTTTTTTATACAATAGTTACAGATTACCTAACTATATAAAAGAACAGATTGTTTTTTCAAACTTCTGCTAGAGCTCTTGTGATCTCCACCAGCTTCCTTGGCAGTAAACGTTTACAATTGAGTGCCCCTTGTTTTTTGGCAATTCTTTTTTGACGCCAAGATCGGCACCAGGAAGACACAATTTCAAGATGGCCGCTACACAAAACCAAAATAAAAAGTCAAAGAATTGCATAAACTCTGTGTCCATGTACACATAGATCTGTTTTCACTTAAAAAAAATCCCAGAATTGCATAAACTAGGCATAGCGCACTGCTTTAAATTTGTCCATGTTCACAACAATCTATTTTTATTAAAAAAAAAACAGGAGGCTAAAGCAAAGTTACACTATCATGGTAACCAGAAATGAGATTTCATCGCCAACATTTTACAAAAAATTGTCGCTAATCGATGGGGCACCCAATTCTACACTAGAGCTGGGCCAATGGGAAAAAAAAAAAAAAAAAAAAAAAAAATACAATATTTACCTTATCACATTTCTGGAAATTTGTAGAAGGCAAATGTAAAACTGGTTTTTGGAGTTTTGGCATTGGCATTTTATTTTTATCTACAGCATTTTCCTCCTCGGCATTAGGTAAATCTTGATCTTTAGCAGCCTCATTCATAAAACATATTTGTAGATTGCCACTTCCTTTTAATCGATCAAAAGAACTACCATTTTCTCTATGTTGATTAAGTTTTTCTGAGATATAATCCTCAGTATCAGAGTCCATTGCAAGTTTTCTTCTAATTTCTTCTCTGTCATTTCGCCTCTATAAAAATATATTAAAATTTTACTCAACAGCATTAATAATATAACAGCATAAATAAATAACAAATAAAAAGCACAATAAAATAACAGCATTTTATTAAATGAGAGAAAATGAATTGTATAGCTACAAACGTGTGTCTAAGTTACAATGAACAGAGCTAAACAATAGAATAAAATAAGAAAAATTCGAAGGCTATGCTAAAATAATTATTTATACTTTTTCAGAATTCTAAACCAATGAATATATTAATAATTTACTACTTCTCGCAAAAGCAATTTTGAAAAATTACACAAATTCAGAATGACAAGAAACTATTTTTTAAAGATTCACAAAAGTACGAACTAATTTCTGTTTTCATATCTAAAGAACTTCTAAAACTCAATAAAGCAAATGCATACGTAGTACGATATTTCGAAGCAAAATAGCATCTACTTTTATATCGAATTAAGGCATCAACAAACTGCAAATGACACTATAGATAGCTTCAAACAGTTGAAATAATAAAATGATAATCGTACATACAAACCTCCCCGTCAAAAGAATAACCAAACATGTCGTCATCATCATCGATAGTCAATATGCCGAATTCTTTATCACATTCTAAACATGGATCTATTTCTATTTCATGAGGATAATTATCCTCTTTTAAAAATTTTAATGACTCAAATTCCGGCTTTTTTCTTTCATTACGATTTGGAATCTTTTCCTGACGTAAATTAGGTAAATTAGATAAAAGATTTCTGCCAGCAGAATTGAATTTTTGGAATGCATCGCCAACTTTATTTTTCCATGCATCCATGTTACTCGCAAAATGTAGAGACGATAATTTTCACTCTGTAGTACAAATCAGGGCATAACTTGACCGACAGCAGGTCACACCTACACAACGCCCAGGTTTAATAAATAAAAATAAACAAAGCAACTACATTAAGAGGTTATTCTATAGAAGCACGAGTTTTCGGTTTACAGGTTTTTAAACTGCGGAAACGGAAACTTGAAATAGGTTGGTACAGTTACAGTGATGAATGCTGCATGAAGATTATTGCATTCTTCGGCCCTTTTTTTTTAATGGAAAATTTATTTAGATATGAATGTTTCGTGAAATTATTTTTCATTTAAAATTTTTAAAAACTCTGAAAGGTTTCAGATTTAAAATTACATCTAAATCGGCGTTTTCTACTATTTTGTGTGCTACCTTTATTTATCAAATAGCATGTTCTTCGCACTTAAACCATAAAATTTAGTTCAAGAGCAATATCGCAAAAAAATTTTAAAATGAGTATATCTTTAGAATTTCCGATACACAGTCTCCCGCGTTGGAGATAAAAATGTTTTTTTCCTGTACAACGTTGCCATTGCTCACTTTGAAGTCCTTGAGTTTGATAATCCAAAATTCGTTAAGTTTTATAAAATATGAAATCGATAATAAAACAAATTCCAAATTTGGGCTTCCAGATACTCATATTCACAGTAGGATTACGCTATTCAAAATTTGATGGCTTTACGTACCGTTGTTTTATCACAATGCGAGGAACATACATGCATTTACACAGCTTCATTATTTAATTTCTTTAAATATAATACAAGGCGATCATACTTAGTGCCAATAATTTGAAAAGTGAAACAACGCTTGTAGCGACCAGTGGCGGCTCGTGGCTAAAATTAGTGGGGGTGCTGTTCCAAAAAAATTTAACCTTTGTTTTAAAATTGTCTGAAAGGAAACAAACATATATACACATTCATTTTGAAACATCAGGAAATCTTACAATAAAAAAATTAAGCATTTCTTAATTACTTTAACCAAAATTTTTACAGTTCACTCTTTGTCTATTCATTTAAAAATGAAATTCATTCTTCTTGTTTTACTTTGCCCGAAACAATCAATAATTTTCTCCTTGATCTCTGGATGACAACTGAGGAAATTTTTCTTTATTGAAAGCAATGCAAGCGCATTTAGTCTTTCCGAATTCTAGTGCTTCATAGAACAGTTTTCATTCTTTTCAATGTTGAAAACCAGCGTACTGCCTCTGATGTAGTCATGGGAACTCTCAAGAGAATTTTTTTCAGTTTCGTAATTTCACTAAGAACATCATCTAGATTATTTTCGAAGATAAATTTCAGCAGCTCATTTAATTTGTAGTATTCATGGATATCAGACCTACAATAGAATACTTTTAGTTCAGTTTCAAGCTTTCCTTTGTCAATCATTGGATATGCTTCAGCGGTCAGTACTATTTATTCTGAAGAATGTTCATTCTTAAAATTGGCGAAGCATTTCTTGTTTAACAATTTAGAAGCTGCTAAGTGTTTAGTCGAAGAATATCTCTGCATTATATCAATACATAGTATAAAGTCACATATTTCCTTCTTCTATTCTTCTGCCATCGGTGTCTTTGGAAAATTCTCACAGTACTTTGAGTTTCTTAATTCTAAGATAGCAGTTTTGGAATTTGTTATATATTCGTTAACTTTAAACACACTAATTTCTCTGAATTGCATTTGATTGTATATTATTTCAACATGAGGCATCGGATAAAAAAGCTGTAACCAAAACTTGATATTATCATCATTTAGATATTTTAAATTCCTATTGCATTTGCAATAGGAACAGTTGTTTCGTTTGTTGATGTTCTGCATTTGATGTTGATTGAATTTCACTAAGGCAATTTTTTAAAAGGTTGCAAATTTTCATGAACTCTGTTTATGGTCTGTATGATGAAGTTCCACCTTGTGGAGGAATACCACACGCGCGGAATAAAAAGAAATCACTTTACGAGCAAACAACGATTAATTAAAACCAACTGCAATTCAAATGGATACTCTTTGTCAAAAAGGAGCGGTAGAACTTATTTTAAACATTCAGCAATAAATAGTTTTCTGAATATATATTTTAGCGTAACGGCAGTTTCAAACATAATAAAGAGAACAACATTCATTCTAATGAGGATAATTTTGAAAATAATTCACATTAAAATATATCTCAAAGAGATTTTTAAATGAAAAGATGACACAAAAGAATTATTCTCAAAAAATACATGTTATCTCAGATATAGAAGAAATTTGGCATTGAGCTGAATATTGAAATTAATAACATGCCAGAATTTCGGCACTGCAAGAGCGAGTGCTGTTCTCTTTGCCCGGCTCGCGTGCTGCTTTCTGTGTGCGCTTGCGCAGGACAGCCAAACACCACATCGCTGGAACTGTGAAGCGCGCAGTTCCAAAGACTTTTCGTACCTTTTTGACACAGTGGGGGATGGCTACTGACATAAAGCTTAAGGATTATGTATTGTAAAAGTATAAAGAAAGAATTAAAGACTGAAGGGCACACTATATTAAATATTAAAAATAATAATAAGTGGAAATTGGGGGTGCTGCAGTTCCACAGTGCTTATTACGAGCTGCCACTGGTAGCGACTCAACGCAAAATGCAAAAACGAAATTAATAGACGTTCTGGGCAAATTGGCCCTTTGGACTCATAACAAATAATAATAATAATAATAAATCAGAAAGCCTTCAAATTTTATATTATGCCCAAAGGGGCGTTTTTTTAACGTTTTGTGCGTTACTTTTATTTATTAAATATAACGTTCTTCGCACTTAAACCATAAAATTCAATTCAACACAGTATCACAAAATATTAATGAAGCATATCTTTAGAATTTCTGATACAGAGTCTAGCGCGCTGAAGATATTTTTTTTTCCCGTATAGGGCTGCCATTGCTCGTTTTGAAATCTTTAAGTTTCTTAATCAAAAACTCATAAATGCTTTATAAAATATGAAAAGAGGTAATAAAACAAATCCCAAATTCGGGCTTCCAGAAGCCTATATTCGGGTGGAAACATACGTTATTCAAAATTTGACGGCTTTAGGTAGCGTTGTTTTATCACACTGCGAGAAACACACATACATTTATCCATATTCTTCATTATTTAATTTCTTTAAATAAAATACAGGGCTCTAATATTTGGTGGCAACAATTTAAAAAAGTGATTCGCTGTTTATAGTGAATCAATACAAAATGTCAAAACGAAATTATTAGCTCTTCTGGCCAAATTGCCCCCTTTGGGCTAATTATAATCATTATCAATTTTTTTCAATAGTATATGAACTATAGTTTAAAAGAAAAACTGGATTTGTAAAATGTCTAATTAGAAAATTTTCTGTTGTTGTTTTATAAAGAAATACACTTTGACAGACTTAAAACTTTTTAAAATTTTTATTAAAAGCAAACGCTTAAAATTTAAATGGTTCCTTATATTTGTTTTAATCTAGTTGACACAATTTAATTATATTTATTATATTATTATTTCCATTTTATAAGTATCTTCGTTAAATTTTTAAACTTCTCTAAGTATACTTCTTAATAGTTTAAAAAAATAGAAATTAAAAAATAAAAATGCAAAAAAACGTATTTCAATCTGAAAAATGGTAAATGGTAATATTTTCACCTAAAAATTCTTTGGATTCCGCAAAGTGGTGAAATTAGTTAACGTTTTACTCTTCTACCTGCATCTAAATCCCAATGGAACAAAAATGAAAGAGGATAATTTTTAAGTAAGTAACAGATTATAAGCAATATTTATTACTTTCACTATGAGTATACTACATTACAAAATTCGTACATTATACTTAATTTTTTGGCTGAGTTTTACTTCAACTGAAAATGAGATTTTAAGATTTAAAACGTTTATATGGTTCGCTTCGCTTCCACTTCATAGAAAACATTTTGCAAACCAATGTAGATGGCACTGCCTACTGTTCATGTTTATCTTTTCCTTCTTTCTTCATACCTCTTTCATACCCAAACTAAAATCCAACATTGAAACATTTAAAAATAGATCAGGAGTAAACTAACAAAAATTAACAGAAATCAAGTTTTTGTAACAAGCGAAAAATAACGTTTGTACGTTTTGAAAGTACTCAAAAGTAAGCTGAGGGTCCCACATGCACAGCACTACTACATTACCGTGATGTTAAATTTATAATATATATTATATACTTCGCTTCAGATTTATTCTCAACTGATACCGGAAGTACTCCAGAGGCAGAATGATTTTTCGAAAAGCTGTAAAAAAATAGCCCGCGGACCGATGCATATGAGAATAAACAGCGGTACATTTGTAATACTTCAGCATGGAAGCAAAAATGACGAATGATATATCAAAGTTCCGTTGTATTCATATATGCTATGGCGTCTACACTGATTATGCCAAACTCGAGACCACTGCATTCACAGACATTAAATGTTCGTTTATTTAATGTTAACTCTCTGAATTACATGATTTTTGTGCAACAGTATCTTAAAATAACAAGTCCCGTAAGTCTGGACTCGAAAGAATTTCTTATATTATCGATACTGTCTAATCCAATGAACTGGTATATTCCAAAGCTCACGGATCTCATTCCATTCTTTTTTTATTAGTAGAACCACCTGAAAGCTTAGGCATGCGACGGCAATATTAACCCTGTTCCCACCTCAAAAAAAGGTATTCTAAACAAATGTCAGCACAAATTCTTGGTTTTTCATTCCTACTACGCCACGACGAGGTAAATTTTCTCTTTAATTATGCATATAGCACAAGGGCAGCAATCTGAATAAATTCTATTATTGTATTTGAATGAATTCTGTTATCGTTTATTTCGATTTACAGTATACGTATTTAATTCTTAGTGTAGTTAGCTGCTTGTAGATAAAACAGCAAGCACAGATTTGTATTACATTGCAACAGGTTCACTTATAATATTCGTATGATATACGCAAAACTGGGGCTATTTCATAGCGCAGCTGTTATTTGAGAGTGATCTGTACTAAAAATAATCTTCTCGGTTAAAGCCCAAGAGGAAGGTCGTTGCGACTATTCTCTAAATAAACTCGTTATTTGAGGACTAACTATAGGACTGCCATTTCTTATAAATAATTCTTTAAATTGATACTAGATAAAAATATTGATTATTGCTCAATTTAATGAGCAATTACACAAATTTTAGATGATATTTTTTGTTATAACACATGTTCGTTAAATTTTTAACTTCTGTTTTCCCTGAAGCAATGTCTTTAGCACAGCTAACGGTGCAACTTATAAAGTGTTGGCACTTGATGCCAGATTTTGGTCCTCGTGACAATTAATTTTTATTACGTTTATCTAGAGAGGAATGCGTAATAGATCAATAATTGGACATAAATAAACCGGTATATTTTCCAGGTTAGATATCTGCATTTTAATTCGTATAATGCTCAAGTCAGCATCGATTTACCTAGGCTAATTTAGAAATAAATAAAACGCAATAATTGTCAAGATAGTATGTCATATAAAACAGGAAACTGCAACGTTTAAGGTCCTATAATAAAACCTGGGCTGTCAAACATGAAATTCGTACGGGGGTATTAAATTTCTTTATCTTCATATGAGATACAGTGGGTTATAAGAAATTAGAGATGATTTGGGGCTCTCCCAAAATCTGAGGTACCAGATGAAAGCGTTTTGGAGCTAAGTGATAATCAAGCCCAGGAAATATTGCCTTCACTCTCTGAATGGCATGACCGCCTTTATCCGGTCATGAGATTTTTTGTCACTTCGTATGTATTAGCTTATAATTAAAAATAGTTTTCTTCCTTACTTTCTTTAATGATCTTAATATCTTAATGAATGGAAGTCCCCGAAATCAGTCTTTGTTTTCGTAAATTTCCATAATTAATTAATAAGTAATTACACACATTTAGGTGATGAATGTTGTTTAAATTCAGGTTTTTCGAGCAGCTTCAAAAAGACGTGGCACTTGAAAATATACATTTATAACGTACTTCTCTGTAATTCCAACTACAGCATCTATTACTTTTCTCAAGAGGCTCAGTATGACTAGAAGACAGAATTATTAAGTTTAATCACAGAATAATACAATAATAATAAAAACAATAACATTGTTAAATTAACAGTTATTTATTTAAATTTAAAGAATGTAATTTTATAAAGACGCTCGAAGATTCGGATGCCCTAAATTATTGATTTCCTTTATAAGATATACAACAGATGCTTTATATTAACAGAAGTGATTTTACACTGGAGATTTCTACAAAAATCGACGCCCACCAGCGGCCGAGCGGTAAAGTCGCTGAACGCTGGTAGTTCGGTCCGAGGTTCGAATCCCGCGAACGGGCTGGCTTCATGGGCGTTTTCGTGGTTTTCCCCATGTGTAACGTGTATACGAGCCAGTTTCCCTTAGAAAGTCCTCCACGAAGGCATCCCTCCTCTTAGGCAGATAGCCCTCGAGGCTTTGCCATAATCACACACACACACACACACTCTACAAAATCGACATTGCTGTTCAAATTACTGTAAGCTAACAGTTACTAAAATGTTCTTGAAAATTAGAAAACCTATAAGTAAATAAAGTGCATATCAATTATGGTTACCATGTTAGCTTGTTATATGTTTAAGAAATTCTAAATCTGCACAGAAGCTTTTATTTTTCTTATGAATCAGTATATTGAAAGATGGGCTATAAATAGGTCATCGAACTTTTTATGTAATTGCTTAGCTCATTTTCTCATTTTTTTTTTATTTTATGTAATTTCTTTATTTTTCGGTCTTTTTTTTTCTTTGGTTACTGTTGTTGGCTGTGAAGCCTTCCTGTAGCTTTCACATTCAATGTACTATCGATTATTTGGCTGAGGATTATCCACTCGCGGCGGTGCCAACGTACGCATACTCAACACTATGAGCGAGAGTTTGTAAAAACAAACACAAGTTCTAGCATGCTCTAAAAAGCGCTGAATTCAGTATTTAGGTTTAATTTCAACGATTACCTCTCATAATTTGTTCTGCATATGTACAGTCAAAGGTATCGTGTTGGTTGATTACTGGGGCATTTTTGTTTTGTGCATATTTTCGAGCATATTCTTATTCTTTTAAAAATTGATTTAAAATTTTAGAACTAAAAAGGAATAATAAACACGGTCCAAGTACTAAGCGCATGAAAGTTGTTATAACACTTAAATGCATGTAGTTGCCATTTGGCAACATACTCATAGTCATGTAAATCAAATCAAAATACAAATTTTAGCTTACCGCATATTGTAACCAATTGTATACATACTGTTTACGTATACAGTTTAAAAAGTTTCATTGTAACACTAACGGTGTAACGGTCATTATTGTGAGTTGATGTGTAGGATATTGACATGATTTGTGTTTACGAATTTTTTATTTTGTGTTTATTGTTATTTTGATGTATTCAAAGTTTTGAAACTGTTTGAACGAACAAGTTTATAAGGTATGTATTATTACATAAAATTGTTATTACATATTTGCCTATCATTTTTATTTATTTTTATTTTATTTATTTATTTTCTTTTGCATAATGTAGCCATTCGGCAATCGTAATGTTTCAAAAATTGGAATAAAAACTTAGTTTAGATTTTTTTTAGTATTTTCCACAGTTTATCTGATATCAATTCTAAAGTATTTTTGACTTGAATTAAAATAAAAACAATTCATGCATTTAAGGGTTAACATTAAAACAAAAACTTACATCAAATGTCACAAGAACAGAAGAGTCAGAGTGATACTGAAAATTACAAGCGAAGAAGATACTAACAATTACATTAGTCCCAAGGCAGAAGTGACTTCTGTTGAAACTCAATTGGACTTCGTCGACCAAAGAGGATTAGAATACAATGATAAAACAGCACAGATAGCGAAATTCGACAAATATTTAAACGTTCTCAGAAGTAAGTAGCCCACTCAAGCTTCTCTTTAACTACTTTCAAGTTCTAAAGACCAAGCCGGTACTTGAAATTTGTGTAAGCAGGATACGCCAAACTCCAGCCCAACAGCAAGAGCAAGTAAGATATACTTTTAAAATCTAGAGGGTGGTCTTTTTGTTCGCAGATAATTTGAAATATTTTTAAGAAGTCATACTAATCCATATCGATTCGGAATACTAGCTTGAAAATTCTCAATGTGTTGGTGAGAGTTCTGTCACCGATCTACCAATGTATGCTTACACTTGACATTAGTATTGAATTTAAAAGGCGATAATTTTTGCTTTTGTAAGCGATGGCAGACTGAATGGTGCAGCATATTAAGAAAGCATTTTCATTACAGAATAGAATGAATGTTCGAAATCTTTCTTTGTTGTAATCCTCGGTTTGGAACGAAACTTAGGAACTTTGAGCTTGCAGTTTATATTTTACCCCTCAGCTATTACAGCATTTTTATTTTCTTTTTAATTCCATAAACTTGAGAGGTTAAGCGACCCTTCAGAACACATAGTTTTGATTTCCTTCCAAAAGCAAAGGAATAAACGCAGATGGATATTTCAAGATATTAAAATAAAAAAAGTCTAATTTAGTTATACTTGGAAGATTTAATTTTAGGAAAGCTCATTAGTGAGAGAGGTAGAGACAAAAGTGTTTATAAGTTTTCTACTGATAGTATAACACTCATAGTATAACATACTCATAGTATAACATTTAGGAAAATATCTGCTCCCTACTTTTATTAATCTTCTGATATATTAATTTCCCCAATATTTCTCGACGAACAATTTGCAAAGAAGCCGATATCAAGTATAGCTAAATTAAATTATGAAAACCTTTTTCGAAATGAGAACATTTATATATGTTTCCTATTTCTCATAATTAAGAATTAAAATAAATCTCAAGTCTACTCATAAATAACTTTTTGTCTTTTCTTTTAAAATTAGAACTACAATATTTTCTACAGTATTATCCTTGTTCAGGCTTTGGCTTCACTTCAATCAGAACAAAATTATAATTTTCACAAGTTTAGAAATCTTTAACCTGAACCAGACAGGTACGCTTTCAATAAATATGATAATATTTTTTTTAAAACGAAGAAAACAGAAGATTTTTTTCAATAACTACGGTTAGTATAAATTGCTTGATATAAAGCTTACAAGCAGAACGTTAATTCAATGTATCAAAATGTATGAGAACTGTGTATCTATTTTTAGCAAAGAACACGATTAAGCTATAATAGTTAAGTTAAATAACTATTAAATTGCCAACATTTTTGTTATTTTTATAACATTAGAAAAATAATTATTCTGTAATTTGATAATTCAGTTTTCAAGCCATATTGCCCGCTCCACCCGGGGAACAACTGGAAGGTAATATAATTCAGTATATAAAGAAGCTTCATATGAGATACAGTGGGTTATAAGAAATTAGAGATGATTTGGGGCTCTTACATTCCTTCACGTTCGTACGGAGTTCGTAGATTTGGAGTGAATAACCACGACACTTGATGAAGTATCGAAACATACTTTATTCAGCCAATACTAATCAGAAAAACTCCAAAATCACGTTTTACAGTCGTCGAAAAACTACTATAAACACGTTGACACAATCAGCGACACAGCCTTCACACTATCAGGCTACAACGGTTTAGACAGCTTCACTGCAAAGCTTCAGAGTACAGCTCCTGATTCTGCTCGGTCGTTCTCGGAACTCCACGTACTCTTGAGACTCTCCACGCTACAACTCGCGATGCACTCGACAATACACAAGAGTACAGCTCTTGACTTGGCCCACTCTAAGACAAAACTCGACGATGCACTAACTTGCAATACACTAAAAGGCTCTCTTGATGTACTCGACGACCAACTCTGCGCTAAACTTCCGAGACACTCGCTCAATAACTGACTATCAGCTCGCTAGACGAGGCACACTAACTGATTACGGACCAGCAGCGTTTATATAGCTTTCGGCTGGTGTTCGAGAACATTCTGTGCTAAACCGGTAAGAATTAATTCCAGAAGGTTCCCCATCGTCCATGGTATATCGCCAATTTTGTCGCCAAATGACGATTTCTCGCCAAAATGAAAACCCTGCCGTTCCTTGCCATTTTATGGCAACTCTAAAAGTGCTTTGCGTGGAAGCTATCTCACCGCACCTGTATATTTCGTAACACTATCATTCAGCCGTTCTACCTCTTTCCTCAGACCATAAGATGTTCATTATTGAAAATACTCTTTAGACTGGTGGCTATGTTGCTGACATGCTGAAAATGTATTCTTTGATTTGAGCAAGATTGAGCAATGAAATGTTCACTGAAAAGTTACATCAGTTTTTCTTTAGAACTTTTATTTATTTTTTTCCTTTAAATTTCATAATTAGCTGACCAAAAAACGTTTTGCAGTCACTACGTCACCAAAAATTTGATCCATGTTTATTATATTATTTGCGATAATTTAATTTTTTTTTCACCTGAAGCTTCAATTTCAGACTATGTTAATTCTTGCTGTTTATCAAAATAAAAGATTCCGCTCTACCAAAACTCTTTTTCCATACCTCAATGTAAGAATGGCATCTGTCATGATTTTAAGGAAAAACATCTAGACATTAAAAGTACTTAGATCTAGATACACAATAATTAGCTTGGCAACATGCAAAATAATTAGATTGGCAACAGGGAGTGTAATAGAGGGGATATTTTAGTTGTTAAGTGGCCGTTTTACTCGAGGCTGAAGTGTTTTTACTTCCTGTACACTTGATTCTTTTAAAATTTATCAAATAACCAGGACAAAATGACAAAGAAGCAGGGACAACAACATCAAACCCGAATAGTTCCGGTCAAAGTGGGACGTCTATTTAACCTAATTTTAAGGCTATAGAAACCAGAGCTTGATGATGCTCAGAAGGTGGTATTCTCTAACCTAATATTAAATTGCTGGGAAAAAATTCTTGAAATTTAACTGATCCATTACTATTTCAGCCCTGATTCCATTTGTTCCTCACTTCAACTCAACTTTATCCAAAGAGATATAAATATTGCGTACACATACGGCAACAGATGAAGAAAAGATAATAAGCGGGGGGGGGCAAACTTCATCTGACCCTCATTGTAACGATTCCTAGCATTCAAAAAAGTGTGGTATCTAATAACGAGTGGTCTCTAAAGAAAGTGGATTTAATACACTTTCATCAGCTGGAAACAATTTGTATTAGTCGTTGCAATGAAATAGCAGCTATAAAGAGATCGTATTATAACGAGTATCGGCTATAATACAGTTACGAGCTTTGTATAGATGTAAATAATTTTAATGAAATTATATGTAAAATTATAGCTCTATATATGTAAAATTATAGCTCTTGCATAATGTAAGAAAGCCCTCAAGAGAGTGAAGCTTCGCCGGAAAAATAAGGTTATGGGAGCAAGCCTATTTAATACTGAGGTAATGGCTAAGTGACAAGCTGGAAATGGTTTTGGCGACTAATTTTTGTCACCAAATTTGGCAAGAAACCGCAAAGTCGCAAAACTTGACTACATTTTAGTATGCCCCTGCGTAACTATAGCTTGTCGTATCACTATGTAACTGCAACTGCGTATACCTTCCAGCAATTTTGAGAAATTGAAGGTACTGGAATTTTCTAGACGGCAGGGGGAAAACTATATAGATCGCAGAAAGCATCAGTTCTTAGTTTTTAGTTCAGAGTTGATTTTGGAGTATTGAGAGATCTCCATGCGAGCTTCGCTCTTTCGATGCGCTTGGCATTGCTTGTGTTTAACGTTCTTAGCAGTTTGAAGTGGTAACTGCAGATTATGATCTGTCATACTGAAAAGAGCTGTACGAGTACTTTTGTTTAAAGTTCCAGGATTGTAAAATGTTTCTTTTCCGAAAATAAATTTTATGAAGCTATCATCGATTCTGTGTGTATTCAATCCATCACAAGCTCGTCCACACGGAACAATAGTAAATGTGCCCTAGTGAAGGAGACATATTTGTAGCTCTGGTGATAGTTACCAGCAGAACGAAATTTTAAATTCCAAATAGTAAAAATCATCCGAACTTGTACGAACAGTACCTAAATTTTGTTTCCTTTTAACTTATCTTTTTGGCTTTTGTATCACTTATAACCACTCGATTTTATCTGCGTTTGATTGCAAAGTCAAATAATATATTAAAAATGTGACTGCAAAGTCACTTTTATTTTTATTCCACTCCTGAATTTTTGAAAAATTTTCAAAGTTGACGTCATTCTTTAAATTATTAGTTTATGCAACTTTCGAGAGTAGTAGTAGTAGTAACGGAGGACGTGGGCACCATCCCTCTACCATTACGGTTAATCGGTTCTGCCCCCGTTCGGCCTTATCTAGTATTTATTAATAAATCAAAAGTTTTTACATTGCCATATAGTGCCATATAAAAAAATAAATAAAAATAAAAATCTTAAGATAGTACTTTATAGTCCTTCATGAAGTGTATCTTTGTAAGTAATTCTTTATAAAATGTCGAAATTTGCCCTTAGTAAAAAACGTTTGAAACTTATTCCCTCGTTCTTCTTCAAGAAGTTCTTTTCTTTCGTTCTTCTTCTTTTCTTCGTTCTTCTCTTTCCTTTAATCTTCCTTTCATTTAATCTTCGTTAAATCTTCCTTTCTTCTATCTTAATTTCTTTCCTCCATTTTACATGTATTTTCTTCCTATATATTTCTTCCTTTATCTTTTTACTTAATATAGCGAATAAGAAATCCATCTTTATGAATTACTTGTTAACATATTCTTTCCATCTTCTACAGAAAAATTTCCTTTTTCTTTTTAAAACCTTTATTTGTAATTTGACTTTCATTATTGTTGTTCTTATTGTGACCAATCTCGCTTATCTGATATCAGAGCAAGCCCACGAAATTCATCGTGGGTAAGATTGCGGCTGTCGTTGGCAGTAGCCTTGACACCATAAATGTGACCGTACGACTTTGCTCAGTTCCGCTCCCAATTCTGAAGAACAGCACCCTGGCAGGACGGGTTCAAGGATATCCCATCCCTCTTTTTCTAGCATAAGCCTCACAGGAGGACATTCGGCTGGCCACATATTTAGAGTGTCCCAATAAATACTATACATGCCTTCTCCGGCATGTATTATCCATGCCTTCTCCGGGATTCGAAACCGGCCCTTCGGTACGGCAGTCAGAGCCACTAACCACAGTCTCGGTTGGGCAGCTTTCATTATTGTTTTTATCCTATCTTAGTAAAAGCGCGATGGGAGTAATGTGTTCCCAAGGGAAATCTTGCAGTAAAAATGTAAAGAAAAATCTAATGATATGACAGATTGAGAGTTTAATTAAGAATTAAAGGAAACTAAATCTTTGAAATTTTATTATATTAAAACTACTATGTAAGGAAAGCTTTAAGATATTTTTATCCATGGAATATTGGTGAATTGGTCCTTATTCCGAACTCAAAATTCATTTGCGATAAAATTTAAGAAACAACAGTCGTTTTAAGATCTTCAACTAGAATTTTTAAATTTTCAAGCCTGGATTACTTTAAGAGTAATGCTTTAGTTCAAACGAAATGATTATTATATCAATGAAGCACAGACAGCTTTTAATATTAACAAGAATTATCACAGACAAAATATTTTTGAACATCTCACGCATCGTAGAAATAACAAAATTTTTGCACAACATAAAGATGTCTGTGAGATGGACAATAGAGAAATTGTTTGAATCCTACCGAAAATCTCATTTCACTTAACTTTCCTTGAGTCCATTAAAAAATTGGAAAGAATAATAACAACCCATAACACCTGTACCATTGTAACAGATGTTATTGTCTGAGAAATGGATAAGAATACAGTGAGGAAATTTCTGAAAATGGCAAAAGTGACAATTTTACAGTATTATAGACGTATTTACATAACCCAGTTACTGAAAACAAATAGACACCAGCCCTATCTTCAGTAAAGGTATTTAAACTAAGTCTGTAATACATTTTGAAAACATTCTTCTGGTTATCTCATTCAGTAAAAGAACATATTAAAGTTTCATACATATTCATAGCATTGTTCAGGAGATTAGGAATGGAAACAGAAAAGGAAACCTTACCCTTACCTTCCTAATCCAATCATTTTCTCTGTTAGGTTTATTGATAGCTGCCCAGTTAATGTAAGGTATAGCTGTTTCCATCGTGTAAACTTCAAACAACTCAGGAGATGACAGTTTACTGTCACTGGGTTTCGTTTTTGAACTGTAGAATGTAGCTTCTTTCCGGCCAAGATCTTTACAATTAGGCGGCTTTTCGGCTTGCATTAGCGTATTTGAGTTATTATCCATTCCTGAAATCCTAGTGGTAATATGCTGTTTCGTTTTTTCCACCACAGTATCTTTAGGAACAATGCTCCTAGTGTTTTGAGAGCCAACTCTAGCTACAAAAGATTCGATATTAGGTTTCGATGGGACCGAACTGCTCTTGTTAATGGTAGATTCTTCCATCTTTGGCGTTTTATGCTTAAGAGCTACACTGTTATTATCCCGCTGGAATCGCCAGTTATCTTTACAACACATGTGAACATTCGCCGGCAGCTTAGAAAAATTCCGCTCAAAATTTTGGTAACTATTGGTCAAAGGTGGAGAAGTATTTGGCTTTGAGGGCTTAGAATTTCCGGTGGTACTTCTGTTCCTGTAATCAAATTTAGGTATAGTTTCTTGTTTTTCATTTGTGTTAGGATTGACTAATTCCGTGAGACTAAGAGTTTTGAATCCATTTACGATGGTAAAATTATTCAGGCGAATTCCTTCACCTAAAGTCCAGTATTTTGATGTATCATCATAATGGTCATCGAAGGAATCATTCACTATCCACGAGTTTAAATCTCTATTCTTCAAATATCGTTTATTACTTTTTGTTTCTCGCGGATAAGTATTTCCATGCTTGACGGCCATATTTGATTTACCTTCTCTGTGTATTCTTGATGACACTGGATTCACTCGAATATCAACCTGAACATCGGGCTGGGTTGTGATTTCAACAAGACAACAATCGCCAGACATTCTAGAGGCTCCCGCATCCTGAGCAGTTCTCCTTTTTCCAAAAGTGATCTCGAGATTTCTTGTAGCTACGAGGGAAGCTGAGGTATTATTGTCGCATAACATAGGTTCATCATCGTCGTTTCTAGGCATCTTGCCCACAGGAAGAACATCCGGAAGGATAACTTGGCCACGTGGCGGTGCAACTGAGCCAGAAGGCGATGACGCGGCGGACGAGAAAGACATCCAAGACGACTGCATTGAAGTTGCATCCAGACTAGCCATATCTTCTTCCTCATCTTCGCCATTGTTGTTGTTAGCATTACAGCTTTCAAGTATGCTGCCTTCAGAGCTGCTGCTGCTACTGCTGCTACTACTGTCTTCTGACATATCTGAATCCAGGCTGACATCGCTATTTCCCAAACTGCTCACATCCAATAATGGGCTTGTATCGCTATAACTCGCACTACTCTCATCTTCCGAACTTGACCCACTCTCATCGGATGACATGGCTCTGTAATCGCCATCCACAAACGAAGCGTTGACCTCTGCAGAAGAAGCCACGCTGACGTCATCGAGGTTGTTGTTGTCGTTGAAGTCTAAGGGATTGTTGTTGTTGTTGAAGGGATCTGGACATTCCTGGAGATGCTGCCATCCTTTTTGCAACCTAAAGTAAATAATGAAATGAGTAAGATTCCGAATTTCTTTTGGTGATTATTCACATAATTTTTAAATTAATAATTGATTTAAAGATATTGAGCTTTACATTACTCGTATATTGCGGATATAAAGAGGTAATTTTGCGCGCAAAATATAAACGCATAAATTACTTAATTTATTACTAAAAAGTGCAAAACATTTTTAGAAAAAATTACATATTATTGCTGGCAATCAAAAGTATTATTTCTACAATCAAAACACGAATTCCACTCCGAAAGTACCTATTCCACTAATAAAATTCAATGTAAAACTAATAGCGATTAACAGTTTCCAAAACTATTTAGTTTTACAACGTTATATTTATGTTTGATACACATTAACACTTTGCATTATAAACTGCAAATTCGTAGTCTGGATGCTATAATATCTTCTCTGACATATTGAGGCAGTTGTTTTCTAGAACTAATTTCGTTGACATTTGGAAACAAAAGGTTTGAAAATTACTTCGTACTATTTCTGTAATACACTGAATAGCAATAAAAATTTGGGCACCTATGCAAATGATGATATCTGCGGTCCTAAGGTACGTCACGGACTCCGCCGGTATATATCGTGTAGGAAACAGCATCGGCTTTAGTCGCATGCAAGATGCCTTGCAGTTCGGAGCTCTCTGATTTTGAGAAAGGTATAATTATCGGGTATCACAAATGTGGCCGATCCTTAAGGGACATATCTAGCGATCTGAAGTACCCAAAATCGACAGTGGCTTATATGATTAAGAAGTGGAAAGTGAGCGGTGATTGTCGGAATGTGCCTCGAGTCGCAGACCAACGAAACTGGGAGATAGAGACCGACGAGTGCTGTCCAAAGAAGAACCACACCCAACCGATGGCCCTCATCCGCGAGGAGTTTCAACAGGCATCCGGGAGTATTGTTTCAATGAATACCATCCGTAAGGAAGCACATCTGCTTGGTTTTCACGGTCGTGCTGCTGCCCATAAGCCTCTGATCACAAAGTCCAACCGCGCTGCTCGGTTAATGTGGTGCAAAGCACATCGAAATTGGACCGTAGATAAGTGGAAACGGGTTCTTTGGAGTGACGAATCAAGGTTAACCCTTTACCGTTCGGATGGCAGGGTCTGGGTCTGGCGTCTACCTGGAGAACGTCTCCTGCCAGAATGCATTGTGCCAACAGTCAAGTTCGGCGGAGGTGGAATTATGGTCTGAGGGTGTTTCTCCTGGTATGGGCTGGGACCCTTAGTCCCCATTCATGGTAAGCTCAACTCCGATTCCTACTGCACTATTTTGGATGACAATGTGCTTCCTACGTTGTGGCAGTTTTACGGGTTGGACCCCTGTTACTTTCAGGACGACAATACCAGTTGTCATGTTTCAACGTTAACCAAGGATTGATATAGTGCCAATGGAATTCATCGAATGGACTGGCCTGACCTGAACCCTATCGAGAACCTCTAAGACGAGTTGCATCGCCGAATTCAGGGGTGCACTACCCGTGCAAAATCGGTGAAGGAACTTCTATGTCTTCTCCAAGCCGAGTGGAAGAAAATACCACTAGCTGTCATACAAAGACTTGCGGAACGTATGCCCCGGAGGGTCCACGCTGTAATTACCTCTCGTGGAGGCTCTACCAACTATTGATTTTGAATAAAGTTAGTTTTTCTTTTCTATCACAGGTGTCCAAATACTTATTGGTAGTCAGTGTATAAACACGAATTTTGTAAAGGGCAGCAGTTTTATTGGGATTTAAAAAAAGAAGTAAGTAAAATTCACAGGGCCTACTTTACATTACAGCCCACTTTACATTAATAATTTAGTTGACGAGAATTTTACAGTAGCATTTCCAAAAGAAAAACCAAATTTATCGGGTACAAAGTAATCATACAAATTATTAATACTTAACTAAATAAGAACGCTATAGCATACTTAGAAATGGATAATTGCTATTATGAAGTAGTCAAGTTCTTGAAACGTTATAAACGTTGTTACATGAAATCAAGAATTTCATTTTACGTAAAACATATTTGATACACTGCATATAAATATTATGTATAAATAGATGAATTTGTCATCAAAATTCTAATGCATATGTTTTCTTCTCTTCACCTTTTGAACAGTATTGCCAGCAGAAGCAATTTTTATAGCTTAACGGTTTAAGCCAAGTTTAACGACGGTAGAAGGGGTTTCTTATTCTTGAAGAATTCGACCTCATTCGGAGTACTTAGGTCATTCTAAAGGTCTTAGTTTTAGCTAGGATTTAAATCCAAGATCTTCCTGTTCCACAAATAAGTTTTTCTTATTCATTGAGCTACTCACAGCTGGCAATTGGCTTAATTATTTTCTAGCTAACCACAAACTTCGAAGTTGAAACTTTGAAAATGTAGTCGTAATTCGGCGTAAATCGGCATAAGTACCTTCCAGTCCAACTGAATGTCCTGTATGTACGGTATTTCTTCACACACTTGTTTGTTCTCTCATGGTTTTTCTCTAGATTTTTAGCGACCAGTTCTAAAGTTTAGAAATATTCGGGTAATTTTCCCTTTCTCAATATATTTTTAGAGAATTAGCTCCGTTAAATTAAAAAAAAAAAAAAAAATGGATGCGTCCAAATAGTTATCGTTTTCGTCTTACTAACAAAGACAGTTCCATGCAAATTATCTGCAAAGGTCGTGCCGAACCTTTCTCTTCTAACTGTTGAACTTTATGCCAGATTAATAAACGAACAGATCCATCACAGCACGCAAACAAAATTCAATTTCTGTGAGTCGGATGCACATTAACTTTCTCTAATTGTTTATGTATGATTTGAGGCTTAAGGAGTAGCAGAGACAACAATAAGAACGCTCGCGATTCAAGTTACTGGGAAATAAAAATAAAGATATTTTATTAGGTATTGCAATATTCATTTTACTTTGTATTCTTATTGGAATTTAATTTTTTTTAAAACAAATAATATTTCGATAGCTACTTCGATAGTTTATCATTGACAACTTTTCCTTTGTTATATTCTTATTGTAACCGTGTCCTTTAGAATTTAAATATTCACCTAATTCTCCCTTCTCGATTTTGGAAAATCAGTTAAAAAAAAGTGGGGGTTGAGAATACGCGAGGAAATACGATATATATTGTAACTGAGATAATAATGTTAAAAAAGTTCTCATATAAAGAATCAACAACTACACTCCGCACACACAACACACATGGAAAAAAAAAAAAAAAAAAAAAAAGGCGGGAAAGTTTAATATTCCCATCCTACTGGGCCGAAATTTAATTTGTATTTTTCATAACTCGAAAGGGCGACTTAGGATATATATTAGATTTATATATAGCATTCTTCTAAGATAAGTATTTTTATACAAAAACGGACTTTTCTGAAATGAAATACGGAATATTTTTCCATATTTCGATTCTACGACACATATTATGCCTAAATATTAAATTTTGTAACATTTGGAGAGAAATTTATTGAGAAATTAAAAAATTTACCTTGGCTTGAGTCAAAAATGATTCGCTTGGCGAATTTTTTAATTTATAATAACTTACTTTCCATTCCTTGTGCAGGAGCGAAACGAAAGGTGCATTGTTAATTTTTTCAAATACTTTTAATAAAGAATGTAAACCATACTTGGCGTTATTATTGCTTATAATATATATGCCAAATTTTATTTATACGCCGATATATAAATTCGCGTATATCTCGGGAAATTTTTAATAAAACCTTTTTTGCAGATATCCCGAGAAACACATCTACTTTAAGGTGATGGTAAAAATGTTACAGGTTGGAGATTAAAATGTTGTTATAGGTTGAAAATGTTTTCGAAAAATTAAGAAATTACAAATAAAAGTACGCATTTCAGAAACAAATCAGAAAGTATCTGCGAATTTTATTTGAACCTTTCGTATTGTGAAAGAAGGAATCAAATAATTTTAATCAAAAAGAGATTTAATATATATATCAAATTCAATCAACATTGAGGAGCTAACATTTTGCTAATGTTTTAAAAACTACTTGTGTGATTTTTTTTACAAAAGTTGGTATTCTGGCATAATTTGAATCGTAGAATCTAAATAAGGAAAAATAGGTATGCCATTTCAGAAAACTCCCAGATTTGTGTCAAAATACCTATGGTAGAACGTTTGCTTTATATAAATCTAATATATATTTTAAGTCACGCTTCTGAGACATGAAAAGTGCAAGTTAAATTTTGTCAATCGGTCCAATAGAACGAGAGATATAGAACTGTCCCGAATTGTTTCATTGTGCAGAGCGTACATATATATTGTTACGAATTTTGCATTTAGTTAGATATTTTTAGTAGAATTATAATTAAAATTGTTTTATTTCGCCGTGCAATGCAGCGGGTGACAAATTTTTAGAGAAAGTAAAAATAAAGGAAAGTAAAGAGAGTAAGAGAAAGTGTTTAGAGAAAGTAAAAATACTGTGGCACGTGCATTTAAACATTGTATAAAAGTTTATCTCGGTAATTTATATTTAATTTGAAAAAATGTAATTGACTATTTATTTACAATAAATTTTAATACAATAAATTTAATACAATAAATTTAATACAATAAATTTTAACTTTTTATTGGACTTGTGCATTCAGTCTATTGCGAATCCGTACGCACGCAACAATAATTATCAACAGAGATAAACGTATAAAATTGTATTTCAATTTTTTACATACTTTTAATGAAGAAAATAACCGTAGTCCTCTTGGTAGTTTCCAGAAATCTCGAGAAGCAAAGAAATTACTAGAACTCTCTCGCGAAGGATTGAAAGCTTTAAAAAGTCGGAGAGAAACAGCTCAGCTCAGTTGCTTAGCTACTGCTACCGCGAGTAATTGTTTAGTTAGCTGCTTAGAGATCGGCGAGAGATCGGATTAGGTTTCTCTTTGTATTGCGTTATATTTTAACAACGTAATAGTAGTTAGTTTTCAGTAGTAAACTACTATTTTTAGTAGTTTAAAGTGCAACTACTGGTGGAATTGCGTTATATTTAACTTATTTCCGTTCTACTAATTATTAGTGCCTGATATTGTGAACACTTGTAAGAATATCTCTGAAGAAAATTCCAGGGTTTTGCTGTATTTCTTGTGATAAGAATAAATTTTAACTTTTTATTGGACTTGTGCATTCAGTCTATTGCGAATCCGTACGCACGCAACAATAATTATCAACAGAGATAAATGTATAAAATTGTATTTCAATTTTTTACATACTTTTAATGAAGAAAATAATTAGTTACCTGTGGCTTAAAGTTTCCGGCGAAACTTTATCAACAGACTTCAGAATTATGTCTCCAATCTCTCTTGTGGAATTATTGCTATAAATAATGATTTAGAATTAATAACAACAAAGAAGTTTCTATAAAACAACTAGTCGATAACTATGAATAAATGTACTTTTATTTCCCATATTAAATATAAAATATTACAATAAAAATGTTCTGAATATTTTTTTTATATAAGTATAACTCTTGATTGCACCTTAAACTAACTGACAATTTTCAAAATTATAGTGGCTCACTTCTTTTTGGACACTTGTGTTTTTCAGTTTATTTATATATATATCAATTAATAAATATTAATAAAATAAACTTTATGTTTTTCATATTTACTAGTGATGATCGATTTTAAAACTTGTTTGGTTTAAAAAATATTTTTCAAGATGATTTTGGTTAAAAAAAATCTATTCGAAAAATTCCGAAAATAAATTCACATGAGTATTCTGGCACTTTAAACAAACAGTTTATATTTGACAAAAACATGAAAGGAAAGGAAGATTCAATATTTGTTTGGATATACTTTAGTTAAAATGACACTTTTCATGCATTTTGGCATGGATTCATCTAATTTTACCTGTAAAACTGCTCCATTTGTTCCATTGCTAAGACTTGCTTTTAGTAAAACTGCTAAAAAAAAATTTAAAAAAAAAAAAGTTTTCTTCTTTTTTTTTTCTATTTTCCCCCAGGCATGTTCAATAGGATTTAAATTCGGATAATATTTAGAAGTTTTGGTAATTTTGTGATATTTTATAAAATCATAAGTGGATATTTAAGGATTTTCATCAAGAAGATTTATATATTTAAATATTTATACTAATCCATATTATTTTCAATAAACACTAAATTTCGCATCCCAGATTCAGAGAAGCACTTCTAAATCATTATTCCTCTTCCCTCCTATGTAACAGTAGGCAATAAGTTTCTTGATTTTAATTCTTAATTCAGCTTCTACCGTATATTAGTCTGTCTCTCTGATCCAAATACATTAAATTCTGACTTTTCTGCAAATATAACATTGTTCCAAACATGAAGAAACTTTGTTTACTGTGTAGTGACATTAGGATTTTTGATGCTGAGAGATGAAAAATGAGCAATGCCCTCGTCGGGACTCTAACCACGAACCTCTTGAATTCGCGTCGAGCGTGCTGACCACTACATCACGAAGGCATGCTAAGAAGGTGGGAGAAATATCTTATATACTCTCGCTTTTAAAGAGCGACTGGGGTTTTAGGGGGCCCTATCGCCAAACCCTTGTGGTGAAGAATCATCATTCACCACCTTTTTTAATTCGGACGCCACTGTAGAGACGTTAGGATTTTTTCTAAGCAAGAAAGATGAAAAATGCGCAATGCCCTCGCCAGTACTCGAATCCCGGACCTCTCGAATTCGCGTCGAGCGTGCTGATCACTACACTACGAAGGCGTGCTAAGAAGGAGGGAGAAATACTTTATAACTGTAGATTCTGGGAATGCCAGAGGCATTTTCCTTATTCTTTTGCTGACGAAAAATTTCATTCTTGTTAACCGCTTACTGTATTTGCACTTATAATTAAACTACGATTACAAATAATAATTATTTATAATAATAATAGATTAATTTTCAATAATGAATAATAAATAATATATAATAATTACAATATTTATTTATAATTAAATTACAGATAACATACACAATGACTTAACATGAAAAATTATTACAATGCAATAGTTGTTTATACAGGGTGTCCCACTCGAAACAGGCACCGGAAAAAGTGGGATAAAAATCTTATAATAGAAGGAAATGAAACCAGATTATTACATAGCATGCCTTTATGTTTGAGAAATGAAAGTGCATTAGAAAAGGTGCTGAAAGTGACCTCCTCTCACTTGCATACACAGTTGGGAGGTACACGGTGTTGCATTATCATGTATGCATCCCAGATTACACGTGGTAGAGGGATGTAGCGTGGTTTCAGTCGTCAGGATACGTGAACTAAGGAAACTCACATTTATGGAGTAGTGATGACCAACATGCAGCCCTCAAGGAGCCCTTTCCTTCACAGAAGATGGGTGTGTTTTGTGCATAACCACAGCGGTGCATCAATGGGCCAGTTTTTTTACATATTGTCACCACTGAAGTATACCAGGCACCTTTTTTCATGAATTTGTGAACCAGTTGGATGATGAGCAGCTGACACTTGGCTTATCAGCAAAATGGGGCAACATGCCACACATCTATAGCGAATATGAACGCTGTGGAATCACTTTTTCAGATTTGATCTCCCTTGAGTTTCTTGGTGACCGGACAAAAACCCACTGGACGAAAGCGCACGTGACAAAAGCCCACAAAAAAGACACCACTGTGATAATTGCCCACGCGACAAATACCCACACCGATGAAAGCGCACATTGATAAAAGCCCACGCAGATAAAAGCCCACATTGATAAAAGACCAAATAGATATAAGCCCGCGATAATAAAAGCCCACACTGACAAAAACCAACACCGATATATATGCTACGTGGAGCTTTTTCCAGCGGGCTTTTGTCTGGGAACCGAGTTTTTTCTGTGAGATTGTCTTAAAGGTAATGCCTACAAGGACAAACCCCGCAAATTGACGATTTGTATCAGAACGTCCGTCATGAAATGCAAGAAGTGACGCCCAATACTCTGGCAGCGACACACGCGAACATGCAGCGCCATGTTTAACTGTGTGTACGGATAAGGGGAGATCACTTCCATCACCTCTTCTAATGCACTTTCATTTTTCAATGCACATTCATTTATTTTTACACATAAAGGCGTGTCATGTAAAAATTTGGTTTCGTTTCCTTTGATTAAAAGATTTTTAACACGCTTTTCCAGGACCCTCTTTCGAGTGAGACGCCCTGTGCAAGTATTCTACATAACTGAATTACAATACATACATAATTGTAATATAATAATACGCCAATAGAACTGAACATAAAATAATTATTCATAATTAAATTACAATTACAAAAAGCTATCAGTATTTTATTTACATGTTTTGCTAACATTTAAAATTATTTTAAATGTTTAAATGTTTCGTAGGCTAATTAACCAATTATTACGATTTCGATCTTTACCTTAACTTCTGTTCCTATTTCTCTCCAGAATACAAATTAGCTTTAAGATGATTTAAGCTGAATGGTTTTGGATCTCACTCAGAGAGAGAAGAATTTTCCAGCACTCGCATAGCGTTGTTAAAATTCTACTAGCTCTGTCCAAAAGATATTATCCTGGCTTTGCATTCTCTCGCAGCAGATAATTTAAATTTACGCGTCGTATATTATTTGAACAAGCTTCGTAGCCAGGGCTGATCCTTGACCGTCGGCCGCCCACGTGCAAATTAAAATTGGCTGCCCTATTTTTATAGAAATATAATATTTGTTGTTTGATAACCATTTCATCGCCCTTAAATTTATCCGCTTACATGATGTGCACCATCTCGCCCCCGCTACGATCGGCGCTGCTTGTAGTTTAGCTATTGGACTGTGTCAACGTCCATTATCGATCTTTAAATTTAACTGCCTGTTATTGCTTATTTTAAATCTCCAAAAGTAGTGGCTTATATATAGCACTTGTTTTGTTAAAAGTTCACTTTAATAAAAATGTTTGGCAATTCTTTGTCGTACTATTTCAGACATAACGATAACTCGCTAATTGTCTAGTAGGGTTGTAGAAATGAAGTTCAGATGTCAGATTATACATTACAAATTTATATGTTAGCAAAATTGTAAAAACGTTTAATTACAAAGCCAAACTTTTATCACAAATTAAAGATGAATCTTGCGATTCAAATTTTAAATTATGAAAGGATACAAAAATTAAATATTAAATACAAGTTTGAATAAATTTCCCATTTCGTCCGAAGAGAAATTAAATTACTTACCTTAATACAAGAGAATGCGGCGCTTCAACCTGCCTAATTTCATGCTTTAACCTCATCCCTTCCTGAAAATCAAATTAAACGAGTATAGAAGCTTGATATAACATATGTAGTCTTAAAAAACTAATGTACTAAATTATCACAAACTTCCCAAGTTTGAACATTATTCACGAGTTCACATATTCACAAGTTTGAACAATTATCTCAATATGATAAATAACTATACAATTACGGTTAAAAATAAAGCGATGAATTTAAAAGATCAAGAAATTTTATAATAAATTTATTTATATACTTTCATTTTGAATTTTCTTAAAAATAATTATCAAAATTTTCTTTTCTTTTCCCACAACAATTTCTCGTTTCTTGATTGAAATACTTTGTTGTTAAAAATCGAAGACTCTGTCTATATGTCTATATGTATGTACAGGGTGTTCATAAAAAACTTTCTCGATATATGAACCTATAGCGGCCTATCCGCTCACCCAATCGAAATGAAATTTCAGATATTGTTATTTGAAGGTACGCGTTCGATACTGTGGAAATTTTAAACAACAACTATCTCACTCTGACGGTTACAGGTGAACAGGTGAATGCAGGGTCGGATACCCGGACGGCTTTTCATGACAAATAGGGTATTGTCGGGTACTCGCAACTATCTAGTTGAGCCACACCCTCACGGCGTCCAATAAGGGCCACATCGGGAGTTTATTAACAGTAACACTATACATATATGGTAATAAAGGGGCTTCCACAAAACGTGGATTGAAATAGATTTGGGTGCATGAAATAAGTGCGTACATATGTTACCGTGAAAGACCGAAATTGGAGAATGTCGACTTTCACGGGAGAATGTCAACATTCACCAAATACGTCGGTGAAAGATCGAATATTTCTTTACATTCTTGTACATTCGGACCCTCACCGGTGTATGTCGACAATCACAGATATGCTCTGGTGTAGGGTCGAAAAGAGAGGAGTATATGTACACGCTGCCATTCCAAAAGGAAGTGTTCCACAAATAAATGCAGTTGTAAAAGCAAGGGCCTCTTGTGCAATTCAAAGTGTCATAATAGTTTAAGTTGTTGCAATAAATAAGATTTAAATCACATAATTTGGTAAGTTTATAACTTCTATTAGTTTCCTTTCTCATTTTGAATGTACTGTGTGTTTTAAGTTCTTATATTCTTAAGTTCTTATTCTGAGTCTCAAGTGCGTTTTTTCGCGAATGAATTACGGAGAAGGAAATATAATATTCTTATATGTTCAACATGATATTCACCGGTGTAAGTCAGAAATAAGAGTATTTGGAAAATATTTCGGACATACACCAAGCGACTATGTGAATGTTGACATTCACCGATGAAAGTCGACATTCTCCAGATTTCCGTGTTTCACCGTAACACATACACTTTTCGGTGAACTCTGACAGGTAAAAGCACGTTCGGACACCCGGGCGGCTCATATAGACTAATCGGGTATTGTCCGGATCCCGCAACTGTTTAGTGCAACACCCCCGGCGCCCTACAAGGAACACATGGGGAGTTTATTAAGATGCTACATAATGCTGATGAAAACATTAGCCTATACCTTTTACACACTGCTACAAAGATACTAAATAACTAAAATATAGATACTAAGTAAATGAAATTTCACAGATAATTACGAATGCTGAAACAGATATTAAATACTAATGCACACATTATACAGATAAATAGATGCTAAATATATTATTACAAAGTATACAGATATTAAAAACGAATTCTAAATACTAATGACTACTTCTAAATACTAATGACTACTTCTAAATACAACAACACTACACAAATCCAAATAGATACTAAATACACTACTAAATAAATACTGCACAAATACTGATATAGATACTCTGATAAATAGATACTATATACATTATTATTTACTACACAGATATTAAATGCGGATGCATACACAAATTCTAAATACTAATGAAAGACTCAGATATACAGATATACGGATACTAGCGCAAATATACAGATATGATTAGATACGCAAGAACGCATATATACAGATAATAAATACACTATTACACAAATATTAAGTACGAATACAATAATGAAAGTCTTTACACAAATCCACAGATAATTACTACACTGCTCCACACGACACAAATACTAAATACTGATACAGATACACAGATACTAAAATATACTGATAAACAGATACCATATACACTTTTATTTACTACACAGATATTAAATGCGAATGCAGGCACAGATTCTAAATACTAATGCAAGACATTACGCAGATATACAGAAACGAAAGAACGCAGATTTACAGATACTAAATAACACTATTACACTGATACAAGATTCGAAAGGACGCAGATATACAGATACGAAATCTGACGATCACAGTGAAACATTTCGTGATTTTCGAATAGTAGCACTTACCTTTTTCTCGCACACAAACTGATCAGCGCAATGAAAAACCTTAAATGGCGTTGGAACGAATACACGTATGACGAAAATTGCCGGCGTAAAAAAAATATTGCAAAAAAAGTATTGTGAAGGACCAATACAGAGAGGTACAGAGAGGAGGTGCATTTACGCATTTTGGGTAACTTTACAGGGACAGACGGTAGAAGCACCAAGCACAGAACACCATGTGTAAAGTATTGTTTTTAATAAGAAGTGTGAGAAGATTGCTTCTTCAATCAAGTGTTTGAGCGTGCTAACAAGATAACACTTGCAAGGAAACAACGAGGTGAACTCTAAAGCTGTTTTATCTGAACGGGGAAAATGCTACAGAAGCAGTGCTGCAACAAGTATTGCACGCAGTTGGGATGTACAGAAAAGTCTTCAAGTTTCTGCGCTCTGTTTGCGAACATTTTCATATCGATTCCAGTGCTTCCAGATGTTACAACCTAGAGAAGAGCAAAAACACGTGGACTTTGCGAAATTGTTTCCTCATCAGATATGAAAAAGACAGAACGTGGTCTACGGATATTGTGGACAGATGAGGCGCCTTTCTGGGAACGTAAACTCCAAGAATTGCGTTCACCGGGCTGACGAAAATCCTTACGAGACACCATCGTGTAAATGAGATGAAACACCATCGTGTAATAAGATGAGACACCATCGTTCACTTATGCAAAGGTAAAGTGACTGTGCGGTGTGGCATTGCAAAAACATTCATTCTCGGTTCGTACTTCTTCAAAGAGGTCACTTCCACAGGTATACAAACGTACCCTGGCTTTTGCCATTTGATAAAGAATAATATAGTAGATAACTTTTAAATTAAATGTGAAAGGTTAATGAGTAACATACTAAGTGATTTAAAAGCAATAAACACAGTTTTTAAGAATACTTTTCTATTTCTCTATATGATTGCGTTAAATAAGAATGCATTAAAATCATGAGATAGCTAATGGGAAATATTATGTATTTTTATGAGATTATACTAGACGGACTCATTAAAATCATAACATACCTTTTTCCTTTATGATAACTCTTTTAGGCCGCTAGCCACTCAAGCAGCTAGTTTTTAAAGAAATAATACAGCGAATATGCATAAATGTATAGCAACCCCTAACACTGTATCGGGAATTCTTAAGATGTGCAGCTTTTAATTTTTTTTAATGCTGTGTTTAAAAATTTTGTGATTTTGTTAAATTGCATGTGGCTTAAGTGCTAAGAAGATGAAGCTTAGTAATAAAGCTAAAAAAAAAAAAAAATGTGTTAGCAGGAGTGAGTTCAAGAGCAGATTGGTAACCAGCGATGTTCAATGAGAACGTATTAAACCTTAACAAACCTTCTGGTGCGATGTTACAATCTGAATCCTTAAAAGAAAATTGCATATGAAATATGCGAATGTTATGCAGGTACAGTAATCATGGCAAAGCACTGATAAATTATTTAAATGTAGTGCATTACGCGTTCGCATCGTATAAGGCGGAATCTCAGAAGTTGATCTTGCTTTGATGTTTAACTATGTTAGTCTTTACGGTTTTGGTCTGGGTGAAAGAAAAGAGGCACACACACACACACACACACAAAAAAAAAAAAAAAAAAAAAAAAAAAAAAAGGAGAGAGAGAGGTTTCTCGAAGAGTGGGGTCATTGGGTTTCTTTGCGAGAGAGGATAGCGATGTTGAAGTGTTTTAAACCCCGCACGTGTCAGAGGAAAATACTTTTCGAGCAAAAATAGACCGGCCAAGATAAACTATTCGATGGATCTAAAAGCTTTTTTTAAAATTTTTTAAAACTTTTTTTAAACTTTTTTTAGCAAGCTTTCGGTTTCGCAAATACAGGGAAGGTTTTCTATCTGTTTTGATAGGATTAATGTGCACCCAAATGTGTATGATTATATATATATGATTTAAACTTCAACACAAGTAATTAAAATGAATTAATTGAAATGTACTTGAATGTTTTCTTTTAAAGAACAAACGCAGTAAGAAATGTTGTATAAAAATATTCTAAGGTTTCAGATTTTAACATCGCATCGAAAGTGTATTTGGGTTGTTTAAGATCTTTCTGAGTTCGCAGTTTATCAGTTTGCTCTTGGACTCACTATTTACAATAACTTTTTTTCCCGTCTTTGTAGCTTGTAGAGTCATTAGATTATTTTGAAGCAGGAGACATGAAAATGTGCAGTGCCCTCCTGGGATTCGAACGTGGACCTCTCGAATACGCGACGAGTGTGCTACTGCTACATCAGGAAGGCACGCTGGAAGGAGGCAGAAAATACCCTATACACTCCCCATTTTAAAGGGCGACTGAGGATTAGGGGACCCAAACGCTTAATCCTGGAGGTGACGAATTATTGTCCACCAACTTGTAGTTCGGTCGCCACTGTAGAGTCATTAGATTATTTTGAATCAGGAGATGTGAAAAGTGAGCAATGCCCTCGCCGAGACTTGAATCTGTACCTCTCGAATACGAGACGAGTGTGCTACCGTTACACCACGAATGTATGTGGTAAAGAGAGAGAAAATACATAATAAACTATTATTAAACATCACTTTCTTCGATCTTGCACCACACAAAATTCAAGATCAAAATCACAAAGTATTTAAAAACAGCATATCTTTAGAATTTCCGAAACAATGCTAGTGTTGCCAAACAACTTCTATTCAATATTAGTCTTCACTTTGAGACCAACGACTTTGTGCTGAAGAATTTCTCCTTGAAAATACACTGTGGTATTTTTTGTTAGATATTTTATATAACAGATTAAGAGATCATTACAACTAAACTTTTTATATTGTAAAATTTTAATCAATTATACAGTTATTTCATTATTACAGTTATTTTAAGAGAGACAGACCCATCTGCTTACGAAATTCAAAAGTTAAACGCTTGTTGATAATAATCTGCCCAAATTTTTAAACAAGGCAGCATCTATATGTCTCTTGTTTCCTTCTACTGTGGAAAAACTGTGACAGCTAAGAGCCATCACATTTTTTACTTTTTTTCTACCCGACCCTATGCATCATCTCGAAGCCCAAATTTTGTATTTGGAATTTTATTTACTTATTTACTTGTTAGCCCCGAAGGGGCTAACAAGTAAATTATTATTTAATTAATAGTAAATTACTATTATGAGACTGGTAGCCCCGAAGGGGCTACCAGTCTCATAATAGGGTTTTGCGTTGTTTCACTCTAAATGACGAATCTCTTTTCAAATTGTTGCCAACAATTATTATTTCCCTGCAATATTTGTAAAGTAATTATATAATAAAGAATTTGAATGTATCTATGCATGTTCTTCGCAATGTGAAAAAATTAAGGTACTTACAGCGATCAAATTTTGAATAACGTAGACCAACCGGAATATGTAGGAAGAAGCCCGAACTGGGAATTTGGAATTTAGTTTTATCTTTTTTCATTTCATATTTTGTAGAACTTTAAAGAATTTTCAATTAACAAACTCAAAAGATTTTAAAGTGAGCAGTGACAACATTTTTCGAAATAAAATATTTTTATCGCCAGCGCCACGAGATTATTGCCATTCGGAATGTTGCCTCGGACGGATATAAAATACTTTCATTTTTCACGCACCAGCGTGTTGCCATTCAATAAAGCTTAAGATACTTTCAAATTTAATATGAAATGTTACTGAGCAATAAACTAAACACAGTTATTAATAACATTTTTTATACTCTTTAAATTGAGTGATTCAAATAAACATGTATTAAAATCATGAGATATCTAAGTAGGAATATTCAATATTTTTAGGAAATTACACTAGCTGGACTCCTTAAACTCATTATTTACTTTTTTGATTTTATGATCATTATTTCACTCAGCTGGCTGTGCGAATGACTAACTTTTAAAGAAATAATGTAGCGAATATAAAAATATGTACAGCAGCGTCTAACTTTCTATCGGGAATTACAAAGACATGCTGTTTTTAAACATTTTGATTCTGTAGTTGAACTTAATTTTATGTGACGCAAGTGGGAAGAACGTGATATATAATAAATAAAGTTAATCACACAAAAATTAATAATAAACAATAAAACAATGAAAAGTTAATAGTAAAGACAAAAAAATTTTTTGTAAGCCATCTTAAACAGGAAAATCGAACATTGATGTTAAAAACTGAGAAAAGACTGAAAAAATAGAAATGTGTATGCTAACACTTAACACTGCATCGGGAATTCTAAATATATGCTATTAAGCAGCTTTTAAAAATTATGTGATTTTGCTGTTGAATTGTACGCTCTGTACGTGCGAAGAAAACTATGCATAAAACTAAAAAGTCAAAAATAGGAGAGGGTTACTAGGAGTCAATGCAAGAGCAGAATGACAGACTGCAACCTCAGAGAGAGTATAAAAAATTTAACAAACTTTTGGGAGACATTTAAAATTCGAAATCTTTCAGATTTTTTTAAAAATCTTATGTTCTAATTTAATCAAATTTTTATAACAAACTCAGCGATTTAAAAGCAGTGTGTTGCCACTCACCAAAGTGTAAGTCACTTAAACTTCAAATTTAATACAAAAGCGCAACGAATTGAAAGAAATATGTTGCCACTCAGCAAAGCGTACAATATTTGTTTTTCAAATTTAATCAGCATTAAAAAAATTATTACATACAAACAAACGTGTTACCACTGTGCAAAACAAAATAATCTTACGTTCCACTCGCCAGTGTGTTGCCATTCAGCAAAAAGTAAGATAATTAATTTGTCTTTCTAACTGAATTGATGAGTTATTGAAGAATAAACTAAGAAATTTAAAAGCAATAAACGAAGTTCTTCATCGACGTTATTAATTAATTACCAGTTGAAATCATTAAAATCACTGTACACATTTTTTTTTTCTTTTTTAAAAATTACTAACTTTGACGGCTGATTGGGCAAGCGTCTAGTATACAGATACCCAACCTTTTTCTTGCATTGACCGCTTTTAAAGGAGTAACTTTTTTATAGATCCCTTTACATTTTTCTCTATAATATACAGTACGCAACATAATACAAATAATTGCACATAAATAACTTAAATATAACAATTAGATTAAGAATATGAATGAAAGCTTTGTAAAAATTATTTATTGGATTTATGTTTTATTATTTTCTACATTCCTATTATTTTTAATTCAAAAAATATAAGCAGGTTTTCAAAAAGAAAATCCCAGATTATAATAGTACAAAAGTTCGACTAAAATTGATGGAATGCCTGCGCTTGCTGTACTTATGAGATCTTTTAATAGTTGGCATAATACGGCTTAATTTCATTTTAAATCACCTTGTTCAAAAATATTCATCCTGGCTGTTGTTTTGCATTCTTCGTATCTTTTTGATTGTGTTCTTTTGTGCTCTTAATTTTTACATTTCTATATTGCAACTAGAAAGCCCGGCGGTCATACGAAATGACCGCTTTTCTAGATATTTTAATTATAATTAAAATGATTTGTGCAAAGGTGTCTGCTAATTGAAACTGAATTACCCAGGGCAGGCGGCGAGGACGCCCCTTTGCTTACTGCCCCACGGGGTTTCCCCCTTCTACTTGCTTAATTGCTTAAAATAGAGTGCAATGAAGGAAACTACTGGCGGTACATTTCTTAAGAGCTACCGCTAGCTCAATAAATAAAGGTGATTTAAATAATAAAATGTTAATTCACATCCCAAAGAGTGTCCACAACATATCTTGTGTAGATCTTTCCATCACTTTTAAGCTCGCCTTGCAGAGGACCATCCATTATTTTTAATTTTACGTCCTTTCTTTCACGAAACATTTATTTATTAAATGTTAAATGCACGTGCTCTTGTATTTTTAATTTTTCCAGCTTAGCTTTCTCATAATATTCGTCACGCGCTGCACTGCACGGGGAATAAAACAATTTACAGTTACGGAAGCAACCAATAAACTATCGGCGACAAACACTTTAGACGCATATATATAGAAAGATATAGATATAGATTATTGTATAAAATTTTTATACATATATAAAAAGTCATTGATTTTTAAAAACAGAGTATATAATCTTACTCTTATGTTTTCTCTTATATTTATTTTATATGAATTCTCGCTTATTACATGATACAGCGTAACATCAACAATGATTTCCCAATTTTATTAATAATCGTTTTTGTAATCATTGGTATCTTGATTATGCTGATGAATTTCCGGTGAATATTTGGCTATCGACCTCCTATTGACCCACTGATCATGACTGATCCCCTTTAAAATCTCATCCACGCGCAGGTGGCCGATGCTGATTTCGTTAGGTGTAATATAATGGATAGTATAATGAACCCCTGGTATAGTAATAGTAAATAATTTGAACAAATTGGCCGAATGTATGTGATTTTTCCTTCTCTCGAGGAGTGGTGAAAATTACCGAAATCTGTAGAGCAAAAATAGATATCGAATGACGTTATAATCATCATTTTCGTATGAGCCAATGGAAAATTCACCGAACGAAGAGAACAAAAAACAAAAGGAACAACTAGCTGCCTCCTACGCTTTCAAATAGAAAAATAATCCAATAGTATTTTAGTTTCATGTAAAGAGGGCCTTTAAGCGAATGAACGACAATTTGTGACTGGCGTCCGTAAGTCGTCTGCCGAGAAGTACTTAATGGTGCAATTCCACGCACAGCAACGATCGGCATTTGTGGTCGATGGCGCCTTCTTTACGTTTTGACGGAATAGAGTGAAAGCCTCTTAACCTCTAAGGGTTATGGACGTAAAAATCCGTCTTCTGAATTCGTTACACACGAAAATTTCTGATTTATTCTATTTCAGGTTGAATACATATTAGAAGAAAAAGAGTATGGTACGAATTGAGCAATTATTTTGAAATTATGCCCCTTCATGACATTTGGAAAAGCAATGAAATTTTGCGGCCAAACAAGTAACGCTCGAAGGACTAAACTCGACTTTGAAAAAATTTGACCGATAGAAATTCAGTTTATTTCCATTTCATTTAAATATTACAAATAAAAATTTATTTAATAAATTTCGTGTTTATACAGAAAGAAAAAACAACACCTATCGATGCTTTTTTTTTACATTCAAATACAAATACGAATACTCTAAATTCAATATCATGAGATGAAACATCATCACATTTCTTTCTAGTACATTCTCTTACTCGTTATACAGCTCTTATTTTACAGTTTTAAAAAAACACGTCTCGAACCTTTATATTTCATCCCTTTTATATCCATCGTGAAGTTTATTTTCTCTTTAGATATCTGATATATCGTCAAAATAGTGACAAAATGTGTTCTCCAATGACTAGTTGCTTTCTTATTAAACACATTACAGAAGACATCTTCAGTCATCAGATACTCCGTTTTCGTAGTGTTGTGGCACAACGAGTGACCGAATGATTAAGGATTGATGAATGCTAGTAGTTCGATCTGGGTTCCAACTCAGTCGAACGGGCTGGCTGCACGGTTCGTTTTTGCGGATTTCTCCATGTGTAAGGTGTGTACCAGCTAGTTTCTTTTATATAATTCTCCACGAATGCATCTCTTCTCTCTATACATACAGCCGTCTATACTTTGCCATATTTAAATAATCTAATCTAACTTTCAATGCTGCTTGATGACATTCTAATCACAATAATTTTAATTACGGCAAATAATATCATGAGACGTAAACAATTGCTACCACCATTATTATATAGTGTTACAACGACACTAAAATTTCTGGATCTGGGTACTCATCTTTATATCTTAATAAGAGAAATGGCATCTAAAGCCGAAATCATCGCATGTGCAAATTCTTTCATCCTCGTTCCGAAGATGTAGCATTCTAACAGCATTCGTTTTTGTAAGGAATTTTGCCGTTCTTCTTGACGGGATGTTGTACTGTAAGCAGTTCATATGCCCAGCTGACTGTTATTTTAGAACAGGCAATTGGAGGTTATTTTCCCCCTCCAGGCTTGTTTTGTAATTATAGTAGTAACATCTGCGGAAGACAATTGTGTCTCCTACTTTGCTTATTTCCCACTTCGTTTCTGTTTAGTTGTTTGGGTTTTTAAAAAACCCCGAATGAAAGCTGACTTAAATGAGGCGGAGATAAAAAGTGCTGTGAGGTGATAACGAAACGCGTTATGATCGTAAATGGGGACGGTCGTAACGATCTTGAAGTACTTACTTTAAAGTGAAAGATTATAGCATTAGAAACACCATGATTTGATTGACTTTTCCCGTTTCTTGTCACAAAAATTATACATTGAGATACAAAACAAGGGAAAAGAATATGTTTTGTATTGGGCCATCCTAAAAATAATTTGAATATTTTATACATCTTTTGCTTTACAAAATTAATATCAACACAGTTCTTTTTTAATTTAAAATATATCTTCCTTCATCTTCCTCTGCTTTAATAATTAGGGTGAGATTTTGTTTCACCAGTGTTTACCAAACGTTCTCGCCGAGCTCTAGAGATCTTCCAAGAAGAGGCTCACCGTTTACGCTGTAGGTTTCTGACTTGTAATTTCTGCGATCATCCTTGGCACTGGTTTACATTTTTTGTCACTTAATGCCAGTACATACATTAATAGAAATATTAATGCATTCCTATTAATAATTACTTAATTAACTCATAAAGCAAAATATGCCGAATAGGATCCTTTGTCTTTTCCTTTAACTTCAGAATTAATAAATGTTAAAACTGTATAGAGTTCCTCACTTTGTAAATGCTAAGTTATTGCTGAACGTGAAGAATCTTAAGAACTGATAAGCGAATAATCGCTTGAGTTCGTGTGACAAGAAAACAACAAGATAGAAGGGTAACTAACCCTTTATTATTCAAATAAGATTTAACAGAACTCCGTCTTTGAGTGTCCAATAAAAGCCGACACTTGGGCTAAGAAGCAAGCTAAAACTAATCTGAACTAAAGAGATATAGCCAAAGCTTTCAAGATTCTAACCAAGTTGGCCCCTTAAACACGAGATGACTGCGAAGCTATCAAGGGACTGAGTACGTCCAAGCGTAATAACAGCTTTGAGAGAGAGAGTAGCCAAAAGGGCGGACGCGAGCTAATCAAAAACTCTGATTCTCTCTAACTCAGCAAGTAGAACTTCGCGGTTAAATACAGCTCCTCTTCATTATGTATTCAGACGTGATTCTAAAACTACGTTCTGGCCAGAAGTAGTAAGTTGAAGTTAAGAATTTGACAGGAAAGAAGTTTAAAACTCAAAATTTAACTGTTAATAAAATTAACATAATCCTTGCAACTGAAATGTATTGTTCAAGACGTACACTGAGAACAAAAACAAGGTAAAATTAATACCTGTATTTAAAGCAGCCTGATGCAGGTATAAAATACGGTTACGTGCGTACAGTTTTATAATGCATCAAAAGCACACAGAACCGCTAATATCTTGATGAAATTTATTTTTCAAAAAAACAATTTACAGTTACGGAACTCTTCACTGAAAAGTACTGATACAGCTCTTCTCAGTATGACAGGGCACAATCAGTTGTTATCACTTCAGAGTACTAAGAACGTTAAACACAAGGCAATACAAAGTTCTCAAATGCATAAGCTCGCACAGTGATTTCTCAGTACTCTAAATACTCTGAGATACACCCTGAACTAAACAGAAAACTGATGCTGTCTCTGGGAATTACATAGCTTTCCCCCGTATTCCTCGAAATTGTTAGAAGGCGTACACAGGTACAGTTACCTAAGCCCGAATACAGTTATAATTACACATGGATTGGACCAGTTACAGTTACATAGGGATCAGACAAAAATGTCTTCAGGATGACGGCTTTCTGCTATTTCTTACCAAATTTGGCGACACAGATTAATCGTCAAAACCACAGCCAGCTTGGCGCGGTGATATAGCCATTTACCTCACTGTTGAATGGATCTTACCCTGTAACCCTGTTTATCCGGCGATACTTAACATCCTGAGGCCTTTCACAGTAAAATACACATCAGACATTACATAAAATTTCACCAACATTTTTACATTTATTCATAATAATACGAACGTTCTACTTTTGGATATAGAGAGAGGTATTATCCACCCGTCCTTTCAGACAGAACCTAAATCAATTTGTTTTCTTTTTACAAGAACAGAGATTTTTCCATTCGAGCTAATATATTTTTAAGACTTATAGATAAAGTAATAAAAAGTACAAGCAAGGAAAAGGTATGAAAAAAGAAGCTGTAAATGAAATACGCTGGTTTATTTTATGATGCCTACATCTTTATGGTTTAGCTGTTTTCATATTTTGTAGCATTTTAGCAAATCAAACCAACGAAATCCTCATTAACTTCAACAGTCTCACACTGGTGGCTTGCTTGTGGTCTCCGAGGCAATCTTACACGGCCTGCGTTTAGTTGGTTACTAACAGACAGAATAAATTTGAAAGAAATATATTTTACATTTTGTTGAATGGCAACAAGCTGACATGTGGAAGGTAAAAATATTTTTTTAGTTCGGGTAATGATAAAAGATTTTTTTAAATGGCTGAGTTTGATTAAATTTTAAAGAGAACTTACTCTTTCGAAGCTACAACACATTTCTTTTAAATCCCTGAGTTTTCTGAATAAATTTGAAATTTGAAATTTGGGCGATCAAAAGAAGGAAATCATTCGTCAAAAAGAAAGCAAAAGTTAGCCTGACGTTAGCAAAATATCTAATAAGCAAATTTGTATCATATTGGAACAATGTTATATTTGTAGAAAACGAAGATTGCATATTTGGGCCCCACAGGTGAATTACTAAGTGGCAAATCCGAATTAAGAAAATTGGCTGTTTTGAAAAAATATTTTTGGTAAAATTTTTTGGTAAACGATGATTATTTATTCAAAAATTTCGAATTCGAAAAATCTCTTGTCTATTCTTACGCATGGAGGTATAGATATTATGATTTGCGTTCTTTTCGAATAAGAAATGATACAGGTTAGAATAACTATATAAATATGCTTAACGAAAACCTGAAAGCAATTGCAAGAAAACTTAAAATGCAAAATACATATAAATTCAGTCACGATAACGACTACAAACATATACCATTAAATGTTCTTTTGTAGTTATTAGGCAGCCGTCCTGAAGCTATCAAAACATTTCGATATTTTCCGGACTTAAATCCGATGCAAAATGAAGTGAATGAGTTGGAGCAAAAAAAATGGAAACAAGATACTTCTTTGAATACTCAAGTAATTCTTACGTACTAGTAATGGAACATTCTTACGTAAAACCACTAGTTGAATTCAAGCCAAAGCGCATGATAAGTGTCATTTTAGCTAAAGGATATCCAACGAAATATTGAATGTCCCGTTATTTTCATGTTTTTATTAAATATAAACTGTTCATTCAAAATGACCGAATACTTACGTGAGTTCGTTTTCTGAAATTTTTGAATAAATAATCATCGTTTGCCAAAAAATTTTACCAAAAATATTTTTTCAAAACAGCCAATTTCAAAATAGACAATTAATAGTATATGTGGGGGGGGGGAAGTGATTTTTGCTAAAATTTAGTAACTGATATTTGAAAATAAAAATAAAGAAGCAGGCCTATTTGAAAATAAACAGACGTTCATTATCAGGATGCAATACTTAGACGAGTTTAGTATTTTCAAGTAATGAAAGAAACAGATTTCATTTAATCTTTTACTGCAGGCACTAAAATGCAATTCAATTAGCTTTATATAAACGTCGTCGCCACAGAAGGCTTTTCCGCAATAATAAAATGAGCATTAGTCACCTAGATTACGATTGTTATCAAGACTCCATTACGTAACTCTGTGACATCAAAGATCGCCCACTTATTTTAGGAGTATATGAAACTTCCGCTTTGTTCTGAAAGAATTCTAATTTATTTTGACGAAACGCTAATACTTATCAAGCGCCAAGCAAGAAGCGTTCTTTACCTGTAATGGTTGTTTTTTTGCACACCTGTAATTGATGCGCAGTAAATATTTCGCAGGGCATGAAATCGATTTCTCATAGCAATCAATTTTTTCAGGTCCTTTTTATAAGGTTTAATTTAGCATTTTATTAAGATGATAATTTGAACGCGTGTATCTAAAAAGACGTTAATGATTTCAATTTTTCTAAATTTGGTGTTAGCAAAAATTAGTTGTTACATTTCAATTTCTCTTGTAATCGTTATTTTTATTACTTCAAAAATAATAACAATTATATTGGTACATATGTTTAAATACCATTAAAGCTTATATGAGGCAAAATTTAACCATTTACAAGAAAAAATTTAGATATGTTAAAAAAGTCGACTATGTATAAATTTTTTTCTAATCTATGTATTACATTAGCTTTTACATACAACAAGCGTTAATGCATATATCGTATTAATTATGAAATCATCACAATTTATAGAGGCATCTAGGCTAGAATGTACTGCATTCATTATAAAATATATAAACAAGAATAAGAACAGTATGTTCTAAGCCATACAGTCCAAATATCAATATTTCTCAATCAATAAAGGCTACTCCAGTTATATCTATATATTTTATTCTACGAGTGCATAATCTATTCAACGCAAGGTTTGGAAATTACATATTTATAAATGAGTTATTAAAAGTTATCAATTGAAAATACTTCAAAAATAAATAATGTAGCACAATGAACTCTGGAAGCGACATTTCTGATGTAGTCTAGAGCAAGAAAATTCGTTGCAATTTTTTTTTTTTTTTACTTTTTTAGCGGAAAATTAATTGTTAATCTCGAAACGGGATTTTGTGGCATATAACTATAAATGTTGGTCCACTTTTTTAAAACTATCGTCACAAAATTTTATCGCCGTGAATTATTAAAAAATAAATAATAATCACCATGTGTGTGTATGAGTTTCTCGCATTGTGAAAAAATGACGACACCCAAAGCCGTTCAATTTTGAGTAACGCAGTGCTCCACTCGGAAATGTGCATCTCGAATTCGAATTTTCAGTTTCGAAGTTTTAGAATTCATATTTTGTAACATTTTAATGAATTTTTGATTAACAAACTCAACTATTTGACAGCCAGCAGTGCCAACTGCCAATATTGTTAGATATAAAACACTATTATCTCCAGGGCGCGAGACTCTTGCCATTCGGAAAATGTAAGAAAATATCTTTCAGTTTCAATTAACAAATTTGGCTCTATGAAAGCAATGTGCTACCGCGGGCGGGAATAAAATACATAATCTTCCAAGAACCAGGGTGTTGCCACTTAGTAAAGCCTAAGATACTTTGTAGTTTTAACTGGAAGATTATTGAGTAATAAACTAAGCGGTTTCAAAGCAATAATATGAATTTTGTTTCCTCTTAAATAATTAAACTATATTTTTCAGTAATAATATTTTTAACAAAATGTTTTTCTACTTTTTGATGGGATTGGTTTAAATAAAGATGTATTAAAATTATGAGATGTCTAATTAGAAGTATTCAGTATTTTTATGAAATGACACTAGCTGGACTCATTGAAATCATTATATACTTTTCCTTTTTATGAGAACTAATTTAGGCGCTGGCCGCGTAAGCAGCCAGTTTTTAGAGAAATAATATAGCCAATATAAAATTACGTACTACAACCTCTAGCACATCAGGGATTCTAAAGAAATGCTGTTTTTAAACATTCTGTGATCTTGTAGTTGAACTAAATTTTATGTGGCAAAAGTGCGAAGAACGTGATATTTAATAAACAAAGTTAAACATATAAAAGTTAGTAATATAGAAATAAAAAAATTTGTAAGCCATCAATAGGAAAACTGAACATTGATATTATAACCTGAGAAAAGATTGAAAAAGATAGAAAAATATATGCCAACACTTAACACTGCATCTTAACACTTAACGTTACATTTATGCCTTCTTCGAGAGTCGAACCCGGGCCCTTGGGTACGGCAATCAGAGACTAACCACTTTTCTGTCTGGACAGTGTCATGAAAAAAAAATTATAAGAACTTTGACTTCTGTACGACAAAAAACAGACCAGGATATTTAATATCACATTTCAACCCTCTACGGCTAATCGTTTTTAAGTCGTGCGAAACACATACATACTTACGTATGTATAAACGTCACCAAAAATTCCATTTTGAATTCGCCTTACAATATGTTTTGAAAAAAAGTGTCCTTTATTCTGTACGTACGTTGTAAGGATCTTAAGTTTTACTAACGTTTATTTTATTTTAAATCTTTACTATCACTTCTTATTTTCTACTTCCGGCCAGAATTAAAAGCTTTAACTTATTTATGCAAATTTGTCTTGCGAACGCCAAGTACTTAAGTTGTGGCTTTTTGCCAAGCAAGAGAGAGGAAGGAGCTATTAGAAGCAGGCCGCTTGCCATAGTAGTTTTGCTCGGTTGCTGGTTGCCTTCAAGACCAGAGGTTTAATCCTCTTGATAATTTTAAACGTATCGTAGTGTTAGCAGTTCTCTGTACTACATACGGCTTTTTGTTAATATACGGCCAATCTTGGAGTTAGGCACTTGTTTCAGACCACAAGTGGTTGGTCTCTGTATTCCGAAGTCCGGAAATCATTGTAAAGAGAGAAAAATAAAGGGTTTCGTATACCCTTCCTGTGTGTATTGACTACTTCCCAAATTTATTGAACATAGCTTTAGTAAGCTCCCTGTTCCGAGTCAGGACAGTTAATGTTCCCTAAGCAAGTAAGGAGGAACACAGAACCTGATAACGTCACGCAAAAAAAAAAGTGAATTCGGGATCAGTCAAAATGGATATTTCCGTTAAAATTTGAAACCTGAAATTTTTCGTGATTACAGTACTTCTTTTACTTCGTAGAAGAAAGAACGAAGCAATTTAATTATCAAAACCAAAATGATAGATTGCAGCATATTACTTAAAAAATATTTTCTTCAGTAATAATCTCGCAGTTTCTGAAATCATTCAATTAAAACGCTATGCAGCAGCAATTTATTCATTTAATCGATAACCTCAGAAAAAAAAAAGACATATATAACAAACAGCTTCATATACAATACAGAACCATCCGATGCTCAAGATTATCAAGAACCTATTTTTATTTAGTACTTGATTTACTTAATTATTTAGGACTTTTCCTGACGACAGTTAGTATAAATTTAATATAATGCCGACACATATAAATTTTATATCTAGTTTACTACTATTGCAAAAGTAAGTTAGGGAAGCAGGTTTGTTTGATAGCTAAGGGCAGGCTTGGACGTAAAGATACTGCCAACGTTGATAATATTGGAAGGGAGGGCAGGAGATTTAAATAACTTACACTAGTGGTCTTAAACTGGCAGTCGCGGGCTGCATGTGCTCTTGGGAGTAATTTTACATGGCCCGAAAATACATTTTCCAAACCTTAATCAGCAATATTATAACATTAATTATTATGACAAAATTTTGAAAAAAGACTTATAATTTTAATGATCTAGAGTGCAATTTTACATTACTTCATTATCATCAAAAATGAAACTAATTTTGTTTCTTAGTTCCGTATTTTTCAGCGATAAATATGCTCGTTGATATAGTAATAATAACAGTAGATCGCGCATAGTACAATAAACCTTGTTTTGGGCCAGACAGTTGGCAGTAGCTATGAGAGCGTAAAAAAAACAAAAAACCACTAACAATTATAGTAATTGTTATGCAATACTGTTATTTCAAATTTGATCATTAATGACATTGCAAGTGGTTCTTTAATACCTTAATAATTCAATAAATATTGAATAAGAAACATATATGTTAAAAAATAATAAAATTTTCGGCAAAATTACAGCATTAGGAAAACTTCAGATAATTGCTCTATCTTTATTTGAACTTTCTCGTTAATCGCGCCTCCACCAAACGTTCCTAACCCATTGGCGACTTTATAAAATGACGAGAAGTATTAGTTGGACCATCCTTTCGTCTTATAATTTTTATTCTGTTCATAAATAATATAAAAACTTCTTTAAGAGAAAAGAAATTTGATGCGGAAAAATAAAAAAACTACGTGTCGAATATTGATATTTTTAAGCGGTAGACACTGTTCAGTTGAATATAAAGCGTTCAAATTCACATGGTACGCGCATATGGGGTTGTCTGTTGTCTCGTGTAAAAACATGGATGTAATACAGATAGTAACTCAACTACTTCTAACTTCCTAACTTTATATGCACGGTGTAAATACGAAAAGCACATAAAAAAGAGCAGTTCTACCAAATGTTGAAAACGGGAATCAGATAATTATAAAGTACCTATTTATTTCAATTTATTAATTTTACATGTGCACATCTATTTCAAAATTTAAGCACAAATGTATGACCTTTATATTCAGCACAAATGTATGACCTTTAATATTTGACTCAAAAGAGGTAAAAGGTAAGGTCTAACTTCTTAACTTAATATCCATAGTGTAAAAGATGATTAATAATTTTCATAAATTAATAAATTAACACTAATGAACCTCTCTCTCTTGATAATTACTTATGAAAAGTTATTCCAGTTTCGTGTTAAAAATGGTAGGTACAACAGCAAGCAACCCAAGACTTCAATGTGCAGGAAACTAACAAAAATTGAAAGTAAAACCAAGTTTTACTGTTTCAGGTGAAATAATTCAAAATAGTGGTTCCTACAAGCAGCATAAACTACAAACTAAACACAGATCAAAGTACTTCTTGCCACTCTGATGGCTGATGTCACAGACATTTACTGGAAACAAAAATGTTATGTTTGGAAACATTAACGTGCTCCATCTATTAGGACTAATACATCCATGGGAAAAAAACTAGAGGAGAAAAATACGCGAGGGGGAGAGAAATATGCAAGAAAATATGGTAAATTGTCTGTGTGTAAATTTAATATTTAATTGTCAGTACGTTTGAATTACAAAGTGTAGCCAATAGATATATCTTGCAAGTACCAGCTTTTAGATTTTAGGCAGAAAAATATATAATTGGGATTTTTTTCCTTTATGCCATTATTATCTTTTTCATATATGCTTTGATGAATATTTAGTAAATAAAACTCAATTTAAGTTAAAGGATTTTATTTTGTTAAAAAAGGGTCAGAATTTATTTTTTAATAAAATTAATATTTTTTATCAACGTAATGAAGTACATTTTAATTAAATTTCAAATTAATCTTAAATTAAACTCTGATATTTACTACATATTTATCAAAACGTACATAAAAATACTAAAAATTCAAATATTCACAAAGGAAAAAATTCAAATATATACATTTTATGTCTGTCACACATTTTCTGTTCTGTAGTCAATTTTCCGTCTGAAATCTAAAGTCTGGCACCTTCAAGAAAATTTTGTTGGTTGCAGTTGATAATTCAACGGTATTGACAGCTAAATATTAATACTATAGACTGATATTTATTTTAAATAATTCTAACCTGTTTAATAAATCATTAAATAAACAACCTTGATTTAAACTCAAAATAATCACATTATAAAAATTTTCAAAGTATTCAGAGTAAACTTTCCAATTGGGACAAAACTTGAGAATAAATAAATAAATTTTTTCCCTTATGTAACAAATACATAAATGAAATGCATTCACGACTTGAGACCGCTGCTTTAAGCCGTTCAACATTAAACTGAATTACGTACGTAAGAAGAATAGGAGAGAGCTAATGCTAAAGGTTACATACGTTAATCATATCATGGCGGGCTTTAGCACTTCCGCTATTTACAAATTATCGAGAAACCTTAGACATGATCTGCAGTCGTTCATAAACTATGCATAAACTAAACTTGGCAAGCAAACTTACCACGTTTCCGATGCTCCATGGCGTAAGTAACCGCCGCTCAAAAGGCGCAGCCAGAGTCCAAACCGAGTTAACGACTTCAGGTTTTGTACAGCTCGGTAGCGTACACTGTACGTCGAGTACTTGCACGTTGGGCGTGGCTGACGATGTTTCAGGAAGAGCGGAGAAAAGATCTCAGCAATGGCGTCTCTGTATGATGCCGCAGACGTGATCACTGTGTTCCTCATCAGTAGGGGTGGTGAAGCCGTCTGCGCATGCTCGGTGGGGGTGAGGAAAAAAGAAGGGTAGGTTATTTTTTTTTTAATTTATTTATTTATTTATTTATTTATTTATTTATTTTTTTTTGGTCGCCACTTCAGAAGCATTCAGTAATCGTTGGGGAAGGGAGGATCTCCAGAGTGCAATGAATTGTTTCTTTCATTTGGTTTAGCTCTCATTTGGTTGTTACAGCGAAAAGAATAATAGTGGAAATAAATTTAAAATTCGAATCGATTCCTTGGCACTTGCGGGATTGCGAAAATTTCGCTCGATTTCATTATTATTTTTTTCGCCTGCCAGATTTAATAGCTCTTGGAATTAAAATTTAATAGATGTTAATGTTAAAACATATATATTTAGATCATAAAAGATGGAAATAACTGCCAGCCTTAAAATCTGAAATCCGGTCCCGCTGGTTTTCATGCTGTGCCATTTCAAAGGAGACAAACTCACTTTATAATGCATGATTCATTTTGTTGAACTATTTGTAACAAAACTCTAATTTAAAATATATTAGTATTTAATTATATATTCTAAAGTTTATTCTCTTTTGCTAATTTTATTTTGTAAATTTTTTACATATTTTTACTGCGAAAATCCAGAAAATATAAAAAAAGCCTTTATTTATCGACGTACTTTTAAATACGATGAAAATATTATTGATAGTTAGTGTACATATTATTTACCTGGATAAACCGAAGTTTGCTTTGGGGGCAGCCAGCTCAAAAACACTAAAAACGAATCCAATCTTTTCCTCTCTCCATCTTACCTAAGCAATTTTATTTTCCACTGAATGGATTTTAATAGTAACTTCTTCTGTATTCCATCATAAACAAACATAACGTTCTTTCAGGCAACATCCGGTAAATCCACAAGCCGGTTAATCTACCTTCGATTAGTAGGATGTTCACAGTAGTTGATTTAATGAAAAACGTTTTGAACGTACAATTCACGCCGCTTAATGTGATCGCGGTTAATGTTATCATTCGGATATTGTTATCGAATTGCCGAAGTCCCGCCCGTTTGCATACGTGGAAAATACATTGCTTATTATGATCAACAATTCGGTTAATATGAAGTATTATACATAGAATAAATTTGTTGTGCCACCCAACCGGAATAGTGCTTAACGACGCTGATTGCCGTACCGAAGGACCCGGTTTCGAATCCCGGAGAAGGCATGGATGTTTGTAAATGTATAGTGTCTTTGCGGCATGGGGGCACTGTAAATATACGGAGAGCCGAAAGTCCTAGCTCGAAATGTTTCTTCCAATGAGGGATACCCTCCCCAGTATTTAGATTAGTGTTACAACATCAGACAAATAATTTCCAGAAACTTAATGAACTGTTCCCAAGCAAACTTTTGAAATAAAAACATTGTAATCATTTCGTAATCAAACATTTTCCGAATTAAAATGTTGTGAAAATATCTATTTATATGCTCTTTTTGCGTATTGCTATTTTGAAGGATATTTTTTCTTGTTGTTTAATGTTACCAAAATAGCTGCGGACAAATGTGATCGCGTTAAGTGGAGCTTACTATAAAAATAGATAAACCCTTTGGTTATAATGGGCTTATTTATTTTTAAAGTAAGCTCATAAGCCCATTGGTTATTATTTAAAATCTGCAATACATTTTCTAAACTCTATTCGTTATTCGCCGGAGCAAAACACACGAAAGATCAGACATGCCTTTCCCGGGATTCGAACTCGGGATTTTACGACTGCCAGTCGGACGTGCTTCCAATTATATCGTGATGTTAAATTAAGACAAAGCATCTCGAGGGATACCATTTTATGCGGAGGGAGGTCTTCGTGGAGGACTTTTAAGGTAAACTAGCTCGTATGCACGTTACACATGGGGGAACCTTGAAAACCAACCAAGCTGCCATCCCATTCCCCGGGATTCGAAGTCAGATCCAGTGTCCAGCGACTTTACCCCTCCGCGCTGGTAGGTCTTCAGTTACTAGGCATGTGGTAAGGAAGGAGATAATTCTTTACATTTATTCTCACTCACATGGGTAATGGAGATGAGAAGACCGAATCGCCAAATCTAGATGTTGACAAATTATCGTCGACCATATTTTAGTCTGGATATAATTTTTAGAGTTTTTTTAATTATTTTGGAAGGGGGCAGAGAACGTGATAAATCACCTATGTCCTTGGCGGAATTCGAATTGTCCGAATAACAGCTATGTTCGGGCCTTCCTATTGCCAACTGGGTGTTCTTCTAATTGCACCAGGAAGGCATTGGTTAAGGAAGGAGGTATTTCTTTACAATTTTACATTTTGCCATGAATAGTATAGCGGTTAACAAAGCTGTTTGTCAAGCTAGGTTCGAATCTCGGATAAGCTGTAGTACTTATTGGACTTTGCGAATAATGGAAACTTAAAATATGCCATAAAAAGTCCTTTGAAAGCTAAGTGAAAGTACTACGGGATCTATCTACTATCTATGGGACCTTTAGATTATGTCCTGCATTCCAAATGAAAAGGGAAATAAAGCTGAGCATGAAATCTTCCTGCTACCTAAGGATTTTATCCAACCACATATGCACATCTTGATCTTACTAATTTTTATTCTGGAGCCGTTTTAATGAAGCTATACGATCAAACATGGGAGTTAGAGAATAAAACATATTTCACAAAACATGTGGCATATACGTATATATTCATATCTATGTTCCAATTAAAAAAAATGAGGATATTTATAACAGCATGTTCTTTTGTCAATAAACGACAGCATTATTTACAGCGTGTGATAGTTGCCATTCTAACTTTTCTAATTTCATTTTCCAAACTATTTCAAATACACTAAAAATAAAAAAAGGTATAAACCTGTAATAGGAAAAGGTATAAACACTATAATAAAAGAAAAAGTTCTTTTTCTAGGTTAATTAAATCCATTCAAATAGATCTAATTAATAGAAATGTATTTTGTTATTTCCGTTAATTAATTCATAAATAATCATAATCTGTTAATTAATTACGTAAAGGTTTGTAAAAATAACATAAAAAATGACATTTGCACAGACCTCAGTACTCTTTTATTGACTAAATGTAGACATTATGTAACTTTTTTAGGTTAAAGGTCTGAATCATGCTCATCGTAAAATGTGTTCATAGACTTGAATGTTGGATAATGCGTAATAAATATATGACATTAGATTAAAGCCGGTGCAAACGAGAAGATTGTTAAACATTCTTAACGGCTTTTCTATGACTTCATCACATTGCAATAGCACTCTTACCTGGAAGTTCTAGGTCTACAAATTTGGTTTAATAATCTCCTCAGCCATTGGATTAAGCTTGCGTATCTTTATTACTAACTAAATCCTTAACGAACTAAGAAACGTATGTGATTATTCTTAATGTCGGTTACAGTGCATCTGTGATCGGAGGAGAATCCTTTAAGAAAAATATCTGATGTGGACAACACATGACTTTCGTGTACGGCCTATTAATTTATGCACACTTTTTTGCAGCACTACAATTAAATTTATTTCTTTCACTTATTCTAAGTTAATTAAAAGATCCCTCGATGCAAGTTAAAAATGGCATAAAAAATGAAAAATATGGAATTAAATATCCCTGTCAAGTTTTGTCGTCCGGAGTCAAAATTCTATTTTTATTTTTTCATAACTGGTATAAAATTTTACAAAATGTAATTATAGGACCCGGTGGACCGCATTATTTTTAAGTCAGATTTCGTTATTTGTCTAAAATTAACTTTTTTAAAATTTGAAATCCCCCAAACATGAATATGTACGCCGTGATATTAATGCATTATCAGTATTTAAATCAATCATTCTTAAGAACTGCGTTTGTGTGTCTTAAATCGGTTGATTTGTACAGATAAATTAAATTTGAACGTTAAACATCTATTTCTTTACTGAATGCCAGCACGCTAGCACGTGGAAGGTAAATGTATTTTATTTCAGACAGTGGCAACACACTGCTTTAATATAGCCGAGTTCGTTGATTAAAATTGAATAAATTTTTTCAGTTTTGCCAAATGGCAACATTCTGGCACGCTGCAAATGAAATAGTTTTTTACTACTTCATTGTATTATATATACGAAATATTGCAATCGCGAAAACTTTCGGGTATCGTATTTCAACAGAAATATCCATTTTGATATTCCCGAGTCCATTTCGGCAAATTTGTTTTGCGTGATGTCTCAAAATAAACAACTGCGTTTCTTAAAACGGTCCTTTAAGTCCATTCAAAAGGGATTTTTTCGCAATTTATATGTATGTATCGCGTATAATTCAAAAAATTATTAGTGATATCGTTCAAATTTTGTATAGGAGACTATATGACCAACTACCTTTTTTATTGCAATCGTCAGATAAAATTTTACGTTTTAGAATGTTTACGGTTCAAAATATTACTACCCTACAATTAAAAAAATTTTTCTTTTACTACAGTAGAAATCGAAATAACTTATACATATACTTAAAATACTGACTAAAATTTATTCCAATAATTCATTGCTTTACATTAATCTTTTTATGAAATTCCTGTTTCTTGGAGATGATATACGAAAAGCCTTTTATAATAATCTTTATTATATGCAGCTTAAGTGTCTGTTTGTCGCCGATAGTTTATTGGTTGCTTGCGTAACTGTACAAGCCAATGGGGTGAAGTTGTTCATTCAAAAAGTCCATATACACTGATACCATACTTGCAGTTATCATTGTTTTAATTAAATTATCTTGGTATTTAAGAACAATTAAATATTTTTAATTCATACAATTGTTGCTTATTATGCATTTAACTATATTTACATATGAATTACCTAGAAACTTGCAAACGTTGAGAAATTAAAGAAAACGAAACCAACTAACGAGTTGTGCGTAGTACATCTCATCAGGTAGATTTACCCAAACTCCTATGCTAAATATCCTTTCGCGTAAAGAGTTTTAAATTTTGTCCGATTTTATTCCGACAATGTATTTTAAACTGAATTTTCAGCTGAACGCATATAGAGCGTGTCAGGGGGAACGTGAACATTTGTTTGCATTAGCAGTCATCTGTTTTTGAAATGGTTTACAACTGAACGCAAATTGAGCGTATCAGGGAGAGCGTGACCATTTGTTTGTATTGGCAATCATCTGTTTATAATATCTAGAACAGCGGTCATTTCGTATGACCGACGGGGTTTCTGGTATACATATATATACGAGGGCCATCCAGGAAGTAGATTACGTTTCCGTCTGTGTCCACTAGGGGCGGGGCTAGCGCGGCCATCTTGGGGTCAGAGCGTTGCGCAGCTCAGTCTGCATCTAGCCGTGCTAGTGAGAGGTTCGTGCTGTGCTCCGTTCAGATACTGTGACGGTTTGAAATGTCTGCGTTAATTGAAAATCCCGCGAGCTGCGAGGTGCGCTCAGTAATAAGGTTTCTGACTGCAAAAAACTGTAAACCGATAGAAATCTATCGGCAGCTTCGTGAAGTGTATGGGGACAACATTATCACTGAAGGTGGAGTGCGTCAGTGGGTCATAAGATTTCAAAATGGCCGAACCAATGTTCACGACGAAGATCGAAGTGGGAGACCCAGCATAGTGACCGCCGAACTTCTCGAAAAAGTCGATGCTAAAGTCCGGGAAAATCGAAATTTCACAATAACGGAACTTTCTTTGAGTTTTCCACAAATTTCGCGAAGTTTGTTGCACGAAATCATCAGCGAAAAGCTTGGTTACCACAAGTTTTGTGCAAGATGGATTCCAAAAATCTTGACAGAGGACCACAAAAATCAGCGAATGGCTGCAGCGTTGAACTTTTTGGACGCTTACCATAAGGATGGTGACTCTTTACTCGATCGCATCGTTACTGGTGACGAAACATGGGTGAAACATGTGAACTGTGAAACGAAATTGCAATCAATGCAGTGGGGGCACACAAGTTCTCCCCAAAAACCCAAGAAATGCATGCAAACAATGTCGGCAAGGAAGATGATGGCGACTGTTTTTTGGGACAGAAAAGGTGTAATTTTGGTGGACTTCCTGGAAAGAGGCACTGCAATAAACTCTCAAAGGTATTGCCAAACTCTCCAAAAACTCAGAAGAGCAATTCAAAACAAGCGCAGAGGAATGTTGAGCTCTAAGATCTTGTTGATTCACGACAACGCCCGGCCCCACACGGCAAATGTCACTCGTAAAGTTCTTGAATCTTTTAAGTGGGAGTTGTTTCCTCATCCGCCGTACAGTCCCGACCTGGCACCGAGCGACTTCCACCTATTCCCAGCAATGAAGAAGTGGCTGGCTATGCAGCGTTTTGATGACGACGCACAGCTGCAAGAAGAGGTAACGAAGTGGTATACTTTATTATATGTTCTTACAACTTTAATAATAATATATATATATATATATATTATTATAAGTAAAGTTGTAAGAACAAACGAAAAAAGACTAATTTAGGGCAAAATTTTGCGCACTGTGCTGCAAAATTAAGGAAATTAGAAGATAAATTTTAGAAAGCTTGCCAAAAAGTTACCAAAAACTGTGGCTCCGAGAAAACTCCAACATAAGCATGTTTAGTTACTATGAAAAGTGTGAAAGAGGAGAAAAAATATTTGAATATTTACAATTTGAGTTAACATATTTAGTATCTATGAAAAGTGTGAAAAGGAGAAAATTTTTTTTAAATTAATAAAAAACTATTTGCTAAACTAATTAGGAATTTTAACATAGTAAAAATCAATTGAACATGGTAAAATAATTGGCTATATGCTCGATAAAATGTTAATTATAAACACAGAAAAACACTAATCAATTGAACAACGTAAAAAACAAAAATATTAAAATTAAGAAGCGGAAAATGGTTAATCAGCCCAATTCGAAGCTCATTGTGGCTTTTCAAGGGAAATTTCTTTAAAATGAATCTCGAACCAAGCTAACTCCATTACGCGTTTCGCCGAAACAGATAATTGAACTCTGCGCGACAAATTTTTAATGGATTAAATAACCTATGTCTGAAAACTTCAGTCTCAATTCTCTGTTCCAATTTCCCGACGCGTCCGCATACATTGACACATTAAGGTGTAAAAAGGGAAAAGCAATTCCGACGTACAGAAAAAATAAAAAATAAATAGCGGTATGCTATTAGTCAAAACACAAAAACTTATGGGCAGGACCTGCTAGCTTAAAGGATTATTACTTAGCAAAGAAACCGTAAATTAATTTAAATCAAAAAAGGAAAAAATAAACAAGACGACAAGCATCATGGGTCTTGCCAAGACCTAGAAAACTTATAGAAAAAATTATAAGAAAACAGACCTGGAATGCCGTCTTCTCTGGTGACGAGGAAACTCGAAAAGGGTGTGCACAACCCCTTACGCTTCCATTGCCCTCCAACTAGTTGCATGACGTAGAAAGGAGGGAAAAACTATGTCACTGGGCAATAGCCAATGTCAAGTGACTGTCCGTTGGTGGTAATCTGACTAATCGTAAAAGGGGGTGAAAAAAGTAGAAAAAGTTCAAAATGGCGTCTTGTCATAGTAGTATGAGGAAAAAGGACTCAGCAAAAGTAAAAATGACTAATTCAGCTAAAAAATACCTAAAATGGCCTCTAAAGTAAGAGAAATAATGAAAAAATAGTAATTTGTTAATTAAAGTCGTAATTCTTCAAGCTAGAGGGCGATCAAGCTGTCAGAAACGAAAAGGCCCATTTGTTAATAATAGTACAGAATTGGCCATCAAAGTAATTTTAAAACCATTTAAAAATAGTATTACAAGTATTGTTCCAAATTTTAAGAGGAAAAAAGACGTAGTGACAAGAATTATTTGTACATTTATACATTAGATTTTCAGAATCAGCCATCCACTTTATATCGTCCCATTGGGCTTTAAGTATAAAATTTCATTATCTAATTAAAAAAAATCTAAAAATTGGTAAGTCTAATGCCAGCTTTTTTAGGGTATTTTTAATTACTTTTTGAGGAATGAGGTTATTTTTCAAAATTTTAACGAAGTATAGTACTTCTTCTTGAAGGTGTTTTGCTGTATTGCAGATCCTTTTAATTCTAATCAGCTGTGAGTGAATTGTGTTAAGGATGACTCGTTTAGAAATATTTGAATTCCATTTGGTTAGTTTAAGTGTTGAAAAATTTAATTCTCTTCTTTTGTCATATACTTTTATAAAATTGTAATCTATAATATATGTAAATCAAGGTAGACTATATTATATTGCACGGTATTTGAAATATTAAGTTTTAGACACGAAGGGTAGATATTAGCATTTTCTATCTTGTTGAAGGCTATTACGTCATCACTATATCGAAAGATGTGTTGGTAAAATTTATGATGTTCCTTACTGAGTGAACGTATAAAAGTTAATTCGTTTGTAAAAGGAATAATTCACATACAGAACTTGAAAAATTACCTCCCATTGGAATTCCTTGTATTTGTTTAAAGATGTTGTTGTTAAATTGAATAAAATTATTGAAAAGTACGCATGAAAGAAAAAGTTGATATTTTTCAGTATTTATTATTGTAGAAATTTGTGGAAATAATTGAGGAAGAGCAAGTAAACTTTGATGAATTTCTTCAAGTGGTAAAGTAATGTAGAGGTTTTCAAAATCATAGCATTGGATATGAGCTATTTTAAGTGTATTTATAGTATTTAGAACCTTTTCGTTACTTGAAATCATCCAGTTGCAATGTAGATCTTTAAAATCATAATTATTAATGAGGTCACGTATTAGACGTAGTTTTTGCGCAAAGAGATAATCTATTTCTTTAAAAGATAACTTTTGGTTTTCCTCGAGTGATCGGTTAATTAAGTTAGAATAATTCAAGGAAATATGCTTAAATGGAGCAAAAAATGTGTAGAATTTAATAGGCCGTACAAGGAAGTCAGGTGGTGTCCACATGAGATTTTTTCGAACAGCGTTCCCATGGTTTACTTTTATACCACCAAGTCTGTTAATCAAAGCTTCATTAAATATGCAAAGAATGTAAAATCAGTTTAAAAAGAATTCGAAATTCTATATTCTGGCTTCGATGTGCACATATTCGAACACATAAAAGTGTTCAAAATTCGGTGGCTCTAAGTTTTTCCACAGTGCCAGGAACATACATACTTACACACACAAATACAAGCTCTCCATTATTCATTAATGCAGAGATTAAGAAGTTTGATGACATCAGCAACAATTTCACTAATGATTATTGAACTACATATAAACAGAACTGTAAAGTCAAGTAAATTAAATACCCAACTCTTCAGAAAATAATAATAATAATAATAAGCAGTCAGAGTAGAAACTTATCACATCCCAAAGGACCTTGTTTGCGTAACACAGACCGATTGTTTCATTTAGACAGATCTTAAAGTTTACGGAAGTTCTGTTTCTCAGACAAAATTGATTTTCTTCATCTTGGATCCGGAATTAGCTGCAGAACTTTACGAGCGTTAAATTACATCCCGAGTAGCCATAATAATCTTTGCCAACTTGCAGTCAGACGAGTCATAATTTCTCGTGATATGGCAACCAACTATTTTCATCTCGGCTTTATCCTTAAATTGGAACGGTAGGTAAATGCAGAAATGCAAAATTACAAAGACTTATTTGAACTTCAGCTGGAAGTTGCAAAACTAAAATAGTTTTAAAATTAAAGTACAATTTAAAAAGAGTTGATGTGGACACCACATGACTTTCTTGTACTGCCTGTTAAATCATACTCATTTTTTGCTGTACTTCATTTAAACTTATTTCCTCAAATTCTTCTAACTTATTTAACCCATTTCTTAATTTAAAAAGAAAATGCCTTATACATTTGACAATGCAATTCAATTAATAGATTTCTTTATATAAGAAATCACACTTTTAGTATCCACGATATAAAATTGTAGATGAATTTTGCAAAGATAATTGTTTAATCTATTATTCCGATTAAATTATATGATAAATTACTTTTTATTCAATGCATTAATTATCATATCCATTTTAAATAAAACCTTACTGTATAAAAATCATTTTTAAGTTGTATTTTATTTTATGTTTTTCAGTCTCAATTAAACATTATCAACGATGAAAGTTTTAGTCATTATTAAAACACAAGCAATAATTTATAAGAAAATTCTGATATAAAGAAAAATAGCTGAGCATCGTTCAAAAAATGAAGAAATTGCTCTGGATTTCCAGTTTTGGAAATCGGACGTAATAACAACGTTGCAAGAGCTTACTGCTTAAAGGTAAAATGAAAAAATAATATCGTCAGTTTGTCATGAAATGCGCCAAAATTGAAAACTTCGTCATTAAATGCGCCTAGATGGCAAACTCAAAACGCTTTTTCTTTCCGTCTGCTTCAGACTGCAACACACGTTAAAAAATGTCGAAAATCACTAGTTTTTTTATTGTTCTAGTTATAAAGTAGCGCGGAAGCCTAAGTAGTACACGACGTTGCAAAGACGTTGCAAACTGGTCCGAGAGGTTGCAAAGTGGTCGTGGTAATTTTTACGACGTCTTTACAATGTTGCGAAGACGCAAAATATTTGCCGTTGCATCTTGGCAATTTGCCGACGTCGCTGAAATGTCACGATATGACCCCTTTTAGACGTGGCCTATTTAGCATTTTTTTAGTTCATCAGCATTTCTTTTAGAATGAAAGGAGACTAAATCTGCCCTTTCAAGAATCTGAAGTCCGCATGAGATTTACTTTGCAGTGTTTCATTACTTTATTTCATCTAAATATATTAATCTAAGGTAGATTCATCTAATGAAATGTAAATTTAATATAAATACTTTTGATTTATTAAATTTAATTAGTACTAAAAATACGTGCTAAATTATTGTTTAAAATTTTGTTAAAATAATTAATACTTAAAATATTTTTATAAATATTATAGCAAAATATTTAAAAATGAAACTAATCTATAAAGTAAGTTATTAAGTTATGCATTTTATATACTTTAAAAAATCATATTTCCGAAATCAATGCAAATCACATGTTAGCAATTATTTCACTACTGAAATATGACTTTATTTATTATTTTTGAAGTAAGGACGAATTTATTTGAATTAATATTATAAATTATTTCTGTGCAGTAACAAAAGGAAAGTTATTGATTATAAAAGAGTGTATGAAATAATCATTGTAATCTACTTCTATTCTAAAATATAGAAACTAAAAATAAGTAAATTCATTAACATATGATCGAAAGAAATGGTGTTAAGAAACATCAGTGAATACTGCAATCTATAATTATTGCACTTTTAATTGCTTACTTACTATTTAAAAAACACAAATATTTTTGTATTAATTGGAAATTTTAGTTCTGTTACCTTCCTTCTGCTATTTATACTTTCAAACACTACTAGTTGATGTTTTTTCTTAAACAGTGCTGTCATGTATGTTGTTTGTTTCTCTCTTGAAGCTGTTATTACGCTCTGCCGTACTCAGGCCCTTGATAAGCTTCGTAGTCAAATAGAGTTAAGGGGCCAACTAGTCCAGAATCTTGATAGCTTCGGCTATATTTCTTTAGTTAATCTTAGTTTTAGTTTAATTTTTAGTCTCTTAAGTTCAAGCCCAAGTGTCGGCTTTGATTGTACTCTCCAAGACGGAGTTTTGTTAAATCTTATTGGAATAATAAAGGGTTAGTTACCCTTCCATCTTGTTGTTTCTTGTCACACGAACTTAAGCGATTATTCGCTAACTAGTTCTTAAGATTCATCACTTTCTACAGTAACTGAGATTTACACTAGTGAGAATCTTACAATGCGAGAAAAACTTCATCTGCAAAGAAGTAATAAAGACGTCTTTGCAAAGGTTGCAAAACAGCGGAGTTTCGCGGACATTTGTGCGTCTTAAAGAAGACAACTTTTTTGCAACACGACTCGCGACCGGTTTGCAACGTCGTTACGACGTTGCCGTGCTACTTGAGAACTTTATGTTATAGATTGTGAAAATTTCAAAACTACATCCGATGCATTTTTAGATGATGAAATTTTAAAATCATAAGCATCAAACATTCTAAAATTAAAAAATTCGCCGAAAGTTCAGAAATTAATGTACAATTTTCATGCAAGTTTCATTGAAAAGATTTTTTCCCGCTGTATTTAAAGGTGCAAACAATAAAATTCTGATATGTTTAGTTTGTTCGTTAAACGAAGATACGCGCAAAAAATTCTTTAAACATCAAATTAAAAAAATCTGAATCGAGTTCAGAAAAAAATCTCTTCAGCATATTTCGCTGTCATTGGCAAACAGTGTGGATACTATTGACTCGATAGCTTATCAGATATAGTTTAAAAATCGATGACAAAATTCACTCACAGTAAAAAATCATGAGTGAACTAAATTAAAGCTTGTAATTAACATCCATTTCTTTCGCTGCTGGGTAGATAATAATGACTACAGATTGTCCACTACAGTGGACAGCATGCATATACGTATATGCATACAAATCTCTTCTCAACGATTTACGGTCATTGCGTTTGAAATCATTTCCTGCCTTGTTTGCAGTGACCACTACCATCTTCTAAAGGTAAATCTACAACTGAACATGTACATAAAGATCCCCCAAAATACCTCCAATTCGTCAGTTGTGACTGAATTCATTTTGCTACGAATTTTTAACCTGTATGTATTGGATTCAAATGTCAAATGTTCTAGAAATTCCTTTCCAAACACAGTTTTAAACATTTCCAGTGGTGTTTTGGCTTGACAAGCAGTACATTTGGGTTTAAATTCACTCTTTTCGGTAGAATGTTGAGGAAGATCTTTATCTACCCACTCCTAAGGAATTTTCTTTTTCTCCTACAAAGATTTCTTTCTTAAAATGTGAATAAGTGAAATTTCTGTTTCTTCATTTTCTGGCTCATCATCAAGTCATTATGGAGGGCTGTCAGCGTGTATTCTTCTTCCTCATCACCACTGCTTAATAGAAAAATCCTAATTGATGATATTCTCAATTTCATCTTTAGTCAAAAACTTTTTCCGTTTCAGATTTCTAATAAAATATGAACTAAAATTCGATATAACTTTGTTTTATTATGTAATTAATCAATAACACGCTTAAATTAAATATAATCAAATTAAAATAAATTGTTGCAGCCAAGAGACCACCCTTTGTTTGAAACTTAGAATTTTTCCAAATTTCGTTCTGCATAATGTCATAAAAAAGGTTAGATTTAGTTCATCATGTCCATTACAGCTTAAGACAGAGTAAAATTTGCTTGTATTCATGACGTCTGCTGTGGTGGACAAAAGAAAAATGTGGCCTTATTTCAATAAAATTAGCTTCTCAACAATTTTTCAAACTTACATTTAAAATAAAATGTCTAAAATTACTAATTATTAATAAAAAATGGCAGTATAAGAAATTGTAAGCAATATTATATAATGCTTACTCTGAGAAATTGCATTAACTTGGAAACAAAAGTAGCAGCCATTTTCTAAATAGCAATGCTTTACTTAGTGATGCTATACTGCAATCTATGATCGACAGTTGAAGGTTTCTAATAATGTAGAATGAGTAAACACAGGAATGGAATCTGTTAAGGCATTTAGAGAAGAGTAAATAAATGTAAACTTTTGTCTACTAGAGTGGACATGATGCAAGAAAGGGAAAGAAAATAATGTGCATCATTATAAATGCATACATATATGCTTAAATGAAACCTAAAACAATCTTCAACAAACTTGGAATGCAAAATACGTTCTGATATTTCGTCGAAAGCTCTGCTAAAAGCAATTCCTACTGAAGAATGAAACAAAACAGAACATCCTTGGTTGAAAAAAATTAATCCATGCCAAAGTGCATGAAAACTGTAATTTTAGCTAAAAGACATGCAACGAAATATTCATCCAACTCTTCATTCAAAATGTCAATATACTTTTGAGAGTTAATTTTCTGAACTTTTTGAATAAATTATCATTTTTACCTAAACACGTTTTGAAAAATTTATTTTTAAAAACAATCAGATTTTAAAATAGATGATCAATAGTATATGTGAAAAAAATAAAGTGATTTTGCTAAGATTTAGTAACCGATATTTGCAAAAGATTTTAAAGCACAAAAGTCCGAAAACAAATGGGAGCCACTGTATTTGTTTTCGGAAAGAGTATACGTTATAGCGTTCTATCCAAAGTTTATTTGCCTGCGCCATTTTTAAGTCAAAGATAGTCAAAGTTTAGCCAACGATTTTTAAGTCAAAGATTTTTAAGATATTTAACTCCATCATACAATGTTTAAGTTACTAAAGAAGTTACCGCCAAGTAATCATTCAGCAAAATTTTAAATTTCTTTGTTTTGTTAAAATAGTTTAAAAAATCCTATAAAAGTGACTTTGTATGTGTATCTTGCTTCTCAGTCGAACTACTCATTCCTGCAAGGCTTTCAAACACGTAGAAAAAGGTTTATGACTCGATGGCTTTTCGTCTATCGATTAGTTCATGGAAGCAACGGTTACCTTTACAAGAAAGAATGTGTCGCTACCATTTGTCAATGAATATCGCTTGGTGATATCTTAGTATGTGCTACACGCCTAAGTGAACGTGACCGGATACAGAGCATGCGCTCACGAATCGAGAAAGCGTGAGTACGTAAAAGCAAACAAGTAAATGAGATTAAGATAGCAGAGATCGTTCGAATTTTTCACCATTCTTATGCATTTGAACTTCAGTGCTTCCTAGCAATGTTGAAAACAACGCAGAATTTCGAATAAAGCATATAGTATTACATTACGTAATTATGAAAATGATTTACTGTTTAATGATGAATTTGGTTTTTGCAAGTTATACAAAAATACCCTAATATGAAATTAGAATGTGAAATTATTATCATATGAGAATTCGTATTAAAAACAATCTTTTGAGTTGATAATGGTGTCGTCCACGTAATTTACAAATGATACAATTAATCATTTGTGTTTATGTTACCGGCAATGTATAAAACACCGCCTTTCCATAGAATGCCTAGGCATTTTAAAGAATATGAAACATGAGAATTATTACAACCTTTTCCTAGGCTTTGTATAAAATACCTAGGCATTCTGTAGAATAACAAATGCTATTTAGGTAAAATATGAAGAAAGTTCATGATAAGGGTTTCCTAAAAAATGTGTGCATTCCTTAAAAATATACGATATTTTGAAAAAATAATGAAAGAGTACAAGTAAAAATTTTGTTTAAAACACGTAAAGAAAAGTATAAGATGTACAAAGCAAAATTTATGCTTTTCTTATTAAAGAAAACAATGTATGAAATGCATGCAGTTATGGAATGAATGCATTAAATATAAGGATTATGTATGAATGTATTAAATATATAGATATTCGAAACGAATCGGAGATGCATCTCATACTTTGCTGATTTGTCATTTGGCATTCTCTAGAATGCCTAGGACATGTATGGAATGTTAATCGTTTCATATATTCCCAGTCAATTTTCAGCTTTCTATACAATACTTATAATTACGTACAATAGAAATATTTTACAGAAAACTTAAGACCAATACCTAGGTATGGTATGGAATATGTATATACCTATAGATGTTTGTATCTAGAATTATTGTATTCTTTAGAATTATAGTATCTAGATTCAATAAAAGTAATTCTATACAATATCAGTATTGCCAGAAACATATAATGAATTAAGGAGGAAGCATTTTGTAGCTAAATCAAAGAGAATAATATTTTTTCTTTAAATAAGGACATGTCGCATTTAGAGAAAAAAAAGTTATATTTCTTAGAAAAGAAGAAAATTCTATTTCTAGTTTAGCTTAATAGACTATAACGTTGCGCGCCTCCAACTTGCACGCAACCAAGAGGTGACTGTGAAAACTTGTATAAAAGATAGAGCCTTGTGAAGGGTTTAAGTCCCTTTTTATTCAACGTAATAAATTACAATTGCGTCCTCTTGACGCTTACAGACTGTGCCAACTTGGCAGTCAAATAAAAATAATAACCTGAAAAGAAAGTAAAGACAAGATTCTAACTACGAGGCTCTCTAAAATAACTAACTCACCGTGTTTTACAATACCGCTGCTAATTCAGCAGACTTGAAGCTCACTGGAACGATTACCACTACTTCCCGCCAAGCACATAGGCCGCAACGCGGGGTTCTTCAATTCTCGCTAACTACCTCCGCGCTCGCTAAGTAAGAATATCTCACCGAACTCGTTTCCTTCTATTTAAATCATAATACTTCCGCTGATAATTTGAATGCTTGCGCGTTCTACTCAAATTTACATATTCTGGCATTGGCAGTTCCAGGGGAAAGTAAGGCTTGACAGAAAAGATAGTTTAAACTTAAAATAAATGTTAGTTAAAATAAATATAAACCTTACATTTGCCGCTGCCAGAATTTGGAAAACTTGGAAGCAGGTCCTACAAACGACCTGTTGTAAGTTTATCTAATTCTGAACTAATTGGCGAGAACCTCGTTTACACAAAAAAAATATCTTATATAACCATTTGTATACTACAATTCTGTTGATCTTACAAAGCTCTCTTCTTACAGCAACTTTTCCTGGACTTCATCAATCAATCTTGGTCTTTCCTTCCAGCATCTGGAAGGAATAAGTATCAGTATCTTTCTACATACATTATAATTTACACTTTCTTGACACAATAAATTTTTGTTTTTAAACGATTCGTTTTTCTTAGTTATTGCTTACTTCACATTCATTCAATTTTTCAAGCATTAATTTAACTTTACCCTGGCTCTCCACCGTGTGTGGTGTCAAACGGGAATATTCGTGTTTTAGTCTTACAACACTTCCCCTAACCACCATGATTTGTTAGACTTCAACGACCAAATAGACACACCTTACTCGACATTCTACAACTCAATGAGCTACTTTAATATTCTTAAAAATTCAAATGTAGGTGGAGAACCCTACAAAACACATTCATTCTAACTTCCCCCTCATTCATCTTTAAACATGCAGGCTTTCGCTCTCAAGCATGACTTTACAGTTTAATACTTAAATTTTGACTTCATTGCTTTTAAGCATTCACTTTTAGCATCTACAATTTTATGCTTCTAGACTAAATTCTACTTTTACATAACCTTCAAGTATTTACATACATTTACAAAATTTTAATACATATGCTTTTTACAATTTACCATAAAATGAATAAGAGAAAATAAATTTTTACTTTACTCATTCTTCGCCAAGCTGGCGGCACTGAAAGTAAAATTCTTATTAATACAAGAATACGAAGTTATTTTTATCTTCGGCCAAATTCTGGCTTTAACATAACAGAATTAGTCTTTCGACCAACAGAAAATGCTTGTTTTTAGCTTTTACACTTAAAGAAAATAATACTTTTGCCTTAGCTAAATAAAGTAAAACAAAACTAAGTCTCAACCGAGACATATTGACTTTCGTCAAAACATAGAACTTCTTACTTATGCATAACATTTCGGAACAAAAGGGAGGGAAAAAAATTTATAGAAGGTTTTAACTTATCTTTGAGTTTTCGATGCTTGAAACTCCGTCATCCGTTTTTAGCAAAATTGATCCCAAGTTAGAGGTTTCATGGATGTCAATCTTCTCCTTATTGATCTCCGAGTGTCGTCCACGTTGCTTTTTCTTTTGCGTCCTCTACATGCTGGCCTCTTGACGGAGTAATCGTCTGGTTGTTGGCCTTTCCGTTTCTGCCTGGGACGGCTGGTCTTGACGTCCTCCGGTCTGGAGTCCTTCTTGAATTTCTTCTGTTCCTCGTATTTTTGTGCCTCCTGTTGGCGTTTCAGTTTCCGGAACGGCGGCCTTGCTGGCACCTGACTCTGTGGCCGTGTGCGCGTTCTCCTTGATGTGTAATTTCTCCTGCCATCCTTTGTAGGTGGTGTTTTTCTCTTTACCACGGTTTCTTTACCCGGTTCATCTGTATTTTTGTTTTTCTTAAACGCCGGAGTTTGAAAATCATTTTTTCTTTTTGATACCGACGTCCGGGTTGTAGAAGTGCTAGGTCTCTCTTCAATTCTCTGTTTCTTGGGTGGTGGAATAGTTGTTGTAGTCTCTAGCCCTTCTATTTCGTTTAGACTTGAGTCCTGCAAGAAACTTTTAAGGATTTCAAAATCATTTGGATTATAGTATTTTTTCACCTGGTCGGGACTTGCTTTACAGATTTCCCCTCTCTCGTTTTTAAGATATAATACTACCCCTTTGATTTCCTGAATTACATAGGGGCCTTCAAACTTGGGAGCTAGCTTTGCCATAAAATTGTCTGGGGCACTTGATAAAGAAAATTTCCGCTTCAATACTTTATCCCCAACTTTAAAATCTGCTTCACGGCGTTTTCTATCATAATAAAGTTTCTGCCTATTTCTTGCCGTATCCGAGGTTTTAAGCGCCTGATCAATCAACTTTTGCACATCTTGTTGTTTAAACTCCTGCTCTCTTTGTTGCACAAAGAATAATTTATCTAAAGGCGTAATTAACTTTCTGCCTAAAAATAATTCTGCTGGAGTTTTTCCCGTAGTATCATGATGTGCCGTTCTTAAAGCATAAGCTAATTCATTTATGTAGCCATCCCAGCGCTTGTGATGTGTGCTAACGTAACTGCGAATTATTTTTACAATGTTTTTATTAACTCTTTCTGCTATGTTAGCCTGTGGTCTATACGGAACCATTTTGATATGGCGTATGCCAAGTCCATTGCATATGTTTTCAAATATTTGACTAATGAATTGTTTTCCGTTATCGCTAATAACCTTTATCGGTGCACCGTATTTTAAAATGTATCTGTGTAAGAATGCATCTGCGACTGTTTTGGCTGACGCGCGTTTAAGTGGAACAATTTCTATCCATTTTGAAAAATGATCTACTATTACTAAAAGAAAACGATTTTTATTTAACTCGCTCTGGGGGAAGGGACCAAGAAGATCTATGCCTAAAATTTCATTCGGAAATGTAGCGCGAATGCTATTTAAGTATCCGGCCGGGCTGTAATTAATATCATTTATTAACTGACATTGATTGCAGGACCTGACATACGCCGTTACTATTTTGTATAATTGCGGGAAATATACCGCCTCGCGTACCCTTTTTATAGTCTTTCTGACCCCGAGGTGGCCCGCTGTTTTTTCTTCGTACAACTCCTTCAAAATGCTTAATCGAAGCGAGGCTGGGATGACTGGCTTATACTCAAGATTTTCGTTTGTTGTTTTCGTATAGAATAATAAATTATCTATTATTTCATAGTTTTTTGCTCTATTTCTTATCGCATCGATATCTGTATGCTCAAAGCTTTCGGGGTCTTTCAAATAAGCATAGATATTTCCAAATTCAGGATCAGCTTTCAGTTCAGTAATAACCGTATCTCTAGAATCTAAAATTTTTGAAGTCAACACAGCGCATTTAAGTTCATTTCCTTCGTCGTCCAGTTTTATACGAGAAAGTGCGTCAGCTACATTGTTTTCCTTACCCGGTTTATATTTTATTGTGATATTATATTCTTGGAGTTTTAAAGCCCATCTTATTAACCTGGGCGTTAGGTTTTTTCCCGAGTAAAGTCTACCAACAGCCGCATGATCCGAAAAGACTGTTACTGGCGATTTGCCGAAATAAACTCGAAATTTGTGTACAGCCATTAATACGGCTAATGTTTCTCTTTCTGTAGCTGTATAATTCCTTTGTGTCTGATTCAACGTTTTACTAAAAAATGCCAGCGGATGGTTATTTTGCATAAGAACCGCACCCACCGCATAGTCTGACGCATCTGCTGCAATTTCCAGGTTTTCGTCCCCCTCAGGGAATTTTAAAACAGGGGCATTAATAAGCGTTTCTTTTAATCTTTCAAAAGCTGTGTTAGCTTCCGCTGTCCACGTAAATTTACTCTTTTTTCTTTTGATTACTAATAGTGGTTCAGCAATATTAGCGAAATCTTTTATGAAAGATCGATAGTAAGAACATAATCCAAGGAAAGATGAAAGTTTCTTGGCGGTGTTGGGCGGTGGGAAATTCTTAATAGCTTTTATTTTTGAATCTTGCGTTTCTATACCCTTTTGCGAAATTTTATAACCGAGATATTTAAGTTCTTTAGTTGCGAACTTGCATTTTGAGGCGTTAATTGTAAGACCGGCCTCTTTTAATAATTTAAAAACTTGTTCGAGGTCATTAATGTGTTGTTCCAACGTACTACTCGTTATAATTATATCATCTAGATAAATTAAAGTTGATTTTCCTAGGACAGGCTTTAGAACAATGTCCATAGCTCTCTGGAATGTTGATGGGGCCCCACACAACCCAAAGGGCATGCGTAAAAATGCATAAGTGCCCGATTTTGTTATAAACGCGGTTTTGTGTATATCTTCGGGTCTCATAGCTATTTGATAGTAGCCAGATGTTAAGTCCAAAGTAGACATATATCTTGTCGATTGGATCTGTCTAATGATCTCGTCTATAACCGGCAAAGGGTAAACTGGAAATTTTGTAATACTATTTAGTTTTCTGTAATCAATAGCAAACCTCCAAGCCCTTTTATCCGAAGGAGGAAACTCGTTCTTTTTCCTACATAGTACGACTGGACTCGCGTACTCACTATTTATGGGCGTTATTATTTTATTCTTTAACATCTCCTGAATATGTTCTTCGATGATTAGGTCTTTTTGTTTATCATAACGGTACGGTTTAGTCCTACAAGGGTTTTCGGCATTTAATTGAATCTTGTGAGTCACGATTTGACAGTTTCCTGGTTTTTCTGAAAATAAATGAGAAAAATTACTCACCACTTGCTGTATTGCTTTACTTTCCTGGTCATTCAGATGGCTAAGGTCCAATTCAGGTGTCTCCACAGGTTCCATCACCCTTTGGTCCATCTCCAACACCACGGAACTATCTTGAAAATTTAATTTGGCCCTCGCGGCCCTTAAAATGTCCATACCTAAAATAAGAGAGTGTTGTAGGTCTTTCACCACAAAAATTAATACTTTGAGATTTTCCTCTTTTACCTGTAAGTTTAATGATAATTTCCCGATGCAGTGACATGTTTTTCCCTGCGCCGCTATAATTTCCGTATTTCTGGTTTTAAATAGTCGTATCCTATAAAAATTCTTTTTGAAGAACTTTTCACTCATAAAATTTCCTTCTGCTCCTGTATCGATGAGGGCTTCTACTGGTACATCGCCAACCAGGACTTGTATAATTGGTAGCTGTGAGTTTTTTACGATGACCGTGTTTAAATGTCTATTTGAGGGTTTTTTTAAAACTTCCGGGGTCTGGACCCTCCCTTTCACAGGCCCCTCTAGTCGTTTAAAGCTTTCCTTTCAATCTGTGTCTTCTGGGTACGCGGATGTTTATTTTCAAATTTTCTTTTTGGGCCTTGACCTTCGAGTTTCGATGCGTTAGCTTGATAGTTCTTTCCCCCATACGAGCGATTTCCATTTCTGGTTTCCTCCTTCCTTCGGGTACTTTGAGAATATGTTTCCCCTCTCGCTCTTTCCGCGATTCTGCGATTTTGAAACTTCACCGCCAATTCGAAGAGTTCCTGCAATGTTCTTGGGTTTCTAATTTCAAAGTAGTCTTGGACAGCGGGTAACAATCTTGGTAATATTATTTCAATTATCTCCGCATCGGGTTTTTTTTCCATACAGCATATCCGTTAGCTTGATTTTTCGTAAAATAAAGTCCGTCAATTCTGCTGTATCCCGTTGGTAGAAACTATATAGTTCGGCTTCCAGCAGTGCGCGATCTTTCACTATGGGGAAGGCCTTTACTAACGATATTTTGAAATTTTCAAATGTATACGTCGGGCTTCCAAATTCACCTAGAAGAAATTTGCCTATATTTTTCCACCATAGCGCGGCCTGTCCTCTTAGTGCTGATGTGGCGATGGCAACTTTTTGTCTTTCAGGCACAGGGTAGAGCTGAAAGTGGTTTTCTAGACCTTCTAAAAATACCGACACCGAATTTTTTCCGTCAAAATAGACGTTTGGCTTGATTGATGCTCTCAAAGTCTGGACCAGGTATCCAAATCCTTCTAACTGCGTTGTCATTTCTTGGTGTTGTCCAGCGGCTTCCATCCAGTTTTCGGCCATTTCAGTTCGATAAGTGTTCGGGCGCCAATATAACGTTGCACGCCTCCAACTTGCACGCAACCAAGAGGTGACTGTGAAAACTTGTATAAAAGATAGAGCCTTGTGAAGGGTTTAAGTCCCTTTTTATTCAACGTAATAAATTACAATTGCGTCCTCTTGACGCTTACAGACTGTGCCAACTTGGCAGTCAAATAAAAATAATAACCTGAAAAGAAAGTAAAGACAAGATTCTAACTACGAGGCTCTCTAAAATAACTAACTCACCGTGTTTTACAATACCGCTGCTAATTCAGCAGACTTGAAGCTCACTGGAACGATTACCACTACTTCCCGCCAAGCACATAGGCCGCAACGCGGGGTTCTTCAATTCTCGCTAACTACCTCCGCGCTCGCTAAGTAAGAATATCTCACCGAACTCGTTTCCTTCTATTTAAATCATAATACTTCCGCTGATAATTTGAATGCTTGCGCGTTCTACTCAAATTTACATATTCTGGCATTGGCAGTTCCAGGGGAAAGTAAGGCTTGACAGGAAAGATAGTTTAAACTTAAAATAAATGTTAGTTAAAATAAATATAAACCCTACAAGACAAAATGTTAACATAGCCTTCAAAATATTCTCTTTGTCAAAGCTATTAAAAGCATTTCTTGGAAAAATAATGTTAAATTAATAGTTAATATTGTACCTGGTTCAGTGCCAATGAAAACATCATTAAAGTCGCAAAATAATTAATTTTCGGAAACAATAACGATTTCCCTCTGATGGAACAATCTTTCGACAGCTCTCATTAACAAGTCACTAAATTTCTTTATTTCCTATACCTCATTTATTTTAATAGTGTAATATGTAAACTCCATCCAACACTTTTCGTTTTGAAATAGTTCGCAGCTTATGAGTACAAAGTAATCGAATTAATACTTTGTACTTTTTTCAAAATAGCCTTCATATTATAATGGCTTGATTGGTTAAATGATTCACTCTAAATACGGAAAGTAGGTCTGTGTATGAGAAGGGATTATTTCATGTAGAACTTTCGAGGCTAACTGCGTCATAATCATATGCAGCCAGCTCATTCGCCCCCAGTGGTTTGAATTCAAATGAAACTACTAGTCTTAAGTGATCGTCTTCGTTTGGCGTCTGGGAGCTTTGTCACAAATAGAATTACAACAGAAGTTTTATTTTTTTGCCCATGATAAATTAAAAAAGATTAAACAGCCAAAGCATATCGTCTACCTTTAAAAACAACAAAAACGGAAAAGTAATTTTAAATACTTATAAAAATATCTGATGCGGACACCATATCCTTGTACAGGCAATTAAATTACACGCATTTTTTCTGCGCTTCATTTGAACTTATTTTCTCGAATTTCAATACAGATGTATTTCTCATTCAATCATTTCAGTTCTCATTTCACGGTGAAGTACATGAAAACTCAAAACATCTTCATAAAAAATTGAAAAATATAGGAAAACATAAAACGCCTAATACAGATTAAAATATTTAAAAAAACTTTTTTTTACAATTAAAATGAGTTTCTACGCAAAATCCAGCAATTCGGCCAACAGGCGGAAAGACAAAATTTTAGTTGCATACAAATTTTAACTTAACTTTTGCTCTCACTGGGGGAAAATATACTGAAGTTGGTGCAGCAACTGACTTAATGCGTCCTACTACTAGTTTCAAATGTAAACAAACAGCCGCCACGTTAGGTCTAGCCCCAACGTAACACTTGTAAATTGTTGATAATTCTACAGTTATTTCATGCACATTAGGAAAAGGCTTAAAAACCTTAATCGGAACACAAAAAACATAAAATGCACATACAACAGAGAGCTCACCGAGCCGGGTAAGAGGGTGGGTTTATATTTATATATACACGATTGGTGCGGCCGATTGTAATAAAAAAGGGAGGTGCACAACTGCATGTTATAGCAATCCCATAGAAAAAAATTTAAATGTTCTGTGGCTAATCATTTTTTGAGTTATGAGAGATACATACATACGTCTGTATTTCGTGATGTCTGCATATATATATCTTTTGTGCGGCCGATAGCAACGAAAAACGGAGTTTGCTCAAACAGATTTTTTAGCAGTCCCTTATACTAAATTTCAACATTTTACGGCTACTCGTTTTTGAGTTATGTGAGATACATACATACGTACAGATGTCATGAAAAAGTCTCTGCTGAATCCAATTTATAATCCATTTGGGAGAACAGTCCTTTATTCTATCCGTACGCACAGATGTCACGCAAAAACATCGTTCAAATGGATTCAAGAGCGACCAAATTGAATGTGTTCGTTGAAATATGATACCCGTAATGTTTTGCGATTAAAATGCTTCTTTTACTTCCTAAAAGGACGTAAAACTGTAAGTCCAAGAAGGTGGACTTCGGTAGGACAAAAAATAAGTGTGATATTTCATTTGAAAAATTTGCAATTTTTGATGTCATTTTCAGTTTGCTTTGAAGGATCGGTTAATTAAATTAGAATAATTCGAGGAATTAAGTTTAAATGAAGTGCAGCAAAAAAATGTGTGTAATATAGTATTTTACAAGAGAAGTTACATAGTTTTCACAAGAGAGTTTTGGTTATAGCCTGTTTATTCTAACCTTTTAATATGATAAACGTTTTCTATAATAAAGTTACATTAAATTTTCTACATTATATTTCTATAAAAATTAATTCACAAAATTTTATATTTTTATTTGCTTGTTTTACAAATCTGCTATTTTTAAGGTTTTATGAATTTTTTTAATAACGAGGAAGGGAATGGATTGCTAAAATGCACCTCACTGGTTTTTACTCAAAAGGGCTGTTAGTCTGGAAAAAGGTTTTACGTTGATTCCCTTTAAATGCGTTGTTTCACACTTCATTGAGTCTGTTGCCATTCGGCAACATATTTATTTTTCAAACGAAATCTGTCTGTTATGAATTAAGAAAATAAGCTATTTTAAAACCATAGATGCAGTTTTAAAGAATATTATTGTTATTATTATTATTATTATTACTTAAAAGTGTGATGCATTTTAAAAAATGCATTGAATTCTTAATATGCCTAATTAGAAATATTAAATTTTTTTACAGAATTATGTTATACATTTTTCTCCTTTTCAGACATACAGAAGATACATAACGTTCCAGTGTTAGTCCAAATCAGGAATTCCCAAACTTTTTCTTGCAACGAACGTCTTTTAAACGAATGGTTTTTGACCCCCTTAAATTTTCACCATAATAGACAATATACAGCATAATTATAATACAAATAATTGTACTTTAAAAACTTAAAAATAGCAATAAGATTAAGATAATGAAAAAATGATTTTTTGATGTATGCTAAATTGTTTTTTGTGCTATCATTATTTTTAATTTTAATTTCACAAATATAAACAAGCTTTCAGAAACAAAGTCACGGTCTGTAACGCCAGAAAAACTCGATTTTAATTAATGCAAGAAATTTTAATTTTAATTAATGCAGAAAAACTCTATTTTAATTAATAATTAATTTAATAATTAATTTTAATTAATGCGTTTGATGTATTGATGAAAAATTTTTAATATTTCGCATAAAATGGCTTAATTTAATTTTTAAATCACCTCGTTCAAAAATATTAATCCCGTTTCTTGTTTTACATTTTATTTCTTATATATTCTGTGTTTTTTGCATTTTACTTTGTTATATTGAACTAACTTATTGCATAAAAATGATATATTTCAAAACATTATTATCGGTTTTTAAAATATATGAAATAGTTTTAGTGTACTTTTTTCCTTATATTTACTTTAGATAATTTTTTCTTTACTAAATGATACAGCTTTAGTATATTTATTAATAAACAATTAAGTATATATTTTATTAAAATTTTTCTTTTGGAAATCAAAGGCATGTTGATTATCCAAATCAATAGCCCCTGCGCGTGCGACTATCGACCTTTTGATCATTATTGCCCAACTTTAAAATTTCATTCACCCTCAGGGGTCAATAGCGATCCTATTGAGAACATCCCGTTTAAATTTTCTGGAGTTATCATACTTTTTTGTTTTTAGCTCAAGTGAGCTATTAGTCTTGAAATAAGGTTTTGCGTGGTACATTGTAAATGCTTTGTTTCAGTTTTCTTTCGAGTCTGTTGTCCTTCGCAAAAATGTATGATTTCCTTCATAAAGTTTCCTTCATATCTTTCCAAGATAAGATTGAATGAGACATTAGTTATTTTGAAGCAAGACAGATGAAAAGGAAGCAACGTCTTCGCCGGGAATCGAACCGCGGACCTCTAGAAAACGCGCCCAGCGTTCAGACCACTACACCACGAAGGCACGCTAAAACGGCGGGAAGAAGAGGAGTATAAAGAAATATCTTATATACTCCCTCTTTTAAAGGGCGACTGGGGGATCAGGAGACCCAATCGCCAAACCATAGTGGCGAATTCGGGCGCCACTGTAGAGGCATTAGGTATTTTGAAGCAAGACAGATGAAAAAGAAGCAACGCCTTCGCCGGAAATCGAATCGCAGAACTCTGGAATATACGTCCAGCGTGCAGACCACGACACCACAAAGGCACGCTATGAAGGCGAGAGAAATACCTTATAAGATGTTTCTTTCATATTTATTCTGTCTATTATTCATGAACAAATTAAACTAATAAAAACAATAGTTAAAGTTTTTAGCGATATTTTTCTTCTACTTCAGATTGGGAGTTATTGAAATTCTAATGCTTTTAATTCATGATAGGTATAATTAAAAACATTTAATATTTTGAAATAATTACATTAAATATTTTTTCGCTTTTTAAATATACAGAAGATATTCAACATTCCCAAGTTAGTCTAAATGCATATTCATCTAATATCCTATAAAATATATCGCTATCTCGATCGATAATTGTACTAATAAACCATGTTAAACTTTAAAACAGCCCTTTTGGGTGACAGTTAAAATCTTAACCTTTTCAAAATTTACTTTTATTTTATATATTTTTTCAGTCTTTAATCTACCCTTCATCTTGTCCTCTCCATTCTCTGATATTGCTAAAATATGACTCAACAAAGGAGTTGAAAATAGAAGAATTAAAATGATTAAATGCGTTGCCATGCGCGGAAATTTAAACTTATGTGAGCCAGACGCCTGCCAGTGCTACCCAATAGTCTATATAGACCGCTTTGTTTATGTTAAGTTTGTGTAGGTGGCTTTAAAAATAAACCTTCGAGAAACTTCTGCCCTTCACTACAACACATTTATTTATAGGCACACTAAGCTTTCCATCGATTTTTCTTCATATGCGAAGGATTTTAAGTAACGACCGTATTCTGAATGTGGGTAGCAAACAAATGAGTTCATTTCCCTACATATTATGCTAAGCTGAATTACACAAAAGGTTTTTTTGTTACTAACTTGTTTTCAGTTTCAGGCATTTCTTGTTTCTCATCGGCTTAGCCTTGTTTACATCCCATTCTCTTTGTTAGTTATCCCTATGCTGTATGGCAGCAATGATGAGACATAAGTTACGTTAACATTTCCTTGGCTACAATTTTGTGACGTCATGCTATTTTAACCTCCACGGTATAGATTTTCATAAGAAAATTTCATTTCATCTCATTTTAAATACTTATATAAGTTCTTCATGCGAATAAAATGCGGATTTTAATAACTGAAAAGGAAAGACAGAAACATTTATTTTTATAAAAAAGTGTAAGTAAATTAAAAATTAGCAAGTCTTGTAATAGATTAAAAAAAAGATATTTAAAAATCTCGCACAGAAGTAAAAATTGGTTAAAAAATTATTCTAATTCTTTCCCTCTAATAAAATCAAAAAAGAATTTTACCGATAGACATAAATATTCTTCAATTTAAATAAATTATTTTCTAGACTAAACTTTGAAATATTCTAATGAATTTTTAATACAGTTAAAGAATCTCATTCGAAAAATGATTTTACTCAAAATCTAATCAAGCGAGAGCTAGAGTTTACCCCATTAACATAATCAGACGGCAGAAAATGAGAAAAAATGGCGAGCAATCTATCAAAATATTTCGGAGCGGGAAAAGGCGGACGTGAACTGCATTTTCTCAGCAGGTGTTCTATATATATTAAACACTCAGACAATAGAATTCTAGGAAGTGGTATTTAGTTTTATTCAGAGGGAAAAGCTTTGCATAATGAATTATTCGGAAACGAAACCGCTGAGCGCCCAACGTGAGGGAATTTATTTGGACTGAATATATGGTAGATTAAAAAAAAGATATGTCTCTGAAAGAAGTTAAAAAAATCAGATCACATTTTAGGTAAAATTAGCAAAGCAACAACCTTGTGTTTGTCGTAGATTTTAGTCTCTCCATAGCTTTCGAGGACAAATGGGTGCAAGTCCTCTTCATCAGAAGCACACATATTTACAACGAAAAGAAAGCCATGGTTGTATCTGATGGTAACGAAAGGTTTCCCCCAAAGAACCTTCTTAATAAAGTTGGGGGGGGGACATGAAAGCAGAGTAGAGTCATTAGGTTATTTCGAAGAAGGAGACATGAAAAATATGCAATGGCCTCGCCGGAACTCGAACCTGAACCTCTTGAATACGGGCCTAGTGCGCTAAACATTAAACCACAAAAGCATGCTGGAAGGAGGGCGAAAATACCTTATATATTCACTCCTTTTAAAGGGGGATTGTGGATTAGGGGATCCAGTCGACAAATCCTGGTGGTGAAGAATCATCATCCACCACTTTTTGGGTGCAACTGTAGAAACAGTAGTAGCAGTTGTAGAATTATTAGGTTATTTTGATGCCGACTTGAAAAATGAGTACTGCCCTCGCGGGGATTTGAACCTGAACCTCTCGAAAACGCGCCGAGTATGCTAATCAATACACCACGAAGGCATGCTGAAAAGAGGGAGAAAATATACTCCTCCGAGTAAATGGCGTCTGGGGATTAAGGGATCCAGTCGACAAATCCTGGTGGTGAAGAATCATCATCCACCATGTTACAACTCGAAAGCGAAATGAGCGAAAGTTTCTCTTCGGCCAGTGGCAACGAGGAGTCGAAAAACGAACTTGGAAGAGAGCGATCACTCACTCTGTTTCTCTTGATAGAATTTGATACGAAGGGGGGATAATCCCCATCTTTTGATTTGAAATTAATCTCGAATTATGTATATATTGTAATATAAAAGATGTGTGTAAATAAAAGTCATTAAGATTTAATTGTAGTAATGATTTGAATCGAATATAGAGATCGAAAGCTCTCTCAAATAGAACTATGGATTTTAGAAATGACACACCACTATTTAATTCGGGCGCCACTGTAGACAATTTAGGCTTTAGTTTTGAAGCAGAAGAGGTGAGAAATGCGCAATGCCTTCGCCGGACTCGAACATCCTCTACGCTGGTATTTAACTAAAATATAAAATTTAGAACTTCACAACTAATCTGTTTATTCCTGTTATTCCCAAATGTAATAAACACCCGTAATTTAACCTCTCATTCTTATCACCTTATCTTAGCTTAGCAGTAACTTTTCGTGATTTTGCACTTCCGCAGCTGAAGAAGGAGGCTTCATATTTAAACCTTCGAAACTAATCCTGCCAATTTATGAATATTACTCTGATTATTGTTGCTTTAATTATTGTTGCGACAATATTACAATATAATTAAATATTTAATTATTGCTGCGACACAAATTTCTATTTAAGTTGTGTTTAATTAAGCTTATCTTTATTTTTTTATTTATTTTGCTTGCAAGTAATATAATAAAGTGTAAACAGTGCAAGACGTTTTAATAGCCTAATATGCAAACCGTTATTAAACAATGAATTGTATAGCATTAGGCATAATGAAACATGTCTTACTGTATATATGAGTAAGAGCTTGCATATGCTGTTTCCTCGAATAGAATATGTTTGGCTCTCTTGCGTGTCTTTATGAATTATACATAGTATCATAACTGAATCAATTGGTGCATTGTACAAATGGCATAAATGCGCTTTTTATTTAAATCATCCGATTATGGAAATAATTATTGGCTTCTTTTCAGCAGTGCACTAGAACAATGAATAATGTATTTCATCAAGCATCATTATGATATATTGTTTACAGAGACAATCCAGTTTAAATGGTAGCTAGCACATTCAGCATTGAGGCAATATGCATAAATTGTATATAATTAAGGATTTTAATTCTTTTTATTGTTTATGTATATAATCTAGCTTTATCTGTAATCAGTACATTATTATTTCCTTGTATGAAGTAAAGGAAGTATTGTAATCGCGAAAAATTTCGGGTATGAGATTTCAAAGAAAATATCCATTTTGACCGACATACGTATACTTCCAATTACAGAAGTGCTTTAAATGAAGAAAGTATTTATGCTTTGGCATTGTCAAATGAAAAAACAAATTTTAGACAACTAACGAAATCAAACTTCTAATGCGATTTTCCGCCTCTTATAACTAAATTTGGGAAAGTTTTAATACTCGTTATGAAAAAAATAAAATTATAAGAAGTTTGACTCATGTAAAATAAACATTGACCGGGATATTTGATTTCAAAATTTGATGTTTTTGAGGTCATTTTTAACTTTTCTCGAGGGATCAGTTATGTTAGAATAATCTGAGGAAATAAGTTTCAATAAAATGTGTACGGCAAATAAAACAAGTTTTATTTGCCACTGATAAAACGAGTGACCACTAATAAAACCACTAATAAAACGAGTATGTTAGTAAAACTCTGCTCTATTATTAACTGTATAAGTAAATCGGTTCTTATGCACATCTTAAATACTACATGTGACACTACATGCAAAAGCAAGCTTTAGTAACATTATCTACACTGACAATATAAAATCAATAACTATGTGTCAGTATGCGACTATGATAATAAAAGAACCGTGTAACTCAACTGCCTACGCAGCTCAACTCTGTATGTAAGCATGTATTTTAAATAGGCCTTTTTGGCCCAATGTAATTTAACTTTGAATGTAACTTAACAATGTAATTTTACTTTGAATTTATAATGCCGTCTAGAACGCTGACCTTACCCGACACGGGACTGCTGTAATGGATAGCATAGGCCAGGATTAAAGCTAGAATATATAATTACAAACAATTTTTTGAAAACAAAACACAAACATGCCTAGTTATTTTCGCGCATTAAGCTGCAGAAAAATTATCATTAAAGATTAATTAAAGAAATTTAGAACTAATGTTTCACAAAGACCAGAAATTGAAATTCATAATTAATAAAATTTCAAATAATCATAGAAATGCAACAATAAATTAAAAATGTTAAAACCAAAACATTTGAAACAAGCAAAACCCCTCTTCAAAAATTATGAAATTTAAAGAAAAGTTAATAAAAACAGAAGAGGAATTCAATCAATCTCAATTCCATTTCATCGGGGGAAGGAACTTTGAATTTAATGAAATCTCTCTTCTACAAAAATCCTTACTCTTCTGTATCCAAAATTAGCCGATGAACCATTTCAATGTATCTAAATTATAATTATAATAGTTCACCCTAAAATTCTGGCCCTTCCCCAAAGCAAGGAAAAAAATAAATTCTAAAGATTCTTCTAATGTTTCTCATTAGAATTTATGATTATTTGAAATTTATTAATTATGAATTTCAATTTCTTTGTGAAGTTCTACATTCATAGTTACTTTATGTCTTATATATATATTATTAGAATTTATTTATTATAACATAGGAACAGTTTTCAATATGATTGTATCTTAAGTAAAATAAATTAATATGTAACTCAACTAATTTAGAAGTATGAAAAAAAGTGTCAAAATGGGCTGAAGAATAGTGATCTTTAAAAATGCTATATTATAAAATTATACAAATGAAATAAAGGTAAAAACTTTTTACAAGAAACAAAATGTGAAGGTCAAAATTAAGCTATTGTTTATTTGCCAAACCAGAACTGAATTTTCAAGGGAAATAATATACACAATTTTGGTACTGTCATTGCAATGAAAACGATAAATACAAAACTAGATGCTATGGCAGTTCCATATTCAAACTATCAACGTTCTACGACTAATTGTTTTTGAGTTGTGCGAGATACATTCGTACTTGCGTATATACAGACGTCACACACACACACAATAAAAAAAAAAAAAAAAAGAAAATCCATTTTGAATTCGCCTTACAATCTGTTTTGAAATAAAGAGCTTTTTGTTCTATCAATTACGTACAGACATCACGCAAAAAAGTAGTCAAAACGGATTCGGGAACGGTCAAAATGGATATTTCCGTTGAAATTTGATAACCAAAAATTTTCAGTATTACCATACTTCCTTTACTTAAGAACAAGGAAATAAAAAGATAAATACATGATGATTTTAATTAACCCAGGTAATATCATTTCATAAAACTACTGAATATTTGTAATTAGATATCTTATTATTTAAATGCATATCTACAAAAATCAATAAGGTTAAAAAGTATAAAAATATTCTTAGGAGCTCTTTATTGCTTTTTAATCAATTCGTTTGTTACTTAGTAAGAGGAAAAACAACTTTTGAAAGATAAATATCATATGCTACCAAGAAAGGCAACCTGCTGGAGCTAATAAGTATTCTGTCTGAGGTAGTGGCAACACATTGTGTTCGACACATTACCTTACATATTTTCGAATGGCAACAGTCTAGTGCCTAGGAAAGAAACATGTTTTATTTCGAACAGTGTTGCCTCTTCTCGCTTTCAAATCGTTGAGGTTGTTAAACAAAAACGGGTTAAATTTGTATGAAATATGAAAAAAAAAAAAAAAAAAAAAAAAAAAAAAAAAAAAGAAGGAAAAAAAAAAAAAAAAATGAAAACAAACTTCGAAATTTGAGTTAGAATAACCCGCCGAATAAGAAGGGGAAAAAAAAATATCGGGTGGCCATAATTAAACTGGCAGTGCTCACAGTGTTCTGTAGTGTGATCTATTTGCCAGAATGACGCCACATTTTGTAGGAGGATTAAACAAGACGGGGGACGAAGGATTCCGCGAAAAAACAAATTAGTTCCAAAAGTCACCGCTAGGGGAACATTTGGCGCTGCATAATAGAAAATAGAGTGTTAACAAATGCAAATTAATACGGAATAAAATTACCTTTTATTATGCACATTTTCTGATTTAGTTCAAGCGCAATATGGCAACACTTTTAAAAAGCGTAAAATCTACATAAACACCGATAAAGTCTCGTGATCTGCAATATCACGTACTGAGCAGAAGAAGAAGTTCTTTATTCAAATTTCACGTTACATCCATTCGCAAAGTGCCAGCTGCTTGAGTTTAAAAAGGCAATGTGTTACGTTTCGAATCAATCGGGTTGAAAGTTTATGTGCAATGTCTCCTTTAGCCGAGTGTGCGTTACTGGTCAAATTCTTTTACCTCAACCAGTGCAACGCGTCAACCGCTCTTCGCGCTTTTAGAACGAACAAAAAAAAAAAAAAAAAAAAATGCGTAAAGATAACGGTCCTGTGTCAGTTAATGGGCTAAAAGCAATGGTTGCGACGTATGAGAAAACAGGTTTTCTGAAGGTTCAGTCAGACAAAGGACGAAAACCTGTACCACAGGATAAAATCGAAGTAGTTGCCACGGCGATTGTCGACAGAGGACCAGACAATATTGCTGCCACCTCTAGCGCTCGTGGAGTAGCTCGGAATATGGCTATGCCTTACAGTACGGTAAGGAAAATCTTACGAAAAATTATCAACTTCTATCCGTACAAGATCAGCAGTGTACAGGAGTTACTGTACCCCGACCATGATAAGCGATTGACTTTTGCTCTCAGCTTTCTTGTCAGAATGGAGGTGAATGATACTTGGCCGTGGAAAATCTTATGGGGAGACGAGATCCACTTTTACCTGAATGGAACTGTGAATACCCAGAACTTCCGAATTTGGGATGACAAACCACCGCATGCAGTCACAGCAATTCCCTTACATTCACCAAAGGTAACTGTTTGGTGTGGGTTCACAGCGGAATTTATCGTAGGTCCATTCTTCTATGAGAACATTATCCCGACAGGACCGGAAACCTGTTCTGTTACCGGAGAGAAATATCGCCACATGTTCAACAGCTTTGTCATTCCGGCACTTCAGCAAAGACAATGCCTGGGGGAAATTCTTTTCATGCAAGATGGAGCCCCTCCACACGTTGCTGTACGGGTGCAACAGATGCTACGACCGAAATTCACAACAGGAAGAGTCATTAGCCGCTACTTTCCGACTGCATGGCCACCTCGGTCGTCTGATCTTACCCCATGCGACTTCTGGCTATGGGGTTACCTTAAGTCCAAGATCTATCAAGGAGTGGTCCAGGACCTTGCTACGTTGAAGGATAACATATCACGGACTGTACGGGAGATTCCTGCAGGCATGTTACTTTCTGCTGTTGTGCATACTGTGCACAGGATGCAATATGTGGTCCACAACAACGGCAGCCACATTGAACCTCATTTGAATGCAAAATAAAAGGTAATTTCCGTATTGATTTGCATTTGTTAACACTATTTTCTATTACACAGCACCAAATATTCCCCTAGCTGTGACTTTTGGAGCTAATTTGTTTTTTCGCGGAATCCTTCGTCCCCCGTCTTGTTTCATCTTCCTACAAAATGTGGCGTCATTCTCGCAAATAGATCGCGCTACAGAACACTGTGAGTACTATCAGTTTAATTATGGCCACCCGGTACTTATATCGTCTGTTGCACAATACTGTTGTGCACAATCATCTGCTTGACTAGTTTAGATAGTACAATTTCACAGGTTCATCTAGTAAATTAACAGCGATTGTAATGAAGATCTGTGTTTATTATTTATAAATCGTTTAATTTGTTAATCAGTTACGTAATTAGAAAAAAATTAAATATCTTTATAATATTAAATAATATTTTCTGAATGGCAAAACACTGTTGCGTTGATGATAAGAAAAAAATTATTTCTATCAGTGGCAATACATCTGTTTAAATCGCTGAGTTTGTTGATTCACTTCGAAAAACAATAGCATTGCGTTTTGCCAACTGGCAACTCATTTCTTTTATATTCCTAAGTTTTCTGACTCAATTTTAAAAAATTAACATCTTACGTTTTGCCGAGTGGCAACACAAAGGTTTTGGTAATTAAAATTTAAAATCAAAACTTTCTTACATTCGGACAAAATGCGAAAATAAAAAACATATTCTAAATTCGGGCTTCGAAGAGCAAATATTCGGTGGACTTGGGATGTTCAAAATTTGGTAACCCGTAGGTAAATGTGAGGAACGACATTCAAACATAGATATGAATAAATTCTTAGTTATTTAATTATGGAGATAAAATTTAGCAATGAATCGAATCAGACAGTCAGATATTTTACATTTGCTTTCGTTTTGATGAATATTATTCTGTAGTCAGCATTGGCACTTTTTCCCTATTCTGTTCAATTACATTTTGATCTCGATGATTAAGAAAGCGGTGAAGATGATTATCTGGTTATTTATTTCATTAGCACATTAACACCTTTCAGGTAACGAAATATTCATAAGCGGTCACGTTGAGTTGGTAACGCCCTTAATTATCTTATACTTAAATGCTTGCGCACATGATAGCATCACTTTCCTACACTTTGGAAACGCTACAGAAGAGCAACTCAGCCAGCTATGGGAGAAAATGAATAACGTAAAGAGCAAATGTAACTGATGGGAATACTTTAATTTGCGGAAAATTAATAATTACTAGAGGTAGGAAGAAGAATACGTTTTCTCGAATTTGAATTCGAATCCTCTAATCTTGAAATTCGAGAATCCTACATGCAATAATAATGATGACGACGATGATAGTAATAATAATACTGCTGTTGCCTTGTCCATATATTTCATGGCAGAATGGTTGCCAGAGCCTCAAGGAGGTTGGATTTCTACCTCAGTTTTGAAGGACAAGTTCGATGGGGAAGGGGATCCGAGAGGGTCTCCCACCCTTCTACCACCAAACCACACGAGAGGACTTTCGACTCGTAACATATTTAGAGTGCCAATGTCCCCCCATGCCCCAAAGACATTATACAAATATCCATGCCTTCTCCGGGATTCAAACCCAAGCTTTTTGGTACGCAGTAAACTCCTTTAAAACCACCATATAATAATAATAATAATGATGATGATGATGATGATGATGATGAAGAAAATCTGAAAGGATTCAGATTTTAACGTCGGAACAGAAGAGTTGTTAAGGTTTTCTATACTCTCCCTACGCATCACAGATGATTTTGGACTCGGCTCCTGCTCACGTATTTTTCTTCACCTTTTTAGGTTCGCTCTCTTTGCACTTACATCACATAAAATTCAACAACAAAATCACAAAATACTTTAAAAACAGCGTATCTTTAGAATTCCCCACAGAGTGTTAGGGGCTTCTATATGTTTTTTATACTCGCTATATTATTTCTTTGAAAACTAGCCGCTCGAGCAGCCAGCTGCCTAAAAGAGTTATAAAGAAGATAAAGTACATAATAATTTTAATGAGTTCAGCTAGTGTTATTTCATACAAATATTTATTATTTGTAAATAGACATCTCGTGATTTAAATGCATTTTTATTTAAATCAATCAGAGCAAAAAGTAGAAAAAATATATTTAAGAACTGTGTTTATTGCTTTTCAATCACTTTGCTTGCTACTCAGGTAACATAGAGATTAAATTTAGAAGTTAAACTTTTTACGTTTTACTGAATAGCAACATGCCGGTAGGTGAAGGTAATAAGTATTCTGTTTGAGGTAGTGGCAACATATCGCACTCGAACAACCAAATTTGTGGATTAAAATTGAAAGATAACTTATCTTAGACTTTGCAAAATGGCAACTGTCTGCCCCGAAAGAGATAGAATTTTTTTTTGTTTGTTTTGAACAGTACTGGAATTTCTCGCTTTCAAATCACTAAGTTTGTTAAACAAATATTTGTTAAATTTATACAAAATATGAAATAAATTCGAAATTCAAAATTCAGGCCTCGAGGTACCCATGTTCGGGCGGAGGATTACGTGTTTTAAAAATTCGGTGACTCTAGTGCAGTCGTTTTTCCACAATTCAGGAAAAATATATACATCAGATATATACAGATAGATTTTTCATTACTTAATTTTTTAAAATATTACACCACTAGCGGAAGTTCCCGATGCCAGTTGATTTAGACCGAGAGTAAGGTATTTAACAACAGAAAGAACGAGATACCGCTGTAATCCTTCTCTAAACGATTCATAGTCATACATTTTTTACTCTGATGCTATATAGAACCCACATAAAAGATTTCGATAGAAAAATAAGCTAATTCTCTCTCATTATATCAGCAACAACGGCACGCAGTTTTTAATGATTTTCGTCTTTCTAATCAAATAGTCATAAAAGCTCAAGTTCCATTCAATATTTCACCTATATTCAATTTTAGTCGATTAAAGGTGGAAAAAAAAAACCATAATTGATCAGAAATCGATAATGCGAACAAACAAACAAACACACAAACAGCCATTTTTCTTTATAGGAATAGATTTTGTAAAACTTACACATTTTTCATTAACAAACTCTACGATTTAAAAGCGAGCAGTGGCAACAAAATAAAGCAGATTATCATCTCCAGCTTGGGAGATTGTTGCCACTCGGAAAAATGAGTGCGAAAATGATCGTTTTTCCGAGTTTTTAAATAATATCTCTGATTTTAGCTGTTTTTTTGGGGGGGGGAAGTCGACGTCGACCTTTTTCCAGGCCCCAGAAAAGAATTGTAGAAAGATTGGTGACAAGAGCTATAGTAGGGACTGAATTATCAGAGGACAAACAGACGTTCTTCTTTATATATATAGATTGATAAAACATCGTGGCAGCAATTTGAAAGTAGTTCGGAAACAAAATTGATCCCGGAAAATATGAATTTCGAGATTAATATCACCTCTGATGCTTCTAATAATAATGAATTAATAATAATAGTAATTGATCAGAATTAATCATAATAGTAACAGTAATGGGATAGAATTAATAACAAGAATACTGGTTATGGAATAAAATTAATAACAATAGTAATGGAATGATAATAATAATAATAATAATAATAATTGAATTGAACACATTTTCATGGTGATACAGAGGCCTGGGGCTTAATCTGCCAACTTTTCGGTTACAGGTAAGCAATCTCTTCTCGTGCGTTTAATGCATGCTATTAGTGTGGTTTAAGCAGCAACACAAGATGCTTTGCTTTTGCATCCATTTAAAATCTTAATATTCTAAGAGTTTTGTATATTAATATTTTTAGCACAGCTTCTATTTAGCTGTGTATGTTTCTAATTTCATGGCTAAATGAATCTTATTATTCATGGGCTCGGTCTGCAAGAGTAGTAGGTACATCTTTTGCGATGGGGAAATATTATCTGCCTTTTTTAATCATTGTTATAATCCGCCACTGATCATCTATGCGAGAAGAATTACGTTCTCTCATTACCTGCAAAAGATAGATCACATTTTCTGCCAGCTTTATAAATTAGGCTTACTTTGTTAAGGGGAAAAAGGGGATAATATTCTTCTTCTCCTTTCTGCCTGGATTGATTTTTCCTTTTTCCTTTTTTTCACTTTCGCGTTTTTATATAAAAATACAATAGGGCACATATGGAGCATAGGCTACCTTTGCCTTATAAAAAGTACAGCGTTCAAGTAAAACTTTTCATAAGCTGAAATAGCGTAAATAGAAAAAGCAATTATTATAAATTTATGTGGAAATCGTTTTTCATATCCTTGATCCTTCGAAATTCAAGCTAATTACAACACATATTTTAAAATTTCACGGCAAATAAATTATGCGTTTTCTTATTTTAGTTTACATATTTATTCTTGTGGATAATTAGCATCTGAAATTAAATTGTCAGTCATTCAGAAAACTCTGATACACAGCACTTTATACAGTTCTTCAAGCTTTAAAGAAATAATATGCATCAAAGCATGATAAATTATGCTAAATGCTCTAGAAAACTCCACACCCTTTCCGGAAATGAGAGGCTTCAAATTTTAATGTCATACCAAAGGATTTATTAAGCCTTTTTATGCAATCGCTGAGCATCCCAGACTACCATTCTGCTCTTGGACTCACTAAGAACAAAATAAAGGCAAAAAGTAAACTTCGAGACTAATAATACCTCCGATGCTAAAAGGAGAAAAAACTAAGAGCTAGAAAGACCAATACATACTCTTACCAAACAATCAGAAACAATACATGCAGTTGAAAACCAAGGCGAAAATCTTTAGAGGTGATGACAGGACATTAAGTTGAGTTGTCGGAAATCCGACAATAATAATCTGTACAGTACAGACTGGAGTACAGAACAGAAAGTACCCTAATTGATATCCATCGGGTCACTCAATTTATTATTTCTATGTCTATCTCTCTTGGAATTCAGATTTGTTGTCTGCAATGGTTGATATGAAAGGCTTAAGACAGGACAAATTGTTCAACTGCTCTCATTAACATATTTTATTTTCTTGTACAAAGTGAAGGACTCATTATAATTCTGAAAAATTTCGGTTGTCAGATTTCAACGGAAATACCCGTTTTAATCATTCCCAAATCCCTTTTGACTGATTTTTTTTTTTTTTTTTTTCTTGACATTTGTACGTTAGGACAAAATAAAGGACTCTTTATTCAAAAATTGATAGTTCAAAATTGATTACAAAATGAGTTTTTCGTGACGACGTATGTAAGACGTCACGAAATGTACGTACATACGTATGTATCTCGCATAATTCAAAAACAATTAGACGCAGAGCATTGAAATTTTTCACACGGGATTGCTCTAATGTTTCGTTTTACATCTGCCTTTTTTATTGCAATCGGCAGCATCAAATATGTATGTGATGTTTTAATACGTAGAAGGAGTTGAGTTGAGTTGAGAGCAGAATCTGGACACCCGTGCGGCTTACTAAGACTATTCGGGTCTAGTCCAGGTTCCGCAACTATCCGGGGCAACACCTCATGGGGCCTATAAGGGCATACATTGGTCCTGTATACATGCTCACATAGTTCATAACATATGCTTATAGTTACATAATTCATAATATATGCTTACATAGTTACATAGTTCATAGTACATGCTTATATACAAGTAGTTCATAATACATAGATCTTTCATAATACTTGCTTACATAGTTCATACATATACATGCTTACATAGTACATAGTTGCTTACATAGTTCATACTTGCTTACATAGTTCATAATATATTGAGCCTGTTACATAATACATACATAGTTCATAATAATTCTCATTGGCCATAGTACATACATGTTTCATAATATATACAGTGGGCCGTAATACATACATGTTTCATAATATATACAAAAAAAAAAAAAAAAAAAAAAAAGGAGAAGAGAGATTGACAGGGAACTATTCCACACTGCACAAATCTGTTCCCAATTCCTCCAGTTTCTGCATTATCTTGCATATTTTGATGCGAAATGCTGCCTGTTTGATCAGATAACGCTTATGAGAAGTTGCCTGTTCCGGAAGCTGCACATGCTACTGTGCGGTTAGAGGGCATTGGGTCAAGTAATGGTCTGGTTTACCAATGCCTCCACAGACACAACTTTCGGTATTTGCAATTCCTCTCTCATAGTAATAGGAGGGGAAAGGCCCGTGCTCCGTCACAAATCTCGTTATTTGTGGGGATGACTCGAGACGATCGAGCAAAACTTTATGGTAATATTCATAGGTCTTCCTGCTTTGTTCGGTAGAGTCCCATTTCCATTGCCACTGGTGCTGAGCTGCTGTCCTTGTCACTTTTTTAAGGTGAGACCACGGGAGTTTGGTAATTACGCATTGTGCATCGATATTGTGAGTAGATTTACGTAGAAGGAACCCGGCACTTTAATTTCTGGCATTCGAAGAGACTTTACTGTTTAGTTAGAAAAACGAATGTATAAACCAAAACTTCCAGACGTATCCGTTTCGAAACATAATTTTATTTTATGATAATTCACATCAGATAATTTAACAATCAGATAATAAACAAGGTATTTTTTCAATCATAGTTAAATACAACAATTTTTATGTACATGGGTTTACGACCTCATCTTGGATAGGTAAGCATAGCAGCAGAGATTTTTAATGCAGGAGAAGTTAACAAGAAGAAGTGACATAATTGCTTGTGAAGCAGTATTTATAGCAGGCAGGTGCATATGTACAGCTAAACTGCGATTGGTTAATTTTATGTTTTAGCTCTCTTTTTAAGTAGTGTGTTATGTAACGTGGAAAGATCTCGAATTTGGGAGAAAAGATGAACTTCAAAGAGGGAACATCAAATTTAGAATAGTCAATTTTGAGGTTTCCGATTATTTCTTAGCCTAGCCATCGTATTTTATTATATCTTACATATATATACAGCAAAAGTGAATCTATATAGTTAGGTACCCACCCGCCTTAGCCGGCTTAAAATTTCTTACCCAACCTTTACTTTTAAAAGTTTTATACTCGTTATGAAAAAATTAAATTATAAGAATTTTGACTACTGTACGACAAGAAATAACTGTGATATTTAATTAAAACAATTTACAGTTGTTTATGCTGTTTTCAACTTGCTTGGAGGAATCGGTTTATTAAGTTAAGATAATTCAAGGAAGTTCAATAAAAATTGCGTATTAGAAGAAAATTAAGGTGTTGTTCACATCAGATTTTTTTATATAACGTACAGACCTTTTCTGGCAGTCAAAATATCCTAGACAACTTTTCTCAACATGTTCCTTCGCAGCTGTTTCGTTTTAAAGGAAATAAATGATTGCAGAATTCGTTTTATTTTGAACTGGTTTGCACATCGTGCATTAAAAATAAACAAATTATTTTATTCGTTATGAAATTTATTCATTATTCGTTATAAAATATGCAAATTAATTCATTGCGAACCATCATTTTGTAATTTATTCATAATAATATATTTTATCATTTCACTGTTAACTTGAATATAAGAGAAACATTTACATTAAAGTGTTATAGCAATAATACTAATTTTTATTAAATTCATACATGTTCGAATTGTTTAATAAATAATTTACTACGCAAGATAAATGTGAAGCTGAATTTTCTTTTCTTTTTCCTTAGCTTTTAAATTTACTGAGCTACGGAAGTATTAATTTACTGAGTAAATTTACTGAGTACGGAGCTACGGAAGTATGTGTCTTAATTACGGAAGTATGTGTCTTAATTACGGAAGTAAGTTTAAAAGTGGTAACGAGCGATCTAAATTGCATAGTTTTTATATTCGTAATTTTTAATCCCAAATATATGTTCTTACATTTCATGAAAGTTTTAGTTTATTTGAGATGGCATCGATCTGTCTTACCTTGGCTTGTGTCAAGTATTATCTCTTATTCCTAAAATGAAGCTGTAAGTATAAAACATACTGAACCCACAGTTGTTCTGTTGCTTAATTTGTTTGAAATGAATGATTATAATTACCCCTACTTCTATGATACATTTTAGTAAATTTTAAGATTCGACGATAATTTGAGATTCGACGAGTATTCAATTTCATGGTCAAGTTACTGGGATGATCAGAAACGTAACCATGTATTACGTCTTGCAGATCGGCTTAAATTCTACGTCTTTGAATCATTAAAAAAGAATTTTTTCAGTATGAAAGCAAAGAGACTTTTGAAAGTGTTTTGAATTTTAAAGTTTCGAAATTAAATATATTTATTGCCATTCGTAAGATAATTTAGCACGTTATTTCTCCATAGACAGTATTTTTTCTACTTACGAACGACCAAATGATTTTGTGCCGCGTAAATAACACATGCGTCACAAACATCTTTTATTATTTACAATAATGCTGTGCGCTCTACACGAACACATGCATGGACACTTATGAAAGAAAAAAAAAAAAAAAAAAAAAGAAGGGAACAGTTTTATAGCTTCTGAACTACTGAACCAATTGTTGAAATTTAACTTACGTTTTTATGTCTTGAAAGCACAACTTAGGATAAATGGCATACTGAGTTTTTTCATATTTCGACTGTACGTCTTAAATTATGGCAAAGTGCTAAGTTTTGCAAAAATCGCACGAGTAGTTTTTAAAAACGTAGCTCTCAAAATTTTAACTGCTCAGTGTCAATTGAATTTGGTATATACTATTTGGTAATATGAATTCCTAAAAAAAATAAGAAAGCCTTTTAAGCAGAATCCCATTGAGGAATTTTCCAGTCTTTTTTTTCCGTTATTACGTATAGTATAATTATCATGAATAACATTAGCATCACGCAAATCGGATTGTACGTGATTAAGATACATTTTTAATTATATCAAATTGGATCTGGTTCTTCATTTCAGTATTACGAGGGAACGCAGATTTTATACAGTTGAATCAATATACTCATACATTATAAAATTATAACAAAATAACACGATAAGCATAAAAAAGTGTAGCAAAATTAGGTAATATTTAAGCATTTCAAAATCGTAAAGCAACAAAAAAAAAAAAAAAAAAAAAAAAAAAAAAGCTTCGATTTAAAAAAAATGTTTTAAAACAATGCCAATAGAGGGCAGCACGAGGCAAAAATTTGGTTTCAAGCAAGGCCAACTTACTCAAGGCCTGCCAGTGTGAAAATATTCTTTTGTGTTTTCGGTTGCCTGCGTGATATTCCTACTGACCGCAAGACGGCGCTACAATTCTGCTACACTTTGCGATGTTTACAAAAATCGGGAAAGTACCAAAAACGAATTCTGTCTTGTTATATGCAAAGTTTAAAAACGATTAATTCATAGTAGTCAGAAATTGTTGATTTCTTATTAGTAAAAATATTTTAATTAGAAGGAAAGCATGGAATTTCAAGCTATCTCACCTTTTTTTTTTCACACGTAAACACCAGCTATTTGATCTCGATTTTAATTCCTGCTTTCTTTTAGACATTCGCTATTCTGAATTGTACGCATTATAACTATTTATTCTAATTTAAAGGTAATTCAGAGTATACACCTTATTTTTTAATTATTTATATAGTAAGAAGTTAACAGATAGCTTCAGATCATGTACTATTTCAGTGAAAAATTTTCAAAATATTTCTATCGGCTTTACTGAGCCAAAAAATAATTTAGTATTCCCCTATCAAAGATGTAATCAACATATTAATACACCGTGTTCTAAAATTTGTATATCTGTTTCCACGGCATTGGAGTAAAAATATTACTCAAAGAGATTAAAGTAAAAATATTACTTAAAGAGATTAAATTTTACATACTGAAGAATTTTTTAATTATTAAATAACTGCTTTTAGGAAATCTTAAACAATAAAAGTTTAAATAATGCAGATTTTGATCTCTGTGCAGTATTTGCATTGCAGATGATATTCTAAAATTATTAGGCAAAAAAAAAAAAAGACTTACTGTGGCATAGATTTTGAACTCAAACCTAAAGTTGCTTTTTTTGACTAATTTTAATATTACTGTACGTATCCAAATGATCAGAAGGTTGTTGATGCGTGTTCCTTGATCTATTGCACCAAGATATTTTACTGTACATTTATTTACAATTTATTTACAAGTCGTATGCCACCTGGCATGTTTACAAGCGTTATGCCTCCTGGCATGTACATGATAGACATATTCTGCCACCTGGCATGTGAATTGATACATCATATTAGTTTTCTGCCACCTGACAGATACGATGCAATTACCTCAATTAGCGGTAATACGCCCGACATTTTGGCGTGTCCGCTTCCCTTACGTTCTGTAACGCAACTAACTTTTTGTGCGGTGCGCCCTCTGGGCACAAATCACCGCAATCACCGAGGAGGCCAAAACATCCTCCCCCCCCCGATGAATTACATTCATCTTAATACAATCTTCAATATATGCAAACAAGTAAATGAAAAATATAGAAACTGAAAACATGCAAAAACCTTCAAAAAATTACATATTACACTTACCAATCTTCTAGCAAAACATCTTATATCTTACTATATTGAAACGTTAACTATGAGGGTTAAACTAGAACAAACAAATAAAATTATTAGTACAATAAGAAATGAAAATAATAATAAAACATATTCAATATGAAACAAACACTTAAGTTAATGTTCTTCAACTGGTAAAAGACACAGTTTGGTAATAGGACGTTTAATGTCCCCGTGCACAGTTTTTAGTCTAACCACTCGGACATTATTGTCTCTTCCAGGAAACACTTCTATTACTCGCCCGAGTTTCCAACGTAAAGAAGGCATATTATCTTCTTTAATGAGAATTAAGTCATTTAGACGAATATTTCTGCTAAGCTGTCTCCATTTGCTACGCTGCTGTAGTTGGCACAAGTACTCTTTAGACCACCGCTTCCAAAACCCTTGGAACATCTGCTGTGTTAGTTGCCATCTTTGCAATGGAGACACTCGTACTTCGGTTAAATCTTGTTCCGGAACAGCTGTTAAAGAAGTCCCTATAATAAAGTGTCCAGGAGTCAAAGCTGTCAAATCATTGGGATCACTTGAGACCGGTGTTATTGGCCTCGAATTTAAGCATGCTTCAATTTGTGCAATTACAGTTAGAAACTCTTCATAAGTCAAAATTTGAGTTCCAACACATTTCTTTAGATGCAGCTTCATAGATCTAACAGCTGCCTCCCATATACCACCATGATGTGGAACAGCAGGCGGGTTGAATATCCAACTTATGTTTTCATTTGCTAACCACCTTTGAAATTCTGAAGCCTTCCGTAATTCATAGGCGGTAAGCATACCAGATTGCATTTCACGAACGGATTTACAGTTGTTCACGAAGCGCAGAACATAAGCCATTATTCCCAGTACTTTGGTTAAATTTCCGTACAGTTCAAGATTTAGTAAAGGTTCTGTAGATTCCACAAGTGTTTTCAAAGTAACACATTTACGTTCTTCACTAACGTTTTGCAAGTCAGCTTCGGTATTCATTTCGTTTATGTGATGTCGAATATCTACTTCTGAAAGCCAGGGTGGCCCAGAAAACCAATCACTATCATTAATTAGAACTTCAGCATCCATGCCCCTCGTAAGTTTATCAGCAGGGTTTGTCTTCCCACTGCAAAAGTACCAGTTGTTTAAAATTGTTTTCTCTTTGATTTCTACCACACGATTTCTAACAAATTGTTTCCACTCGTTGGCAGATCCCTTGATCCAGTGAATGCAAATTTGGGAATCAGTCCAGTAAAATATATTTCCCTTATCCAACTGCGGAAATATCGATTGCAAATACGAACCTAATCTTGCAGAAATTAATGTTACCAAAAGTTCAAGCCTAGGGAGTGTTACCCTTTTTAATGGAGCCAAACGGGATTTCGACATTATGAAACTTGTTTTACATTTATTTTTCTTCTTAAATCTAAAATATGCTACGGCACCATAACACTTGGGACTGGCATCAGAAAATATGTGAACTTCTATTAACTTCCAACACATATCACTGAAGTACTGTCTGGGAATTTCGAAAAACTTTATTTTTTCAACCTCTTTTAACCATTCCTGAAATATGAATTCTGTATCAAGGGGAACACTTTCGTCCCATTGAATACCCTTTTCCCACATAGTTTGCATTAAGAGTTTAATTCGAACAGTAAATGGATTCATAATTCCTAAGGGATCAAACAGCATACCACATGCTGCTAAAATGATGCGTTTAGTTACTTTGAGATTTTGTAACTTCTCAAACTGAGATACATCTATTTTCAGATTATCATTGACATTGTCCCAGATAAGACCTAAAACTTTCAACGGTACCAAAGAGTCTTCAGATGTTTCACGAGAGTCAATTCCATTAAGTTTCCATAGTTCATTCAGCTCAGGTGAGTTTGAAACCCATCTACGTAAATTCATACTGGCCTCGCTAAGAATGAAAATCATGTCCTTGCTTAAATGTAAGGCCTTTGCTACATTAGCTGTCCCAGAAATTAAATCATCTACGTAAAGCTCTTTTAACATACTGCATGCCTCTTCGTAGGCATCTTCATACTTTTTTAAATGCAGTCTTACTGTAGCTGTTAATAAATAAGGTGAGCACTTGACCCCGAAAGGAACTTGATTGTGTTGAAGAACTTGTAAGTTGGAATTACTGTGATCGAGATTTGACCCTTCTTCATTTATCCACAAAAACTTTAAAAAATCCCTATCTTCTTTAGCTAAGCCTACCTCTAAAAATGCACGCTGAATGTCGGCACAAAACGCAATTGAATGTACCCTGAATTTAATGATAATCTTTAGCAAATCAGGATTTAAATTAGGTCCGCTTTCCAAACAATCATTAAGTGATAAATTTCCCTTACTTTTAGAAGAAGCGTCAAAAACTATTCGAACCTTTGTAGAATCCTTCTGCTCGCGCACTACCGCGTGATGAGGCATGTAATACCCCGTTTTCAAACTACTATTTAAATACGTATCTACCCGTTCCACTATACCATCTCTCAAGTGTTCATTAATTATCTCATTATATTTTAAATATAGCTCGCTATTTTTCTGAAACTTATTATTTAAAAATTGTAAACGCTGTTTCGCGATTTCATAATTGTTATTTAAACCTTCAACACCCTCTTTCCACAATAATCGAGTTTCATACCTTTTATTCTTTTAAGTTGTATTTCGTTCAAATGACTCTAAAATTTCTTTATCTGATAGAGATATTTCTTTATCCGAACTTATCCCAATTGCTTCTAATTCCCATAATTTTTTAACTCTTTCATAATCTAAGTCCTCATTTACAACGGTTATATGATTAACTCTTGCGTCCTTACACTTTGATCCTTCGTCCTTGCCTTGAATCACAAAACCGAAAGTGCTTTCTGTTGCGACTAATTTTTTACAAATCTTCACGTTTCGTTCTCCTAAAATTTCCCAAATATAATCCGAACCTATTAATACTTGAATTTCGTCATTTGTACCAGAATCTGCTAATTCTATTCCCTTCTCAAACGCCATCTTTCGTATCCACCGAGAAGGAACTTTTACTTGCCCTAGTGTTATAGAATCAATGACTATTGCGTTAATTTTTATCTTTTTATTGGGATGGTTTACATTTTGCAATACGATTTCTACGATATCATACAAGCGCTCTTTTGCATCTTTGCATCCAAATGTGAAAATAATAAGCGCTTCTTTATTAATAATTTTCAACCCCAGTGAATCAACCACTTCTCGTAAGATGAATGACTTTGTTGACCCTGAATCTAGCATACAACGTAATACCTTTTCGTTCCCCCTTTTACACCTAACTGTTGCCGAAAACGTCTGTAAAAGAACGGAAGTCGGTGGTTTAATTTTGTTATTATTTTCATTACATAAGAGCGAAAGAGAAGCTTCAGGGATTGGCGTTTGTTTTGTCTGATTGGAAGTATCCATCATTAAATCTCTCGATGCGGCGTCACATATTAACGAATTATGTAAACCTTGGACATTGCACAGTCTGCATTTTTCATCTTTATGAGCACAGAAACGCCTTGGATGCCCTTTCGAAAAGCAAATAAAACATAAACCTCGAACCATTAATGCTTTTCGGCGAGCCTTTAAATCAAGTGCGCAATCATGATTCATATGACAAGCAGATAAACAAAATATGCAGACATTTTGATTCTCTTTCTTAGGCGGGGTAGAGAACTTTCGATTTGGATTAAAATGTGATTTTTGAAAGTATTTAGAGGGAGTTTCGCTTTGAATAGTTAATACCGAAGCACCTTGCTTATTCGTACTGTAATCATTTCTTTTAGAATGCATGTAAGATTTATTTTGATAACCTTGATGGGAACTTTTGTTTCGTATTGGTGTTTCATTTACATCAAAATTCTTAGAACGCGCTAACATCATTGATGTTTCCCTACATTCCACTTCAGTTTTCAAGAACGTTAGTAGTTCATTAACATCGAAATTTTGTTTATCACTTCTTTTCCTAGTGAATTCTAGAGTTAAATTCTCGGGTATTAACTTTAACAAAATAGGGGATAATAAATATCCATAAGAACCACTAGTAACATTTAAAGAATTTAAATTCCTTATTTGTATTTCTATATCGTCATAAAGCTTCCTCAAAGAAGCCGTATTTCCGGAATATTTTACAGGTTCTAAACTCAACAATTTATTCATATGCGCATTAATTAGCAGGTCATCTCTGCCGAAACGGGTTTTTAGTATATCAACAGCCACCGTATAGCTTTCACTAGTAAATGTTAATCCACTAGTAGCATTTAAAGCTAAACCTCCCAAAAGCGATTTTAAATAACAAAACTTGTCAACCGAACTGAGACTTTCGTTTTGGTGAATGGAATTACTAAACTGATTCCAAAATTCAAGCCAAGAACAAGGATCACCGTAATATTTTGTAATTTTTAATTTTGGCAATTTTAAAGTATTAACTTCACAAGTTTTCAACTTCGGGGATATAGTTTCCTTACTAGAATTTCTAGATTCAACTTTACACGCGTTTTTTCTTAATTTTTCCTGAATTTTACATTTAAAACTTATAATTCTTTCCTGATATTCCTGCGCGGAAATTACTTCTGTTTCTAACTCCTGTTCCGTAATTATAAGTTTTTCAATCTCAGAATCGTATTGTTTCAACAACTGCGATTTTTCAAGTAACATTTCGAGTAATTCTTTTAATTTCTCATCCGCGGTTTCACCCTCTTCTAACAATGCAGAATCTATTTTACTCATCAACTTGGTAGTTAAGTTACGCGTCACCGTATGCAACTTCTTTGCCTTATTCATAGCCTCCATTTTACCATTAGATTCTATCAACTATAATAATCACCAAGATTTTTATTCAACAATTCTATTCAAAACTGGAAAAATGAAAAAGGGCCTACCTCGAATTTCTTCGCGTTAAATCCTGACTTTTCAGTCATGAACTCACTAATTTTCTTCGTCCATTCTTCATCTCCACAAATCAAGTCCGGTGTCACCAGAAAAAATGTACGTATCCAAATGATCAGAAGGTTGTTGATGCGTGTTCCTTGATCTATTGCACCAAGATATTTTACTGTACATTTATTTACAATTTATTTACAAGTCGTATGCCACCTGGCATGTTTACAAGCGTTATGCCTCCTGGCATGTACATGATAGACATATTCTGCCACCTGGCATGTGAATTGATACATCATATTAGTTTTCTGCCACCTGACAGATACGATGCAATTACCTCAATTAGCGGTAATACGCCCGACATTTTGGCGTGTCCGCTTCCCTTACGTTCTGTAACGCAACTAACTTTTTGTGCGGTGCGCCCTCTGGGCACAAATCACCGCAATCACCGAGGAGGCCAAAACAATTACACAGGTGTGTTTTTCTTCACTTTCATTTGTATTCTAAATTTCATTGATGTTAACATTAAGAAACTAATAATTGAATTAAGTGCATTGCAGCAATTCACATTTTCAGTGTTAGAGAAACTTCAGTTTTTCAAATGAAAATAATGAAATTTTTGATAAAGTTATTGATCAAATCAATCTGTTTGTTATAAATAAAAGAGACACAGACATCATAAAATATATTTTAACAGCACACAAAAAAATAATAACTCTCATAATCACAATATATACTTAAGAAAACGTTCAGTTCTGTATATCAAGGATAAAATTCGAAAACTTGCAATGGCTGAATATAAATAATATATCCCTCATACATGCCCATAATGCTAAATAGAATGAGGTATATATACAATTTTAGATATATATGCATTTAAAGTTAGGCCAAAAGAAAAAACAAGCTTATTAAATGCATCACTTAAATATACAGCAGGTAGACATTTTTACACACATACAACATTTATCAGAATGACATGTGTACAAAATTTTATGGCTGGCAGCGTGAGATACTGATATAGTTCATTATCAAGAATAATGTATACATGAAATAAAATTACTGAATTTCACAAAACAATATTACTACTATTAAGCACACACACACATGAGTGCCATCTTGATACATTACCTACATGACATAAATTACAGATTAATCAGAAGAAAGTTCCACACAAAGTTTTGAAAGTAACAGCATTAGATGCACAAAGATTTCAGAATTAAATAAGCAGAATGAAGAATTTCAGAACTGAGTTCAATGAAGGATATACACAATTTTAAACCTATATGCATATAAAGTTAGGCAAAGAAAAACAAGCTTATTAAGTATAACCCTTAAATATACAGCAGCTAGATATTTTTTACACATATGCAACATTAATCAGAATGACATGTGTACAAAATTTTATGGCTGGCAGCGTGAGATACTGATATAGTTCATTATCAAGAATAATGTATACATGAAATAAAATTACTGAATTTCACAAAACAATATTATCACTATTAAACACACATGAGTGCCATCTTGATACATTACCTACATGTAACTACCTGACATAAATCCATGTGTACCATTCCCATTCCCATTCCAGATTAATCAGAAGTTACAAACAAAGTTTTGAAAATAACAGCATTAGATGCACAAAGATTTCAGAATTAAATAAGCAGAATGAGGAATTTCAGAACTGAGTTCAATGAGGTATATACACAATTTTAAACCTATATGCATATAAAGTTACGCAAAAAAAACCAAGCTTGATAAGTATAGTCCTTAAATATACAGCAGCTAGACATAAAATACACTTTTTGTTAATAACGAGCCACGTTACAAATAATGAGCGTATAGCAAAATTGTAGCAGAATGTGAGCGCCACCTAGTGGTGGATTTCGCGAAAGCCACTGAAAACTGGGAACCGGAATTTCGTTCAGTCTGGCAGGCCTTGAGTATAAGTTGGCCTTGTTTCAAGCTAAAGTGCAACCCATCGTTGTAACCGTTGTATGGTCGCGTCGAGACTGTGGTGGTGGTGGGGGGGGGGGGGTAGAAAGATTTCGTAATCTTTCCTCTAGCTCTCAGGGGTCTCCAAAGTTTTCAGCCCGCGGGCCGTATTGGCTCTATCACGAAGCTTCGAGGGCCAAGTTCCACTTAATTCATCATATCACAGTGATGCAACTATGGTGAACAGCATACACGTTTTTAAACGAGGCGCTGAGACTTTTGTAATTGGATGTATACTCTAAGATCTTACGAAGGATCATGTTTTTTAGATTTTCATGCAGTTTCACCTAACATAAATTTCTTACAGCTTTTTTAAACATTTGCAAAACATATTTTTGTCCCAGAATACTAGAGATTTCTTTGGTTTAGTATGTACTTTACATTTCAATGGATTTGCCTCTCCGTTGTCACAAATTATCAGCGCATATTGTTTATATTTTGATCAGGTGCAAACATTCGCTCATAAGTATTTCATATCCTAGGCAAGTTTTGTGTGAAAAAACATCTCCAGAATTAAAATAAATTGAAACATATACAGAATAAAAATTAAGATTTAAATAATATCACTACTGAAAATTTCTATAACCCAACTTGAAATACTGCTAAGAAAGTAGGAAAGATTACACACGAAATCTTTACTTTTGTAAAAAATACAGTGAGAACTTTTTACTTCCTTGCACGAAATAAAGGGAGTGTTGTAATCGCGAAAAATTTCGGATATCATATGTAAATGAAAATATCCATTTTGATCGCTCTCGAATGCATTCGAACGATTATTATTATTATTTTGTGTGTGTGTGCGTGACATCTGTACGTACGGACAAAATAAAGGACTCTTTTTCCCAAAACGGATGGTAAAATGAATTTAGGAGAGAATTTTTCGCGACATCTGTACGTATGTATGTATGTATCTCGCATAACTCAAAAATGAGTAGCTTCACAAAGTTGAAATTTTCTATATGGGACTACTATTATATGTAGTCGCGCACCTCCTTTTTTGGTTGCAATCGGCTGCATCAGAAGACTGTATATCTATCCACTCTGTTACCCAGCTCAGCGAGCTCAGTTTTTTTTATTGCAGATTTTTCTTTAGAAGTGACTCAGTTACGTTGCTCTTATATTCCGGGTAAGGTTTTTATGACGTTAGATAATCTGCATGCAATAGTTGTAGAATTATCAAAATTTTAAAGTTGTTTGAGGGCTGCTAAGCCTAACGAAGTCGGCATTTTGTTCACATTTTAAACTCTTGTTTTGTTTGAAGATGTTTTGAGTTTTTAATGTATTTTTTCTTTGCTGCGAAGCGAGAACTGAATTGATTGAGAAATATATATCTTATGAAATTCGAGGAAATAAGTTTAAATGAAGTGTGGCAAAAAATGTTAGTAATTTAAATGACGTAGAGGAAGTCATGTGTGTTCACATGAGATTTTTTTTATAGAGTGTTACTGTACACTCATTGTAAATTTAGAAATGGTTGTAGAATATTTATAATATATTTTATAAAGAACGTAGACGATAGGCAGCGCTTTCTAGATTGGCTGTTATATACAAGGGATGATCAAATGAAAAGGTACGGAACGACACGGTGGGTACAAATGTAGACTTTATTCAAAATATACATCATAGGCCTGAGCACGGCAATCCCACTGATGGACAAGCTGCAGGATTCCTTGTTCCCAGAATTCCTGTGGCAGTGACGATAGCCAGTCCTTCACAGCGTCCTTGAGTACGCGTAATTCGAGTTGAAGCGCTTCCCTTTCAGGTGTTTCTTCAGTGGACCAAGCACATGGAAATCGCAGGGCGACATGTTCGGACTGTAGGGCGGATGGTCCAACGTCTCCCACTTCAACTTGGCCAGTTCCATGTGTGTGACTCATGTGGAGACGTATGGACGCGCGTTATCATGGAGCAGAACCACACCCTCCGTGAGCAGCCCCGGTCTTTTGCTCTTGATGGACCTGCGTAGGCGTCGGAGTGTCTCACAGGTACACATCGGAGTTAACGGTTTTTCTGTTCTCGAGGAATTCCACAAGTAGCGGATCTTGAACGGCGAAAAAGACGGTGAGCAACACCTTGCCTGCTGACGGCACGGCTTTGAACTTTTTAGGGAGAGGTGACGACGCATGCTTCCACTGTTGCTGTCCCGCTTTGTCTCTGGCTCAGTTATGGCACCAGGTCTCATCAACTGTGACGATCCGCTCCATGAAAGCGGGGTCTTCCTGATACCGAAACAGATGTTGCAGTGCTAGCCCCATACGCAGTTCCTCTTACTAGTCGGTGAGCTGCTTCGGAACCCAAGTGGCACACACCTTCCGATATCGCAACCTGTCGTGAACAATTGTCCACACGCTTCCATAGCTGACATCCACCTTCACCGCCAACAAGCGCAATGTAACACGCCGATCACGTCTCACTAGGTAGTCCCCCTTGTCGATGAGATCGCTCGTGATGACAGTGTTTGCCTGGCCTGGTCTCGGGTCATCACCCACACTCTCACGGCCTGCACGAAAACGGGCACTCCATTTTCTTACAGACTTGTCAGAGACACATTTCTCCCCGTAAAGTGTCATCATCCGGCGATGAATAGCTGCCGGTTTCTCACCTTCCGCTGTCAGAAATCGGATAACACCTCGCTGCTCCTCAGTCGTCGAATTTTGCAACGCGAACGCCATCCTGTCCTTATACGGACTGCGTATCAATTTTTTTTAAATTAAAGAAACACAATAAGTTCCCTATGTACCACATCGTAGGACGCCGCTTTTGACAAGAGCCTCTTCTCTCTCCTGCGCATGCTCCGATCCCAGTCAGAGACTCCAATCGCATACCGAGATGTCTCGCTACGTTCTCCCATGGTGGAATATGCAAATATTTAACTGTTATGTTTTTACGTCGCTTCGTACCTTTTCACTTGATCACCTCTTATAAAATAGTTAATGTGTGTGTTATTCGTTACTTTAAAATTTTATAAAATTACTTTAAAGAAATGCCTGGCAGGCTGGAGGATTAGTGCTCGGGGGCCAGATTCGGCCCCTTTGCCGTAGTTTGGAGACTCCTACTCTAGCTGATTTTTCTACATTGTTAGCCTATATTTCTATCACTTATCTGTTCTCCATTCTAATATTATGTTCTTCTCCCTTCCTGAAAGTATCAAAACCTTACTTGATTTTCTTATGCAATCATTAGGCCATTTAATGCACAATTTTTTTAGGAAGAATAAAATACGAAATTCTGTTGCTACAAAGAATGATTGCACAGAATTCGAGCAAAATTCTGTGATTAAATAAATGTATGCTTTTAGAAAATTAAGCAAGACAGAATATGTTACCGTTTGGCTATTATTTAGCTATCATTAAATAGCACAATAAATTTACAGAAATTGTTTCCCCTTAATATACTTTGTTTAAATGGAAAAGCACACTGATAGCGTACTGGTTATTTTTCATATTGGTATTAAACTTAGCTTCTGTCTATGCCTTTGGATATAGAAGATGTGTCAAGATTTTCTTTCTTTAATCCATGCCGTTAATTACTAAATAATGAATAATCTACACATATATGTGTATGTTCCTCGCACTGTGAAAAAAATGGCATCCCTGAAGTTTTGAAGCCTTAAATAACTTAGCGTAAAGCCAAGAACGCGCACAATCTTCCATCCAAACATGTGGACTTTTAAGCCCAAATTTTCACTTAATATTTTATTTATTTTATATGTTGAACGAACTTCAAGAAATTTTATTGTTAAACTTAACGATTTAAATGCAATACATTGCCACTCGGCAAAGCGTAAAATATTTCTTCTTCAAATTTAATCAGAAAACTGAGCAATTAGAAGAAATGTATTGCCATTTCTCAGGATAAAATAGTTCTATCTTCCATGTATCGATGGATTGCCATTCTATAAAATGTAAGATATTTTCTTTTTCTTCAAATTCAATCTGTTTCTAGTGGAAACTAAACGATTTATAAGAAAAAAAAAATTCTTGCTCTCTATAATTTATGCAGAACCGGAAAATGTAAGCCTCAAGTGAACAATTAGAAGGGGCGCTAAATTAGCCACGGAGATTTAGAAACTTATTTCCATAAAGAAATTATGATTTTCAACTTCAGTATACACCAAAACATATTAAACTAATTTTTTCTTGTAAACAATCCAGCTGAGTTATAAAAAGAATTAATAACATTAATTTATTCTCAAAAGAGTTCAGGTTTCAGAGTAGTTCAGGTTTCAGAGTATTATTTTCCAGCATTAAAATTGACTACTGGAAAGGAGTATATTGAAGTTAATGAGTACTGATGAACTGACCAAATGCAGTTTGGAACTTATTAAAAGATGACAGAAAACTTTGTTTTGCAGAAGACTTGAACACACGAGTCACTTTGATCAATCTGAGAAAGGCAAAACTGTAACGGCGTTGTACTTACAAAGTTAAATTGCAGCTGGGCATAAGCTAATGCAGGAGGATATCATTTAAACATATAGAAAGCTGATAAACAAATAATCAAATTGGAAATATAGATATTAATTTTTAATTATGTACAGCGTTAAATATAGTCAACAATGTCGAGTATAGGGGAGAGTGTGCCGCTGTACTCCTATTGCTGCAGGAAACTTACGTTGTAGAGGTGTTTGAGACAGGTTACATATGACTCAACATGGCTGAGTAGGTAGTGGCACAATATGTAATGACTGAGGCAATTTTATTTTGCGGAGATCTGATACTGCTAGAGGCCCACGCTGACAAATTTGTGGAAGTTGGCTTTTTAAGCTGATATTCTGAAATCTGTGGACAGTCAAATATGTAATTATCCGCTGTTCCTTTCATAATGCATACGTAGAGATCTACGCCACTGCGCTGGAAGCTATGCAAGTATGCTGGGAATCGACTATGTCCAGAGAAGCAGTGTGTCAGTAAAGCAGAGCTGTTGCGTAACTCTATTGCTACTTTTGGACAGAAAAGGAACGCCCTGCGACCCGTGGTAGCTGTGAGTCATCTTTCCTGCAACGTTTTGAACGTGTGCTCCTGAGCGGTCCGCTTAAGATATGATACTGGAAGGAAAGATGAAAGTACATCATCTTGGATGTTTTTCGCTGCCTGCTTTGCCAGATCATCAGCTAGTTCATTTCCGATGATACCTTTGTGTGTAGAAGTTCGAGTTAACAGGTGACGAATATTATGTACTAGTGGGCTTTTGCTAGTTGTTCCTGATATGGCCTGAAGGCTACACGCCCGAGTCACCAATAATAATGGCATTTGGCGCATGTTCAATTGCTGCAAAGACTCTTCAATAGCTACATAGACTAAACTTTCATAGAAAATATGATACCGTAAACATCAGATCTACTCCTTCTATCATTAATTCATACTACTTTGCCATAGCAAGCTTTCCAAAGTTCACTAGCCGAAATTGCGGATTGTCTTTTGCAGCCTAACGCATGAAAGCTCATTGGAATAGCATCAGGAGGATAAACAAAGCTGTTTAAAAATAAAATGTACCGTTTAATTGGTCTTTGCTTTATTTTTTGTGTAGAATTTACCGAAGAACGAGGGGTATGTTTCGAGGTTTATTTTCTTATATGCATGTTCAGTTTGTTTGCTGGAACTTTATAGTTGGTTTCATTTATGGTTGTTTTCGAAGCAAACACTTATTGCTAGATAGATTCAACCGATCGGTACATTAGTTTGTCTCATTTTTTGCCAACCAGAATGTAAATATATAAAATAAGGTAACGCTGCTTTCTTGAGTTATTAGGCTATTTATAGGGAAATAAAAAAAATGAATTTTTGAGTTTCAAAGAAATATAAAAGGAGGCTTAAAAGTTTGAATATTTTGGGGAGAATTTAAGGCTGTTTAGGATAATTCTAATGTAAATGATTTTGACACAAAAGAATATGTTTCAGAAAAGTCTTGTTTTGTTCTCTGAATCTAAATTGATCGATATAAAAGTGTATTTAAAGATATACTTCTTACTGAAAGAATTTTTAAAAATACCGTTTTGGAGAGACTAAAACATGCAGAAAGAGATGCAAATGAACACCATGAATTGTTGACTGTATTGAAAAAATAAATAAATAAAAAATCGAAATCAGTTAGACCAAGAAGGCGAGTTTTTCATTGTTGCTAATAAAGTTAGTGGCAAACTCTTATCATATTCGTGAAATTTAACACATTCAAGCACATTGAGTAAAGTGATTGTGCAGGATAAAAGTGAAGATAAAATATTAAGCATCATTAAATGTCTTAATATTAAAATTGTACTTATATTGTGGTGATATCATTCATTTTAAAAGAATTCCATCCAGCAGGACTGTGCAGGATACTTTTAATGTAACATTTAAATGCTTTCAAAATATGTATTCCGGTTTAAAATATTCATTTACTAATGAGAAAAAGATCTCTTCCTGTGTACCAAAAACAGATGTTTCCTTTTGCTAGCAAACGTACAAACTTGCACTCCAGATAAGTCCTAAATTATAGAATAAAGCATTCTAAAATACAAGATCTAAATTTTCTAAATTTTATGATAAGCTATGTTTTAAAGTACACGCTTCGTAGAAGCAAGTTTTCAAAACACGATGGAAAAAAATGTTTAAAAAATACAAAAAAATTATGTTCAAATATTTTCATAAAGTTCAATATATCCGATTTTTATACATTTTGAAGTTTGCTATAGCCATATAAAATAACATTCAGTCTATAGGAAACTTGACAGGACCGAAACTTTCGTTCGTTATATTTGAGAAATCATTTTAAATGGATTTTTGTGCAGCGAGGTTTACTGCACTTCAACCACAAAAAAAAAAAAAAAAAAAAAAAAAAAAAAAAAAAAATTCTGAAGAAAGTAAAAAATACCCATTTGATTCTTTTGATATTAAAAGAGACATTTCAGCACTTCATCTTTCCCAAATAGAGATAAAGACTAGTGTAAAATATCTTATAGTGTTATCACCACCGCTTCTGATTTCAAACTCATCTAGAGATTTATCTCCACCGCTCCTGTTTCCAAACTCATTCATTTGTATGAGATAGCGCGAACAATAAGATTTGAGGCGAAGAAAGAGAAAAAAAAGTTGTTGAGAAAAGTTCGATGCTGATCTCTTCTCGTCACCACTTCAAGGAAGTGAAAGGCTCTTTCATTTCTCGCCCTCATCCAACCCAAGTGGCACTCGGAACAACTAAAGCAATCGAAAGCCATTAAGCCCCGCAAAGTGCTAAAGAATGTACAAAGGATCCAGTGGAGTTCTTTAGACTCATTTATTTTTGAGGCTTTACAAGGTACAGATCTAATTTCCCCATTGTTGGACGAAAAATTTACAGCTGATGAGATTATCAGTTTAAAACGAGATCTGATAGATATGTGCCATAAAAAAAATAGTGCTACTAGCTCCAATAATTGAGAATCTATCTGATGTTCCATCTTCGATTTTTCTTCATTTAGTGTATAGTTTCTTGACAAATTTGATTCACTGCCCATTTTATGAAGATTTTTATATTCGGCGTCCTCTTCATGTTTGTTCATCATCCCCTACCCTTGCAACAATGATACACAGTAGAGGCAGCTTAACGTGATCGCGGTTAATGTTATCATTCGATATTGTTATCGATTGCCGAAGTCCGGCCCGTTTGTATAAGAGAGATATGAAAAGTACATTGCCTTATATTGATCAACAATTCGGTTAATGTGATCCAATAATTTTTTCTAAACTGAGATAAAATCGCCAAATATGGTCAATAGATTATGAAATTGCCAAGTAAGAGATTTAGTTGCCAAACAGCTTGGTTTGGATTTAAGCCACCCGTTTAAAACTAGGCAGAAAGCAACATTCGTTTTGTGTGGACTTTGAATAATTCTCTCTTTGGAAGTAGTAGTATTGTCAAATAATTTCTTTAAACTGAGGTAAACTGAGGTCGCCAATATGATCGAAACAGATTATAAAATTGCGCAAATAAGAGATTTAGTTGCCAAACAGCTTGATTTTTGGCTAAGTTACCCATTTAAAACTAGGCAAAAAGGAACATTAGTTTTGTGTGGACCTAAAGTTTTTGTTGCATTAGCTTGTGTTTTATTTACATTCGTTTGTGTGGACTTAGAGCAACATTAGTTTTATGTGGACTGGAGAAACTTCCACCTTCTAGATCCAAAAGTCCTCATTTTAAATATACTACAAGTTAATTTGCATTGTGGTGAGGAATAGAGAAAGGAGAAGTTAAAGCAAAGATCAAAATCATAGTAAGTGATTAGTTTAACATAAGAATCTTATAAGATATGACACTAGGAAGAATTCTTTCCATTTTCTCAGCTAAGGAATGGATAGGAATGAATCGTTATTTAAGTGCATTCCTAACTCTATTTTAATTTCGATATGTCATTGCAAGAAACTCCTTAGAATCATTGATGCTTCACTCAAATGAATATATGATAAATTGATATTGCTGGATTACACAAAATTAGAAAAAAATTAAACAAATGAATAAGATTCAAACACCTAGCTTGAATGCATACAAATTTGTTTTCGGAAACTAGTGTTTTAGATATTTATTTGTGTAGATCCTGCACTAAATACTGAAACATAGCCTCTGAATATTTTTCTGATATATATATCTCTATTTTAAGCCTTGCTTGTTTACAAATAAATATCATTAAAATACTTCTTGTAACTATTTAAAAGTCTAGTTCTCTTAGGAAGCATACACCATGAGTTTAAAAAGAGTATTGAAGAATTATCTTCTAACCTTGTGGAACAAAAAATGTCGGAGGAAGGGCACATAAGACTCTTTTATTCAAACACAAAATTAACTATTACTCAACTAGGGTTTACACAAGCAAGCACTTCTGACTTAACAGAAATACAATTTTATATGTAGTAGATTAGCCTAATGGCTTACAGAATAATTTTAACGCGCAGGAAAGGCTCTGGTTTGTAGAAAACCGGTGAGACCAAGTTAAATGGCTAGAAGCACTCAACGCCATAGAATCAAATCACTAATAATCGCATCACAACGTGGCCTGGAGTAGGCAGATACGATCTAAAACTAACTTCCGAAACTCTTTCTTAAATCGTTTTTCTTTCTATCTCAATTTGAATAAACGCTCGCATTTACATTCTGGCATAAAAAGCGTGTGTGAAAAGAAAATGGGAAAGTACTTAAAATTAACTATTAGTTAAAAATAAATAGATAAACCTCACAAAGTATTAATCGGTAACTCATATAATTCTAATTTAGGCCCTCTGTTCAAAGTTTTGTTGAGATGCTTTAGCAGATGACGTTTCATGCCATAATTTTTGTTTTAAATGATGATGCATCACAGGAATTATCGTCTACATTTGGATGCTGTAACTTGTTTGGCAAGATACTAGCAGTTTCATGCCTTAAGTAAACACTGCAAGACGGTTATCAGCGACTAGTTCTGTTAGAAATTTAATAGCTTATGACTTTAAAGATCATAAAAATATTCGAAATATTTAGAAAATCATTGATTTAAAGTGTTCAATTATCTTTGATGTTAGAAAACACTGTAAATTACTTGAAACTGTTGATAATGCACTGAAGGTCTTAGACACCATTCCAAACTAATATCAAGGAACTGGTGATTTAACGTACGAAAAATCATACAAGACGTCGAAAATGCTGCTGTAAAACTTGCGGCGGATTTAGCAGAACGGCTTGACATAGGGATTAATACTAAAACTGTTTTAAGATCTATTAACGGCACATCGGTATAATGAGCGATTAGAAAGAAGAACATTCTTCGTCTATTAGGAGAATAAGCTGATTTATGATATTAAACAGTGTTATGTTTGAACAAGAATCAAAATTTAATATAGTTTTTCCGTCCGATGAACGACAACTGTGCGGCGAAAGCCGAATGAAGGATTGAATAAGAAAACCAAACTGCCTGTCCTTTAAGCATAGGATGGAGAAATAATGCTTTGGTAATGTTTCGGATGAAACATTTCTTTTTATACAAAATGGTGCTCCAGTTTGGCGACTGCTGGCCAGTTTGGCGAGATAGCCATTTACTCAGTGATAAATAGACTTGGCCCTGTATTCTTATTTTTCCGGCAGAGCATCGTTACTCTCAAGCTTTTCATGTTACATTATACAGAAAAATACAACAATTTGACTTTCGCTAAAATTTCGCTAAAATTCTGTATCTATGTACAAAAGTCGTAGCAATATTCTTAATGAAAACCTAAATCTTCTGCAGTCAAACTTGGCATTCAAAATACATTCAAGTTCTATCACGATAACGAGCCTAAACATACAGCCTAAATGTTAGTTTGAGGTTATTATACAACTGTCTCGACGTTATCAAAATGCCTCCATATTAAATTCTATCGTACATGTACAGAGAGATTAATTTGCACAAAAGGATAAATAAATATGATATTTTTTCCAGAGCTCCGTTAAAGCAATCCTTACCGAAAAATGGTCTCCAATGGAAAAATTCGTTAAGGAAAAAATTCGTTAAAACCACACCAGAGAGAATGAAAAGTATAATTATATTTAAAGGATATAAACGAAATACTGAATTTTCCATTATTTTGATGCTTTTTATAAAATATAAACTGTTTGCTTAAAGTGTCCGAACGTTTGTTTTGAATAAATTAGTTTTTTTTCTTTTTTCTTTTTTTTAAGTTCAAAGGGGCTTTTTTTGTCCCTGAAGGACTATTGTTTTCGTTTTGCGATTGCGCGTCGATTCACTACAAACGGCGAATCACTTTTCAAACTGTTGCCACAAAGTATTATCGCCCTGTGTTATATTTAAAGAAATTAAATGATGAAAAATCTGCATAAACGTATGTATATTTCTCGCATTGTGATAAAACAACGGTACACAGAGCCATCGAATTTTGAATGACGTAATCCTCCTACAAATTCAAGGATTTCAATTCGAGCAATGGCAACGTTGTACAGAAGAAACATTTTTATCTCCAGCGCGTGAGTCTCTGTATCGGAAATTCTAAAGATATGCTCATTTTAAAACTATTTTGCGATATTGCTGTTGAACTGAATTTTGTGGTTTAAGTGCGAAGAACGTGATATTAATTAAACAGAAGTAACACACAAAATGTTAAAAAAAGCCTCTTTGGACGTAATTTAAAATCTGAAATATTTCAGATTTTTTTTTTTTTTTTTTTTTTTAACTAAAAACATTTCGAATAATTTCCTTTTTTCAGGACAGGCAGGTTTTAAAGTAGATAATCAATAGTATAAATGAAAGAAAAATAAAGTCATATCGCAGATGTTTAGTAACTTATATTTACAAATAAAATTGAAACAAGTATCTGAAAAAAAATGTGTAACCCTGCAGGTGCTTCAATTTCTGCTTTGGCAACGACAGCGATTTAGTATGCGGAAGATAAGGCACGGACAACTGCATCCTCTCAAATAACTGAGACTCAAGGGACTAGGAGATCAATATGTTTATTTGTCCAGAAAGGATACGGGGAGAAGACAATACAAAGGCATAGAAACAGATAACAATAGGGTGGCAGAATAGTCAAAGGGTATTTCCAAATATTCTCTTACGTGCATAGGTATTAGTATTGGATTGAATGCACACAGATCCGATGAAAGTTGCTGAAATTTTTTTTTCCAAAAACATTTTACAATTTTGAAACTTTTCACACAAAAAAGACAGAATATGGCAGAGCACAATCAGTAGTCACCACTTCAAAATACTACGAACGTTGAATATAAGGTAATTAACGCAAAGAGGCTCAAATGCGTAAGCTCGCATGGTGATCTCTCAGTATTCTAAACTCAACTGAATGTTCGTTCACATTACCCCGCGAATACTGCAAAATTTGCCATGTGGCCGCTTTAAGTCTCATAAAGGTGTTTCACGTAAGGACAATTTCAACTGTAATTTCCCAAAGAGAAAAGTTCATAAAGTTTGGAAGATAGGAGAACATTTTCTCCTAGACTGAAAAACCAAAAAGGAGTCATAATGAACTGGACCATAGAATGAAAGTCATAATATAATTACAAAAGAACACACAAAATGTAAACAAGAATTTGAGTAGAAATAAAAAATAACTGTGTACAACATATAAAATTGAAGGAGCGCATGTTTTGAGTTTACGTCGGAAAATTTAAATCACTTTAAGTGAGCAACATACGGACGTAATTCTTTGACCTCCTAAAGTATTTCGGATTCAAACAATTTGAAATTCATAAGGTTATAAAATAATAACTTTCTTGTAAGAACGAGTATTAATTTTACTTAGAAACTTATCAGTTGTTTCAATATAAAGCTCTTCATGCGATCTTTGAAGAAAAGGCACATGTAGAAATATGCATTCGTAATGGGATAAAGCTATTTTTGTATATGTTGGAGTATGAGTAACTTTTTTTTTTGGTAGTCCATGTAGGCGATGCATACTGAACTATTGATGTTCTCTCTGGCATTACATTGTTTTTCCCCGTCAGTCGAAAATTTCCAGTACCTTTGATTTCTCAAAATTGTTGGAAGGCAAACAGAGTTACAGTTACATACGAATCGAACCAGTTACCAGTTATAAGCCTAGGACCAACTACATAGGGATAGAAAAAGTTATAGTTTTAAATGTCGCCAAGGTTGCAGCATTTTGGAGATTTATAGCCAAATTTGGCAACAAAAATTTGTCTCGAAGACCATCGCAAGCTTGGCGCTATCTCGCAAATTTCTCAAGATGGCCGTTTACCTTAATGATCAATGGACTTGCCCCTATAACCCGGGTGATTTTTCACGAATTCTGAGGTCTTTCGTATTCCATTATACAAGAGATACTATAAATTAAATATAATTTCACTAAAATTATTACATACATTCAAAAGTCATAACAAATTTAAATATGAAAATTTATGATGAACCAGCATTCATTAGGATTATACGTATAGTGGTTTCAGTGCAAAGTAGGTTTTAGCAACTATTGGCCAGTCTGAGACAATAAACTCGAAGCTAGTAAATAATTGGATACTTTAATCAACACGGAAATACTCATCATTTTTCTAATATTTATGCAATTATTTGACGATACTCAAGTAAAGGAAGTTTTTCCATCTCACTTTGCTTTTGGTTTTTAGTTTACCGATGATCTCAACATGGTTATGATAAAATAATAGCAGCCTTCGAAACTAGTACAGCACAAATGTGTAAAAACTAATGCCGATTGCTTGTTTGAACTTTTAATAGCAGCAGCCTTTTCACATCTATATGCACAAAGCTTCCTAAATTTTCAGATTACAGTAGGCTTCGCTTAATGTGATGACGTTTACCCACCTTTAGTTTGATAACATTAATAGAATAACACTAAAAGGGGATAAAAAGTGCATTTCAAAATACGTGTGGAATTAAACGAATTAAATATAAATATAACTACAAATACATAAATAGCTGCTTTTACTGTATTTTAATTAGGAAAATTGAAAATTTTGCTTATGCACTGTTCATAATATCATATATATAAAAGTTCATAACCGTTCTGGAAATTATCCGACCGATACTATATTCCTAAACTTATACTTAGAAGGAATCGTCCATTCACCTAAAGAGAATATTTCAATGTTAAATTTAAAATTAGACGAAAAGCAACCTGAGGTTGACGTACATATTGTTACGAAATGTCCAGGCGCGGTAAGATAGCTTCCCCGCAAAGCAGTTTTAGGGCTGCTATAAAATGGCAAGGGAAGGGAAGGTTGCCACATTTGGCGAGAAATCGATCATTTGGCGACAAAATTGGCGATATACCATGGACGGATGGAGAACCTTCTGGAACGAATTCTTACCAGTTTAGCCCTTCTCGAACACATGCCGGCAGCTATATAAACCCTGCTGGTCCGCAGTCAGAGTGTGTGTGTGCCTCGCATAGAGCGCGAGAGAGTCAGTATCGAGTTGGTGTCTCATCTAGCGAGTCAATCCCTGCGGAGTCGATCGAGTTGACAGCCGGGCAGCGAATGCCGAGTGGGTCGTCGAGTTCACCGAAAGAGTCTTTTAGTGTATCGCGGTTAGTGCATCGTCGAGAGAGCGTGTTGAGCTCCGGGAACGACTGAACCAAGGAGTCGGGAGCTGTGCTCGTGTGTCGTCGAGTGCATCGCGAGTTGTAGCGTGGAGAGTCTTGAAGTTCTGAGAACGACCAAGTAGAATCGGGAGCTGTACTTCGGAAAGTAGAGTCGGGTGCTTTGCAGGAGGCTGTCTCCACCGTTATTGCCTGACAGTGTGAAGGCTGTGTCGCTGACTGTTTCAGTATGTTTATGGTAGATCTTCGACAACTGTAAAAAGTGTTATTGGAGCTGTCCTGATTAATATTGGCTAAATAAAGTGTGTTTCGATACGTCATCAAGTGTCGTCGTCATTCACTCCAAATCTACAAACCCCGTACGAACGTGAAGGAAGAAAATAAAGCAACAACTGGTGTCAGAAGAATAGGAAAAAAGTAACAATATTTTAAGGGATTTTTTTTTCAGAAGCAGGGAAAGAAAAATTTCTGCGGAATATTATTTTGCTTCTGAAGAAGAGGGTTGGTGTCTAATCACTTTCGAAATCCATAGAGTTATTCCAAATCTACGACAAACCAGGGTTCCTTTTTGAATAATTTTAAATGGTTGACTGAAATCGAAAAGAAATTATCTCTCAACTCAGTCCTTTACTTGGCGAAATTTACCTATCACTTGCCAATTTTCAGAATCAATTTTAACCGTATTTCGAAACTTTACTTCAGTTTAAAAAATATTCTATAAAAAGTGTTATTGGAGCTATAAAATTTAGTTTTAATATTTTTAATATTCTATAAAAAGTGTAATCTTCGATAATATTAACCGAATCAAAATAAGCGAAGTATTTTCTAAATTTTCATATACAAACGGGCGGGACATGAATAATTCTATTAACAATATTCGAAGGATAGCATTAACTGAGACACATTAAATATTAATCGAATTATTGATAACATCAGTAAAAGAAATATTTTCCACTCTTTCATATACAAACGGGCGAGACTTGTGTAATTCTATAACAACAGTATCAAAATGATAATATTGTCCGCAATCACAATAAATATTAACCGGATTATTGATAACAATAAGAGACGCAATTTCCTAGTTTTTGTATACAGAGAAGAGGGATTTGGGAAATTCGATAATGATATCCGAATGAATATATTAATCGCGTTAACAACATTAGGGAAATTTGAAGAATGCTAATAGCCCTATTATTGTTATCTACTTTTATGATTTGCGTTAGTTGAACTGTTTGCATGTTAATTTTAAGATATTATGATGAATGAGTTTTAAGGTTTGAGCTACATAGTTATGATTCAGAACGGTGAAGAAAATATATATATATATATATATATATATATATATATATATATACTGGGAAAAAAAAAAGAAGGCGAAGAGAGAAAAAAAAAATGTGTTTGTCGTGGTCACAGTCTACGACAACGTTTACAAGTAACGTTTCCGAAAATGAGAGGAATCAAGAACAATCCGAGAGATATTATTGATCAATCAAAATGGTTTACTTCTCTCCTTGTGCTCGACGAGATAACATCAATATTAACACATTAAAAAAATTATTCGAGACAGATCATCGGGAATGAAAATAAGGGTTGAACATTGGACAAGGCACAGATACGTTGGTTGGTCATTTTAACTTAAAGCATTACCCAATCTGTTAGAGAGTTGAGTCTTACTAATTGATAATAATCAGCGCACTCATCGAGAGAAATGTAACTCATTTTTCATAGAAAAATTTTGGTTTACTTCATTTTGGATTCTTTATTTTTTAATGTACAAGGCCTTTGTAAGAATCTGAATAAAAAAGGTTGTCGAGACATTGGGCATTTTGGAAGCAGGAGTTGTGAAAAATGAGAAACACCTTCGCCAGATATCGAAACATGGACCTCTGGAATACGCGCTTAGCATGCAGACCGCTATGTTACGAAGATGGGAGAAATACCTTATATACTCCCCCTTTTAAAGGGAGACTGGGGTTTTAGATGACCCAGTCGCCAAATCATGGGTAAGGAGAATCATCATCCACCCCCTTTAGTTCAGATGCCACTGTAAAGACATTAGGTTTATTTGGAAACAGGAGACTTGAAAAAATAAGCAACGCCTTCGCTGGGAATCGAACCACAGACCTCTGGAATACGCGCCCACGTGCAGACCACTACACTACGAAGGCATGCTAAGAAGGCGGGAGAAATGCCTTATAAGGTGTCCGCCTTGTATAAAAAATCTGGAGCATGCGAGGTGCAAAACTGTATACTTATTAATAAGCGTTGATTTTGATTCATAGATTGCCTTTTCGTGCAATTTGGATTTCAAAGTAATACACGACAAGCTGGTAATTACAAACTATGCAGTTATGAGCTTCGTTTTGTGAGTGTGTTCAAGTTGAAAAAAAAAAGATCAAAGAATTTAAATTCTAAAGCAACTAATATCTATTTCTTTCCTTCTTATTAGTTGCTTTGGCATTAGTGTGTTTAAATGTAAATTTAAGATACGTTTCAGTAAGTTCCGTTGGAAATATATCTATAACTTTGAATTCACGATTCTTAGAAATCAGAGAATCGTTATTTATTTTATCATTAATATAGTGCCAACAAGAAATGCACTACGTATGCATATCTTCGAGATATCGTATAACCTCACAAAACACAGCCTTCCGAGTGTTCGTTCCTTGCTACATTCTTCTACATTCTCAAGATATCCTCAAGAAATCTTCCTCTCAGTAGTATCTGAGAGGACGACAGGATACAAAGACCTGCTTTATATATCTTCTGGACATTAAAAATATTTTCCAGACATATCTCTTAAATGCTTAATGTCACATTGCAATACATCCGCAGAATATCCTCGAACAAATTTGAGAAACATAAATCTCCATAAAAGCTGATAATAAGCATTCTTAAAAATTTTGGCGACGAAAGTCCTCTAAGAAAAGATGGGAGTCCTCAAGACATTATATAATGAATGTCTTCAGCACATCTTCGCATAGCCCAAGACAAAGCGACCTGAACAATACATTCTCAGAGTATTAATTTAAGATATCCTTAGGACAGCTGAGATAATTCTCAGCATCTCCCAGAAGAGCTGATTGTAAACATTCTTAGAAAATTTGACAGCGGAAGTCCTCCGAAAGAAAGATGAAGCATCAAGGCCTCTTATAATCAACGTCTTCAGGACAGCTTCGCGTATCCCGTAATATAGCGATCAAAACAAGACGTGCTCAGGATGTTAAATTACGAAATCCTCAAGGCACCTGAGATCAAGATCCTCAGGAGATCCTCAGTATGTCCTAGAAGAGCTGATAATGATCCTTCATAGAAGTTATGACGACGGAAGTCCTCCGAAAGAAAGATGAAGTTTCTCAAAACATTCCATAATCAACGTCTCTAGGATATCGTATATCTCGTAATATAGATATTCTCACTATGTTTCAGGACGTTACAATTCAAAAATGATATCCTAGGGATATTCTTTGTTACAGCGGGTTATTTAATTTATTAATAACTAGACAGAATTGTTAGTTTAAGGGTAAAAAAAACGAGCCTTCTGAGCTATTAAGACGTAAAGATTAAAAAAAAAAAAAAAAAAAAAAAAAAAACTGTGCTCATATTGTGAGAAGGGTGGGTAGATTCAACTGTTCCTGCAGATTTCCATCATACATATCAGCTTGATCATCTACGATAGGATGAAAGGGGATTTTCTCATCTGATGGTTATTCCCCCCCCCAATTTTCCAAATGCTCCGTTCTATTATGTGATTAACATTTTCCATTACCAGATGAAATGCTGAACATCCTTTGCTTCTTACACATCAGAGGAAAGTATACGACAGACTGCAGTCGATATCACTACTATTTCTGATGCTTCCATAGCAGGAAGGCAGACATCTTGTGTTTTCTAGCAAGAAAATAAGTTTTTATCTTTTTATTTTTGTTTTTAGGGGAAAATAATTGAACAAATGAAGGAAAAAAACCATCTTTATATAAATATATAAAGAAAACGTAATTTTATGTTTAATGGTTTTTCATTCTTCTAGAAGGGCGGAAAACTAGATACAAAGTTTTCTTATCTTTTCAAGAAATTAATAACATGCGTTGAATTAATTTATGAGTGTAAATAACGAAGAAATATTTTTAGTTCCTATTTCTAAAACATATTTTTCTCTTTATGCCTTTTCGGTTAAAATTTTCAATTTAAGTTTTTACAGTGAAATTTATTTCAAAGTGTAATGACATTTTGTCCCGAATTGAGCTTTTATTCCTAACATGTTCAGCCTAGAAAAGGTTACTAGACAAGTAAACCGAGCATTGTAATTACCAAGCGAATTTACTAGAATAAAAAGCGAGTTGTCACTTAAGTTAGTGGCGCAGCTACAGCTTTTGCCGCCCGGGCGATCCTTGAATTTACTGCCCCTCTTTATGTGCAAACAAATAACTAAAAAAATGTCAGTCAAAATGGCACACAAAGAAATAATTATTATTTTGCTTGTTCTTTTATTTTCAAAATCCTCGATGACATCATAGAATTCTACTTGATTGTTCCAGTTGGTGCAATGTAGACAGTATAGAAAGATTTCTTAAAAATGCGAAATAAACATTTATAGTTCTTAAATACTTCTTAAGTGCAAGATAAACATTTATGCTTACAGGTACTTAAAATAATTGTAGTTCTTTAAATGCTTTAAATGTAAAACAAACATTTGATTCTTAAATACTTTTTAATGATTTCTATTTAGAAAACTTTTCTTGCAACCAGCAGCGCTTACAGTAATTGTGAGGCAAGTTCGCGTATTATTACGATATTTGGAACTTTATTCTAGAGATTGTATTTTAGAATAACCTACAAAAATTCAAAAGGACCTCCTTCCATGTGTCTGTTTCGTTTTCCGTTGCAATAACTGAAATAAAACTCTTGAAATACTTCTGTTTTAACAAGGAATTATACCTCATTAATATCACAGATATCATAATTTAGATCGCATTCTTAATTTTCATTCAAAAGCTTCAACGGAATGAAAAGGTGTAGCGAGGGCATGTAGCTCCCGACATCTCATGGTGTTTTCTTTGAACATTTTATCCTCCACCCCTCAAAAAACACTTCTCAATTTAATCCGGTATGCAGTGAAAATCACATTGTTCTTTACGTGCCTCAACGATTCACGCAAAAAATGAGCCCCCAAAATATGTCGGTTGGGGCGGACTACCCTCTCCGCGACCCTCTAGCCACGCCACTTGCTTTAATCTGAAACATTGTCAGAGTAGAAAGAAAGTTAAATTAATCTTTTTATTTACTCTCTAAGTGAACAGAAGGCACAAGTTGTGCTACGGACGAAACTCCTCTACTTGAGAGTACTTAAATAACTGGTAAGAGTACAAGTATTCTTCTCTTACCAACTTCTCGAAAGGATTTTCGGCTCCCCGTGCTTTGAGGGTTTCACTGCCGTACAGGCACTGTAAGCTTACAAACATCAGTGTCTTCGAACCAAAACCGGGCCCATCGGTACAGTTGGCAGCGTAACTAAGCGCTATACCAGCTGGGACGCTATTTAACATAAGACTGAAAGTGTTTCAAGTAACATATTCTGATACTATACACAAAATCTCATATAGTGAATCTTCTGTTTGGTCAGGCTAGTTCATAACTGTGTGATTCATCAGCATTTAATGATACTGTTTTGAAAAACAGTCTAAATCTGAAAACAGCTGTGAAATTTGCTCTTTCTCAAAAAGAATCTGATATTCCGCATGGACCCTCCAGGTGCTGGAAAAGCAACAACTGTTGGGGAGTGCATTCTTCAAGCAGTCCCTCAAAAATTAAAGGTTCTTGTGTCTGCTCCTTCACATATTATTGTTGGTAATTAAATGGAGAAAATAGGTCCTTACAAAGTAAAAACTTCATGTAGACATCACATAACTTGCTTGTACGGCATATTCAATTATACAAATTTTTTTGCTGCATTTCATTTAAACTTATTTCTTTGAATTATTCTAACTTAATGAACCAATTCCTCAAGCCAAGTTGAAAATAACATCAGAAATTGAAAGTTTTGAAATTAAATACCCCATTCAATTTATGTCGTATCGAAGTCAAACTTCTTCTTATTTTGTTTTCATAACGAGTATAAAACTTTCCCAAACATAAGAATCGGGAGACCGCATTAAAAGTTAGATTTCGCTACTGCGCCGTAATTAATTTTGTTTTTAATTTGGCATTGCCAAAACATGATTATTTTCGTCATTTAAAACACGTTTGTAATTGGAAGTATATGACTACGACTACTGACTGCGAAAATGAAGCCCGGTTACTTTTAAGCCAGGTAAGGGGGTGGATATATATATGTAATTCTGACCAAAACGTTTTTCATTCATGGTTTTAAATTATATTTGTGTTCCTTGGAGATGGTACATGGAAAGTTTCTTTATCATAAATTATTATATATATACATGTTTTATGTTTGGTACTGCCGCTTATAGTAAAAAAAAGGGAGGCGCACAACTAGATATTATACCAGTCTCATATGCAAAATTTCAACATGAGAGTTTAGCGTTTAAATATAAAAAATTAAAAAAATGAAATACAACATATAATTTCATAAACAAATGTAATTCAAAGCACAACAGAAAAACAATTTTTGAGATTTTATATGCAAAAGAAGTATTTTCCATTCAGAACTTCAGCTTCGCAATGCGAGGATATCAAAAGAATGGGACCGACTCTGTTGATTAAACCTGAAAGATAAATATTTTACATTTTGCGAATAGTAACAGTCTAGCGCGTGGAGATAAAAGTGTTTTATTTCGAACAGTATCGCTACTACTCGGTCTTAAATCTCTTAGACTCACATTTAGAACTGGATTTTACCACTAAGATTGACACTGCTGAGATCAGAGTAAATTTTGATCTACCTTTGACGCCGACAAGAAGCAGCCATTTATTACTGGAATAAAATCGACATGATAAAAAAGGAATTAAAAAATAGTAAATAAAATTTAACATTAAAATGAAGTGAATCTGAAATGATTCATATTTTTACGTTGCACCAGAGGGTTCGTTAAGGTTTTTTTATGCCTTCGCTCAGCTTGCAGTTTACTAATCAACTTAGACTGCCTCCTGCTAACACAGCGTTTTTTTTTTTTTATCTTTATGCTTAATAAAAACTTTGTTATTAAGCATCGCTTTCTTCGCAATTACAACACATAAAAGTCAACAGAAAAATTACAAAATTTTTAAAAGCAGTATATGTTTAGAATTTTGGATACAGTGTTAAGTCGTGGCCATGCATTTTTCTATTGTTTTTCTTAGTTCATCCTGTCAATGTTCTTAAGAAGATAACCTACAAATGTTTTTAGTCCTTTAAGCTTTAATTTTAAATAGCACTTTTTTCGCACTTATGTGGTATAAAATCCAACAATAAAATTACGAAATTTTTAAAAGGAGCATATGTTGAACTGTCGCTATTAATATTTTTAGCCTTTTTTCAGTTCTTCATATCATTTTACTGCTTCGTAAATGAAGAACTGTAACTATAAATCTCAATGGAAGAAGAATCACCCAGTTGTCAACATTTTCACGATACAACGTTTTTGATTTTCCCAATCAATGCCTTTATTCTTAAACGCATTACCCCGATTCGCTTATACTTTGCATTTAAAGGTGATCCCCGACTCCCGCTTATATCAGCTTTTATATTACGATTCTTCTACATGTTTCTTTAATCTGTCAATAATCTCTATATACTCGCTTTGTATGCATTACTGATTGGAGAATATATTCCTAATGTATTTTTCCCTCTAGCTTTATAGCGCTAGGGCCTGGAAATTTTAAGTTATTCGCTTAATTTTCTTCCTCTGTCGTACATATTTTTATCCTCTATGTGCCAGTTTATTGGTAAATTGTATCCCCTTGATTATTTTCATATTTAATCAATGTATTCAGTTCGTATTTGCATTATTGTATTAGCATTTCATTCATTTTATTTTCTTTTGTCTTTACTTCTTGAAACGTATTTTACGCAGATACTTCGTTAAGCTACCTGAAACTGATAGGTGTTCTCTCACTTAAGAAACTTAACAAACATGTAATTTTATCTTACTTCTGTTATTTACGTTCCAACTGTGGTGTGAGTAGAAGTGTTAGCACCGGAAAATTCGGATTCGAGATCCGGCCTCCTCAAAATTGATTGATTATTACGAAAACCTTTATGGTCCGAATAATTGTTGATGGTAAGTTTACGTTCCAGCTCGCTGTAGCTTTATCTACTTCTGATGTGCTCGATTTTTTGAAATCCGGGCCTTTCATTCTCTCATTCTCCTTTCTTCCTCCGATGTCCTTCTTGAGAACTGAGGTCAAGGCGCATTCATATCAGATGCCCCTGGGTAATTCAGCGGTGTAGTGACACTCAAGGTAATTGAGCCGTATTTGTCAGATATCAGCTCATCGTCCTTCAGTTGTACTATAACATAGAACACTAAATCCTTCTGTCAGAATAACTTCCCTACAGTGACTACTTCTGAAGATGACCAGTATTTTCGAGAACATAAATAAACTTTAGCATTGAACATTTCACCGATTTCTTGATGAGGATCTACAGGATACCAAAATCATCTGGAACCGTGGATGGTCAGAAAAGAAAAAAAGACCCTTAGAATAGGTTTGTTATGCAAAACGATTTAGCTGCTACAACATAGCAGTAAATTTAATGTTTATGGTAAGTTATATAGACTAATATAACTATACAAATTTTTTTAATAGAAACCTGAAAGCATCTGCGAAAACCTTTACAGATGCAATATGAAAAATGCTTATAAGTTTTATCAAGTTATCATATCTACCTAAATATTTGTTCGCTGTTGTTATACAACTGCCCTGAAGCTATCAAAGCTTCTCCATACTCTCTGGACTTGTATCCTATGGAATATGAATGAAATGAGTTGGAGAAAAAATAAGGAAACATGATACTTCATCGAAAACTCTAATAAAAACAATTCTTAGATAGTAAAATAAAGAGAACATTCTTACACGAAAAAATTAGTTGAACCTATGCCAACGCAGATGAAAAGATTATTTTAGCTAAAGCATTAGCCAACGAAATATAACATGTCCCGCTATTTTGACTCTTTTTATTCAATATAAACCGGTCTTTCAAAGTGTTCGAATATTTAAGTGAATTCATTTTCAGAACTTTGAAATAAATTATTATTTTTACCAAAAACATTTTGAATAAGTTTTTGCTAAACAGTCAAATTTTAGAAACGATAATCTATAGTATATGTGAGAAGTCATTTGCCAATATTTAGCTACTGGTATTTGCCAAAAAATTCTGAAAAACACAAGTATCCAAAAGCAAATGTGAGTCGCTGTATTTAAACTTTAATGCATTTATTTCGAATTTACTAACTTCTACGTCATAAAGAAATATTGATTTTAAAATTCCAAACATAAATTTCTGGATGCATTAGGGAATTTTAAATAAGAAAAGATTCAAAGTCATCAAACATAAGAAAATATATTATATAGAAACAGGAACATTATTCCTTAAACCATTTCTTCAAAGTGAAGGAGGCATAAAAGATTCACGGAAAACTTTTTCCTTTCTAAAGAAAGGTGCAATACCTTCATTTTTTCACTTGATCGACGAGGCACAAAAGAAGAACATGACGTGAGCAACGGAGAATTACACGAGAAAGAAATCTATAGAAAATCCATTTAGACTACGGTTGAAAGAAGAAGAGAATATTTTCGCTTCACTTGCCAAATTCGTAGTCTTCCGCGCGTGTAATTAAATGTACACAATTCATTTATTAATGCAGCTGCAAAGCAATTTCAGCTGAAACATTGACCAGTGGCTTCAGGGATGTTCACAATGAATCAGATTCAGGCAGCATTCAGAATTTATGAATTCTGGAATTCTATACTCTCTGTTGTTATAGTTATATAGTTATAATAGTAGCTCATAGTTTTTCCGTCTCAAGACTAATTTACTGATCAAATGCATTCCTTTAATTATTTTTATTTTTATTTAGCGTATTCGGTTTATATTTGCAATTTTGTATTAGAATTTCATCCATTTTATTTTCTCTTGCGTTTATTATTTGAAAGTTATTTTGTGCAGATTCTTCAAGAAATATCGTCTGCTTTTTTTAAATTAATTTTTCTTTCAAAATATCGCATGGAAACAAGTTGCAGGTATGTTTTGGCTGATAATATGTTTTGGCGCATTCCGAAAAGAAATACTCACATTCCATAATTCAGAAACGTTATGAAATGCAAGCTATTAAAATTTCGAAGTGCAAAATAAGCAGCATTATTAATTGGAAAGAGAAAAACCGTCAATCATTACTTCTACTTGGAGAAAAGACTAAAAAAATGCTCGTAAACGGTAAGCATCTTTTCTAATGTTTCTAAAGTTAAATCGTTGATAAAAAGAGAAATTCAATTGCAAATCTTAAAATACATCTGAAGCAACAGGATTATATACCAAGATCTACAACTTAAAATAGTTAAAAAACATAATGCTCACTATCTTTTGCCGAAGTAGATTACTGAACACGGAGCAATTTGTAAAATCCTGCTGTTGTCGTCATGTGAATAAATTTATTTGAAGAATGGTTGGTAGAGCCTCAAGAAGATTGGACTTCTACCCCAATTCTCAGAGAGCACCCCGAGCAGGGGTGTCTGAGGGTCTCCAACACCTCTACCCTTTTACAAAACCACACAAGGGGACGTTCGGGTCGCGATATATTTAGAGTGCCCCATGCCACAAAGACCCTATACATTTACAAACATGTATGCCTTCTCCGGGTTTTGAACCCGGGCGCTTCAGTACAACAAGAGGCTTATTAACCACTACATCGTCTGCGCGGCTGTAGAACTCTGTGAAAAAGCTGTTTAGCTGGACATAAATAGAAATATATTATGACCCTGGTAGTATGGATTTACTAAATGACTGCAACGAGAAAAGGTCCATTTATTCTCGAAAAAGAAATGAAAAAAGTACAAACTTGGCTACTTCGATAAAAAGTAAGTTTCATTAACGGATTTATGATAGTCGAACGATTCTCTTATAATGAGGAATTAAAACCGAAAAGGGTGGGTAAAAAGTGTTAATATCGACTCAACGTACTATCAAAAAATGTTTTACGCCTAATATTTATAGAAGAAATTCCATTTCTTTATCCCAGAGACCTTTAAAGGGGGAAGCGACATCAAGACAAAGTAATAACTCATACAGCTTCAAAAAGTGACAGTGTGTTCCTACAAAAAAATGAAGACTGGTATAGATATTGCATTTATACCTTTTTAACGTATTCTTGCGAAGTCCCCTGAGATTTTACCTACGGACTACTGTGTCTGGCCTATAAAAACGAGCTATTTCGAAGCACAAACCCACCATAATAGATTCATTCTGGAAAGAAGAATTTTGGAATTTTGGAAACCATTGGAAATGTTACGAAAAGGCTTTCTAACTTGGAAATCACGATGCAAAATTATAGTCCAGAAAAGCGGCTAGCAAATCGAGCATTTAAAAGATATGCTTTACATTTTAAACATTAATCAAATAACCCTGAGTTCGTTCTAAAACTGCGTTAACACTTTGTGTTTTTAAAAGATTAAATAAATAAAATGCTTACTTATTGAAACTCAAAATGATATATAGAAAATTTATTTATTTTTGAAAGAGAGACATATGTCTATATTTTAACCTAGCAAAATTTACTTTTACTTTGCTCATTAAATTTTGAGGTCTTTTCGAACTAGTAAAAGTCTGTATAACAAAAATAATAAAGTCTGTAAAAGTCTGCTTTTACACTAAAATACAAAAGACTTGTCGCGAAATTTTAAAAGGGGGAAGAGAAGAAATCTCATTTTCAACGTCGAGAGTGTAAATATATGCATTAATTTATTTTACACTTAACAGGCAGCCTTCTTATGAAAATATTTACCCTAAATATATACTGTGTCTGCTTTGTAGCCTGTCTCATATATATTTTTTCATTGCTCGGGCGTTGCCTAGCGATCCGATTTGCTGACGTCAGCCCAGGTACTTAGCTGCCATTGGTTGAAGCTCCCGAAGGAGAACGTGGCTCTTAAAACTTAAAGATGCTTCGTTTATTTTCTTTTTATTTCAGAAAATGTTACAACCCATTTTATTTCCTGGAGGGCTTTTTTCTACTTTCTTCCCCCTTCTTGTTCCATTTCTTAAAATAATAATAAAAAAAAGTGTTACTAAAGAAGATTTCATTCCGTTGTAGATTTTTATAAAAAGAATCTTCTTGTATTTCACTTAAGGGCTTGACATTTTTATCCAGTCTTGGGAGGTTATGTATTGATTTGTTCATAGCATATACTGCCTACCTCAAAAAGATCATGCAGTCTAGTATCTTTTGAATGAATTCCTGTAAGCTTGTGATTAGTTAGATATACAAAACTCAGCAAACAGAAAGTTTTTTTTTTTTTTTTTTAAACAGATGAGTCAAAAATTAGTGAATAAATAAATAAATAAAAGTCTGATGTGGACTTCACATGACTTCTTTGTACAGCCTAAATTATTTTAACTTAATTAACCGATTCCTCTAGGCAAGTTGAAAATGACATCCAAAACTGAAAATTTTGAAATTTATCATTCCAGTAAATTTATGTCGTACAGGAGTCAAACTTTTCATAACTTATTTTTTCATAACGACTATAAAACTTTCCCAAACATAAGTGTAGGAAGCGAGAAACCCCATTGAAAGTTAGATTTCGTTATTTGTCCAAAACTATTTTTTTTTTCAATTTGACATTGCCAAGATAAGAGTATTTTCGTCCTTTAAAACACTTTTATTATTGGAAGCATATGACTACAACCAAGGACTTCGAAAATAAAGGCTGGGTTAGGACTTTTAAGCTCGGCAAGGGGGTGGATATATATATATATACTTTTGGTATTTGCAGTTGCAGTAAAAAAGGGACGGGCACAACTAGATGTTATAGCAGTTCCATATACAAAATTTCAACGTTCTACAGCTAATTGTTTTTTAATTATGCGAAATGCATACGCATGTACAGTCATCACGAAAAAATTCCTTTTGAATCCATTTTAGATCTGTTTTGGAATTAGGAGCTCTTTATTCTTCCCGTATGTACAAAGATTGGGCAAAAGAATAGTGAAAATGGATTTGGGGAAGATCAAAATGGATATTTCCGTTGAAATCAGATAATTAAATTTTTTGCAATGACAATACTTCGTACAAGGAATTAAAAAAGAACCGAAAAATAATAACGCTCAGTTACAAAGCCGCAGTAACAAAAATGGACTGATTATTTAAAAAAAATAAAAATTGCAGTATAACTCCAAGGAGAACACGGTACTTTTAGCAACGCTGATCCGTAATCTTTAACTGTATATGCTTGTATTCGTCTCAAGACGACTATTTATAAACCAAATTGTTGTCACAATTTCAACACGAGAGCCATTGATATTGTTCATTAAGTTATGTTTGTTTTTATAATAATTACTATAATTTTAATTTTTATGCTCTTAAATTTTAAAATAATTACAAAACCATTTTCTCAATAAAATTTATGTTATTATTCACCAAGGAAACTATTCTAAAATGAAAATACCACTGACTCGAAACGTCTTTTTAGTACACACGTTTTAGTTTTATTTCTACTCGAGCAAAACAAAAAATTCCAAAGCCGATGTAGACAATTCTGTTCCCATCATACTCTCTCAAAATGATGACGAAACAATTAGACATGCCCTGGGAAAGGATAAAGATGATGTAGATATAGATGAAGACAACACTCAGAGAAGTAAAGTTACATGGAAGAAAGCTGATGAAAGATTTTACATCAGCTCATATTTGTTTCGGAACACTTGTATTTTGGAAGCCTTCAAAATTTCTTTTTGTTACATTACTTTTCATCTATTGTAAGCCTCACTTGTTGTATAATAAATACCATCAAAATATTCCTTTAAAATAATTTGTTCAAAAAGTGTCAATCAATAACATAAATCAAACACTCGAAAATTTAGCTGAAATGCTTTGCTAGACAATGCTTCTTGCTATAATTTTTTTTTTTGTGTTAAAAGTAAAAATACATCAGAAGATTTATTCTCTGCGTAAGGAAATTTTTAATGCTTTCGCTAAATATATTAACACCTGAAGTGAACATAGCAAGACGTTATAAATGAACTTCTAATTCTGTCATAAATTTAATAATTCATGTTTTTAAACATGGCAAAAGTGTTTTAAATATACAATAAGTCTTTTGTATAAAGCATTCATATATCTTTGGTGTTATAAAACAATGGAAAGTGTGCGGAACTCTTGAAGCCTAGGTGCCTGTTCCGTGAAAATTAGTTCACTTGGATGTGTTGAAAGTGTACTCAAGTTTTAACTATATTCCAGGCTGACACAAGATATCGGAGATTCATCCTACGAAAAATCAAATAAGACCCAAAACCTACTGCTGTAAAACTAACAGAAGATTTAGAACAATGGTTTCCAGTACAATTTAACCATAAAACTATTGCAAACATCTTCAGAGCACATAGATACACTGGACGATCAGAAGGAAGGAAATTTTCGTCGGCAAGAGAACAAGATAAATACGCCTGAAGCTAAAAAATGCATGACAAGCAAACGTTTGTCTTATTAGAACACAAAATTATATTTCCATGTGAATCGAAATTAAATATATTTGGGTCCGATGAACGAATGATTGTATGGCGAAACTTGAATGAAGATTTGAATCCGAAAAAACGCACTGCCAACTGTTAAATCACGGGTATGGTGATATAAGGATTTGGGTATGCTTCACTGCCTGTGGAATAGAAAATTTAGTTTTTATATAAAATAATGTGGATTTGAGAAGAGAAATTGTAGTTAGCTCGCCAAAAAGTTAGTATAAATACATAAATATTCTTAATAAAAACATAAAAAAAATCTGCAAGAAAATTTTAAAATGCAAAATTTGAAGTTCAAATTCAGTCAGTATAAAAATCCTAAATATAATCGTCTATATATTTACTTGCAGTTATTATACAACTGTCCTTAAGTTATCCTCCATATTCTTTGGACTTTATTTCTATCGAAAATGTATGAAGTGAGTTTGAAAAAGGATAAGGAAATATGGTATTTTTATGAAAGCTCCATTAAAGTAGCTCTTATGGAGGAATGGAATAAAATGAAGCATTCTTATACGAAAGCATTAGTTGAATCCATATCACAGATTTTGAGAAGTGTAATTTTAGCTACAGGACATTCATAGAAATGTTGAACTGCCCGTTATTTTCATGTTTATACTAAATGTACACTATTTATTCAAAGCGTTCCAATACTTATGTGGGTTAATTTACAAAATGATTGCATTTTCTTAACAAAGATATACTGAAAAAAATTTCTCAAAACAAGCAGGTTTTAAAAAAAAGATGAGGAATGACATATGTAAAGGTAAAAATGTCATTTCGTTAATGTTTTAGTGACTATACTATTTGCAAATAAAATTGAAAAAGAACTGTCCGAAAACAAATGTTAGCCATTTTAGACTTTCATCAGATTTGCCGAGCAATATCCATCTATGTCAGCTCGTGATATGTATTATGAAGCTTCACTGTATAGTCAGCGAATTTTTGAATCTCATCAGCAGGCAGTAGTTACGCATAACCACAGTAAGAAATTCGCAAGTTCCCTATAATATAAAAGCAATTTAAAAAAATAGTGTAATTTTTTAAGTATAAAAATCATGTGTACGTGTTTTAATTTTAAATAATCTGTACGATTTTAGATATTATTTACTTAATCGTGGCGGATAATCGAAGAACCTAACCAACGGACTTCGTATGGATGTACTGAATAAACTGGAGAAAAGAGTAAGGAAACAGGATACTTCTTCGAAAGCATTCCTAAAAGCAATTCTTATGGAAGAAAGGGCAAAAAATGGAACATTCATACATAAAAAAAAATTAGTTGAATTCACGCCAAAGCACGTGAAAAATTCTTTCCATTCTTCATTTTTTAGCTAAACGATATTGAACGAAATATTGAATGTCTCGTTATTTATTAGTTTTTATTTAGTACACTTGTGGTGTTCCAATGTGAGTGGAATTTTGTCAGCGATTTTTAACCTACTTCCTACTAAGTTATCGAGTTCACATTTTGTGCATGTACTATTTCTGGGTGACAAGTGATAAGTTAGTGGTGAAGCGATATTTTCAGAATTTAGTATACATATTTTTATTTAATATTTAAACAATTTTTAAACATATCCTCATTTAAAAAAAACTAAGAAAATAAGAATTTTGCTACGTATACCATCCAATAGAGCGGAAAGGAATCTTTTCAATGAAACTTGTTTGGAAATTAAAACTTTATTTCTGAATTTTGGCAAATTTTTGAAAATCGCTCAAGACTTTAGACTATTTGACATTCATAATTTTAAAATTTCAACAACTAAACAAGCACCAGATATAGTTTTGAAATTTTCACAGATTATAAAAAAAGCTTTTCATTCTCTTTTGAAACAAGAATGATACAAAAAATCCATCTATTTTGTAGTACGTTTAAAAATAAATATTTTGCAGTGTAAAGCAGACGGGAGAAAAAAGCGTTTCTTGCTCAAAAATTTCTTTTGAGTTTGCCATCTTGGCGCACTTAAATGGAGATATTCGTATTTTCATTTTGGCTTCAAGTACAATGCTCGCTGTAACATCCTTATTTCATCCAGTTTCCAAACTTAAATATTCGAAGCGATTTCTTCACTCCGTGTATGATGTTCTGTTACTTTTCATTTTTACGTAGTCTTCTCATAATTTATTACTTGTTTTTTAGTGATGATTAAAAATTGATCATTGATAACATGTAACTGAGACTAAAAAAACCGAAAAAAAAAGGTTCAGTTAAAAAAGGTTTTTTAAGCAATAAGCTTTTATTTAAAATGGATATGATAATGAATGCACTAAAAGGAAAAAAATAATTTTTCATATAATTTAATGGGAATAACAGATTAAATAAGCTTTTTTACAGAATTCATCTGCAGCTTTATAGCGCAACAGATTTTATATCGCTATAATTTAATATCGAACTAATGTCTGAATACTGATGCGAGTTTTTAAAAGAAGCAGGTTTTAAAAACGAAGATGAACAGTACATATAAAATAAAAATAAAATCATTTCTCTAATATTTAGTAACTGGTATTTGCAACGAAAACTGAAAAACAGTAGTGTTCCAAAGCATATGTGACTATGTATACACATGACACCATGTATTACCTGCTACCATGTATTGCTATAGCGGTAGTAAAATACTAAGGCTGTGAACTAGAGAGCAGGACAATAATAAGATATACTAATTAGGTAAACAAACTTTATTATAAGCACTTTCTTTTCTTTTCCTGACAACCTAATTTTCTGTAACTATCCTCTAATAATATTTTTTTTACTTAAATTCAGTTTTATATTCAAAAGGATAGAAATATATGTTAATCTCTGTTTTCCAAGGTTTCAGGCAGACGATGTATGTGTATTTAGAATATTTAAAATGTTAGAGCTCTCTAGAGCATGCTAAGTCTTTTTAAAGAACTACCGCGCACGAGGATTAGTATGCGAAAGCCAAACCGGAAGTACGTTAAATTGCCAAGTGCATCTGAGACAAATGGAGGTTTTTCCAGGGAATTTATCACAAGGGCGGTAAACGACTTCAGACAGATAAGTGCAGAAATTTGAATATGCTGATTTAACAGAAATTAGACAGGTTATTTTTGGCAATACCTTTGGCCTTGGCTAGCACCTTGTCAGATAGATTACGCCACTTATTCCTTCGTTCTCTCTTTCGTTTTTTCATAAATTTATTTTGTTTCATTTTTATATGTTTCCTGAAAATGAATAATTTGATAAATGCATGTATTGTGAATTATTTCCCTACAAGAGCTACAATAAACCCTTGCCGAACGCTGACTTGCGGAAACGCGATTTTGCGTATATACGTTATCTTAATTACTTCCATTTAATTTGTCCAACATGAGAATTTCAGTCTTACACGGCACGCTGCAGAGTTACGATAGTTCTCTTTAATGACTGGTTTGAATATCTGTTTAGTAAAGAAGTCAGACATTTCTTAGAACAGCAAAACCTGAACTTTAAAGTTCCCTTAACTCCCAATAACGTTCCAAGAACATTGTGCATCCAATGGTAGAAATTTTATTCCTTTCACAGAAAAAACATCTTTAATCCGACCAGATCAAGGAATAAAAAAATAAATAAATAAATAAATAAATAAATAATAATAAAAAAAAACATTTAAAGTCTGTTATATCAGGCCTGTTTAAATCTCCGCAAATAAAGCACAAGACGAAAAAAGCATGGCGCATTACTGAAATTTTGGAAGCAATTCGACATAAGACACAGCATACAAATGATTAAACTCGCATGGAAACAAGTCAGTTAATGAAAAGTGAATGCTTGCTGGCATCAGCGCTGGTCAGACGTTGTCAACAATTTTAAGGATTTCCATCGAATGAAAATAAAGCCAAGGAAATCGTAGAAATTACAAAATATAGGCGGCGAAGGCTTTTCAGATATATGGAAGAAAGAGAAATTGAAGAGTTAGGTCGAGAATGACGATTGTGAAGCGACAAATGAAGAATTAGATAATTTTATAACACTGGCCGGCAGTGAAAGCAGCTAGCCTTTAACGTACAAGAAATTAAATGAATTATTATAAAACCCACAAGAACTGTTTGATTTTGATTTGAGAGATTGACGCAAATGAAGAAAGAAGACAACACTTTATGAAAGATGTTTAAAAGAACTTATCAGTGCTAACCGCGAAACTTTTAATGAATTTTGTCAGACATTGTGCAAAGCAAATATCCGTAGCTATTTAACCCTAGATCAACCACATGGGTGACAAATATCAACCGCGCGCCTGCATACAATCAAAAGTATAACCCGTAATTAACATTTTGTCAAATAAATAAAACAATCGTTATTTAAAAATAATTTTCTTTATTTTAGATACTTACTTTTTAATAGGTTGGTAACATCTGTCACCCCGCGCCTCATTGTGTAACATAAAAAATTATATTTGTTTCATGTTTTTCTCTTTTAATTACAATAATATTTAGGTCTGTATCTTGTGCTTTGCTTCGTCTTGTGCTGTATTATAGATACTTTCTTCTTTCTTAATCTGAACTATACCTAACCTGTTCTTCCCATAGATAAATAATTTCTCGGAATGCGATTTTGCCGTATGCGCAATGCGTTAATGACGCAACATCGCGTCCAGCAAGATTTACTGGAATGGATGTCTCTTAAATTACGTATATTTTTAGAAGCGCTAAAATATTTATTTCTCAAACATTCTTTTACGAATACTTCCTTGTTGAAGATTGGAGTTACAAACTCAAATTGCATGCGGACAAAACGCACGATCTGAAAGCAGCTGAGGGTCCAAATGTTTTTTTAGTCAAAATGAAAAATTTTCTTGACAAAACAAACTTTTAAAACTAAATTTAAAATTTCCTTTATTAAATATTTATCAAAATATACATAAACAGTAATAATAATGGCACAGAGGAAAAAACAATCTGTTGAATTTACTGGCTGGTATTAGAAGAAATTTCTATTGGTCAATTAAATATTTGAGAGCAAAATATTAATTTTTCAGACAAACATTTATCTCAAATAATTCTAAATTTGCCACATTAACCACTAGATAGCTTACTTAAACTAATAACAAGCAAATTACAGAAATGTTCCAAATGGGACAAAACAATATATATGACAATCTATGTTTTTCTTTTATTTATGAAATTTGTGGTACTTTTCCGTTATACGCTGGGCATGTATTTTTGGCAGATTTTCTTTTCTTTTCTTTTTTTTCCCCATTGTGTGTGGATGTAAATAATTTTTTTAGTTACAAGAATAGTTTCCAGATAGTGCAAAACTAAAAGTGTTTTTCCATTATACACGCCCACACATCCTCCCCCCCCCCATGTACACATTGTACTTTTCCGTTATGCGCACGCATTCCAAAATTCATGGTAGATGCATAACAGAAAAGTACCAAGTTTTTCCTTCACACATACTGGAAAAGCACATATATTTGTTTCTAAATAATTACAAACTTTTTTATTTTTTAGTACAGCTTTCATCTACAACATCGCATGGCGTTTCGCTTGCGATGAAGTTTGTAACCTGAAAGTATTTATAACCGTTTCTAAAGTGAAGAAAAATTACTCGAAGGAACTACCTTTATCACGAATTATAGATGTCTATCGATCAGCCTGACTCTTTTTTTTTTTTTTTTTTTTTTTTTTGAGTTTTATAAATTGTGGGGGAAAAAGACTAATGTAAATGTAGTTTCAAACAAAACAATTATTCTTATTGCAAAAATCTGCAATTGGAGATATTTGTCTATTAACAAATGTGGAAAAAGTTAATCAAATCTGTACATTCAAATCTTTCAGTAGGATTTATATCAAGACGTAAATTAATTAGCTTCGTTTATAGATTTTCTGGGGTGTTACTCGGGCGCGTTTTTAATAGTGAAGTAAAATTGGAATCAAAATCTTAAATCTTTTTTCAAATTTTGCCATAATAATTAATATCATAACAACGCTAATTAAATTAATTACAGGAAATGCTTTAGCGGGCCACGTATGATTGCTTCGTATGTAACCAATCTGAGACAACTGGTTTAACGGATCGAGACAAAATGCGCGAAGTCTATCTACCTCAGAGAAGAGTGGTTTTATGTAGGATTTTTTAATGGAAATGGGCTAGTATTTATTTTACACACTGGCAAAATCAAGAATACCTTCTAAAGTCACCCTATTAAATTAGTCTATTAGTCACCCTATTCGTGTATTAGTCACTCTATTAGTCTCCCTATTCGTTAAAACACTGAATCTGAGACGAGCTACCAATGTTCACCGGTGCGAGCCTATCTACTTATAAGTTTAAGCTGTGTCATTTTAATTCAGTTTCTGAAATTATAATTATTAGCAAGTTAAAGAAATTTGAATTGGTAGCTTTAACATTAATTTTAGTATATTCGTCTTTTCATATTCGAAACATATTTTATTAATACTAGAAAAATTTAGTTTAGAGTATATGACTCAAGAATGTGGAAATAAGGAGGTGTGTATTAAGGAGTATGTCTAGTGCAAAGATGCATGTTATAATTTTATTGAAACTGAATTGACGAAGCAATTTCTTTACTACCTACCACGTTCACGAATCTGCAACATTAAATGTCAACGGAAGATGTTTTTTGAATAATTTTGGCTGCGGAAAAATGGTAAACATGATTTTCTGACTAACAGTATTGAGAAAGAGCGAATTTCTTTCTTCCTTTTCTTCCTAACATATGGCTCATGTTCCTTAGCATGAAATTTTAACACTCTTTTAGTTTGATCAATGTAAATTAAACCACATTGGCAAAGAATTTCATATATACTCCAGGAATTCATATCCGGAATGGGTCTTTAAGTATGGAACGGCGAATGTTATTGGTAGTATAGAGAAGACGATCACAAATTTGAATATCTAAACTACATGCAATTTTATAATTAATCGATGGAAAGGAAAGAACGACAGCAGAATTTTTATAATCTCCTAAAACAAAGGGAGGGCCTTTTTGTTGCACTGAGATGAGTTTTTTTAACCTCTTGGTCAACAATGTTTTTGAAATGTTTCTATCAACAGCAACTGGTTTTAAGTAGTTTAGTTCTTGATCTAGAGTCGATTTGGGGGAGCAACTTCGAAGTGCTCGGAAAATGAAGGAATAAAATGTTTGTTTGTTAATGTGATTACGGTAGAGCCTCGAGGGCTATCCGGCTAAGGGGATGGAGAACTTCCTAAAGGAAATTGGTTCGTAGAAGGAATAGAATGAAGCTAACTTCTGTTTAGTTGAACGACAAAGACTCAGATTAAATGAATATTCTTCAGACCTTACTAAACTGACAAACGAACTATTGCTTTAATCTGAATATAGTGAACAAAATCCTGCAACGGTTAAAATAACCTTTATACAGACACTTGAAATTTAATAGAAGGAACTATTTGTGTTTAAAAAAAAGAACTGCAAGCTTTCAGATTGTATATTACGCCCAAAGGGGCAATTTTCCATTTACTCACACATACACGTTTCGAGAGCTAACGCCCCTCTGGGGTAAAAACATTTACAAACAGCATATCTTTAGAATTTCTGATAGACAATCTCGCGCGTTGGAGATAAAAATGTTTTATTCCGTACAGTACTGGCACTGCTGATTTTAAAATCGTTGAGTTTTTAAATTAAAAATTTATACACGTTTTACTCACAAATGCCCATGTTCGGGTGAAGAACTACGTTATTCAAAATCTGACGGCCGCTCCTTTTAGCTAAAATCTCCGCTACTTGCTCCCACGCCATCAAAATCTCGTCCAAACACCCGCTTGGGGCGAGAGTCTCTAGCCCTGTTTCCCTACCACCAATCATTCAAGAGCACTTTCGGTTGGCAGCATATTTTGAGTAGACCCTTGCTACTCAAACACTATACTCTTACAAACATCCATGCCTTCTCCGGGATTCAAACCTGCTCATTTCGGTATGGCAGTCAGCATCATTAACCGCTATACCGTCTGGTTGGCTCTTTTTCCTTACAATTAAGCCTCTCGAAAGGACTTTCGGCTGACTAGTATTCTAGCGTCCCTTACTCCCAAACAATATACACTTACAAATATTCAAGCATTCTTCGAGCTTGGAATCTGTGCTCAACCAGCCAGCTTCGCTAACCACTATACAGATCAGGGTCGCAAATGACGGCTACAGTATTAGAAGTAAAAAGATAAAAGCAAGGGTACTTTATTTTTACAATATCTTTATAAGATAAAACTTCATTCTTATAAATTTTTACTTAATAATATCTTCACGAAATAAAATTTTATAAATTTTTACTTCCTTGTACAAAGTAAAAAAGAAGTATTGTAATCGTGAAAAGTTTCAGGCAGCATATTTCAACGAAAATATCCATTTTGACCGCTGTCGAATGTAATTTAATAATATCTGTACGTAAAGACAGATTAAAATACTCCAAAAAATTATAAAACTGCTTTAAAGTGAATTCGGAAGAGAATTTTTCGTGGCGTCTGTACGAACGTATGTACGTACGTACGTATCTCGCATAACTCAAAACGAGTAGCCTCAGAACGTTGAAATTTTGTATATAGAACTGCAATAACATGTAGATGTGCACCTCGTATTTTGGTTGTAATCGGCAGCAACAAACGTATATAAATATATTTATATCCACTCTGTTACCTGGCTCAGTGATCTCAGTTTCTTTACTCTTATATGTTTGTAAATTGTACATTTTTTGCTTTAAAAATGATTGAATTATGTTGTTCTTATCTTCCGGTTATGGTTTTATGCCTTTAGTAAAACTGTATGCAATATTTTTAGAATTATCAAAAATTTTAAAGTTGTTTAAATGCCGCTAAGACTAATAATTTTTTTTGATGGCGGCCATTCCTTGTTTACATTTGAAACAGCAGGATAGTGGATTTGTTGCCAATCTAGAGAAACTTAGCTTCGCAACAACAAAGATAACGCCTTCATTTATTATTGCGAATTAAATCATGCTTAATCATTTCTGGAATTTTTTCGAGGAAATAAGTCTTTCAGATTTACTTCGTAATTTTTAATATAGATATTTTGAGTTTTTATGTATTTTTGCCTTGTCGCGAAGTGAGAACTGAATTAATTGAATGAGAAATACTCAATCGTCTGTGAAAAACTGTTTCTTTTTTGTTTTCTTTGCTTAATTTCTTTTATACAACGTTCTAACTTTATTATAGTATTTGAATAGAACATGTAGCAACGATTAGATAATTCTTTAAATGATATAAATTTTGTGTATTCCGAGTTACAATATGAACGAAATATAATACTGTTAAGTGAATCTAGTGCCAGAATGCGTATAATTTAATATTCCGTAAAAGGAAGTCATGTGGTGTACACATCAGATTTTTATTTTATATCCTTATAAGCTACTTTATAATATCTCTGTAATGTACGTTATAATATCTTTATAAGATAAAATTAAGGCTAATTCAGAGGTTTACTGAAGCTTTGCTATGATTTAAATATTAAATAACTTTTTACTTGTATTGCATTTTTAATTTTTTAGGACTGCATAATGAGTAAACTTGGAGATATATGATGAAAATATAAACCACCAAAGAAAGAACGGAAAACATTAACTCTTACATTGGAAAGCAATCCTCCATTATTTTGATAGAAGGAGAAAACTGCAGATTTTTAAATGATGAGAGCACGATCCAAAATTTTACTGATTGCTCAATATTTGCAAGTGTGAGCGATGGATCTCTTCAGGGATATTTTCGCACTGATCATCGCTAAGGTCATCGCATTTTAACTGGTCATCGTTATCACCAGATTTACCGCAGATTTTTTTTTTTTTTCAATGGCGCGATTTAAAAGGAAGAGTGTATTCAAATATTTTATCAATTATACTGCAGCCTTAAAGAAAATACAGTAGATAATCCGCAGCCGGATTATCGAGAGTATAGTGTAGTGTATCGTCGTTTATTTGCTGCGGATTATCCAGTTAGCTCATTAACCGAATGTAGCGGTGCCCACGCAACCACGCACCCACCACACTATGTGCAAGTGTGTAAAAATAAACATGCTCATATGTGAGTATGGAAAAATATTCTTCTTAATAGAGAAATCGGAGATTTATCTAACTGTAACATTAGCTGTAACATATCTAACTGTAACTGTAACATTATCTAATTGTAACATTTATCTAACGAGATAATAGCTGAAGTTGTGTACCAGAGTATAGAAAGTGTAAAATTATTTGAAAATATCAATCGAGAAAACATAAATGATGACTCGATTTAAAAGGCTCGATGGGCGACTCAATTGAGCTGGATATCGAATGATGCGGATATCGTTTCAAATATCGCAAGAATAAAAAAGGTAAAAGGTGATTTTGAAAATACAAGCAAAGACGATACTGAAAACTGCCGTTAGTCCCGAGACAGCAATAACTCCTGGGCCTCGTGTCCAGGAGTTATTGCTGTCTCGGGTCTAATACAATTTTCTAATAATCATAATTCTTGTATTCGTAGACAAAAGGGAATTCTAATAAAATGATAAAACAGAACTTCGAAAAATACACAGTGAATTTCGAAACATATATAAACGCTCACAAAACAAAGTGCATTTTTTTAAGAAACATATATAATATACACGGAAAGTTGCAATTTGCTTTATGCGTGCTTCTCAGTTATCCGTAACCTGCTTCTTTCGCATTAGCCCAGATAATCGAAATTCTGCTTTATTTCTCAAATAAACTCAAAAATGAGCACCAGAAGTTCTAACAAGCGTACAAGGGGTTAAACTCACCAGTTCAAGGTTAAAAACAGTCGACCTTTGCTAGTTACTATTTTTAAAACCTAAAGCAAACATAGTTCAATAAATTGTATCATATTTCCTTGCACAATATTCCCCTTAGCTTTACACCTTTAGGTTCTCAAAATTAAAAACATATTCTAAAATATTTCACTTCCTGAATGCGCTCAAGCAATAAGCTTCCCTAAATTAAAAAAAAAAAAAAAAAAAAAAAAAAACCGGATTTGTCCAAGTAGTGATTGTTTTCGTCTTACTAACGAAGACAAATCCCCCGCAAATTACTTGCAAAGGGCACTCCTAACTTTTCTCTTCTAACTGCCGAACTTTATACCAACCTAATACAAGAACTGACACATCGCAGCGAAGCAAACATCGAAGCAACATTTCGTTCAATATTTTGCCATGTCGAATGCAATTTCACCTTCTCTACTTACTAATGGCTGATTTGAGGCTTAAGGGGTAGCAGCCACAACAGTAAGAACGGGCGAGATTTTAAAATTACCGGGAATAAGAAATGAAGATATTTTATTAAATAAGGTAATGTTTATATTACTAGATATTCTTAATGGAATGCCGGTTTCTTTTCAAGAAATAATACTGTGATAGTTACCTGTGGTTTATCCATGAATACCTGCTCATTTCCTATGTTCTTACTGTAACCTCGTCCTAATCTGGGTTTAATATTTTAAATATTCACCTGTTGAAAAGTTCTGTTTGAAACACTAAGCACATAGTGATTAATAGTTTGTTTTTACACTTCCATACATTTTTTTTCTTCAAAATTTTAGTGTCTATTTCATACACATGTTTATAACCTATTCCCAATTACCCTTTTAAGAATTTTTTTTTGGATTTAATATTTAATCTGACAACATAATAATTTCGCATATCACTCCCGATTGTCATGAGGCGATATTAATATCCCAACCGATTCTTCCTAGGATGAGATAATCTTTTTAATAAAATAATATTTTCATAATTCCTTATATGCATATATATATGCATGTATGTATGTATACCACCCCCGTTTCCCGGCGCTTTTACTTTCAAAATTGTTAGTCGTAGTAATACAGTTGTATTGCAGAAGTGTTTAAATGACGGAAATATTCATACTTTGGCAGTGTCAGATTTAAAAGCATTAATTTTGGACAAATAAAGAAATCTAACTTGCCCTCCCTATTCCTATACTTATATTTTGGGGAAGTTTTATATTCGTCATGAAAAAAAGAAAATTATAAGAAGTTTTACTCCCGTACTGACCGGGATATTTAATTTCAAAACTTGTAATGTTTTAAATCATTTGAAACTTGAGGGATTGAGTAAAGAAATGAGTTTAAATGCAATGCAGCAGTAAATGTGTATGAGTTAATAGGCCGTACAAGGAAGTCAAGTGGTGCTATTTCAAATTTTTTATTTTACTTAGAAACTGACATAGCGTGACTCATTCAAAAAATGATTAAAGCTTGAAAAACATAAAAGATTCCTTAAAAATTCTTTTATGCTTGAAAAACATAAAAGACAACAATAAAATTAACAATTAATTAATTTTTTTTTTTTTTTTTTTGTTTTGTTTTCGCTTTAGAAGAAAATAGATGAAAATTTCTCGATTTCGTTAGCTATTCATTAAACGCTTAATAATAATTAACATATAACTCGGTTATCATCTTTACTTTAAACAAAATCATAAAGATGACATCAGATTGCTACAATTATCCGTGAGAGAGGTTACAGTAATTAGTTATAATACAGGAGCAAATCTCCTGCATCGCCTGTGTAGTAAAACCCAATGACAATGCGATAAAACCACCATCCATTACCGATTATTCATGACCACCATTGCCACCGCGCCCAAGGAACAAATGATGCTTCCGATTTCTAATTCCGGATCAAGCACCAAGCCGCCTATCATATTTTACCAGAACTAATAATTTTTGGATCATTGGGTCAAGGCTTCTCCTTTGCAACTACGGGAGAAATCGTTACTTCTCTTTGGCTCGACGCGTGAGGTGGCTGCAGAGCGTGAATTTCGGACGTAACCTATTTCCCAGTGAGCTTCCATCTTAGTGGGTGATTGTAGTATTGATTTCTGTTTAACCAAGGAGGACTTTCCATTTTGACAACGAGAGCAGTGAACATCCGTTTCTTTTCTCGGTTCGTTCGTTGAAGAATTGAGTTATTAACTTTGCATATAGAATTTGTATATATTTCTCCATTGAAGTATAGACTTTGCTGTTTGGTTTATTTATTTGGTTTGTTGAGATTGCGGCAAAACACACTAGAGCTATCTGCCTAAGGGAAAGGATGCCTTCGTGGAGGACTTTCTAAGGGAACTGGCTCTTATACACGTTACACGTGGGGAAAACCACGAAAACGCCCATACAGCCAGCCCGTTCGCGGGATTCGATCCTCGGACCGAACTACCAGTGTTCAGCGACTTTACCGCTCGGCCGCTGGTGGGCTCTTTGCTGTTTGACCACATATGAATCATATCACATTCTGGAATGCTTAACTAAATAGGAAAAGTTGAAAACAAAAAAGGTTCTAGTGTTTAGTTTATCTCTGCATACCTTCATTTTACACACATGTACAAGAATAAAATGTATTCACAATGCTTAAGAAAAAAATTGATGTGGACACCACATAACTTCTTTGTACACCAATTAAATTATATATATATCTTTTGCTGCACTTCATTTAAACTTATTTTCGTGAATAACTTAATTAACGGACCACTCAAGGTAAATTGAAAATGACACCAAAAATTGCAAATTTTGAAAATATTTATCACGGCCTATTTCTGTCGCGTGGGAGTCAAACTTCTGGTATTTTTTTATTTTTTCATAACGAGTATAAACTTCCTCAAATATAAGTACAGGGACCAAGCGACCGTATTGAAAGTGAGATTTCGTTATCTATCTAAAATTAATTTTAGCTGCAAAAACATGAATATTTTCGTCGTTTAGAACATTAAACCACTTCTGTAATTGGAAATATATGTCTGTGACCAACGATTGCAAAAATAAAGGCTGACTAAGGAATTTTAAACCAGGTAAGGGGAGGGTTATATGTATGTTACCGTGAAAGACCGAAATTGGAGAATGTCAACATTCACCAAATAAGTCGGTGAGAGATCGAATATTGTGTTACATTCTTGTACATTCGGACCCTCACCAGTGTATGTCGACAATTCACAGATATGCTCTGGTGTACGTCGAAAAGAGAGGAGTATATGTACACGCTGTCATCGCAAAAGGAAGTGTTCCACAAATAAATGCAGTTGTAAAATCAAGGGCCTCTTGTGCAATTCAAAGTGTCATAATAGTGTTGTTGCAATAAATAAGATTTGCATAACATAGTTTACTTTTATTTTATTTTCTCATTTTCTATTATTTTATTTTCATTACTATTATTTTATTTTCTCATTTAGAACGTATTGTATAATTAAATTTTTAGCTTCTATTATTTTCCTTTCTCATTTTGAATGTACTGTGTGTTTTAAGTTCTTATATTCTTATTTTAAGTCTCAAGTGCGTTTTTTCGCGACTGAATTGCGGAGAAGAAAATATAATATTCTTATATGTTCAACATCCACCATTAGCACATGGTGACTGTCGACATTTACCAGTGTAAGTCAGAAATAAGAGTGTTTGGAAAATATGTCGGACATATACCAAGCGACTATGTGAATGTTGACATTCACCGGGGAAAGTCGACATTCTCCAGATTTCGGTGTTTCACCGTAACATACATATAAATACACTACTGATACTGCCGATTGCAATAAAAAACGAGGTGCATAACTAAATACTATATCAATCTCATATACAAATTTCCAATGTTAATAGTTTTTAAATTATACGAGATACATACGTACTACGTACATACACAAGTACAAATGTCACGAAAGAATCCATTTTCAAGAAATTTAAATCCATTTTATAATCAATTTTGTAGAAAACATACATATATTCTATCCGTACGTACAAATATTACGGAAAAGAAATCTTCCAAATGGATTCGGGAACCATCAAAAAAAGATACTTTCGTTGTAATATGATACCGGAAATTTTCGCTCTTAAAATACTTCTTTTGCTTCTTACAAGGAAACAAAAAAGAATTGGAAGGGATCTGAGCAAAGTCGTTTTCACATGTTTGGGCTTTTGAGTAATTCCCGCCTGATACCACAGTAAGATCGTTAATAGCCATAAGATCGTAAGGATAGCTTATAAGGTATTTTTCCCGCCTTTTTAGCGAGCCTTCATATTGTGGTGGTCTACACGCTGGGCGCGTATTTCAGAGGTCCATGGTTCGATTCCCGGCGAAGGCGTTGCATATTTTTCATCTCTCCTGCTTCCGAAATAAACCTAATGATTCTACAAGCTATAAACATACATTATTAAGAGAAGCAACATCCGAAAAAGAAGACTGGAATATTTCTGAAAAGAGCAGAAGCACTTTTAGTTATCGAACAACAGTTACTGTAAATCACAAAATTTCGATTCCGCAATGATCAAGATACACAGCGTTTCTGGATCATTGTTTCTAAGGGGACATAGGATCGCCAGATCATTATATTATGGAATATTAAGATGTCTTGTTCTGGCATTATATTTTTTATTTTTCCTTCATGTACACTGCGAAAAAAAATGGGACAGTTCTATATTTCCCGTTCTACTGGGGCGATTCACGAAATTCACCTTGCGTTTTCCATATCTCGAAAGCGCGACTTAGGATATGTATTAGATTTATACATAGCAGGGGTGGCTAACCCCTGCGGCTCGCGAGCCACATGCGGCTATTTGAAGAATTATTTGTGGCTCTCGATAAATGTACCCGAGTTCCCTTTTCATTTTTGTGTTATTATATTTTTAAAAATTATTATCGTTCCGTATGTGTTTCAAAATGTCTTTTAAATTACTGACAACAAATATGAAAGACTAAGTGCAACGTTGTAACAAATTTCATTTCCGTTCAAGTTGACTCTTTCTCATCGAGAGAGGGCAAAATCTCTATACTCTAAACATGGAAAACGCCTATGTCTACGAATTTCCCTTGAAATGCTTTTCCTTCCCCCTATGACAAATTGAATATTCTACAACGCTAACAATAACCTACTTAAGTAAAGCGAGAACTTCTTTATTAGATGCTTTCACACGATACATCTCTTGAATATAATTTCACCCTGTGTGAAGGAATATAATTTCCCCCTTGGGACGGGATTGCAACTTCGGGCATCAAAAGTTAAACATTGACAGTAAACAAAGGAAAGAGAAGGGGCATTAAAATAACAGAACTACTTTTAGTTGCTTCTAGAGAATGATTGACATGTCATTTAACAACAACTGAAAGCAATGAACGTGATGAGGGAAAGCACTAGGTAGGAAATATTCAGGCGTTTGGGGGGGGGCGCCCAAAGTCCAATGTCTGAATGCGAATCCAAACTGATTTTGAGTTTGTAAACTTTCATTGCAACGGACAGTCGCACATGGTGCTTTGGAGGAAACCAATTTGTATCACTCTTGCTACGGATATGATTTGTAATCTGGGATTTTTGGTAAGTTAACTATAATTTGCTTCGTAGTATGTAACACATGTTGTTATTGTTTTAATAACACAAAACCTGTACTTTCTAAATTTCTTTATTTATTTCCAGTTTTTTTAAAAATATGACGACAGAGAACGAAAATAAAAAAAAGAAAATACGAGAAAGAAAATGGAAGTTTTAATAATGAGTGGGAGGAGAATTTCTTTTTTATTGACAATAACGGAAAAGCATTATGTATCATTTGTAATTCTACGGTCAAAAATTATAAAGATAGCAATTTACGTCGACATTATGAAACCAATCATCCTCAGTTTTATAATCAGTATCCATCAAATTCCAAATTAAGATCAGATAAACTTGCTTCTTTAAAATCAAATTTAAATACACAACAGTCAATTTTGATGACCTTCAGCAATCAAGCTAATAATGTGACTGAAGTCAGTTTTGTTATTGCCTGGAATATTGCTCGTGCAAAACGCCCATATGGAGAGAGAAAGTTTATTAAAAAAAACTTGGAAGATGCACTTAAAGTTTTAGATCCAAATAATGAAGCATTGCACAAAGTTGTTTCGCAAATTCCCATCTCGAGACACACAACTGAACGACGCATAACTGCAATTAATACATCTCTTGAATATAATTTAAAAAATGATTTGAAGAACTGTATTGTATTCAGCTTAGCCCTTGATGAATCTACACATACCGCAGATCTTCCGCAATTGGCAGTTTTCATACGTTTTGTTTCACCTGACTTCGTTGTTAAAGAAGAATTATTAGATTTAGTCGCATATCAAGAGTCAACCCGCGGTGTCGATATTAAAAATGCATTAAATTCCATAACGAAATCTTTTGATATGCCTCTTAATAAACTTGTCAGCATTGCAAATGATGGAGCTCTGGCAATGCTGGATAAAAAAAATCGGTCTTATTGGGCTTTTAAGAGATGATTCTCAAATTCCACAATTCATACCGATTCACTGTTTAATTCACCGAAAACATCTCCCTACAAAATATCTAAAATATCCTGATGTTATGAAGACAGTGTTACACATTGTAAATTACATTCGCACCAATGCAAAAAAATCATCTACATTTCAAAATTTCCTTGAAGAATTAAAGGACGAACAACTTCCAAATGACACGAATTTCTTTTGTATTATTAGAAGGTTATTTAGCTATAACGTACTAAATCGATTTGTTTGATCCGATAGCTGCATTTCTAAAAGAAAAGAAAATAATCTATTCAGAATTAGACGATGACGAGTGGTTACAAGACTTAATGCTTTTGACTGATGTCATGGAACATTTGCAAATACTGAATTTACAATTGCAGGGGAAGGATAAAATAATATCTGACCTCTCACAGTGTATATTTAGTTTTCAAACTAAATTATAACTTTTTCAAAAGGACATTAAAAATAAAACATTTTGTCATTTTCCTCGGATTAAAAAAATTTGTTCCAATATTAAACAAGAAAAATTCAACGAGTATGTTAAAAAGCTAGAAGGAATATTGACGGAATTCCAAAATAGATTTCAAGATTTGAAATATTTTAAATCGTCTCTTGATTATTTTCTGAATCCATTTGAAATTAACATAATTCAAGGTGATTTTTCCATTTCCAATATAATTATTACCCAAAAAGCATCTGGAGAATTAGAATTAATAGAGATGCAAGAAGATCAAGCTCTACAAATAAAATATAAATCGACGCCGATTACTGAATTTTGGAAACTTGTACCAGAATCTAAGTATCCTCAATTAAAAAAAGGCTGATTGTCGAATTATTTCAATACTCGGAACGACGTACTTATGTGAATCATTTTATTCCACTTTAAAATTCGTGAAATATGAACATCGATCAATATTAACTAACCAGCATCTCAAAGAATTACTGAGATGTGCTGTCACCAATTATTCACCAAATTTTAAAGAATTATCAAGAGAAATAAAATAAATGTGTTTAATTTTTAATATTTAAATTCAATATACATATTTTGTACTTTTATTTATATGTTTTCAATAAATATAATTTTCTGTAAAAAAATTTAATACCTTTTAAATACGTATTTAATTGCGGCTCGCGAAAATTTCAAATTTTGAAAAATGGCTCGGGCTATCAAGGAGCTTGGCCACCCCTGATATACAGCATTGTTCTAATATAGGTGTTTTAACACAAAATCAGACCTTTTCTGAAATGACATGCCAATTTTTTTCCATATTTCAATTCTACGGCTTAAATTATGCCAAACTGCCAAGTTTTGTAAAAATCGCACGAGAAGGTTTTAAAAATTTCTCTATCAAAGATTTAGCTGCTCTGTGTTAATTAAATTTGATATATAATTATTAATATCTCTTTTTTTTATTAAACTTACTTGATTTTTTCTTCAAGAATTCGAAATTTAGGCTTAATTCAAATATCATTCTCACATCTTTTATGATCTGTTTTTAAAATTCGTATTTTTAAATACTTTTTATAAATTTTTCGAAAACATTTTTGTATTATAACCTATAAAATTTTACGTTTGCATATTGGCGAGTACGTATTATGAGCGATAATAACGAAAATGTGGTTTACGCACTTTGTTAAAAAAACTATTTGAAAGAATGAACGATGGACCTTCGCTCGTGCATCAATGAATAAAAGAAGAAAGTAAGTAGGTTGCCATAAATTAAGAATTTCACGAAGTGAATTATTCTTGGCGGAAACTGAAAAAATTCCCCAAGATAAATTTTTAAATTTCGCACTAAATTTTACAAAATTTAATATTTAGCCATACATTGAGTCATAGAACTGAAATATGGAAAAAAATTGGTATGCTATTTCAGAAAATGTCTGAGTTTGTGTCAAAATATCTATATTAGAACACTGCTATATATAAATCTAATATATATCTTATGTCGCGCTTTCGAGACATGACGCAATTTGAATTTCGTTCAACGGCCCAGTAGAGCGGGAGATATAGAACTGTTTCTACCTTTTTTTGGCGCAGTGTACATATGTTTAAAAATTTATACATTTAAATTATGTATTGAAATAAGTTAAATGCGAAAAACATTATTACTGTAAGTTAAAAATATCAATCTAGCCAATGACGGATTTGGAACAATACGCGTTAACCAATGGTAAAGGCCAAGTGGCCCCATTCATGGTCAACTAAACGAAACCAACATCAAGCAAAAGGGCTTCACAATTTTATGAAAACTTCAATAGCTATTAACAATCTTAACTGCAATGAAATTTCGTATTTTGTTTACATGAAATAACCACCTTCTACATTCCTTCCAGATAATCTCCTCCTCTCCCCGCCTCCAGATAAAGCTGAGTTGCTGCAAATGACCAAATCAATCCTCCAAAATGCTGCAAAGACATCTCGCGTTGAAGCAGAAGTGCCTTTTCGGTTAGTCCACCTTTTGCAGTCATCGACATTTTACTTGTTTTTTCTTAAGTAATATATTGGTTCTTAAGTAATATATTGGTTTGTGAAATGAATGGTATTAAAATTTCTTTTAAGTACATAATAATAATAATAACACTATTAATTGTAACGGATAAATTAAAAAGGGTAAACCGTCAGTGATACTTCGACATGGAAAGAAGACTTCAAACGAATACCCGTAAAAAGTACATATTGTGTTTAATGTTTGTAGAGTATATCTATTTATTATCGAAAACGAAAAGAAGAAATTCAAAAACGAACTCCAGAGCTTCAGAAAGCTCGTATAGTCTCCAAAATTTGTCAAAGCATTCAAAGCTATACTTTCAACTTCAGCTATGAAAAATCATAACATAATATTAATATAATTTCTTCACATAATTCCTTCAGCTTTGCCAAACATTGCCATCCGTAATTTGCAAACTGAGCTGAATGATGATTACTACATTTCTATTAGAAATGCCAGTTTCGAAATTTATGTAGTAAGAAAGAAAAGAACAAGGAAGCTCTTTCAATCAAAACTGAGAAGGAGCTGGAAAATCTTTGTCATCCCAATCGCCCAAGGACTTCATCTCAGTGCTTGAGTAGACTTGTTCCCACTTGTAATCCCTCATGAATTTTCTCCTGGAGGTTATATGCAGAGACATACAGTTAAAGAATAGCAGTAATGCATTAGATTCGGTTAGAGTATGCGCCTTGCGTTGCTATGCATGACATCTTAAAGATGATAAACTTCCATCTCCCAAGCGCAAGTACGTTTTTCAATTACTATATCGCTAGGAATTTTACTAGCAGTTAAACTTAATATAGATCAAACTTAATTTTGATTTACGTCTTCTTTATTCTCTCATAACAGAAGAATATACATACTGAAAGTACGCGAAAGAAAACTTAAGAGTTGGATAGGTTAATTGCAGCCCAGGCTGGTTAGAATGGATGCCACGTGTCATCTCAGAGAAAGTGATTATCAATTTTGTATTTTCGGATGCCATAGTACTCCTGCTTGCTCTACCAGCTGATAAGTGGTTTTGCTTACTTATTTGGTAGGAAACAACCAGGTGCAGTGTTTGAGAGAAAATGATCTTAGTTGGTTTCGTAATACTGTAATCTTCAAAAGGCAAATTGCCTCAATCTTGCTTATGTAAGGCACAGGTATAGTGCCAATACAATGTACAACGATAGGTTATTGACTACTATTGTGTAGTACAATTTTGCTTTAGCTCTAACCCACCAGAATTAGCTAAATAAAATGTTATTTATTTTAGTTACATATTAGTTATTTAGTTAATAATTAGTTTTTAAAGTGTTATTTAGTTTAGTTTTTGTTGTCTTGTGCATGTAATTCATGAAAGAATGGTTGCCAGGGCCTCAAGGAAGTTGAATTTCTACTTCCAACTCCCAATTTTGAGGCAGAGGGGGTGGGCCAGAGTCTTTTCACTCCTCTTTCCTGCTACCAAACCACACGAGAGGACTTTCGGCTCGCTGTATATTTTGAATGCCCCACACCCTGTATATTTTGAACGATACTACACATTCATGCCACAAATATCATGCCTTTTCCGGAATTCCAACCCAGGGCCTTCGGTACCGCAGTAGGCTTCTCTAACCACTATACAGTTTGGGCGACTAATTTAGATATTTATTAGGTATTGAATTAGTAATTAGTTTTTTAAATGTTATTTAGTTTATTTACGTATTAGTTATGTAGTTAAAAATTAATTTTTAAAATGTTATTTAGTTAAGCTATTTATTAGTTATTTAATTAGTAATTAATTTTAAAAATTGTTATTTAGTTAGTTATTGGTTATTTAGTTAGTAATTAGTTTCTAGTAGATAGTTATTGGTTATTAGTTAGTAATTAGTTCTTTAGTTTATGTAAGGTTACTAAAGACGGCAGGGTAAAGTTGCTAACAAGAACCCAAAGGAAAAACTTTTCAAATTCTATTAGGTTAGGTTAACTGAATATTGCAAAGCATACGAGGCCTTCGTAGAGAACTTTTATAGAAAACTATGGTTTGCATTCACGTTACATATACTATGCAAACCAAACGCAGCCATTCCATTTGCCTGAATGCAAATCCGGGTTATCTACCAATATTTAGTAGTCTTGACCCTACGGCCACTGATTCGGCAGCACCATTAGGCAGACAGACATAGTAAGAGTAGTTTAATATGATCTGTTTTCCAAAGATACCTCGTTCTAAATTTGCTTTCTTTGCCAGACTGTTAATTTTAAGATTAATTGCACATATAGATATATATATATCTGAAATTCTTTACCGTATATTAATTACAGTGCGTGTATAGATATACCACTTCTTGAATATATGCTTTATATTTTATTTCCTTTTTTAAAATTGAATAAACGAAACAAGCTGCATGTACATCATCTCAAAAAAACTTTCAATCCAAGGAAAACTTTCTAAACATCGAAATAGTTATCGATCCCCCTTCTCAAAAGCTGAGGAGAACTATAAAAAAAAAGCGGGTTAAAAATATCGCCAAACAGAAAGGCTCAATAAAAACACCCGTGTTAATTATCTCTTTTTATCGCATTCTGAGTAGCTGCCGAAGTGCCCATCATACGCTATCGCCATCCTACTGGAGAATGGCATCTTCTCGGTTGCCATGACGACCATGGTCTCAGCATCCGAACGGAAAACGATGGCATTTAAGTGCATTATGCTGTACTTTGGTAAGTTGCTTATTTGTTGCCTCCTGCATTTGACGACATCATTAGACTGAAACTGCCGAGGGTTCTCAGGACTTCCGAAGATTTATGATTTTGGCAGAAACTACTTCAGTTGATCCCTTTTCAACTAAATTGAAATGCGAATGAATTCAATTGCCTCTCGAGGTTATGATGCGCAAGGAATTTTTATTTAGAGATAAGGTCTTTCATTTCAGAACCAGGAATGCTCTCAAGCATGAAATCTTAACAATTAACCACAAAGAAAATTAGAGTCATCAGAATGTTCTGAATGCAAAATTAAATGGAAATGGAAATGATCTTAATTCGGTATTGTTCAACACGATCGGTATTGAATGTTGATGTTTGAGTAGAAAATCCATCACGGAGTTCTGCTTCCTAACACTGGCACAGAAAATCATTCAGAATAATTTAAAAAATGTACTAACTTTGTGAGTCATTTTTGAGCTAATTTGAGTCTCTAAATTCCGTAACCTTTAAGCAAGATTTCATTTTCTCATCCATATTATTCAGCTCACTATACGCTACCTCATTGTCTGTTATAGGCACTTTAACACCATTGCAGGCCCCTTCCTCCAATCTACCATCGTAACTCGGTATCGTTATCACCGTACAACATACATTTTATCTGCGTCATTTGTGGCTGTAGTTCAAATCCACCTTCAATAGAGCGCTTTTCACGCAGCGAAACACGCTGAACGGAAATGATGTCAGGAAAACAACATTAAGGATCTCGACTTTCTTTCCGCATCTGTTGTGCCTTGGTTGCGAGTGAAATCTGGAGGTAGAAAATAGCCTTAAAATTTCTATTTTAAAGTATCAGACTATACTGGCGTTTTAAATACAGGGTATTGCGCAAAATGCCCTAGGCACCACACATATGAGGTGCCATATTCTCTGATGGTTCATGATATTTTTGCCAGAGGGGATATAGGTAAAGGTCCCCAAACCCTACAAAACCTTTTGAACAAGTTACATATACATTGCTTTTCTAAGATATCGATAATTGTCACGGATCTGAAAGATGTTATCATCTTCAAGAAGGCCGATAATTATTAACCCTCAAGGCAAGTTAAAAATGACATAAAAATCGCAAACTTTGAAATTACGTATCCCGGTCAAATTTTGTTTCACAGGATTCAAACTCCTTTTATTTTTATTTTTTCATAACGAGCATAAAACTTTCCCAAACAGAAGCATAGGTATTGGAAGAAAGCATTGAAAGTTAGATTTCGTTATTTGTATAAATTATTATTTTTTTTAATTTTGTATTGCCAAAACATGAATATTTTCTGCATCTAAAACTCTCCTTTTAATTGCAAGTATATGATTACGAGCAACGATTACGAAAATAAATGACGAGTAAGGACTTTATCTGGTAAGGAACTGGGCATATAAATATATACAGATAACACACGCATGTTTGATACCACCGTTTGCAATAAAAAAAGGAGATGCTCAACTAGATGCTATAGCAGTCCCATATATAAAATCTCAACGCTCTTTCTTAATCATTTTTGGGTATGCGGGAAACATATATACGCACGTACAGGCGTCATGAAAACATCCCTTTTGAATCGATTTTTTAGAATCCGTTCTGGAAAAAAAAGTACTTTATTCTGTCCATACGTACAGACGTCCCACAAACACATTGTCCTAATGTATTACTAAATAGTCAAAATGGATACTTCAGTTGAAATATGATACCCGAAATTTTTCGCGATTATAATATTTCCTTTACTTCGTACAATGATGTAAAAAAGAAAGAAAGAAATCGTAAAGGATTCATATTTTAACGTAGCAACTAGAGAAATTGTTAAGGTTTTCAATGCTGTCGCTGAGTATTATAGGCTATAAATCTGCTCTTGAATTCATTCCTGATAACACATTTTTTTCTGTCTTTAGCTTTATTATTAAGCATCGCTTTCTTCGCATTTATTCCACATGAAACTCGACAGCAAAATTTGAAATATTTAAAACCAGCAGACATATCTTTAAAATTACCAATCTATCTTTAAAATTGCCAGTGTTAGAAGTTGCCATACATTTTTTTTTATATATTCGCTACTATACAGGATGTTTCTAAGAGCTCTATACATTTTTGAGAAATATGTTCTAATTTCAGTTTCTTTGGAGGAAATCTGAAATAATGCTGTCAACAGAGGAAAGAATAGCCATTGTTTGTGCCCGTATACATGAATTAACGTATCAACAGGTGCAGGAGGACTTCGCCCACAAATTCAGAAACAAGCCCCTACCAGAGCAGTTGTTTAACCTTGTCGAACAAATTCAAGCTAACTGACAGCGTTAAAGATGAAGACTGTTCTGGAAGACTATTGATAACGCCATAAGTTGAGAAAAGCGTACAAGAAGCGATTACGCGTAACCCCCAGGCATCTACATTGAAGACTCAGCCGGGAACTCTGTATTTCGCATACTGTTATTTCGAAAACTCTACGCTGTCACTTAAATAAGCATGCCTAACCAATTCAAACTGTGCATAAACTTGAAGCCGAGGACTATGCAGCTCGGCAAGCTATGTGTTATGATTTGTTGGAAGCTGTCGAGAATAAAAACTTAATGGAGAATGCGCCGAAACCATATTCCATCTCAGCGGCCATGTTAATAGGCATACTTGCCAATTCTGGGCTAATGAACAACGAATTGTGTTGTACGAATCTCAGCAAGACAGACCTAAAGTTAATGCATGGATTGGAATAACTAAGTCGAAGCTCCATGGACCTTTCATGTTTGCAGAAAGGACCATCACTTAAGAAATTTATCTCGATATGTTGCAACAATATTTTGAGCCACAGCTAGTATTAGATGGCATTATTAACACTGTTTTCTACCAACATGATGGGGCACTTCCATATTTTACCATTATTGTGCGTAATTATCTTAATGAAACGTTTCATGATAGTGGATTGGTGATAGTCTCAACGGCTTTCGGCTCCACAATCACAAGACTTAACTGCCTTAGACTGTTTCGTATGGGGTTTTGTCAAATCCAAAGTGTACCCAGTGAAGATTAGCAGCATTGAACAATTGAAACAGTGGATTATGACTGCAGCAGTTTAAATTACACCAACTACGTTACATAAGGTGTTCCGAAGTATAGTGGAATGCTGGAAACTGCGCCTACACCCTCGGGGAGGGGGCACATTAAATTATATTAGTTTAGTGTTCTAATATGTTGCGTTTTCATGTAAATAACTTATATTTCAGAATAAAGCCTGTTTAAGCAAAAATGTATAGAGATTTTATAAACACCTTGTATTAATTTTTTTAAACAATTCGCTTGAACGGCAGCGGCCTACAAGAGTCATTATAAAAATTTTAAAAATATTATATAATTTTAGTGAGTCCATCTAATGTAATTTCGAAAAGTAATTTTAATATTTCTAATTAGATATCTCACGAGTTAAATTTATTTTATTTAAATTCAATGAAATAAAAAAGTGTAAATACTTTTAGAACAGTGTTCATGGCTTCTCAGTCTCTTGGCTTGTTACTCAGTAACAAAAAGACTAAATTTGAAAGTTAAATATCTTATGCTTTACTTAAAGGCAACCCGCTGGTGCAGGGAGATAGTAAGTATTTTGTCTGTGGGAGTGGCAATACAATACTTTGAAACAGCCAAATTTGCAGATTAAAAACAAAAGATAAATAAATTACATTTTGCAGTATAGCAACAGTTGGCCGCGCGGGAGATAAAAATGTCTTATGAAAACACAATATTGCTATTTCTTGCTGTCAAATCGCTCGACTTGTGAAACAAAAATTCGTTAAATTTTTATACAATATGAAATAAATCAAAAAAAACAATTACAGATTAACAATTTGGGCTTCCAGGTGTCCGTGTTAATGTGGAGGACTTGCTGTATTAAAAAGTCGGTGAATCTAGGTGCCGTGGTTGCTTTTTTTTTAAATACGAGGAACGTACCTACACAGCGAATTCTTCATCATTTTATTTTACTTTAAAACTAATATAATATTTTTATTTTGATTGTTAATTTATTAATAATTTTTATTTTGAGACTCTGGTGCTAATACAAACACAAAAATGTAATGCAGAAATATTGAAATATTATATTAGTTTTACCAACGAAATCTTAGTAAGATGGTTATTGTTAAGTAAAAATGAATCTGGAGCCAATTGTTAAGTATGTATCTCAAAAGCAATATCTGTTAATTGATGTGGTTAAAAAAATTTCGATGTTTTCGTTGAGATATTCAGTTTTTACTTGAGGCATTTCTTTTATAACATCAAATTTAAAAATGTTATATTAACATTTGAGGTCTTCAATTTAATAATCCACAGATAAAGGTTAATTAATATCTTATACACCTTGCACAACAGTTCTATATCTCCTGTTCTACTGCACCGATTGCCGAAATTTAACTTGCGTTTTCCATGTCTCGAAAGCGCGACTTAGTATATACACTTTTTTGCAAAAAAAAATCGAAGCACCAAGAAGGACTTTTGCTATCGTGACGAAATTTGGTATGGAAAAAAAATCTTGATCGAACATGCAAACGATCAAAGTTTCAAGGCACATGAACAGGAATTGCGATCCTAGCGCGCATTTTTATAACGCAATTCCCAAAGTATAAAACCAGTAACAGAGGCGGAAAATGTTTATTTATTTATTTATTTATTTATTTTTATTTTTATTTATTTATTTATTTATTTGTTTGTTTTTTTGTTGCTGGTATTGTAATTCCGTAAAGAAGTAACTAAAGATGCCATTACGACGATATCGAAGGCCTTGCAGACAACTAAACAATTTCGAACATGGTCGCATTGTAGGGTTGCGTTTTTATCTGGGTGGTCATACTGAGCAACAGGCCGCCACCTGCAGCGTACACACACTGCTGTGCAAAGATATTAGCAGCAATGATTACTACAAGGAAATTGCCGACGAAATGAGGGCTCTAGAAGACCAAGGAGCATAAATGCGAGGCAAGATAGGATGATTGTTCGCCAGGCCCAAACCACCCCAACGGTACCATTGTCAACTATTCAACGCACTACAGCCACGTCTATACCTCCTGTGGTACCGTCCAGCATCTCACGGCGCTTGTCTGAGGCAGGGTTACGCTCACAGAGGCCTTTAAGACGTTTGCCTTTGACCCCACAACATCGGCGGGTCGTCTGGAGTAGTGTCGCAGCCGATCATCCTGGCTGCCATCAGACTGGCATCGTACAGTGTTCAGCGATTAATCTAGCTTCACTCTTGAAGCAGATGACCACCGTTTTCGTGTCTGAAGAGGACGGGGCCAGCGGCCCCAATCAGTTTTTGTTTTACTAAAGCACATAGCCATAACCACTGGTGTGATAGTGTGGAGCGCTATTTCTTATGACAGCAGATCATCTTTAGTTATCCTCCCTAAATCTTTAACAGATAAACGATATGTTGATACCATCCCTCGGCCTGTTGCATTACCTTCATGGCACGTCATCCTGGGGCCATTTTCCAACAAGATAATGCCAGACCACATACCGCTCGCATATCTCTGGACTGTCTCCGTGCGGTTGATACTCTTCCTTGGCCAGCAAGGTCACCAGACTTTTCACCAATCGAGCATATCTGGGGAATAGTAGGCCGCCAGATTCGGGCACCACAAAATATCGCAGATCTGGAGCGACAACTGATGAATGCATGGCAGAATGTGTCGCAGGATGACATTAGGAACTTTACTACTCCATGCCTCGACGAATTCAAGCATGCATTGCTGCCAGGGGCGGCTCAACCAACGACTAATTTGAACACTCAATGGGTGATTGTGAGCATGAACAGGTACTATGACCTTGATTTTTTAATCATTTTATTATCTGTGTATGAGGTATACACATATTCAGTTTTTATCAAAAACAACCACTTCCTTCATAGAGCTTCGATTTTTTTTTTTTTTTTTTTTTTTTTTTTTTTTTTTTTTTTTTTTTGCAAAAGAGTGTATATTAGATTTTTATACAGCATTGTCCTAACATAAGTATTTTGACATAAAATCGGACTTTTTCTGAAATAACATACCAAGTTTTTTCTATATTTCGATTCTACTACTCAAATTGTCCAAAGTGCCAAGTTTTGTAAAAATTAGCTCTCAAAATTCTCCATGTTAATTGAACTTGGCATATATTTATTAATATCTCCTTTTTTATTAAAAACGTACTTGATTACTTCTTTCACAATTCGATATTCAGGTTGAATCCAAAGAAAATTCACAGATATTTTCTGGTTTGTTGTTTATAAATGTTTCAAAAAACATTTCGAATTATAACTTATGAAATTTTTGCCACCATCTGAAAGTAAATGTATTTCTAGGCCTACCTGCAAAAGAATTACCAAAGATATACATGAATTTATATATTGGCGCGTTTTGAAATTTAGCATATTTGTTATAAGCAATGATAACGCCAAATATGATTTACGCACTTTGTTAAAATTATTTGAAAGTGTGAATGATTAACCTTGCTCTCGTGCGCAGTGAAAAAAGAGAAAGGAAAAGAGACTGCTATAAATTAAGAATTTCGCCAAGTGAATATTTCTTGGCGCAAACTGAAAAAAGCTGCGCCAAAGTAAAGTTTTTAATTTCTCGATGAGTTTCTCCACAAATTTTACAAAATTTAATATTTGGTCATAATTTGAGACGTAGAATCAAGATATGGAGACAAATCCGTGTGTCATTTCAGAAAAAGTCCGATTTTGTGTTGAAATACCTATATTAGAACAATACTATATATAAATCTAATATATATCCTAAGTTGCGCTTTCGAGACATGAAAAACGTAAATTAAATTTCGCCAATCGGTCCAGCAGAACGGAAGATATAAAACTGTTCCTTTTTTTTTTTTTTTTTTTTTTGTATGTGTATGTGTGAAAGGTCTACGTACTTAGACGTATGAAATAAAATTTTTAGATTCAATTTAGTAAACCTCGAAGAACTTCGCAAAATAGTAGTAGTATAAATTTTTTTTTAAATTTTTTAATCAATTCTTTTTTTTTTATTTTAAAAATGAGAGCGTTCGTTATCTCAGTTATTGATAAGATCTTTAAGTGGTAAGTTTCTAGCTCGCGCTGCAAAACCTTTGTTATTTACGTCACTGCCATAGGCTTATTTTCTGTGTAATGAAGCATTTAAGCATTTTAAATAAACAAACCTGATAAAAACTGAATTAATAACGAATTACCGAAATTACATATATCAGAATAGTCGAAAGTACCGTGAATAGGAAATAAGGATAATTGAATAAACTGCAATTCAACTTGAAACAATACAATTTCAGAATAAAAAATACTATAATTAAGAAGAAAAGGAGGTCCATTATTAAGCATTAATTGAGAATTTCTCCCTTAGCAAAGACAGGAGTTGGCAGATCGGAAGATGAGGATTATAAAGACGTCGAGTTTATTAAAGGAAACAAAACAAAACGAAAAAAAAAAAAAAAGAACGCATGCTCATTTTACATCTCTTCATTTTGACGCGCGGAAGCAATTAGGCTGAATAGTAGCAGTATCTGTTAAATATATCATCAAATGTCATGTTCTCTTTTCCCTTCTTTCTTTTTTTATCGCCAGAGATGTTATTAGTCTTGATCTTCACATTTTTGTCCGTATCTTTTTTTAAATAAAAGAATTTTCTCACTCAGTGTTACCGTCCTGTATTATTTCCAAAGACACGATTACGTGTTACCATTATTCTTCATCTATCGTATAATGTACGAACAAGGGCCATTTTCAGTATTTCATTTCCATTAATGTTTAAGTGTTTAAGTGTATCATTTGTACTAATATATATGTACAGCCAAGTAAGGTAATACACGAATACGTGTAACCATTAATTGTCATCGTTCACACTGATACACAATTTTCATTCTCAGTGTATCATTTCTGTCAACCTATAGGTGTGTACGTATCATTTTTATTGGTGTGTGCATAGCCCAGTAGAATAATGCATGATTATGTGTTTTCATTTATCGCCATCATTCGCATGTGTTTATGCATATCATTTCTAGTAGTTTATGTATAGTCATACAGGATGACACACGATTACGTGTATTCATTTATTGTCATCTTCTGCATTAATGCGCCAGTTGCATTATCAGTGTTTCATTTCTTTTAATGTATAAGTGTTTATTGTTTGCTTATATCATTAACCACTTAGACCAATATACATATGTATCCAATGTACCTATACCACCAATGTACCTGTGTATGAAACTTTTTATTAATTGTATACTGAAGCATATATATGCACACGCCCTTGTTTCGCTACCCCAGTACCTCATATTCTCCATTAATATATTCCCGATGCAGCCTTCTCAGGAAGTCGCCAGGGTTGTGTTGTTCTAAATAGGTGCGGGTACCGGACGACACCCGATTTTTCATATTAAGCCGTCCGGGACCCGGACGGACACTTTCACCTGTCACCTGTATTATTTCCAAAGAAATTATGTAACGAATATATGAAAAGATTCTTTGCAAAAATGGAATTTTAAAGACATCACCGTAACTGGAATTCTAAAGATAGGCTGCTATTAAATATTTTATAATTTTACTGTTGAATTTGACACGGCGCAAGTGCGAAGAAATCTGTCTTTTATAATAAAGTTAAAACACACGCAAAAAGTTGTGTTAGCAGGAATGACTCTAAAAGCACACTGGTAAACTGCGAGTTCAGAGAGAGCATAAAAACTCTTTAACAAACCCTCTGGTGCTATGTTAAAATCTGAATGCTTTCAAATTCCTTTTTTTTTTTATTTTTAGTTTGTTTACTTATTTTGGTTCACCTTTAAGAGCCATGTTACTGTCTGGGGATGTGAAAAAAGTTCCAAATTTTTGGTTACTTTCATTATTCTAATAACACCTTTATATTTACAAGGCTTATACGAACTGTTAATACACAAAACTACTTAGTTCAGTATTTGAAAACACCGGAAAATATTAAAATGTTTATATTAATTATTCTTTGTTTTGAACTCGTGGATGTACAAGATTTGCAAAGTAGTTTTAATGGAAACCTAAATTTTTAAGACTTTTGCTTTGGAAAACATGTAATATGTTATTTTTATATATGTAAAATATTGAATATTAAGATTCTAATAATACTATCAATAGAATGTTACAAACTTTAATATTATGATCTAATTTTGCAAACTGTTTTGATGTTAGTCTCAAGATATTACAAAATAAATTAGCTTTAAGGCATGAGATGCCGATATCAGTTCTTTAGTTAATGTTTACTTTAGCTGCTATTTATCGATATATTAGTTATTATTTCCAGCGTTGGCAATGACATCAGCATGTCGGTTAATATGATACAGAAAACGAAAAAAATGAATGTCATGTGAATACACTCAGAGTATAAATGTTTACGTTTACAAGCAAGCACTTCGAAAATGAGAGTAATCAAAACTGTCTGAGAAAGATGACTGAGCAGTCAAAAAAAATTTAGCATTGTCTGTGCGCTCGACGCATTAATTTCAAAATTAAGCAATAGAAAATATTTAGTTCTCTCTCTGAGCTCTCGAGGAGAATTAACATCAAGATTATGCGGTGAGCAAACGATTCGAGATAACTCATTCAGAACGGAAACGTTGTACAGGACAAAGGTATGTTGGTTGGTTATTTTAATTTTTTAATTAAAAACATTTTTCGATTCATTAGAGAAACAGGAGGTTTACTAGTTCACTACTAAAACATAAATATAATCCATTATCAAAATCAAACACTGTTAAGATATAAACTCAAGCACGAATTTAACATGGTACAAGTAGCAGTCAGGGTAATTCCAGCTAGCTCATAGACCAACCATATTTTAATAAAATTAATGGTGTCATATACTGTTTAGTAATCATTTTTACTTCCTTGTACAAAGTAAAGAAAGTATTGTAATTTCGGAAAGTTTCGTGTATCATATTTCAACGGAATTATCAATTTTGACCATTCCCAAATACATTTTGAATTTTTTTTTTTTTTTTTTTTTTCGTAAAATGTGTGCGTACGAACATAATAAAGGACTATTTTTTACAAAACGGATTGTGAAATGGATTTAAAGTGGATCCAAAACGGACCTTTTTTGTGACGTCTGTACGAACATACATACTTATTTATTTCGAATGAACTCAAAAACGATTAGTCGTAGAACGTTGAATTTTTGTAAATGAGACCGATATAACATCTACTTGGGCACCTTCCTTTTTTATTGCACTTCCTCTTACCCTGCCTTTATTTTCGCAATCGTTGGTTGTAATCATGCACTTCCAATTCCAGAAACGTTTTAAATGACGAAAATATTCATATTTTGGAAATTTAAAAAAATTATGTCAAATTAAAAAAAAATAATTTTGGACGTATAATAAAGCTTCACTTTTAATGCTGTCTTCCGGTTTCTATACATAGAAAAAAGTTTTATACTTGTTATGAAAAAGTAAAAATATGAAAAGTTTGAATCCCTTACGACGAAAATGGACAGGAGTATTTAATTTAAAAAATTCGCAATTTTTGATGTCATTATCAACTTGCCCGGAGAGATCGTTATTTAAGTTGGAATAATTTAAATAAAGTGCAGTTAAAATTGTGAATAATGTTTGAATAGACTTTAAAAGGAAGTCATGTGGTGTTCTCATCAAGGTGTTTTTTCCCCCAGCTGAGTTAATGGACCAACTATGTGTCAATGAAAATTTCTCTTAAAAGTGTGAGGCTAGCTAAAAAATAAGTTTTGTAAGAAGTAGAATTAAGGACTAAAAATCGTTCACAAGATATCTTCCACATACGCACCAATTTGTGTACATTACGTTCAAACCAGCCTGTGGAAATGTCGTATCTTCCAGCCAGTGTTATTGAACAGACTGAACCCAAATTTTGACAGCTCAGCTCTCCCCTAATGGGATAATTCTCATATATTTACTATGGTATCTACCATCACTCTCCGGCATACGCTGGAGATGAATCACCGAATGAACTATCCCTATCCCCTTACTCCGCAACTGACTGAATCCCCTCGTCCCCTTCATTTGGTATTCCATCATCTCCCTGGACGCGATGCGCAAATGAATAACAATGACTAAACGATGAATCACGTTTTATAAAACAGAGGGCTGAGAATCCAGCTAAAAATGTCTCACATCAATTAGTTCAAGCTAGTGGTGGATGATTCAGAGGGGATAGTTCCTCTTCCAATCCCTCGAATCGAACAGAAGAGGAGAAAATACCGTGGGAGGATCAAACATCCGAATGGAAAAGTCCTGAGTAATCCAAGCTGCTGTTGTGTTTCGGCGCATGGGTTTAATATTTAGCTGTTTAAAACATACACTGCTTTGAGCTGCTGTATATTTTTGTTAGCTTTTATTTTCACTAGCCGAACAAAACAGATATCATAAAATGGAAAAATACATAATAGAGTTCAATTAGTGAAATTTCGTAAAAATATTTAGTATTTTGAATGAGATATTTCGTGATTTAAATGCAGTTTTACTTTATCAGTTCCATTAAAAGTAGAAAAAAATATTCTATTAAGACTTGCGCTTATTGTTTCGAAATCTCTTAGCTTTGCTAATCGATAACTGGCAGATTAAATATGATCGTTAAATATCTCATAGCTTGTCAAATGGCATCATACTGGTGCGTGCAAAATAAAAGTATTTTATCTTAGGATCTTGAATCCTTAGGAATTTTATCTTAGGGACTTTTAATTAAAATTGAAAGATAAGTATCCTACATTCTTCAGAATGGCAATAGTCTCGCGCGTGGTAGATAAAAATTTTTAATTTCGAATACTGTTGCCACAGCTCGCTTTAAAATCGTCGAGTATTTTAATCGAAATTTTATTAAAGGTTTTCAAAATAAGAAATAAATAATAAAGATAATTCGAAATTCAAAACTGTAGCTTCCAGATGCACATTTTCGAGTGGAGGACTACACTATTGAAAATTTGATGCTGTAGGTACCATCGTTTTTTCACAATTCAAGGAATATACTACATACATACATGTATAGATGCTTCATTATTTAATTTCTTTAAAATTGATAGATGAAGTAATATTTGGTGGCAGAAATTTGAAAAGTAATACGCCGTTTATAGTGAAGCAATGTGAATAATAGCCCATTTTAGACGAAACAATTATTAAAGGAATGTTATTAATAGCTGTTTATGAACAACTGCTGCAAATGAAATATAACATGCATTTAAGCTCCTAATAAGCAGAATGTGTACCTGGAGAATTTTTTTTAATTAGAGATGATGCAGAGAATGCTTTAAAATATTTTTATGTTCAGGTTATGCCGAGGTATATGTTCTTAATACACACGTGCCATCGAATTTCACTCCAGTAAAAGCATGTCGCTCAACGTGGAAAAATCTGTAGAACCCTGTATGAACACTATTTGGCAAGCGATAAATGGAAATGCATTATGAATTTCGACGAAGCATGTATTTACCTAAATGACTGCAACAACAACAAAAAAAAAAAAAAAAAAAAAAAAAAAAAAAAGGTTCTATTTATTACAGAAAACGAAGGAAGAAAATGGACAAACCTGGTTCCGTCAATACAAAGAAAGTTTCAACAAGGGATTTATGATTGTCAGAGGATTCTCTTGTGATGGTAAATTAAAATTAAGAAGCGTGAAAGAAATGCCAAAATCCACTCAATGCATTATCAAGAGAAAGATTTACGTCCGACATTTACAGATGAAATTCAGTTTTTTATCCCAATGCTCTTTCACAGAGTGAAACTTCATCAAGACTTCGCAACTAGTCATACTTCGAAACGTACCACTGTATTCCTTGAAAAAATGAACAGTGATACAGGTATTGCATATACACCTTTTTAACATATTGCTGAGAAGTCCCCTGACATTTCGCTTATGGTCTATGGTGCCTCTCACTGAGCATCACAGGTTACTTCTTTCACATGCACCATCGATAATCTTTAAGATCTTTTTATTTTGAAAAAAAAAAAAAAAAGTTTCAAAACATTTGTAGTTAAAAAAAAAATCATAAGAGTTTCAGATTTTAAATTACGTCCAAAGGGGCCTTTTTCTAACGTTTCGTGTGTTACCTTTATTTATAAAATTTCATGTTCTTTGCACTTAAACCATAAAAGTCAGTTCAACAGCAATGTCACAAAAGAATTTTAAAATGAGCATATCTTTGAAATTTCCGATATACAGTTCCGCATGCTGGAGATAAAAATGTTTCTACCCCTCCCCATAGAGTGCTGACATTGTTCGCTTTTAAATCGTTGAGTTTGCTAATAAAAAATTCGTTAAAGTTTTACGAAATACGAAATGGATAATAAAACAAATTCCAAATTTCAAACTTGGGCTTCCACATGCCCATTTTTGCAGTAGGGTTACGTCATTCAAAATTGGATAGCTCTAGGTACCGTTGTTTTATCACAATGCGAGAAACATGCATACATTTATGAAGACTTTCTTCATTATTTAATTTCTTCAAATATAATACAGGGTCATAGTATTTGGTGGCAACGATTTGAAAAGTGATACAGGCTTTTAAAATTTTCAACGGGAAATCGCAAAACGAAAACAATAGTCCTTCAGGGATAAAGCCCCTTTGGACTAATAATTTATTCAAAATTTTCTGAGAATGAACTCACATAAGCATTCATACATTTTGTATAAACAGTTTATATTTCATAAAAATAAGAAAATAAACGGACATTCAATATTTCCTTAGATATTTTTTTAGATAAAATTAAACATTTCATGCGCTTTGGCACGGACTCAGCGGACCCTAAGTAAAAATTATTTTTGTTAAAGGTTTCGAAGAAATATTAAGTTTCTTTATTATTTTCTCCAATTCACTCCGTACATGTTCCATAGAAATTAAGCCTGGAGAATATGAAGACGTTTTAAGACCTTCAAGACAGTTGTACAACCAAACAAGCGAACAGTTAGTACAGTTAGAACAGTTAATTGACATCCTTATTCTTATAGCACTTGAATCTATTTTGTATTCTAAGTTCTTTTGCACATGCTTTCAGTTTTTCACTAAGAATATTTAATTATTTATACTAATCCATATTATTTCCAATAAAAACTAAATTTCGCATTCTAAAGGCAGCCAGACATCCCTAAACTATTATGCCTCTACCCCATTGTGTAATATCATTTTCGAATTTCATTCTTAATTTGGATTTTGCCACATATTAGTTTGTCTACCGGATTCAGATATATTAAATTTTGATGTTTCTGCAAAAGTAATACTTTTCCAGTATGATAAAACGTTTACTTATTTACATTGTGTGAACGCCAAGCGTATTTGCTTTCATGGCTGACGACGAATTTCCGTCTTGGTGATCATCTATTTTACTCATGTGCCCTAAATGACTTTTCTAAAAATTGGATTCAGGGTTAAATTTTAATTTAAATTGTTCTCCTGAATCCTTTGAACGTTTTACAGTACTTATGTCCGAGTCTTGTTTGATTTTTCGTGGAATAAATCTGTGATTCCTTGGTATTAGCTTGGAATATGGTCCAGAATTCAAACCATTTCCAACAGTTCCGCGCAATATTAGTCGTTTTATTACATCAAAAATAGTTTAACCGCTTCACATCAAGAACTTTTTTTCGAATACCTTTACCATCTTTTAAAAGAGTTATTATCTTGTAACATAGCTGGTCGTTAACCTGTAATGTCTTACCATGTTCTCTTCAGATACTGAACTATTAATATATTTTATTTAACAAGAAAATATTTACAAATGTAGACGATACATATTGTGATATATTTGATTTAAATCAAATCATGACAACAAGAAATATTACCTACCATAGCATTTCTTTAAAATTTTGCAGTATTCGAATCATTAAGCGAGTTACTGATTAACTCTTTTTTAACAAATCATTTTATTGCACGAAATATTTTGATGCCATTTATTTTATAGTGAAAAAAACTTCCAAAACTGGCTCTTCCCAAAGTGGAAAAATAATACAATAGAGAAAGTTTTGAAGTCTATTTTTCAACATATAGTACAAGATCTACGCAAATAGATTTAAAAATATAAGTGTCCGAAAACAAATGTGAGCCATTGTGCAATGCAAACGATATTTTTTCGAAAAATATGGAGTTAGCGGAGAAGTAGTAATATGCAAACAGAAATTAAAATTTTTAAATTTAATTTTAAAAGAAAAAAATCAAATATGAATCAAACACAAAATTTTCGATTTTTTAAAAAAAGCATAATTTTTTTTTTTTTTTTTTTTTTTTTTAAGTTTATCTAAAATGCTGTTTTTTATATTTAAACGCGGTTTACTGTTTTAAATATTTAAACACCGTTAGTACATACTTGCAAATTAAAATATTCTTACCTTTATCTGAAGCTGTTTTATTGCTGATACAATTCTTCTAGCAAGTTTAATTTAAAAAAATATTAATTTCGTTCTACTATTTTTAGAACTTCAAGAAAAATCCAAACACTGCGAATTTAGCGATTCAGAATCGAATGGCCACTACTACCGAAACCGATAGCTTCTACGGATGATACAGAGCGTGATGGTGTGGTGACGTCACAGCGCGGGAGACTTGCGCAGTGAGCAAAAACAGAGCTCCGAATCTTCGGCTATCACCATGACAAAAAGGGTAAGCACGCATGATTGTCACGGGTGATGTAATAAGCAATCTCCAGTAAAGTTGAAGAAACTCTTCTAAGCAGAAACGTACTTTTTTTGTTCCTTAGAATTTCTCGGTTGAAGACGCACGTAAATGTTTTAGAATTAAAAAAAAAAAAAAAAAAAAATCTGACAATTTCAAATTTTACATACTACCCAAAGGGACGTTTTTTAACGTTTTGTGTGCTACCTTTATTTATTAAATATCACGTTCTTCGCACTTAAACCATAAAATTCAATTCAATAGTAATATCGCATGAGCATATCTTTAGAATTTCCGATACAAAGTCTCGCGCACAGGAGATATTGCCCCCCCCCAAACCGTATTGCCATTTCTCTCTTTGAAATCGTTGAGTTTGTTAACAAAAAATTCGTTAAAGTGTTACAAAATAGGAAATCGATAAAATAAAACAAATTTCAAATTACAAATTCGGGCTTCCAAATACCCATATTCAGTGGAAGATTGCATTATTCAAAATTTGATGGCTCTAGGTACCGTTGTTTTATCACAATGCGAGAAACATACATACATTTATGCATATTTTTCATTATTTAATTTCTTTAAATATAACACAGGGCTCTAATATTTGGTGGCAACAATTTGAAAAATGAACCGACATTTATAGTGAACCAACGCAACATGCCCAAACGAAATTAATAGTCCTTCTGGGCCAACGTCCTTTAGGCTAATATATAATATTTTATATTACGCCCAAAGGAGCTTTTTTTAACGTTTTGTGCGTTACCTTTATTGATTAAATAGCATGTTCTTCACACTTAAATTATAAAATTCAACTCAACAGCAATATCACAAAATATTTAAAAGAGCATATCTTTAGAATTTCTGATACAACATGTCTCGCGCTGGAGATAATTTTTTTTTTTTTTTTTTTTTTTTCAGTGTTGCCATAGCTCGCTTTGAAATCGCTGAGTTTCTTAATCAAAGACTCATAAATGCTTTACGAAATATGAACTGGATAATAAAATGAATTCCAAATTTGGGCTTCCAGATACCCATATTAGGGTGGAGAAGTAAGTTACTCAAAATTTGATGGCTCTAGGCACTGTTGTTTTATCACAATGCGAAAAAATATACATAATATAATTTAACCTATTAATATTTTAAATTTATTCAACATATTCGTCGATTTGAAAGAACGCTGTTGCCTGCTAAAAGAACCTGATATAAAATATGAATTTTCACGTGCCAGTGCCTTGCAAAGTGTAAGATATTTATTAGCCCAAAGGACGTTAGCCCAGGAGGGCTATTAATTAATTTACTTATTTTTTTAATTCATTGTCTATTATTGATTGACAAAGTAAGTATTTAAAACCAGTAAATGCCCTACTTTGTCTTTATTGTTATTAATTTTCTAGCTGAATCCTTTCAATTACACACTCTGGTTTTATTAAAATCATTATCCGTTTCTTTCCCTTGATAACAGCTATTTTAAGATTTGACCAAGAAAGCAGCAAATGTTATTAAACAATGAAAAATTTGTATTTATGTATTGTTGCATGTGTACGGGTTCGTAATGGATTAAATGCACGCATAACCAATGATAGCTTGGTAAAATTTAGTTTTACTAAAAGAAACACTTCACGGTTCTGGAACTTTCCACAAAAATATTCGTACAACTGTTCTCTTCCCCCCCCCCAGTATCACAAAGTACAATCAGTCTTCAAATTACTGAGAACGTAATTACTAAAAACGTACAATGCAAAGCGCATATAAAAGGCGAAGCTCATATGAAGATCTCTCAATACTCCGTACCCATCGCTGAGATAAACAACTCAGAAACGGTCCCATATAATTTGTATATATAAAAAAAATCTATAATTATGTATATATAGTTTTTGATCCTATATTTCTTCCCCTGCAGCCGGGAAATTTCTAGTATTTTCCCTTTCTGGAAATTACTGGAAGGAATATACAGTTACATATAAGGGCCGGATACGGTTGCAGTTACATACAGGGATCGAGTATAGTTATTCAATTACAATACCAATAACAATTATTACAGGGCTCGGACCAATATGCCTCCAAATGGTCGTCAAGTTTGGCAACAGACATTACTTGCCAAAACAATTACCAGTTTTGCGTACTCGCCAGTTTAGAGAGATTGTCATTTTACTCAATGTTAAATAGACTTCCTCATCTAATCTAATTTTTTTTCCGTATCTCCTCAGATTTTTCGTGTTACATTACAAAAGAGATACTACAGTTTCACATATAATTTCACTGAAATTATGCACACATATACAAAATTCGTAACGGTATATTTGTATGCATGTATGTATGTTCGTTCTTCTCAATGTATAAAAACGGCGACCTCTAAGCCACCTGATTTTGAACACACGTATTCCTCTACCCCAACATGTGAACTTTGAAGATTGAATTTTGAATTTGTTTTTTACCTATTTCATATTTTGTGCGAATTAAAAAAATTCTTGATTAACTCAGGAATTTAAAAGCAATGTGTTGCTTCTCACAAAAACATCAGATATTCATGTTTTGGATTTAATGCCCAGCCATTTAAAAATAGCATTATTGCGTGCGTATGGGTTCGTAGTAGACTGAATGCACAGGTCCGATACTAAGTTAATAAAATTCATTTTATTAAAAGAAACATTTCAAAGTTCTGGAACTTTCAACAGAAATACTCGTACAGGTGTTCAGAGTATCCCAGAATAGAATCAGTAGTCATACTTCAAACTAATAAGAACATTAAACACAACGCAATGCAAAGCGGATCTAAAGAGAAAGATAACCCGAAAACATCTCCTACCCCACTCTGAACTAACAACTAGCAAAACAATAACAACAATAACTAAGAGCAGATGTTCTCTCCGGCCTTATATAGTTTTCAACAGGCCGCCGAGATATTTCAAGTAGTTTCTACTTCTGGAAATTACAGGAAGGCAATATATGAGGGTCGAATTATTATTGAATCAATAATTGGTTAATAATCAATAATTGGTCGAATTATTGTTACAATACTTATTACGGTGATAGAGGGAGCGGACCAAAATGTCGCTAGGTTTGGCGACGAAATAAGTCGCCAAACTGTTGTCAGCTTGGCAATATCTCGCCTAAATTACCGAGATACCCACTTACTCAATGTTAAATGCACTTACCCCTATATCCTACTTCCCGGTATAGCTTGTCTCTTAGATTTTTCTTATGTTACATTACACAGAAATATAATTGCACTAAAATCATCTATCTATGTACAAAATTCGTACTAATATGTTTCAACTCAGCAAAGCGTCTTTAAAACTTCATTCAATTTAAAAGATATGTCTTTCCACTGCCGTATAAAAATGTTTTTATTTTCTACGCTGGATTAATTAAAAATATTAAGTATTTTTTATAGTAACTATTTTCGCCAGCGGGTAGGAACTTATGAGGCTAAACTCAATTTTAGTTAAAATAAACACTCATTTGAATCGTTTTTACATTGTTGGACGAATTCTTGTGTTTCAATACCAAAAACCTAAATAATTACAACGTTAAATAATTACGTTTGTGCGTTTCAATACCAAAAAACTAAATAACTACAAAAATGTCAAATAACTAAAGAATATTTTTTTTTACTTCAGCTTAAAATTAAATTACATAAGTAAAATGTTGACAAAATTAGCATCCGCTTTTTGCAAACCAGGCAGAAACTAATGATTTAAAAAAAGCCGAAGTTTAAATTTAAAGAATAACAACCTGGCTCTGCTATTCTATGAGTGCTAACTTAATTTTAATCAAAGGTATTCATTAGCTGGTAGTTACTGCACTCATGAGAAAGGGCAACAGGAGAGTTTTTCCAGTCTTCGTTTTTAAACTTAAATTTTCACAGTTTATTTTAACTAACTAACTAAATTTTCATTTTCTGTTGGAGTAGACGAAACAGTAGAAAATTTTAATTGAAAAACAACATGTTAATTAAAATAAAATTCACGAATCTCCCTACAAAACATGATTAATGCTTATCATACTAAATAACAAAAGCATTAAAATAACATTGAAAAAATAAAGAGCAAAAAAATTGAAAAGTTTAAGAATTTAACGTAGCACCAGAGGGTTTCTTAACGTTTTCTTATGTTTTTGTTGAACTGGCAGTCTGGTCTTGGACTCTCCTGTTAACATGTGCTTTTTTTTTTTTTTTACCTTTATTAATGAACCTCGCTGTCGTCTTACTTACGCCACTTAATAAAGAGAAAAATTACAAAATTTTTAAAAGCAGCCTATCTCTAGAATTTCCGAAAATGTAGCTATACATTTTTCTGTTTTTTCAATCTTTTCTCAGTTTATCTTATCAACAGTAATTCGTACAAGATGACATACAAAACTTTTTTGTCTTTTTAACTTTATTATTAAACATCATTTTCTTCTCACTTACGCTATATAAAATCAACACAAAATCATAGAATTTTTAAAAACAGCTCATGCTTAAAATTCTCAATACAGTGTTAAGTGTTACCATTAATTTTTTTTCAGTCTTTTCCTTACTCTCACTATTTTTCCTTTATTCTTATTTTTAAGTATTGTTCTGAATGGATACTATTTTAAATTTTGAAATTAATTGTCTATCATTGCGTCGGGGAAGGTTTTTCACATTTTTATAATAATTTAAATTTCTATATTTTAGAAAATTGATTAGCAAAATTTAAAATTAAGATATGGATCTCATTCAAAACTGCGAAAAAGACGAAACGCGATCCTTTCGAATTGTTGGTGATTGTATACAGGAACTCCAACGCCCTTTGAGAAGTCGGGATATTTCTGTGGAATCAACAACGATTTTCATTGTTTAGGTGTTTAAATTAACTTTTTATTAATTGAGGATTTATAAATTAATAAAACGGCCGGTATAACTGGATGTTATAGTAGTCTCACATACAAAATCTCAACGTTCTGCTACTAATTGTTTTTGAGCTATGCGAGATACATAGGTACATACGTAGAGACGTTACAAAATAAAAGTCCGTTTTGAATATATGAAAACTACATAAGGCTGGAGAGTGCATTTGCTCTCAGTTAGCTTCTTAGTCATTGTAGTTGCGAGTTGTTAGTTCCATGTAAATTAAGATACATCCTAGTTAGTTTCCTCTTTAAATGCGCTTTGCATTGCGTTGTGTTTAACGTTCTTAGTAGTTTGTAGTGTAACTACTGATTGTACTCTGTGACACAGTGAACACTTATACGAGAATTTCTGTGGAAAATTCCAGAATCCTTTTCATTAAATAAATTTTATTAACCTATCATCCGACCTGTGTGCATTCAGTCTATTACGAACCCTAACACATGCAACAATATTAACGCAACCTGTAAGGTAGAAAACAAAAAGTATTCACTTCATGTTATCTGTAATTAACACTGTTACAAAGCTGTGCGAATGCTTCTTTCTATCCGTCATTTAGTGTCGAGTTTTTCCTTTTCAGTAGTCTCAAACATTATTTACTAAATATTTATATCAAAACATATACAAAAAGTAATAATAGAAAGGAAAAAATTCGAATTTATCTTTATTTTCTACATGAAATTCAAAGTTTGGTAGCTGCAAAACATTTTTGTTAGTTACAATCAGTTGTCACTACGTTTGAACTAAATATTGAATTTTCAGCCTAATATTTATTTGAAATATTTTTGATGTGTTGAATCAATCACTAAATAACTTACTTAAACAAATTACGAAAACTTTCCAAGGGAGAGAAAACTTGAAGACAAATAGTGACAACCTATTATCTTTCTTTCATTTATTAAATATTTATTTGATGCATATAGAAAAATATGTATATTTGTATGTAAATAATTAAAAACTTCTTTGTTTTTTCTGAAACATTCAACACCTCATGATGCATTTATTTTAATATTGTACCCTTGGAGAAAAATTACAGGAAACTATCTTTATCTTGAATTATTGATGATCACCTGTCAGTCTGGTTTCTTTTAGACTTCCTTTTTACACTTTTTTAATTTTCGACTGTGGAAATAAACTGTTCACTTTGTACAGACATTATGTTACTTTGAAGCAAGAGACATGAAAAATATGCAACGCCCTCCCCGGGATCGAACCTTCGACCTCTCGAATGCGCGCCGAGCGTGTTGACCATTACACCACGAAGGCATGCTAAGAAGGCGGGAGAAATACCTTATAAATGTAATCCCAAACAAAGTCACCATTCTTAGTTCAAAAATTCGTAAGAGCTTATTTATCGTTTAACAGTTGAAGAAAAAACTTCATCTCATGTACATTTTTAAATCTTTGAACAAAATAATGTCACTGTGTAAATTAGTTATCTCCATTCGTAAATTTTCTGGGACGTTATTCACGTTCGCTTTTAATGGTAATGAAAAATTGATTCAGAATCATTAAAATAGTAAATATTTTTTTCAAATATCTTGCCAAAATAATTCATGGTAAAATAGTACTGAATAATTTACAGAAAATGTATTCGAAGGCCGCGTAATTTTGTTTCGAGATTAGAACAAGGGCGAGCGTTGTCATCTATAAAACTGAACTGGGGACATACTGCTTGCCTGAAAAGGCGAGTATATGGCTGCGTTCAGACGGCGGCGTAAAGGGCATAGAGGCATAGTCATAAGGGCATAAAATACGGGAGTACCGTTCACACCTGCGAGAACGGGGTGTAAGCCGTGGCCAATGAGAGAAGCTAAGTTTGCGCATGCGTGGATGTGTTTACTACTTTCCCGCGCTGTTCTCCTGCTCGATTGATTTCCCGCGTTCGCTCTGCTTGTTTTGTAACAGCAAAGTCTGTAGAACGCCGCTTCGTTTTAGCTTCCCTGTGATTGGTCGACGCTTATCCCAAACTCGGCGTAAAGTTGAAAACTTTGAACCCTATGCCACGATCCCTAAATCAGATTTTGTGACGTAGCACAGACTGGTTGCCTTGGCAACGGAGCTCGGCTTTCTTCCTCCTTCCAACATGATGCCAACGCAGACCATCAAAGTTCCGCTGTCATACTGCTGCCTTCACCAGAAGCTGGAGGAGAGCTAGCGAATTCCTGGTTTTCTCCAAATGAAGGTGCTTCGAGAATCAATTGTTTTGCTGAATGGAGACTCATTTAGGAAGAGAACAGTCCCGTACTATGTCCAAAGTTGATGTTCTCTGCATCATACTATATACACGAAGCAGGGTGAAAGAGCAGCTTTTTCTTCGAACAAGCGAGATCTTAGACCTCTCACTCGTCATTTTAGGGGGGCGGTTGGTAGACCTTATAGAAAATATCAGGGACATTCTTTGGAATGTAACTGCAACTTACCTACCCTCTTCCAGAGCCACGTTGTTCACATTCCTTGGTTTCAATTTTGTGAATCATGCTTACTCCATCTATTCTAACCTCCGTGGTTCTAACTCTATTATTCTATTATCTTTATTCTTAACCAATGAAATATCTATATGCATGTATATATGCTCTTTGCATTATAAAAAAATGGCTGCACTTAGAGCCAACAGATAGTGAACACACATAGTCTTTCACTCCAATAAATGCACCTTGAAGACTGAATTTTGAATTTATTTTTTATTTATTTCAAATTTAATGAACTTATGTTTAAAAACCTCAGGGATTTAAAAAGGAAGCAGTGGCAAAAGTAATCTAAATAAAGCATTTTTATCTCCAGTGAAGTTATTAAGAATGGTTTTTTTAATCTGATTAATTTAAATAAAGTTGTATTTAAATCATCAGATGACTAAGCAGGAATATTAAATATTTTTATGAATTACGTTAGTTGGACTCGTTAAAATCAATGCATATTTTTCTGTTTTCATAACCGTCTTAGCTGGCTGGCCGCGTAAATGCCTAGTTTAACAAATTTAAAAGAAATGTGTTGCCACTAATCGATATAAAATATGTTTATCTACCAGGTGCCAATTTGTTGCCATTTCGAGAAATGTAAAGAATGAATTTAAATTTTCTTTTGAATTTAATCGGTCTGTTATTTATTAAAAATTAAACGATTAGAAAGCAATAAACAAAATTCCTTATTTATGTTATTAGTTACTAGTAAGACCTGTAAAATAGCTCTAGCTAGATTTATTAAAACATTAAATACGTCTTCTTTTTTACATTAACCATTTTACGCTGCTTGACGTGTCAGCGACTAGTAATTTGAAAAGTGAAATGGAGAACAAAGTGATTCGATGCAAAAGTGAGGTTCGAGACTAATAAACTTTCTGGGCTAAAAAATACGTGGCAACGCTTAACATTGTATAGGTAATTTTAAAGATAAGCTGCTTTTGAAAATTTTGCTTTAAATTTTACGTGGCGTAAGTGTGAAGAAAGAGATATTTAGGCAAAAAAAGTTTTGTTAACAAGAGTGGGATCCAAGAGAAGACTGGTAAACTACAAGATCAGCGGGAGTGTAAAGATTCTTAGAAAAACCTCTGGTGCGACGTTAATATCTGAAATCTTTGATTTTTTTTTAATTGCGAAGATGTGAAATTATAGAGACTAATTAAGAACTGTGCTGCTTTGTTGTTTAATTGCTGAAATTTTCTGTTTGATTTGAATGAAATGTAAATAGTTCTTGGAGTGCTTATGGTTAGTAATTATTTTGTGAAATGGAATGAATTGGACTTTTGAATGATTTAAAATTATTATTCTTTAATTATTACAATTAGGTACAAGTATTATTAGAATTTAAATTTTAATGATTTAATAACAGATTTTATTAACAATTCCAATATTTAATATATTTCAGAATCTTTGAAACAAATATTTCAAGATGATTAACTTTTCTGTACAAAGGAATGTGAAGAAGAGAAAAATATTTTACACTTACAGAAACCATAATTAAATTGTAGGAAAACTGAACTTTCTGTAGCAAAGCACAAGAAGTCTATCTGTCAAAACTCCCTGAGAAGTATGATGGAGAGCACATCAGGGGATAAATTATGAGAGAATTTATTCTTGTTTTTAGTAACAATAATGGTATTGCTAAGATATCGAGAAAATGCTTTTTCTTAGAGGAAATGTTGTTAGAGCGTATCTATCCCATTAACAATATAATGATCTGGTGTGTCCACTGGGATACGTCAGAGCCGGCTAACGATAGCATAGAATGAACTGAAATCGAATGAAATCTAAACGAATATTTATAACACCTAATTTCATAGAAATACTATTTTAATATAAAACACTATTAAAAAAATGGGGGGATTCTTTCTGGGAGGGGCTCTTTCATTAAAAAATGGGGGACTAAAATTGGGCAACTCATTCTTCTAATGCCCTTTCTTACTTTTAATATTATTTTAGAAACTGATGTACCGCATTTAAACATCTATTATATTTTGTTTACATCATCGAAAAACTTCTAATCCACTTTGTTTACTGTTTTACAATCATGTCTTTTATTTAAATGCACAGATGTAACGCACACAAATTCACATATCACACTATTACTTAATTTAAACAATTTGCTTCATTTATGAGATTAAAAGATATAGGATTATTAGCAGCAGGATTTAAATAGCATTTATAAAGAGATAATAAAAAGAGAGAGGCGACTAAAAACGATAAGAATTTTTTATAAAGATATGAGACTTTTATAAAAGAAAATATTTTTTATTAGGTCAAAAGTAAATTAATTTTGGTATGAGTAAACTGAAGTAAAGCAAGTTAATTGATAGCTTTTGAAATCAAAATAAGAATAAGAAAGAAACAATGTAAAATTAAATAAATAAGAAATTTAATTGTATGTTTATTTGTTATTTTCATTTATTAATAGGATTTAGAACAATTTTAGCACATGGAATTTTTCTGTTAAATAATTGCTTAAAGTATATGCCTTGGATATGCTTATTTGTATCAACACCCGAGTTTTCAGCCTAGCTTAAGTCTTATTCCATGCTGTTGATATATGCGTGGCACTATTAAAAGTGAGAAGGTAATACCGATCTGCAGCGGACAACTCTGAATTCAATAGCATCAAGCATAACTTAACAAGAGAAAGTTCTGTTTGCTTCATTTTCTTATTCTATGTTCATTTCGACTTATATAACTGGTTTATATTTCCGGAATAACTATATACCTTACGTAACAGCACTTCAGAATCCATCTCTGTTATAATATAAACAGTTTGGTATCAACAGTTGGGTAAAGCTCATATCTCCGCTTCGCAGCTTTCTCAGTAACATTAAATGCATATACAGCATGGTTCCAGCTGAACAGAATATCATAGTCAATATCCGGATTCCGTGTTTACACTGCCACAATCAATACTCAGGTTCAAACAAGAAGAGATTCCTAAGCTTGAGAGCTGAATAGCTTTGAAGAAGATATTCAGAAGATGATTTTAATTCTCAGCTCGCTGAACACGCTTTAAATTATTAACGTTCCGCAAACTGAGATGCAGATGAAGTTTTACACCGTAACATACCAACGAAAGTAGTCTCCTTAATAAAAAGGAAAAGAAATGTCTTGCAAAAGTTATAAAATGCATTGCAAATATTTAAATACATGCATGGTCAGTAGACAGACAACGATAGGCTCTTCCTAATGCTCAAGCTCAATGACGTAACTTGACTTATAATAACGGGAGAGGCGGTGATACGGTTACATTTAGTTCCCCAAGCAGCTTTGGAGCTTAGTAGTTGTCTTGTCAATGAATCGAAACGTAAATTTACGAAGTAATGGGATAAACTTATATTGGTACCATCTTTAGTTCAAGAAATGTCATACGTTCTAATTTTCGTCAATGGCAATAGAGGATTTGTCTTTTCAGATAAAATAGCGTCATGCAGTGAAACCTCAACGTGCGTTCTCTGGTTCTGGGAAACGAAATCTCTGAAAATACTTTAGGGGCGACTACGACATGAATTTAATAAACCTCCAGCAAGAGAACAATCAATTAAAAGATGGTTAAAATAGTTTTGAAAGACCGGACATGTTTTGCTTGAAGTAAGCGCAAGTAGGCCAGGCGTCAATAATGAACATGTTTCTGCCATTCGAGATGTGTTTGTGTGCAATCTCAGTAAATCTATTCGCGTATCACCCTGCAAACAGAAGCTCTCATGTCCCCGACTGTTCCGAAAGTTTTTCATGAACGGTTGAGACTTACTGTGCATACATTGCAGATTTGTCAACAAATCAAACCAAATGATCGAGTCTTTTGCAAGGAAGTTTCTGCAGACATTCTTGACCGTATCAATAATGATAATTTGTTTCTTCAGAAAATCGCATTCGGTGATGAAGCTACATTTCATGTTTGAGGAGAGGTTAATCGACATAACTGCAGGATTGCAGTTTCAGAAAAATCCCATTTTGTAAGGAAAATTGAGCGAGGTAGCCATAAAGTTCACGTTTCTTTTCATTCAATCATATCAAAGAAATTGTTTTTTTTTTTTTTTTTTTTTTTTTTTTTTTTTTTTTTTTTTTTGTTGTTGTTGTTGTTTTTCTCGAAGTCATCAATTAATTCGGAGTTTATTTCGAAATTCCGAGATACCCGATCTCCTTCCAATGGATTTCTGGTTCTAACCTTTTCTTAAATCTAGATGTACACTGCGAAAAAAAAAGAGGGGGCAGTTCTGTATCTCCCGTTCTACTGGGCCGATTGACGAAATTCAAACTGTGTTTTCTATGTCTACAAACCGCGACTTAGGATATATATTAGATTTATTTTTGCATATTTCTAACATAGATATTTTGGGATAAAAATCGGACTTTTTTTTAAAATAACATACCAATTTTTTCCATATTTCGATTCTATGACTCAAATTATGCCCAGATATTAAATTTTATAATTTTTCGTGACAAATTTATGAAGAAATTTAAAAATTTATCTTCGAATTTCTTTCAGTTTGCGCCAAGAATAATTCACCTGGCGAACTTCTTAATTTATGCAAAACCTTTTTTCCTTTCCTTTTTACTTCCTTGTACGAAGTAAAAAGTAAGTATTGTAATCGCGAAAAGTTTCAGGCAGCATATTTCAACGAAAATATCCATTTTGACCGCTATCGAATGCAATTTAACGATGTTTTTGCGTGATATCTGTACTTTTAAGGACAGAATAAAATACTCTTTTCCTTCAAAAAATTATAAAAATGCTTAAAATTAATTCTGAAGAGAATTTTTCGTTGCGTCTGTACGAACGTATGTACGTACGTGCGTACGTACGTATCTAGCATAACTCAAAAACGAGTAGCTTCAAGAACGTTGAAATTTTGTATATAGGACTGCTATAACATGTAGATGTGCACCTCGTATTTTGGTTGCAATCGGCCGCACTAAACGTATATAAATATATTTATATATATATCTACTCTGTTACGCGGCTCAGTTAAGGATTCTATGCCTTTAGTAAATCTGTGTGCAATATTTTTAGAATTATCAGCAATTTTAAAGTTGTTTTATTGCCGCTAAGCATGTTTTTAATGGCGGCCATTGATGTTTACATTTGAAACAGGAGACTAGTGGATTTGTTGCCAATCTAGAGAAACTTATCTTCGCAACAACAAAGATAACGCATTCATTTATTATTGCCAATTAAATCATGCTTAATTCTTTCTGGAATTTTTTCGAGGAAATAAGTATTTGAAATTTACTTCGTAATTTTTAATATAGATATTTTGAGTTTTTATGTATTTTTGCCTTCTCGCGAAGTGAGAACTGAATTAATTAAATGAGAAATACTCAATCGCCTGTGAAAAACTGTTTCTTTTTTGTTTTGTTTGTTTAATTTCTTTTATGCATCATTCTAGCTTTATTATAGTATTTGAATAGAAGATGTGGCAACGATTAGATAATTCTATTCTTTAAATGATATAAATTTTGTGCATTATGAGTTATAATATGAACGAAATATATACGTTAACTGTTACATAATTGTTGGATTATATAACAGTTAACTTAGTTTCCTTTATATACAGTGTCTCACGAAAGTGATGGGACACTTGTGCTTTACAAAAGGAAACTGAAATAAAATAAAGTAAAAAAACATGTAAAATTTTTGTGGGTGTGTTTCATACTTAAATTTAGTAACAATTATTACATAACATAAATTTTCTCGAAATATTAAAATATTAATTTAATAAAAATACGATTGTTTAGAACGGAGCAAAAAATGGCTCACATAAGTGATGGGACACTTACTTTTCCATCAAATATTTATCCTAAAATTTTACTTTTTAAAAGGTTTTAATATTTTGTTGGATTTCCTTTTACTTATAAAACATGATTTAATCTTCTTGGGATGAATTCGAGTAATTTTTTTTTTGTGATTTCTGGAGTGATTTTACCCCATTCTCCTTGAAGCACCGATTTCAATTGTTGTTTTGAAAAAATGGTGTGTTTTCGAATTCTTGATTCCGATTCTTGCCAAATATTCTCTATGGGATTTAAGTCTGGAGATTGTGGTGGTGATTTTATTACTTCAGAACAGTTATACAGTAGCCAGAGTCTAACGTTCAAAGCAGTGTGCTTGGGGTCATTGTCCTGGTAGAATTTAAAATCGTTATGAAGGTTCAATTTTCGTGCTGAAGATTTCAAATTTTGATTTAAAAAGTCAATATACTTATACTGATCCATTATGCTGTCAATAAAAACAAGATTACCAACTCCAGCGGACGACATACACCCCCATACCATAATTCCTCCTCCACCATGTTTTACTGTTGGCACCAAGTTCTGTTTGCGAAATTCTTCCCTGGGTTTTCTCCACACCAAGATTCTACCGTCAGAACCAAATATATTAAATTTACTCTCATCATTAAATATAACTTCATTCCAGTAATCAGAATTCTTATTTTTATGTTGGATTTTGCGAAAGCCAGTCTGAGTTTTCTATTCTTTTCACTTACGAATAATTTTTTCCTGACTGCTCTACCGTGATATCCAGTACATCGAATTACTCTTCTAATAGTCTCAGAATTAACAATTACTCCATATAATGCTTGTAAATCAGCAACAACTTTAGGAGCACTTATTCTTGGATTTTTTTTAATATTTCGAACGATAATTCGCTTTATTCCATTGGATAGCTTTGATGGTCGGCCAGGTCTTCTTTTATCCTGAATCATATGATTCTTTTTATATCGTTTAATGATATTGAAAACTGTTGAATGACTGAAGTTAACTGTTTCAGCAGTTTCTCTAATAGATTTTTCACGTTCAATATGCAAGTTAATAACTAATTTTCGAATTTCAGGCAAAGTTTCTTTTCGTTTAGCATTCGAATCATGGCTGCACAGAGCTAAAAAAACACAAAAATCCCAAAACAAACTGGAGAGAAATACTGTAGACAATTTTATAAATTATTGCCCATTGCTTTTGAGTAAAAATAAATACCCCAAAATATATTTTTATTGCTTACTTTGTAAGGATCTTAAGTTTTACTAACGTTTATTTTATTTTAAATCTTTACTATCACTTCTTATTTTCTACTTACGGCCAGAATTAAAAGCGTTAACTTATTTATGCAAAATTTGTCTGGCGAACGCCAAGTACTTAAGTTGTGGCTTTTTGCCAAGCGAGAGAGAGGAAGGAGTTAGTCGAAGCAGGCCGCTTGCCTTCGAAGTTTTACTCGGTTGCTGTTTGCCTTCCAGGCCAGAGGTTTACTCCTCGTGATAATTTTAAACGTATTGTAGTGTTAACAGTTCTCTGTACTACATACGTCTTCCTGTTAATATAAGGCCAATCTTCCGCGTTTATTATTCCAAATTTAAGTTAGAGTTTAGTTATATTTTCATATTCTTACGTTCAGACCACAAGTAGTTGGTCTCTGTATTCCGAAGTACGGAAATTATTGTAAAGAGTGAAAAATAAAGGGTTTTGTATACAATTCTTGTGTATCTTGTCTACTTCCCACAGTTATTGAACATAGCTTTAGTAAGCTCCCTGTTCTGAGTCAGGTCCCTGCATATTCCCAAAGAAAGTAAGGCGGAACATTGAACCTGATAGTGGCGCCCAACGAAGAATAACCATGGCCGAGTTTCAAGAAGAACCTCTGCAGAATCCAGAAATGCCAGCTGCCGCCCTGGAAGGATTTGGTTACATCGTCCAGACCATGCGCGCTTCGATGAAACAAGAAGCAACATTTAATGGAAACTCACCGGTAACCAGTTTTTTGGAAAAATTGGATGACCACTTCATGCTCTACCCCGTGCACGAGTTTCAAAAGGTTACCTTAGCTACCAGCGCTTTGAGGGGCCAAGCGCTTAACTGGTTCAAATGTATAGGCAGAAGTCTCTTGGGTCAAGCAGGAAGTCCCACCTATACTTACGAAAATTTCAAGACTGCCCTAGTAAAAGCCTTCCCTGTCGTAAGAGATCGTGCAAGATTAGAAACGGAACTCTTCAGCATATACCAGAAACGAATTGAAAATCTCTCAAATTTTATTTTAAGAAAAATTCACGTCTTTAAACTCTTGTATGGAAACCGTCCGGATCCTGAGATAATTCAAGTGATTTTTCCGAGGTTACTTCCCCAAGTACAAGACTTTATTAAATTAAGGAATCCGACAACACTGGAAAAGTTATTTGATCTAGCAATCCAGTTTGAAAGTAGAAAAACGGCGGAAATTGAAAGAAGACGCCAGTATGAGCAACGAAGCCAATTTGGTGCGCCAAGACCACAGCAAAGTCAAGAACACGGCTACGGAAGCAAAGCGAATCAGTGGGCAAGGAAACCCAAGCATTCAAAAACAGCCGGCGAACGTCGACAGTTCAATAGCAATCCAGGAAAAAAGTCTCAAGGCCAGTGGAAAAAGAAGGAAAGCATGGAAACAAAAAAGCATTTAAACTAAAACGGATTTCTGCTGACGGGAGGGTGCGGAAATCCGAAGGCCAAGAAAACCCCTCTTCCTTCAAGTTAAATACAGTAATGGTGAAAATTTTGACTCTTCCGAAGATTGAAGTGTTGGTGAATAATATCCCAGCCACCGCACTCCTGGATACAAGCGCGCAGTGTTCCTGTGTGGCAGAAGATATTTTTAGGAAGTATTTTCGGAAATACCGCATATAAATTCGGATAATACGACAGTGTTAGCGGCGCAAGGAGAAAGATGTAAGTGCATAGGTAAATTACCACTATACATCCGTATCAAGGACGAACAAGTAAAGGTGATGTTTTTCATAGTAAAGAATCTGCAAGCACATATTATCTTAGGAATAGATTTTCTTTCAGAGGCACAAGCAACGCTGGATTTTAATGAAGCGTTCCTTAAGCTGACGATGAAACCAGTTCGAGAAGAAAAGGCTGAACCGCCGATGTTAAACCTTGACCACCTGCCTAATGAAGAGCAACGAAGAATCCGACAAGTGGTAAGTGAATTTGCTTCGTTATTTAGTGATATTCCAGGATTTACTCAAGTTACTAACCATAGTATTGACACCGGAGATTCAATGCCAGTTCGCCACAAAGCATACCGGTATGATAAGAATAAGGAAAAAATTATAGAATGTCATATCACCGATATGCTAAGTAAAAAGATTATAACGCCCATCTCAAGTAGTTATGCTAGCCCGGTGGTTTTATGTAAGAAAAATAATGACTATCCATTTACACATCCAAAAAGGTGGAGATTCGCGATTGACTACCGTAAATTAAACTCCATAACTAAATATCCGGTATAACCGTTACCTATTATTGAAGAAATTCTAAGGAACATAACATCGACCAAATATATGACGACTTTAGACTTAACGACTGGTTATTTTCAAATAGGGGTGACGCCTGAGGACGTGCCTAAGACTGCTTTTATAACCAAGTCTGGCACTTATGCATTTCTGCGTATGCCGTTTGGCCCTTCAGGGGCACCGGCAACATTTCAGCGATGTATGGACATTGTGTTAAGGCCTGTTCTTGGAAAGTCCACATTTATCTATTTAGACGATATCATTATTACTAGTGATAATCTCGACCAACATGTACAGGATTTAAGACAGGTGTTTTCTTTATTAAATGAGGCCGGTCTAAAAGTTAATGTCGAAAAGTGCAAATTTGCAGCCCCTGAATTAAAATATTTAGGTTACAAAATATCTCAGAAAGGAATCGAGACAGACGAATCAAAAATAATTGCTGTACAAAAGTATCCGACTCCAAACACTGCGAAGAAGCTCTCTTCTTTTCTAGGACTTTGTTCATATTATAGGTCCTTTATAAAAGATTTTGCAGCTATTGCTGAACCATTGTTAAAATTAAAAAGGAAAAAGGCAAGATTCTCGTGGACGGCCGAAGCCAATAGTGCTTTCGAAAAATTAAAGCAAGCATTAACGCAAGCCCCTGTGTTGAAATTTCCTGAAAAGGATGAGAATTTAGAATTTTCAGCGGATGCTTCGGATTATGCGGTAGGAGCGGTACTTTCACAAAATCAGCAGCCCGTGGCATTTTTTAGCCGAACTTTAAATCAAACACAAAGAAACTATTCCGCGACCGAGAGAGAGGCACTTGCAGTTCTGTTAGCAGTGCAAAAGTTCCGAGTCTATTTTGGAAAGGCGCCAATAACAGTGTGCTCTGATCATGCGGCGGTAACTAGATTGTACTCAGGGAAAAACTTATCCCCAAGGTTAATAAGATGGGCACTCAAGCTACAAGAATATAATCTGGTAATCAAGCATACCCCCGGAAAGGAAAATATCGTAGCAGATGCCCTGTCCAGAATTAAAATAGATGAAGAAGGTAATACTGTAAAGGTGGCAATGCTCACAGCGTGTACAATAGATTCCCGAGAAACTGTAATAACGGAACTGGGTAAGGATCCTGAGTTTGGAAGCATTTATGAATATTTAAAGGATCCTGAAAATTTTAGCCACCAAGATATTGTGGCGATAAGAAAAAGGGCGGCCCATTACGAACTAATAGATGGTCTATTATTTTATACAAAAACTACGAATTCCAACAACGAATTTCGACCTGTTATCCCAGCTAGTCTTAGATTAAATATCCTGCAGGAGTTGCATGACAGCCCTTTAGCTTCTCATGCTGGTATTCGAAAAACTATACAACGCGTACGCAAGGCAGTCTATTTTCCTGAACTGCAAAAGTTAACAAGGGCGTATGTCCAGTCCTGCCCAACATGTCAAGCAGTTAATTATATTAATTTCCGCCCGGCCGGGTTTCTAAATAGTATTAAATCCGAATTTCCAAATAAAATAATTGGCATCGATTTATTGGGCCCTTTCCCAAAAAGTCAGTTAAATAAAAGTCGCTATCTCCTTGTTATGGTTGATCATTTTAGTAAGTGGACCGAAATTGTTCCCTTAAAACGAGCCTCCGCGAAATTAGTTACTGATTCTATTTTAAATAACTATATTTTAAAATACGGATCGCCCCTAAAAGTTATATCGGATAATGGTCCTCAATTTGTAAGTAATGTATTTGAAGACATGTGCCAAAAACTGGGCATACGTCATTTAAAAATGGTCCCGTATCGGCCGCAATCAAATATAGCGGAACGGGTCAATAGAAATATAGTGAAAATTATCCGTAGTTATGTTAAAAATTTTCATAAAAGCTGGGATAACTATGTCAATGAATTTGCTTTCGCCCTTAGGACCGGAAAACATGATACAACGGGCAAAACTCCTGCTGAGTTATTTTTAGGCAGAAAGATTATAACGCCGTTAGATAAATTATTTTATGTGCAACAAAGAGCCCCAGAATTTAAAATGGGTGATATAGAAAAATTAATTAAAGAAGCAAAAAAGAATACTGAAGTAGCACAGAGAAAACAGAAGCTCTATTATGACATGAAAGGACGGGGAGTAACTTATAAAGTAGGGGATGAAGTGTTAAAAATTAAGCATTCACTTTCTTCAGCACCAGAAGATAAAACTGCCAAATTTTTTCCACGATTTGAAGGACCATATGTCATAGAAAAAATAACTCACGCTGCAGTGGTGTTAAAAGCCAGAAATGGTGAAACGTGCTCCGCAAACATTGATCAAATAAAACCCTACTATGATCGTAATAAAATGCAAATTTTCAAAGATCTTTTGCAGGATCCGGCACGGCAGACACGGCAGGCACAAGCTCCAGAGGTGGAACAACGTCAAGCACAAGGACAAGCCATTAGGAGGCAGGAGCAATTGAAAAGAAAGTTTCCCCGTTGGAAAATTGAAGGTAACAAGAAAAAGAAGCCGTTCCACCGTCCAGAAAAGAGAGCTCACGAACACCCCCAGAATGAAGAAGGGAGAAGTACGGCGAATCCAAAGAAAGCCAGGAGAAATAACGGCAACTATAACCCGGCTCCCAAACGGAAGATCAACTCATCGGACAGGACTCTCCGCAGCAAATGTCGCCGAACTGCGGAATGGCCACCTGCGGCGGAGAAAAAGTTACAAGGAAAATTTTAACGGCCAGCAACGAGGTCCAAGCAGGAACGCGAAAGAAGTGTCCCGGTTCCGCTAAGACCAGCTGCCATCAAACGGCCAAGACCACAGGCAGAGGCGAAAAAGAAGGTATTCAAGGGTGACCGAACTGGAAGAAAAAGAAAGCTTCTAGAGGAAGGCACTGAAGGGCGAGCCCGCACAAGAAGGAGGATAAATCAAACCAGAATCTGCGCTACCTTCCAGGACTGGGCTCAGAAAAGAATGTCCGAATATCACAAAGATAAGTAAAATTTTATGTTACTTTGCAAACTTAAGTTAATCTTTCATTCTTACTGCAAGTGGCAGATTTCAAGAAGTTTTACCTCATGTGAGGTCTACCTTTATCGCCAAAAAGGCGAGAAATGAGTTGTTACCGATTTTGGTATTATGTTTTTCAATTACTCGCGCGTAAAACTAAAGTTGATGTATAATAGGAATGTGTAAATACTTAAATATTGTAAAAGTTATTGTATAAATTTTATTTAAAAACATTCTGGCAAGAAAGAAGTTTTAGTCTGAAAGACTTTTTCAAATGTAGTATTTCAATGTAGAAGAATTGGCACTTGCTTTGAAAAGAATAGAAGTTAACAATGTACTACTAATGTATGTTTTAAAATGCGTAAAATTAACGGCATGTTAATATGTTCTTATATACAATGTGAACTATTATTTTAAATGTTAAGAAATACTGTGATATGGTAAAAGTGAAAGTAATGCCAAAAAAATTTTTTTATTCGTGTGACTGTAAAAAGACCAAATTATGGTGAATATGTGTTAAAGGTTGAATGAATGTAGTTAGGCTCTCTGACGCTACACTTCAGAGTTAGCCACTTTCAGAATAGTACCTCAGGGTTTAGAGTTGAAGATAGGGTGTGTTACGAGGTCTTGTCATGTTGAATTTTAACACGTTAGTGTTTTGATTGTAGGAGGCAGTGTTGAACACGTATACATAAACACATTCGTGTTTGGTGTTCTTTTACAACACATGTCAGAGAGCACGGGGAGAGATAATTAAAATAGTTATGAATGAAATAAGAATGTTAAGAGAAATATAAATATGCATGTTACTTGCCATTTCATTGTGTAACATTTCATTAAACTAGTTTTCCTTCCAGATCTCTGGAAGGAACCAGATTTGAATAAAAGCTCCTGTTTAGATGCAGTACAGATTCAAAATTGGGTGTCCATGGAGCTGCTATTGTAAAAACAATTTTTTTTTTTTTAATTTCTAGTTTCTAGTGAGAAATGTTTGTTAAAGATTGGCCTCGCGTTAGATTCTAGAGCTAAAAGTTTTCAACAAGGTCGTTTTAGACCTCAGTTTCAAACTAATTAACTCTGGCGGGAAGTATGTAAGGATCTTAAGTTTTGCTAACGTTTATTTTATTTTAAATCTTTACTATCACTTCTTATTTTCTACTTCCGGCCAGAATTAAAAGCGTTAACTTATTTATGCAAATTTTGTCTGGCGAATGCCAAGTACTTAAGTTGTGGCTTTTTGCCAAGCGAGAGAGAGGAAGGAGTTAGTCGAAGCAGGCCGCTTGCCTTCGAAGTTTTATTCGGTTGCTGTTTGCCTTCCAGGCCAGAGGTTTAATCCTCGTGATAATTTTAAACGTATTGTAGTGTTAACAGTTCTCTGTACTACATACGTCTTCCTGTTAATATAAGGCCAATCTTCCACGTTTATTATTCCAAATTTAAGTTAGAGTTTAGTTATATTTTCATATTCTTACGTTCAGACCACAAGTAGTTGGTCTCTGTATTCCGAAGTACGGAAATTATTGTAAAGAGTGAAAAATAAAGGGTTTTGTATGCCCTTCTTGTGTATCTTGTCTACTTCCCACAGTTATTGAACATAGCTTTAGTAAGCTCCCTGTTCCGATTCAGGTCCCTGCATGTTCCCAAAGAAAGTAAGGCGGAACATTGAAGCTGATAACTTCAGACGATTTTTGTTGCATAGTACGTAGTGTCCCATCACTTATGTGAGCCATTTTTTTGCTCCGTTATAAACAATTGTATTTTTATTAAATTAATATTTTAATATTTTGAGGAAATGTATGTTATGTAGTATTTGTTACTAAATTTAAGTATGAAACCACACCCACAAAAAATTTTTACATGTTTTTTAAATTTATTTTATTGCAGTTTCCTTTTGTAAAGCACAAGTGTCCCATCACTTTTGTGAGACACTGTAATTATTATATAAGTTAACTGTTATATAATTATTAATACTGTTAAGTGAATCTAGCGCCAGAGTGTCGCTATGGTAAACAAATACTAGAGTGAATTTTAAAGAATGCATTTATTCTATTGTGGTTTATGCGCTGTCGACGAAGTAGATTTAATTCAATCCAATAAGTTTAAATGAAATGCAAGAAAAAATGCGTATAATTTAATATTTCAATACAAGGAAGTCATGTGGTGTACACATCAGATTTTTTTCATTGCACACGTGGTAGAAAAAGTCATCGCTCCTCCTTTCAAATAATTTTAATAAAGTGCGTAAAACACATTTGGCGTTATTATCGCTTATAACAAATATGCCAAATTTCAAAATGCACCAATATGTAAATTACGTATATCTTAGGAAATTTTGAAAAAATTTTTTTTTGCAGGTATGCTTAGAAACACATCTACTTTATGATGATGGCAAAACGTTTATAGGTTATAATTTAAAACGTTTTTCGAAAAAATTATAAAAATTATTTAAAAATACAAATTTAAAAATTAAATCATAAAAAATGTGCGAATTACGTTTGGATTAAGCCTAGGAATTCTAGAAGAAGAAATCAAGTAAGTTTAATTAAAAAAAGAGATATTAATAAATGTGTATCATATTCAATTAAAATTGAGGAGCTAAAATTTTGAGAGGTAATTTTTTTAAAACTACTCTTGCGATGTTTACAAAACTTGGCAGTTTGGCATAATTTGAGTCGTAGAATCGAAATATGGAAAAAACCTTGCATATCATTTCAGAAAAATTTGGATTTTGTGTCAAAATACCTATTTTAGAACAACGCTATATATAAATCTAATACGTATCCTATTCGAGTCATAAAAAACGCAAGTTGAATTTCGTCAATCGGCTGGGGAAGAAAGGAAGATATAGAACTGTCCTTTTTTTTTTTTTTTTTTTTTCGCGTTGTACATAAATACTTACATGCATACATAACAGGGCTTAATTTTTAAAATTACAAGTGTCGGAGCCGTATGGAAGACTATCGGTAAAGATGAACAAGAATAAATAAATAAATAAAATGACTAATATAATAAAATTGTTGAAAAAATTAAATAATTAAGCATTAAAACAATTAATGATTAGAATAATTAATTAAGTAAAAGTCATAAAATATAAAGAGATAAATAAAAATTTAATAAGTTATTAAATAAACGATAAATGGTAAAATAAAGTATTGGATCTGGACTTGTTTGGGTTTCCAACTCGAATTAAAATTTAATGCAAAATTAAGAAATAGCTCATCTGATCTCGGTTGAATTTAAGCTTTGAATATGATGGTGGGATAATAGAAATAAGAACTATCTTTTTCAGCACACCAGTTGAACAACATTAAAATGGTTAAAGCGTCACTAATGAGACTAGAGAGACTGCTATAAACAGTAACAGAATACAGAGGAAATTGAAGGATGTCGTATAGGTTTGAAAACAAAAAGAGAAGATTCCAGCATTTTTCTGACTACGATCTGCTGTCAACATAATTCTAACTGTCAAGCGGAATGAGACAGGGGAGCAAATTTTTCCCGAATCCGAGGTTTAGCTGCCAACAAAGTAGAGCAAGTGAGAATTTTTATCCCCTGTCTTTGGTTACATTGTTCCAAAAAGTCTGTAGGTGCTCTTTTCCGCTAGAAGACGCTAGTGTTGGAAGTAAGAATTTGCTCACTGTCATTAAGTCATTGTATTTTCTAGAAAATAAGCTTCTGACAAGTGGGTGGGGGTTTCCTTTTTTTTAGAAATCTTAACCTACGTTCGAGTGTTTGTTTCTCAAAGAAAGAGAGACATGTATGCAGAAGGTAGAATCGATTTTTAATGTAATTTTTTTACTAAAAGTAAAATTTCTTTCGAAATTATTGCTCAGTTAGATAAAAAAAAAAAGTGCCGGACTCTTCTTATTTAAAGCTACGTTGCGCTCCGATTAGAATCATGATTTATTTCAGAAACTGAGAAGTACCGGAGCTGGACTCCGGCGCAATTTAAGCTGTGATCCATAATACATTTTTGAATCCCGTCCCGATAATAGAAAAGTAACAAAATAATTAATAGTGCAAGAACTGAGCAATACAAGCCGCTGAATAAATTTGAGGACCTCGAATTCCTATTACGCAAAGAAAAATTCGGTACTGTGCAAGTCAAGCCATATACTTTTGTTCGTGTCCATGTAAGGTCTAAGTCTTTTTGTGAAAATCGGATGGTATTATCTGAATACTCTGTCGAATTTATTTTGCACTGAGAGGTTACAGTTCATATAACTATGTATTGCGTATAAGACACCATTTTAATTTCGTTGTGCTTGTGTAGGTGTTTAGATTTTATACATTACTATCTATGTATAGGTGAAGTACATAATAGGTGTCTAATAATGAGCCATAAAGAGTTATGTGATTATGTGGGTAAGCTAAAACTTCGCAATTTTGTTGTTGTTGTTATTTTTGAGTCTGGAACAGCTTGCTTATAACTTCATTTTCCAGTATATTAATTAAGTTAAAGCTCACTATACGTTTTATATAAGTAATCTGGCATGTATTTAAGTAACAATCTTTATTCATGCTTATAAAGGAAATCATCATACTTTCTGAATGCTTACCACTGTACAAGTTCATCAGTTTCAGAGCTACTGAAGCACCAATAATAAATACGTTTTGGCATTCACATTTACGAAATCTAAATGAAAATAATTATCACAAACTGAATAAGTTATTTGTAAAAACAAGTCATTTGTTCACTATGAGTTATAAGTATATTTATGCATCTATCAATCCCTTACAGTATTATCTCAACCTGTAAAGTAACCTTCTTAAATATTTTACTTTTATAAATAAAATTACTTTCATATGACATTTATGTAATATAATTCGTTGTTAGTTATGTTTCTATTTAAGTTATTTGCATTATTTTTAAACCACATTGTATCAGAACAAGATCTTTGTCGGCTGCTATTAAATTATATCACTATATTTTTGACTCTGCTCTGCATTAAAATGTATGATAATGTGATATTTGTTATAAAGATGCCATAAAAGATAAGTAGAATGCAACTTAACCCACTATTTGGTGACAAAATGTTTTCTGCACAAAAAGCACACCTATATTGGCATCCTCTATGTTTCGTTTTCTAGAAGAGCAGATAGCAGTTAATGCAACGCTTGAAAAAATTCAAACTGTATAGTAGTTTGATTTGAATTTGACCAATGATTAAAAAGATTTTAATTGATCGAACTCGTGTGTATGCGCACTTAGTACAGCGTTATGTACACTGCGCAAAATAAAAAATGGGAACTCCCGTTCTACTCAGCCAATTGACGAAATTCAAATTGCGTTTTTCATGTCTCGAAAGCGCGAATTAGGATATATATCTATTAGATTTATACATCGCATTGTTCCAATATAGGTATTTTATCACAAAATCGGACTTTTTCTGAAATGACATGACAGTGTTTTTCCATATTTCCATTCTACGATTCAAATTATGCCTAAATATTTAATTTTATAAAATTTGGTGCACAATTTACGGAGAAATTCAATAATTTACCTTGGCCCATTTTTTTTCAGTTTGCGCTAAGAATAATTCACTTGGCAGATTTCTTAATTTACAGAATTTTTTTTTTTTTTTTTTTTCCCTTTTTCTCATTGTACACGAACGGAAAAAAGTCATCGTTCATACTTTCAAATAATTTTAACAAAGTGCGTAAAGCATATTTGGCGTTATTATCGCTTATACTAAATATGCCAAATTTCAAAACGCGCCAATATGCAAATTCACGTATAGCCTAGGAAATTTTGAATGAAGAAGTTTAATACTTTGCAAATATGCTTAAGATGATGGTAAAACTTTTATAGGTATTAAATGTTTTTCGAAATATTTATAAAAACTATTTAAAAATACAAATTTTAAAAATGAATCATAAAAAATGGGCCAGTTTTATTTGGAATGAACCTATATTTCGAAATGTGAAAGAAGAATCAAATAAATTGAATAAAAAAAGAGATATTAATAAATATATACAAGATTCAATTAACATGGAGGAGTTAAAATTTTGAGAACTATTTTTTTAAAAATTGTTTTTGCGATTTTTACAAAACTTGGCAGTCTGTCATAATTTGAGTCGTAGAAACGAAATATGAAAAACCATTGGCATGACATTTCAGAAAATGTCTGATTTTGTGTCAAAATACCTATTTTAGAAAAATGCCATATATAAATCTAATGCGTGTCGTAAGTCGTGCTTTCGAGACATGAAGAACGTAAGTTGAATTACCTGAATCGGCCCAGTAGAACGGAAGATATAAAGCTGTCCCACATTTTTTTTTTCCCTCAGTTTACATGTTTAAGCTGAGCAGCGGTTTGATTAGAATTTGGATAATAATCTTTAACATACTTTCTATTGTCTGGATGTTTTAGATTTAAATCACATTATGGAAATGATTTGGGTTGGGAAACAGATGAGTTATTGTACTACAGTTTTACAATTTTTTTTATACTTCTTAGAAATGAAAAAAGGGAAATCTGTTTTACATTGGTGCATGAAAGCGGGTTTGAGTGTTCTAACTATGAGTGTCCGAAATATAGGAATAATGCTCATTTGTGTAAACAAAATGAATAAATTGATGACTTCTATGTGATCTTCTAAGGAAAACTAGCAGTTCCTCACATTGCACATGGAGGAAACCACAAAAATATCCATGCAGCCAGTCTGTTTGCCTGGAATTAAACCTAGGTTAAACTACCAGCGTTTAATGACTTTACCGCTCAGACGCTTGGAAGCTGAAATTCATTAATAAAATCTGTATAAATGTTTAGTTGAGTACTATTTTAGTTATTTATAGTTAAAAATATAATTTTATACTTGAGATTTTCCACTTCACTTTGAAAAATTATTAAGACTAAGGACAGAGCATAATTCTTTTTTGTGCCAAAATATTATAAATGGAAGAATGATTTATATTATATAATGATTTATATTTATGAAATAGTTTTTAGAGTTTTCTTTGTTTTTATTTATGCACTAACAACTACAACAACAAAAACAAAAAAAAAAAAAAAAAAAAAAGAAGAAGAAGAAGAAGGAGAATTTATGTCACTTATGTATTTTTATATCACACTAGCAGCTTCGCTGCCAGCCTTCGTCTGGCTTTTAAATGTAGCGGGAAATGGTTGAAGGGAACACCAAACGCTAAATTTAAAAACTGCATAGAATTTTACTCTGCAGAACAACTTCATAAAAAAGTTATTACGTATAACAAAATTACAATTAAATAAGCAATATCCCTTAATACAAATATTAATTATCCTAATAAATAAATTAACCAACTTCCCTTTGCAAAATCTTAAGAACTCAAATGGTATAAAGGAGGTTAAAACTTTGTTTCCTAAAAAAAATCACTCAAAACCTTTCAATATCTTAAAAACAGTGAAATGAGCAATAAATAACATAAAAGAATACAAAAAAACAACAAATTCTGAAAAGCAAAGTATAATTAATGATATTTTATCTTATACTTTCAAGAGAAAAAAATTCGGTGCTACTTTGGTAGACGGTTGCATGGATTTTTGGCGATTTACATTGACGCGGTTTTTATAGTCATCAGCCATCTTGAAAAATGCTGTTTTTACGTATTTTATGCATATAGTAAAGTATTAGAAACTTTAAAAAAATAAATATCGTTAAAAATAATGAATTAATTTTTTGTTGAAAACATTGATTTTTAAGATGGCTGGCAAATGTAAATAAATACATTTACTAAGAGTATAAAATGCTAAAGTAAGGTTAACTTATTACTTTCATATAATAGAATAAAAACACCGCTATATAAACATTGCGCCAACATTTAATTGGATTAAAATATTGCTTAAATTGATTTTCGAATTAAAAACATCATACCAACGTTTAAAAGAATTAAAATATTACTTAAATACTTTAAAATAAGTTTTATAGGATTTAATTATTTAACATTAAAACATAAGTGGCAATAAATATCACAGGAATTTTTGAAAACATTGTATTATTTTTTAATAAAAGTTGAAGTATACAATTATAAAATAAAAGGAAATTATGTACTTACATTTTTTTAAAGTATTTTACCTGTCGTATATTGATAAGTACCAGAAAAAAAAAAAAAGATCTTCATCTGTGATTCACATCTCTCGCACTTCATTGGAGAAGCAATTAGCGAGGTTTTCTCCAAAAATTTAAAATAAATTTCCTCTGACGCTATTAACAATTTATAAATAACTCTTTGATTAGGAAAGCCAGGTTGGCCAAAATAAGGTCTCAAAGGGCAATTTTTTTATTCCGATACCAATAATTCTTGGTAATTACCAATAACAACATTCATCTTCGAAACGGTCATATCCATTCCATTTGAAATCTGAGGAATTCGAAGAGATGAATAATAAAATTTTAAAATGGCGTGGTAATGCACAAATATTCAGTAACTAATAAGGGAACTGATTATATTACGCATAGAATTAAAATTATTTAAATAATCATTCATAATAAAATCATTTTTAAAGCAAATGCAAAATTAAATTGTATTTTAATATTTAACAGCCATAAATAATGTTTTATAAAATATTATAAACAACAAAATTTTTATTTCAAATAAAAATGCAAAATTAAATTGATTTTTAATATTTAGAAGCCATAAATAATATTTAAAACATGGAATTTATGCATAATAAAACGCATTATTTTTTAAATAAAATGACAACAAAGTATCGGTTACCATAAATAACTTATCCAGCAATGGGTTTACCATAACTCGTCTTACTCGCCAAAAGAAAAATTGCCAAAATCCGTGCCACCGTCTACCAAAGTAGCACCAAAAATTACAATGAAATAAGCTATATCCCTTAATACATATATTAATTATTCTAATAAAAAAATTAACCAACTTTCCGTTGAAGAAAAAAAATCATGGAAAACTTTTCAATATCTTACAAACAGTGAAATAAGCAAAAAATAACATGAAAAAAACTCAAAAAACAAAAACTTCCGCGCAGAATTTTACTCTGCACAACTTTATAAAAAACATCAATAAAAATGTATTATATATATAAAAAATCTGATCTGTACACCACATGACTTTCTTGTACGGAATATTAAATTATACGCATTTTTTCTTGCATTTTATTTAAACTTATTAGATTGAATTAAACCTACTTCCCCGCAGCGCATAAACCACAATAGAATAAATGCATTCTTTAAAATTCACTTTGTTTACCATAGCGACACTCTGGCGCTAGGTTTACTTAACAGTATTATATTTCATTCATATTATAACTCAGAATGCACAAAATGTATATCATTTAAAGAATTATCTAATCGTTGCCACATGTTCTATTCAAATACTATAATAAAGCTAGAACTATGTATAAAAGAAATTAAGCAAACAAAACAAAACAGAAGCAGTTTTTCACAGACGATTGAGTATTTCTCATTTAATTAATTCAGTTCTCACTTCGCGAGAAGGCAAAAATACATAAAAGCTCAAAATATCTATATTAAAAATTACGAAGTAAATCTCAAACGCTTATTTCCTCGAAAAAATTCCAGAAAGAATTAAGCATGATTTAATTGGCAATAATAAATGAATGCGTTATCTTTGTTGTTGCGAAGCTAAGTTTCTCTAGATTGGCAACAAATCCACTAGTCTCCTGTTTCAAATATAAACATCAATGGCCGCCATTTAAAACAGGCTTAGCGGCACTTAAACAACTTTAAAATTGCTGATAATTCTAAAAATATTGCACACAGATTTACTAAAGGCATAAAACCCTTAACCGGAAGATAAAAACAACATAATTCAATCATTTTTCAATCATTCATCAAGCAAAAAATGTACAATTTACAAACATATAAGAGTAAAGAAACTGAGATCACTGAGCCGGGTAATAGAGTGGATATATATACAAATATATTTATATGCGTTTGGTGCGGCCGATTGCAACCAAAATACGAGGTGCACATCTACATGTTATAGCAGTCTTATATACAAAATTTCAACGTTCTGAGGCCACTCGTTTTTGAGTTATGCGAGATACGTACGTACGCGCGAACGTACATACGTTCGTACAGACGCCACGAAAAATTCTCTTCAGAATTAATTTTAAAGCAGTTTTATATTTTTTTTTGAAGGAAAAGAGTATTTTATTCTGTCCTTACGTACAGATATGACGCAAAAACATCGTTAAATTGCATTCGATAGCGGTCAAAATGGATATTTTCGTTGAAATATGCTTATCAGGTTCAGTGTTTCTCCTTACTTTCTTTGGGAACATGCACAGACCTGACTCGGAAGAGGGAGCTTACGAAAGCTATGTTCAATAAATGTGGGAAGTAGACACGATACACAAGAAGGGTACACAAAACCCTTTATTTTTAACTCTTTACAATAATTTCCGTACTTCGGAATACAGAGACCAACTACTTGTGGTCTGAACGTAAGAATATAAAAATATTTAACTAAACTCTAACTTGACTTTGGAATAATAAACGTGGAAGATTGGCCGTATATTAACAGGAAGCCGTATGTAGTACAGAGAACTGTTAACACTACAATACGTTTAAAATTATCAAGAGGATTAAACCTCTTGCCTGGAAGGCAACCAGCAACCGAGTAAAACTGCTAAGGTAAGCGGCCTGCTTCGACTAACTCCTTCCTCTCTCTCGCTTGGCAAAAAGCCACAACTTAAGTACTTGGCGTTCGCCAGACAAAATTTGCATAAACAAGTTAAAGCTTTTAATTCTGGTCGGAAGTAGAAAATAAGAAGTGATAGTAAAGATTTAAAATAAAAATAAACGTTAGTAAAACTTAAGATCCTTACATGCAGCCTGAAAGTTTTTGCAATTACAATACTTCCTTTTTACTTCGTACAAGGAAGTAAAAATGGCAATGAAATATGCCAATCTCTTAAAAACAGTGACATAAGAAATACGATGAAAAATTGTTGCCAAACCCATATTTCTAAAAGAATGAAACTATCATTGGGAGATCAATATGTACAGACATCTATGATCTTTTAATGGAGATGAGACATCTATCAGGTAATCATTGATGCAATTTTAAAGAGAAACAACCCACTAGAGCTGCTAGATTCTTGAAAATTTACAAATTAGGATTCATTCCAAATATATGTGCTGATCTGTGTATCTATTGACAAATCCTGTTCTACATAAAGGCCCGTTTACACTACCGGAACTTTGGTCTCAAGAAACGTACGCTAACGTTAAGTTGTTACTCCCAAGGATCCACCCGTTTACACTAGTAACGTGCCAGGAAGAACTTCATGTAAAAATGAACAAATGTTGCATTTCTATACCAAAATTCCATTAAAGTTATTTTACCTTTCCTTTACGCATTTGCCAATTGGAACTCTTATGCTTCCATATAAAGTTACATATATCAGTTTTATATCAAGAATGTACTTTTATTACTAGAAACTAGCCCACTTTCCAATAATATTTTCTTTTCAAGGCGATTAGGCTTTCTAAACAGGGAGATTTCTGAGATAGGAGAAAAGCAAAATCTGAAAGTATAGTTACGGATTTGGTATTTAAATAGCTAATGTTAGTTGAATTGTAAATTAAATGGTTTTATTTCCTGCGCGGTGCAGCTTGTGACGAATATTAAAAGAAAGCTAAGCCGGAAAATTGAAAATACAAGAGCGCGTGCATTTAACATTTAATAAATCTCTCTTTTTGATTTCGAGAAAGTACTAGAAAATTCTCGCGCGCGATTTTAAAATCTTATAAAAGGAGGAAAAACCTCTCAGTTGGTAGTTAGTTTTTAGTTTGTTGTTGTTTAGAAAACTGCTCTTGTTGACTGTAGCGAATTCGCGGATTAGCTTTCTTTAGCTGTTTTGAACTACGTTCTATTGGACATTTGAGTAGTTAGAAGATAAGTACTGTGAGATATTGTAATACTGTATGATAATTTGAGGAAATTTAAGCATTTTTGTTGTGATAATAATAAATTTTTGTTCATTTTTCATCGGACTTGTGCATTCATTTCGTAACGAACCCGATGCACACAACAATTTTTGGTGTCAGGAGTGGGGTATTGAATGCCAATCACAAGAGCGATGAAGAACAGTTAAAACAATTCATGGCAGCCTTTGCTGCATTTAAAGAAGAGATGAAAGACTCTGCTAAAGGAGAAATGAAATCGGGACAGAAAAAAAATGGAAGAATCTGTTAAAAACGAGATTAAAGCAGTTAACGAAGAAATGAATTCTAATCAGGAAAAGATTGGAGCAGGACAGGAAAAGACTGAAGCAAGACAAGAAGAGATGAAAAGAGAAATTACCAGCGTAATAGAAAACAAATTCGAGGTTATGGAAGGCAGAATTGACTCAGTTGAAAATAAAGTTGGACAAATTGAATAAAAAGTCTTTTCTGTGAAAGAGAAAATAGAAGACAGAGTTTCGGCCGTGGAACAACAAATAGGTTACAGAGTTTATTCTGTCAAAGAAGAAATAGAAGAAAGAATTTGTTCTGTTCAACAACAAATCGAATTTCAAATTGATGATAGGGTTTCTGCTGCCGTCGCCAAAGAAGTTGAGAGCCTAAAGAAGTGCATAACGACGGCAGGAAGCAATTCTGAAGGTTTTAAATTTCTATCTATGTCTGCTCGCACCTCTCTAAAGCGATGTACATATGATGGGAAGACATCCTGGCAACTGTGTAAGACCCAATTTTATATAGTTGCGGATGCGAATGGATGGGATTTCCAAGCTAAGGCCTGTCATCTTGCCGCTTCTTTGAGAGCAGACGCGGTGGATATCTTTCAGACTCTTCCCGAAAACAAAAGGTTAGATTTCGAAGTTCTGTCGGGCGCCTTGGAGCTGCGCTTTGGGGAGAAGTGTTTGAAAGAGTACAGCAGGCTCCAATTAAAATCTCGTCAACAGAAGCCTACCGAAACACTTCAGGAGCTCGCCACGGATGTGGAAAGGCTGTCCCATCTCGCCTTTTCGGAATGCCCGACAGAAACAAGGGAAATTCTGTCCTTGCAATACTTTATCGACAGCATCCGGGATCCTGAAATACAGAAAGCTCTTCGAATGGCAGATGTGAGGGACATAAAAAGCGCTCTGTTGTACGCCATGAAGTTCGAGGCAGCCCAGCAAGCAACTAGTATAGATCGCTACTCAGTCAGAGCTGTGCGAGTCCACCAGCCAGTGGATCAACTGATGGCTCGTTTAGATGATTTAGCCAGAGAAGTCAATGCTTTGATACAGAGTAGGAGTGAGAACAAAGGGGCTCTAAGGTGTTGGAAATGTGGTATTGAAGGGCACATACGACGGCATTGCAGAACACCCCAGGGCACGGATAATAAAATAGATGATTTGACAAGACCAGTGAATGCCTTGAGACGGAATATTGGTGAGAAGAAACCAACCATAAAGTGCTGGAACTGCGGTGTTGAAGGCCACATACGAAGGAACTGCAGAACACCCCAGAGCACGGAAAATAAGAGAGGCGGGTTAAACAGACAATTAAAGGCCGTGGGGCGGAAAAAGATTGACAAGAAACTAAAGTGCTGGAACTGTGGAGCTGAAGGCGGTGTACAAAAGAATTGCAGAACACCCCAGGGTACGAAAATTGAGACCATTTTCGAGCAACGACGCAGGAAACAAATTAATGACCATATCAAGGAACGGAGGTTGCCAGATAATGAAAAACCTTGTTTTAAAGCACTCAAGATTTCTACGGTGAGTGGCAACAGTAACGGACTGTCGATCAATGGGCATATCGATGGAGTTCCTTGCAATATAATCATTGACACAGGAGCTAACGTTACCATCATTAGGAAAGGTTTAGCTGAACAGTTTAAAGATAAACTTATTTGGACGCCCTCCTGTGTTACCTTCAGACTGCGTCTGGTGACAAGATAGACATAATTAAGACATAGCTGGGAAGTTAAACGTAAACATTACGTTTGGAAGTGCCGCCTACCATCACACGGCTTATGTGGCGGATATTACAGATCCCTGCGTACTCGGATTGGACTTTTTAAGGAGATACATTCCTTAGACCTGAAAAACTACAAACTGCTTTCACCATCTGAACACATGACTATCCATCCTCAGAAGGGATCCTCACCTGGAAATGCCGATGCCTTGTCCGCAAGACCCAGCTCGGGAAGCTGCCGAAATCATACTAGGGTCGAAAAGAAACGCAAGACCACCAGCTATTCCCCATCACAAATGATCTTCGGTAGGGACCTTCGTCTGCCTTGTGACCACCTGTTTGATCGCCATACGGATGCGCCTTTATCGCCTGAGGAACACATCCAAGATGTCAAGGCCCGTTTTGAAGTGATGCACCGTTCCGCATGAAAGCGAGTGAACTTGGCGACGGAGAAAGTGAAGTCCAGATACAACACGACAGGTACTGGACATAGATCCAACAAAGGAGACAAGGTGTGGTTGTGGAACCCGATTCGATCAAAAGGAGTCAGACCTAAATTGCAGTCACCTTGGAATGGTCACCACACAGTCCTAAACAGGCTGAATGACGTCGTGGTTCGGATCCGTATGGCTACGAACTCTGAACCTAAAGTCGTTCTTTACGACAGGTTAGGTTAGCTCATTACTATGGCCATAGTACGTAATGTAAAGAATTGTAAATAGTGTAAGACCATGGTCCTTTTTGTTTCTAAATGTGTATTTAATATTTGATTTGTATTTTGTATTTGATTTGTATTTGATAGCATTTGATTTGTTTTATTTATTGCATTTAGTGTTCATCTTGTTTATTGCACTTATGCCATAGTTGTAAGTTTGGCTTCCTGTCCAGGGATTGTATTTCCCGGGACGTGCAGTCCTTGGGAAGGGAGCAGTGTTAGGGATTTGGTATTTAAATAGCTAATATTAGTTGAATTGTAAAGTAAATGGTTTTATTTCCCGCACGGTGCAGCTTGTGACGAATATTAAAAGAAAGCTAAGCCGGAAAATTGAAAATACAAGAGCGCGTGCATTTAACATTTAATAAATCTCTCTTTTTGATTTCGAGAAAGTACTAGAAAATTCTCGCGCGCGATTTTAAAATCTTATAAAAAGAGGAAAAACCTCTCAGTTGGTAGTTAGTTTTTAGTTTGTTGTTGTTTAGAAAACTGCTCTTGTTGACTGTAGCGAATTCGCGGATTAGCTTTCTTTAGCTGTTTTGAACTACGTTCTATTGGACATTTGAGTAGTTAGAAGATAAGTACTGTGAGATATTGTAATACTGCATGATAATTTGAGGAAATTTAAGCATTTTTGTTGTGATAATAATAAATTTTTGTTCATTTTTCATCGGACTTGTGCATTCATTTCGTAACGAGCCCGTACGCACGCAACAGTATTGTTCACAAGAAAATTGTGGCTTACGTGCATTCGTATAATTGAAACTGTTTCATATTTCATATTACTTTATAAGAATACATTAGTTAAGCAAATAGAATTATAGCATGCGTTATAACAAAGCGCATAAAGGCTATCTTTAAAAAACCCTCTACACTCATGTGCGACTTTCCAAAATTCACCAATGGCGAATACCGAATATATTAATCGTTGCTCAGACTGTGAGTTACGTCTGATACATGAATATTTTAATACTTGAATAAACCAGCTGCTAATGAATACGGAATAAGTTGACATAAATTCTAAAGAGTACTCTTTTTTTTTTTTTTTTAACATTTTTATATCTGCTGCCAGTTTTAAATACCAAAATTTTAATTAAAGAAAATGTTTAAATATTTGGAATACAAAATTGACGTTCCTAACAAATATTTGATTTTTTTGATGATTTCGTATCACAGACGTTTACTTTCTAGGAAATCTTCAACATAGGTCCATTCTTTTATTAAATATTTGCGCAGAATACTTACAAAAACTTCACAATTCTTATAACTGTCAAAATGTTGAGAAAGAATTTCATTTTTTCGTATTTTATCCGAATTTTACCTGTTAGCCATATAGACTTATATCTCTCTACTTTACCTCTTGACCTTATACATACATTAATAATGCAATTTTAAATCGTTAATTCATGTCTACTCTTTTTTTCACTAATGAGCGTATAAGATCATATATTACAAGAATTTAGCTGGTCTTCTCAAGGTAACGGCAAGTTTTAATAAACATTATAATGACTGGTTATTGTTACTTTTCTTCATAAAACTTTTCTCGATCGATTTGGAGATACTTGTGCATATTTTATTAAATTAAGATTTAATTGGAATGTAAAAAATTCACCTACAAGCGGAAAGCCACCTGGAGACGCTTATGCAAATTCCAGATATTTTAGCTGTAAGAGGAATTGGCAACAAGTTCATTTAACGTTCGTTTTCTAGGCCCGCTTCTTTTAAAGTGTAAAGTCAGTAATAACACTTTATATGGTATCTTTGTAGATTCGTGTGTATATAATACAGAATGTCAAAATGTTGATTGTTTGCATTTAGAAGTTTATCCTGTTAATTGATAAGGTAAGTTTTTAAAATGTCGTTGGTGTTACATAAGTCGTACTTATGAAGGTCAGATTGGCTAACGTTTATTTCCTTTGCCTTATGTTCTCAAATAACATCAGATAATAAGTTCGATAAAAGTAATTATTTTGGAACGAAAGTATGCAACGTCTAGAATTTGAGTTTCTCATTCCTTCGAGTTTGTTATGGAAATGAAGTTATGTGGATACATATTCAATTACAAACAGAATGCTGCAACTGTAAATATTAATATTAGCGGCACATTCATTAGTGAAACGCCATGCGTTTCTAAATATTCACGTACTTTATGTTGCAGGTGATTATCAAAGCTCATTGGTAATGGCTTCCAGTGCTCGCCATGATTCGTCGTCGCTACCCGACTTGAGTAAGTACATTTAAATGTTATCAGAATCTGTTACAGTTCTTGAAATAGTTACTGAAATTTGAATTGTTTTTTTTAGAATTGCAGACTTCCATTTTAGGATTTATAAATTTCATTTATGCTGTTTAATTTCTTTTTAAACCATCAAGATTAAGAAGAGAGAGGCGGAAAAGAAAGTTCTGATCTACAACATAAACCATGATATTCAAATCTAGAATTAACCATTCTGCATCTGTAATTTTTTTTTATTCTTGTCTATTAACTTTCGAAATTTAAATTATTAATTGCTCTTAAAATCAGTTAACATTGTTAAAACCAGTACTTAGAATCAAAAGCAGAAGTTAATTTAAAATGAAATGAAATTTTTTTCATTGTGTATGTATGTGTGTGGGGATACATTAATAAAGCAATTTTAAATCGTTAATCACGTGTAAAATGGTATTTTCATCACCATGTTACACAAAATTTAATTTTTTGAGTATATTTTAAATTTTTAATACCGATCTGAAGAAAATGGTTTATATTTCCTTCAAATCGACTTTTTCAGTTACTCTTGGCTCATTTATAAAATTTGAAGTTAATTGTTTAAAATTTTCTATGAAAGGTCTATTTTTCGTGAACTTTTGATAAGAGCCCTCTTAATTTTAATATTCATCTATCAGATAAAAGTTTGTATTTTTGCTAGACTAAAAAATCAATCATTGATAATTTGATATTCTTAAATTTGATACTTGCATATAATCCTGTCGATCGTTGATAGAAATTTCGGCAGTGGTTGGCAATCATTACTGTAGAATTGTAAAGAAGGAGATTATCCATAACTGTTGCTAAATCGTACTATTTCGCTGGTTGATGGGATAATTCGTATATACCTTAAATTTTTCATTAAAATCTTTTTATGATTAGAGGATAGACTTTAAAACTTTTGGTACTTGTGTGTTAACTAGACTATTAAGACCTAAGTAATGTGAGTTAACTAGTGTTAACTTTTTTTGCTTAGGAACAAAGAGTGGGTTAAATCCCTCAGATATGACTTACATTTGTTAAATGAATAAACATTTTATATAATGCAGTATTTTTGCATAACTAATAATTTAATCAGTTTAAATAAGTTTATTTGGACCACTGAATTAACAAAGGTTTATAAGTAAAGTTATTTGCAGTTTATCTACTTAAGCTTATTAGATAATTTTGCTTTTTCAAAAGTTATTAGTTTTAATTACTTTATTGGTAACTGTCAAAAAATCGTATTTTGCAATTTTTCACATGCCTCATTTGCACAAAAAGCAAACTTTATGTAGTCATTGAAATCTTTAAAAGTTTATTAATGATTTTTACCTTAATTCTTGTTTTGAACTAAGTTTTTTTTTTCCCCCATTTATAAGCTGTTCTTTTGCTTCCTCTCTTCGACATTCATCAGTATTGATGCCGAGTATTCATTAAAGGCTATTTTTAATGCAAAATCTGTCATAAGATTACATTCTACCGAATCCGTTTGCATGCTACAAAGGGATTCCTACAGCGTCTCGTTAATGGATGATTTGTGCTACTAGCTAATAAAATATAATGGCTGTGCTAAAAACTGCATGCTCAATCAGATTCTCTAAATATAAGCAAAACATTAAGAAGTTCAAAAAGTAATCGATTACACAAAATTGAATTAAAAGAGAGTGAAATTACAGTAGCTTAATAAATAGAGAAAATGATGTATAATAAATTTCAAAATGAGAAAATGTTAAAATAAATTATAAAAACAAAAGTTTTAATCTAAAGGCTATTTCTGTTAGCTTGATTCGCACTAAAAGAATGAAATAAAAAAGCTGACTTCTTGACCACAGTACTAAAAAATTGCAGTTGCTCTAACCCATTGTGGCTCAGTGTTCCACTATATGGAACACTCAGTTTGAATAGCTTCTGAAACCTTTAAATTCAACCGTAAATAGATAAAAATGCTTTTATAATATACTTTGAACTTTTCTTTTTAAACAGTAGATAGAAGCATATCGCAAGGAGACGCAGAATTTTCATTAGTTATGTGTTATTAAAATCCACTTTTTTCAAGTAATTTTTTCTATTTTTTTATGATATAAAAAATTTTGTTTGGGAAAAAAATTAGGCATAATTTTGCTGGCTGTACTCTAAATTATTTGTTCTATATTTTTTTTAATCTTTCACACAAAAACCATATGCAGAATCATTGAATAAAACTGGGTGTTCCATTAGCGGGAACACAGCGCCTTTAGCGATCTCATGCTGTTACGAATCGGAACATCTGTGCTTAGGAGAGAACATCTGTTGTTTACATTTTCTGTTTCCGTTGTTTTTTTTTAGGGGGGGGGGAAGGAATTCAATCAAAGCAGTATTGAGAGGTTAGGTGTGTTTTGTGTTATGAAAGCCCTAATATTGGCATCTCGAATTGTTTGGGAGTACTTTTTAGGTGGGAATTTTATTAGTAGCTTGACTCATCTTTACTTACACCTGCACGAAATTTTTGCTGTCGCTTTTTAGTCTCATTCCCGTTTATTTTCAATAATTGTGTAGATATTTTTCGTGTACGTATATAATATAGGCTTATTTTTCTTTATTGTTAATATTAATCGTAGTTAATTTTTTATTATTAATTTTCCATAAATGGCGTGGAGAGGTCTAACTCTTTCCGAAAATTTGTAAATATTTTTGTATATAGCACTTGTGTATATATATATTTATCTCATTTATCCGTATATATTCAAGAATATTGTGTATATCCAGGAAACCATGTATACAGCCATAATAGAGACTTTTTTCATTCTTATACAAACGCTTCCACTCATCTTCGTGCTTCACTGCAATGCTCGCTTAGTCACACTTTTAAAAGCTCTGGTGGTGCAGTGTTCCACATCGTGGAACACCCACAGAATTAAAATGGTATGTGAAATTTTTACGAAATTTTACTTGTATACTCCTTTAGGACTAAATAGACTGCATACAACTTTTTTTGTTAAAATTCCGGCGTTAACGTATAGTGCGCTGCAAAGGGGTTAAATCTTTGTTAGCCAATAAATATAAAGCAAGATATTGACAGCAACTGCAATTTTTGAGTGTTGTGGTCAAGACATATAATTGTTTTATTTTGTTTCTTTTTATTGCAAATCAAGGTAATAGAAACTGCATTTAGATTAAGAAATTCTTTATCATATTTTATTACATTTAAAATTTACATAAATTCAAATATGTATGCAAAGTAACTTGCTAAAGTTAAATATCAGATGCATGCCAAATCGGCGATTAGGTTGTTAGATAATGATTGTGATGTGGTAATTGGTTATTGTATCCCATGTGGAGTATCATTTTTTATTGGGAACCATATGGAAAGTAGGTGACTGAATGAGCCCTGCTCAGTACTTACCATTCACTGTTGTGAATTACACCCTCTATTTTGTATCTAAGCTTTATTAGAAAACATTTATTTATCCTGACTTGCATAATGTTTTGAAAGATTTGGAAATATTTTTGGATATATAGAACCATGTGGTTGTTTACAACATCTAAATTTGAGGAACCATGGATAGCAGATTTTTTTACTGCTGGGTTCCTGGACATGAGCTGGCTAACATAATAGCAAAGTGGGCAGTGGAAATGTCCGGTCGATTCATACCTTTTAATGATATTGAAACTTATCAAGAATAAAATCCAAATTAAATGACAGCTACTTTGAGATGCACAGTTACATAATAAATTGATAAGCATAAAACCTAAAATGCAGGATTGGGAGACTGCTAAAAACAGGAAGGAGAAAATTTTTTTTAACACAGCTTAAAATCATAATGTAGGTTACTGTATTTTAATATATATGTAAATGATGTCATGTTTTTGCGATTTTGCTGCTTTTACATTTGAACTCGTTCATTGAATTTTATGTATGTTTGCATCTTAGCATGTTATATTTACGAATTTATGGTTTTATATATTTATGTAATTTCGATAAAATAGAATTAACCCTCCAAGTGTCGCAGCATTTTGGATTTCCTCATGACCTGTTTTTAAACAGCTTCTATCAGTTAAATTTTTATTACATATTTTAGTTTATATTTTCGTAATTTTTCATTAAGATGATAAAAACGGAAAGTTCTATATCTCATGTTTTACTGGGCTGATTAAGGCAATTCAAATTGTGTTTTTCACGTCTCGAAAGTGCTGCTTAGAATATATATTAGACTTATATATAGCATTGTTCTAATATAAGTTTTTTGATACAAAAATCTGGCTTTTTCTGAAATGACATACCGTTTTTTTTCTATATTTCAAGTCTATGACTTAAATTGTACCAAAATATTAAATTTTGTAAAATTTAGTGCGAAGTTTGCAGAGAAATTCAAAAATTTATCTAGCGGTATTTTTTTTCAGTTTGCGCCATGAATAATTCAATTGGCGAACTTTTTAATATATACCAACCTATTTTCTTTAATATATGCTAACCCTTTTTACATTGTGCACGAACGGAAAAATTCACATCATTCCTACTTTCAAATAATTTTAACAAAGTGGCCTAAACCACATTTGATGTTAATATCGCTTTCAACAAATATGCTAAATTTCAACATACGCCGAAATAAAAATTCACTTATATCTTAGGAAATTTTGAATAAGACTAATGTTTTGCTGGTATGCTTAGAAAATGCTTAGAAATACATCTACTTTAAGATGACGATAAAAATTTTATTGATTATAATTCAACATTTTTCAAAAAATATTTAAAAATTATTTTAAAATGCAAATTTTAAGAATAAATCGTAAAAAATGGGCGAATTTTATTTGTAATGAACCAGAATTTCAAAAAATGTGAAAGGAAGAATTACTTAAGTTTTATTAAAAAAGAGATTAATAAATACAGTACAAAGTCCGAAATACAGATGTCCAATATCCAGAATTATCTAAAATCTGGACCTCAAAACCACCAACAAGTTTTTCTCATAGGCTTTATGCATGCACATTTGTTTCCTACCCTTCGTGCATAATAAAACATCTGGAGAGTCCTGATTCTTAATTTCACTTTGACACTAAATAAAATATCTTGTTATTGAAGAAACAATCATTTTAGCATAAATTTGTACGATCAGTAATTTGGCTCCGTTGCTGCGTATCTACTTTGGCACACATCTCAAACCAAAACATTCCACATAGATACATCGTTGTTCTGACACCAACCTAGCAAATTGTTATTTATACTTTCCTTTCATCACCACATGTCTATCAACACATGACAACTTGAGTAATGACTCGCATAGCGATGCCTAAACAATTTTTTTATGTTAGTATTTGAATAATAAAGGAGTATGGTAAACTTTCATGTTGACATTACGCTTTGCAATGATTGCAGATTTGTGCAGAAGTTAAATGCTTGAAAAATTAACGAAAATTTCTTTCTTTATGATAAAAATAAATTCTGTTGACGATACTTACAGATCCAAAGTTTGCATTTAGGGCTATTTGAATTAATAACTGATTTGTTATTCGCATAAACCCAAAACAAGAACCAGGGTTCGTATGGCCGCACTGGGTCACAGAATTTAGGACCAGCGCCAAACTTCAATAAACCTTAAATACATGTGGAAATTTATTTATTCAGAACTCTGATAAACTTTAATCATGTGTAAGAAATAGACATAAGTATAATAAATAACTAAACTAATACAATTCAGGCTTAATTGTCTCAGTCGCGATAGAAGCAAGATAAAAAACAGAATAACTTGTTAGTCACTAAGCTCATGATGCATAGCCTCATGACTCCATATGTAGAGTGAACAATAGCTAAATTTGATGATGATAGCTGTGAATTTTAAAGGTTTTCTGATATTGCAAAACAAAGGTGAAAATTTCCAATTAACAGATTTTGTAAAGAAATGTGGAGAAGTGGCAATAAATGAAGATGATATAAAAGAAGTTTTTCATTGTGATGACAATGCTTCTATCATTAATTAATGAATGATGAAATCTGTAGTATGGTTCTAGATCCAGAAAATACAGTTAAAGATAGTGAAGAAGTTACTAAAAATGAAAAAATTTCGATTGACAAAGTTAGTCGGAATTCTCAACGCAGCTTACAGGACTTCAACAAAGTAACTAAACAAGAGATTACGTCTGTGTACAGAGTTAGAGAAAGTTTTAGCACAAAAAAAGAAGCAACTTAAACAACTTGCATTGAAAGAAATGTTTAATAAGGTAAAAAAATAAATATTAAGCCTTTTTTTTATAAATTTTGATACCGTTTAAATTATAAATACTTCATTATTTAATAAATCATGATTTCATATTTTAAATTTTATCACTTCTACATGCCATCTTGCTAGATTTAAATTGATGATCTAATATCTGGAAAAATCCCAAATTGGGCATCGCAGAAGTGCTGATGAGTCTGGATTTTTGGATTTTGTAACGTATATATCAAATTCAATTAACATTGAGGAGATAAAATTTTGAGAGCTAATATCTTAAAAACTACTGGTGCGACTTTTACAAAACTTGGCAGTTTGACATAATTTGAGTCGTTTCGAAATGTGGAAAAAAATTGGCATGTCATTTCAGAAAAAGGTTTGGTTTTGTGTTAAAATACCTATATTAGAACAATGTTATAATAAATCTAATTCATATCTTAAGTCGGGCTTTCGAGACATGAAAAACACAAATTGAATTTAGTCAGTTGGCCCAGTAGAATGGAAGATATAGAACAGTCCTCCCCCCTTTTTTTTGTGCTGTGTACTTGTCTTCTGCAATGACGTGAAATTGAATATGGCACTTTGCTGCATTGGCTAGAAACAAATGGTTATCGATCTGCACATGTATTGTTTTTCATAATAGAATTGTGCCAATATTGTAGTTTTTCATCGTGAAATGCTCATTATGCTTACCATTTGCTATCTTCCACTGGCATAGAAAAAACTATTTGATGTTTATGGCATTATTAGAAGCAATTATTAGCACCAAGAAAAGAGTAAATGAATTTTTCAGTATGGTTGCTACCAAAATCCTATTATAGTATTGAAGTATAAATATAAGTAGAATTTTATATGTGTAATAAAATTTTTTGCCACATTTGTTATTTTAAATAGTTACATAATTGTATTGAATAAATACAAATTGCATTAAATTCCTTATATATATTAAACAACTTGTGTTGCATAGGTACTGAATGAATTGCTGATTTTTCATTTATCATAGTCAATTTTGTTTTGCACGATAACATTTGGCAACAAATTGCAGTTTCTTAAGCCCAAATTGAGCCAACGCCATTCATTTTCTCACCAAGCCTGTTGCAGATAATAAGTACGAGATGATGTTTATATAATTAAAGAAAGTAAGGAAGCAAAATATTTAAATTATAATCTAATATAGTATATCAAGTGGTTAAAAAATCTCATGACTGGATAAAGGCAGTCGTGCCCCTTAGATGTTGATAAAACTTTTGTTCAGTGCAGTTGGGAAGAGATCATTCTGTGTATTTGGAGAACAAGAGTAAAGTATCATATGATATATATGCTAAATGTATCTTATAATTCTTATTTAATGTTTGAAATTTGCATTTTAAATTGCTGAAGTGTTAATCTTTTGATATATTTACAGTTTGCTGACTTATAAATACTGTATTTGACAGCATACAAGATGCATTTTTTTTTCCTAAATTTGGTCTCAAAAAGTTACCTGCATCTTATACGGGAAGAACACAGGTTTAACTTTCAATACTGAATGCTATTTTTAGCCCGGATAAAGGTCTAGACACGCATAACTTTTTCTACATCTGCCATAATTTTTTTACGCATGCGTGAAATATCTGTCGCCAAAAAGCATCAAAACTCGAAGCTGATGTCGAAGTTCGAACAGGTTTGACGGTCACATTACGTCTATGGAGCCTTTCCTTTACATAGACTTTTTTTTTACTTAGCCGACACGCGTGTCAGTATCGGTGCTACTCTGTATAAATATGTTGGTATCGGTGCTTAAAACTATTTGTTTAAAAAAAAATACCCTGGAAAATATGACTACAGGAAACAAGATATTAAGCTATACAATTCAGTATAAACTAGGAGTGTTAAACTACACCAACGTGCATGGAAACAGAGCAGCAGCAAAGCATTTCGGTCCACCACCTACCGAAAAAATTATACGTACTTGGCGACTGCATGAAGATCAACTGAAAATTGCTTAAAAAAAAAAAAAAAAAAAACACTTCAATGCACAGTTTGATCTTGGCCTGAACTTGAAAATGCCAGAAAAATGTGGGTGATAGATAAGAGGAAATATGGGATAAGTGTTTCAACCAAAATAATAATCAATGAGGCCAAAGGATTTGCAGAAAAACATGGGAATCGGAACTTTTCATGGTCTGAGGGCTGGTGCTACAGGTTCATGAAAAGGCAAGGCTTATCAATGCGAACAAAAACAACTATTGCACAGAAAATGCCAGCAGATTATGAAGAAAAATACTATCATTTCATAGGTTTGTTATAAATGCACACAAAAAAACTTCTTTTGAGCTTGGTCAAATAGGAAATATGGATGAAATTCCATTTACATTTGATGTACTATCTAACAAGACTGTGAGTATTAAAGGGTCTAAATCAATAACCATAAAAACCACAGGTCATGAAAAAACCCGATATACGGCAGTTCTAACATGTTGTGCTGATGGTGCAAAACTACCGCCGTTTTTCATATTCAAAAGAAAAACTCATCCGAAAGAAAATCTTCCAACGAGTGTAATCCGAAAGGCTGGATGGACGAAGCTGGAATGAAACTGTGGTTACAGAACGTATGGGTGAGGCGACCTGGTGGACTTAAGAAAACCCTCTTTTGGTTTTGGATCAGTTTAGCACCCATAGAACTGAAATCATAAAGAATAAACCGAGAGAATTAAAAACCCAGATAGCTGTCATTCCTGGTGGACTGACTAGCCAATTGCAGCCTTTAGATGTATCGGTGAATAAGCCATTTAAGGAAAAAGTGCGAGAACGTTGGAAAAGTGGATAGGAGAGCCACATCACACCCTCAGATAGAATGAAGCGGCCCTCTGTTTCACAAGTGTGCAAGTGGGTAAAAAGATCTTGGGAGGACGTAAAGGCTGAAGTAATTGTTAAGCCCTTTAAGAAGTGCGGAATCAGCAATGCTCTTGACGGAACAGAAGACAATGCATTATTCGAGGAAGGTGATACTAGCGATGACGGAAACAGCAGTGATGACGATATTCTCGTTTTCGATGATGATGATAGTGAAAAGATTTTTATGGTTTTGAAAGTGATTAAAGTCTAATTTCATGATAGACAACGTTTTCCTTGAATCTGTGTTTTTTGCTGTTTGTGCTTTATTTTATTATATGTTTGATTGCTTGCCATTCATTCATTTATTCATTATTGAAATTTACATATCATGTTCAAAATAGCTTGCCGTTTGTTAATTTTTCGTAATAAAAATATGTTTGGTAATTGCATTCAAAAATTGTTTATTTGGCTTTTACGAAACGTGAGAACTAAAAGGAACCACATTTTAAGTTATTGTGGTACCGCGCTCTCACACGGACTATTGGAACTTTTTTTCCTTGTGTGTGGCTTTCTAAATAAGGGTGCATCTTATATGCCAATGCGTCTTATATGCCGTAAAATACGGTACCAATAATTTTGTTATCTTTAATTTAAAAAAAAAAAAAAAAAGTTGAGGAAAATATTTTAGGGTCTCCTTTGGCGAAAATTGGTGATTTAAAAAAATTTGTTTTTGTTGCCGTATCTATTTACGTGCAACATGTTCTCAAGTTAAATGGCGTCAAAAAATAATGCAATAAAACATAAAAAGTTATCTCAATAAATTGCATTTTAAATAAAAATAAAACCCGGAAATGACATAAAAATTGAAATACATGTTATCTAATCTGCACAGTACAAAAAGGAAATATCAACTTAACCTTATTTAGAAATTTCTGTGAGTAGCACACAGAATTGCTTAACAGCATCCCAAAACTGTTTTAAATTAAGAGAAAAATTTGCTGTAGAGAAAATGATTGTGCGAAGGAAGTTTTCGGAATTGTTTTTGTTGTTTTCATTAATTTTAGGTAGAAGTCTTGAAAAAGACCATTTAGCCAGTTGGTCGTGTACCAGGTTGATGTACGTATTATATTGACCTGCACCGTAATCCTTTGATAACATGTAAAAGTTGCACCTTGCAAATTTGGCAGTTTAAGAGACTATTTTGTAATCACTTTAATGATGAAGTCACAAAATTGCAAGCATGGAAGTGATTGTCATTCATCAGCGGTCAGAAGTAGCATTTTATGTAAATTCTTGGCATTATGTAATATACAATACAAAGTCTAAAATCTGGACAACCCCTAAATTTTTTAACACAGTATGCGATTAGGTAACATAATATTTAAGCAAGTATGCCGTAAGCAATTTTTAAAAAAGATTAGTGGAGTTCGCCAAAAATGCCATCTGGTATAAAATTAAATCATCCTGTATGTTTCGGCTTTGAATGCCTGTCGGTTAGCAAATCTCATTTTCACTTCTTGAATGGTTGTATTTATGTTGGGAGCAATATTTTTCTGTCTCTGATTTAATACTTTGCATAAATAAATCTCTGAAGACTTGTATATGCTTGGAGTGGATTACTGTACACACTGGTTTGCTTTTGTTTACGTAGCAGGGAAGGAGAAATAATTGAAGTCCCAGTTAACTTAAGTTCAGCTAGTGCTGTCAGTTGTGCTTTTCTGTAATTTATTATTTTGAGCCAGCTTATTTTGTTCAGTCTGCTATTAATATCTTATTAAAAGTTATGTAGAAGAAATCATCTCCATTTTCCTATCCTCTCGAAACTTTATATCCATTAAGTAGCCAATGAATACTTAAAATCTGCACGCAGTGCAGATATAAGTTAAACTTCTAAAATCAATGCAGAAAAAACTGCCCTAGATTTCTTTAAATTTTTTAGTATAAAATTTGTTGTGGAGAGTATTGGAAGATTATGAGGGGATGGGTCTACAGATTTTTTTTTTAAAAATGCTTGCATCATGCTTATGGTAACTGAGTGAGAAATTATATGTGTTGATAAAATGAAAAGAGAAGATAATGGATAAAACGAAAATGATTAATGTTTTCAAAAAATTTTAATAAAACTAATCTTTTTTCCCCTTCCCCTTTTTAAAAAAAAATTTGGATTTCCTAAGATCATAAATTTAGCTATTTCAGACAGCCTTTCATATTTTTAATATTATAATCTCTACATGAAAATCGTATTAGACTTAAATTGATGCAAAATCCTAAAATTTCCAAAATCCTGTTTCCAGATCTTGAAGTTTGTACTGTATCTGTATTGGGGTGGGGATATGGTTAAGCTCGTTTTTGAATCGTAGAAGGCAGATTGGATATTAAACATTTTTACGGTGAATATTTCAGTAATTAAGTAAGATAAACTTAATTAAATTCAGCTGTGAAAATAAATTACCAGCCCATATTATATCATTGAGGCAAATGTCATTTTGTATCCTTATTTAAATGTTTAAATGACATATTAAATTTTAATATTGCATGTCCTTTATTAACATGCATTCTGAAAAACTTTGGGGGGGGGGTTCATGAACAAGGAGCAAAAATATTAATGAACAATTGCACAACTCTTTTCTTAAAACAACTTGAAAAAGACTTAATGTTTAGTGAAGAATAATTAAAAGGAACTAATAAATTTAGTTATAATAATTAAGTTTGATTATTCAAGCTTGAATTTTTTCTGAACTTTTTTCAGTTTAGTTTAATAATTGCTCATTTTGTTGATATTGACAAATTTTTTTCTTTTATTTGGTTTCAGGATTTCAAGTGTGTATTGTAGGTGAAACTCTGAAGCAAAATGATGCATTAATCAAATCTGTAGAGGTAAGTTACTGTGGTAGTATTCTAAATATGAAATTTCATATTCATTAACTATTTATAAATGATCATAATAAATTATCTTTTCATTACACTTGTTTCTTATAATAAAAAAAGTATGGGTGAAAAAAGTAAGACATTGTCATAGAAACATTTTGTTAAACAAGGTATATGTGTAAATGAATTTGGTTAATTGAAACAGTCCCAAATATTGTTTAATCTCTATTCGATGATACCTGTTTTATCAATATCCTTGATTACCGTGTTTGATGGCATATAAGACGCACCCTTATTTAGATGGCCACACACAAGGGAAAAAAGTTTCAATAGCGTGATTTCTTTTAGTTCTCACGTTTCGTAAAAGCCAAATAAACAATTATTGAGTGCAATTACCTTCACGTATAAGACTGTGTCCTTTACGTATAAGATGCAGGTAACTTTTTTGAGACCACATTTAGGAAAAAAAAAGTGCGTTTTATATGCCTTCAAATACGATACAACTCTTTAAACACAAAGGGCTTTACTAAATACAGTCAAAAGTCGTTAATCCGGACTCGCCGGGACTTCGGTGATTCCGGATTATCGATTTTTCCGGATTATAGATCATCAGTTTAAATCGCGTAAGGTGGCATGCAGAAATTCTAAAATTAAAAATATGAAACCATAATTTATGAAATAAAGAACAATTATGATCTAAAGGGTATCAAAATTTACAAAAAAAAAAGCTTAATATTTATTTGTTTACTTTATTAAACATTTCTTTCAATGTAAGTTGTTTAAGTTGCTTCGTTTTATGTGATAATACTTTCTCTTCTATAAACAGACTAATTCTATAAACAGACATAATTTTTTTGTTCAGTTACAAAGTTCCGCTGTTCAAGTCCCGTTAATTGCTTTGCCGAGAATACCGACTAACTTGTCAATCGAAATTTTTTCGTTTTCACTGACCTCTCTGTCACATTCTTGATGTCTTTATCCATTTTTTGCAGCAATTCCACTTTTTGTTTGATGGACATCGAAACATACTTTCGTTTTGTACGATCCTTTGGGAGCTTCAGATTCGGAAATTCTATTTGACATAATCGAAAGTTCAAGTTTACTTTTATAGTATTGCTCTTACAGTCTGCAAAAAATAATAAGCCGGATCCAATTAAAAAATTAAGGAACAACGCAATCATCAACATTAACTGAAATAGATAATTAGATAGTTTTAGCTTATACCGTTCGTTATACATAAAACGTGCACGCGAAAACGTATTCTGCGCTTGCGCACACGCAAATGCGCAGTCGTAAGAGGTCTTACGCGCACGTGTAAACGCCTATGCGCATGTGTCAACGCGGCGCATGCGCAGAAAGTTTTTAGCTTTGAGGTCCGGATTATAGATCATTCCGGATTATGGGTGTCTGAATTAACGACTTTTGACTGTACTCCTTTTATTTATTTTTTTGTTTTGTTTACACAAAAAGTAGTTGTGAAATTTTCAAATGCTATCATCTCTAGTTTTCACAAAGAAGCTTCTTACAAAGATTTCTATCACAAGAACATACCGTAACCTACCAAATAGTTCTGAAATTTTTTAATGACATCTGTAGTTTTATGTAAAGCAGTCTTCTTTAAAGAAATCTTACCATGAAAATGGTAAGCTGCTTATGGGAAGGCAAAATATAAGCAGAGTTTCTGGGATGCAATTATAACCAACAACTCCTTTTCAGATTTGCATTTTCCAGGAAACAGCTTATGATGATTTCGGGTGGCTGGCCGTCTATTAATTGTTTACATAATGAATTGACTTGGATACTTAAGTTAGCACAAAATTAAACAATTGTTTTGGTATGGCTTGAAAAATACAAAACAAATACAGTCAAAAGTCGTTAATTCGGACACCCATAATTCGGAATGATCTATAATCCGGACCTCAAAACTAAAAACTTTCTGCGCGTGCGCCGCATTGACACATGCGCATAGGCGTTTACGCGAGCGCGTAAGACCTTTTACGACTGCGCATATGAGTGTGCGCAAGTGCAGAATACGTTTTCGCATGCGCGTTTTATGTATAATGGACGTATAAGGTCAAATTATCTAATTATCTATTTCAGTTAATGTTGATGATTGCGTGGTTCCTTAATTTTCGAATTGGATCCGACTTATTATTTTTTGCAGACTGTAAGAGCAATTTTATAAAAGTAAGCTTAAACTTTCGATTATATCAAATAGAATTTCTGATATATATTTGTTGATATGTAAAGGATCTAAAGCGAAAGTATGTTTTGAAATTCGAAATCTGTTTATCAATTTCACGCTGCTCGGCGGGGGATCGCCGCGGCGGGCGCGTAATGAATTGGAAGTTGATCTGTCAACACTATCCTTATCTTCAGCGCAGATGTTTTTATTTTATTTGGCTTATAATTCCTTACCAAATGTAGTATTTCATCTCGATATGCTCCGTCTTTGATATGATTTAAAACAAGTTCCTCGTCATTATAATTCGCTTTCGATAGCGAAGAAAGTGACAGAGGTTATTGAAAACGAAAAAATTTCGATTGACAAATTAATCGGTGTTCTAGACACAGCAATTATAGGACTTGAACAGCGGAACTTTGTAACTGAACAAGAAATTATGTCTGTTTAATAGAATTAAAGAGAAAGTATTATCACATGAAACGAAGCAAAACTTAAACAACTTACATTGAAAGAAATGTTTAATAAAGTAAACAAATAAATATTAAGCTTTTTCTTTTTGCAAATTTTGATACCCTTTAGATCATAATTGTTCTTTATTTCATAAATTACGGTTTCATATTTTTAATTTTAGTATTTCTGCATGCCATCTTACGAGATTTAAACTGATGATCTATAATCCGGAAAAATCGATAATCCGGAATCGCCGAAGTCCCGAAGAGTCCGGATTAACGACTTTTGACTGTACTAAATTATTCTTCTTTTAACAGTATTCCTTCAGTTTAGACTAGATGGTGAATCAGTTTGGAAAGGGAAAACAGAGTCAAGGAAATTAATATTCCTCTATGTTGATGCAAAATAAGTTTTACAGTGTCTAAAATAATTTTGTACAATGACTGATTTGTAATGGTTTTTTTTTTTAAGTATATCATATTTACTTGCATATTTTCCCCTTGTGTATTCCCTTAATTTTAGCATATGATTTAGAAATTTGTGTTTATGTTAACAATGTAAAGTGCAAGCACAAATAGGAAAATACTTCCTATAAGTAAATAAATCCTGAAATATGTAATGCAATACTGTGTTTGTATATGTGTTTTTCATAGCTCTTAACTTTCTCAGTTTTTCATCGCATCTCCCATTAGATCACCACATCTCGCGGTTTTTAATTTTTAGCCTTACTAAAGAATGTCCCCCTTCCCTGTTCTGGTTATTTTTCAGAATAATTTAAACTCGATGTTTTCATTATTTTACTTAATATTTCTTATTAAATTTTGTTTGATCTGAATTGTATTAACCTACTGTAGACAATTGTAGATTTTTATGTGTAGATTCAAGAAACGTTTAATCACTTGATATTTGTATTTAATTTTATTTCAATGTATGGTACATTAAGTTTAGCCTCACAAATATTATGTGTATTAATTATTAGACCAAAAGGGGCATTAGTCCAGAAGGATTAAATGAAAAAAAAAAAAAAAAAAAAAAAAAAACACCCTTTTGGGTGTAATATAAAATACAAAAGCTTTCAGAGTTTTTAATTTTCAGATTTTTTATTTTCATCATATTTAAAAGTACTTTGATAAATGAAAGCTTTCATTCACTAAGTGGGAATTTTTCCTGTATAAAAATGTAAGAAAATTTTTAATTGGCCAAAAAATATAAAATTTAAAATACCTAATTAAATACTAATATATATTACATCAGATTTATATTAAAATAGTTAAATAACGTGTGGCGACACACTGCCTTTCTGTGGAAACCCTAAAGAATTCGTCTGTCATGTGCCCAGATGCATCATTACGTCTACGTCTCCTTTTCTATTTGATAGTTAGTTGAATTTAAGATTTTGTAGAATTAGAAATGGCGTGAAAATAAATGTTGGTGTTTTTAAAAAGTGTCGGCTCAGATTTTCGAACCTATGATTTACTTGTTAAGCAACAACATGAATATAGTTAAAAATCGGTGATTGACATGAATTACAAATAGTTGAATAACATGAATTTAGTTAAAAATAGTTGAGTGACCTGAATTACAAATAATTGAATTAAAGTCAGTTGGGTTAAATTGAATGCACATGATTGCCGATGCACAATGTGAAGCCATTCCAGTTTCTCATGATCTTCCGGTTTTTAAGATTTTAATGCTGGCAGCTACAGTTTTAAATGTGCTTTGTTTATCATTTAAGCAGTCTATTCATAAATGGCGTATACCATATATTTTCTCGCTTCTTGATTTTTAAGCATAAAATTAGTTAGAAGAGAGGAGAAAACATGAGAGTAAATATGTAGTAGTACCACCGATTAAAAAAATTTGCCAGTGCTGCTTTGACAGTCTCACAAGTTTAAGAAAATTTAGAATGCCTAGAACGAAACATTTTTGGACATGTATTCAGTTTAAAACCTTTCCTGAACAATGAAGTATCTAAGAAAAGATTTGACAAATCATTTCTTTTACAAATATTTTTTGTGGAGTAATAAATAGTTGAAAAAATAGTTGAAATTTTTTTGTTAAAATTGTTGTCCCAATTTTTTGCAATGTCTAAAAGAAAAATGAAAGAGTAATTTTTAAGGGAATCATAGAGCCGTGAAGAGGAAACTTGTTGCGAAGCTTACAAAAATCCGAATAGCAGCGATGAGGAATAGTCGAGTTTTTCAGAAAGATGTTTATAGACAAATCTGATTCCAATACTGATAAATGAAGTGATAATAAATATGGTGTACACCCGAGAAAGCGCAATTCAGGTTAGTGAACGAAATGAATTTAGCTGTCGGCAACAATAATTTTCTTTCAAGAATCAACAGTAATTTTTTAAAATCTGTACTTTATCTTGTAAGTACTCAGAGAACCGTCACCTGAATGTGAGGAACATGGCCTGATTAGAATTTTTGCTGTCACCTGAATGTAGGCGACGCCAGGGCTGTGGAGTCGGTAGGAAAAATGAGATTCAGACTCCTGGAATTTTAGACCCTGACTCAGACTCCCTCATATATATATGTAAATATATACACATGTGTTGCAGCTTATTTTTTAATATAAAAGAAGTAATAGATGCTACAGAAAAAAATTAATGGCATAGCAAATTATTTATATTAATTAGCATTTATTATGAAATGGAAAAACTGGCATTAGTTATCTCTAAGAAACAGTATAGCTTTAGCAAGATCTTTGTTGGAATACCATAGATCAGATTTTATAAACTTCAAAGCTAAGAAGATTCTTTCCATTTTGACTTGAGTAGGAGGAAGAGCTGTTACTATTAGGGCACTTCTTTTAACTTTTCAGGATACATTTTTACAAGTTCTAAAAGCGGTGTCTTGCAAGAGCAATCGTATTTTTCTCTTTCTTCAAAGCCATGTGTTGGTTCAAAGCCATGTGTCTTCAAGCCATGTTTCTTCAAAGCCATGTGTCTTCAAGCCATGTTTCTTCAAAGCCATGTGTCTTCAAAGCCATGAAATCTTGTTTCTATTTTTTCATTTTTATAGCTAAAGGCTCTTTATTTTCATTTGCTTTGCCTTAGCCTTTTCAATATTATTCAAATATTTCTCAAAATCTAATTCAATTAAGAGGATGATAAAGGCTTAGTTGCAGTGTCTGCAGTTTTACTGTCCTGATTCGAATACGCCAATTGTTCTGAAAATAATTTCATTCTTATAGAATGTTCATAAATGACTTTTTTGTCTTCTTAATTTGTTCATCATCCAACAAAATTCGGTGTTCTGGATCTACATATATTGAACTCAGCAAGGTCTCATTGTCTAGCAAACTATTTTCTCTTTTCTTCATTGAAGAAATGATTCCTTCTGCAATAAACCCTCCATTTCAGAAAGAACAAATATTACATTCTTCCATTCTCGCCTCCTGTCAATTCTTCAGTTTGTAACTTTTTGGTGGCTATATATGGTGTAGAAAGAAGAATTTCCAATTCTGCAAGATCATTCTACAGTCTTTCTGATTGTTGTAACATTAGGGTTATCTAAATCTTCTAAAAAAGTTTTTAATTCTAACAACTTCTATATCATGAAATATGTACTTTTCCATCGCGTTGCTTGATCATTAATTGCTCTTTTTCCTGCTCGCTTCCTAAGAATGACATCAATTTTGGGAGTTCTTGTTGCTATTGCTGCTTACCTAAATTTACTACTGAGATTTGTAAATGAATGGAGTAACTAAATGAATCAGTTTAATCACTAATGGCAAATATCACATCCACCCTCCTACCTTATATTTATTTAGTAACCCTCTGAGCGTTATAGCTGGCTTTATTCGGTCATCAGAAGTTTTGCTACTTGCCATATATTAGCTTATAATTTAAGATATTTTGCTTTCTTACTTTCTTTAATAATGCAAATATCATGGTAATGAATGTAAGTTTGTGAAAATACAGACTAAAATAAGTAATTAAGCAAATACAATTAATAAATGCTGTTTAAATATCTGTCTTCATGACGGATCTAAAATCCTGTAACGCTCAGAGGGTTAATATGTCAATAAAATAGAATAAAGCTAATGTATATATTTCATAAATAAAAATAACTCAGCTTGTCATTAATTTTTTTTTTTTTTCAATTCACTTTAATTTTATTTCAAATTTAAACTGTCCAACAAAAATTGGAGTCAGAGTCGACCTGTTTTTAGCGACTCCATTTCTGACTCCTTTTACCCCAAAATCTGTCCAACTCCGCTTCCAACTCCATGACTCCAACTCGGACTCCACAGCCCTGAGTGACGCTGTAGTCAAAAGTGTTAAAATGCTAACCAGCTATAAAAGGCTTCTTCATTATAATTTTTTACTGCAGTGTGTTATAAGCTTAATGTATTAGAAAGCCAGAAACTGGTTCAAATGTTAATTTTAAAGTTTTATGTTATTCCATTAATTTTCAAATTTAATGAAACATTTATGATTTAGTAAGGTATTTCTAGTTATTCCTCAACAGTTCCTAAATCTGGATTTGACTAATTAAGAATAATTCTTTTCAGAGGACAAGTGAAAATTTATAAGAATGTTTTAAATTTTTAGAATAAGATACTTTTTATTCAGCACATTATCAGACTAAGATTATGAAACTTGCAGGATACTGAATTGTATTTTTACATCATTTCTAAATAAATATGTATGAGTAATAATTGCTGAACATTGTTATGTGACTATGATTTATTTCTCTGTAACATTTTGATCTACCAATTGTATATAGTTCAAGTGCGGTAGAATTTGTAAATCAAGGTGCAGAATTAATAGTATAAGTTGGAAAGTAATTAAAAATTATTCTTTTTATTTAATTTTCTTTTTAGCAAAGATAAAAATTACCAGAATCGGTTTAACTTAGAGTAACTCTAAAATTTATTTTCATTGTCTGATAGATTAAAAGACTTCAAATGTAGAATTTTTAGGATATTTATGTCTTGACTGAAACCAAATGGAAAGATCTATTATATGTAAGTAAATATTTAATCATGGGCAGCAAGTGATTTAATGTGTGCTTATTCTTACTTTTCTAGGCGAGTTTAAGTTCTACTAGAATATATTTAGTAAAATTTTCTTTAAAAGATTAATTATTGTACATTGCCCTAGTAATATATAGTTATTTTAGATACAAATTCTGGAAGAGATTTTTAATTAAAGACTTAAACAGCCTTGAACAGTTGAAAAATACATAATCCAGCCTATTTTATTATGATTAATTTTCACATATTATAAAATGTGCAGTGATATTTAGCTGTATTGTATTGATTGTGAAAGGAATTGCCAAATTTTATCATGGTTCTGTTTATATGAATCATAATTGAACTAAGGACATCAAAAGGTGATTTATTTATATTTTTACAGTTTCTTACAGGGTAAAGCAATGATACACATAAGATGTTTACTTTATTATTTATAAATACTAGTTCTTCTGAATTTCAATATTCAACTGAGAAATTCTACTTTAAGTTGAATTTTTACCTTAATTAAAGTAAATGTCTACATTTAAAAGTGTTGCACAACATATCCTAACTGAAATTTTACTTTCTTTGCAAAATTTAAATTTAAAATTTTGTTTTGTTAAATTTCATTTTAGCAGCCATATCATCAACTGAAATTTGCCCATTTGTAGTATGTTTATGTATCATGTCTATTGTGTTTTATATCATTTTTGAATGAATATATATGAGTAGTAATTGCTGAACATTGTTATGTGACTATAATTTATTTCTCTTTGTAGCATTTTGATCTACCAATTGTATATAGTTCAAGTGGGGTAGAATTTATAAATCAAGGTGCAGAATTTACAACTATATATATTTTGGATGAATTTGAGGGTGATACTTATACATCACTTCACAAAGCAGGCCAGAGAATTTTGGGTCCTACAACTGTGATGCAGTATGCAAAGAAGAACGAGGTAATTATTTTACAACATAGTACTAGACATTAATTATTTATCTTTTCTACCTTGTGATATAACCAAAAATGTAACATTTGGGAAATAACATTTTACAGATTAGCAAATATATAATGAAACAAAATAAATAAAAGAAAAATTATTGGAATCAAATAAATTTGATTAATTGCTAATGTCTAAAAGAAGAAATATATTTTCAAAAGTGGGAAAAATATAAATTATTAACTGAAAAAAATCTGTTAATGTTTATTTTAAAGCTTGATACAAGATATATATAAGAAGAAAAAGTGTCAACTAGCCGTGTACTAAAATATACAGAAAGATTTTTACAAAAAGGCAGTTAAATCAGATGGTCAAAAGTCTAGTAAAGAGGTCCTTGTCAACCAAGGATTTAGTGTTTTTCAAAGTGTTTATTAATTTTGTAGCTTGTAGAGACCAGTTTCATGTACTGTGAGAATAACTACTTTGTCATTTAATATCTATTTCTTGCGGATGATTGACATTTTAGAGAGTACTTTTTATTTTTTTACAAAAAAAAAAAAAAAAAAAAAAAAAAAAAAAGTGGGAGGAGGGGGAAATTTGATTGCATAATTTGCTTGAGCAAGTCTTTGATGTAGTAGACTGGATTATTTGGACTATGGTAAAGAATGTGTAAGTCACTTGGCAGGAGAAAGTTTTTCAGTTTGCACCAAGATGCAAAACGGAAGAATATTGTAGGAGGACAAGAGCATAGATAAACTTTCACTACGTGAAGTAAAACATCTATTGAGAGCATGCTGTATTATACTCTAGTAGACAAACTGGTGATGAACTTGCTGGGTGATCCTGTTACAATTTTCGAGTGACCAGTTGTGGCATGCTGAATTAGAACATGCATGGAAGTTACACATAAAAAGTTTACAATTAAAAATTGACAGTTTAACAACAAGATTAACAATAACATGCATTATTAACACAGTGTTTTCTAATCCTAGAATGGGATGGCAAAAGAAATCTGGTCCTAGCCTAGTGCTGCCATTTGATGGGCACAAAGGGAGCAATGCCCTATAATGCCGATATTTCTATTGGCAAGAACTTGGAAAAGCAGTCTGTGAACCATGGTCCCTATAATCTATAAGAACTGAAAAAGATGGGCTAGCAGCAGTGCTTACATATGTTTTAGTATTTACGAATGTTTATTCAGTACAGTATGTAATTTCATTGTACATAATCTGCTATATATACATTATTAAATCATCAATTAAAAGTAAACTGCTCAATTAAAAAAAAAAATTCCCGTTTTTCTTTCTCACTTTGCTGCTGTTAGTCTTCTATTTCAAAATGACCCTGATCGAAGTACCAGAGTAATGCAAAGAAAAAAGACATCACTGTGAAGTGAGTAAGAAACTTGATGGGGACAAAAAGAAATGCAATGAGAAATTGCACATCTTATTAAGAGACAGAAATTTTGGTACTTAAATATTAATACTCTTGATCAGACAAGTAGTATGATTTAGTAGCAGTTCTGGATGACCATGTCCTTTAGAAATCCACAGTATCAATTGGCGACCATTGCCCTAAATTTCCACCAACGATACAGAATAATTCATAAGTACCAACATTTCAGTGCTGATTTAAATTTAACCAATCAAAATTTAAAAATGTAGGTAAGTTATCAGTAGTACTTTTCTGTTAATTATAATAGGGATTCAAATAGGATTCTTTCCTTGTTTTATTAACTGCCCTCTTATTAACTATGAGTTTCGGTATTATCTCATGTAGTAGGACATTAGTTATAAAAATCCTTTCTGAGTTCAGTTTGAGATTCTGAAAATGCTATTTTTCTAAATGGTAATCACATAATTTTATGAAAATCTTGAAGATTTTGCTGACAAGATTTTAAATTTTATGTTTTAAAACATGTTCAGAATTTAACTTCATTTGTTATTGTTGACTGTATTCTAATATTCCAATTAAAAAAAAAAAAAAAAGTTTAGCTGCATAATAAGATTATTGAAAATTTTAGCCTCTACCGAACAATATTCGACCTTTGTACACTACATCTATGAAGAATCTGGTCATATCATTTTCTGGTTTTCGTGTTAAAGAAGAACTGGTAAGTTTTGATTTTTAATGTTGTTTGCCTAATTTTTATTAAATTGGTTAATTAGTGTTCAGTTTTATAAAATATGCTATATCAGATATGCTGATGGGCTAAAACCGTAAAAATAGTTTCCCTTTACACTCGGGGCCTTTGCACCAGCAACTCGAGACATTTTGAAGCCTTTTTGACGCTTTTCTTACCAGTAACTTAAAATCATTACACACCCAAATTAGTGTATAAAATTTTTATATTTTAACATTTTATATATCTAGATACTTTTATAAACATAATTTCTTAAATATTAGTCTCTAAAATTTTTCTGTGTAAGATATTTCATGTACATTTCCCAAGATGCATGCCCAGCTTGTTGGGGCAAGTATTACAGTAATATGTCTTATTCCGGGTTCATTTCTCTGAGAAGAGACTTTGTGATAGATAAGAAAAGATAAGATTTTCTTATCTAAAAGATTCATAAGATAATACAGAAAGAGCGTAGAAACCCGCTTCGAAGAAACTAAATGTAAATAGTTATTGCTGCACATTGAGTTTCCGCATCAAACCAAGTGGTGAGCGATACTCATCGGCAACTTCCAGTAGCATTTATGAACTCGTTAGTTACTATTTGCGCCAAGCTAATGCACAAAAGACATTTGAAACAATGGCTGTTGCCTTTCGTGCATTAGCTTGGTGGTGCACCAAGAATTCCAAACAAGAGCAATCAATCAATAAAATTAAAAGAGAATTGAGAAAAATTGGTAATAAAGCACTTGTTTTTGAGAAATCTTTCTTTTTTCATTATTCTTCCCATTTACACAGTGATCCGTGTTCTCTTTAAAAAAAAGAGAGAGAGAGAATTATACAAACTTGACATCTATACAAGTTGTCATTACACATCAGCCAAAATGGACATTCTACACGTATAACTCCATAAATACTTTTGGTGACATTGTGGGCTGCCACATTACCATTTTGGCAATATATTGCTTTCCCTCAAGAAAATTTGTAATTTTTCAGTGGTGGTGTGGATAACCAAAAAATAGCAAAAACACTTACAGGTATTAAATGGAAATTTAAATAATTATAAATAATAATTTAAATAATATAAATAATTTAAATTTAAATAATGGTAAAAATTTCATTTTTTCCTTTCAAATTTTTTGAACGACCTTGATTTTTTCCATTTTTTACCATAATGTCTAATTGAAACAATTTGATAGCTGTGATTAATTTTATTACACAATCCAATGCATATAAATATAACTTAATAGCATTTAAAAAGAATCTTTTATTAAGATTAATATTATAGTGAAAATTAGTTTTGAAGTAGCTTGATTGTTATAAATTCTGTGATAATTGCTTTATGACAACAAATGTATTAATATTTCAGAATGCCATGGTTGTCTTAATACATCATATGGGAGGTACAATTCGGAAAGATTTTAATATATCCAAGACAACTCACCTGGTTGCAACTTCTGCCGCTAAAGGAGGTGAAAAATACAAAGTAAGTACTAATGTCTTGTTTACAATCCAATTTATATCCATTGCAGATATTTCATTAATTTAATATGGTACTGTTACGAAATGTACAGGCGTGGTGAGATGGCTTCCCCACAAAACAGTTTTAGGGTTGCCATAAAATGGCAAGGGAAGGCAGTGATACCACATTTGGCGAGAAATCACCCATTTGGAGACAAAATCGGCAATACACCATGGACGGTTGAAGGACCTTCTGGAACGAATTCTTACTGGTTTAGTCCAGAATTTTCCCGAACACAAGCCGGAAGCTATATAAACCGTGCTGGTCTGCAGTCAGCAAGTGTGCTTCATCGTGAGGAAAAGGGTGTCTCTCATCGAGTGAGTATGTCTTGTCTAGCGAGTCGATCCCTGCGGAGGCGATCGCGTTGACAGTCGGCCAGCGAGTGCACCGAAAGAGTCTCATAGAGTATCGTGGTTAGTGCATCGTCGAGAGAGCGTGTTGAGCTCTGGAAACGACTGAACCGAGAGTCAGGAGCTGTGCTCTGTGTGTCGTTGAGTGCATCGCGAGCTGTAGCGTGGAGAGTCTCGAGAGTACGTGGAGTTCCGAGAATGACCAAGCAGAGTCGGGAGCTGTACTCCAGAAAGCAGAGTCGGCTGCTTTGCAGGAAGCTGTCTCTACCGTGATAGCCTGAAGGCTGCCTTCCCTGAAGGCTGGGTCGCTGATCATGTTAGCGTGTTTATAATAGTTCATCAACGACTGTAAAACATGTTTTGGAGCTTTCCTGGCAATACTGGCTAATAAAGTACTTCATCAAGTATCGTATCTACGAACCCCGTTCGAACGTGAAGTAAGAAAATAACACAACAGCTGGTGTCAGAAAGAAAAAGAAAAATTCAACAATTGGTGTCAGAAGTGGGATAAAAAAAAAGTAACAGTACAAAGTCCAGTATCCGGAATAGTCAGAACTTTGGCTATTCTAGATTTTGGAAATTTCTAGATTTTAGATCATTGATTTAAATTTAGTGAGATGATATGTAGAAATCATAAAATTATAAATATTCTTTATTAATCTTTCTTTAAGAAAGACTTCTTTTGAATATAAATTTTTTTCTGAATTGGCACGTGAAATTAAAATGCGACTGAACGCCAAAAAGTTGATATTTTCTCGATTTAAAACCATGCTACTGATATTTATGGTTCCAGCAGTTGATTGTTGATTTAAGATATTGTCATCGCAATATAAGATTTCAGTAATATTATATTATTTAGCTTTTCTTCTTGTATCTCATTATTTGTAAAAATTTGTTTTTTATTTGTAATATTCTAAAACTTCATGTTTATCAAAAATTTCTTAGCTGGTTATATATTAATATAAAGCCCGGCGGTCATACGAAATGACCACTGTTCTAGATATTATAAATTGTTATTAAAATGATTTGTGCGAAGGTGTCTAGTAATTCAAACTGAATTACCCAGGGCAGGCGGCGAGGACGTCTATTTGCTTTACTGCCCCACGGGGTTTCTCCCTTCTACTTGCTTAATTGGTTAAAGTAGAGTGTAATGAAGGAAACTACTGGCGGTACATTTCTTAAATAAAGGTGATTTATGTAATAAAATGTTAATTCACATGTCAAAGATCTCTTTGTACACAACATTTCTTGCGTAGATCTTACCATAATTTTTAAGCTCGCCTTCCAGAGGACCACCAATTATTTTTAATTTTATGTCCGTTTTTTTACGAACTCTTGAAACTCTTGAATATTTCCAAATTCTCTTATATATAGATGCTAAATTTATTTATTAAATGTTAAATGCACGTGATCTTGTATTTTAAATTTTTCCAGCTTAGCTTTCTCATAATATTCATCATGCACTGCACTGCACTGCACAAGAAATAAAACAATTTACAGTTACGCAAGCAACCAATAAACTATCAGCGACAAACACTTAAGCCGCATATATATAAGATGATGTGCATTTTTCAAAATATCTGTAAACATGTCCTCTCATGATTTTGCAGTGGCTCATGAGATTTTATATTTAAATATTTCAAGAATTCCTGGATGGTCATACTTAACTATGCTTAACAGTGTGCTCATCTGTTTTTTTAAAAAAAATATTTTACTCTATATATGCATTTCAGTGTCCTGTAATTTAAAATGTAATATTATGAACTCTAATGATAAAACTTGCTTTTCAGTTTTGTCCATTCATTGATAATTTCTTATGTGTCGTATTTTTTTAATATTATCCAAGGGTATTCAAGATGGGTAATAAATTATATATGGAGAATAACACCTTTGCATAAATGTGTGTACCTAACAATGTTCTACTTGTTTTATTTGATTTTAGGGGGGAGAAACAACTATACTTCAGGTCAACCTAAGTTGAGAACACTGGATATAGTAGAAAGTGTATGTGTCCGCAGTAGAATATAGTTCTGCCATTCAAGAAGTAATATTGTAAAAATTACTCTGTGAAATATGAAATCTGTTGAACAAAGAGAACAGAAGGAAAAAATGTGTGAAACGATAGATTACGGGGGGATGTTTTCCTGCTGGTCAATTATTCAATGACCAGCAGGAGGAAATCCCCTTTTCTTTTGGCATTATTGGCAAAACTGTAAATTCCAGCAACCTGGGCCTCACCCCACTCTTGACAAGAAAAGGAATAAAAGCATTCATTAATTCATTGACTGGGAGGAGAAACAAGCAGTTGCTATGGTATCTGTTTCATCTTCGACATATGTGTATAATTTCCAACCTCATGAAGCTGGAAAACCTGAAAAAAACGGTACCGCCAAGATTATCGTAATGAATGCTTTTGTCATATTATGGGAGCATTTTCCTAATAAATACGATAACGATATTGTTACTTGCTATAAGCTTAGCGGGACTGAATACCTTAGTTAAAAAAAAAGGGCCCTTTTCTGGGCCACAAATTAAAAATACAAGGGCTGTTTTTAAGGCCAAATATAAAATTTTAAAAAAGGCAGAACTATAAACAGTTATAAATAACATCATAAATATGAGCTAACAAATCCCTTAGAAAATATCATATGAAAGTGTCCCACCAGTAGCCGAGGGGTTAAATCTCTAAATACTGGTAGTTTGACATCACTTAAACCCAAGTTAATGGGCTGTATTCATGATCGGTTTTGGTCATTTTCCCATGCGTAACGTGAATATGAGCTTGTTTCCTTTAGAAAGTCCTCCACGAATGCATCTCCCCCCTTAGTCGAATAGCTCTTGTTTGCTTCACTATATTCAAATCGCTTAACCTATCCAATACGGAAGTTTTGATCAATTAAGTTAACTATGGTAGAAGGAACATGGGTTTCTTTCTAAAGGAAGAGATGGCTTCCTGGGGATTTTATAAGGGTAAAGGACTTCTTTTATATAACATACTGAAGGACTCCTATGCAGTTCAGAGCTTAAGTCATTACAAACGAACTCTCTGCATACTACAAGTGTTTCACGTCTTAAGCAACTCTATCATTAATACACTTGATTTGCAGATGATTCCATCTAAGGAAAAGAATAGCCAGATTTTTCCATATGATATGCTTGCTGTTTTTATACCTCGAAGGAAATGTATTGTTTTTACTTAGCTTATACAGTCCTACATGACAAAATATAATTCGCTGATTCTCGGACAGCTGAATCGGTCTGCTTTTTATAAATTGAGAAGGGGAAGCAATGTATTTTCCTTCGCGAAGCAAAAGACTCTCCTTTCATGCCACATCGTGCATAGACGTTTCATTCTTCAAAGCATAAAAACTAATTTGTTTTTAAAATGCAAGCAAACTGTCGTTTAATATGGTAGATGTCTTAAAAGCAGTAAATGCACTGAACCTTTCAGTTTTTTATACTTTTTTAGTTCTTGTAACTAATAAGACGTTTCTAATATTATAATTATAAATGATTAGTGGAATTAAATGGTATACGATTAATTAGTTGGCATAAGATCATTTGTTTCTTAATTTTTGTTTGTTTCACAATTTTAAAGTTTTAATATTTTTCTAATACCTTGAAATTTTTAATGGTAAACTCTTTAGTCATTAGACTGCAATCTGAAGATCTCGGTTTCCAGTCTTTTTATTCATTTTATTTTTGATTTTAAACAATAATCAGAAAGATAGGATAAAACATACTGTAGGAGGGTGATTATCTGGGCCTGACTGGGAAATGTATGCGTCTTTGGAGACAATTAATACAGGATATAATTTTTAAAAGTCTGCTATAAAATATTGTCAGAGTTTTTTAAACAATTGCAAATTAAAATCAAATTAACATCTTTAAAATAAAAATCGAAAATTTTCTCCTCGTTCACTGTTTTGGTAGCAACAAGCTGCGTAAACTCTTAAAATTTAAGAGAAAACAATACCATATTTTCAAAATTTATATATTTTATTTTTAACTAAGCGAATGGTCTTGGGAAAAATATTTGACCCAAACTGCAAGCAATACATTGTTAGCTCTTCCTTTCCAAATTTTAAGTAATGTTTCCGGTTTTAAATGCCATCAAATTCATATACCTCACATTTAGATAATAGTGAAATATTTTATATAAATTAAGACAATGAATAACATGTCCTACATTTTACACTACAGTGAACTATGAATTTCAAATGCAGGTTCACTGCATAAAAAGATTGTTATTTAAATACGCTGGATTTGGCAAGAAGTCGCCAATTGTGTAGCGAATTGGAGGAATTGAATATCCGTGGGCAGTGTACGGCGCATAGATAACTTGAAGAACAGGGTGAAAAGCTGGGAAAAGGCCATTCTAGCCTTGTATGTGTTTTCGGGTTAGCTTGTCGCGAAGTATAGTACAATAAATTGTTTTCCCCTATTTATCATGTAATGTTATGTGTGCATGTTTACATATGCAGTGATACATTCACTTTTATTCGTACTGTAGTTTCTATAAAAGTTATTTGTCTACCAGTGGCTGAGTTAATATCGTTGAATACTGGTAGATCCTTTTATTTTTGTTTCCTGTTAATGAATGAATAAAATTGTTGCTTTTTAACACCTTATTATGTATAAATATGAATAAATATTCCTTGTAAGGTCAGGCAGTTAGTGGCTCAATAAATACAACAATGGATTTATTATAGTTTACCTGTGGTTTAGTTCCTGATGGATGGGTGTACTGCATAATGTTTTTATTGTTTTTTTCCATGTGTAACTTGACTATGAGCCAGGTCTTCATATGAAGTCTTATGAAAGCTTGTCTTCTTCGACTAGTCCTCAAAAGTCCTCAAGTTTTTTTTTTTTTTTTGACTTTTGGTCTAAGTTTCTAATTTCAATTGAAAATTGCAAAGGTCCTTAATTTTTCACCTTTGACATTTCCATCTCTTATCTGTGACTGCTATTTGGTGTGGGAATTAGCATTTTGGATGAATTTAGAATTTAAACCATGTGGCATATAACAAAGCCATTACAAGTTGATGTTGTAAACAATGAGAAACAATTGGCTATCCTGGTGCAAAAGTTTCAGAATCTCTGATTGCTTTTTCATGCTATCTTGCAACTAGGTGTTATCAACAAAGTATTATCTTTACAATGAAAAAAAAAGTTTCTTGAGCTTTGACATTAGCTTTACAGCCATGCTTCGCCCTAATGAAATGAAAATGTGAGCTTCAAAGTCAGTTTGAATTTTATAAAGCTCCACTTATTTATGTAGAGAGTTAACCTATTCACTGCCACATTTTTTTCTCTCAATTTACATTTATTTCTGGGTGTCTAGATTATAAAGAGACTAAAAATTGAAATATAGATGGAATCTGCTACGAGCCCCAAATGGGGGATCGATCAACATTCAAGTAGCCCTCGCCGGAAAATAAAATTCACATTGACAATACAATAAATAGATAGTAAGTATATTCTAAAACCATTTGAGAACACTAAGTACACAGGAATTGGAAATGATGTACATAGTGATATGACATATCGCATTTTGAAAATGTTGAAATCTTTGAAATTCGCAAAAATTGCACTTCTCACAAATAATACTCTCCAACTCGCTCATTTAACAACTACTATTCAACAACTTATGCAAAAGCTTGAGAAAGGTAAACAACAATGTTAAAAAAAAGTAATCATTAATTACCAACCTAATTAAAGTTACCAAATTTCTGCTCCTAAGGCAAATCCCCGAACTGGGTGCATGGCAGTTAATAGGTTAATCGATAGTAAGTATATTCTAAAACCATTTGAGAACACAAAGTACACAGGAATCGGAAATGATGTACATAATGATATGACATATCGCATTTTAAAAATGTTGAAATCTTTGAAATTCGCAAAAATTGCACTTCTCACAAATAATACTCTCCAACTCGCTCGTTTAACAACTACTATTCAACAACTTATGCAAAAGCTTGAGAAAGGTAAACAGCAATGTTAAAAAAGTAATCATAAATTACCAACCTAATTAAAGTTACCAAATTTCTGCTCCTAAGGCAAATTCCCAAACTGGGTGCATGGCAGTTAATAGGTTAATCAGCTTCAGCACTAGATGTAATAGAAGCAATGTAGAGCGAGGGTTCTCAACCAAGGGGGGATTTCATAGTTTCAGGGAGGGGAATGCAGCCAGCCTTTCATTTAGCTGTTAAGTATTTAGTTTGCTTATGAATATAAAAATTGCTTTTATTAGAGTTTTGATATTTATCAACAATTCTGATACTTTTTAGAGTTTAATTTATAAAACATATTAAAAATCATATAAATTTAAATAACTATATATATATATATATGTATTTTTCGAGTTTTGGAAAGGAGTATGAGGAATGATCTAGCAATAGTAAAAGGGGGCATTCATTTGTGAAGAAATAATAAAAAAAAAAGTAATTCAAATAAAATAAAGGATCAGTGATTCTGGTTGACTGTTGAGACAATTTTTCTGTCAGATTATAACTTCTAGTAAAATTTAAAGCACATGTGCAAATTTTGACAAATTTGTCATAGTTGGTTTTTTGGAAAAATAATTAAAATTTTATTTTCCTTTGCCATGTTTTAAAATGTCTTTGCCTTTAATTTTTTTTTTATTTGCAAGAATCTTGATTCTGAAATTTAAACAAGATAATAAATATTATAAAACACCATTTCTGAATTATTTTTATTTAGAGTTATTTTACTTAGTTTTCTTGTGCAGAAATATGTATCAACCCTGTATACATATCCATCATTGATTCACATTTAACATATTCTGCATATTTAGTATGCTGCAAGTTTTGGTGTTCCAATCATGACATCGGAATGGATTTATCAGACATGGGCTCGAAGACGAGATGCTAACTGTAATGCAACAGATGATGAGTTGGTAAGTGAAAAAAAAATATGCATTAATTTTTTATGTTTGAAAAATTAACAAAATTTTACACATTCTTTATTCGTCCTCCTCTTATTCATGAACTGGATTTTGGGTTGGGATGTATAGCAAAATCCGGATCTTGTTTCTCCTTGGAGATTTTTATTAGGTTACGAGTACAGAGCTTCTTGTAAATCAATGATTCACTTGTGTTTTGTTTAGCTATGAAGAATGCTATGTCATATATCTAAACATAGCATTTTTACGTGATGTCTTTAAATATGATAAGAATGTTAACTTTCTTGTTATTAATTCAGTATTTATTTTTAAGAGACTGAAATGGGCATTTGGTATTATTAATAGTTATATTATTTAATGGTGGGAAAAAAACTATGAAGTTTGGTAAAATTATGCTAGAAATATGAAATATTATTTTCTTATTTAACTGATGGTATAGAATTTGAAATTCTGCAGTGATAAATTTGATCTTATAAATAAAGATGCATATAAAAGTCAAGTAAACATAAAAAAAAAAAAAAAAAAAAAAAAAAAATTAAAAAGGTAAAGTAGAGTAGCTTAATTTTGTAGTTTTTATTTTATCTTTGTGTTTTGATGCAAATACTTTTTTTTTTGCATGAGATAAAAGAAGTATTGTAATCACAAAAAATTTTATCAGATTTCAGTGGAAATATCCATTACATTTTGAGTATTTTTTTACATGATGTCTGTGCATATGAAATAAAGTACTCGTTATTCCAAAACAGATTGTAATGTGGAATTTTTAGTGATGACTGTATTTATGTACGTATGTATCTTTTGAAGCTGAAAAATCATTAGCTGTAGAACGTTGAAATTTGTATATAAGACTGCTTTAATATTTAGTTGCTCACCTCCTTTTTTATTGCAATCGGCAATATCACAATCGTATATGCTCACTCCCTTGCTCAGCTTAGGTCTTACCCAGCCTTATTTTTGTGATCGCTGGTTGTAGTCATATATTTCAATAACAGATGTGTTTTAAATGATGTAAATACTCATGTTTTGGCAATGTTGTATTTAAGAAATAATTTTGAAAAATAAAATCTAACTTTTAATACAGTCCCAGTTCCTTCTACTTATGTTTGGGAAGGTTTTATATTTATTATGAAAAAATAAAAATAAAAAGTTTGACTCTCGTACTACAAAAATTCAGATATTTAATATGAAAATTGGTAATTTTTTATGTCCTTTTCAACTTGGCTTGAACTTGGGGATCGGCTAATTAAGTTAGAATAATTCAAAGTAATAATTTAGTTAATTGGCTAATTAAGTTAGAATAATTCGAAGGTCATATACTTCAATAACAGATGTACTGTATTAAAATATAAGATAACAATAACAGATGTGCAATAATAACAGATGTACTGGGACTATGTACTGGGACTTCAATAACAGATGTCCTGAGACTGAATTAAAAGTTAGATTTTGTTATTTTTCAAAATGATTTCTTAAATACAACATTGCCAAAACATGAGCAAGTTTAAACCAAGTGCAGCAAAAAACTATGTATAATTTAATAGGCCATATAAGGAAGTCATAGTATGATGTCCACATCGGATTTTTTTATTGCATATTTTGTTTAAATGAATTGCAATTGTTATTCTGATTCTGCACAAGGTTTTAAATTTTCATCAATCATTCCATAAATTTTTATAATCATTTGCTGTGTAATCTTAAATACATTATAATAATTATATTTATTATAATGTATATGATATAATACATTATAATAATTAAGAAATGTAATGAATTCTAGTATTTATATTTCTTAACATTTCAAGCAAAGTCTAGCTTCATTAAGTAGAATGAAGTATGTTGCTTCATTATGTAGATGTATGTTTTTTGTAACAATTTTTAATGTTTTCTTGTATTTTTATATCTTTCTAAAAGTAAATTTTTCTGTTTTTAGATGCAATATAAACTGTTACCTTTTGCTGGCTGCAAATTAGCATTCATAGGATACCAGGGGGATGAAGAGAAGCATATGATTGAAGTTTCAGTTAAAAATGGTACAGTTCAATCAAGTTATTTTTATCTGTTTCTCATATTAACAATTTTAATCATAAAGTTGTCTTACCACTCTAATCATGGATACAAAATTCATTAAAACAGAAGAATTTGATTCAAATTAAACCACAAACTGGAAATGGAATTGTAAAGTGGCAGAGAATGAGCAGTTGATGCATTAATGTACCGCAAAATTTAAGTGCTAATGCACTGAAGTGAAAACTTTATTACTTCTAATATTTTTCAAATTACATATATCCAGCTTAGCCTCTAATGGATTTATTTTTAGTTTAATAATTTTCCTAACATCATCAGATGATCAATTTTGATGATCAAAGTCTACAACCAAGCAATAATCGGAAGAAAACAAGGACTTGTCATTATACTTTGTGACATCAGATAGTGGCACAATACTAGCATAATTTGGTCTTGAAACGGCATCTTTCAAACTTGCCTTACATGCTTCTAAATAAATTAGCAGCTTTGATTTGTTCAAAATTCTTATAAATTGATGATTTCAACTGACCCAGAGCTTGTCTGTCAGCCCTTGAACCTGTTGATTGGTATTACATTTAGACTGACGTGCTGATTCAATAATTTTAAAATGTTTTTCAAGAGTTTTGTAAAATGAGTCATCTTCCATAGCAGCTATTGCTGCCACTTTGCCAAAGGTGTTTGAAATTTTTTTAAAAAAGAGTTTAGAATCCTCATTATAATTTTCTTATCAGTGCTTTTCTTATTTTTATCATTCATAGTTTGATGTTCATTAAAATGCCTCAAATATTATTTTGTTGTAGTCTGTAGGTTTTACTTGATACTGATTGCTGTTGAGTTTATACTTTCTTCTTAATGTGCTCAGCCATTTGATTTTTAGATATGCAAATGACTACAAATATGCAAATGTAGACATATATCACTGGTTAACATACAAATTTGCTATCTTATAAATATTTTTGGCTATATTTAGGAGATTTATTTGATAATTGGCATTAGTTTGAATTTTAAACTGCTATGTAACCAAGTATTATTTGCACTTACTTTTCCCTAATAATATACAATGACTTTGAAATCGTAAGATACACTCTTTTTGTTGATAAATACTAGATAGTATCATTAGGCTTCTATAAAATAACCATTTGTTGGATGAACTAAAAAAAAATTTATCTAATGGCTTACCTTTTGGAAAAAAGACATCGATTTTTTTCCTTCTTTTTTTAGAAAATCATAAGTTGTTAGTTTTCTATAACCAGTTGGCCATTAGCATCAATTCGCCCATTATCAACCATCATTTGTAATTGAAAATGAGTTTCTTCTTTATGTTGTAATCTTGAAAAGATCCATGTCGGTTGGCAGTTTAATATCATGTGACAAAGCAGAATTTGTACTAAACACTTATTCTTCTGAAATGTTTTGATGTGCGATAGGACCTTTAGATTTTAAAATATCATCAGTTACTGAAAAATGCTTATTAACTCCACTTTCATAGGAAAAAGGAAGAAAGAAAAATGTGTATATTTTTGATCTTGTAGATTATTCTCATCATAACGTAGTGACACGCAATGAACTGGAAGTTGATCTGTCAGCACTATCCTCATCTTCAGGGCAGATGTTTTTATTTTATTCGGCTTATAATTCCTTACTAAATGTAGTATTTCATCTCGATGTACTCAGTCTTTGATATGATTTAAATCAAATTCCTCATCGTTATAAATATCACGAATACACATCAAATAGTTTTCTGGTTGCAATTTTCTAATTTCGACTATGCGTAATGTATGCTTTATGCATGCGCGCATTGAAAGAAATGTTTCATTAAGTAAACAAATAAATATTAAGCTTTTTTTTTGTAAATTTTGATACTCTTTAGATCATAATTGTTCTTTATTTCATAAATTGCAGTTCATATTTTTAATTTTATAATTTTTGCATGCCATCTTACCAGATTTAAATTGATGATCTATAATCCGAAAGAACCGATAATCAGGAATCGAAGTCCCGACCAGTCCGAATTAAAGACTTTTGACTGTATTATAATTTTATGAATTTAAATTTGCAAATTTATTAAAGTATTTAGTATACTATTTTAAGCTTATTGCTACTGTTTTTACAACATGTTTCTTATTAAAAAAAGTCTTTTTTATAAAGTCTCAAAATTTTCACTAAATTTTTTTTTTGAATTAGATTATTGCAAATTTTACTTTGAAATTATCCTTTTGAAGTTAATGAATCTGATTAATATATACAGTAAAAGTTCAAAATCTGGACTTGTCAGGACTTCGATGATTCCGAATTTGGGATTTTTTCGGATATTAGAGCATCAGTTTAAATCTAGTAAGTTGGCATGTAGAAATTATAAAATTAAAAATATGAAATCGTGATTTATGAAATAATGAAGTATTTATGATCTAAAGGGTATCAAAATTTACAAAGAAAAAGCTTAATATTTATTTGTTTACCTTATTAAACATTTCTTTCAATGTAAGTTGTTTAAGTTGCTTCATTTTTTGTGATAATACTTTCTTTTTAATTCTGAAGACGGACATAATCTCTTGTTAAGTTACATTATTGAAGTCTTGTAACTGCTGTTTCAAGAATTCCGACTTACTTGTCAATCGAAATTTTCTCGTTTTCAGTAACTTCTCTGTCACTTTCTTCATTAACGGTAGAGGTATTTTATGGATCTAGAACCATACTATAAATTTCGCCATTCATTAATTGATTGATGATTGAGAAGCATTGTCATCACAATGAAAAACTTCTTTTATATCATCTCTATTTATTACCGCTTCTCCACATTTCTTTACAAAATCCATTAACCCTTTCCGGCACGCTACCTTTTAAAGTCTGAGTTTTGATGATAAAAAAAAAAAAAAAAAAAAAAAAGGTAGGCAGTCTAATTAGGCCTAGAGGAGAACACAAGTAAAATTTTGTGAAGATAGCACTTGTCGTTTTAATTCTGTGGGTGTGCCCAAAGTGGCACTCTGATTAAATAGAGCTTTGAAAAGAGTGCTGAAACGAGCATTGCTGTCAATGAACTGACCGATGAGATGCGGAGAAACAAAGAATACAGATGCTTAGTTGTCCTAGATTATCGGTGAGCTCGAAGATTTCATTGAAAAATGAGGGTCTTAAAAAACTAAACATTGCTAAAATATATTGACTGGTTTGTGTTGAGCTGCTATCTGCTATAAATAAAGAAGGTTCAGAGTAACTTATAGTAACCTATAAATCCTTTTTCATTCAATTTTTCTGTATATACAGAAGGAAAGTTTTAGGTGTGTCATAAAGGGTTAAATGGAAAATTTCACCTTTGTTTTCCGATATCCGAAAACCTTTAAAATTAGTGGCTATCATCATCAAATTTAGCTGTCCTTCGCTATACATATTTGGCTATTCGTTATGAGCTTGGCGACTAACGACAAGTTGTTCCATTAAATTTTATGTTGCTTCTATTGTGCAGAGCCAATTAAGCCTGAATTGTATTAGTTTAGTTATTTATTATACTTGTCTATTTCTTGCACATGCTTAAGGCTTATCAGAGTTCTGAATAAATAAATTCCCACATATGATTAAGCCTTATTGAGAACTGGCACAAGTTGTCATATTTTGATAAACATGTGGTGATGAAAGAAAAGTTTAATAAATAATGATTCGCCAGGTTGGCGTCGGATCAATGATGTAGCTATGTGGAATGTTTCGGTTACAGATATGTGTCAAGCAGATATGCAGCAACGGAGCCAACTTACTGATCGTACAAATTTATGCTAAAATGATTGTTTCTTCAATAACAAGGTGTTTTATTTCATGTCGAAGTGAAATTAATAAATGGGATTCTCCAGATGTTTTATTATGCGCAGAGGGGGTAATCGAACATGCGTGCGCAAAGCTTATGAGAAAAAACGTTGTTGTTAGTTTTGATGTCCAGATTTTAGATCATTCTGGATAATGGATGTCCGGATTTCGGACTTTGTACTGTACTAATTATGCTATGGCTAATATGCTATATGTGTTCTAAAATCTCCAAACAGCAAGTTAATATTCTAATAATTCCTGATAAATTTGCATGTGACGTATTTTCTTTACGATACAATACTGAATTAAGGTTTTAACCAAGTTTTTTGATTTAAAGGAATAAAATGAGTTGATTTTTAAAGTAAAAAATCATGTAAGTACTCTTGAATTGGTTAAAATAAGTCTATTTTTATTTTAATCAAATGCAATGCATCTGTCATCTCGAAAATGCAATAAATACTTAATCATTGATTTTTTTTTTTTTACTGACTTTGAGCAGCAACTGAAAAGTTATTATTTTAGCACATATATATATTTAAGTATAAAAGTTTTTTTTCCCCCCAACTTCTAATACTGAGTATATTTTTTATGTATAAATTTGGTACAGTAGATGCAGTTTAATGTAGTCACAGTTAATGTTATTGGAATATTGTTATGAATTGCTGAAGTCCCACCATTTTGTATACAAAAACAAGGAAAATATATTGCACATTATTATCAATGAATTGCTTAATATGATTAGAATATTATAGAATGAAGTTTTTAGTCTTAAGTAAACTTTGCAAATAAGTTCAACAATGATTATAGAAATTATCTAGTGAGAAAAAAATATCATCACGTAAAGGATTAATTCAGCAGACCAGCTTGGTTTCAGTATTAGTCAATTATTCAAAATTAGGCAGAAAAACAGCCTTAGCTTGATTGATGTAGATTTTCAATAACTAATTTTGAGGGCTATCAAACATAGGTTCCTCTTCTTTAGGAGCAAAAGACATAGGTAGCTTTTCTTTAGGTGCTTCTTTCTTTTACTTAAAAAAACCAGTTTTTTTTCTCTCTTCTGGAAACCCAATTCTCTGACAACATCTCTGCTAAACTAAGTTTTTTTCCAACCTAATTTTAAATTTTACATTTACTTTTCTAATGAGGGATGCTTCTGAAGTTTTTAAGAATTAACAATACTCTCATGTAATTCCCAGAAACATGAACAATTCAAACTTTTCGTACGTTGGGAGCTTAGCTCTTGGTAGGGCCACTCTAGGCGTGAAGGCCGTTCTAACGTGCCCAGCTAAAGCATAGCAGGTGAAGATCCTTCAGGGGATTACCGTCTCGGTGATCGGGTGTCACAATCCTGGAGCCCCAGAGATCTCTCTTCCTTTCTGCCTCCTCTCCTCTTTACTGCAACTTTTCCCGTTTTCCTTCTCCCATGTGGTTTCCTCTTCTGAGGTTCGGGCTTGTCATAAGAAACTGGAACAGCCTTGTCCCTAGTTCTTCGAGTGGCGAGAAAACTGCCCAAATGTTTGCCGTGCGGGGAGACCCGTGTCACTGGAAAGGAGGGGCTCAACTACCAGGACCCTCCTGCCCCCAACACACTGCTTTGGCCTCTGCTTCAGTTAAACGGGAGGCACATTGTCGTCCTCACGGGTGTCAATCAGCTGGTCACTAGTCCTTATGTCAGTGGCTTGGGGACAAGCTATTGGGAGTACCTGCTTTTGGGAAAGCCGACTGTGGGACTTCAGATTGCGTATAGGTCCGGCTATCCCTGGCGTAGGAATCTGCGTCCCCTTGTTGGGCTCCATGGTGGGTGGGGCGGTCGGACCCGAATCTTTCTCTATTTAAATATGAATGCTATGATACCATCCTGCTCCAACAATGTACCTGATATTACGGCTGTGACTAAAAGACTAAGAAGCGACGTAGAAAGCACTGCATCAGATGTACTTGGTCCACGTTTCTTAATTATAACCAGTTCTGAAGAATGGAAAAAATGTCACCCTTTCTAATAAACAAGCATCTTTTGTCTTCTGTAGGAGAACTGAAAGTTATTAAGAGACTTCGATCTGGAGACCTTTTGATAGAAATCGTGTCTGGAAAGCAGTCTAATAGTCTTTTGAAATTAACTAAATTAGGACAAGCAAACATTGTAGTTAAGCCACATAACACTTTAAATTCGTTCCGAGGAGTAATCTCTGAAATAGACTTACTGTCAGTAACTGAAGAGAAATTTGTTAGATTTGGCAGATCAAAACGTGTGTGGTGCTCGTAGGATCAAAATACGGAAAGAAGGTCAACTCATTCCCACTAAACATGTCATACTTACACTGGTGTGCAAAATTTAAGGACGAGACGCTTTTTTCAATATAACTTTGTACAAAAGCTTTCCAAATCAACACATTTAATACCGTAAGATCCCCAATACGTAAGGACATGAGTAATGTAAGCAACACTTACTAAAAGAGAAATCAGAGGGATAAAAAGAAGCTTTATTGAAAAAGTAACATGAAGCACAATGCGACTAAAGGCCGAAACATCCCTGTGATGGGTGTCCAGCAAGAAACATCTGGTCTTTAATAGGGGATATGATCTACCCTGACTGCTAGGCAGGTTTCACAGCGTCTGCCCATGCTGAGAATGAGGGTGTCAATGAGTTGTCGAGGCATTGATGCCCATTCGTCTTGCAGCGCCAATCAAAGCTCCGGAATCGTTACTGGTGGTAAGGTACGAGCTGCCAAGCGTCTGCCTAGAAAATCCCATACATGCTCGATGGGATTGAGATCCGGAGATCGTGCCGGCCAATCCATACGTTCAATATCCTCACTCTCTAAGAGCTGTTCGGCAGCTACTGTGCGATGACATGGTGCATTGTCGTCCATGAAAAGGAACTGCGGACCATTAGCGCTCTCTAAAAAGACGCACATATGGAAGAAGAATCTCGTTACAATAACGGGTCCCGTTGACTGAACCTGCGTCGAAGATGTGAAGATCTGTACGACTACTAAGCATGATGCCTCCCCAAACGAGAACACCGCCACCTCCATACCTGTCCCTTTCAATGATGTTCGAGGGATGATTGCGGCTTCCCCACTCTCTCCAGATGAGTATGCGATGAGAATCGCTACTCAGACTGAATTTGCTCTCACCTGTAAAGAGTACTCGTCCCCATTCATTGTCTCTCCAATTCCGGTGTTCCCGCCACCACAGAGAACGCCTTCTCCGATGGGCAGGCGTTAGAGGTACACACCGTACAGGGCGTCGTGCAAACAGACCACCACCGTGCAGTCTTCTGGCCACTGTAAAACGCGATATTGGTCATCCAGTCGCCTGTGTCGTGTGTCTAGCGATTGTCGTGTGCCGCCTGTTTCTTCTGGCCTGTAAGGCAATCGGTCATCTGCGGGTGTGGTTCCTCGTGGACGATCACTACTAAACCCCCGAATAGCTGTTCCTGTAGTTTGAAATTGTCTCCAAAGTTGTGAAACGATGCTGTGAGCAATTCCGAACTCTGCAGCCACACTTGTCACACTGCAGCCTTCCTCCAACTTCCCAATGATTCGACCTCGGGTAAAAGCATCCAGATGTCGTCTAACAGATTGATCATTCGCCATTTCTCACTGAGGCAGCAACTCGGTGTGATTTTTAACTGCTATACGGTGTGCAATCTCTTTGCCAGAAATACTGATCTTACACCGACAACATGCTTTATACTACTCAGACACTGCCCCATTACGTCTACCTGCATATCTGCGCATGTGCTGCCGTACATCACCTTACTTAATCTCCTGATTGGTCTTTCTGTCCGCTCTGCCTCTTCGTTCAGCTGATATGCTAATTTTTCGAATTCCTCCTTAATTTTTGCATACCAGTGTACTTTCAAGTCTCCTAACCTGCCTAAAAACATCAAAGCTGGATACCTAAACTATTTAGTCAGGCCATGTATACCGAATCCAATGTGTTGCTCTTAATGTCAGCGCTTTGGATATGGAAAGACCTCTTGCCACAGTAGCCTCACGTGCACTCGATGTTCCATCGTAGGCCATGCTAGTGAAAGCTGCTCTGCTGCCCCCTTGTGTATAAACTGTAAAGGCGAGCATCCAGCTTTTTCAAGATCATGTCTGAAATGGCAGACAGAAAAACAAATTCAAAACATTAAAGTTACACAAAAGATATCATTTGCAGAAGCCAAAAGACTTGTTCTCTCTAATTAGCCAAGACCTAATAAATCTTAATGCATCCACAACAAAATCATTTCGATCAATATGAATGCAAACCACAATAACCGCACAGAAAAAAAGAACTAGCAATGACAGAAGAGCCTAGAAACGAAAAATCAGGGAAAAAAACTTTATGTTGAAAGTAGTAAGCCGGTGACTGCGCCCAAAGGAAAACAGGATGTCCAACACAATAAACATAGAGATGGTGTTAAAGAGAAAAATAAGCAAAAACCCAGGACCCCCAGTCAAAGTTCCATCGAAAACATGAGTTCAGGATGCTTACACGACTCAGACGAAATGGACGTTGAAGAAGAGTTATCCCTTCCGAAACACCTTTTGCAAGTCAAAATACCAATACCGCCAAAACAAGCATCCATAATGGGTATATTTGTTTCGTGGAATTGCTGGAGTTTTCGTCAAAACCTGGATAACATCAAGGATTTAATAAACATGCATCAACCTGCCTTGCCTTGCTAAAACCAAGCAGATATGAAAAGGAGATAACCAAGTAAAAGATTCAAGCAGATACACTTCAGGAGACCTTGCTAAAACCAAGCAGATATGGTAAGATGCAGAGATATACCACAGTAAGAAAGGACAACCCATCTGGGGATCGTGCCTGTGGTGGTGTGGGCCTTATCACCTTCCAAAATCACCCATACATTGCTCTCCCTTTGATGACCTCGCTTCAAGCTGTGGTGGTTCAGATTAATTTACGCTTTTCAATCTCTGTATGCACCATTTATTTACCCTCACATGAGCATATTGATCAGCGAGAGTTGGACAGAATAATAGAGCAGCTCACAGAATCTTTACTGCTTTTAGGTGACTTCAATGTCCATAGTACATTATGGGGAAGTAGGGACACTAATTCAAGGGGCCGGCAGATCGAACAATTAATGGAAGATCACTCTATTTGTCTCCTTAATAATGGAGAATATACTTACTTTCATCAGTCGACTAGAACATTTCGTGCAATTGATCTGGTTTCTTGTTCTCCATCTCTACTACCTCTCTGCTCTTTCAGTGTAGGGAAGAATCTCTACGATAGTGATCACTTCCCAGTCATTGTCACTATTACAGGAAAATCAAAGATCTCAAGACAACCATGCTTATTTTACGATAAAGCTGATTGGGATCTTTTTGAATCTTGTGCTGTGCTGACTGAAGAAATGGTCAACGATGTGAACATTAATACAGCAGTAAAAATGAGCTCTGATACTATGGTACAAGCTGCTCAAATCTGTATTCCGAAGTCTTCGACAAAGTTCCCTAAACCCTGGTGGAACAATGATTGTCATAAAACTTTGAGAGAGCAAAAGAAAGCTTGGTGTATCTTTCGCCGATATCCAACACTGGAAAATCTTCATGCCTTTAAAAAAGCTAAGGCGAATGCAAGAAAAGTGAGGTGGCAAAGTCATAGAAAATCGTAAGTAGCCTACGTGTCCACTATTACCTCCTCAATGTCTAGCAAGCAGGTTTGGGAAAGAGTCCACAAAGCCTCTTGACTATATAATGATTATTCCTTTTCTGTTCTAGAAAAAGATGGGAAAGTTGATAAGCACTAGAGAAGAAATAGCCGGGGCTTTAGGGGATACATTTGCTGCTGTATCTGGCAGTAGCAGTTACTCAAAAGAGTTTCTGCCCGCAAAGATGCTCTTGAAAAGTAATCAAATCCACTTTTCCCATCCTAATGCAGAATCTTATAATAAAGATCTTGCCATGTATGAATTAAATGTAATATCTTGCACTGATATGACTTGCCCTGGTCCTGATGGCATAAGTTATTTGATGATAAAGCACCTGCCCTATGAGTCTGTAGTGGTCCTTCTTGCTCTTTATAATAAGATATGGAAGGAACAAATTTTTCCTACTGCCTGGTGCAGGGCCTTTGTCATTCCTATAGTAAAACCCAGCAAGGACCCAAAAAATCCTTTAAATTATCGCCCCATTGCGCTCACTAGCTGCCTTTGCAAGATTATGGAAAAAATGGTAAATCACCGTCTCACCTACTATCTGGAGACTAATCATTGCCTATCGCCTTACCAAAGTGGTTTCCGTAAGGGAAGATCTTCACTTGGTAATGCCCTGTTTTTAGAAACTGCAGTATGCAATGCATTTATGAAATCATGTGGTTTCAATCTTCTTTGACATGGAAAAGGCGTACGATAGAACTTGGCGGCATGGAACTCTTCCTGACCTTTACAGCACTGGATTGAGAGGTAATCTCCCCATCTTTATTCAAAACTTTTTGAAGGACTGCACTTTCCAAGTCAAGATTAGTTCGTTGCTTTCTCAAGTATTTGTACAAGAAGGTGTACCACAAAGTTCAGTGCTCAGTGTCACTCTTTTCAGCCTGAAAATTAATTCCATTTTAAGAGAACTTCCTCCCACAGTGCATGGTTCCTTATATGTTGATGATCTGATGATCTATTGTCAAGGTCAAGATATGAGATACATTGAGAGACAACTACAAATTGCTCTAAATAGAATCATAAAGTGGTCCAACAACAATGGTTTTAAATTTTCTAGCCAGAAGACAGTCTGTGTGCATTTCTGTCACAAAAGAAATCTACATCCTGATCACGAGCTGCATCTTGATGGCTCTTTGTGCCTCAACGTGGCGGGGGGGGTGTCACTGGGCGGAACGGGCGAAGTACGTCAGGAGCATAGCTCCTGGTAGGGCCACCCTAGGCATGAAGGCCGTTCCAACATGCCCAGCTAAAGCATAGCAGGTGAAGAACCCTCAGGAGATTGCCGTCTTGGTGATCGGGTATCACACTCCTGGGGCCTCAGTGACCTTTCCTCCTCTCTCTTTCTTCTTCTCTTGTCTAGCTCTCTCTCTCCTATTTTTCTTCCTTGTGGTTTCCTCTACTGGCGGTTGGGGCTCACTGTGAGATGCAGCTACTACTCTTAGTTTCTGTTTCACCATGGTGAGAATACCGCCTATGCGTTTGCCGTGCATGGTGACCCGTAAGGTGGGAAAGGAGGATCCTGGCAGTTGAGGGGCGAGGTACTGTCCCCAACACGCTGCTTTGGCCTCTGCTTCTACTTAAAACGGAAGGCACTTAGCTGTCCCCACTAGTGTCAATCGGCTGGCCACTAGTCTTATTGGTCAGTGTCTAGGGGATAAGCTCTCGGAAGTCTCCGCTTTTGGGAAAGCCGACTGTGGGGCTTCAGTTTGCGTATAGGCTCGGCTAGCCCTAACACAGGGATCTGTGTTCCCTTGTTGGGCTCCATGGTGGGTGGGGCGGTCGGGCCCGAAACCTCTCTTTTCAATATGAAAACTTTAACTTCTTCTCCTAACCATATGGATACGAAAAATTCTGGAGCTGCTAAAAGAATTTGTACTTCAACCTTAATTAGCACAAACAAATGTCCAAAGTTCTTAGTTATCACTGGTGAGCTAGAAAATCTATCACCATTCTTCATCCATAAGCATATTGTGGCCTCGGCAAGCAAGCCAAAACACATAAAAAAGCTCCGTTCAGGATCTCTGCTCATCGAGACTACATCTGATGCACAATCTTCCTATCTCCTAAAAATGACCAAAATGGGGGCACATTCTATTACTGTATCCCCACATAAGTCTTTGAACACGTCAAGAGGTGTCATTTCGGAAATAGACTTGATATCAGTCTCTGAGGATGAACTTTCAAAAGAACTCGCCGAGCAAAATGTATGTAGCGTCCGCCGAATAAAAGTCCGTAGAGACGGGCAACTCGTCAACACAAAACATCTTATTCTGACTTTCTCCTCTCCAGAGCTACCGAAAGCCATTAAGGCAGGTTACCTGAATTGCCCCATCAGACCTTACGTGCCGAACCCACTGCGCTGCTTCAAGTGTCAACGGTTTGGCCATGCAAAGGCCGCGTGCCGAGGAAACCTGGCATGTGCTCGCTGTTCTGCAGGTGGTCACGAAAGTCAAGGATTGTGTAGCTGATCCAAAATGTGCAAACTGTCATGCCAATCATCCAGCATACTCACGAAACTGCCCTAAGTGGAAAGAAGAGAAAGAAATACAGCATATTAAGACTACAAGAAAAATCTCCTATCCTGAAGCTAAGAAACTTTTTAGCACGGGTCAGTCAAAAGCAAATGTCTCCTATGCACAAGCCACTAAATCATATCGGTCAATAAGTACACAAACATCGCATAGCACACAGAAGAAGATACCTGAACCAAAAACAAATGACAAAGAAAAAGGTCTTTCTTCTACCTCCTCCCAAACAGACAATAGAAAGTCGAGAAATAAAAACACAAGAAACAGAGAGTTCAAAAAAGAAAATCAAAAGCTCAGAAAAGAGAAGCTCAAGCCGAAGCTCTATTGAATGGACCTTTTCAGACTTTATCGAATCTGAGATGGAAACAGATGGAGGCAGAGATCTCTTGAAAAATGTTCTACCTCACAAAACAAAGAAACAGCATCGAAGCTATAAACATTCCTAATGGCTACTCTCATTTCGTGGAACTGCTGGTGCTTCTATCAGGGTATTGATGGCATTAAGCAACTTATTAATTAATATCGACCTATTTGTATAGCGATACAAGAGACATTCCTCAAACCTGGTAATTTTGCAAAGCTACGTAGATACTCGATGACAAGAAAGGATAAGACATTCAGTGAACGCGCAAGTGGTGGTGTCTGTCTACTCACCTCAATTAATTGCCCTTCGAGTGCTCTCCCTTTGGATACTCCTCTTCAAGCAGTTGCAGTACAGTTGAGCATTCGAACACTGACTACTGTCTGCAGTATTTACATCCCGCCTAATGAGAACATTAATTTAAAGAGATTTAGAGGATCTAATTGCCCAACTACCAACTTCCGTTTATTCTAGTCGGTGATTTCAATGGACACAATCCCTTGTGGGGTAGTAAAGACACAAACCCATGAGGAAAGCAAATTGAACAGCTACTCCACGACCACTGTCTCTGTATCCTTAACAACGCAGAAAGCACTTATTTTCATCAGCCAACAAGGACCTTTCATTCCATTGACCTTGCTATTGTTTCTCCACAGCTTTTGCCTTTTTGTTTCTTTAATGTCGAGAATTATCTATATAATAGCGATCATTTTCCTATTATCATAAGCATTACAGGAAATAGGAGTGTGTTTATACCTGGAACACCACGCTTTTTGTTGGACAAAGCCGACTGGGACTCTTTCTTACATTATGCTCTTTTTACTGAAGAAATAATAAAGAATGTGCACATTGATCAGGCTGTGAAGATCATTACAGATAAAATTATTCAAGTAGCTGATATATGTATACCAAAAATGTCGGTAAAACAGCCAAAATACCCAAAGCCCTCGTGGAATCCTGAATGCCAGGACGCCATCAGAAAACAAAGGAAAGCTTGGAGCATTTTTTGGCGATATCCTTCAGAATCAAATCTCGTAATATTCAAAAGGGCTAAAGCAAAAGCTCGGCCGGTGCGAAGGAAAGGTCAGAAGAATTCTTGGATCTCGTATGTGTCTTTGATTAGCTCTTCAACTTCGAGTAAGAAGGTGTGAGAGAGAGTCCGGAAAGCGTCCGGTATCTACGAAGAGCGCACACTTTCCATTTTAAAGACAAGTGGTGAAACAAAGTAGGGAAGAAATTGCCAACGCTATTGGACAGAGTTTTTCAGCCGTCTCACACAGTAGTAACTACCATCAAGAATTTCTTTCCACAAAAAAAAAATGCATTGAAAAACAATTAATTAATTTCAACTCTCCCAATACTGAACCATATAATCAGGATTTTACTGTGCTTGAACTGAAAAGAGCTCTGTTGCAGACAAAAAATTCATGTCCTGGTCCAGATGATATTGCCTATCCTATGCTGAAACATCTTCCTTCCAAGTCATTGGCAACCATCCTCTTTCTCTTTAATAGAGTATGGAAGGAACAAGTCTTTCCAGATGCCTGGAAAATAGCTTTTGTCATCCCCATTGTTAAATCGGGAAAAGACCCTACTAATCCGTCGAATTACCGTCCCATCGCCCTAACTAGCTGCCTCTGCAAACTCTTTGAAAAGATGGTTAACACTCGTCTGGTCTATTATTTAGAGACAAATAATTGTATCTCCCCGTATCAGAACGGTTTTAGAAAAGGAAGAGCAACTATCGATAATATCCTACTCTTAGAAACAGGTATCCATAGAGCGTTCGTTAGAAGAAATCATTATGTTTCCATTTTCTTTGATATAGAGAAAGCCTATGATACCACCTGGAGATACGGTATCCTTCGTGACCTATATAACAATGGTTTACGAGAAAACATGCCGATATTCATCAAACATTTCCTACAGGATCGGAAGTTTCGTGTGAAGATAGGCGATACACTTTCTGACATGTTCCATCAAGAAGAGGGTGTTCCGCAAGGAAGTGTATTAAGTGTTATATTATTTAGTATAAAAATTAACTCTATTTTAAAACAACTACCTCCAGAAGTCCAGGGTATGCTCTATGTCTATGACCTACAAGTCAGTTGCCAGGAAGAAGACCTGAAAGACATTGAATGTAAACTGCAGACTTCTCTCAATAGAATTGTTAAATGGTCACAGGAAAATGGTTTTAGATTCTGTACTCAAAAGACTGCGTGTGTACATTTCTGTCGAAAGAAAATTCCTCACCCTGACCCCGAACTTTATCTGCAAGATGTGCTGATTCCTGTAGAAAAAAAAAATAAAATTCCTAGGAATGATATTTGACCATAAGCTTACGTTCCTCTCCCATATTACCTATCTAAAAAAGAGATGTTTAAAAACTATGAATATTCTGAAAGTACTGTCAAATACTTCTTGGGGTGCTGATCGAAGCTCAATGCTTCTTATATATAGAGCTTTCATTCGTTCGAAACTAGATTATGGATCAATCATTTATGGGTCGGCAAGGCCTTCAGTATTAGCCAAACTTGATCCGATACATCACCATGCACTTCGGATATGCACTGGTGCCTTTAGAACTTCTCCAGTGGAAAGCTTATATGTGGAAAGTAACGAGACCTCCTTGCGGTTAAGACGTGAAAATCTTTGTTTTAAGCATTATTTTAAAGTCTTATCACAAACCGAAAATTCTACGCGGTCAAAATTGCTTAATGACCAATACTCCCGTTTATATCAGGCACGACCATCATGTGTCCCATCTTTCGGCTTGCGGATGAGTGCTTTGGTGGAGGAGTATAATTTGTCTAATATAGATATACAGATGGAGGATTTTTTTGGAATTCCTCCCTGGGAGGATTGGAGAATCCATTCTCTGGATACTTTTCGACACTGGAGTAAATCACAAACTAATGAAATCATCTACAAGCAGATATTTTTTCAACATAGAAACAAATATAGGAAATATATCCCTCTATATACAGACGGATCAAAATCCCAGGATCATGTTGGCGCTGCTTTCGTCACAGAAAAAACAATAGTAGGGGTTCGAATACATACAGTTTGCTCTGTGCTTACTTCTGAGCTTACTGCAATCCATCTGGCTTTGACTTACCTTTCAAAACAAAAGTACATAAAATTTATTATCTACACAGATTCCATGAGTACCTTAATGTCATTGAAAAATCACGCTCAATGTACTCATCCAGTTGCAATCAGAATCCTGAAGTTGAATCATTCTTTAAAAATTCGGGGATACCAGATTCTATATTCGTGGATCCCTGGACACGTTGCCATTAAGGGGAATGAATTGACGGATATTGCAGCTAAAACTGCAACCACAATGTACAATGTTCAGATTGCACTAGCAGACATCAAAGGGTTTGTCAAAAGCAAAATCCTCAGCACATGGCAGAAGCAATGGGATGACAAAGTATATAACAAGCTGAGAAATGTAAAACCCACCATTGGATACTGGCCATGTATGGCTAATAGAAAGGAAGATGTCCTCTTGACTCGACTGAGAATTGGCCATTGTCGCCTGACCCATGAGTATCTTCTGAAGGGAGAAGAGAATCCCAGCTGCCCAAATTGCAATGCAGATCTGACAGTCCATCATATCTTGGTGGAATGCCAGAGTTTTAATTATTTTCGCCAAAAACATTTTAATTCTTCAGAACTGGACTTAGGAAATTTAATTGGAAAAGCACATCATCGTAATTTGTTTCTGTTTTTAAAAGATATTGGCTTTTATAATAGACTTTAACCTGTTTTTTAAAAGATATCAGCTCTTATCATAGACTGTAATCTGTCTCTTCTTACCTAAGCTGGAAGTTTTTACAAATGACTAATTGCATTGTTACCATTTGTCTGGTGCAGATAACCTTGACAGGTTTTGTGCCAAATTATAATAATCTAATTTAATCTGATGGCTCTTTGATCTGTGTTGAGCCAGAAGCAAAATTCTTAGGAGTTATCTTTGACAGAAAGCTCACTTTCCTTCCGCATATCCTAAATCTAAAGAAAAAATGTGCTAAAGCTCTCAACATTCTGAAAGTCCTGGCCAATACCTCATGGGGAGCAGAACGTTGTTCTGTGCTCTGCATTTATAGAGCTTTAATCCGTTCCAAACTTGCCTGTGTTATCTATGGATTAGCAAGACCTTCTGTGCTACTGAAATTGGATCCAGTTCACCATCAAGCACTACGGATTTTCTGTGGAGTCTTCAGAACATCTCCAGTCTAAAGTTTATATGTCATCTGTTTTGAACCATCTTTGGAATTCAGACGCAAGCAGTTGTCCATTGATCTTCATTATAAAGTAATGTCACGGGCCGAACGTCCTGTCGGACTCATGACATCTGATCAACACTGGCATCTTTACCAAGCCAATCTTTCATGTATTCCACCTTTTGATCTTCACATTCACTTACTGATTGAAGAATTCAACCTAAATGATCTGCATCCCAAAAACTTTGATCTTTTCGGTATTGCTTCCTGGCAAGAAGTGAACATTCACCTACTTAACAATGATATCCAATATCAACAAATTTTCCTAGAGTGTAGAAGCAGTTATTCTAACTACAAAGTGATTTTTACTGATGGCTCAAAGAATCATGATCATGTTGGGGTAGCTTTTGTTTGTGATAAAGAAATAAAGAGTAGTAAACTTCATAAGGCTGCATCTGTCTTTACTGCGGAAACTTTTGCCATTTTGAATTCCTTAATCTTTATCTCTAGGCAAAATAGCAGAAAGTTCATAATCTATTCTGACACTCTGAGTGCTCTTGAATCAATAAATACAAATACCAGCCACCCTTGGTCCTAGAAATTTTAAAGGCACACCTCCGTTTGAGAAACGCAGGTTACTATATTGCATAGTGCTGAGTGCCTGGACATGCTGGCATCAAAGGCAATGAACTTACCGATATCGTAGCAAAATCTGCTGATATTACCTCAGAAAATGATGTCTCTTTTGCAAACATAATGGAATTACATGAGAGCAAAGATCTTGTCCAGGTGGCAAAAATTCTGGGAATGCCAAACTCTGAACAAATTAAGGCAGGTAAAACCCAATTTGGAGTACTGGGAGTCGAGAGAGAATTGGAAGGAGGATGTACTACTGACTCGCCTACGAATTGGTCATTGCAGACTGACACATCAGTATCTCTTGAAAGGAGATAATGAGCCTATCTGTGGCACTTGCAACATTCCTGTTTCAGTCAATCACATTTTAACCTGCTGTCCTGCTTTTCGTCAGAAACGTGAATTTTATTTTAACTCTACGAATGTTATCTTAACAGATCTCCTTGGAAGAAACCCTCGCATCAACCTCATAAGATTTTTAAAAGACATCTCTTTTTACCATATGATTTGAACTACATTTCATCCTATTCTACCTAATGCTAGAGCATTTCTTAGTCATTTCCCCATGCCTTCATCTCATTGGAAGAAACCCCCACATCAACCTCAAAAGATTTTGAAAAGACATTCTTTTTTACTATATGATTTGAAGTTATTTCCCTTTTATCCTGATCTACCTGTTGCTAGAGTGAATGGACATTTCAAAGTCAATTCTCTATGCCTTCATCAGCATCTCAGGTCCATTTCATGAATTCACTTGATTCAGTGTGTTTTGCATCTTGAATTTTATTCACCATTTGTCTGGCGCATAATAACCCTCGAGGTTTTGTGCCATTAAAAAATCAATCAACCAACCAACCATAAATAACTTTTCAACTTCCTAATTAAAAGGCTGTGAAAGTGCCTATTTATGTTTCTGGTTATCACTTAAATTATTTTACTATTTTGAAGGATATTTTTCTTCATAATTTTATCTTGTTATTTGGAGAATATCATCAAAATAGCTATGGACAAACAGGATCACATAAAGGGACACCACTTATACAGGGTATTTCAAAAAGAATCGCCCAATCTGAAATGCATATGTTATGAAAAATATTGAACCTAGAAATTCAAGATTAATTTTATATTAGATGGCTAATCGTTAAGTTTTTTTATAAACCAAATTAAAGGGGCCCAATTTATCCACATTTGGATGCACGGCATACGTCGATATGGTGATCAAATTCATCTCTAACTTTTGCGAGCATATCTGCATCCACTGCTTCAATGGCTGTTCAGCAAATCTTCTTCAGTTCAGCAAATGTAGTGGGAATGGAAGCACTTATACAGTATCTTTTATATAAACCCCCACAAGTAGAAATTATTACACTGAGAGGTCCGGCTATCTTAGAGGCCAATGATATTTAACTGAATCATTGGGTCCCGAATGGCTGTTGAGGAATGCAATTTTTAAAACATTCTCAACTGTCCAAGCTCCAGTGTGGTGATGTGCCGTCCTGCCATCATTTGAATTGACTTTTAACTGTGCGAAAAGCTGTGGGAATTCAGAAAATTCTGCACATCGTTCTCTATCACCTGTATGAAGAACTTGCAAAAATTGAATTCTGTATGATTTAGAAAATGAATGTCGCTGTAAACTATGCTAGTTAGATGTTGTGAAATGTCGAGTTCTTTACTGGCATGGCCGATTTTCTTTTACACAGACAACCCATGTCTGTTGTTCATATTGTTCATACCATCACTTAATGCTGTGAGCGATAAATTGTTGAACATCAGGATATTGTCGAAGAAAATCATACTGTTACATGGTTGTTATTCGCACTTTGTGAAGCGTAGAATGGAAAAAAATTTGCATCTAGACAAATGCTGAAGTAGTGGTTGAAGGAAGAGTGTTAGCGCTACCTGTCGTTAGTTGCATGAAACTTGAGATTTCCTTCTTTCCATCTATATACTATTTATCAAAATGGATCAAAAGCTGAATAGTTATTATTTTTAAAATCTGATGATTATTATTTAAAATCGGATGATTATTTTTGAAATGCTATGTATTAATAATGGTTTACAAATTTCAGGTGGTGAAGTGGTTCAACCTACTGATCCATCATGTACTCACATCGTGGTTGAAGATGGGAGTTCTGTTAATTGTTCGGAATATGACCATAAAGTTCACATAATAAAAAATGAGGTATGATTAAATCTTATTTTTATGCTTCAAAATTTACAGAGGCCAAAAAAATGTATTTTTTAGTCGCTATTTTTAATTTTAGTGGTTTTGGGCAAGCATACAAATAGAAGCTAAAGCAGAGGAAAGAATCTATGTTTTTCAAAATGTGAGTACTTTTATTTGTTTTTGTGATATATGCTAGTGGTATATTTTATTGTTTTATAATTCTTTTCCTAAATGTTGATGCATATTAATGATTAAATATTGGTTTGCAAAATGTTTCCTTTCAACGCTAATGATTTTGATGCTATCAAATCATATGTGAAGAGCTTAACGAACTTAATTAAGAAAATGGATTTCTTAAAAATGCTGATTTTTCAAATTATCACATGTGTCACAATTGGAAGACATTATAAATGTTTTTAAGTGTACTAAAGAGCTATTAAAAGAGGAACTTAATATATTATTTTGTCAAACTTGTAGTTTTTGTTTTAAACTATTCAAGCTCTTTTGATTCCAAGGATAATTGATGAAATGCTTGGACAAAAATTTATTCAAATTTTATTGTACCTGAAAAACACAAAAAAAAGGGGTGTATATCAAACAGAAATATTTAGTTTAGAATTAAAGCAAATGTTGCATTTTAAAACCTTGCATTGATTTAAAGCAAGACACAGGATATATTTAATATTGGGAAATAATAGCTTGCATTGGTTTAATTTTATCAACCTTTTCAATTAAAAAAAAAAAAAAAAAAAAAAAGAAAATTGTTGTTACACAACATTAACACTTTTTTTGTTGTTTTACTCACAGCATTAGTCCTTTTTTGTTGCTAAAAAAAAAAAAAAAAAAAAAAAAAAAAATTGGCGGTGGCATTTTTTAAAAAATCATTTTTACTTAATATAGTATTTTTATTCATTGCATATAAACTGTTTATAATATTGGAATATTTTACCTGTTTATTAAATTTATGTAATTTTTAAGATTTATAATTTTTTATTAGTTTACATTTAAAAAAATACTGATCATTTTTTTCCAGTATTTCATGTGATAAAGGTGAAAACTGGATTCAGTTTATCAGTGCTAGTTATTTTTTGATTTCCTTTTGAACACATGAATGAATGCTGTCCCAAATTATGATAAAAAGTGAACTAATTGATAAAAAAAATTATGATAAAAAGTGAACTAATTGATAAAAAAAATTACGATAGAAAGTGAACTTAATTTGGACAACAAAACTATTGATTTTTGTTGTCCAAATGAAGGTTTAGTGCCTCATTTCTCCAAGTGGTTGTTTTCGAATTTTCTATTTTTTAGTGGAAAACTATTCCTTTTTCTCAAAATGAAAGTAGAAGTTAGCATTTCTTTACATGTCAGTCATTTAAAGACTTTTAACATTATTAAAATTCAGTAAATTTTTTTTTAATGTTTTTGTCTATTAAAATAAACATTGTTCTTTTGCTTTTAAATTTTTTCTTTTCAACTTTAAAAATACTATGTATTCTGTAATTTTTTTAACACCTCAACTGCCACGTGACCCACAGGTGGATAGTGATAGGTTTGTTTTTGAGGTCTCGTGATCCACTGGTGGGTCATGACAATGTTCACCTACCAATGGCTGCATGTTACCACTGGTGGGTAACCTTTTCTGCAGTTTTATGTAGGAATATAAATTTCTTTGGCCACCAAACCACTCTGCTTGAGTTGGATCCAAATTACAGGCATATATAATTTCATAATGTATTTCTATATTACTCTTAAAAATGTACAAAGTTCTAAAATTTTAGAAATAACATTCATTTTGTTTTCGTACAAAATAGTGTTCAAAATATATGAATGTGTGCTGCAAAGTTCTGAAAAGCTAAGTATTATTCAAAAGTAAATAAAATTGATATAAAATACAATGTTCTGTATATAAAAACCCACAATTATTTTTTCAAACTTATGAATTAAAAATATACTTATGTTTGAGATTTGGAATGATCTAATACAAATGTTACAAATTATGTAAATGCACTAATCAGAACCTGAGTTATGCATGATAACAGCATAGGCACATACATTAGCATATACATGAACCAAATAATAAAAATTCCTGTCTGAAAATAATAGTTAACATATTATCTGATAATGTGATAAATGTTTACTTTTTCTCCTTTTCTTGGCCTACTCGTGCAATTTACCATCATGCTTGTCAGTGATTAACATGCAAAAAATGAGTCTGAGAGGGACTTGTTTCTTCTGCATCTAGAAGCTTGTGTCTGTCCTATAAAATGAGGTATCAGTTATTCTGAAACAAAGTGCAAAACCTAAAAGAAGGTTAAAATAACATTTTCATTCGAGTTTTAAATGAACAAAAATGGCATAGCTTGTGTGACAGATGAACATTTGTGACTTGCAGGTATTAAATTAACAGGAGATAATGTTAAATTCAAATGTAGATATTGTATTCTCAGACTGCATTGCAAAATGAACTACTCGACCTGGAGTAGTTCATTTTGCATTGTATTCTCAGACTAATACAAATTAATTAATTAAATACCTGGATCAGGTATTTAATTATGCTTATTTTAAACATCGGCTAACAAGATGCTAAAGCTGGAATGCAACTTGAGCAGAGCTGAGGATAGTGACAGCAAGATGCAGTTGTCAAAAGCTCTTGTTAAACCTTCAGACAATCGGCTTAAATATACAAAAACCTAATTTGCATTCTTTTGAGGACTATTGAAAGGAGATGTTATATACATAAAATACCTTACAATTTTATAGGGATTTGAAATAGTGTAATATTACAGAACTTAAAAATTGCTGTGGGTATTTTTAGATAATTAATAATATTCCTCGCAAGTAGGAATCAGCCATCTTAAAGATGATGGCAAATTCATTCTGCAGCTCTTTTATGTAAACCTGATTTTTTTTTTTCCTTTACTGATTAATTAAACAGGGGGTGATATATAACTGATTTTTTTTTCATGTAAAACCATTTTACTTGCTGGCACCTTCATGAAAAATCTTGAATTTGCTTAAACGTGTCATCCTATTTATGAAAATCTTAGATAGAATGCTCAGTATAAAAATTTAATGTTTTTTTAGCCAAACACCACAACTTCCTCTTCATCATTTATAATGCCTGTAAGAGGTAATAAACGCAAGAGACTGGAGAGTGTTGCACGTCAGCTTGCTGTTGAAGGTTGTGATTACTTCTCTATAAATTCAGACGTTAAGAGAAAATCCGACATTACTGGAAAAATGTCTTTAAGTGGATCGTACTTGGATGCTACTCTTTCCCCGGATAAATCTCTTGGTATGTTCATTTTTTATTTTTGAACTTCATCTTAATTTAAAATTTATAGGTGTTCTACCAACATCTAGGAAGAATCTATTTGACATTCTATAGTATATCTTTTTGTTTTTATCAATGACATAATTCAGGGTTCGTACGGTCCTTAAGAGTTCTTAAAAGTCCTTAAATTTTTTGAACCGATTTTTGGTTTTTAAAAGTCCTTAATTTTGGCCAAAATCAGTAGAAGCTCCTTAATTTTAATCATCTGAAATTTCTCTGTTTTTACGACTGCCATTTTGAGTATGAATTAGCATTTTGGTGGAATATTTTTAGCAATTCACTGACGTATATGGTTATCTTTTGAATGGGTTCATGGGTTATAATTTGTTTCTATTTCTAATATAAATGATGGGATACTCGAGTTTCTAAGGAAGAAGTGAAACATAAGCATTTCGAAATTCATTTATTTTTTCTAATAAAGAGCTCTTAAATGACTTTTCGCTTTTGGGGTTGTGAATTCTTTTATTAAATAGTTCTAAATTTGACAACTTGTCAACATTTTGGCGATTTTAAGATCAGTTCCTACAGAAAATTTTTAATTCCGAGATCTGAGAATTTTTCGGCGATTTCTTAAAACATCGTAACTTTGATAAATTTCATTAAAATAATGGTAATATATTAGAATTATATTTAAAAAATAACATTAGAATAAAATACTTTTATTTTTCACTGTCATATTATAAAGTTTCATTTTGGCAACTTATTATACAATATTTTAAATCTGAAAAATAAACAAGGTATATAGCTATAAAGCATAATTTATGAAACAGCTCTTAGTAAAAGCAAAATTAGCTATGTAATTAATTAAAATGTCTTCTTTTTAATTTTTTCATAGTAAGCATTTCTCCCATGTGATTGTCTCTGATTACATCATCCAACACCCATCAAGTAACCATCAACACCATCAAGTAAAACATAGTCTTTGCATCTACTGAGACTTATATATAAAACAACTTATCACCTCTACCGCTTTAATGGCTTATTGGAACCTTAAAATATATTAACTGGGTTATAACCCCTGGAACTCTACACAAAGCCATGGCATTAACTGCATTAAGCAGAGCTTGACTAACTTTCAACACTTGCCAACCATGCCTACATCAGACCTTTCAGGTTTGTTCCAATCAGCAGATCTCTCTATAGACAAGCAGCAGAGGGACAATATTCAGTCTTTTGTTATGAATCATGCTGATTATGATCTCACTTCTCATTTTGACCTATGCCATTTGACATAAAATCTACCTACTATTTGCTAAACCTCTTGACTGACCAAGTATGTAACAAAATAAGACATAGCTAACTATTAGTAAAACGTAAATGTCTCTTATCTTCTTTTAAATATGTCCAACTATATTATAAGTGTAAAATATTTAATGCTACTTGATAAACTGCATGAAGTTTATTTTACTCTCAAACTTATTAATAATTATGTTAGTTAATTCATGTTTAGTAATAGTGCATACTACTTAGGGATCTATTATTTTATTTTTAGAATGGTATTATGAAAGTGAAATTCAGGCATAGAATAATATTTTTAATTGAATTTATTCAGTTTCCATTTGCTCATAGGTCCTTAATTTTTTTCATTAATGGTCCTTAAAAGTCCTTAAAAGTACTTAATTTCCGTGCGCAGAAATGTGTACCAACCCTGATCCATGGGATCTAGAGTTGTATGGGAATTTTTATCTCATGTTAGAAACCCTGAAAAACATGAAGTCATTTGATAAATTTTATGTTATATAAACTGATCACTGACTTATTTGGTAAAGGCTTTAAAGTAAATTCGAACAGCTCAGAGGAGTCGAACAGAAAGGTGCTCTCTAGTTAAGGTAATTTCAAAATGGCAGAGAGGAAAGCTTGATTTTTGAACTGATGGTAAAGTATGCATATGTTGCTGGAAAGATAGTGCTGTAGTAACTACAGCATCCCATTATTCACCCCTTAAGCCTCTAAGTAATTTAAAACGCCTTGCCGAGTACAGGAGAAAAGAACTGAGTCATATTTTATAAAGATGTGTAATTGAAGGAATAGTAAGTATATGTTCACTAGATCGACTTCTTGAGACTTATTGGCTTCTGTTTTAAAATAAAATGGTACTGGAATATATTCAACAATATGCTGATCATGGCAGTTGTTGCTGAATGGATTCTGCATACATATGCACATAAGAACACAGCTCGAATACCGTCCCATTTCAACTTTTGAAGGCAAATTATAAGGTATTTTCTCCCTCTTCCCAGCATGCCTTCTTTGTGTAATGGTAAGCACACTCGGGCATATTCAAGAGGTCAAGGGTTTGAGTCTCTGCAAGGGCACTGCAAATTTTTCACATCTCTTGCTTCAAAAAGCCTAATGAATTAACCTAATAATTAAGTAATTTTAAATTTACTTTGAATGAAACTGAAAATTCATAGTGTTCCTGGACCTCTTGCACATCAGTCACAAGTTTTAAGAAAATCTGATGCATATTACTTCATAGTCTTCTCAGGAACGTTGCATTGTGTGCCATAAAAGCACTAGAAAAATGTGCTTTGAGTGGAAAAGCAGATTGCAGAAAAAATGTTTTACCTAGTACCATGAAAATGAACAGAATTTAAATGTTAAAAAAAAGTCTGCAAATATTTTGCAAGATTGTTAGTGTTCATTTTTTTAGGTCTTTGTAAATCATTTTCTTCCTATATTTTTATCGGCTTTTGTACTTTTTTATTCCTAATTTCTTTTATAAGTATATTGATAAAGAACTGTATGCTTTATAGATGACTGAAGTTTAACATATGTCATTTTCTAATAAATCTTAAAATTTTAGAACTATTTTGTATTCATATATAAAAACTGTTTCAATTTTTTTTTAAAAATTTCCCTATTTTCATTTATAAGTATGTTTAAAAATAACTTTATATTTTAAAGGTATTTCAATGCTTAATATATTTATTTCTACAATAAATTTAAAACTTTAATCAGAACTATTTAAAATTTGTGAGTATAAGCCAAGTTTTAATGCTAATTTACTACAATTGAAGAAACATGTTAAAAAATATATCATGTATATCAATGTTTTCCAATGGGAACAGGCTGAGAATCGATGACAAACATTTTTTTCAGAAATTTATTTTCCTATGGTTCTTATAGTTGTGTTTTAATGTAATTTTAATGAGACAATACTAATACATAGTGAGGTATTTAAAAGGTTAATGAAGGCATTTCTATATTTAAGCACGAAATTGTTTCTTTTGCAGATATATCAGCTGATGCCAGTTTTGATAAAGCTTTGATAAAAAGCCCACCACTAGATATGCGTACACTTACTGCAAGGCAGCAGGTTTGCTTTGAGTTATATCAAACAGAGAGCAATTATGTGGGAATATTGAATACGATCATAACGGTAATTTCTTTTGACTGAAATAGTTCAGATTTTAATTTTTCTCATATTCTGTTTGTAAATCTTTATTTATTAAATACGCGTTATATGAATAAATTGGTTACTAAAATATATCTATAAAACAGCTTATTCAGCATTGAATAATTAAAATATTTTCGTACTTTACATTTCAACTCAAATTCAATCTTTCATTATTAGTGACTATTTTAATGTGATAATTAATTACATACTCAGACATGGTTTTGCTAAGTAAATTCCATAAGACAGTTTTTATTAATTCTTCTTGAACAAATTCAACTGTAGTAAATTTTCTGTGGAAATCAGTACTGCTCTGAATGTAAAAACAGAGTTGCCAACTCTCCCGATTTAGGTGGGTGACTCCCGATTTTCGACCAATCTCCCGCCAACCCGATTTACAATATATTTCTCCCGACTTTTTCTTATTCTTAAAATTTCTCACGATTTTTATGGAACTTGGCTTAATACTTCGTTATATGAACACACACACACACACACACACACAAAAAAAAAAAAAAGTGATTTTGGATGTCTGAAAGCAATTGAATTTTCTCTAGATCATATCTAAAACAGGGTTCGTACGGTCCTTAAAAGTCCTTAATTTTGGTCAAAATGAATAAATGGTCCTTAATTTTTCTCATTTGACATTTCTTATCATTTCTAATGATTGCCATTATAAGTGTGAAATGCGATTTTTCATGAATATGGAATTAAAATTACACACCTCTTAACCAATCTGTTGGCGGATTTGCATTGCAAACGATAAAAAAACAATTGGTAGCTACCCTAGGACGAAAGTATCTGGTGTCTGATTGGCTATTCACCCATTCTTTCGAAACAGGTGTTATCCATAAATTTATGCAGATTGTGATGAAAGCGTGAAGCCGGAAGTTCTTTAAGAGGCGAAAGTGATGATAAAGGTGCTCGAGGAAAAAAAAAAAAAGGGGGGGGGGGGATTCTGAAAATATTTGCCAAAATTAGAACAATCCCAACCTGGAAGGCCACAACCCCTCCGACGCCAATAGGAACGAGATGCCTGGAAAGTGCATATTCAATAAACTGTGGCTTCATCAAGCTGACTACAAAGACTGGATATTGATGGATGACAATCCTTATAAAGCGAAATGTGGTCTTTGTCTGAAACAAATTGAAATTTCTAGAATGGGAGAGTCAGCGCTGAAAATTCACATTTAAGTTAAGTTTCGTTTTATCATTTCAATTTGTTTTTACATGGTTTTGCTTACCTTAATTTCTTTGTTTGTGTGAATTAAGCCATAAATTAATTTTTGATCACCTTCTACGGAGTTTATTCTCCTTTGCACATATATGTATGGGATATCGGGATTATGAGTTTATTTCTGCAGAGGGTCTGTTATCAATTTCGCGGGAAATCTATTGGCTCCATTTCGATTTTAGGTCGCCAAGGGCAAATTCGGTAATGCTAGCCGAAAAAAAGTGAAGTTCGGAAATACGTTTTGAAGCTTCAATAGACAATTAAGTATTTGGTTTAATCCTATGCACAAGGTATCCGTTGCATAAGGGATTTGGCTACTTTTGGCAACTTTATGATGAGCAGTAAACGGGACATAAACGATGAGTAGTTAAACGGGTCATTTTGGTGTTGGCGATAATTTTCAAAATTGCACCAAGGTTGCACCGTCTATTAGAATTTTATTAAGTATTTTTATAAAAGAAATACTGCTTTCAGAAGAATGTTATTGAATTTTAATATCGCATCAGTTATCCAAATAGTTGGTCGATATAAAATTTCATTCTGATAATGATTGAAATTATTTTTTGTTATTAAGCTAATTTCACCTATTTATAACTAGAAATTAAAATAGAAGCTAAATCCTGAATAAAAAGTCAGTGTTGAAATGATAAAGAAAAAATAAAAGAAACGGAAGATTAATAAATTAAAAGAAAATGACCGATAAGCGGAATGGTTGCTACACGGAGAAAACGTGTTCATGGTATTGCCAATATAGCATTCTTATAGCAATTTTAGCGATGTAACGGAATCTCTGCAGGAATGCTTGCCTAGAATATTTTGCGATGTCGCAATCTTTTATCGAGATAGTACATTTTTTTAAGAGTTAAAATATAATGCCTAAGAAAAATTCATACATTTTTGTTTAACAATAAAACCAATTATTCCAGAATTTTTATCTTTGATCCATCATCTGATAGATAAAGAAATAATGTTTTAATTAAAATTTTCTGCTGTGAAGTTCTGCTTTTACTGATGGTTGCAAAATGTCCCAGCAGTTGAAAGAGCCATTGAAATATGGGATGACTTGCTACTATATGTTAAAAAAGTTGAAAAGGGGCAGTTTAAAAAAATTCATTGAAATCCTTCTCAAATATTTTGGAGGCAACTAAGGATAAAACATTTTTTATAAAATTAAATTTTCTTCTCTCTCTCTGCTGAAAATATTATTGCCTTTCTTTGAATATTATCAAAGCGATAAACCACTTATTCCCTTTTTTGCTGAAGATATCTTAAAACTTGTAAATGATTGCTTTTAGCGCTTTAAAATTTTAAAACTAGAATATTCAAAAACAACTCAAGCAGAAAATCTTTATAAATTTAATTTTAATGATCCAAATTATTATAATGATAAAAGTAAAGTTTATTTGGGATTCATTGCTGAGCAGTTAATGAATGATAAATGCCGCAAGAAGGACATTTCACAAGCTTGAAGTTTTGCATTGAAACAAGAAGGTCAACAATGTGTCTTAACAATGGTACAAAACTTAATGGCGATATGTCCAATAAATTATTTTCTTATTCGAAATGCATCTTGTATAGACCCACTGTTGATGGCTAAAAGTCCAGAACAAAATGAAAATAGTTCTAACTGTGTTAATGCAGAATAAACGTGTTTTACAAGGTAATTGTGATGTGAAATTCTGCTGCAGTTTGGAGAGCTTCTAGACATAGACAAATTTACATGAATTTTCTACTTTTGATTCTCAAAATCTTTCTCGACGCATTTCTCACTTCTTATTTTCATGATTTTCACTATTCTAAAACTATGGAAAATGGTGAAAGTGATTCTTATCTTGTCACATGGACAGGCCTTTGTGGAAAGGGGCTTCTCTGTAAATAAAGCAGTTGAAATTGAAAATTTAAGTGACTCATCATACATTTCTCAATGCACAGTATTTGATTACATAAAATTTTCTGGAGGTATTCTTAATATCAAAATTAATAAAGAAATAAGATCAGCAGCAGCTTCGATAGATGCTTTTAGCAGGTGAAGCCAAGACCAGCAGGAACATTGATTTGTTTATCAAAACAAATGAACTTAGAAGAATAGTTAAAGAAAAAGAAATAGACATAAATAAATTAGATGTTAAAATATCTGAAAAAATTTCAGATTTTAAAAAAGCATAAATATTTGCATCTTTTATTGCATAGTTTATTATTCTAGTATTTTTCAAAAAACCAAAGAAATAAATTGTATGTTTACAAATCTGTTATTTTAATCTGCAAAATATTCTTACATTGCAATTATAATAGTAGTTGACTGTGTTTAAATAAATATCAAATAAGTTAAATAATAATCATGCAAATCTCTAAAATATCTGTGGCTGTTATTAGTGTGAAATACACACATACAAGTTTTTCAAGAAATTATGTTCTTAATTTAATGGTATCTACTTCATAACTTGTAGGGAGTTAGTTTAGTTTTCAAAATTGTTTTATGTTAAGTATTAAATGGAATTTAATGAATTTAATAATAGTGCATAATACACACTTCTGTTAGTTTCTTAAATGGATAATTGCTTTATTCTATTTGGTTTCCCCCCCTGATAGGTCCTTAATTTTTTCTTTGATGGTCCTTAAAAGTCCTTAATTTTCATGTAAGGAAATGTGTACGAACCCTGTAAAACAAAACCTTGCGAATCAGATGAGAATTTCTGTTTTGTGAGTGAGAGCATACATATCCAGAAACATCGCTCTCCAATGGGCATCGAGCTCCACTGCGTGTCATCTGGCATATATTAGCCAATGAGCACAAAGCAAGCTCAAGGCTGTTAGTTGGACGTTCTTTAGTTATTTCGTTCATCTTGTTTTGAGTTGTGTGAGTACACGTGCCTTCGGGAAATAGTTTTAGAAATTATCATCTTTTGTTATGTCTGCGAGAAAGGTGAAATACTCCTGTTCGTTTCAAAAATATTACACAGTTGACTTTCCTTCCATTATTTCCTCAAGAAAATGTAATAAATTTGCGATGTGTACCGTCTGTCGTCGTGATTTTTCGATTTTGCATGGTAGAACGTTCTCAATCATGTGTGTACACAAAAACACAAGAACAACGTGAGTTGTTTTGAAAAAAATCAAAAAATTAAATTTTTCTTCGGAAACAAAGGACCAAAAAGTTATTAATGCAGAATGTCTATTCTCTGCCTTTTTACTGGAGCACAACCTGCCACTGAATGCATAGGATCACGCTGCAGCTTTATTTAGAAAAATGTTTCCCAATAGTGAAATCACTAAAAATACTCGATTGCAAGGACCAAAACATGTGCAACTGTTAAAGAAATGGGTTTGAAAAATAAATCTTCAGTTATTGATTGCGTTAAAATGTTCTGCCTCTCTACGGATGGAAGCAATAATACTGATTCAAAACTGTATCTAATTGTTGTTTCTTTTTTTTTTTTTTTTTTAAATCCAGAGTCTTCAGAAATTGAGTGCAGTTTACTTTCTGTCCTCACTTTAGGAGGACATTCGACAGGCTTTAATATAGCACACCTAATTATTAAAACTTTAAAATAAAATGCAGTTCCTCTGGATAATTGCTTAGCACTTGGTGCCGATAATGCACCACTAATGGTAGGCTTGAAGACTAGTGTTGCAGGCATCTTAAGAAAGGCGAATTCAGATTTGCAGATTATGAGGTGCACCTGTCACCTTTTAAATTTAGCAGCTAAAAAAGGGGCAGCTTCTTTACCAATAAATGTGGATGAACACATTGTTGATATTTATTATTTTCTTGAAAGGAGTTCTAAAAGGAAGGAAAAATTGAAACAGTTCCAACAGCTGCATAATACTGAAATGAGAAAAGTTTTGAAACATGTGTCTGGCTGTCTTTAAAGAAATGCTTATCTAGAATCCTCGATCAATGGAACCTTCTTGCATTTTTTAAAGAAGTAAATGCTTCGAGAGTTAAGATAAAAGGCTGTATTGAAAGTTATGAAATACCTAAAGTAAATGGATGTGTAGTTACTACTTCCATTGTTAAAAATAGGTTTGAGAAAAATGAAGTAATTTCTGCACCATTCAGCAATTCAACTGGCAATTCTCAAAATAATACTGCAAAATATAAGCATAAAGCTGATACAAATTTATCTCAAAATAATAAAAATTGCTCAACACACGAAACATTTTCTGATTACTCGAAGTTTAGCTAAGCAGAAATCTGCCACTGTTCATAAGATTTGTACGAAAACTGATTTAAAGTGTCTTTTTGTTTTCTTAAACGATGCAAGTAATAAAAATGTTTTTTATGTGCAAGTTATTTTTGTGTTGCTTGCATTTAAGAATTAGTAACTATTTAAAGTTACTTCATTATTAAAAACTATATTTCTATCATTTTGTGAAAAATCTCCTGATTTCTTAAAAAAATCTCCTGATTTTTTAGTGTCATAGGTTGGCAAGTATGTAAAAATTTAGAAATATTAGTTGAAGCTTTAAGAAATGAAAATTTCTTTAAAGAATTAAAGGAGCAAAGCATTTTTTTCTAATTATGTACTGGATAACTGAAATTGTGGAAGTTGCTATTCATCTATGAGCTTCTCCTTCTGCTGTCATGATTAATATGATTAATAATGTCATGATTAATATTAATGATAAGTTTTCACAGTACACATTTTAAACTTTGTTGTAATTTAGGTCAGTGCTTCTCAGTCTGTGGTCTGCAAACCACATGTGATCCTTGAAGTTGGTTCTGTTAGATTTAGATTAGGTTCCCTTTGTGATCCTGTTAAATTTTCAAAATAAAATTCGAGTTAACTCTGTTTTTTACCACAGCAGAGCCAAAAATATCAGAGACTGGAAATTGCACATGGCAATCATTTATCACTTCCTCTCCCACTAAGGTTGACATTTTATGAAGTTTGTTACTGTTTACCTAGGATTTTCCATTCTAGTCTTAGCAACAAAAGAGGGATTTAAAGCACTGTGACTGTGGTGCTTCTTACCCACACACATTCCAACATACAACAAGTATGCAAGAATTGGCAGGTTCTTCCATTTTAATGCGAATTCCAAAGTTTAATTTTTAGTTTATAAGAAAAAGATTATTCATATTCTAATAGCCTTGGCATATAAATTCTCTTTTGTTAATTTAATTAATACTAATAGGAAATTAAATGAATTTTTATTGTATATTAAAAAGTGTAAATATACATATGCTAAAAAAATTGCTGTCCAAGGGAACAAGAGTAAGGTAGTCTACAGAACATTCTAATTCATAAAAGACATTCATGCCTTAAAAAAATGTGAGGAACACAGATGTAGGTGATTGAATTTAAAAGTAATCTTAAGTGAAAATGTATGCAAGATTAAGATTAATCTAAAATTGCTTGACTAGAAATAGTTAAGGAAGATAAGCTTAATTCATAATTTCTATTAAAAAATTGCTCAATTTATTCAAAGTTTCTTAACAAAGAATTGTGTACCAAAATTATTGGAATATTTTCCCTTCATTGTTGAAGTCTGAATTTCTTTTTAAAAATTGCTGAAAGTTCTATGTCAGTATGTTACATTCCTTTCAGTTACTGCACATTTAAATTAGAACTATTTTTTGCATTATAAGTGCAAAATAATTAAAAAATTTTATAATTTTAAACATTAATATTTATTTTCAGGTTTTCAAGGAACCATTGGAGCATCCTGAACAAATTGGTGGTCCATTACTTGCCCCAGCAGAAATAAAAATCATATTTGGTAATTTACTTCCCATTTATGAGATTCATCAACAAATCAGAAATGAATTAGCAAACATAATCAACAACTGGAGTGAGGACCATAGCATTGGCAATCTAATTTTATCCCATGTAAGTTTTTTTAATCCATTACTTATATATGTAATTTATTTAATAATTCTTCTCTGTTTATTTTAAGTCTTTGTTAATAGGCACCAGAATTTATGAAAGCATACCCTCCATTCGTCAATTTCTTTGAAAAAACAAAAGTTGTTTTAGCCAACTGTGATTCAACAAAGCCAAGATTTCATGCATTTTTAAAGGTAAATAATATTCTTTCATTGAGAACAGCTTACTTCAGCTAATATTTCAAATGACTTGTTTAATAATTAAATTCTGTGTAGAAATGTCCATTTTATAAATTTTTAATAAATTACAAATTTGGGATGATACAACATTCTATAATCATATATTGGTATGTTATATAAAAAAAGTCCGATTTTATGTCAAAATACCTATATTAGAACAATACTATATATAAATCTAACACATATCCTAAGTCGCGCTTTCGAGACATGAAAAACGGAAGTTGAATTTTTTCAATCCTCCCAGTAAAACGGGAGATATACAACTGCCCCCTTTTTTTGCCCAGTGTACATCAGCTTCTTCCATTTCAGCATTACATGAACTTTCTAATGGGTCAATACTTGCAAATGGTGACTTCGTAATTTCACTATTAGTTTATGTTTTTTTGTCCTACGTATGTTCGTACGGGTTTGTGCGATTTGGAGTGAATAACAACGGCACTTCTTGAGGAAGTATCAAACCACACTTTATTGGCTAGTATTCTCAGGACAGCTCCAAAATCACGTTTTTTTACAGTCATCGAAGAACTACCATAAACATGTTGTAAAAATCAGCGACACAGCCTTTAGGCAATCGGGCTATAATGGTGAAGACAGCTTCACGGAAAAGCACCAGAGTACAGCTCCTGACTCTGCTCGGTCGTTCTTGGAACTTCACACACTCTCTTGACTCTCCATGCTACAACTTGCGATGCACTTGATGATACACTGGAGTACAGCTCCCGATTCCTCAGTTTCGTCGTTCCCGGAGCTAAACGCACTGTCTTGATGATGCACTAACTGCGATACACTAAGAAACTCTTTCGGTGCACTCGATGACCAACTCGGCCCTAGATTAGGCACTCGCTGACTATCTACTCCATGGACTCCGCACGGACTAACTGACTGGCTACATACCAGCAGGGTTTGCATAGCTTTTGGCTTGTGTTCGAGAACATTCTGTGCTGAACCAGTAGGAATTCATTCCAGAAGGTTTTCCATCCTTCTATGCATGTCGCCAAACGAGCGATCTGTGCTCTGGTATCTGGTCTCTTTTCTTGCTGACTTACCGCTGGAATCCCTTCTACGGAAGCACAGAGTACACTGTGCTGTTGGATTTGATTTTTTTCTTTTTAATTTTTTTTCCCCACCTCTTCATGATTACTATCTGAAAAATCATTGCTTTCGCTGTCTTGCATCATATCCATTATTTTACTTTTTTAATGCAAGTATCCTTCTTTATATATTACTAATCCACAAGCCAATGTATGCTATACAATAGGGAAACATGTAACCAGTCCTGCCAAAAGAACCGTGCAACCAACAAAACTTGGCAAACTGCCAATCAAAGCTGAATATTTCCTTTCATTTCCTCAAGGCCAAGTAAAACCATCGTAAAACAAATTGTACTAACAAACTCTGCTTCGAGTTTTCCCAGGATAATAATTAACTGCAATATATACGAACCCAAGATAACTCGGGATAATCAGGCAAATGGCTAAAACGTTTTTTCACTTGTATTATTACACACAAAGAAATTTCTGAGGATGCCAATGTATTAGGTAGCATTTTGAAAAGAAAGTGGTTGGGGTATATGTTTCAAGAAATTTTATAATTTAATGAAATATTATATTAAAATTAAATTAATATTATTAAATAATAATATATCTCGCAAATTTATTTTATTCTTACAAATTATAAAAGTTTTATTACAAGTGCAAAGTTTTGTGTACATAATTGTTTTAGTTTGTTCAGTTGCTATTTGCTTGATAGGTCCTAAATTTTTTTTTTAATTGATGGACCTAAAAAAGTACTTAATTTCCACATGCAGAATTGTGTAAGAAACCTGATTTGTAAAAAGTAAAACAGTGAGACGTTCTTTATTTTGCTTAACTCCATAGCACTGGTCACTTTTGAAAGCTACGGCTCTTGCAGGCATAAAGTAAAATATAAGAGCAGTTTCACCAACATTAAAAATGATTTTTAAATAATAATCATCTGTTTTGGTGGATAAAGTCTTAAACAATCTTCCATCAGCTCAGCAAGAACACCTTTTGATTCTCCATTTATGATACAACATGAGATTTCATGATGCAGTTTAAATTTGGGCAGCCATCCAGTTGAAAAGCAAGCTTCCTTCACATTTAGTCAAAGGGATATTTCTTTTTACTTTTTTATTAACATGGAGCCATTCAGTGGACTACTGGATGCACAACACTGAACGGAAAATTTTAGCAAAATGGCTTTGCCTCAGGAAAAGTTTCAGGCCCACCAGTGGCCGAGTGGTAAAGATGGTGAACACTGGTAGTTTGGTCCGAGGTTCAAATCCCGCGAACGGGCTGGCTTTTTTGTGGTTTTCCCCATATGTAACGTGTATACGAGCCAGTTTCCCTTAGAAAGTCCTCCAAGCATCCCTCCCTTCAGGCAAATAGCCCTTGTGTGCTTTGCCGTAATTGAGTAATCCAATTCAGGAAAGGTTTCATCTTGAATATGTCATTTCTTTGAAGTGGACTGTCTACAGACTTCTGCTCTTTCTGTAACTTTTTTTTCCTATCATAAAAAACAATTTTTAGTGTTTTCACAGGAATATCCAGTTTCTTTTCTAACTCAACTTTCGTCAAAATCTGTTTTCTGTCAAATTCTTTTAAGATTTGAATTTTATCTTTTTATGAGAAGGCTTTTCACAATATTTTATATCGGTTATTTCTGCTTCACCTTTTAACTTAACACAGCGTTCTGTTCAGATGCGGGGAGGGGGAAAATATTTATTTTTCCTTCTAAGTTTCATTCTTTTCCCTCTATTCATGAACTGGTTTTCAACTCCTATATCAGATTGTGATGTCTCGTGCCTTTGTTGCCTTCTCTTATCCCCATTTCTAGTAAAAAGTACTTGAATAGTGGGACCGCGAAATGTAAAACCAATGCAGTAATTGTGATTTTTTTTTTTTTTTTTTTTTTTGCGATTGAGAAAGAAGAATGATCTATTACAGAGAAGATGTGCATGGGTAAAAAAGGGTTCAGTACCACTTGTTCTTGCTTCATTTGTTAATTAACCAGTTATTATTTTGATCATTATGATTTTGATTATGACTATAACTTCTTTTTGTATTCCTAATTTGTGATTTACTTTAATATTTAAATAATATTTTATGCTTTTTGGAGCTTATGTACAGTAAAAAGTATATTAAAGTTGTTAATTTTTTCTATAAAATTTAGTTTTTGGTTACATAAACATATTTTGTTTAATTTTTTTTTTTATTAAATATTTGTTAACCCTTAGATTTTACTATTAACCCTTTCGAGCCGGGTAGCGCAAAACGCGCCCTTATCGCGGAGGCCGGCAGTGTCTTCCGCGAGCGTCTCTCCAGGGCCGGGGGCTTTTTTGCTACTAAGCCTAAATCCATGAAATTTCCGAAGTATCAACGCATTGTTTAATGATGCTCTATAGAGTATTTAAATGGCTTATGCTTTATAGATATTTTTATATATATACTTTAATTACCTTATTTCTTGTTTAAATGCATATTTTACACATTTTATTTTAATTACTCACCATTTTATGACTTTTAACATTATACATCTGAAAACTAAATATATTACTTAAAATAAAATTCTCTTTTCGTATGAAAAATTTGAAAACAGGGATCTACACACAGTCCTACATTACATTCCTTGAACTCATAATAACTCATTTGCCGTTTTGGAGGATTTTTTCGGGAATGTGAACAAACGAAGCATTGTCGTCTCGTTTTCTTATCAGTCTCTTATTTCATGCTCTGTTAAACATTTTCGACGCTTCGACATTGCAACGGTAAGAACAGAAACAATTCACATCTAACAAGATATAATTTTCTAAAAACTGAACTGTAAACCGAAATACTCAATGCTTTAGCGCATATAAAACTTCTACTTACAATAAACAACTACCACGTGCGAATAAAGTGCGATTTAAAGAGACGTCATAAATCACGCTGTTCGGAAACATTTAGTTCCCGTTTGTTTATATAATCAAAAACACGTGTATGTGAGTCATGCTTCTCTCATTTCGAGTAGGTCTAATGTACATGTATCTGAAACCATATGGACATACAGTGCCATCTTGTGGCAGAAATTATGGTTTGAAAAACGTTCCAGGACGTTGGCACAAATACGTGACAGTAGGTAGTAAACGGGAAAATGCTCTGTCATGCCTGCGTGTCGGCTGGTAGGTGAGTTTGTTCGTTGTTGGCACGTAGACGTGACAGTCGGCGCGAAGGGGTTAATGCATGACGGATTTCAGCAAATAGTTTGCTCAAATCGACAAGGAAGAGCTATAAAATTTTATTCAATTGAAAAAAGAGCTTTGAGTGAATAAAATTTGGAATCCTTTTTCTGTCTAGAGTTTAGTGCTTTGGAATGAAATGATAATGAATGATTAATGAAAAGTTGTAGGTTTTGTATTATTTTTGTGCAGGATCTTAAGTTTTAATAATTCCATATAAATTTCATTATATTAATGCCCCCCCCCTTTTTTTTTTTTTTTGTCAAGTGGATTTTTACAATTTAACACGTTGATTACCATGGGACTTTTCGGATACTGGTCTGAGAAACCAAATCAATTTAATCGTATTATTCCGAGAAGCCAGCTCTTTGTGTTGAAGACTGTTTAAAATTTATCACAAATAATAAATATATTCTTTTTTTTTTTTTTTAACTAATGAATAAACATTGAATGTATATTTTTGGTTCATTTTCAATAAAATTTCTGTTTGTATATGCCAAACTTGATTGTTTATTTTCTTCCAGGAGGCCATCCATTCATATTTGCACTTATAAACTATGGACTAACTCGTAGTGGTGCAAAAGTGGCAAGTCAAGAAACAACGAGATAACTCATATTCGGCGTCCTGAAAAAGAACACTAATTTGAGTTATCTTGTGTTGGGCAGTCAACGTGTTAAATTTCATAAACATTATTACTTTTAAATTTTGTAAATTATAGCAAATAAAAAATTGTTTAAATTAGTTTTTGAGAAATGTTATCTTTTGAGAAAAGAAGTGTGTGTTAAACGATTATTTAAGTTCTGTAGTTACAAACATTTTAGTACTTGAAAATATATTGCTTCATGTTAAAGTATTGGTTTCATTACAAAGTGTGAAATTGCTAGCAGCTAGTTGGGGCACAATGACACTAAATCCAGTGGGTGAAAATAATGCTTTAATTATAAAAATCCAACACTAATCTTTTCTTTAAAACAATAAAATTGAATTTTTGAATTTAACATCTATTTGTAAAGTAGGTTCACAATCTGTTTTTTAAATGTTTTTAAACTTGTCTTCTTTAAAGTTAGAACAAATTTCTAAATTAAACTTTAAAATTACAATCAGTGAAAAGTAATTTTATATATATCTAATTTTTTAAAACAAGACTTCTGTGTATGAGTTGTATTTGAACACAGATCCTTTACTTTCAGCGCTGTCAAAGCAAGCCAGAATGTGGGAGACAAACTTTACAAGAACTCCTAATTAGGCCAGTGCAAAGGTTACCAAGTGTTATATTACTTCTAAATGGTAAGTTCTTTTGAAACATGAAAATTTTGATTGTTTATTTTTCAGTTAAAAGCAATTAGAAACAGCTACTCAAAATGACATTTGACATTCTTAAGAACTTCATTTGAATATGAAATAACCTGGTCAAATAAAAATAACATTTGCATAACTGTTTTTTTAACAAATGGGCCAGACGTAGGTGCAGCTGTATAAGCACCTCGAAAATGTATATTTTTATAAGCTGTCTAATACACTATGAATTCTGAAATCTGGACTTCCAGTATCTACATTGATTTAACATCTAAATCTTTGGACAAAAAATAAATCAATAATTAAAATCATCCCCCTCTTATAAAATCTAGTATGGAGAGTATAATACTCAACGAAAAGCTGTGAATGGGATTTTCTTCCTAATTAACTGAGATTCTTGCATGTCATTTCCGAGCCCCCATTAGCTAGGCAGTCGCATCACGGGCAATAGCAATACACGGATTGGTGTTGTTTTGATGTTAGCCAGGATCACACATTTGGCCTTTGAGGGTTGCAGGCCTGGCACTATGCATTTGCAGCCTGCTGCAGTCTCTGCAAATCCTAAATTCTGCTGAAGCATACCTGCCTAAAATCTAAAAATTTTCCCATCGCTAAATGCTCCTGCCCTGTGATTTTCCTAAATTCTAAATATTTTGGCATCTGTAACTTTTGCTCCTCTGAATTCTAAAATTTTTATTTCCCTACCTTACTGTTGTCCAATGCAATCAAATTGTCTTTACCACCTGTCCTGCTGGGAGATTAACATTTCCTCCTTTCTGCAAGGTTGGTATCTTTACATTCATCTACAACCTGTTTCTGAATCGGATATCTATAATGAAAAGTTTGATTATTATATATTAGGATTAAATAAAAGTATTTTTTAATCATTTAATGTATAATTTTTATTAGATTGTTTGTGAATCATCTTGAATTTGATGTGACTCCTAAATTTCATCAGAAAAAATATGCTAAACATTTGGCAATGATTTAGGATGCTACCACTTTTAGCTAGTTGGCTGCAGAACTGAATTGAGTTTGAAACAGCTGCTATTTTTCAAAAGTATTTGTTAAAAACACTGCAGAGTCATTAGGCTATTTTGAAACAGGAGATATAAAAAAGGAGTAATGCCCTTGCTGAGACTCGAGCCTGGACATCTTGAATATGCACTGAGTGTACTACCATTACACCACAAGGGCATGCTGGAAGGGAGGAAATACCTCATATACTCCCCCTTTTAACCCGTTCATGATAGGAATCTCTGTTACCGAAGCATTGTCTTTGGATGGCGCGTTAACCGGATGCGTCGTCTTGTGGGGACAGACAATTCGCGCTGCTAAGCCTAACTTTGGAAACAAATTCAAATATTCAATCAAATCATCAAATTATCAGAAAAATTCGTATAAATTAAATTTTTCATCCAATTGTTCCAATTTTTAGTACATTATGAGAACATTCGGATAGTTGTCAGAATTAATTTTAAAGCTTTATTATTATATTTTCCTTAAAAATTTTATAAAATACTCATTCTAGAATAATATAATTTTCCCCTTATCCCACAAATAAATATATATGGAAAAGTATCCAAACAATTGCAGATTTTATTTAACACAACACATAATTAAAATTAAAAGATATTAAAATTGTCTTTCATAAAATTCAACGTACAAGCAACGAAAAGGAAGCAGTATTTCAAAAAAGAGACAGTGTATGATATTCTTCGAAACATGGGTGTACGTAAAGCCCAATGTTGCATATGTCACAGGAATAGAATATCTGCTGCTATTTTACTCAGCAAATTTGACTCATTTAGCATTTATGTATGTTGTTCTACAGTCAGATAGTGCTGTCGTGTTGTCATTCAAAAAATTAAAAAAAAAAAAAAAAAAAAATCACCTTTTGCTGAGCGATACACAGTATTTGTCTCAATGCCGTAAAACTCAAAGAATAATAAAAGTTTCTAATGATAGAACATCTACTCCACTATAACGAGATAAAAAATAAAAATTAGAAAAATTAATAAATTAAAGTAAAAAGTATTCCAGACCATCGAGAACATGTTCATTTGTTTATATAAAATGACTCAGTAAGAGCCATTACATTATTCAGCACTTAACGAATTAGCATTTGTGTATATTCTAAGTTCAAGTACTGCTTTCGTTTGCCATTAAAAAAATGAGTTTCGCTGACGATACAAAATATTAATCTCGATGCTGGAAAAATCTAAAAGTAATAAAAAAAGGAAAAATCTACGAGTAATAAAAAAACTCTAATGATAGAACATCTATCCTACTATATCACAAAAATAAAAATGAAAAATACCTCAATGCAGGGGGAACACATGCATTTTTTTATATCAAATGACGCAGCTAAAGAGACATTACATTGCTCAACATCCACCCATGAATCTCGCTCTCATTCCCAAATGAAATAACAAAAGCAAAAAACATTGCGTAGGAATGAAGGTAAACATACTTAACTTTCGATATGTTTCACTATAACAGACATACAGCTACATCTAGCGGCAATAAAAAAATATTAAATGTTCTATCTAAAAAGTCAAATGTGGTACGACTGGCCATAGAGTGAATTAAATGGCGATTCAAATATGACACACCCGGCCGTGAGGTAATGTTTGCTGCTGATGCAAATATGACACGCCCGTACTGAATGGGTTAAAGGGCGACTGGGGATTAGGGGACCCAATCGCCTAATCCTGATGGTGATGAATTATCATCCATGAACTTTTAGTTCAGATGCTTCTGTAGAGCCATTAGGATATTTTGAAGCAGAAATCTGGAAAAAATATTAGGGGACCCAATCGCCTAATCCTGATGGTGATGAATTATCATCCATGAACTTTTAGTTCAGATGCTTCTGTAGAGCCATTAGGATATTTTGAAGCAGAAATCTGGAAAAAATATGCCCTCGCCGGATGGAATACCTTGTAACATAAATTAGTGGTTTAAAAAATGAATCATTTTCAGAATTTACTTTTAATGAGACTACCTTGAATAACCATTCTGTATATCTAATTAGTATTATTATCCAAAGGCTTGGATTAGATTGGTTCAAAGCTAATGCTCAGAAAAGGGTGCTTGGATCATTAAAATGAAGTTTGCCTTAAAATTATTTTTTACCTTCTATAAGTTATGCATATTTTTAAAAGCAGTACGTCATATTCTGCATGATCACCAAAAATTTTTTAGCTAACAGAAATATGTGGTAATTATTTTTATTCTTAATAACTCAGCAATTTCAATTTTTTCATATCATTAGTCTTTACTAGTCCCATTTTTTAACATTATTAAGGAAGTTTTTTTTAAATATATAATTAATTATATTAGTAACATTTTTCTGAGGTTATGTGATGGATTAAAAATTTGTTTCATGGTTTCATAATGTTAAACACTTATTGTGCATCAAATAATTTTTATTCTTTAACCCTTTCTGGCATGTTACCTTTTAAAGTTGAAATTTTGATTAAAAAAAGTAGGCAGTTTAATTAGGCCTTGAGGGGTACACAAGTAAAATTTTGTAAAGATAGCACTTATTTTAATTCTGTGGATGTGGCCGGAGCAGGCACACTGATTGAATAGTTTCAAAAAGAGGGCTGAAATGAGCATTGCTGGGAAGCGTGTAAAAGAGTAAGAGATGATTACAACGTCTCTTACTCTTTTAAGCATGAGATGACTATGATTAAAAAACCCTAGATTCTGAATACCATAGCAGATTTAGCATTACCCAGGGTGTGCCCAGGGAGATATGCTACTCTACACCCCCTAAAAAGCTCATTTTTGGTTATGTGATGATTGCATGCTTATGAATGGAAACAAAAAAAAAAAAACTTGGGTATATGATATTTACATTTCATATTTACACTTTAGTCTATTTTTTCATCGTTGTACTTTTCGAAGAAAGTGACATCACCTTTAAAAAAGCACTATCCAATATTGCATGTTTTGCATATGTGCTGGGATCCGTATCAGATTCACTATCTGAAAGAAATTCGTGTACCACTTTCAGTGCTTTAGAAATGGTCAGCCCTCTGAGATCCGTTTTGAAAATAGTTTATTTTTTTTATTTTTAATTAATATTATATTTACAATTTGAAATTTTAAACTATAAAATAAAAATATAAATGTCTACAACTCAAAACTATTAAACGTAGCGCTAAGAAAACTTCTTTGAACCAAAGCAAAAGAGAATTGCTCTAGTGAAAAAACCAAACAGCTAACTGGTAAAATTATCCCTGACCTTCAGAAAATCACCCTAACAATTTCTTAGTTGATAACCAAACATCCCCCTCCTCCCTCCAAAAAAAGAAGAAAAAGAAAATCAGGGAATGAAACACAGATGTGGACCCACCTTTCTATGTTAATGAGCTGACCGATGAGCTGCAGAGAAACAAAGATACAGCTGCCTCTCAGTGACCTAGACTTGCAGTGAGACCAGTCTGGGAACACCTCGGTTCGCCATTCGATTTTAGGCAAGGTTTCAAGGTAAAAATTTAAAACTAATATAGAATAAGGAGATTAGCATACAGCCAAAAAAATAACATAGAAATTTCCTTTCAAACAATTCCTTTTATACCCTTAAAAAAAAAAAAAAATCTGGAAGATTTCTTTGAAAATGAGGTTCTTAAAAAACTAAACATGGCTAAAATATATGGACTGGTTTGTGTTGAGCTTCCATCTACTATAAATAAGGAAGGTTCAGAGTAACCTGTAGTAACCTTCAAATCCTTTTTCATTCAATTTTTCTGTGTGTACAGAAGGACATTTTTAGTTGTGCTGGGCAGACTGGGCACACCATGCCGCAAAGTCAGGTGTTAATCAGTCAGCTGTTACTGCATTTTTAAGTTCTTATTCTCAGCATTTAAGAGCTATTAAAGATGACAGCATTTAAAAGGTTAATTAATACCAGCTGAATGTCAGAAACATCATAATATATATTTTCACTTTTTAAATTATTTATTGTTGAAGTTCATACATTACTAATTTAATTAATATATTGAGAAGATCTTGTGAAGATAAGTTTTAGCTGAAAACTTTGAGTTATGAATTCTTTCTCTTGCAGATATTTTGAAGCATACAAGTAAAAGCAGTGCAGATCATGAAGCTCTGGAAAAAGCTATTCAAGCTCTAAAAGATGTTATGATGCAAGTTCTTTTTTTTTTTTATTACATCTTATAATTATCTTAAAAAAAAAGTTAATTTCCACTTAGGAGCTAAGGAGAAGCTCAGCCAATCTCCGTCTGAGTTTAAGCGCTGATTATACGTATAATGTACTATTCTAAGGGATGACAGGTACCTCTTTTTTTTTTTCAGCAGACCAAGGAAAGAAGATTAAATGATTAAAGCTCCACTAAGGAGAATAGTGAGAATTTTAGGAACAATATGAGGGCATGGAAGGAAATTTTAATGGAAAAGTGTAGCTTTAAAAATAAAGAGGGAAGAGTTCAAGACTTTCTGATCGCGATGCTCTGTCGATATAATTCTAGCCATCAAGGAGAAATTTTCTCTCAATAAGATTCGGTAACAACATGAGAATAAACGTATGAGCGCTCTGTACAGTTGATAGCAGCCCCGTTTGGTTACAGCATTCAGTGGTGTCTTCCTTTTTATGCGATTCTTGTTTCCGCAGTTGTGAAAAACATTTCTGTTTCTGCAAAATCATAATCTTCATTAACCCCTTTCCCAAAGGGGATACATAGTAGGAGGCCGTGTGGACTTTAGCCTGGTAGGGAAGCAAACAACTTTTTAGATTTAAAGAAAGAATTTTTAAAAGAAATAATCCCAATGATTGCTAATTGGTTCAAATGAAATATATGTATAAGCAAATTAAAAAATAAAATTACCATTCTTTTCCTAGTATAATTTTGGTATCTTTTATCCCAAGCCTTTTATTTTTAATCAGTGATTCAGCTATATTAGGTGTTAAATATATAGTATGGTAATGATAATATATGTAAAGTAAATGATACTTCTATTTCAGGCATATTAATGAAGATAAACGTAAAACTGAAGGTCAAGTGGAGATGTTTGATATTGTTAACGACATAGAAAACTGCCCAGTAAGACATTTTTAGACTTAATGAATTTCATAACATTATTATGCTTATTTAATTTTTTAAAATTAATTTTCAAGGAAAAGTTTAAACTAAAATGCTGATATCAGTTTCCAAATTATGTGCTCATCTTGCCTCCAATATTGGTAATTTGACCCAGTTTTGATCTCAGGTGAATATGCTCGCTGCATGTATGTTTTTCCTCATGTGTAATATGAATGTAAGTTTTTATTAGAAAGTCCACATAGAGGCATCTTTTTGCTTAGGCAGATAGACTTCATCTGCTTTTCCATACAGAAAAACAGCTCAAAGCTTTTCCATGTCAGAATAACCTTTGAGTTATTTTTCTGTATAATCACAATTCAAAGTTCATACCCATTGTAAAACCCCTTGAATGTTGGAAACTGAAGGAAATCTGTAAAAATATAAATCTTGCAAAAAGTCGCAAAAAATCTCGAACTTTTTTTTTTTTTTTTTGAGAAGGGGCAGAAGAAGCTGAAGTTAAAAAATCTAAATCAATTATCTTAAATTGTAAAAGTTCATGTTATAACAAGTAACCTCTGGAAATTGCCTGTCTTTAAAAGAAAACGAATGAAATGGTTATTATTTTTCCCCTTGACTCAGCTCGTATATGAAATAGTTTTATCAACCTTATCTCTTGTGTGCGCCTGTAAGGCAAATGTTGCTCATTTTTCTCTTCAGGAATGTAGCTGTTCTGTCACTTTTCTCATTAACACTAGATTAACCGAATTTCAGACTAACCGAAAACTGCCATTGGGGGTCAATTTGACCCTCATAAGAAATGTAAGTAGAAACACAGTAAATGATTAAAATGATGCTGAAATGACCACATAAAAGAGTTTTTAGAGGTTTTTATTTAATTTTATACTTTAATTTTCTTTTCGTGCAATTAGTGCAAATTAGCCCACAATATCTTTCAATGTAAGATTACAAAAACAAAATCTATGAAAAACCAAAAAAAAAAAGATACAAATGCAAAAAGTGGAAAATAGAACATATGCAAAAAAATTACAAAAATACATAAATTGGGAATAAACACACAATGTTTTCCAAAGTTTGTTATACATTACCGCAGGTGATACAATATGAATGCTTGACAGTGACAGCAACACATTTACCACGAATTGGTTTCTGGCATCCCTCACAGCTGACAACAGTCTTGTTTTGTCCCTTGCAACTTTGAAATGCACATTTCTTTCGTTTAAGTGTCTGTATTTGAGCAATTGGGGGGCATTTGTTACGTAGTGCACCAACTTGTAGTTCTTCCACGAGTGCAAGAATAAATTCTCAATGGGAAATAGAGGTGCCCAAGGATTCTTTGAATATAATCCAAGCATTGAGTGCAGGAATGTCAAGGATGTTGTAAAAAACATGTACAGGCCACCTGCGACTTCCACTACTTGTATTATATTTCTTCAGTATATGATCTGTGACATCAACACACATTTTGTACTGTTGTAGTAAGTGACAGTGTTTGGTTTTTTTTCTTTATGCTGTCGTCAACAAACACGTTACTGTGCATCGTGCTCAGAATCATGACATTCTTTTTGCTCTTACACCTATATATTGCGAGTGTTTTGTCTCCATTTTTCAGTGCAAAAGATGATTATCGTGCCGAAGAAGTGTCACGAGCAATAGGGGGTAATTCTCGCTTATTCAGACGCATCGTCCCGACAATTGTGGTTTTTTTCACAGATAGTTCACAGAAGTAAAAAAATTGTCAGTTTGACATTGAGTTTGGATGTGGTTGCAGTAATTTGAGAACTACACTTTCCTCAAGTTGTAAATTAGTTGGTTGTTCTTCATCCTTGCCCAGATAAGGATAACCATTCAAAAGGATTTTACATCAGTTGCTAGCCAGAATTTGATGCCAAACTTGTCCGGTTTATTCGCCATGTACTGGATAAATCTACATCTTGATTTACAAGGCAACAATTGTTCATCAATGGTTATTTCTGTTCCAGGATTATAGCATAAAATAGCAATTTTCCATTAGCTTGTATCAGGTTTCAAAAGCAAGAGCAAATTTGTTAGTGGCGAGACGATCAGCTCTGGTGCTTCGGACATCGAATCTGAGATACTGCATTATTTCACGGAACCGATTGCGTGACATTGTTTCTTTGAACACAGGTGGTCCCCAATTCTTGTTCCACAAATCATCTACACAAAGTTTTGAATGGCCTAGTGCTCCACGGGCAAACAGGAGGGCAAAAAAGGCATCAAGTTCTTCCAGAGTAACATGCTAGTTACTATCATCTCTAAGTTGGCGTCGTGCCTCAGCAACTGTACATGATTGAATGTGTTTCACCATTGATTCACTCACCATCAAACGCCACGCTGAAGCAGGATTTGTTCCTATATTATGACGAGCAAACGACGTTGGTCTACTTGCAGTGGTTACAATATTTCGAGCAGGCGTGCGACCTGAAGTGGAAGCGGTGCTGCTAAGGTTCATAGGGGTCCAGAGAATACCGCTGGATGAGGTATAATTCTCATTACTGCTGCCAGCAACGTTGTTGCCTCGTTCTTGACCACGACCACGTCCGCGTTCACGGGAGCTTCCGGCTTCCCGCATAGGGATCACATTTCCAGAATTGTCCTCGACATCACTATCACTGCTTTCAGAGAGCGACGCATTCTGTAAGTTCACATCAACGTTAAAATCTTCATCACTGCTATCATCACCACTTATATCTGATTCCAGTTGTTCAAGGAAGGCAAGGCACTCTTGTGTACTCAATCCTCTTCCTCTCGGCATTGTAATGGAGAGAGAATATGCTCCGTTCTGGATTTTATTTTTCTCCCCTGAGTCATCGTGATAAGAGCTTCGTGTTTCCCAATGCGCAGGAAACGAAAACGTGGCATCGGGAATTCGAAAAAGGACATTCGCTTAAAAATATGTCGTTTTCCTTATGAGGGTCAAAATGACATCAGTTGGCTGTTTTAGGTATATCTGCGATTATTTATTTAAATAATTAACGTAGAAATATGAAAAATTGGCATAGTATACTTGGAAACATTTTAGAAAAAGTAAAAAAATATCAGCTTCGAAGCTCAGCTGTATGTTAAAAAAAAACACGGAAAATTGGAAAAAAGGTCAAAATGACCCCAACGGTGCTTCTAGTGTTAAAATTGGAATTGCCCTTAGAAAACAAACAATACAGCTTAACAGTCATTAAATTTGAAGCTATATGTTGAAATCAATTACAGATAATAATCTTTTAAAAATAGGTAATTCTCAGCTGTTTATTTTGAAACATCATATGAGCTGATATTTGTTATGAATGATGTTTTATTTTAAATTTCTTTTGAAAAAATAGTTAAATCCCTGTTTTGAATGGTTTAGATCAGTGATCGCCAAACCGTCTACCACGAGGTGCTAGTAGCCAGGGTTCGTAGTGGTCCTTACAAGTGCTTATATATCCTTATATATGAAAATAAAATATAAAGGCTCTTGTAGGTGCTTACTTTTTCTTTAAAGCCCTTACTTACTTATTTATTTTTTTTAAATGAATGTGCATTTTTCTCCGCGCCAAAGCTGAAACTAAATAAGCAACTTTTCTTCCTTAGATGGAACATCAGATGGTGAATCATACACCTGGAAATAGCTTTTCCCCCTTTCCGTTTGGTGCGGGTGAGAGTACAGACAGGTGGTGTACGTTGTTCTATTAGTCAAAGAATTGCTAAAGCGGTAGAAAATTCCGGTACATTTGGTATTCTTTTCCTCTCACCAAAAAATACTACACACGTTTTGAATTTCTATCAAGATTTTAATAATTTAAATTCTCTTCCGTGTGGTCAGTTCATATTCGCGTTTATTATGATCGTTATACTTATATTATGAGCATATGTATGAATATTTATAATAATATAGTTGCAGTAACTGCTGAAGTATAGATAAACTTCCAGAAATGGGTGTGTTTTAATAGAAATTAGCTTTCTAAGAAATAATATTCGGAATAGTTTAAAGGGAAAGTAATCGAATAGTCAAAATAATTTCATTTTTTTTCCGCAATACATTATACAGTACGGAGGTTAGGAGGTTCTCCCCTTTATCCGCAAAATCGCGAATATTGAAACCATTACAGGTCGCCGCAAAACAAGCAATGGATTTTTTTTTGTCACTTTCCAATCTGGATTGAATAGGATTAAAAGTTCTGCAGTCTACCAACCCAAGCGAAGAATGATTCTATTCAGGAAATTTAACGTAGTCTGTTCAAAATTAGAATGGAAAATCCCCCAGATTAGTAAGTCTCTTTCTTTTCCTTTATTTAGTTCTTTATTCTCCGAATACCGGCAGCTGTTGATTGCGATTGTGAAATGTCACGTAAGGAAGAATTACAACGCACGTATTGTGCAATAACGTTTGCGATATTTTGCAGATGTAATTAATTTTGATGTTCAGTGAGTCAATTTATGAACACTTAAAAGAGTTTTACTATTTAGCCGAAAAATCCAAAGAACGGCTACAATCAACCCCTTCCCACTCCTCTTTTCCCAGTTAGCTCGACTCTCCGAAATATTCGACAGTTTTTGAGTATGCAGGTTAGTTAAACTTTTACTGTTAAAGGATGACTGCATGAAGAAATTTCCCATCTTCTGATTTCAGAAATGTTCCTCTTTTTTACTTAAATTACTTTGCTTGCAATATCTGTTAAGGGCAAACTGTTATACAATAAAAATTTAGAGAATGTTCAGAATTTTGATTTAAGTTAAATTATTTAAATATTAATATGAGTGGAAAAATAAATTGTATTTATTATTAAGTGCCAAGCGAATACAATAAATATGGCTTATTATTATTATTTATTTTCTTTATTTTTAACTAAAATTTCATCATTAAATCTTGTAATATAGTTTAGTTCTGCATAGTTTTTTTCTCTCATTGCAAACTAGTTCTGTAAATTGAACTTTTATTTAAAATTAAAAAATAAATAAATAAAAAAGTTATTGTTTTCCGTGGCTGAGGTAATGCTCATTCTCTCTTAATAAATACTGCATTTCTCATATTTTAAATTACAAGTCTAATTTTTCTTTTAAGGTTATGCAGTTGTGTATAATGTAATTAGACAGGTGCTTATTTTTTTCTTAAAATGTGCTTATGTTTTTAACTAAAATGTGGCTACGATGTCTTTGGTAAATTGCGTTAACTATCTTCAGTTCGGGGACATCTTTGTTTGCCTAACCTTGATGTCTATACTGAGCTGACACTGACAAGAAGACACTGCTGCAGTGGACTTGGAACTGATTGATTTTCAAAATGATTTATCTGTAAAATTGCTTTCTTCAAGCTATGAAACTATTTGGCCTCTTATTCCTTAAGAAAAATGCACAATTTTGGTCCAGGTTTGTCTCAAAGTGAAGGCAATATTCAGCTCTATATACCTGTGTGAAATATCTTTACCCAGTATGAAATTTATTAAAAATAAGTACAGGAACAGACTTGCTGATGAACACTTGGACAACTGTATTTGAATTGCAGCCACTACCTACTCTCCCAACATTAAAAACTTGTTGATAACAAAGAGTTCCATCTTCCTCATTAATGTTAATCAGTCTGATAAAAAAGTATGTTATAACATTTGATACTAACTACACTTCAGTTTCTTTTACATTTGAAATTCAATTACAATTTAATTTTTTTATATACAGTTTAATTAAAATTGATTTAAAATTTACTAGAAATTTGCATTTATAAGCAATGAACAAATGTGGGATTTTTTAAATAAGAATTTGGTAGTTCTTTTGGGTAGCTCACAGTAGAATTTAAAAAGGTACAGTAGCTCAAGCTTTATAAGTTTGGCAACCACTGGTTTAGATGTATATATCTTGTATTTATATCTGTTGTTTGCTTCCCTATGAGGCTAATTTTTTTATCTGTTTTTTAGTTATTTTATTATGTTTTGTAGTAAATGTATAAAATTGCCAGTTACTTGCACTTAATTTGATAGAAGTTCTATATGCTGAGAGAGGGTGCTTTTTTATTTCGTCATGGAAAATTGGGAAAAGTAGCCAACAATTTAAAGTTGAAATTCAGTGGGAATTTGTAATCTATTGTCTAAAAGTTCTTTTGAGGGGTTGGCAGGAGAGGAAGATGAGCTTAGACTTTCATAGTCAAGTCTTCTGTATGCTCTTATGAGTGGGATGGAGCTAGATTGATAATTATTTCATGCTTTGTCTTTAATAAGTCTATACTAATTCAAATTCTTACAAAGGACATTCACTTTTTCTTTTTGCATACTTGTATCTTTTTCTACTGAATGAATACTTGCGTTTAAAATGCCTCATGAATTGTAGCTATTGAATTTAAATTCGTAAATGCATATAGTAAATTGTATGTTCAAGCTATGAAAAATTTTAACTTTATAGAAAGTTTGAATGTTCCATGTGTAAACCTTTTAAACTTCTTTAATAACCCATTAAATTTAAAGATATATTTAAAGTAAAATTGGAGTACTAAAAATAAAAATAGAAGTAACTTATTACAAAACAAAACAACAAATCTGGACATTTAATACCTCCCTGGACCTCCAGAATACCAGCAAAATAACCTTCCCCCCAAAACAACTTGCAATATTTAGGAATATCTAGGTGTGCTGCGAAAGCAATTTTTCTTCGCACTAATTAAGATACCTACGTGTCACTTTCAAACATCTAAACTAGGGAGTTGCATTGTTCCAATAACAGTACACTGTTTCATGTTGGTCAGAATTGCATTTTTGGCCATTGAGTAGTTGTTGTGGGTCCTTAATTCTTCTGTTCCAGTGCCTCTCCTAAATTTTAAAACTTCTACCATCACTAATTTTTGCTTTCTTGGTGGTCCTCTAAATCCTAAAATTTTTTCCATCCCTAAACTGTGACATTTGGTATAAACACACTGGTGTACCTGCTGTGGCATCATCTAGTGTGTGTAGGTTGTTAGCATTTTTCTATCTATTTTTAACAGTAACTGAAGACTCAGTATTACATGTTATCTTATTAGATTTAAACTGATGATCTAAAATACAGAATTGCCATAGCCCTGGTGATTTTGGATCTTGGACTTTGTGCTGTATACAAGGTGATTCTAAATTAAAGGAACAAACTTCTAGGAGATGTAGGGGTACACTTAGATGACTTGGAATCCAATAGAAATGCAATCCTAATGAGACAGAGGGGTTTGTTAGTGGTTGTCACAAGAAAACCATCTGCAGACACCTGCAAAGGTATTAAAATGGAAAATTTGAATACATATCATAAACTGACATTTAAAGACCATAAGCTTAAAATAAGTCATGACTTTCCTGATAATGAAGTTACCTAAAGTTTCATTATGTGGGCACCTTGTAGAATTTTGGACATTTTGAAAAACGTTGGGCATCTTTGAGATGTTTGCAGCAGCCATGAAGATGTACCAATTCAAATCACCCAGTGCATTTGAAAACCAAGGTTCGTATGGTCCTTAGTTTTTTTGGAATCGATTTTTTGGTCCTTAAAAATCCTTAATTTTGGCAAAAATCATCAGAAAGTCCTTAATTTTAATCGTCTGAAATTTCTGTCTTTTTTTACGACTGCCATTTTGAGTGTGAATTAACATTTTGGAATAATATTTTTGGCAATTTGCTGACAAATATGGTTATCTTTTTGAATGGGTTCAAGAGTTATAATTTGTTTTTAGTTCTGATATAAATGGTGGGATATTCGAGTTTCTGATCAAGAAGTGAAACATAAGCATTTCGAAATTTTCATTTTTTTTTTTTAATGAAGAGCTCTTAAACAACTTTTCTCTTTTGGGTATGGGAATTCTTTAATTAAGCTGTTCTAAATTTGGCGACTTAAAACATTTTGGCGATTTAAAGATCTGTTTCTATAAAAAAAATTTAATTCCGAGATCAAGGAATTTTTCGGCAGTTTTTTTTAGAACATTATAACATTGATAAATTTCATTTAAATAATGGGAATATTTTTTAATTATATTTATGAGATAAGATTAAAATAAAGCAATTTCGTTTTTACTGTGATATTATAAAGTTCCATTTCGGCCATTCATTATATGTAAAAAATAAGCAAGGTATAATGCTATAAAGCACCATGTACAAAACAGTTCTTAGCAAAAGCAAACTAGCTATGTAATTAATTAAAAATGTATTTTTAATATTTTCATGGTAAGAGTTTTCCCCATGTAATTGTCTCAGAATATTCAGAATTCTCAAAATATACATCAGTTTTCTCCAGAGCTCGTATTGCACCCAAGCCCTGCTCCCGTATTTCTTACTTTTGGGGATAAATCATAATTCTGCTCAGAGCCCTAAATAAGAAAGCTGTGACACTTTTTTTTTTGTACCTGAACAAAATTTCAGTAGAAATTTGATATCGGAAATTTTTTTTTTAGTAATAAACTTATATTAAAAATCGCTTATCAAATTTTAATTTATCTCTTCATATTTTAAGTTTTTATTTATTTAAACTATTTAATTCTTTAATTATTAATTGAATTATTTTAATAATTAATATTAAATTTTTTAATTATTAGTGATTTTATTAGCCATTTTTATTTATTTTTGTACCTCTTTCCTGACGGTGTTCGACGGGGCTCCAGCGCATCTAATTTCAGAAATTAAGCCGTTTTTCTCTATAAAATTAATTTTACACTTTTTTCCTCTGTCCCCCCCCCCGCCCCGCCCCCAATATTTCTGGCTGAATGTTGTTACAGAATTGATAGGGGTAATTGTTTTTTAAGATTTTAGACATTGCAGCTTGAAAAATTTAGAAAGATATGAAGGCAAGATTTATAGACTCATGATTCTAGAAGATTCCAGAAAAATGTGACAAAATGAAAAATGTCTCCGTAGTATTAACACGTAATTTCTTTCTTTTTGGAGAATGTCTAGAAGAACAATGAAAACATTATAGTTGAATGTTTTACTTCTGTTACTAGAATCTTTTTCTTAACATTTTAATCTTCCCTTTATTTTCTCTACTTTTCACTAGACACAAACATGGAAAATATCAGAAATGTTTCTTATTATATGGATAGGCATTATAGAAAGGAATTCTTTTATTAATAAAGATATTGAAAACTGACAATTTAAAAGATTCATCTAATATATCTTAATGCATCATACACAGGGCTGGCACTAGGCATTTTCCCATCTGATGCAGTTTCTGTGGATCTTAAATTCTGCTTCCAATGCCTGTTCTAAATTCTAAAAGTTTTGCAATTTGTAGACATTATTTATTGCTCAGTGTGTCACTAAATTATAAAAATTATGCCACATCAGCTCTTACTTATATATTTCTTCTGAATATTCATATTACTAAGGAAATAAAATTAGCAGCTTTTTCTATACATTCTAAATGCATTTAGTTTATTTAAAATATCAGAAATCTTTAATTAAATTCAAAAATTCTTAAATGAAAAGGAAATGTAGAAGAAAGAAACTGAATAAAGAAAAACAAAATTATTCTTCAAAAATATGTACAGTTATTATTATCTAAATTACCCAATTGTTTACAATGTCACCAATTGTTTACAATTGGTAAGAAAATGAAAATTTCCCATTTCCATTTTCTCACCAGAATGCAAATAAATCACTTAGACAGTTTTTAAACCGAGATTTTTGGAATGCAAGACAAGAGTGTGTTTCTGACCTCCACTTGCTCCCTGCATTAGTTCCTGCCAGCTCTGATAATTTGTAATTATTTGTCTTGGATTACCGTTGCCGACATTTGAGTTTGTTATGATGATAGAGTTATTGAGTCAACCTAAAATGAAATTAAATTATATAGTCTTTGACCACTAATCCATATTTTTAGTTTGAATTTGACTTTTCTTGTTTCATTACATCACTACGAGCTGTAATTCATTTTGTTTTGTTAGCATAAGAACATGCCTTTATTTTTTAAGTTCTTTTTAAATAAGAATTTTATTTAAATCTTTGTTGGACACTGTAGTTACTTTCAGACATAGTGATAATTTGCTTTATATCTGTTGATGTGTTTTGGACTATTTAACTTTTACCAGATCAAATAAACCCTCATAGGTACATTGTGGACAGATTGACAAGTTAGGAGATAAAAACACGCAGAAACTAGTGAGAACATTCTTTTGTGTATTGAGACAAGTTTCTAATTGTTAGAAAAGGTGCTTAAAGAGAAGGGAATCCATATAAATTAGCCAAAATCTCTGGGAAGGCTTCAAATTAAGAAGACTCATAAATATTTTGTTGAGTATTGTTGCTACAAAACATAAATGTTTTGTAGCTTTTAATGTGTAATTATCCAAATATCATTTAAGAATCAAAGTCATAAATTACATGTGTTTTAAACTGTGAAATTTTATTAGATTGGGATTTTAATAGGGCTTTTTTTTAATAAATATTGTTAAAAATTAAATAAAATTTAATAGTGGCCGTGTAAATCCATAATGACTAAGGTTGTCTTATACCAAATTTAATTAATTAAAACTAACTGCTTGCCCTTAAAAATTATCTCTGCATATTAAAGCAAGTTATTGCCTTTCATTAACCCTTACCGTAGTCATAAGATAAAACACAAAATGTAAATTTCATGTAAAACTTATTCTTCGCATCTAGTGAGACTTAAAATAATGTAAAACAACTTATCACCTCTGGTGCTTTAGTGGCTTATTAGAACCTTAAAGTATATTAACTGAGTCACAATCCCTGGAACTCTACACAACGCTACGACATTAACGGCATCAGACAGAGCCCAGCTAATTTTCAGAACTTGCCCCAACCGTGCCTACATCAGACCTTTCAGGTTTGTTCTGATCAGTAGGTATTTCTCCAGGTAAGCAGCAGCCAGTCTTTTGTTTTGAATCATGCTAATTATGATTTTACTTCTCATTTTAACCTATGCCACTTGACATGAAATCTGCTTACTATTTACTAAAGTTCTAGACTGAGCAAGAGTATGACAAAATGAGATGTAAAATAAAATCAACATAAAACTGTTAGTAAAACGTAAATAAAATGTCATTTACCTCCTTTGAAGCATACAAGTAAAAACAGTACAGATCATGAAGCTCTGGGAAAAGCTATTCAAGCTCTAAAAGATATTATGATGCAAGTTCTTTTTTTTTTTATTACATCTTATAATTATCTTAAAAATAAGTTAATTTCCACTTAGAAGCTAAGGAGAAGCTCAGCCAATCTCCGTCTGAGTTTAAGCTCTGATTATACATATAATGTACTAAATGTCACTTACCTCCTTTCAAATATGTTCAGTTCTTATAAGTGTAAAATATATAATGCTGCTTGATCAATTTCATATATTTTATTCTCGAACTTCATAATTATGTTAATTAAGTCATGTTTAATAATAATAATAATTCATCCTACTTACGGATCCATTTTATTTTTAGGATGGTATTACAAAAGTGAAGTTCAGGGATATACAATATTTTTAATTGAATTTATTCAGTTCCTATTCGTTCATATGTCCTTAATTTTTTTCATTAATGGTCCTTAAAAGTACTTAATTTCCATGTGCAGAAATGTGTACGAATCCTGGAAAACATCCGAGATTCCATGTCTTGTGCCATGTTATGAAATCTCTGGCACCTTGAGAAAAGTTGGGACTTATTTTTATGATCTTTATATGTCAATTTGTAATCACGATGCATACATTTTTCCATTCCAATACCTCTGCAGGTGGCTGTTTATGGTTTTCCTGCGACAGCCCCTAACATCTCCTCTTGTTATGCTATGGGATTCTGAGTCATCTAGGTGTACTCTACCCCTCTTAGTTTGTTCTTGTAGTTTTGAATCACTCTATATATGCTAGTGGGATGCATGCATTTCATAAAATTAAGAATTCTTTCCAAGTTGGAAAGCCATTGTAGTTATGTTATGTAAGGTATAATAAAATAATGTGGACATATTATAACATCTGACTGTTTAGCTGTTGTATTGTTTCAATACATGTTTTCTTATTCTTTTTAGCCAAACTTGTTATCATCTCATCGTAAATTAGTTGCCAAAACTGATATGCAAGAAATAACTGACTTGTTGCTTAAGAAAGGTGGGCCAATAACAATGTTCCTTTTCACAGATGTTTTAGAGGTATGCTTGCTTTAATACACATTTTAATTTATTTTTTGTTGGAGCTAAAATTTAGTTAAAATACGAGGGTAATGAGTGCTTGCGTAATGGTTATTGTCGTTATCAAATTTGTGTTACATCTGTTGAAATTTAAAATGGCGAGTGGAAAGAATTCAGAAATTCTATTTAATAGTAGTGCTGTCTGTGTATCAGTTTGATTTTTGTTTCTGGTTTACATTTATTTTATAAGGGGAAAAAATGCTGAACTAAATTAAGATTAAATGAAATTGTGAAAACAAAATATTATCAGCAAGGGTAAAAAAATACCTGACTTGTAATTTTATTGATTTTTATCAGCAAACATTTATATATTATTAGCACCATGGGGTATTGTTAGTCTTGATCTTCCCTTTACCTGTATCACTTTTGTGTTCATATCACATTTCAAGTGAAAGGATATTACCACCAAGTGTTATTGACTTAAGTTATTTTTAAAGAAATAATATAGCGAATATAAAAACATTTAACAGCTATTAGGGATTTTAAAAATGTTGTTTTTAAATATTTTGCTATTGAATTTTATGTGGTGCAAATGGCAAGAAAGTGAGGTTTAATAAATAAAGTTAAAAAAACCAAAAGTTGTGTAGATCATCATACTATGAAAACTAAACATTGATCTGATACATTGAGAAAAGACTGGAAAAAAATTAATGGTATCACTTAACGCTATACTGGAAATTTTAAACATATGCTGCTTTTAAAAAAGTTCTTATTTTGCTGTTGAATTTTATATGGCACAAGTGCAAAGAAAACGATGTTTCATAATAAAATTAAAAAGACAAAGTTGTGTTATCAGGAATGAGTTCAAGAGTCTAAAAAAAACCTCAATAAAACATTCTGGTGTGAGGGGGGGGGGAATTCTTTCTTTTTTTTATATCTTTTGTATATGATATCCACTCGTGTAATATTCGCACCCCAACTTTGTAGATAAAATTTATGTCAAAAAAAAGTGACCCGCACAATGTCTGCACTCCAAAAACTAAAAATTTTCTTACTTTAAAATATACTTTTTAACTTCGCCTTTTTCTTTAGTCAATAAACATCTTTAAAGAAAGAATATGCATTTGTTTTGTCTGTGGTTGGCACCAGGATGGAAAGCAGAGACTTTCCTTGCATTCTGGTGCAGTTGTTATTCAGTCATAATATCGGCGGCAGCAATCCACTTGGCAGACGTGATAATAAATGAAGGCAGCCCAAAAAGGTTTTCACCACACTGGCTTCCAGGAAATACTGTTTTGTACTTCAAATCCTTCCTTCTTGGAGTATTCACATATTTCAAGCTTTCTCTTTTCATTCATAGTATCATTTAGAATTTGTGGTAGTTAGCAAGTAGTGTGCTTGAAATGGGAAAATACAGCAGTTTTTAAACTGAAAGTCGTAGAACTTTTTCAAGAAAATGGAAAAAGCGCAGTAGCAAGTGTACATAAAGTGGACAAAAAGTGTTTGCGCAATTGGAGTAAACAGCGTGATCAACTGGCGGCAATGAACAAAATAAGATTTGTATTTTGAAATCTAAGTTTCCGAACTTCAGAAAAAAGTAGTTGCATATGTTTGAGATATGTGTGCACAAGAGTACGCAGTAACATGGGAAATGTGCCAAATAAGAGCGCTTGCTGCCGCATGAGAAGAAATTCCTACATTGCAATTTAAGACGAAGGAAGACTGGTTGCGGGAATGATGAAACGAAATGGATTATCATACAGTGAATCAGAACAGATTTTTTTAAAAATAATGTGTACAAGATATTAAAAGAACCAACGTTTATTTAATTTATGTAAAAGTAAATATTAAAATTGCAAGTGTTGGCTAATTTGTGCCTCTGTGCTCCTGTGTGAACTAATATGTGTCGAGTGTTGATAACATAAATGAGATAATTTATGTTATGTATGTTTATGGGAGAATGCGTGTTTGTAAATTTCATTTGATACTTTTATTATTTATGCCATTTTCTTCCACTTAAAACTTAACTTGGCTGTTTGAAATGAAATTTACGCCCAAAATTACTCGCAAGAAAAAGCACAACATTTGAATGACTTGTGTAATGTCTGCACCTTCATTTTAGTAAAAAAGTGCAGATATTAGCTAGCGTATACGGTACAACTATCTGTTATGATCTACTCAAACTAATTTTTATTTTGCATTATGTAATATGTGCTAAGTAATTTGATATTTTTCTGTTATGCACTTACCATACACCAGTGCATTTTTTTGCGATATGTAAACTGTTCTTATAACTAAAAATTGTTTAAAAAAACACCGTACTAAATGTGTGGCAAGTGCATTATGGAAAAGTACTAGTTATTCAAATACATATCTTTTCAGAGAATGTAATTAAGTAATGAAGCATAATTTCCGATATTTCAGATTTGTAAGAAAAGAAATAAAGCAGCTTCATCCTTAAAGAGTCCAGGTGTTGTAAGCATATCGGGAACAATGAAACCACAATCTAAAGGCTATAAGCATTTAGATTTATTACCTTTATCTCACATTAAGAGAGTTGTAGATATTACCGAAACTGAAGGTATGTCTCATTTTTGTGTGTAACAATTAATTTTTTAGACTAATTTGTTAAATTGTATAAGGTATATAGAGATATAATCTGTGTTCAGTTATGCTGCTGAAGATCTTTAAATCTGCAGATTTGTTTCCTAAAGTATAGGGTATTTCAAAAAGAATCATTCAATTTGAAATGCATATACTAGCAAAAATAGTGAACATAGGAACTTAAGATTAATTTTATATTACATGGCTCATCATAATCTTTTTTATAAACCAAATTAAAGTGCACAGTATATCCACCTTTGGATGCATGTCATGTCTATGTAGTAGTCAAATTCATCTCAAACTTTTGAAAGCATATCTGTACCAACTGCTTCCCCGTCTGTTGTAATGTGTATATTCAGTTTGGCTAACATAGCTGGAAATGGCTGGATACAAATGGAGTCTTTTTATAAACCCTTGCAAGAAGATCTACACTGAGAGGCTTGGCAATCTTGGATACCAGTGATGTTTAACTAACCACCAGGTTCCGAAAAGCTGATCCATCACCAAGGATTGCAGTTGTTCAAAAAGTCTCAAAAATCCAAGATCCAGCGTGGTGAAGAATGGAAAATGAAATTAGCTGAATCTTTCCAGCCAGTTTTCCAGCATACTGAGATATGTTTCCTGTAACAATGGCTGCTAGGAAATAAAAGGGACCATATACACCTTTTTTTGTGGGGTGGGTGGGAATCATCAAATTTTGGTGAGTCTCTTTCATACCATACAGTTTGATATATCTGCTTCATTCCTCATGTTAAAATTGTGGCAGTTGACCTTGCCATTTAGATGAAAAGTAGCCTCGTCACTAAACACTAAGTGTGTTAAAAATTTTAATCTTGTGATACATTCTGAAGGATGTATTCGTAAAACTTCACACATTATTCTTTATCATCTGTATGAAGAGCTTTCAGCAAATGAATCATGTTTTGTTTGAAAAACAATATACAACTGTTACGGAAATGTTAACTTCCCTATTGACATGATGAGTGGGTTTATGTGGACTACCTCTGAAATTCTGTTGGATGCATTCCACATTTGGCCAGATGATTTTCTTTTACACAGACAGCCTGGGTCTTGGAATTGTTTATACCACTTCCTAATGCTGCAAGCATTAGGCTGCTGAATACTAGCCAAGGTCGACAAAAATTAAACCTGTGTTATAATAAAGATGCATTTCCTGATGAAAACATTTGAGTGTTTACAAATTTCCTCTTTTGAGCTGCTTATCATTTATTAAAATAAAGGATGATTCAAAGTTCTTGGGCAAAACAGAACACATCTAAACAAGCAATTTACTTTATGTAATGTGTGGGCATAACTCAAGTGATGAAGCAGTAGATTGTGCTTGCCACAAAAGGCATGCTTAAGTGCTGGTTTTTGTACTCGTTATTTTATCTGGGGTTTCCTGAGGAATTGGTCGTTTTACGTATTCAGAGCGGGCAGATGTGGAGCTACTGATAGGAATGGAAAGAAAGATCAGTAACTGTACTGAAATTCTTTCATACAGGAATTGGGCCAGATTGTAAAACCTTTGAGGGATTGCAAGTAACTATGCAAAAATAAACTTATTTATCAACATCTTGCAGGATACAAGATATCCAAAGACTATAAGGATATCATGTTTCCTTGCAGTACGAAGAAATTTTGCTTAGAGATCACCTTTATGTAGCACCCAAGAAATTTTCCATTTCATTAGATGTGCCCAAAAACAGTGTGGTGGCTCCCCTACCATGCGCAGAGTGCAAGCCTTCAGATCTGCAGATTACCAGCTTCTCATAAATTCTTTCAGTTCTTTAAGTGGCTTCTTAATGGGGTGCACTACAAACTGATTTTTTTAAAAATTTATTAAGAAATACACATGAGGACATTTTTAATTATAATTTTCATGTGTAAAGAATTAGTAATCCATATTACCACATCTAATTTCGCACCAGCAGTATTTCTCAAATGTTTGGGCTGTAATAAGCCATTATCATTTATTTGATTTGCCCATAATTTTGGCTAGCCTGGCTAATTAGAAGAACACATCTAATATTTTTACAGTCTCAACAGAATTACTTAATGTACTGACAAGAATTAAATTATGTGGTTTCAACACGATGCAGCACAATCCCATTTTAATGTGCATGTACGGAATGCCTTGGATGCAACATTCCAAGGACAACAGATTAATCAAGGTTTTGCCATCACTTGGCTGGAATCATTGCCTGATTTGTTATATCCTTATTAGGCTACATCTACTTTTAAGCCCTATTGGCTTCTGACTACTTTATTGCTAGGATTTGTATTGTTGCTGTTGTTGATATTCATGTTTGCAGTTGCTTTTTCAGCAGCTTCTATAATTTGCTCAATAAAATTTATTTTGTAACTTGTCTCTTTCTGTACATCTTTTTCTCACTTTTATATCTACTCATGCTTATTGCTTCATCACTTACACATGTATATGCATTGCATGATGAAAAATGCATTATTAATGTTATTTTATCAGTTTTTAAAGTTTTGTCCAAGTATTTTAAATCTCTGCATATAAGGCAGTTAAGGGATGAAACAATTGAAGAGTTCTAGCTAAAGTTTAAAATATGTTTATGTTGATTTCTGGCAGCATCCATATAATGTCAAAAATCATTCTGTCAAGCAGTATTATAACAAATGAATATTATTAATTGCATTAAGCTCTGTAATTAGCAGACGATGGTTTTATCACTTTTGCAAATAAAAAATGTTTTTTTAGAAGTTGCTTGTTTTGTCAAACTCGGGTCATCACATACATATTATTTGTTGGGATTTTTCAAACACGATAAATATTTTAATTTAGAAATGTGTGTAATTATCTCCTTCTTAATGTTATGCCAATATGAACCGGTTTTTCTTTAGAAAGAACTTTTACAAATTAATGTCTTCTATGCTTTGTCAGTTACAAATTAGTCAGCTGCACGTTAGTTAATTCATGTTGCGACCTTTTATCACTTTTTAAAATAAGTGTAGGTCTTAGCTGAAGGGGAGGATAAGTCAATTTATTTTGTTGCTGACCTGCAAATTTTTTGCCGTCTTCCAGAATAAAATTACTACCTTGCATTCATTACATAATCACTTATAAAAGTATATACTAAAAATTTGTCAGTTACTTTTGGAGGTTCATTATTTATAAGTTTCATTTAGCACAAATATCTTTTTATATAAATATAAGCAGAGTTGCCAACTCTCCCGATTTAGGGAGACTCCTGATTTTCGACCACTCTCCCGCCAACCTGATTTGCAATATATTTCTCCCAACTTTTTCTTATTCTTAAAATTTCTCACAATTTTTATGGAACTTGGCTTAATACTTTGTTATATGAACAAAAAAAAAGTGATTTTGGACGCCTGAAAAGCAATCAAATTTTCTCTAGATTATATCTAAAACAAAACCTTGCGAATTAAATAAATTCTTCTTTGTGAGTGAGAGCATATACATATTCAGAAACGTTGTTCTCCAGTTCTCCAATGGGCATCGTGCTCCACTGCGTGTCATCTGGCATAGATTAGCCAATGAGGACAAAGCAAGCTGTTATTTGGATGTTCTTTAGTTAATTCGGTCATTTTGTCCTGAGTTGTGTGAGAACACGTGCCTTCAGGAAATATTTTTAGAAATTATCTTTTTTTATGTCTGCGAGAAAGGTGAAATACTTGTGTACGTTTCAAAAATCGTACACAGTTGACTTTCATTCCATTATTTCCTCAAGGAAAAATAAATTTGCAATGTGTACCGCCCGTCGTTGCGATTTTTCGATTTCGCATGGATGTTCTCAAACATGTGCGTACACAAAAACACAAGGACAACATGAGTTGTTTTGAAAAAAATGAAAAATTAAATTTTTCTTTGGAAACAAAGGACCAAAAAGTTATTAATGCAGAATGTCTGTTCTCTGCCTTTTTAATGGAGCACAACCTGCCACTATGCCACAGCTGAAAGAGGGGCAGCTTCTTTACCAATAAATGTGGATGAACACATTCTTGATATTTATTATTATCTTGAAAGGAGTTCTAAAAGGAAGAAAAAATTGAAACAGTTCCAACAGCTGCATAACGGCAGTTTACAATTAGAAAACTTGGATGAAGTTATAAAATCAGCTAGGATTGACACCCAGTGGAGTTTAATTGGAAAACTGAAAGATGCTGATGGAATTTTAAAATATAGTGAACTGTCTAGAATTATGTTGGCCATCTTGACAGTTTCCCATAGTAATGCAGAGTGTGAGAGGATTTTCAGTGTTGCGAAACCGAGGACTAAATTTAGATCTAATATGATGACACATTAGAAATGCGATGTTCATGTGATTTCTAATGTGATGACACATTAGAAAAACTTGTATTAGCAAAAGCAGGCCTACGTGGCAATTGCTATGAACAAAATTAGGAAGTTTCTTTCTTGAAGAAAGCAAAATCTGCCACTGTTTATAAGATTTGTACGAAAACTGATTAAAGTGTTTTTTTTTTTGTTGTTGTTGTTGTTTTCTTAAACGATGCAAGTAATAAAAATGTTTTTTATGTGTAAGGTCTTTTTGTGTTGCTTGCATTTAAGAATTAGTTACTATTTAAAGTTAATTCATTATTAAAAACTATATTTTCGTCATTTAAAAAGTCTTTTTAACATTGTGAAAAATCTCCCAAATTTCTTAAAAAAATCTCCTTATTTTTTAGTGACATAGGTTGGCAAGTATGTATAAGTCTTAATATTCTAAACGCAATATTTTTATAACAGTAGACTTATATAATAATATTGCATTTAGAATATTATTTTATATGTTAATGAATGAAGAAATGCCTTCTAAATTAATTAAATTTAAATTTCTTAATGGATTGAAATGTTTAAATGGCCTTTCAGATTGCAAAAATGTCTTCGCAATTGTTTCTTGGTCAAGTAAAGAACTGAAAGAACTCCTGTATGCATTTATTCTTCATGATGATATCTGTAAAAGCACATTCCTGCGTACTTTATGTCGTCAAGTTGCCAACAGCGTATGCAAAGCTGATGCAGTGAGTTCATTTTCCCTAACTCTTTCCGATTTCCTATTTTGGAAAAATTTAAGTTTTGCTTTTAGTTAAAATTTTAAAATCTTACTGCTTTACTAAAATGTAGTGGTGTATATATAATGTTTATATAAGTTATATGTGAAGCAAGTAATATGTAATTTTAATATTCATTTAATTATATTCCAATTGTCATGTTTTTATTTGTAGCATTTTTCATTTGAATTTAAAATTGTATTTAAAAATCTAGGAAAACTTGCTGACTAGTCTGGATCCACACCTTTTAGCTCTGCAGTCATCGGATAATTCTGGGAATGTTCTCACTAAAGCCTTTAGGTAAATAAATCTTGATCTGAATGCAGTGAAATTCAGTGACCACTTTTTAAAATGTTGCAATTTGTGATACTGAATACAATCAATAGTCGTGTTTAAGGTATTACTAGGAGATGGTTGTCTTAGCCATGTGGTACTTTAGAAGATTACCTTGGGGGGATTTCATTCTACGTACATTTAATATATTTCATGTTGTTTTCAGTATTTATAAAGTTTAATTCTGTAATTTTTAATGTTATTGGTTATTCTGAAAGAATCTGCGAAATTTTGATCACGGTAGATCTTTTTATTGGATCAAAAATTTTCAACAAAAATACTTCATATTCTTTATTATAAGATGGATGAAAGGCACAAATATGAAAGATGAATTCATTGTTTATAATGTTCTGCAGAGTATATATGCAGTATATGCTTTATATATTTTTATTTATGTACTTCACATTCTTAAGTTGTTTTGTGCATTACTATTATTATTTTTTTTTCAGTATTTTCCTATTAGTGACTTATGACATTATAAAACTGACAATAAACATTTAAGATTCATTTTAGTGTGAGAAATTTCAAAGCCGGGATCTACACATAGTCCTGTATCTTCCAAAAAGATCCTTGCATTCATAATAGCTCATTTGTCTTTTTGGAAGATTTTTGTGGGAGCAAAGCATTGTCATTACAGATGTAACCAGTAGTTGCAGATATAACTTTAATTCACATAATCTGTTAAACATTTTTGATGCTTTGACATAGTAACGCTCAAAAACATACTACTTTCGGTACACATTTTATGTACCGAAAGTATACTTCTTGATTAAACTGCACTACAAACCCAAATGCGTAGGCGGAAAAAATTTGCATAATATTTGTCACTAAATAGCACATGTGCTAAACACCCAGCGCTCAAGGGGGTGGAATAAATTTATACCATTCATTAATACCACATGTGTATAAACAATAAAAAGCTAGCACAATAAGAACAATAAAAAAAAACCTGTGAGTCGAGAACATGCCTTTTGCTTCATGTTAAATTATCAAAATCCAACTGCGTCATCTTTGTCTCATTTTGAGTAAAAAATACGTATAGAAATGTATCTCAAACCATGTGTTCTCCATTTTTCATGCATCTCAAATCCTGCGCACATATAGCACCATCTTATGCCAAAAATATTAGTTTCTGAAAAATTGCAAAATTGCCATGAATACATGACAAGCAGAAGTGAACAAAGAAGTGAGAAAATGTGGTCGCACTGGTGGGCCAACTGGGAAGTGAGTGTGCTTCATTCTGGCCTGCCTCTGAGACCGCATGAAAGGGTTAGACTTAAGATCTAGTCTGAAGGTAAATAATATGGGACAAATTAAACTGTGAATATTTTTTATAACCTTCTTTTTTTGGGGGGGGGATCTCACGAGGTATATCTTTTTGTCTAAAAGATATGAAAAATAAATTTCTAATTGGAACACTGGGGGGGGGGACATTGCATGCATGCAGACACTCCTTACCTTATAAATGAGTTAGATTCAAATGAACATTCATTTTGTGAATTTGTTAATAAAATGTTACTAGCTATGCATGCTACACACATCTGTTAAAGGTGTTCATGAGATAAAAGCTATAAATGTTATTAAATAAATAATTAAAAATGCTGAAAAATTGCATTTTAAATACAGTATATTATGAATAAGTTTTATACAAATAATTATTTTACTATGAACTAAATAACTTAGATTGTCATATTTGAAACGTGTGGATGGGATGCGGGAGAGATTAAGAGATCTTTACATGGGTGAGGGTGAGTCAATGTCTAACTCACCCTCTAAAAACTCATTGGTAAATAAAGGGGATATGTGAGATTAGGAGGCTGCATAAGAGGTGGAAAAATTGGCATGTTAGATGGGCCAACAGCATAGATTTCTGAGCGAGTTTTCTTTTTCTTGTCTTTTAAAACAACACTGTTTCAATAAAATACATTAAAAAAGTACTGCATTATGTTTGGTATTTTGTACTAGCTTTTGAAATGTGTTGACCAAAACTTTCTTTTTATAGCAAAACTCGAGATAAGCTTGGTAGAGCTTTATCCATGAGACGAACTCCTACAAAACGAGGTCTTAGCAGAGCTGTGTCTACTATCATAAGCCCCTTAAGAAACTTTGGAACTCCATCCAACAATATGCAGAATTTCAGATTGTCATCTGTTACAAACTTAACTGTAAGTTTATTGTGTATTTTCTAAAAATGTCAGAAGTTTAAATACTAGTTGCATTATTCAAGCGTTTGTGCATTGCATCCAAAATATGAGTTTATTCTACTCTTTACATACTTGTTTTGATAATATAATTAAAGAATATAGATTTTAGTTCCGTTTTGTATTTAAAGCATTATACTTTCTTTTTCATTTAATAAATCTTTTGCATGCCAAAATGGTTTTTGCCATTTTTTTAATTGAACATCTGTTAATTTTGAACTTTATTATTTCTAGATATTATAAAATTAGCTTAGATTTAACTTTCTAATATTCTCTTGAACAAAATTTAATGGAAAATATCTTTGTAATTTACTTTATACATTACAAGATTTAGAGAGTGCCTTCTGTTGTTGCTTATTAGTCTGAATATTTATTTAAAAAAAAAAAAAAGGTTTCATGTTTGAGCCTCACATGCTTTGTTTTTAAATTTTCACTTTTTAAAATAGTCTTTAGAACTCATATTCAAGGTTTGCTTTCATTATATACATTATAAAGGATTGGATTTCGGGAGTATTTAAAATTTTTTACGATTATGTAAAAATTAATTAAAAATATGTGCCATCATAAATAAAAATGTATTTTCATTTAGATTAAATAGAAACATTATTTTTAATGAACTATTTGCATATATTAGAATAGTAGAAAAAGGATTCACTTTAGATTTAACTTTGTTATTCTGTCTGGAATAGTCTTTATCACCCATTTTCTGTAGAACCTTTATTAAATTCGTTCCACATTTATTACTACTTGAAGTCTGCCTTGGACAGATTAATGTTGTTGAAATTTATTTCCAAATTGTATTTCTTGAGATTATTTTAAATTTAAAATCTTGAAGGTTTTGATGTACGAAACTTTATAAATGAAATTGCAGTTATGAGACTTGTGGGGGGAAATGCATGATTTGAAGCATTCTTTCTGCTTTTCATTTTATTAAATATCTTTTATTGGTTATATAAATACAGTATTTCTGAAAATCTCCAATCAATAAAACCAACTCCATCAGTGAATAAGCATTTGATGTTAATTTTCATCCTTTTTTTTTTTTTTTTTTTTTTTCGTATAGTAAAAATAAGGAAATCCAGAATGTTCGTGACTTCAGTTATGCTGGATTTTTAAAAATGGCATGTTATTAGACTAATTACTTAATGCTGAAAAATTGTTTTTGGGGGGTTTTCAAATGTTTTAAGGAATGAAAAAATTGCATATATAATAATTTCACAAACATATTTAATGAATAAAATTAGTAGTAAATAAATATCTATAACGTATATAAATATTTTGCTTTGAAGTCATCATTAGTGCCAGCGCATAAAGTTTTTAAAGTAAAATTCAAATTTCTACTTGGTTTGTATATTTCACTTTTTTACTATGAAAATTAATCCATAGAATATGATTTATTCCTCCAGTATTAGTCCCCCTCCCAAATTTTTTAAACTTTACCAATCAAGTGATCTTGGTTGAATCTTCCTCTTTGTCACTGTTTCTTTTGCTATCTGTGGGTTCAGTGCTCTTTGAAATATGTCGTCACTTAAGGTGGGTTATGTAAACTGGTGCTTTTTTTAAAAACTTATTTATAAAAAATGAAAAGGTTTATAAATTTGTCTAAAGAACATGGTTGCATTGATAATAAATGCTATAAGAAAAATTTGTTTTTATCGCAAAAATTCAAAATAGTTGCACTACTGATGCTTAAAGTTAACTCTTTGAAATACATTGTCACCACTTAACTCTTAAACAGTTGGTTTCTTTTTATCACTTTCAATTCATTCAATAATTTTGTTTTCTGAAAACATGGATCAAGAATTTTTTGAAGGAAGACTTTTGACTGCTTCAGCACTATCCTATGACAGGAATGTTGGTAAAAAGGAGTGTCAGAATACCAGGATTGCAGAAATATTGGATGTTGGATTGCTATAATTTTTATCTGGTTATTTTAGCAACAGCTCATGCTTAAAAAGGCTTTGCTACCTTTATGTTTCAGAATAATGTGTGCATATTCTTCATTCTACTTTCCAATTGATATGGTGCCTCCACCCCCTTTTTAAAGTCAAAATGTTCAAATCTAAATTTATCCATCCAGAGGCTTTTTGTCTATCTATCCATTTTGCTCTTCCAGCAAAATATACAAGCTTCAATAAGTCTAACTTATATAATAATTTCTTGACAGCATCTTTTCCAAATAAGTCATTTTCATAATCTTGTGGATTTAATTTCTCCCTCCCATAGAAGAGATTGTTAAATAACTGTATTAGTTAACTAACCTGCTGCGTGGTAAGATATTTTTGGAATTATCAATAAAGAGTTGTATTTTAACATCTGTTAACTAGATTGTCTGATAAAAAATTTCATAAGATAAAATTAATCATGCCACTCAGTGAGTTAACTTTAGAACTGTCATCCTCAGTGAGTTAGTTCTATTGATTATGCTATTATCTTTTTTCTTCCATGAAAGTTATTGGTTTCTCTTTGTCAAAGGAATATGTTACAACATTTGATAAGCATTTCATGTAGACTGTGATCTTTTGCATTGTTTTGTAAAAGAAGTAGATGGAAGTAGATAAAATGAATCTGAAGTAGATAAAATTATGTATTGTCAAACCTTTATACACCGTCATGTAAAATTTAAATTTATACTTATTTTCTTGTTTTATGAGAAATTTCTATTGGTTACACTTTATACAAGGTACGGATGTTCCTGGACTGAGTCTATAACGTAAAAAATTATATTATGAATTAAATTGCAGAAACACATCCTACTTCGATGTAAGACCCTTGTGAAACAACGCATTTTTGTCAGCGCCTGCAAAGTTTATCAAAACATGTCTGGAAATCCATTTTTGGCTATATCCTTTAATTCAGCCTGTGATGCACATTTAATTTCATCTGAAGATTGAAATCCACGACCCTTCAAGCGTTTTGCCAGTTCAGGAAATAAGAAGAAATTGCTGGGTGCAAGATAAGGTGAGTAAGGAGGATAAGGCAAAACAGTTGTTTTTGTTTTTCTAAAAAAGTCATTGACGAATAGGGATCGGTGAGCAAGAGCATTTTCATGCAACAGCACCCATGACTGCTCAGCCCACATTTTTGGTCTCTTTTTCTGGATCTACTCCGGCAAATGTCGCAGGGATGTAGAATTCTTTGTTCACAGTACTTCCTTCAGGTATAAATTCCTGATGCACAATGCCCAGGATTATCGAAAAATACCTCTGTCATGACTTTCCTTTAGAGCGATCTTGGCAGAATTTCTGCTTCCGTGGAGATTGTGGTGATTTCCACGTTGTTGATACTCTCTTGGTTTGCGAGTCAACTCCCCCCCCCAAATAATAATAATAATAATAACAAAAAAAAAAAAAAAAAAAAAAAAAAAAAAAAAACTCTTCTCTAGTAACAATTCTGCCAAGTAGGGAAGGATCTTTGTCAACACCCGAGATTAAGTCTCCAGCCATTTCCATTCGAATTTCCTTTTGGCCTACGTTTAGCATGCGGGGAAACAATGTGTAGGCATATCCTATGCATGTTAAGATCCTTAGTCAGTATCCGCTGACATGTGGCCTCTGATATACCAACTAATTGTTCTATTTGGCAAATTGTTTGCACGTACTGCCGCAGACACTTTTTTATATTTTCATTGGTGCATGAAGTCACAGGACGGCCACAGCGTTCGGCGTCTTCGGCACTTTCCCTACTTTCTCTGAAATGATGATACCATTCAAAAGCTTGCATTCTAGATAACGTTTCACATCCGAACACATGCTTCAACATTTTAAACTCTCCGTAGCGCTCTTTCCCAAGTGAACACAAAATTTTTTATTGATTCTCTGCTCAATTGACGTCATTTTTTTTGTATCGGCACCTAAATGCACCTGCTTACAAAAAACGCTTTTGTCATGAGCTTTCGACCACGTGATTTGAGACAAACTACTGTTAGAAAAGAGGGAGAGCATAGTTACACAGAAACGTTCTCGTAGTCGCACTGCTGCAAAAAACTTTTACGTTATAGACTTTTACGTTGTCGGGAACTTTTGAATCCTACAACGTAATTTAAATGTATTGACAGCTGAATGTTAAACATTCAAAGGGACATTTATTTCAAAGAATTCTAATATGTTCAATTAATCACTAATAACTAACTTACTTTTAACCACTAACTTTTAATTCAAACTAAAAATGCACAAATTATGAAAACTCTCCAAATAGGAATAATAATAACTTCATATATATATATAGCATATTCTGTTTTATTTATTAAATTTTTCTTCAATATATGCAGAAAAAACTTGTATATTTGTAAGTAATTATAAACTTCTTTATTACTACAACTTTCAGCTACATTTTGAAAAAATATGTAGGTTTGAGAAAAAATTAACTAAAAACCATAATAACAAATTTTAGATGCTCATTGGTCAGTCTGTTTATTTTTCTCTTTGTTCTTATTTATTTTTAATTAATTAAAAGGGGCGGATGCTCAAATACTCCCAAACAAAGTGATTATTCCTATCAGAAATCTAGGGTGTTGCTCACTTGTGTTTTTATTAGTGATGAAAATAATATAAAATTGGACTCCATACCATTAAAATCTTAAAATTTTTTTTTTCAACTTCTTGTCATACTCATTAATTTATAGAAATTTTTGTGGTCCGTGGAAAATTGGTTTGGGCGGGGGTGGGTGTCTTATGCAGTCTGTGAGCTGCCAGTTTGAGACCACTTCTCCGAGCCATATAAAATTATTTAGTGAAGAGAAAAGCAACTAAGGTACTTTAAATTCTGCACAGTCCATTGCTTAATGCATACCACTATTACACCAAGCACCTGTACAATTTTTCAGATTTTTGCTGGAATAGCTGCATTTAATTTTTATTATTTTATAACTGTGTACCATTTCTGGGAGCTCTCTAATAAGAAATCTAACCCTTTTTTCAGTCAGATAATGCAGGGCTTAGATATATAATTTTTTAGAAGTAACTCATGTCGCCAAAACTCACAAAATTTAAATGTATTGACAGCTGAATGTTAAACATTCAAAGGGACATTTATTATTAAAATTAATGTAGTAGAATCTCACAATGTCAAGTAAAGTTTTCCAGATGTCTAGATAAATACAGATCTTGGCTATAAATTTTAGTATTCATCTGCTCTGGATTCTCTAAAACTGCCAGTTCGCTGTAATTCCTGAAAGAACTGGATTCGGTGTCTTATTTTAAACTGCATGCACATTTTAAATTGAGAACTTAATTTTCTGTTTTAGGGATGTGAAATTCATTCAGTTCACATAAATGAGATCAGAAATTTTCTCTTGACTCTTGATCTGATATTATTTCATGGCAGTTTTAATACAAAATAATGCTTCTTTTCTAACTAACTTGGAATTTTCTTTGACAGCTAATACCTTTCCTCTTAACTGATGCATTGCTTCCATATAATCTACGACACAGGACTGATAGCCCAGATTCTGCCTATGCATCTTCAGGAAGAAGGTCAGTTATTTGGGCTTTCGTGGCGTTCTGTCTGTATGTTCTCTCCACCTCCCCATATTTTTTTATTTTTACACTCTCCTAACTTAAATCCTTGTGGCTGTTCTGGCTGTTTGTTTTGTGCATTTGATGTTTGTATTTCCTAAACCACTTTCAATATATGTTTATAAACAGAGAAAGAGTTAATGCTCTGTAATTTCACAACTGAAATGCTTAGAAACTTGACTTCAGGAGATTTTTGCAAAGACAAGCAGTATGAGATTGTATGTAATTTAAAAAATCTAATTTTAACGTACATCATTTAAAATAAAAATTGGGTTGGGCTTAAATTTTTCCTTCCTTTCTTACCTTAATGAATTCCTTTCATATGAACTTTGCAGTTTAGGTAAAAATGAAAAAAATTCAAGAAATGGTCTCTAAATAAGCTTAGAGTAGCAATTCAAAATGATGGTAAATGTAGGGCTGTCTTAAGCAATGAGAAATAAATATATATTAAATATATTTTTATATTTTGAAATAATTGATGAATTTATTTGCATATTTTAACCCTCATTTAATTTTCCACATAGCATTTTAAGCATAAGGTTCTGAATTTTTTTCAAGTATTCGCGTAATTTTCAGCTTTTAGATGTTCAGAAACCAACAAACCCTAAATCTTAAATCAATTCGTCCACATAGTGGTTGTTTTCGTCTAATTGATTTCCTCGTGAATTTTTAGATACATGAGTTCTGATTGATAATGCAATAATACTGAAGATCTTCAAGAAAATGAGGATATTTAACGTTTTAATGATTCTGAGTCCACCATTGGCTTAGTCGCTGAACAGTGGTAGTTAGACTTGGATCTGAATCCCACAACCGGGCTGGCTGTATGGTTGGTTTACATGGTTTTTCCCTAGTGTAACATGGATACAAGACAACAAAGGTATTCCTTCCCATAAGCAGATAGCGATCAAGTTGTTTTACCTTAATCAGTTAATCTAATCTTTAATGGTTCTGAAGACCAGTGTACATGGGGACATAAATGGGGATGAAGATGATGTGCAAGCTCTAAAAGATGACATAGACAGCAGTTCCAGCAGCATTAAATGATTTGAGGCCTAGGGAGTAATAGATAACAATAAGAACAGGCAAGAGTCAGAATACAGAGAAGTAGAAATGAAGATGTTTTAGGTACTGCTAGTTTATTTCATAACTATTTTTCATTTGCTATGTTCTTACCATAACGCTTCTTTTAGGAATGAAATAATTAGTATTATTTTTTCTTCTCAATTTTTGGACAGTAAAATTAATAAAAAAAAGGGGTGAAGAGTGAATATAGCAGGGATGGGCAAACATTTTCGGTCGTGGGCCAAAAATGGAAAACAAAACGTTTGACGGGCCAAGATATTTTTCTAAAATTTTAAGAACAATATACAAGTATTACAATTTAATTATGTTAATGAGATAACTGAAATTGCGATTTCATTTTTAAAAGTTACTTATATTGAGGTTCGAGGCGTGATGTACTGATTCTAAGGAACGAAGCTAAATGCACATGTGTCAATCTATTCTGAAATACTTCTTTCTAAGGTTTATGGTTGAAAACACTTGTTCACATATCTAAGATGAAGCAAACATAGCACTGATTTTCTGGGCGTGAAATATTAAATTCAGGAAACTTTCGATAATGATTTGTAAAACTCTAACTTTGGCATATTTAGAAACAGCTACTTGAGATGATTGTCAGATTGCAACTCGATTCAAACTGCAAATCTGATCTCACTGCTTCCCAGTTTATGTTGAAAGGCATGGTAAAAAATCCAATTCTGTTTGAATGGCATTGAAATCTTGACATCTGCATTCAAACTCAAAATGCAGTTTTTTCAAGCCATCTTCATAATTCTTAAGCTTCTCTTCAATTACTGAGGGTATTAAATTTAACCTCAAATGAGACTAGCTAGCTGCCCAGCAAACATATTAAGATTAACTAAGTTAAGATTAAGTTCTTTCTAAGAGGTCTAATTCACCTATAATTGGATTCCTATATGTCTGGTCCCCGAGAAAGAGATAATGCTTGTTGACTTCAATCTATAGCTATAACTAACAAAGAACTTCCGCTGCTCACACTTTACGGATTAAAAGCTGTCTGTGCTTGCTATTTCTGTCATTTTATGTTTTGTAGAACAAAAATAGAGAGAGTAAAAAGATCATCAGTCCTTTGAAAAAAGGAAGAAATAAATAATATTTAAACAAAATAGAAAAGGAGATGGATATATAATACATATCTCTTTTAATTTGCCTCGGACGGAAAAATTAAAATTCTCTCTGTGGGCCGGATAGAACCTTCCGGCGGGCCGGAGTTGGCCCGCAGGCCATAGTTTACCCATCCCTGGGATATAGGATTAAATACAGCTTATAAGTATTTTTAGGAGTTTTTTTTTATACAGTCAAAAGTCTTTAATCCGGACTCGTCAGGACTTCGGTGATTCCGGATTATAGATCATCAGTGTAAATCTGGTAAGCTGGCATGCAGAAATTATTAAAGCAAAAATATGAAACCACAATTTATGAAATAAAGAACAATTATGATCTAAAGGGTATCAAAATTTACAAAAAAAGAGCTTAATATTTATTGGTTTACTTAACATTTCTTTAACGCGCATATGCGTAAAGCATACATTACGCATAGTCAAAATTAGAAAACTGCAACCTGAAAACTATTTGATGTGTATTCGTGATATTTAGAATGATGAGGAATTTGATTTAAATCATATCAAAGACGGGGTACATCGAGATGAAATTACTACATTTAGTAAGGAATTGTAAGCTGAATAAAATAAAAACATCTGCCTTGAAGATAAGGATAGTGCTGACAAATCAACTTCCAGTTCATTGCACTGCGACGCCCCCCCCCCCGGCAGAGCAGCGTGAAATTGATAAACATATTTCGGAATGGTTAGAGAATCAAAGGATAAGCCTTTATCCATTTTTTGCAGCAATTCTACTTTTTGTTTGATGGACATCGAAACATGCTTTTGCTTATAGATCCTTTGGTAGCTCTAGAATTGGAAATTCTTTTTGACATAATCGAAAGTTCAAGCTTACTTTTATAAAATTGCTCTAACAGTCTGCAAAAAATAATAAGCCGGAACCAATTAGAAGATTAAGGAACAACGCAATCTGCAACATTAACTGAAATAGATAATTTTAGCTTAGCTTATACTGTCCGTTATACATTAAACACGCATGCGTATGCGTAGATGCATATGCGCATGCATAAAGGTATTATGTGCATGTGACACATGTGCAGAAAGTTTGTAGCTTTGAGGTCCAGATTATAGATCATTCCGGATTATGGACGTCCGTATTAAAGACTTTTGACTGTATGACTTGTTTATTGTTTATGTAATTTGCTCTCTCTCTCTCTCTCTTTCTCTTTTTTTTTTTTTTTTTTTTTTTGTCATTGGTATTCAGTGGACTGTATTATGTAGACTTGCTGCTGTACACTATCAGTAGGACTTGGAAATCTCAAACTTGTAATCGTGACTAAACTTATTTATTTCCTTCTTATAGACTGCTGAGGAACAGCGACTCGCCATGCAAAAACTCTAATTTCGCCTTGTTTCATGAAACAAGTAATTTGTTTGTTTCAAGTAATTTGTTTGTTTGTTTCATGAAACAAGGTGGAAAATTTGTGTAGATGTTCTCAAAAGAAACATCTGTGTTATTGGAATTCCAGTACTGACTAAAGCTGCATTGTACTTACTAAAGCTCCAAGTGCATGCATAAAAATCTAGTTTACTTTTGTACCACTCCTCAGCTCAGTGATTAAAAATACAATTTGCTTAGCATCAAATGCTCTTTTAGCACTATAAATAGTTTAAAGAAAGATTATTCAGTAACTAGTCATAAAAAGTAAAATTGAATAGTTTTATATGTGCATAATTTACATTAATATGCATCATTTTATATGTAATTTTACCAATGTGAACCTTTATTAGTTTGAAAGTCTAGTACAGTACAAAGTTCGAAATCCGGACTCGTTGGGACTTTGGCGATTCCAAATTTGGAATTTTTCCAGTTCATCAGTTTAAATCTAGTTAGATGGCATGTGGAAATTAAAGAATTAAAAGTATGAAATCGTGATTTATGAAATAAGGAAGTATTTATGATCTAAAAGGTATCAAAATTTACAAAAAAAAAAAAAAAAAAAAAAAAAAAGCTTAATATTTGTTTACCTTATTAAACATTTCTTTCAATGCAAGTTGTTTAAATTGCTTCTTTTTTTTGCACTAAAACTTTCTCTTTAACTCTGTAGACAGACATAATCTCTTGTTTAGTTACTTTGATGAAGTCCTGCAACTGCTGCTTCGAGCATTTTGACTAACTTGTCAATCGAAATTTTTTCGTTTTCAGCAACTTCTCTGTCACTTTCTTCACTATCTGTAGTGATATTTTCTGGATCTAGAACCATACTACAGATTTCGCCATTCATTAACTGATTGATGATAGAGACGCATTGTCATCACAATGAAAAACGTCTTTTATATCATCTTCATTTATTGCCACTTCTCCACATTTCTTTACAAAATCCGTTAATTGGAAAATTTCACCTTTGTTTTGCAACATCTGAAAACCTTTAAAATTCGCGGCTATCATTATCAAATTTAGCTGTCGTTCACTATATATTTGGCTATGCATCATGAGCTTGGCGACTAATGGTAAGTTCCGTTGAATTTTATCTTGCTTCTATCCCGCAGTGAGAAAATTAAGCCTGAATTGTATTAGTTTAGTTATTTATTGTACGTAATGTTTCTGAACTATTTTCTAAAACCGATAGGACATTTCAGAAAAATTCTGATTTTGTGTCAGTATACTTATGATAGAGCAACGCTATATATGTATCCTAAGTCACACTTTCGACACAGGGAAAATTAAACAGGTTAAATTTCCTCAATTAGCCCAGTACAATGGGAGATATGGAAGTGTTTAGCCTAAAGGGCTATTAATTTCAAAACTGCATATTGCATTGATTCACTTTTCAAACTGTTGCCGCCAAATATTATCGCCATGTATTATATTTAAAGAAACTTAATGAAGAATCTCCATGAATGTTTCATGCATTGTGAGAAAACAGCGGTACATAGAGCTATCAAAGTTTGAATAATGTAGTCTTCCTACCGAACATGGGGACTCGGAAATGCAAATTCTGAATTTGTTTTCTTATCTATTTCAAATTTTGTAAAACTTGAACGATTTTTTTATTGGCAAACTCGACAATTTTAAATAGAGCAATGAAGCACTGTATGGGAAAAAATATTTTTATCTCCATCGTGCGAAACTGTGTATTGGAAATTCTAAAGATATGCTGTTTTTTTTTTTAAATATATTGTGATATTGCTGTTGAATTGAATTTTATGTGTTTTAAGTGCAAAGAACATGATATTTAATAAATATAGGTCACACACAATCTGTTAACAAAATCCCCTTTTGGGTATAATATAAAATCTGGAAGCTTTTCAGATTTATTTATTTTTATAAAAATTTCTGAATGATTGTGGTAAAATGTCACATTCAGATTCAAAGAATATTAAAAGAATAGAGTGAAGACTTTAACGCTCAATATTAAAATTAACACAAGATTTATTTACAGTCTTTCTTAGCATGCAAGACTTAAACAAGATGTAGCAAAAACAATGACCATATTTGAATTCAGAATACTTTTTAATTCCTTTAAGATTCATGTATATGAACATAAAATATGTGGGTTATAGATAGTCTTTGAATATGTATTTCTTCATGTCTCTTTAACCGCTTTAGAACATAATCTGAGTTAATTCGTTTTATGTACTATGTGCAGTTTCCTTTATCCTGAGAGAATTGGGATTACCTAACTATATCGATTTCATCAAGTTCATTATTTCTTCATGTCTCTTTAACCACTTTAGAACATAATCTGAGTTAATTCGTTTTATGTACTATATGCAGTTTCCTTTATCCCGAGAGAATTGGGATTACCTAACTATATTGATTTCATCAAGTTCATTTATGTTCAAGCAAAGGCATATAATTGTTAGTCTCCATGGAAATAATTCACAGGTTTTGCTAGCACATCGCAGAATATTTTAGACTAATGTCCTATGCTATGCTGTGGGCTAAAAAAACAATCATTTTCCCTCATAATGCCAAATTATTTAAAATTTGTGATAGACTTTAGTTAAGTTACTGGTCAATAAATGGCACCACTACACTAGGAATATTGTTCAAGTTATTGGTAGGTGCCAGTATTTATTTATGCAAGTCATTTCACATTGCATGTTCTTTAGTGATGTTTTATGCTGTTATTGTATACATCTTACAGAACTTAAGAATTAACTTGGGTTATGAATTTTTTAACTTAAATATTTTTTGCCAAATTTAGTTCTTATGGGAAAAAATATTTTTGGATTATAGTTAGGCATATTGGTTTCTTTTAAAGTTGGGAGGAAAAAAAAAGGTTTTGGCAGATAATTCAAAAACAATTTTGGTGTTTAAGTGGCTAATAGATTGCTATATTTGCTGCTGGAAGGGTGCCATCATGTGTTGCTTGTAGTATTCTGTTTATTGCTTCACAGATTTATTGCTTGAGCTCTTTCATGTTTATTGGCCGGGTTTTGAACACTTCGCTTCATAATTTCAAAAAAAGAAAAGATGGCTATTAAGATTGGGTGGGGTAAGTGGGTTCGATTTCAAGGAAATGTTTTTATGATTATTCCTATGTGTAATGAGGCTGTAAGCCAGTTTCCATTGGAAATTCCTCCATGAAGGCATCTCTTCCCTTAAGCAGGTAGCCCTCATATGCTTTGTCATAATCAAATAAATCAAACCAAATCTTACATTGTTTGTACTCATCTCCTTATAGTGTGAGATTTGAGGACCATCACATCAATTAATTTCATACCATTTTTGTGTTACTTGAAACACAAAATCACTTCTTCTGGCATACAGTGCTTTGTGACCCACCAAAATGTTAGGAAGTACAAACCCACTATATTAACTCTTTGCATTGGAGAAGTGACTCTCGGTTACAATTTGAGCAGTTCAAGAAGGTGAAAAATTAGGTTAAGATATAATGAATGTGAAAGCAACTGTAATTCCACAGAAGAGACAGTAAATTCAGAATGGATAATGTATAGAGAATCAAAAGAAATACTGCAAAGAATACTGTTTGTATCTGGCAAAAAAGCTGCAGGACCGCAAGTATCCTCAGACATGAAAGAACTTTAGATTTCTGTGAAATTGTTAAGTTAGCTGTAGGAGTTTCACCAAATTTTTCACCAGAAAAGGCTTGAGTTGCTGGTTCATCGAGCTAAAAGGGCCTCAAATGCAAAGTGTTAATCAGTCAACTTTTCTATGCAGACCTATTAAAATGAATAATCATCTGTATGCAAGAATAGAAAAAAAATGTTATAACACATTAAGATTTTTTTCTGCACACTATATTTATCTTATCTGCAAGTCTGTGATAGAATGACTAAATTTTCTTCATATTTTGAATTGCATATGGTTTCTTGAATTTTATTCAAGAGAGATGTCTTATGGCTTGTTTGTTGCTTATCTCAGGCAAGTTTATAATCTTTGCAAATTATAATTATAAAATGTCGTTTAATTTTTGTGGTGATTATGCCATTACTCCTGTAGAAATGCTTTTTCATATTTCATGCTTTTCTTTTTTGCATTAGAAAAATTATAGTCATATAATTTCTTGTTGTAATATGTAAATAAAATTGAATTGTTCATCTTAATTTCTTTAGGAGCTTGAGCCGCCAACTCCCAGTCTTGCACCTTCACCAGTTGGAGGAAAGAAGATGAAAAGTAGTTCCGTGGGCATTTCAATCAGCAAATAGTTTGGATGTTAGTGTATATGCTGCCTATTTTTAAACATTCCAAGTGTTGTTAAGCAAAATTTCACATATATTGAAGAGATGAAAGTTCATCACTTTGTAGCATGAAAATTAATTTTTTATTCATAAATATATGCAGTTTTTGTAGGAAATCACTGAAAATATTCCAAGATCGGTATTTGCCAGCCGTTGTAAATATTCAGTAATCAAATTTTTCCAGAAATGCAAACTGGATAATCTAATCTTTAGTTTTTGAAGGCAGCTTTCTAAGAATTAGAAATTTTTTATATCTAATATTTCCTGTAACTTATCATGCAGAATGTAAATAATGATGTATGTGAATATATGAAAGACTTATTTATCACATTTTATTGCAATTAACCTGTTAAAAAAAAAAAAAAAAAACAGTTTTACTAGAATTTTATCTTTTGATAAAAGATAGGATTTGAAAAATCCACTTGTACAGAATTGAATATAGTTGTGAATATAAAAGAATGTACTTTTTATATGTTAATAAAAATATATTTCATAATTTTGCTTTTGTTAGATTTATCACCGATAATATATATTCAGTGTAAAATGTATTGTGAATTATTGCAAATGAATACTCTGCTAAGATTTCTAGATACTTTGCAATATATCGCTTGAAAATATCTGCATTTAATTCTCCTTTCACCATCTTCTGTGGAATACTATTCATTGGGAGCGATGTAGTGTAAAAAAAAAAAAAAAAAAAAAAAAAAAAAACTGGAGCTTTAAAGATTGACTTTTGATTTATCTCTGAAACTGTGTACGAATCGTGGAACACGTGCATAAAAAGATTGGGGGGGGGGGGGCTAAATAAATTCTTTCCAGAACTTTTGTTCAGCATTAACTTGACATGGTAAAAGTAATTAGATATTGTTGACAATTGATTTGACAGTAGCTTACAATGATAAAATCAGAACTGTTTAAATTTGTAACTGAATATTTGTTAAATAATGGATACTGAAAAATAAACTTATTGCAGTACTACCACTGGCTCAAAAAGTGCAAAATATATTATATGCTTTCATAAATCATATCTATATAATCCTGTTTATCAGTGTGCACGGAATAGTATAGAACTGTCTATCCATATTAAGAATTTCAGTAAGGAAACCTGATTTATTTGTAAATTAAATTTACCTATACCTAAATACAAGTAAATTAAGAACAGCGTTTAAAATATAAATTACAATTTAAAATACTTGTATATTAAGAACTCTTATTTTGTCTGGTCTCTGATTGAGATTACAATTTCACTCGAAAGCTACGAAATACCTCAGCCGATCTTCGCTTCAATTTAAGCCCTTGATTATACATATAATGTACTATTTCAAGGTATGATGTATATAAAAATCATCGAAAAATGCTGAATAAAAAATGATAAAATGATTGTTTAAAGCAACGTTTTCTGACGATTTATTTAAAGCGTCAGAAAGGAGAATAGTGCATCAGGGTATGGAAGTTTTAAGGAAAAAGTGTAGCTTTGAAAATAAAGAGGGAAGAGTCCAAGACTTCCTGATCTGTTAATTCTAGCTGTCAAGCAGAAATTTTTCCTGATTAATATCCGATAACGACATGAGAATTAACTTAAGAAATACCTTGTTTTGAGATTATAAATCTCAAAACTAATAAGTACTGGATCCGGGCTCTACTGCACTCCAGCCCAATTTAAGCTCTGTGGCTTCCATAACTGTATTCAGTTGTTCAGTATTTTCCTTCTGCTTCTGTTGTTCAGGAACCATTTTCATTTCATTATTCGATAACGCTTTGTAAGTCGATAATTTTTTTCCTATGCCTTTCTTATGAGCAGCAGGGGGAACCTTCAAAGATTCCTCTTGTCTTGATGAGGTGATCGGCTGAGATTTTGTGGAGAATTCCGAGTCTGCATAATCGCAGTATTCATCATCGTTATTGAGATCGCGAGTCCTAAATAGGGGCATTTTAATTTGCTATCCGAAGGCAACACTAAAGCAAAATTTTACAGTCGAGCAATTCATAAGTATAGAAATGTGTGTTCTGCATGCAACAGCAACTGGTCTAATTCAAAATGAACAGGAGTGTCACAAAATAAAAAAACTGAGAAAAAGTTGCATTAAATTTAAATCATGACGTCATATGCATACCTGAAGTGTCAAAAGTTTTGTTTCCTGCTTTGGCAACAAAATTATTCGCGAATTGTTTGTTGCTTGGAAAGAATGAACTGATTTCATTCACAGTGAAATGGTTTTATTCATTTTCTTTTCATGTGTACATAGAACTCGGAAATTTTTATTTTGGCCGCAACCTATCCATCTGGCGGGCTTGCCCGTTAGTATTTTATATTTTCCGCTTGGCAACAGACTCGAAATGTGAAACAACACGAATTGCGTTTCAAGACTAATAGCCCATTCGGGCTAACAATTATATTGCACTCTTATTAAATGGAACTAAACCCCCTTTCCATTGCATTTGCTTTGTTTTTTCTTTTAATTATCTCAATATTTAGGTTTATTTAAAAAAATATATGTATTCTTAATCTGAAATGTACTTAACACATTCTTCGGATAGAAAGTTAACTGTGCGAAATGCAGTTTTCTCATATGCGTCATATATAAATGACGTAACCCCGTCTTCGGCGTGGGTTTACTGTATTTCCTGCTGAATTGTGTAGAATAAACTCTAAGTTTTTATTACCATAATTGTAATGTAACTAACTGTACAGTCATTTATTTTATCATTCTGTGTAAGTATCTATGGTAAAATGAATAACCTTTGCCTGAAAAATTCTAAGGGGGAAAAATGTAATAAGCTCCTTTTAAAGCATGTAATCCTCAGAATGTCTTCTGTAATAAATTATTTACCCATATATTTCAAATATCAGCAATATTGAATCTGAGTTGTGTAAAATGAACTTTTAACACAAAGTTTTACTACCATAATTGTAATGCAATTGTACAGTCATTTATACTTGTGTTATCATTCTGTATAAGAATCTATGATAAAATGAATGACCTGAATGGAACAGGTTTGCCTGAGAAATTCTAAGCAAGAAGTTCTCTTTAAAGCATGTAATCCATGGGATGTTTTCTGAAATAAATTATTTACCTGCATATTTCAAATATCAGCAAGAAACCTTTTCTTATTTTATTTGGGGAAGATTCTGAAAAGTCAATAATATGATTAATATGACCTTGACGTTCCAACTCATCAGATTAAAGCCGACTTATATGGTCTGTTTAATTTAAGAGACTCGCATTATTAAAAATGCTTCGAATTTAATAGTCCATACAAAATATTCTTGAATCTTCAATACCCAATTTAAATACGTAATCCACAAAGTGCAATCAGTTTATAATTGGTAGTATTAAACTACTGTCATACTTAATGATGAATGTTTTAGATCTTGTGCATCTGTCGCCAACTTCTAAGTCTCTAACACTCTCAAGCAGTAGAAATTACTTTCTAACTAGAGCTGTCATTCCATATAAAATAAATATTAGGTATTAGTTTTTTCTTTTTAAATATTGTGAAAATAATATTCACATTTCGTTATGTAGCGAAATCTTTTGTAGATTACGGAGATTTTGTACTTAAAGTAATAAAAATATCGGTTATCAGATTTCAACGGAAATATTCATTTTGTCTCTTCCTGAATCCAGTTTGACCATTTTTTGGGCGAGATCTGTTGGTACGGATGGAATAAGTCAGTCCAAAGGGGCAATTTGCCCAGAAGGACTAATAATTTCTTTTTGATGTTTTGCGTTGATTCACAATAAGCGTTGTTTCACTTTTCAATTTGTTGCCACCAAATATTATTGCCCTGTATTATATTTAAGGAAATTAAATAGTGAAGAATCTGCATAAATGTATGTATGTTTCTCAAACTGTGATAAAACAATGGTACCTAGAGCCATCAAAATTTGAATAACATAATCTTCCTGCAAATATAGGCATCTGGAAGCTCAAATGTGAAATTTGGAATTTGTTTTATTATCGGTATCATTGTAAAACTTTAACGAATTTTTGATTAACAAACTCAAGGATTTCAAAGCGAGCAATGGCAACGTTGTACAGAAAAAAAAAAAAACATTATCTCCACCGCACGAGACTGTGTATCGGAAATTCTAAAAATATTCTCATTAAAAATTATCACAAAAAGTTATTTTGGGATATTGCTCTTGAACTGAATTTTATGGTTTAAGTGCGAAGAACATGGTATTTAATAAATTAAGGTAACACACAAAATGTTAAATAAGCTACCTTTTGGACGTAATTTAAAATCTGATACCTATCAGATTTTTTAAATTAAAAATTTTTTTTTTTTTTTTTTTTTCAAAATGGATTTTTTCCGTGATGTCTGTATGTATATTTGTATTTCGCATAACTTAAAAACAACTTTTCAACGAATAAAACGTTGAAATTTTGTTTGTGGGACTGCTATGACATCTAATAGTGCGCCAACTTTTTGCTATCGGCAGCACCAAACGTGTGTGTGTATATATACCAACCCATTTCCCCGGTTTAAAAATAGTTACCCAGCCTTTATTTTCGCAATAGTTAATAGTAATCTTTTACTTCGATTATAGAAGTGTTTAAAATGAGAAAAATGTTCATGTGTGAGCAATGTCAAATTAAAAAAAAATAATAATAATTTTGAACAAATAAAAGAATTTAAATTTTAAGGCGATCTGCCGTTTCCAATGCTTGGAAAAGTTTTAATACTTATTACGAAAAAATAAAAATACAAGAAGTTTGACTTTGACAAAAACTGACAGGGATATTTAATTTCAAAATTTGCAATTTTTGATGTCATTTTTAACTTGCCTCGAGGAATCTGTTAATTATTAAGTTAGAATAATTCGAGGAAACAAATGAAGTGCAGTATAAAAGTGAATTGTTTACTAGAGTGCACAAGGAAATCACATGATGCATACATCAGATTTTAGTCTTTAATGTTATAATTAAGGAATTTTTTTTGTACACAATGTTAAAATTAAGGAATTTAAAATTAAATTCCTATTGCAGACACAGATGGTATTTATATAATTTTAGAACGATTTTCATAAAAAATTGAAAAAAGGAAATGCTTTGGAATAAAAATTCTAGCAACAGTCTATTTGAAATGAGAAACATTGTCTGCTGCTTTTAAATTTATTCTGCTTTGAAAATTTCGCATGTAAACAAGTTGTGAATTGGAGGATATGTTTTAGCGATTTCCAAAGCGAAGTAGTTGTATTCCTTAATTCAAACACATTATGAAATGCATGGTATTAAAATTTCTAAGTGATAAATAAGCAACATTTATTAATCGGAAAGGAAAAAAAACCATTTGTCATTACATATACATGAAAAAAAGACTAAACGAATACCCCCAAAAAAGTACGTACTGTTTCTAATGTTTACTTAAGTTAAATTGTTGGTAAGAAAATGAAATCTGCCGATGCAGAAATCAGTTGGAAAATCTTTAAATATATCTGTAGCACCAATAAATAAAACAAAAACCAAGATTTACAATAAAAAAAAGATAAAACACTTAGTGTTCGCCAGCTTTTGAAGAGGCATGCATCTCAATGAAGAACAGTTTTTAGAATCTGTATAAAAGCTATTTAGCGGGAAATAAAGTTTTGATTTGGTTTTTGGGATAAATCATAATTCTAGACGGAGCGCATCGGATCCTTAAATAAGAAGGTTCCGGTACTTCTATGTAACTGAACAACAATTTCAGTAGTAATATGATCTCGAAAGTTTTATTTTTAGCAATAAAATTATGTTAAAAATCTCTTATTAAATTTTAATTTATCTCTTATCTATTTTTCATTTTAATTTTAATCATTTAATTACTTTAATCTTCAATTATTTAATTATTTTAATTAATAATAATTAATTGAACAATAATTATTAAATAAAAATACCGATTATTAATAATAATTTAAGAGTTATGAATTAATCTGGTAATACTCGTAATTCACTATTTAATTTCTTAATTATTAATGATTTTAATGCCCATTTATATGTGAGATACATACATATATATATGTACTAACGTACATACAAGACGTCACGAAAAAAATCGCTTCTGAATCTATTTTAAATCCGTTTTACAATTCGTTTTTAGGGCGGAAAAAAAAAAAAAAAAGTCGCTCTGTCCGCAAGCACTTACAAATTACCACCAAAAAATCGTTCAGATGTATTCGAGAGTTGTCAAATTGGATATTTCCATTTAAATTATGAAACCCGAAATTTTTCGCGATTGCAGTACTTCCTTTACTTCTTATAAAAAAAAAAAATTAAAAAAAAAACCCTTTACATATTGTTACGGATTCGTAGAATTATCATTAAAACTATTTTATATCCACATGCGATGCAGCACGAGACATAGTTCAAGAGAAAGTTACGCCGGGAAAGTAAAAATACAGGAGCACGCGCATTTAACATTTAATAAATAAATATCTGGTAATATTTATTTAATCTGAATAAATGTAATTGACTACTGTGTTAGCTGTGACCGTAATTCTACTCTTTTGCTTTCCAGATATCTCGAGAAAACGGAAATTACAAGAACTTTCTCGTAATCGACAAAAAGCTTTAAAAAAGCGAGAGAGAGACATCTCAGCTCAGTTGTTGTTGTTTACTTAGCTGCTGTAATTCTGAGATCGGATTAGCTTTCTATTAAATGTTTTAGTAGCTTAAAATCTAGCTACTGATTAAATTGCGTGATACTGCGATATTGCGCGAATATCCTTGAGGAAAAATCCAGCGTCTTGTTATATTTCTTGTGAAAAGAATAAATTTTTACTAACTTTTTATCGGACTTGTGCATTCAATCTATTACGAACCTGTACACACGCAACAATATAAAAATTAACTAAATGGTCCCAAAATCGTTTTAAAATTGTGTAAACACCATCTGTAATACATTTTTTAGCTTGAAAAAATAATTTACAAGATTTATATTATGTTTTGATACCAGAGGTTCTCAAACGGGCGAGGGGGATTTCACTAGTTTCAGAGGGGGAATGTGGTCAGCCTTTTATTTACCTACTAAGTATTTAGTTTTATGAAAAACAATACTTTTTTTAGAGTTTTGGTATTTATAACCATTTTCTATACTTTTCTTGTTTAATTTATAAAACACATAAAAAAAAAAAAAAACATAAATTTGAATTAATGTATATGTATTTTTCAAGTTATGGAAATGAAGGGGGTTAATGTTCGTCTAGCAATGGTGAAAGATTTGCTTCGCTCAAAAAAGTCTGAGAATCATTGTATCATACGAACAATACTGTACACTAATAAAATGCATTCTCTTAACATAAGTAAACAAATTCCCTGCCATTATATAAATTGGAAGTTATTCAACAAAATCGGATACAAAAGTAAGGCTTCATTTGGTTTATTTGATATGGCAAAGCCCTCGAAGGCTATCTGACTTCAAAGTAATGATTTTAAGACAAACTGAGTTTTACTATGCGAAGAATGATAAAATGTTTCAACAGATGAAAAAGAGAATTCGTTGATGATTTTTATGATATTTACAGTGCCCACCAGCGGCCGAGCAGTGAAGTCGCTGAACACTAGTAGTTCGGTCCGAAGTTCGTCCCGCGAACGGGCTGGCTGCATAGGTGTTTTCGTATTTTTCCACCATGTGTAACGTGTACACGAGCCAGTTTTCCTTAAAAAATCCTCCATGAAGGTATGCCTTCTCTCAGGCAGATAACCCTTTAGGCTTTGCCCAAATATAAAGAAAAACCTATGATATTTACAAACTAGCGGATGAGCGCTCTTCGACGAAAGCAGCACGCTAAATATGAAAAAAGCCAACACAACGCCCATGCAGCCCAGCCCTTTCGCTTTGAATCGAACCCAGCGATTTACCGCTTGGCGATTTTACCTCTTGGCCTCTGGTGGGCACTATTCTTGATGACCAGCAAGTAACTTCAGTGGTCGCCGTTAATCAAGAGAGATCTCATTGACTGGCCATTGTTTATGGGATGTCGCCTGCATATGCTGTTCCTCATATTCTTGGAGAAGAGCAGACAATTTAGATGGTTGACGATCATCAAGACAGATCTCTCAGAATGGCCATTATTTATGTCTCCATTTATACAGCTGTAACATAATTACGGTCAGATTGCTGGATGATGCATCTGAGTCTTTGATTGGGTACCATTTGATCGTATGCTCAAGCTGTTCCCTATGATGAACTGCATGAGCTTCTTAGCAGAACAAATTGATATCATACTATGGCTACGAATGATATCACATAATCTCTGTCCACATGCTACAGTAAAATGCACCAATGAATTATGAGTTTAACTACTATATTTGACAATTAACATATAGAGTCTTACTCTCTTGTTTCACATAAACTAGAGTAGATCCTAAAATGACCTGGCGAATTCTCGCACAGGCGTGAAGAAAAACTACTGACTCAAGAATAAGGGTGAAAAATAACCCTTTAATTAATTCCAAATAGTTAACAGAAAGGCACTATCTTCCTGCGTTATAAAGTTAACTTAAGTCAAACCTAAAATAAATAGTGCAAGATAGCACTTAAATTACGCCTACCAGGTGGACTCACAAAGAACCTAACCGGCGTGGTGATCAATCCGATATGGCCAAGAGGCTTACTAGCGTAACAGCAAAACAACAAGGAAACGTGCGCTTGGCTAGCGAAACACGCTCTGAATAATCTCAGAGATTCACCCGTTTAAATAAGCACTTCAATTAACTTTAACTTTCATCCTGGCGAGAGAATGTGAGGGGAAGTTGAGAAGTTTAGAAAAAGGTACTAACTTAAAATAAATTTATTAAGCAACATAAGGAAAACTCTACAAACCCATCTGTGGAATGCCCTAGGTGTACAACTAGGGGCTTCACCTGACCGCATTTCTGAAACTGATTTATGATATATTCCTAACGTTATATTGTGATAAAAATGTCTACGTAGCTATCTTCATAGCTTTTTATTGCGAATTCGAGTTAAGGTTTTTCGGAATTGAAGGTCTTTCAACTTCCATTTAAAAATCAGTAAATATGCTTATTTGTATCTTTCCACTATGGTTTTGCTTTATTTAATTATGGCAAAGCACACTAGGGCTATCTGCCTAAGGGGAGGGATGCCTTCGTGGAGGACTTTCTAATGTTTCACTATGAAGCCCGGCGTGTTTATATCGTTTCTATCCTTGGGTATTTATACCGACTCTGTTTGCTTGTTCCTTATATCTTCATCTGCAAAAATTGTTACTGTTTGTAGTTGTAAAAAAGGTTCAAAATTTTTTTTTTTTTTTTTTTTTTTTTTTTTCTGCTCTGAATGTTTATTCACAAGGTTTATACTAACTGCTAATGCACAAAAATACTTAACTCAATGTTTGAAAACAGTGGAAAATATCAAAAGTTTAAATTTAGCTAATGTTTGTTTTGAAGTTGACAACTACAGCGATTTGTGTAAAGGGATTTAAAATGGAGTCCTAAATTTTAAAACTTTTATTTTGGAATAAAAAGACAAGATGTTATTTTTATATATTTAAAATTGTTAATTTTACTATTATAATAATACTATCAATAAGATGTTATAAGACTTATTTCTGGACTCTAATTTTATGATTTACAATATGCGAACTGTTTTGATGTTAGTTTTTAAGATATAAATTAGCTTAAGACATGAGTTGGGGAATTACTAGTATAACTTTTATAGCAAGTTTCAGAAAGCATGTTAGTTGGTTTCAGAAAATTTCAAGTTAAAGAAAAAGGAGGAAATCTTTACATAAATGACAATTTCGGTTGAAATATTTTATCTATGTATCAAACTTTATACAGACAGAACATAAAATTATTTAATTGAGTTGATAATTTTAATGAAGGTTAGTAAATTTCATTAATGAGTCTAAATTGGAAAAACTTTTAATATGAATAAATGAAATCATAAATTTATTTTACGTCGAGAGTTTACCGAGTAAACAACAAAATACTTTATTACAGTTTCCTATTTAATGCATTTTTGTCTGGCATCCAAATCTTGATTAAAAATACCCTTCTGATTTTCAACAAATAGAAGACATAATAATACGAAGAAAAAGATTGAATGAATCGCATCGTGACTTTTTCATTCTTCCTTTCTTTGACTGGCTAGATTGAAAAGTACTTCTGATTTGTAATTACATCTGGAAATTCCTTTCATAAAATATCGGAAGAAAAACTCTTTCCGTGTGGCTTAATTAAGGAAGTCTTTTGTATAATTATCACTGTAACCATCTTCAGAGGGAAGAATACGATATTGATTACGATCATTAATTACTGAAGGAGTTTTTATATGTTTTACAAACGAAAACACTTGCGTTTTTGATTATTTTATTCTTTCTTCCTAATGAAGTATAAAAAGAGAAAGGGTAATAAAGACGTTATCAGTTCAATTAAAACGTATGTTGCATATAATCTCTGAAGGTTTAATGCAAGTGGGTATCAAAATATTAAAACAAATACAATTTAGAACATTATGTTTAATGTTTAAAAAATGCCCAAGCTGTCTGTTAGATTAAATTTTCATGTCAGTTTCGTGTCAGTAAAGATGCATGCTAGTTTTTCAGGCTTCATTTCACATGAAATGCTTCTTTTTAAGTTAGCTTTCACAACTATAATGCTCTGCCCTTAATAGAGAAATAAAATAAGTTTAAAAAATTGCTTCTATAAAACTAGCAATTATTTATACACGAAATAATCTAATGTACTAAAAGAGGAATAATAATTTATCATGCTGTTTCATAGGAAAAAAATTAAATGATTCTCTTTAAAAAATTCATCTACAATTTTATACAACTAATAATGAAAGTTTGGAGAACCCTTAAGAAATTTATAAAGATAAAAGTTTATGCTTTTGACAATATTATTCCATTAATCGTTATTTGTGAGCCCTTTCAGCCTTTCAGACATTCCCTGATCAAAATTCATAGATTATTAAAAAATAACTGTTTTCTCTTGCTTTCTCCGTCCGAATCCCTTGCTAAATCTATTATGAGGAATATTACCAAATAACACTAATCAATAAATGAGATATACTAAATACCTTGTTTTTAAATACGAAATCAGGAGGAAAATTATTAGAACACTGCAGTATCAAATGTTATAAAGAGCCATTTCTGTCAGACGCTTCCTGTAACACACTTGGATGAAGGATTTTTAATCTCGAAAAATATTTAGGTTGAGAAGCTAAAGCGTGTTTACACATTTTTAGAACGCTTTTAGGGCCATATAATTCTTCAAAATGTAAAGAGTATTTTCTGTAAATGTTTAGCCTGTTAGCCTTTTCTCTGGTCTTCATCGTGACAGTACAGAGTTTGATCTTCTTGGGTAACATAAACTAAAACTCTAAAGGATGATATGTCAATTATCACTACGTCTTGTAAGAACCTCAGAGACTGAGAAAAGGTGCAAAGGACCCTTTTATTTCAATCAAATAAAAGTTTAAGACGGCACCTCCTTGTGCTTACAGAAGCCAACAGTTATGGCTTAACTCAAATTCGAACTCAAAGAAAATGTACTAACTCAAAGATTACTTATCTCAAAGATAATGTACTAACGCTAATATTACTTAAAGATAATGTATTAACTAAGACTAATGAATGGCAAGTCAGCATAACGTCTGCGCAACAGGAATAACACGCCAGCTGGCTTTGAACTAAGGTGGGCGTAACAAGCCTAATGGCGAGAATAACTGAACGCTGTAGAATAATCTTCGCAAGAGAATCAAATTAGCAACGCGGTCTTCAAGCAGGCAGAGCACGCTCTGATTTTACCCTCGAAAATCTTCTTTAAAATAGTCTCTTCTTTTTACCTCATTTGAATATCATGTGAGATAGAAATTTATATTGTGGCAGGAAAATGGACACGGGGGCGATGGGAAAGTAAATTAACATAAAGTAACTGGTTAGAAACTTAAACGTTATTTCTACAACTTTTCCCGCCAGAATTTAAGTATATGCAAAGAAGGTCCTTAACAACCTCGTTAAGAATAAATAGGTAAGACTTCAGAGCCAACTTCTTACAATAACAATAGAATTTTAAATTTACATAACAAAAGAGTTGGATCATCTTCCATTGACAGTATTTCAGCTACTGAGCTCATTCGAGATATCTGGAAGGAAAAAAGACTTCAGCAGAAAAATTCAAAGCATAGTACATTACTTAAATTTACACTATGTCTTTTCAATTTTTCTTATTTAAACATTTCACTTAAATTTATCTGAACTTTCATCAACTCATGTATTCTACCAATAAAATTTTTCCCGCATTGCTCTTCAGTAAAAATTTACTATAAAAATCGAGACAGTGTCTTTTGTAAAAGTGGCACCAGTCTATCACTTAACGCACAACCTATATGTTGGAAATTCACACTCACTAGATATCAGAGACACTTTACTTTCAAAACTGCGCTTAATATGCTAACAAGAACGTTCTTTAAAATTAAATGTTGACTGGAGAATCTAACTTCATGCACCAACTAGGTTTTTTACTTCATCCATCGTGGCGAATTCGTGGTTAGAAAGAGTTCTTTTCCAAAGACCAAAGCACAGCAATACATAAGTGAAGCTTCAGGGGGTTTATCGGTAATACGTTGAAAAGATATACAGCGCACACCTCTTATTAAATTCAATGGTTAATAAACTCGGCCGCTTATTATGTTCAAATTTCCAGGAAACCAAAGCAAATATATACTATTGCGTGCGTACGGGTTCGCAATGGATTGAATGCACAAGTCGATAAAAAAAAGTTAATAAAATTAATTTTACCACAACAACTAAAACAAAATGCTGAAATTTCCTCAGAGGTATTCGTACATAATCACAATATCTCAACGGTAGCTATATTCTAAGCTACTAAAACGTTGAATAGAACTCAATTCAAAGCAAAGAAAGTTAATCCGATCTCAGCACGAATGCACTACAATCAACAACAAGAAGTAGGTAGAAAACTGAACTGAAAAGCAAATTGAGCGATTTAAAAAATTGTGTTGCCACAACCTGAAAGAAAATATTTTTATCTTCTCCTGCAGTTTCTTGTCATTCAACGGAGAGTAAGCTATTTAATTGTTCTTTCAAATTTATTCTTTTATTATTTAACAAACTAAGCGATCTAAAGGCAACAAACGCAGATTCATTTAAATTATTACTAATTACTAGCTGGACATTTACCATTCTTTTAGCTCAATTAATTAAAATCATTTTATACATAGTATATATTTTATAATAACCGTTTGAGGCATCTGGACGCGCAAGCGGCTACTCTAAAGTGTAATAATTGCTGTAAAATAAACAATTTAAAGCCTTATATAATTAAGACAGAAGAAATGCAACAGATATATCGAGGATGCAGCTGTAAATGCAAGCTATGTGGCTAGTGCTGTGTATTGATTCAAAATGATTGAACAAATGACCTTTGAGAAAATAACATTTTTATAAATGTTGGTGAAAAAAAAAAAAAAAAACTTTTTCGATACTCTTTAGATAGTTTTGAATCCTAGTTTTAGCATATTTACTGTAATTTCATATAGATTTTTATAATTTTTAGGATAAAAGGAAAAAAATGCCTGAAGCGTAACTAAATAGCCAGGAAAAGTTTTTGTGAAGACAAAAAATCGAATGTTTTAGTGTGTAGGATGCAAAAAGAGAAAAGAAGTACTCTCCTATTCTGTCAGTGCTCGCTTCGGTAAACTTTAATGTGGGAAAACACGAACGTGTTTTCTTGCTCTTTTTAGTATTATTTCGAAGCAGTTTGTTTCCATTCCAAAAGGAATGGAAGATTTTCTCCATTTTTTTTCTTCCTTGAACGAAGTAAAGGAAGTATTGTAATCGCGAAAAAATTTTGGGTAGCATATTTCAAATTAAATACATCTTTTGACAATTCCCAAGTTCATTTTGACTATTTTTTTCTTGATGTCTGTCGGTACGGACAGAACAAAGGACTCTATCCTCCAAAACGGATTGTAAAATGGATTTTTTATGACGTATTCACTTACGTTTGTATATATCTCACGTAATTCAAAAACGATTAGGCGTAGAACGTTGAAATTTTGTATATGGAACTGTTATAACATGTAGTTGCGCAACTCCCTTTTTATTATAATCAACAGAACCAAACACATAGAAACACACACACACACACACACACACATATATATTTATATACAAACAAAAATAATTAATTACAAATAAATAAATAAACTTTATGGTAAAAGAAGAGTTTTTAATTTTAATACAATTAAACTTAGTATCTTGAGATCCAGTATGTCTAGGAGAGTAGTAGGAAACACAATACTCAATCAAATTAATATAATTAACAAAATCTGTAGAGAAGTTGACGACTTAAAAGATGAGATTATTTTAACATGCACAAGTACTTGAAGAAAATAACATACCAATATTATTTATTAATTATATTGTTAAAAAAAGCTGACTTTGAATATAAAATTTAATATAACTAACAAGTTAGGATTGAAGATTTGTATATTTTGCAATTAAATTGTATAAAAAACTGTTTATGCATATTCTGGCGTCTTTTATTTTTAGGTGTAAACTTATTTGTTTTTACTATGAATTTCAGTAACCTTTTGCTGAATCCTACTACACTGTAAGAAAATTCGTGAGAACCTGCCATCCTGTTTTAATTTTCAGGCCAGTACAGACTCAGCTAGTAATAACAGTAAAATGGACTCTTCCAAACTTTATTTATGGCAACCCTTAGCAACACCAAGCAAGTTGCTGTGTAATCATCTTTGGTTAGGGTATAGTGCAAGTAAAATAAAATAAAATTAAAAAAAAAAAAAAATTAAAAAAAAATGCTGTTTTCACCACATGACTTCCTTGTGCGCAATATTAAATTATACGCATTTTTTCTTGCATTTCAATTTAAACTTATGGGATTGAATTAAATCTACTTCGTCGATAGCGCATAAACCACACTAAAATAAATTTTTCTATACTCTTTAAATTTTTCTATATTTGTTTACCATAGCGACACCCTGGCGCTAGGTTCACTTAACAACGTTACATTTCATTCATTTTATAACTGAGAGTGCACAAAATTTACATCATTTGAAGAATTATCTAATCTTTGCCACATGTTATATTCAAATACTGTAATAAATCTAAAGCGATGTATAAAAGAAATTAAGCAAACACACAAACAAAAAAAGAAACAGTTTTTCACAGACGATTCAGTATTTCTCATTCAATTAATTCAGTTCTCGCTTCGCGACAAGACAAAAATGCATTAAAATTCAAAATACCTATATTAAAAATTACGAAGTAAATCTTAAACACATTTTTTCTCGAATAAATTCCAGAATAGATTAACAATGATTTAATTCACAATAATAAAAGAAGGCGCTATTTTTATTGTTGCAAAGCTTAGTTTCACTAGATTGGCAACAAATCCACTATTCTACTAAGTTTCAAATGTAAACAAACATGGCCGCCATGACAAAAATAATTAGGCTTAGCCGCAATTAAACAGCTTTTAAATTGATGATAATTCTACAAGTATTGCATGCAAATTTACTAAAAGCATAAAAACCTTAACCGAAAAATAAGAACAACATAATTCAATCATTTTTAAAGCAAAAAATGCACAATTTACAAGCATATAAGAATAAAGAAGCTGAGATCACTGTGCCGAGTAACAGAGTTGATATATATATAAATATATTTATATACTTTTGGTGCGGCCGATTGCAACCAAAAAGGTGCACATTTACATGTTATAGCAGTTCTATACACAAAATTTCTACGATCTGAGGCTACTCAATTTTGAGTTATGTGAGATACGTACGTATAGACGCCACGAAAAAAATTTCTTTTGAAAAAATTTTAAATCTGTTTTATAAGTTTTTTGGGGAGAGTTATTCTGCACTTATAGATGTCCTTACGTATACAGATGTTGCTGTTTTTATAACTGTTTATTCTAAAGATATGCTGCTCATATTCTAAAAAAATTCTAAAGTTTGGTTTTTTTTTTTTTTTTTTTTTTTTTTTTTTTTTTTTTTTTGGTTGAACTGTTTGTGGCGTAAAGGCGGAGAAAACGATAAATAATAATAAAGCTAAAAAGACAAAAAGAAAAAAATGCAGGAGTGACTGCAAGAGCAGAACTGTAGATTGCGAGCTCAGAGGAAGCGTAAACACCTTAACAAATCCTTTTCAGCCACCATTAAAGTCTGAAACCTTTCAGATTTTATTTTATTTATCTTTTGTTGAAATTACGAAGTTGGTAATGCACGTCTGGTGTCTGACAGCGGCATCGCTAACTTCTCGAAAATGTACTAAATATTTTTAAACTTTCTATTAATTAGTTTAGTTTAAATCTTCCAAAAGAATTCACTCTGAAAGAGCCGTTAAAGTTTTAGTTAAGTAGTCCTTTCTGCAGTCAAATAATCGGAATTGGATTTAAACTATGTTGAAGGCAAATAAAGAATATTTTCTTCTCCTTCAAACTTACGGAGAAGTCTCTGAAATCCGCTTCGAAGAGCATTTTAATCTTCTTATCTGACAAGTTTTTCTTTTTCAAGATGCTTTAAAAGAAATAAAGAACACTCTTAGTAAAATTTTCATCCCTCTTCAGACGATCATTCCTTGTATTCTTATTTAAATTTTAGTTGGGAATTACAGAACAATAGATTCATTTGCTGCTGGTTGTCGAATTTAAATTTCCTGCTTTTACCGTGAATGAAGTATTTAAAGCAGCTCAACACTGGTAGTTCCACAATGCCAGTGATCTTCAAACTTTGGAGATTCAGGGAACCCTTAGAACTATGAGGATTTTTTCGGGTAACCCTGTAGAGACACTTAGGTATTTTTTGGAAGCAGGAGTCATGAAAAATGAGCAGAGCCTTCGCCGGGAATCGAACCACGGACCTCTGGAATACGCGCCCAGCGTGCAGACCACCACACTAAGAAGGCATGCTAAGAAGGCGGGAGAAATATCTTATATACTCCCCCTTTTAAAGGGCGACTAGGGTTTTAGGGGACCCGATCGCCAAATCCTGGGTGTGGAAAATCATCATCCAACACCCTTTTAACTCGGGCGCCACTGTAGAGACATTAGGTATTTTTTGGGAGCAGGAGTTATGAAAAATGAGCAATGCCTTCTCCGGGTATCGAACCACGGACCTCTGGAATATGCGCCCAGCATGCAGAAATACCTTATAACCCCATCCCACTCTTAAAAAATATATCTTACAATAATAATTAAAGTAGATCTGTGCTGTTGCTAATGCTCACTTGTTTGACCTACAGTCAACCCCAGCCCCCAAAATTTCAAATAGCAAGGGGCTCAAGTTTACGCCTGTCGTTGGCAAAAGCCTTAAACACTTTACAGGTGACAGTGCGTTTAACCTCCAATTTTGATGGAGAGCACCCCGGGAGGACGGTTCGAGGGTCTTACACCCCTCTTCCCCTACCATCAATCTCTCTAAAGGACTTCCTAATATTTAGAGTGCCCCATGCCGAACAGATACTATACATTTACAAACATCCAGGCCTTCTCCGTAATTCGAATCCGAGGCCTTCGTTACGGCAGTCAGAGTCACTAACCACTATCGCGGTCGGGCGGCCTAATATTTGGTAAATGAAACTTGCAAATAAAATTGAAAAACACAAGTGTCCGCCAACAAATGGGAGCCTCTGTATAAAAGCGTATTTTTCCGTTCTTAATAGCTTTCGTTAAGCTGCATTTCATAAACAGGTCTAGATTTAATCTAAATTCTCGTTATTACAAAGGAAATGAATCTCTGCTACCATTAGGAAATTAATAATTGCTTAGTGTATTTATTAGTTCATACTTAATCAATGTAGGTGTCTTATTCTTGTACGAGATGCTGTTTATATTTTGAAAAGTACGAAAGTTTCTGGAAAATTGTGTCTTGCCAATGGACCCTTCAAACTCCAGATGTAACGTATAACGTTCTAAAACTTTAATATTTGAAAGTGAGGTCCAGAAAAAAAAAAAAAAAAAAAAAAAAAAAGAACCGCATATTTAAAAGGTGCATAAAAAAATGAGGTAACGAGAATCAATAAATGATTACCCACTAAGCTTTTACTTCTTTTTATACAACATCGAGGCTACAGGAAAATTATTATGTGCACTTTTAATAGCGTTAATTTTCAAGCAATAAAACGTACTTTAATAACTCCTTAAAAAAAGGTTGTAATATATATTCTGCCCTTGAAATGGAAGAAAAACCGTGGATCTGCCTAATGTTTCATTAATGGTATTTTTGGTGCTATGTCATTTTTCTTCCGAAATGGCAGTTTTCATGTTTAAGACGTAAAAATAGATTAAAAATGGCACTCGGAAATAGATTGGATTATTGATTTACCTCATGCTTATGCGTCATATTAGATAAAAGCTTCTAAGTAAAATGATATGAAAACATGGGCTGAATATTATTTGAAACTTTTTATAGATTTCTTATTTTATGTTATAGTTGCTTTTAAATCATGTTTTAATGAAGATATTGATTTTATTGCATTTATTGCCCATCTACGAAATTGTTTAAAGTGGTTTATGTGCATTAGAGTATCACTTTACGCTTTATGTTCAACGAAATTTTATATTTCATATTTCATTCTGATTATTTAATTTTATATTTTAATGGCCAAACCTAAAATGTTTACAAAAAATAATAATATGAAATAAAAGTCTGAAAGGTTTCAGATATGCCCAGAAGGGTTTGGTAAAGCTTTTTTAAGCTTTCGCTGAGCACTCGGCATACCACTCTACTGTTATCACTCCTGCTAAACCATTTTTTTTTTTTTTTTGTCTTTTTAGTTCTGTTATTAAGCATCAGTTTCACTTACGCCACATACCACTCAATAGCACAATTACAAAAAATTTACTAGTAGACTAGTAGTATAAGTTTAGAATTCTCGATGCAGCGTTAAGTGTTGGCATATAGTTTTCTGCTTTTTTTTTTTTTTTTCCAGTCATTTTTCAGCTCGTAGTATGAATTTTCAGTTTTCTTACTAAGATGGCTTTACAAAACTTTTTTGTGCCTTTTTATTATTAACATTTTGTGTGTTTGCTTTATCTATAAAATATCACCACATAAAATTCGATTCAACAGCGAAATGACAAAATATTTCACAGCAGCATATCTACCGAATTTCCGATAGAGAGTCTCTCAAGCTGGAGATAAAAAGGTTTTTTCCATACAGTGTTGCCACTGCTCGCTTTGAAACCATCGTTGTGTTTGTCAATAAAAAATTCGTCGTTCACAAAATATGAAATAGCTAATAAAACCAATTCAAAATTCGGATTTTCAGGTGCCCATACTCGAATGGAGGACTGGAGCTGATTAATTTACGGTGTGATGTAAATTTTATTCAAAGATTTGAAGATACAGATTTGATTAATTTTATTCGTACTTGTCAAAAATAAATAAGATCAGTTGCGAATATTTGCACTAAAAACAATCGCTTTACTTGGTAATATGTGAACAGTATTTTTCCACAGCTGAAAATTAATAAAAAGAACCTGATTGGCAGATGAGTTTCTATAATCGTGATAAAGATAATTTCTAGTAATTTCGTTCTAAGGCTACAAACTTTATCATAATCGAAACGCCATCTCAAATGTCAAGCTGTGGTAGGAAATATAGAAGTTTATAATTATTTGCATGCAAACATACATATTTCTTCTTATGCGTAAAAGGAAAACTCAATAAATAAGAAAAACAGATTTGTTGTTTTATTGAAGTTATGGAGTTTTGTTCGATTTGGTATGTCCTTTCAAAACTTAGAAAGTCATCATAATTTGTTTATTCTTAGTTTAAATTACAGTGAGTTATTTAATAATTAACTGGACATATTAGAATTATTTAAAAGAAATTTGATTCTAAGAATTAAATACTTAGTGAATATATCTGAGTTACAAAGTGTAAGCAACAAAAATTTCTCACAGGTAGCAAGTTTTAGATTCCAAATCGAAAATAAATATAAATTTGAAAGTTTTTCTTTGGAGATATTATTATTATATTTATATATATTTTATTAAGTAAGTGAAATTTAAAGTTTATAAAATTCTTTTTTATTTTGTTTATTATTTGTTAGTTCAGAAGGGCTATTAATTTCGTTTTGGTATTTTGAGTTGGTTGACTATAGAAGTCAGAATCACTTTTTAAATTGTTGTCCTGCATTATATTTAAAAAAAATTAAAAAATGAAGAATCTTCACAAATGTATGTATGTTTCTCGCACTGTAAAAAAACAACGATACTTAGATACATCAAATTTTGAATAACGTAGTCGTCCACTCAAATATGGGTATGTGGAAGCCAAAATTTGCAATTTGGAATTCGTTTTATTACCTATTTCATATTTTGTAAAACTTTAATGAAATTTGATTAACAAAATTCAAGGATTTCAAAGCGAGCAATGGCAACTATATACGAAAAAAGACATTTTCATCTCCAGCGCTCGAGACTGTGTATCGGAAATTCTAAAGTTATGCTCTGTTTAAATCGTTTGGTGATACTGCTGTTGAATTGAATTTTATGTTTAAGTGATACATGATATTTAATAAATAACATGATATTTAATAATAAAATTTATTTGTTATCATGATATTTAATAAAATAATAATTAATAATATGAACATGATATTTAATAAATAAAGGTAACACACAAACGACCCCTTTTCGACCCTTTAAAAAAAAAGACCCCTTTGGGCGTAACATAAAATCTGAAAGCTTTGAGTTTTTTTTTTTTTTTCTTTTTTTTTTGGTAAAAAGGTGGTGTGTGTATTTAATTATGGCAAAGCACACTAGGGCTATCTGCCTAAGGGGAGGAATGCCTTCGTGGAGGACGTTCTAAGGGAAACTGGCTCGTATACACGTTACACATGGGGAAAAACCACGAAAACACCCATGCAGCCAGCCAGTTCGCGGGATTCGAACTTCGGACACAACTACCAGTGTTCAGAGACTTTACCGCTCGGCCGCTGGTGGGCTTTTGGTATTAAAAAAAAAAAATCTGACCCGTCGTCGCATATTTCCAGATCAAGTTCAAGCATTCGGCATTCGGCCTATGTGCGCTTTGAGATCAGTGGTGTAAAATACTACGAGGGTCCAAAATTTGTTGGCTAAGTACAGCCATTTTTCTATTATGTAAGAAACATACTACATGCAGATTCTTCATGAAGTAGTATTACAGAGGTGCATGCAATGGTTACAAGGAGGTAAGTAAGTACATCTGAGTTTGTTTTAACTGCAGGGTTAAAGCTTCAGGATGTTTCAGCTTTTAACCAATTTATTTCTACTCACGTTTTATGCATAATTTAAATTCTAAACTGTTCATGTTTCTAATCATATTTATTTCAAGTCATGTTGTTTAGGAAACAGTCTCAATGATTTATATAAACATGTTCTTGGAATACTCTAATTAGCTAAATTCCTACCTCAACCAAATGGCATTTATTTAGCGAATGCGAGTAATCGTGTTTCACTCGGAACTCTGGAGCTGTAATGGAATAAGCAAATTTAGAAAGAATTTTTAAAAATACTTTCTGTTAGATTGTTTCCTTTTCTGATTGAATTTTCAGTTGGAATTCTTAGATGGGATATGAAAGAAAACGTAATTATTTGGGAAGCTTTAGCTACTTAAAACAGACATTATAAAACGAGAAAAATATATATATATATATATATATATGGTAATGATTTCAAGGAATTTAGTTAGTGTAATTTCATAATGTGTTATTAATGTGTAATTTAATATTTTAGTTAATGTAATTTAATATTTTTAAAGAAACATTTCGTGATTTAAATATATTTTTTATTTACTCCAGTTAGATTTAAAAATGAACAAAAGTGTTTTAAGCGCATTTATCGCTTATCGTTTTTGTTTGTAAGTAATAGACAGATTAAGTTTGGAGGTTAAATATCTTTGAATGGTAAGTTACTTACTGAATGGCAACAAGCTGTTTTATGCAAGATATAAGAATTTTATTTTATGCAGTGGCGACACATCACTTTTAAATAGTTGATTTAGGTGATTAAAAGTGAAAGACAAATGTCTTTCATTTTGTCCAATGGTCAAATATCTTTCATTTTGTCTCCAGAATGTTGTTGCTACTGGTCGTTTTCAAATCGCTGAATCTGTTAATCAGAAACTCGTGAAACTCACACAAAATTTAAAAAAAAAAAAAAAAAAAAAAAAAAATCAAGAGCAAATTTAAAATTCAGAATTCTGGCTTTGAAGGGCACATATTCTGGTGAAAGACTACATGCGTTCAAAATATGGTGGCTTTAAGTGTCGCCATTTTTCCGCAGAATGAGGAACGAGTGAATGCGCCGCTAGGACGGGTCTTCTGGTAGATCGTGGAATCTCTCGGATTTTAATTTTTTGTCTTTATTATCATGAAATTTAATTTTATTTAATTAATGAATTAATGAGCAATTAATGAAATTTATCGAATGAATAAAAAATTAAATTGTGTGAATTCTATTCCTCCAAACCTAGTGATTTTCAGAATATTTTCTCTTGTTTAATTTAATTTCATATAAAGCTCCATTTGATCTGAATTGTCTTAATCTAGTGTAAATATTTGTAGAATTTTATATAAAGATTCAAGGAATGCTTAATAAGTTAAATATTTGCATTTAATTGTGCTTACTTGTATATATAGTACATTACTATGTTTATCCACACAATACTGTCTACATTAATTATTAATTTTATTTCCATTGTATTTAAAAGTTCTTTGATAATTTGTTAAGTTTTTTCCTCTGCTTGAGATTTTCTCGATAAAGAAGTGTAAGAGAAATAAAAAACGAAATTAGTCAAAGAATACACAATTTAGAATATCCAATTAAATGCTAATTTAATTTATATCAGAATTCGATTACAAATAGTTTAACCTGAATCATACATAATAAAGTGACTTTATGAGGTTTATCTATTTATTTTTATCTAATAGTTCATTTTAAATTAGCACTTTCCTGTTACTCTCTTTTCCTCCCACGTTTTTCATGCCAAAATGTAAATGAGACAGCGAGCATATTTATTCAGATTAAAGTAGAAAGAAGTGCTATTTAAGCAAGAGTTTCAGAAGTAAGTTTTAGAGCGTGCCTGCCTATTCCAGGACATGTTGTGCTGTGATTTTAGCTACTTGATTTAGTAGCGTTGAGTTCTTCTAGCCAATTAGCTTTGTCTCGCCAGTTTTCTTCAAACCAGAGTCTTGCCTGCGCGTTTAATTATCTGGCTTTTGTTCTGTTTCACAAGGCTAGAAGATAATTCTTCAATAGTCATTTTAAAGTCTATAGTGTATGCCCCCTAACAGACATAGACTTTTTGACTTAAAACTATTTTTCTGTTCCTTTAAAATGGTGTCACGATAAAAACCTCCTGTTTCTCCTGATTTTCTTGAAAAAAATCTTCTGGTATTTTAGATTTTCAAGGTTGACAGCTATGCATGCATAAAAACATTGCTCTCTGTGGAAAATCCAGCTTCTGGGAAAACGATGTATAGGGCATGGGTAGGTAGAATAGGGAACTTTCTACCAGAAACTACTTTTTATTTAAGCTACATACAGAAAAAATGTCGAAACTTCAATACAGCTATTTCATTTACTTGCATCTAAACTCGGGGTTAAACTCTCAATGTCGAGCAATTACTAATAATCTCCAGCTGATCAGCCCTGAGGATGTTCATTATACTTATGACTCTTTGATTTTCATAAAAATTCGAAATTAGGTAATGCCGGGTAAAACAATTAGACTGAAGCTTTCATCAGACGTATCCCTGAGTTTTTTGAGGATAATATCGGTTCAAATAGCTTATTTTGGGTTTTCAATTGTGCACTTGTCTCTCATCCATATAAATACATAAATTATGAATTTGAAAGGTTTCAGATTTTAAATTACGTCCAAAGAAGCGTTTTTTTAACGTTTTGTGTGCTACCTTTATTTATTAAATATCATGTTTTTTGCACACTAGAGATGGCTCTAAAATCAAGAAAGTATGTTCCTTTCTCGATTTTATAGCCATCTCTAAAATTCAGCTGGGAAAGTCCACGTACAAATCATTAAATTTCGCCAATTTAATGACGAAAATTGTCTCTAAGTTCCGCCAGAAAAGGTTTTGCCCCTATCTCAGATTCGAATAGTAGTCGATTCAAAATTAAGCTATGCAGCATAATGCACAAAATAAATATTACAAACACAGTAAATGACCAGAAATTTGATTAAATCAAAAATATATGATAAACGTTTTACGTAGAAAGTTCTAAACAGATATGTTAATAGGTAAAATCAATACAATAACAACACAAAAATACATACAAATCAACATGCAATCAAATAAACGCGAATATTTACATAAATTTACTACAATATCCTCGCTGTTAGTGCAATGTGGAATTTATCAAAAAAGTATTTCATCTCTGTCATTAACTAATGAAGAATTTGCATGTATATATGTTCCTCAAATTGTAAAAAAACAATGGTTCCTAGAACAAACAAATTTTGAATACATACAGTCCTCCATTTGAACATGTGCTCCTCGAAATGTGAATTTTGATTTTCCAATATGTTGTATATTTATTTCACATTTTGTTCTAAATTTAATGAATTGTTGATTAATAAACTTTGCGAATTGAATGCGAACAATGGCCAAACTGCTCGAAATAAAACATTTTTATTTCTAGGAAAGCAAATTGTTGCTAGTCGGCAAAATGTAACACTTTTTGCTTTGATCAACAAACTCGGCAATTTAAAGCTAATGAATAAATGCTAAAACGAAATAATTTTATCTTCCACATTCCAGTTTGTTGCCATTTGCGAAAGCAAAAGATAATTAAATTTGGATTGAATCTGTCTGTCGTTGATTAACAAACCAAGGGATTTAAAAGCAATTAATGTCATTTTTAAGAATATTTTTATAGGTTTTTATCTATTTGGTTTAATAAAAATGCATCCAAATCACCGGATGATCAATTAGAAATATTAAATGTTTATGTAAAACTGCATTTTGCGTTTTTGCGTTTTGCGATTTTGCGTTGGTTCACTATAAATATCCGTTTCACTTTTACTGTTGCCACCAAATGTTAGAGTCCTGCATTATATTTGAAGAAATTAAATAATGAAAAATCTGCATAAATGTTACGTATATTTCTCGCATTGGGATAAAACAACGGTTTTATCTCCATCAGCGGGCGCGGAAGTGTGTATCGGAAATTCTAAAGATATGCTCATTTTAAAATTATTTTGCGACATTGCTAATGAACTGAATTTTATGGTTTAAGGGCAAAGAACAGGATATTTAATAAATAAAGGTAACACACAAAACGTTAAAAAAACGCTTCTTTGGACGAAATTTAAAATCTGAAACCTTTCAAATTTTTCATCGGCAGGAAAGCTACCGTTGGATATAGCGATCTATTCCAGCAGCATCGACAGTACGATTGTATTGTCATATCTAATTATCGCAGCACGTGAATCAATCCTATAAACACGTCAAGTGGCATTAGTACGTAAGCACTCACCTCGGTCACATTTCATTCTTATCTTCCTATGTCTGTCTGGATGCTCTAAACCTTTTGCTTATCCAACCAAAATCTCAGAAGTACAATTGCGGCATTTCTCAATCTAAACAGCAGATCGATCTTGACACAGAAATTGGTGTTCTAAATGGAATAGCCGAAAACCTCGTTTTTGAGATTCTAAGGAGAGAGAGAAATCTGACATTTTCATTTGTAGTAACTTGCAGGAAAAAAACTTCCGAATTGAAATTTTGAGAGGAGCGTTTTTTTTTGGAAAAAAATTGTTTTCAGATATAAATAAATTGAGTCAGTTTCGAAATGAGTAATGTGACGCGTTTTGTTTTTCTAGTCGGGTGCGTACCAAATTCATTAAACTACAGGTACATATACACCTAAAACTTGTAAACTGAAATCAAGTTTTAGAAGTAAGTTCAGAAACTCTTCGGTGCTACAAAATATACTCCAGATAGTGGAAAGAGACTGCAATTGGTTTTAAATTTTATCAACAGATTCATTTAGGTGAGTATGTATACTTTTTAAAGTTACTTTAATAATAAATTTCGTTTAATTCGTATTAATTTAATAATTATTTTCGTTTTAATCTTGGCTGTTAAAATACTCTTAATTACTCTTATTGAGTGCTTTAATTTCATCGAAGAAAATCAATCTTAAATAAGAGGACTTCCTTTTATGTAACTAAGGCACAATTTCAACAGAAAATTATTTTGATCTCGAAAATTTTGCAGAGTGTGTTAACACAGTTTCAAAGAAATCGATAAGAAATTATAAAAAAAGTGTTTCGAAATTAAAATTTCAGGTAACAGCTTATTATCTGAAATGAGAAGTATCATGTGTTACTTTTAAATTTATTCTTCTTTCAAAATATCCTATATAAACAAGGCGTGGATTGAAGGATATGTTTTTACGCTTGCCGAAGCGAAATATTCGTATTCCATAACACAAAAACTTTGTGAAATGCATGGTAAAAGCAAAATAAGCAACAATATTCATCGGAAAGGGAGAAACAGTCAATCATCACTTCTACATCGAAAGAAGACTCCAAATGTATACCTAAAAAGCAAGTACAGTTTCTAATGCTTCTATCAATTGCGAAGTCTTTAAGTACATCAGTAACAGAAATAAAATAGTAAACCGTGATTTATTACTTCAAAAAGCCAAAAGGCTTTTGTTGAGGCATGTGGCTCAATGCCCCAATGCCGCTTAGTGATTGATTTGTAGACATTTGCATGAAAACTAATTAGTAGGAGATTATGACCCTTGATGAAACATAGATTTACCTAAATGACTGCAACAAAATAGGGTCTATTTATTATAGAAAACTAAGAGAACAAAATGTACAAAACTGATTCCGTCCATGAAAATAAAATTTCGGTAAAGGATTTAATATTGTCGCGGGATTCTATTACACTGTGAAATTAAAAATAAGAAGAATGGGAAAAAATGTTAAAATCAACTCAACGTGCTACGAAGAGTTTACGGCTAATGTTTATAGAAGAAATTACATTTATTTATCCCAGTGACTTTCCATGAATGAAATTTCATCAAGACAAAACCACAAGTCATATTGTCACAAGTCAATTGTTTACAGATTGTTTAATTTAAAAAATAACATATTGCGATAATATTTAGTGTCAACAGTTTGAAAAGTGATTAGAATATAAATGCGATCTATACAAAAAATGAGTTTCGACGCTAATAGATCCTCAGGTGCTAAAATAAGCAACTTCTCTCATAGATGATAAAATAAAGAAGGATGGCTTGAAATAATTGCTTTAACCTCAAATAGCCTGAGGGCTGAGTGCATGTTCTGAAAACAGAAGACAGGGCAGAATCCTTTTTTAGCAAATTAAAATACTTTATTAACGAAGTAAAAATATTTTAAATAGACTTTAAAACGGCTCTTATTAAACATTTATAAAAAATTCATAAACAATTATAAAAATTGCGTAAGAGGAAAAATTGAAACTAATATATAATTTCTTCTGAAATCTAAGGTTTAGTACCTGCAGGACATTCTTGTTGGTTACGGTTAGTAATTTTGTAATTCAAATATACTAACATCTAAATCTTAAAGTCACCATTAACATTTATCTCAAATAATTCTAATAATATGCTTAATTGATCTTCTTATTTCGATTTAAACTAAAATGAACAAACTGTGAAATTTTTGAGAAACTTTTACACGTGTGACCAACTTGATAATAAAATAATTACAACCTAGTTTCTTTCTCCTATTTAATACATTGTTTTTTTTTGACGCATAAATAAAAGTACATATATTTGTATGTAAATAATTATAAACTTTTTATTTCTTACAGCAGCTTGAAACCCAATGGCATTTCGATTATGATAAAGGCCTTGGAGAGAAATCACTTAAAATTATCTTCATCACGGATTGGTAGATGTTCATCTGTCAATCAGGTTCTTTTTTTTATTAGTTTTCAACTTCGAAGAAATGCTGTTCACATGTAAATATAGTCCCCAGGAAAGCGATTATTTAGTGAAAAATTTCGTAACTGAGTTTATTTATATTTTGAGAAATGCGAAAAGAGGCTAATCTAATCAGTATCTTCAACTCTTGAATAAGATTAATACCCAGTTGTAAATTAATTAGCTCCATCTATAGCCTTCGTGGTGCGTTGTTCTTTTCCTATCTTAATGGAAATGAATGTAATATAAACTTGGATCACAAATAACTAAAATCTTGGAGTGTTTGCTATTTTTGTAATGCATATATTATAATTGAAATGTATTTGCGGGCCGCATAAAATAACCTCGAGGTCCGTTGGTTTCATACCACCGGCTGAAACAGTTGTTTTCGTTTAATGCCGAATACATTATTACATTTTGCCGAATACATTTTGGATTTAAAAAAAAAAAAAGACTTCAAACTGAGCGAAGCACAAAAGATGGCATTCTGTGATCATTTATAACATTCAGTTGTTCACTCTGGCAAGTACCTTCAGAAAGTGCTGGAAATTACATATGGTTCAAGCGATGGGCTTCCTTTAACATTATTAGCTGCCAAGAAAGTACATTTTGCAGGTACGTTATCAAGCATTTAGAGCAGAATTTAAGTAGTTTTACATTCTTTATCACATACTTGCTCCTGATCTAGAAAGTTCAGCTTCATAATAAGTTGAGAAATGGGAAGACTAGTGTAGAGTATCGGAAGATTACTAGAAACCAGGGAGAGGACGTCTTACCAACTCGTCTCAGAATCGACTACTTTCATGTTACTCACAGCTAGGTTCTAAAAGATGAGAATCAGCCATTTGCAAAGCAAGTTCTTTAATTGAGTGATCTTGTTTCGACAGGCTTGCTTTGACCTGCCTCTTTACCTTTTTACCGGGAAAAAATCAATTCAAATTTATTTCAGTATCTAAGAAAGATTGGATTATACAGGGTGATTGAAAACTAGAGGAGCGAACTTCTAGGAAATGTTCAGTATACCTAGACGATTCGGTGTCCCATAGAAATTCAATCCTAAAGAGATGGGGATGGGGCTCATTAAAGGCTGTAGCAAGAAAATAATCGACAGCCACCCCCAAAGTGTTAGGGTGGGAAATATAAATAATATGAATACATCGTTATCCCAAATTGACATTTAAAGACTATAAGCTTAAAATAAGTCATGACCTTCGCAAAAGTGAAGTCGCCCGATGTTTTCTGACAACTTGCCTGGTTCTTACCATCCACAGTTTTGCACGTTTGAGGGCGCTGGTTATCTGCTTGCCGGCGCTATTCGCTAAAGCTGCAGTAGGAATGCAGCTTTAATCATTAGTAGTTACGATTGCGTACGGAGAGCATGGAACAATTTACGAACACGGAAATGCATTCAGGAACATGCATGTTATGTTTGATGAAGGTCACTGCAACGGAAGGGCTGCATGAATGCCGAACGGTATCCGAATAGATGTGCACTGAATTGTTTGCGAATTTGCACCGTAGACTGTATGAATATGGGACATTCTGAAAGAACAATGATGAAACAAGGCGGCAACGAATGATATATTTACCTGCTTCAGAAAACGAGATATTACGTCGAGTAGAAGCACATGTACTGTTGTCCGTAATATTGCATCATCTCGGTACAGCGTATGTCAGGGATCATTTACATCCTTATCATTTACAATGGGTTCTGTCATTGCAGATTAAGGACTATCCTGGACGCGTAGAATTCGCTCGCTGGTACGTGAACAAATGCAACCAGAACCCTTCGTTTATATTCTATATTCTTTTCAGGGATGAAGCCATCTCCTGTAGTGAAGGGATTATCAGTCAACATAATATTCATGTGTGGAGTCACGAAAACCCAAATGAAGTATGCACCATATGCTGCCCATCGACAGTTTTCTGTGAATGTATAGACAGGTACTATTAGTGATTAATTAATCGAGCCATACTTCTTACCAATCCTACTGGATTATCGAAAATATGACAATTTTCGGAAGGAGGTATTGCCACAACTACTCGACAATGTTCTCATGTCTGTATGGCGTGCAATATGCGTGTTCGGAATACGGCCAGCAAGATGGGGCTTCTGCTCACTTTTTCCGTGCTCTACGTGATTACTTGAAAAATGCGTTTGCACAGCAGTGGATTGTGATGGAGGACCCGTTCCATGAAAACATGATTAACCTTATTATCTATCCTATATCTCCTGTTGAGGACATTGAAAGCCTACGAGGTGATTCAAGAGTCCATGCGTTGTCGTTGTGAAGCCTGCATAACGGTGAATGGTCGGAGCTCCGATCACTTGTGAAATTGAATGTATATACGCATTGTAAATTATCACTAAATAATGAGGTTTATAAGCTTGCCATTTCTGCATCTTTGTTAATCCTACAGCTGATCAGAGGTAGTACGAAGAAATTTGTTGGAATTCATGGTGATCGAGAGCTGACATTTAAAAGGCCTAAAAATAAATCCTGACTTTTCTGCTGATGAAGGTTCCCGACATTTCATTATATGGCGTAAGGCATGAAATGTCGGACATTTTGAAATGTACTGGGCGTTTTGAAATATCGCATTTTCGTGGTTACTGTGAAAGTTTGACGGATGCCCGGCATATTTCAAAACGTCCGAGAATCCATGCGGTGCTACTTTATGAAGCTTCGGACAACTTCATTATCAGAAAAGTCATGACTTATCTTAATCTTGTGGTCTTTAAGTGTCAAGTTATAATCGCGATGTATTCATATTTTCCATCCTAATACCTTTGTTGCTGGCTGTCGACGGTTTACCTACAACAGCCGCTAACAGTTCCCTATCTCGTTAGGACTGCATTTCGGACCCTGAATTGCTGTGGGAGTTTGAGTCATCTAGGTGTGCTCTACCGCTCCTAGAAGTTTGTTCTAGTTTCGAAGTACCATGTGCAATCTAATTTGAATTGATTTTAATATGCTTCATTAACTGTGCTTCATTAGGTGTTGTATTTTGCGTGCTAAATTTTATCTAGCTTTTATGATTGCATTCATGATGTGAGTTTTTTCTGAATGATCAACATATATTCATGGAGTTTTATGAGGAATATTCAAGTTTTAACTGTTTTTATACTTCCTTTCATGTAGCGTATTTCATTAATTCTTTCAACACATTACCGAATTCTTACCGGAATTCCTTAATTTCAACAGGATTGTAGAGACATTAGGCTAATTGGAAGCAGAAGACATGAAAAATGAGCAACGTCTTCGCCGGGAATTCAACCACCGACCTCTGGAATATGCGCCCAGCGTGCAGATCACCACACCACGAAGGCATGCTAAGAAGGCGGGAGAAATAACCTTATATACTCCCCGTTTTAAAGGGCGACTGGCGTTTTTAGGGGACCCAATGGCCAAATCCTGGGTATGGAGAATCATTATCCAGCACCGTTTAGTTCGGGCGCCACTGTAGGGACATTAGGTTAATTGGAAGCAGGAGAGATGAAAAATGAGCAAAGCCTTCACCGGGAATCGAACAACGGACCTTTGGAATACGCGTCCAGCGTGCAGACCACCACACCACAAAGGCATGCTAAGAAGGGGGAAGAAGTACCTTAGATGAATTGTAATTACTATAGATTTGCCAATTATAACACTATGAAGTTATTGTTCCATTAAGCCGATCATTATCATAGCTTTGGGCACTGAGATAATTGAACAATGATCCAGATATCGCTAACAGAACTTTAAGAGCTGTGTTTCCCTGGAGGAGATCATGTTTGTGTCAGATAGAATTTTATCCACAGCCATCTTCAAATAGATTATTTCCTTCAAAATTCGCAAATGTTGAGCAAGAATAGCTTAGAGATATTTCATAGGGTCTTCACAGTAAAATTTAAGACTGTTGCGTCTTCTTTATACAAATTTCGATCATTCGTAAAGTAGAAATATGCCGTCATGAAAAACAGAGCTTTAAACTTTTGATTCTAAGACATCATGGACATAATGTACCTCAGGAAAAAAGGATAAAACAAAATGTTCATTAAGTCTAGACATTCTAGAACATCATGTTTGTTAAATCAGATTATGGTAAATTAGACTGTTGCCAGAATCATAGAGGATTATATTCAAAGAAGAAAAAATTGCGTTTTCAATCTGATGCCGATGTTTGAAAACATGACGAAAGAGGTCAAACTCACTCTTCCTATCTGCTGTCTGAATAAATATATTACAAAATTGTATGCTGTGAGAAATACGTATATTTTAATAATACACCGGAAAAATTGTGCATAATCTACATAAAGATGACAAACAGACTGAGCATATGAATCAGATGTTTTGAAAAAAATGGTTTGTTAGATTTTTGTTTGATTATTTTTTGTGCCATTATTATTTTTAATTTAACAAAGGTAAACAGAGACAAACGTATAGATTCTAATTGTCCAAAAATCGATTTTAATTAATATGATAGACTCCCTCGATGCATTGATGTAAATTTTTAAATATTTGTCGCAAAATTGCTTAATTTAATTCTTGAAGTAACCTCGCTGAAAAATATTCAATTTGTTTCTCGGTTTTTGTTGTAAATTATTGATTTGATTAAAGCCTTTTTCTGCTAAGTAAAAAGAGGGAAAACTCAATAATGTTGTTCAGTATTAAAACGTTTTTCGCAGAGGACTTTTAAGTTCTAAAACTTAGCATACATTTGAGTTTCAAGCAAGACTTGTGCATGAACGTTCTCCTTCAATGCAATCAATTATTCTTCCATCGTAATATCAAAATTAAACATATCATAAGTTCGGCGGTTCTTTGAGTCATGCTGGCACATCCAAATTTTCAATGTTTCAAAAACGAGTATTAAAATCTTTTAAATTTTCCAAGCAAATCGCATATAACAATAAACCTTATGAGGAAGTTTTGCGTTCTTCGTAATTTTTTTTTTCAGTTTTCTTGTTGTCCCTGCGTTTTACACTTTTATATTGCACTGTTCGCATAAAAATTTATGTGTTTAAAAATACTAGTGATTTAAATCTATACTATTAAAATCTGTGCGCGTCTGTCTGTGTGTTTGTGTGTTTGTAACATCATCTTCTCCGGAACGGCTGGGTGTAGAGCTTAGCGGAAGGTACCGTTGGATTCAGAATTCCCGTGGCTCGCCATATTGACCATCGGCATCTTCGTGCGACTTTAATTAGCCGAGATATTAATTAAAAACTGCTTTTTCCCCTACGCTTCCCTACGTTTTGCACTTTCTTTCACCCGTTTTCCCTGTTTTAGGGATTTGGCCGAGTGCCAAATTCGTTTTTCTCGAATATCTGCGGAACGGCGCCGAGTTGGAATTCGAAACGCATATCTCCGGATTCGAAAAAAAATCAACAAATCCATCGATACCGGTCCCATCTTCGTACGACAATAATCGGCGGAGTTATTAATTAAAAACTGCGAAAACGTTATTTCATTTTTCGGAGTGGCAACAGTCTCGGAATTAGCTGAGATAAAATTGCTTTTTCGAGAGACGGGGGGGGAATATTGCTTCCGCTCGAGATTTGTGTTGGTGAAAAGGTCACGTGTCAAATTCTTTTTTTTTTTTTTTTCAAATAACTTTGGAACGGTGCTGAGTTGGAATTTGAGAAAGGTATCGCCGGATTCCAAAAAATTCTGGGAACGCATTGATACCATTCTCATCTTCGTACGACTTTAATCAGCTGAGATATTAATTAAAAACTGGCAAAACGCTAATTTTAGCGCTCATTTTTCCGATTGCAACAGTTTCTTGAATCGCCGAAGATAAAATTCAAGGTTATATTCTAAAGTTGAATAAAGCACGCGATTGCATGTTACGTTACTGTATTTTGAAAATATTTCGTTAATGTCAGCATTTTAATAAAACAGCATCTTCTTGCAAGTTTTTTTAATTTCAGGTTAGTATGATTCCCAGGATATGTTATTACCACGTTAATTCTTTTATTGATATTGAATAAAAGTTATAATATTACATTAAATTTAAATGATGATGTTATTCAAGTTGTACAACTTTAATCAGCTGAGATATTAAAAAATCTTAAAACGCTACTTTTTTTAAATGTGTTGTTATTTTTTTGAATAATAAATTTGATTTTTTGGAATAATATACTTTTTCATGGTTTTAGATACGTGCACTTAATTTCAATATGATATTTGAATTTAAATGATATTTTTAATAAGTTCGCAGCAATAATAATTAAATTCACTTTAGGTTTTTTTTTAGATTAAAGATTTTCCTTTGCAGATTTTTAAGGGCTTTAAATTAAATTTATGTTCCTTGGAGATGGTATACGGGAAGTTTTCTTATTATAAATAATTATGAATTATTAATTGTATTAGTATATATATATTGATGCAATTTTGTGAGTGCTTTGCACAGCTGCTTCTTGCAATTTTTTAATTTTAGGTCAGGATAATTTCTACGATATGTTATTGCCACTTTAATTCTTTAATTGACGTTGAGTAAAAGTTGTTATATTACATTAAATTTAAATTGGTTTATCCCATTGATAAGTGAATTAAACTGCAACCAATGACAATAGCTACATTTTTTTTTCAACATTTAGAATTTACTTTTGATTTCTATTTTTTTTTTTTTTTTTTTTTTTTTTTTTTCTAGATTAAAGATTTTCTATGCCGATATGTAAACAAGAAGTTGAAATTACTATTTAAAATATTAATTTAAATTTTGATTAAACATTTTTTTTCGTTTAAGGTTTTAAATTGAATATGTGATCCTTTCACATGGTATATGGAAAGTTTTCTTATTATAAATAATTATGAATTATTAATTACATTAATAGCATATATACTGATACAATTTTGTGTGTGATTATGTTGAAATTTATTAAAAAAAAGGACTTTTAATAACGAATCTATTGTTTGAATAACAAATCCGAATATTTTTGCGATTACTCTTCCTACAACGGCTGATTAGCGGCTGAGTTGTAAAGACACTGAACACTGGTAGTTCGGTCCAACTTTCGAATCCAGGCGAGCAGGCAGACTATACGGGTGTTTTTGTGATTTTACGCATGTGCCTCGTGTACGCAGAATCTTCTGGATGCATAAGTGAATAAAGCGGCCGAAATTCGCTCAAAACCTCTGATTACTGGTAGTTCGGTCCAACTTTCGAATCCAGGCGACCGTGTTGGCTCAATGTGTTTTTTCGGGATTTTCCGCATGTGTAACGTGTATGCGGTATCTTCTGCATGCATACTTGAATAAAGCGGGAGCAGCCCGCGCAAAACTACTCAACACTGGTAGTTCGGTCCAACTTTCGAATTCCGAGGTACTGTATATAAAATTTGGATGCATACGTGAATACAGCGCGCGAATACCGGGTAAAACCGCTAAACACTGGTAGTTCGATCAAACTTTCGAATCTCGGCGAGCGGGCTGGCTGCATGGGTGTTTTCGTGATTTTCCGCATGTGTATAGTGTATAAAGTGTTTTCTGGATGCATATGTGATAAAAGCGGGCGCAGCCTGCTCAAAACCTCTTAACGCTGGTAGTTCGATCCAACTTTCGGTCCCGGCGAACGAGCTGGCTCCCCGGGTGTTTTCTTGCTTTAACGCATGTGTATCGTTTATGCAGTATCTTCTCCATGCATATGTGAACAAAGCGGGCGCAGCCCGCGCATAGCCACTGTACACTTGTAGTTCGGTCCAACTTTCGCATAACGGCGAAATTACGATGGCAACTCTTATACACACGAACAATGATAAGCGGGCTTCAGCCCGCTCAGCTGGCGGGCTTGCCCGCTAGTGATTTAAAAATAATTTAAATAGTTTGTTGTAGAGACATTAGGTATACCTTATAAGTTTTTCTGTATATTGTTTCCCTTATATCTATTTTATATAATTTTATTCTCGACTACATGCTATAGCTTTACTTAAATAAAAAAAATAATGATAAATTTTACAATAATAGTTCTTTTTTTAAATCAATGGAATGTTCATAAGTGCCGATTAATTGCCATTGCTTATTCGGCTGTGGATATCAGATCGACCCCTTGCTCATCATCGAATCCCTTATTTTCTCTTTCAAATTTAGTCTACAAATTCGAATATTTGAAAGCAATGTGTTGGCACCGCATCAAATAGAATACTTCTCATCTCCACACACCAGCTTCTTGCCATTCAGTAAAGCGCAAGAGATTTAACTTTCGAATTTAATATGTTTGTCACTTAGCAGCAAACTGAGCGATTGAAAAGCATTATTGGTTTTCAGTCCTAAAGTCCGCAATCCTTAAAAATAATTTTCATTCTTTTTAATTTGATTGATTCAAATAAAAATTCATTAAATCACGAGACTCATAAACGTCTGGTCGGTCGAGCGGCTTGTTCCAAAGGAAATAACATAGCGTGAATAAAAATGTATGGCCCTAACATTCTATTGCAAATGGTAAATATATGCTGTCTTTAAATATTTTTTTTTTTGATTTTCCTCTTGAATTTTATGTGACATTGCTGCGAGGAAAGCAATGCTTAATAATAAAACTAAAAATACAAAAGAAAGTATATTAGCAAGAGTGAGTTCAAGATCAGACTGGTAGCCTCTATGCTCAGCTAGAGCATAAAGAAACCTTAACAAATCCTCTGGTGCGACGTTAAAATTCACGTCCTTTCAGATTTTCGTTCTTTTTTCCTCTTCATCTTCTTCTTCTTATTATTTGTCCATTTTGGAACGCTATGAGGATTTCAACAGCAAAATTAGAAGGTATTTGTGTCCCTTAGATCACAGACTGGGAAACGCTGGTCTACTGCATAAATACGAAAACCGAATAGCAATATGAGAGGTATTTAATATCACATATATGAAAATAGTACATAAGTGTAATTAGAATTTTGCTGTATCTATGCCAAGGAAAGTGGAAAAGAAATGTAATTTAATTACTGCTAATACACGTGTTTTGAAATAGGAAAGGAAAGAAATGTTTTATTCTATAGCTATGGGAAAATAAAGAGCGAATTCTTGATAAAAATTATGCATAAATTATCGTGCAGTTAAATTATCAGAAAATCCTTTCTTCAGGTATGAATGATTAATCTATGTAAAAGAGAAGCTTAAATTATGCGTTCAAAAATGAAGGTTTTAACCTTAAATTGATTGACGTATATCCTGATGTATGGGTAAAACTTGTATCAACTTTCAGATCAAACATTTCGTTCTAAAAATGTAGTCTTGCAGCTAAGAGAAAAATAGCTACCTTTTATAGGGCGCTTAGACTAGTTGGCTTCTTTAACGTGGAAAGGCTTCCCATTTCATGCGAGTAGTGCGTAGAAGACCTTTCCTCGAAGTAAAATAATGCTACTAACAGTTTGCCTTTTAGAGAGAGACATGTTCAATATGTTGATAAAAGATCACATTACATGCTTCTTTTCTGTGTAACATTTGTTTCCCCTCTTGTTTATCAGGAAATCTTGTCGTCGGTATCGAATTCCGATGTCCGTCTGTGTCTCTTCTTCATAGGTTACCTCGACAAATGGATTTCGACTTCTTCCGCGAAGATCTTTTTGAAATTTAGTTTCAAAAGTCTAAGACGACTTGGATAGAATTTTGGTTGCTTTTCGGAACATTTTGCTTTTCGGAGAATTCTTGAAAGAGAAATAAATAAAATTGTTTGATTGTTTAGTGAATGTAGTAAAGATACTCCCCCATATTGTAAGCAACAATAATACTCTGTTATTTGGAATGCTTTTTTGTGGCTGTAGTTACTTATGCTCGTATGTGTCCATAAAGTAACTGGACAAATTAAATGACCCAAAGATAAAATAAAAAAGTAAAAGAATAAATTTATGTATGAATTATTCAACAACATTGCTGAAGCCAGTTTAAACTGTTTATTTTGCCGTTTACATGTCAAAACGTCATTTTCATTTACTGTGAAGACACTGTACAAAAATGTTTTACATTTTCTTCGAGATAGAACAACGTTGTAGCATTAAATTTAGTTACAAATTAAGCAAATTTGTAACCGAAATTATTGAGACGATTCGAACAGCGTAAGGTGATGCTTCGTTGTCAAAACCTCAAGTGTATGAGTGATACAACTGCTTTAAATGGGAGCCCGAAAGCGTCGAAATTGAGCCAAAAATAGGGCACCCTTCAAGCTGCTACTTTCGGCTAAATATTTCAAAAAATATTTTGGAACGTACAGACAGTTTGTTGTAAGATTAAAGCTAGTAGAGGCGCAAAGCAAATATTATGAATGTGATAAAGATTGTGCTCGTGAAGAATGAGAGGCAGATTGTTTTGTTTTACATGGGGAGAAATTTGCAGGTAAATGTGATAATGGAGTTAGAGTTTGAAAGCGCCAGGTGCAAATATTGACTTCCAGCAGGAAACAGGGAAGCTATAGATGAAAGATCTGGCGGTTAGGAAAGCAGAGACATCAACAGTGGAACTGAACAATTTGTTTTAGGAACAGAAAGAAAAGGTGATGAATTTGGTAAGCTTTATTTGCCTTATTCGACAAGAGCCCAGAGTTAACGCGTGTAGTTACTCATTCGATAGGTAGATCAGAAATAAACCCCCGTATAGAGCCTAACCATCCAGTTATAATAAAGAAGATGTCATTAAACAGCATATTCAGGATATATTAAACTTAAAACAATATTTTACAAGAATAAATAAACAAATATAAAATTGAATTCGGCACTGAGACTCAGATTTTGGACTTCATATGTTTTTTCTTAATATTTGTTTATTTTTATGGCCATTCCCAGTTTTTGATAATACGGCCGGCTTGTGCTGGCTAGGAGGATCGGGGGTGTGCCTTTTGATGATAATGATGAATTTCCAAGAATAGTTCCTATGCTAGCCGTGTAGTTTTGTATAAAAAAAAAAAAAAAGAAAAAAATAATTCAACTCCAAACAATTTTATACGTTGCCTTTAGCAGTTGATTGCAGGAAGTACAACACAATTACAAGATATTTTGGATATATATGTTTAAGAAATTATTAGGGAAATGAAATCCATTAAATATATGATAACACTCGATTTTTAACGTCACACCAAAAGATTTGTTATCGTTTTTTATGCTCCTGTTGAGCATCGCAAGTTACCAGTCTGCTCTGGCGTTGACTGCTGCTTAACACATCTTTTTAACTTTGTTATTAATCATTGGTTTCTTTGCACTTAAGCTATGCAAAATTCAACAACAAAATAACAAATATTTAAAAGAGGACTATCTTTAGAACTCATGATAGTTTGTTAGAGACTGCCCTGCATTTGTTAATATTCGCTGTGTTATTTCTTTTAAAACAAGCCACTCCAGCAGCCCGCAGCCAAAATAGTTACCGTAAAAAAAGAAAAAGTATATAATAATTTTAATGATCTTCAGTTAGCGTCATTTCATAAAAAAATATTTAATGGTTCTAATTAAACATCTAATGATTTAAATGCAGATTTTTATTTAAATCAATCAGATTAAAAAGGAAAAAAATCTTTTTATAAGAACTCCGTTTATTGCTTTTCAATAAGCTTATTGCTTTCCAAGAATAACATAATTTGCATACATATTGCATACATAACATAATTTGCATACATATTGCATACATAACATAATTTCAATAACACAATTGCATACATAACATAATTTCAATAACATAATTTGCTACTTACTAAAAGAAATATTAAATTTGAAAGTTAAATATTTTACGCTTCGCTGAATGGCAACACGTTGCGAGGCGATAATAAATATTCTCTTTGAAGCAGTGAAAAAACATTGCTTTCAATTCGAGGAAGTGGCAACATATCGCTTTCGCCATTGCAAGCCGAATTTTTGAACTAAAACTGAAAGATAAATATATTACATTTTGCCGAATAGCAAGAGTCTGGTGGGCTGGAAAGAAAAATATTTTATTTCAAAAGGCTTTGCTTAAAATCGTGGAGTTTGTTAAACTAAACTTCATTAAATTTGCATAAAATATAAAATTAATAAAACTCAAAATTCTCAATTCAGTCTTCGAGATGCCCATATTCGGATGGAGGACATGCATAAAAATTCAGCCTTTTCTCCATAATCAGACATATACATACAGATTATTTAGCACCACTAGTGTTGATAGTCTCCTATTTAGTAAAATGAGCCGGGAAAAAAAGGAATTGCAAAGACATTCATTGTTGGAAATGAGTTGCGAAAGCTAAAAAACAAAACTATCGTTTTTTCTACTTTTAATTTTGAACGAATGTGTTTCCTAAAAAAACATTGCAGACGGATATGTGTACAGTTGCAGTTCTAGAATTACCTGCGACCTTGAGTAACCTACTGTTATCTTTTCTTTGCTTATTTAACACATTTCCATGTACAAAAGATTATTTCAATTCACACTTTCTACCTTTATCTTTTAGAAAGGGGTGTCAAACTGGCGGAACACAAAGCAAATTGATGCGACCTGCGAATACATTTCAATTATGTATTAGTTGCCAATACGGTATTAAGATCTCAAGATTTAAGTTATTTGAAGTTCGAGTTCCTATTATTTTAATTTCTTTTAAAAACAAAGCGTCAGAAAATCCATAAATATAGTTAATTCATTTATAGTGTGATATAAATCTTATTCAAAGATTTCAAGATACAGATTTTATTAATTTTTATTCGTATTTATCAAAAAGTAAATAAGCTCAGTTAAGCATTTCTGCACTAAGAATAATCGTTTTGTTTGGGAATACGTTTATATATGAATGTTCTTTTTACAGTTGAAAATTTATAAGAAACAATTCTGATTGATCGATGAGCTTCTACAATCCATGACAAAGATATTTCTAACAATTTCTGCCCGAGGCTACAAAATGAGAATCGAATACCATCAAGTGTTAAACTGTAGTAAGAAATAAAAAGTTTATAACTTTTTCATATAACCGTATGCATTTTTATTTATGCTCCCAAGAAAAATTTAGTAAATAAGATAAAGAAATTAAGTTGTCATTATTTATTCTCAAGTTTTGTTCTACTCAGAAAAGTTTCTCTGAAAACTCAGAAAAGTTTCAGAATTTGTTAATTTTTTAGTTTAAAGTTAAGTAAAATATTTTATGATTCATTAAATATTGTGGAATTAATTTAAAGGAATGTCACTCTAAGAATATAATAATCAGCTGTCAGTATATTTGAATAACAAATTGTACCAACAAATATCTCTTGCAACTATTGAACTTTAGATCTTATGGAAAATGAACAGAAACTGGAGCTTTTTTACTCCCTTTATGATATTAGTCCAAAGGGCAATTTGCTCAGAAGGACTATTAATTTCATTTTGGCGTTTTGCGCGGATTCACGATAAGCGTTGTTTCACTTTTCAAATTGTTGCCACCAAAAATTATCGCCCTGTATTATAATTAAAGAAATTAAATAACGAACAATCTGTATAAATGTATGTATGTTTTTCGCTTTGTCATAAAACAACGGTACCTAGAGCCATCAAAAATCTTCCATAGAATATGGCCATGTCGAAGACCTAATTTGAATTTGAAATTTGTTTTATTATCGATTTCATATTTTGTAACGCTTCAACGAATTTTTGATTAACAAATTCAACGATTTTAAAGCGAGCAATGGCAACACTGTTTAAAAAAAAAAGACACATTTTTATCTCCGGCGCACGAGACTCTATATCGGAAATTCTAAGGATAAGCTCATTTTAAAATTAATTTGCGATACTGCTGTTGAACTGAATTTTATGGTTTGAGTACGTAGAAAATGATATTTAATAAATAAAGGTAACACAAAATTTAAAAAATCGCTCCTCTGGACGTAATTTAAAATCTGAAACCCTTCAGATATTTTTTCTAATATTTTAGAATTTATATGATAAAAAATGAAACATTTCTTTTATTATTTTTAACATAAATTTTTCATAAAAATTTATTAAGGAAAATTTAACATCTATTTAAAATGTTTAAAATTTTGCTAATAGTTTTTTTTATTTCGTAATTTTTTAAAATTTGCATACGATTCACATACAATTTAAGCTTGACACTCCTTTTTTAGAACTATTAAAGTGCGGCATTTGCTTAAAGCAACACGGATATGGGAAAAAAATGAATAAATCATGATCCATTTTAAATTCAATTTGCAAGAGAAATATTTCAAACATTTCGAAAGAAGCTACTCTCACTTTTCTGTAATCGGCTCATTCTTTGTAAACGGAAATTCTGATGAATTCATAATGAGGATTCTGGCATTCTTCATTTAATTATGAAACAAGTTTGAAAGGAATGTATATGACATCCAAGTTTTAAAGATTATTTTCTTTTTATCTTTCCAGTTCTGAAGTGTAGGAAATAAAAGAAGTAAGAATAGAATTAACTGTTAAGTGCTATTTATTTGATCTATCGGCGGACGCGGACTTCTTCTTAGTAGCTTAAAATAGCATAAATTGATCTTCGATCTTCTTTTAGCAAAAAACGACGCATCCGCTCAAATACCTGTTGCCATAGCCTGATATCTCTTCTCTACCAATAAATAGCGAAGAATTTGTATGCATGCATGTCTGTAAGCGCACGGGTTGTGGAAAATACGACGGCACCTAGAGCCAGCACATTTTGAATACAAGCAGATTTCCACCCGAACACCTGCACTTGAGAGCACAAATTTTGAGTTTTGAATTTGTTAGCTCAAAGGGGCAATTTGCCCAGAGGTGCTATAAATTTGGTTTTTGCATTTTGCGTTGGTTTTCTATAAACGCCATTTCACTTTTCAAACTGTTGCCATCAAATATTAGATCCCTGCATTAAAGATAAAGAAATTAAATAATGAAGAATCTGCATGAATGTATGTATGTTTCTCGCATGAGAAAAATCAGTGCCACCTAGAGGCATCAAATTTTTAGTAACGTAGTCCTCCACTCGAATATGGGCATCTGGAGCCCAAATTTGAAATTTCTTTTAGTATCTATTCCATATTTTGTAAAACTTTAACGAATCTTCGATTAACAAACTTAATGATTTCAAAGCGAGCACTTCATGGGAAAAAAAAATTATTTCTAGCGCTCGAGACTGTGTATCGAAAATTCTAAAGATATGCTCTTTTAAAATTATTTTGTGATATTGCTGTTGAATTGAATTTTACGGTTTAAACGTGAAAAACATGATATTTAATAAATAAAGGTAACACAGAAAACGTTAAAAAAAAGCCTCCTTTGGGCGTTATATAAAATTTGAGAGCTTTCAAATTTTTGTTTTTAAATTTATTTTATACTAGTTGAAGAGGTATCAGAAACCTTTATACCGACAATGTTAAATTGGCCATTTTCGATGTACCTTTTCTCAAAACGTGCTGTAGATACAAGCTTGAAATTTTTTCTGTAATTAAAGTATACCTATCTGATCATACTGAAATGAGCTTTTGAAACATTTTGAATTTTAGAGTAAATTACAGAATACTTTGTTAATATATAGGCATAGTAAAATTTAGCACTTTTCGCACACAAAAAAATTTAAAAAATTTTTTTCTGAGTTTATTACAAAAAAAAAAGTCATTTCAGTAAATATTAGGGAACCTAATAAATAAGCCATAAAAAGTTTAGATACTTGTGAGCAGTAGTTCCTGAGAAAAGGTACATCGAGTATAAAAATATCACGTTTGGAGGAAACGCGTTTTTATGTAAAAATCCTCATTGATTAAAGCAGTAGATGACAAATTAAAACTAGATTTTTTTACAGTTCTAATTTTCATAGAGATTAAAGAATTGTATTTTTAGAAAGATAAAAGTGTAGAGAATTTGAAAATGCAAAAATCCGAAATCACAATTTTTTGAAGATTTTGGGGTTCCAACACCCTTGAAGTATCCGATATTGCCCGAATTTCACTCAGAGTAAAGAGGCTTTTCAAACTGCAATGTGAAAATTTTACAATACTCGAATAAAACTATAGAACAATTTAAAACTAACATGATGCCATTTAACGGTTTTAGTGAGAAATAATACGTATTTTGTTATGGGTTGCGTCTTTTTTTAGAAAACCGCTATTCACTTTGGTCGGTTTGTGCGAGAACGCAACAAAGGTGATGTGAACCTAAGCTGTGTGTCATGAGAGCAACGTTCCAATACATGCGCACTGAGTGTGGATCCCCTGGCATGGGTTTTCGAATCTTATGTCGACACCAATTCTTGTTTTGAAGTTCAAGTTTGAAAAATTTACTTTACATTAGAATATAACTGTAGATTTCTATTAATGACGCTCACAAATAGAGAAACGAACACTATGCGATCCCGCACTACAACCAATCCCGTCATGATAGAGTTTCCAAAGCATACACCGTGAAATATTCAGGTTACTATAAATGAAAAAATAATTTGGCGATAGATAAAATAACTACTTACTACTTGGCGATAATTCAAGAGTACACCAAAATATAGAACAACAGTCAGAACAATCCAGTCAGGAAAAACACAAAACAGATTTGGATATTAGAACAACTGAATATAAGAATGAAAATCATCAAGTTCCACCTCCTAAATTAGAGATTTTTAAATTTCAGGGTGACGTCAGTCAATGGATAAGCTTTCGGAATTCATACAAAATAACGTTACACGACAATATTGTCCTTTCGAAACTAGAAACATTTAAATACATAAAATCCTATTTAAGTGGAACTGCCGCCAATGTTGTAGAAGGATTTTCAATAGCTGAAGGAAATAACGATGCAACAATATAAATTTTAAATACTAAATTTAGAAGACACGAAGTTATCATAAATTCACATATGCAAAACCTACTAAATCGTTCTCCCGTTTACCGATCAAGCGACCTTTTAAAAATTAAGAAAACTATATGACACTGTTGAGTGCGTACGGGTTCGTTATGAAATGAATGCACAAGTCCGATAAAAAATGAACAAAAATTTATTATTATCACAACAAAAATGCTTAAATTTTCTCAAATTATCATGCAGTATTACAATATCTCACAGTAGTTTTCTTTTAACTACTCAAATGTCAATAGAACGTAATTCAAAACAGCTAAAGAACGCTAATCCGCGAATTCGCTACAATCAACAACAGTAGTTTTCTAAACAACAACAAACTAAGCAACTACTACAAACTGAGATGTTTTCCTCCTTTTATAAGATTTTAAAATCACGCGCTAGAATTTTCCAGTACTTTCTCGAAATCAAAAAGAGATATTTATTTATTTAATGCACGCGCTCTTGTATTTTCAATTTTCCGGCTTAGCTTTCTTTTAATATTCGTCACGCGCTGCACTGCGCGAGAAATAAAACCATTTAATTTCTAATTGAACTAACATTAGCTTTTTAAATACCAAATTCGTAACACTGCCCCCTTCCCAAGGACTGCACGTCCCGGGCAGTACAATCCCTGGACAGGAAGCAAAACTTACAACTGTGGCATAAATGCATTAATAAGCATTACATTACAATAATAAACAACATGAACAATAAATGCAATACATAAAACAAATCAAATGCTATCAAATACAAATCAAATACTAAATGCAAATCAAATACTAAATACAAATCAAATCATATACACATTTAAAAACAAAAAAGGACCATGGTCTGATACTATTTACAATTATTTACATTACGTACTATGGCCATAGTAATGAGCTAACCTGTCGTAATGAACGACTTTAGGTTTAGAGTTCGAAGACTTACGAATCCGAACCACGACGTCATTCAGCCTGTTTAGGACTGTGTACGGCCCATCCCAAGGTGACTGTAATTTCGGACAAAGTCCTTTCCGTCGAGTCGGATTCCACAACCACACCTTGTCTCCTTCGTGGAATTGATGTTCAGTAGCTCTTGTGTCGTATCGGGTCTTCATCTTCTCCGTCGCCAATTTGACTCGCTCTCGTGCAAAATTGTGCATCACTTCAAACCGGGCCTGGAGATCTTGAATATATTCCTCAGACGATGAAGGAGCATCCGGAGGGCGGCCAAACAATAGATCACAAGGCAGACGAAGGTCAAGACCGAAGAGCATCTGTGATGGAGAATAGCCGGTAGTCTCGTGGACAGCACTGCGGTAAGCCAGTAAAAAGAGTGGTAATTTCTTGTCCCAGTCCTGTTGGTTTCTGGAAACCACTAATGAGAGGTTATTAAGGATGGTTCGATTGAACCTCTCTACCATGCCGTCCGACTGGGGATGCAATGGCGTCGTTTGAGTTTTGTCAATGCCAAGTAGTTTGCATAGTTCTTTGATTACTGCCGAGGCAAAATTCCTTCCCTGATCGGAATGTAACTGAAGAGGCACTCCGAACCTGGAAATCCAGTGCTGTATCATTACCTCAGCTACTGTGACTGCCTCTTGATCAGGAATAGGATAAGCTTCAGGCCACTTGGTGAAGTAATCAATGACAACGAGTATGTATTTGTTGCCATCAGCAGTTCGTGGCAGAGGTCCCAGGATGTCAAAGGCGATACGTTCAAAAGGCGCACCTACGTTGTAACGTTGCAGTCTGCCTCGGCTGCGTTTCCTCGGTCCTTTCCGACCTGCACAGGCATCGCAAGATCGGCACCACTTTTGCACGTCATTCTTTGCATTATTCCAGTAAAAGCGCTCACGAACTCTCTGTAAGGTCTTCATAATTCCAAAGTGACCTCCTGTAGGGCTGTTATGTAGTTCTTTGAGGACATCAGGAATCCGGGATCTCGGAAGTATCAGTTGCCATCGGAACGTCTTCCCATCATCCGACTCGAATTTCCGGTATAAGACGCCGTTTCGAATGTGAAGTGAATCCCAGAGTGCCCAGTATTGTTTTGTTGTAGGACTACAGATAGAAATGTCCTGCCATGTAGGTTTTCTGTTTGATGACTCTATTAAATCAAGTATGGGTTTAATGTCGCGGTCTTCCAGCTGGTCTTTCCTGACTTCATCATCACTCCACGGGTCTCGAGCAGCCGATGTTGATGTTGTAATTTGTCTTGCGACCGGAGTCAGCAGTTCGTATTTCGCTTCCACCCTGGAACAATATCGGCAGTTTTCTTGGCAAGGTCTTCTAGACAGGGCGTCGGCGTTTCCGTGTGATGATCCCTTACGATGACGGATAGTGATGTCATATTCTTGGAGTCTCTGTATCCACCTGGCTATTTGACCCTCAGGATTTTTGAAATTTAAAAGCCACGCCAATGAGGCATGGTCCGTGCGGAGGAGGAATTTTCTCCCGTATAGATAATGATGGAAATGTTCTACAGCTTTGACTATGGCGAGCAACTCTTTCCTTGTGACACAGTAATTCCTCTCCGGTTTAGACAGGCACTTGCTCCAGTAAGCTACTACACGTTCTTGGCCGTCTATTTCTTGGGACAAAACAGCACCGACACTTTCATTGCTCGCGTCGGTGTCGAGAATAAATGGTCTGTCGAGCTGAGGATACGTCAGGATTGGAGCAGATGTTAAAGCTTCCTTTAAGTTGTTAAATGCATCCTCGCATTCCTTTGTCCACAAGAATCTTTGCTTGCTCTCTGTCAGCTTGTGAAGTGGTCTTGCGATGGAAGAAAAGTTCTTCACGAATCTCCTATAGTAGGTGCAAAGCCCTAGGAAGCTTCTCAGCTGATGGACATTTTCGGGACGCGTCCAGGATTTAACCGCTGATACCTTTTCAGGATCCGTGCGCACACCTTCTGCAAAGATGACATGTCCCAGGTAAGTCACTTCCTTTCGAAACAATTTGCATTTAGCGGGAGTCAGCTTCAGATTGGCCTCTTTCAGTTTCTGAAGCACCTTTCTAAGATTTTCTAGATGCTCTTCAAAACTCTTTCCGACGATGATGATATCGTCCAGGTATATCAGACAGGCTTCGTAAGAAAGGCCTTTCAAAACAGTCTCCATAAGACGTTCGAATGTTGCCGGCGCATTACACAGTCCAAACGGCATCACTTTGAACTGCCAAAGTCCTTGTCCCGTAGTAAATGCCGTCTTTTCTCGGTCATCAGGATGGATTTCTACCTGCCAATACCCACTCTTTAAATCAAGTGTTGAGAACCACTTGCTTCCAGAAAGAGTGTCTAGAATGTCATCAATTCTAGGAAGAGGGTAACTGTCTTTCTTCGTAACCTCATTCAACCGGCGATAGTCAACGCAAAATCTTGTTGAGCCGTCTTTCTTTCTGACGAGAACGATGGGAGATGCCCATGGACTCGCTGAAGGCTCGATGACATCGTCTTCTTCCATATCTTTTAACAGTGTTCGCACCTCTTCCTGTTTAGCAAACGGTAGACGTCTTGGATGTTGCTTGATCGGGGGATGATCGCCAGTATCTATTCTATGTTGTGTCAAACTAGTTCGACCCACGTCAGAAGACGAGCGGGAGAAAACAACTTGAAGATCTTTAATGACGCGATCGGCAGCATTTTTCTCTTTATCGTTTAATTGTGCATTCTGCAATAACTCCGATGTAATGCTCTCTGAGGACACGGATTCTGGGATGTTACTCTTTTTTTCAACGCTGGTTACTGGAGTACATGTTGCAACCACTTCACCTTTCTTAATAACTCTCGACTTTTCAGTTACATTGGCGACTCTCACCGGGATAACCGTTCTGGATAGGTCGACGAGTGTTGAGGCTACTAATACTCCTTTTGGGATATTACAGTTATTGGGATATTCTATGATGCCGTAGCGGAAATTTCTATTTTCGGCTATGGATCCAGGAAGTAAAATTTCTGTTCTTGCCGGTATTGTAATATAGTCTTGTGCTATGATTTTATGGACAGATTTAACTTCTTCATCATTAACGAGAAATAACGCTATGTCCTCAGATGTAGAATGCAATTCGTTATTTTTAAAATCCAAGGAAAAATTGTATTTCCTTAGAAAGTCCAATCCGAGTATGCAAGAATCAGTGATTTCTGCTACATATGCCGTGTGATGGTAAGCGGCACTTCCAAACGTGATGTTAACATTTACTTTTCCGTCGATGTCGATCTTCTCACCGGACACAGTCTGGAGGGTAACGCAGGGCGGCGTCCAGATAAGTTTGTTTCCTAGTTGTTGAGCCAAATCTTTTCGGATGATGGTGACGTTGGCTCCTGTATCTATAGTCATATTGCACGGAACTCCATTAATATGTCCTATTATGAAAAGTCCATTACTGCCGCCTCTCACTGCAGAAATCTGAAGCGCTTTAAACGGGGGCTTTTCATTATCTGGCAACCTCCGCCCCGCGAGATGGCCACTAATTAGTTTCCCTGCTGCTTGTTAGAAGCGGTCTTAACATCAGTACCCTGGGGTGTTTTGCAGTTTCGTCGTATGTGTCCTTCAGCACCGCAGTTCCAGCACTTAACGGTCGGTTTCTTCTCACCAATATTCCGTCTCAAGGCGTTCAGTTGTCTAGTTAAATCGTCAAGTCGAGCGGTGACTTGATCCCCTGGCTCCTGGACTTGAGCAGCTCTGACTGGGTGGCGGTCTCGACGAGTGGCTTGCTGGGCTGCCTCAAATTTCATGGCGTACACTAGAGCACTTTTTAAATCTTTTACATCCGCCATTCGTAGAGCTTTCTGTATTTCAGTATCTCGGATGCCGTCGATAAAGTATTGCAAGGAGAGGATTTCCCTTGTTTCTGTCGGGCATTCCGAAAAGGCGAGATGGGACAGCCTTTCAACATCCGCGGCGAGCTCCTGAAGTGTTTCGGTAGGCTTCTGTTGACGAGATTTTAATTGGAGCCTGCTGTAGTCTTTTAAACACTTCTCCCCAAAGCGCAACTCCAAGGCGCCGGACAGAGCTTCGAAATCTAACCTTTTGTTTTCGGGAAGAGTCTGAAGGATATCCGCTGCGTCGGCTCTTAGAGAAGCGGCGAGATGACAGGCCTTAGCTTGGGAATCCCATCCATTCGCATCCGCCACGATAGAAAATTGTGTCTTATACACCTGCCAGGAGGTCTTCCCATCATATGTGGATAGCTTCAGAGGTGGACGAGCAGGCATTGGTAAGAATTTAAAATCATCACTCCTGCTCCCTGCCGACGCTACGAATTTCTTTAAAGTATCCATTTCTTTGGCAACTGCAGAAACTCTCTCATCAATTTGTTCTTTTACAGAAGAAACTCTTTCTTCTATTTCTTCTTTCACCGAAGAAACTCTTTCTTCAATATGTCCAACTTTATTTTCAACTGCGTCAATTCTGCCTTCCATAGCTTCAAATTTATTTTCTATTATGCAAGTAATTTCTCTTTTCATTTCTTCTTGACCAGCTTGAACGGCTTTCATTTCGTCCTTAACGGATTCCTGGCCCAATTTCATTTCTTCCTTAACGGATTCCTGACCCAATTTCATTTCTTCCTTAACGGATTCCTGGCCCAATTTCATTTCTTCCTTAAATGATGCTTGGCCAGCTTCCATCTTTTCTTGGAATGCAGCAAAAGCACTAATGAGCTGTCTCAATTGTTCTTCCATCGCTCTTGTTATTGGCATTCAAATCCCACTTCTGACACCAAAAATTGTTGAGTGCGTACGGGTTCGTTATGAAATGAATGCACAAGTCCGATAAAAAATGAACAAAAATTTATTATTATCACAACAAAAATGCTTAAATTTTCTCAAATTATCATGCAGTATTACAATATCTCACAGTAGTTTTCTTTTAACTACTCAAATGTCAATAGAACGTAATTCAAAACAGCTAAAGAACGCTAATCCGCGAATTCGCTACAATCAACAACAGTAGTTTTCTAAACAACAACAAACTAAGCAACTACTACAAACTGAGATGTTTTCCTCCTTTTATAAGATTTTAAAATCACGCGCTAGAATTTTCCAGTACTTTCTCGAAATCAAAAAGAGATATTTATTTATTTAATGCACGCGCTCTTGTATTTTCAATTTTCCGGCTTAGCTTTCTTTTAATATTCGTCACGCGCTGCACTGCGCGAGAAATAAAACCATTTAATTTCTAATTGAACTAACATTAGCTTTTTAAATACCAAATTCGTAACAACACTATAGAAATTCAGATTCGAAGTCTTTCTTCTTTAAATGTTGATCATGAAACTTATTACAATATGTTGATCCCAGTTTTATTTAAAGTAATTCCATTAGATTTAAGATTACAATACAGTCGTATGAATGATGATGAGACACGTTTCGGTATAAATAAATTTCCAGAATTCCTCAGAAAAGAATTACAAGCTTGAGAGAGAGAGAGCAGACGCATTTAATACAGACGATAGAATGGCTGTACAAAAATCAAGTTTCAGTTTAAAACCCAACAAGCCATTACGAACAGATGGTAGATCGTAATCAGAAGCGACGCGAATATAAACAATTTACTAACGAGAAGCTTTACACTGTATCGACCGTGTCTAAAGTATGTTTATCTTGTGAGTTACTAACCTATGACGCAGGAAATTGTTCAGAAACCTATATAGGCTTGAAAAGAGAAAAATTAAAAAGAAAGGGCCGGTGTTACAAATGCTTCGGCAAGAGGCATATGGCGAAAGATTGCAGAATAAAAATTCATTGTGAATTATGAAGTCAACCTCATCATACATCTTTATGTAACTCTGAAAAGAAAAATCTGGAAATCGATAAACAGTGTAGTAAAACCAAAAATCGTTATTTACAGCAAATATATAAAATGATGCTATAATGAATCTGAAGGATAGGTCTAACAGAATTCATAGTTATTTTGATTCTTTATTTCGGTACAAGTAGAAATTCGTAATAAAGTGTTAAATGTTGCCGTTGATACTGCCACTCATATCAGTAAGAGTACTATTGTACCAGAATATTGTAAAAAGCCATGCGGAAATGCAATACTGAAATCTGCATTGGGACAGAAGGTTAACGTACCTTTAATAGATGTAAATTCAGTGACACAACCAAATACAGTGTGCGCACCTGTTACAGTCGTGTGTGCTACAGCTGATAATCTAGTACATGATTTACTATTAGGTGTTAGTTCTCACAATGAACTGATTGCATTTAAAGGTAATTTTGAAAGTTGTGTTAATATTCTGAATGTTGGTGAAATACAACGGTTCTAATGAAAATATTCCTGTTAATTCTGATGACGAGGCTGATTATTTAAAATGGGGGAAATGTCAAGAAAAGTAAGTACTGAAGATGTTAAGAATGAAATGTCCTTTTTGAAGAAGTTTTGGAATGATTCAAACTTGGATGGGAATGAGAAACATTTTAGAGATTTTATTTTAGATAAGAAGTATAAAGAAAACTATAAAAATGATGAGATTCCGACTTATCAAAAAATATATATTGCAGTGCTGAGTAAAGATGAAAAAAGATATGCAAAAGCGAGAACTGTTTGAACATAAGTACAATTTCCGATTTGAAGAGCCGGATTCAAAATTTATTAAGTGATGTCCAAGGACGACTGAAGATTCTCTCAGACGTATTGACAATAAAAGAAAGAAGAACCGAGAGGAATACATTGAAAGGAAGAAAAAAAAAGGGAAGAAAGAGCAGAGGAGACGAAAACTAAAACGTTTGAAAGTTTTCAAGAGTAAATAAGAAAAACTTTTAAAGTTGAAAGGACTGCATGGACAAGATGAATTTAACCAAGATGAAAATAATATTGAAAGTGATTTGATCCTGATAAATATGATCAAAATACGAAAGAGCTTTTTGATGATGATTATTATGCTTTTCAAGAAGAAGAATGTCCAAGGTTTCCATATGATGAAGAACTCGATAACGAAAAATGAACCATTAGATAGGACCAAGTAAAAGTGATGGCTGCGGTGAAGAACAGCTAAAAAAGTGCTTCTGAAAAATCAGGTATTGAGGTGACAAATTCTTAAAGTCAAAATCAGAGTTTGAGAAAGAAATGATTGAGTCAACTCACACAGTAAGGATAAAGGTTAGAAAGAAATCCTTATTTGCTAACGCAATTTCTAAACTTAAACCAGTTTTTGATCCAGATGGCAAAACGTTTGATGATAATTGAGATGAGTACTATAGATTAGATTATGAAGATGTAATTAGTAATATGACAGCAGATTCAGCTATAGGAAGGTAGTGCCAAATGGCTTTGGACTGACTGTTGAAATTCTTTCAGCTGGTGACAGGGAATTAAATCTTATGTTTTAAATACCTGTGTTTGTATTAATATACGATTAATGTTTTTTTTAGATATTGTTCCTTTAGTCGATTTCAAGTAAAGTATTTTTTTATACATTGTTTGAGCATTCACATGATTGGAGGGGTGTGAGGCACTGGTGCCCCCTCTGAAGAGCAAGGACTCCAACGCCAACGAAATGCAGAGGAAAAAAGAAATAGCAAACCGGAATACGCGTAATGATTACGATTATTATGTTGTATTTTTCAAAACGGATCACGCGAAAGACGCTGAATGGTTGAAAAACTAAAAAAAAAAATCGTTAGAGCATATTTACAAATGTTTAAAAAGCACAAGTGTATTTGATGTTTGACACCGAATATGGTATGAGAAGAACCCACAATTATCGGTCACGACAGTGCATCAACGAGTGAATGAGTGAATGAGTGAATGATTATTGATTTATGACGTATTAATGTGTTATTAGTGTGTATTCTATCATTTTTAGCGCATTGTAGTGTATTGCATACTAATAAAATCACAGCATGGTAAAAACGGCACGGACTTATGCATCGACCCAAGAAAGAAAGATAAAAAAAATAGAAAAGCCATAAAAATTCTACGTTTTATGATTATCAAAGCTGGAAACAGATCAATTTGTTAAACGAACAAGTTTTAGATCTACAGTTAAAATATGCAGCTAAAACATCGTTCTTCATTCTTCTTTTCTTGTGGCTTTGGTATTATATTACATTTTTTGTGAACTTATGTATAGCCTTCTGTTTTTTCTGGAATTAATTATTCTGAAGTTATCCTTTTACATTTCCTTTGTCTTGAATGTTATTTCTTTTGCAGTTTACTATTTCATTGACGTTTTCTTCGGGTAGAGGTATTATATCTATGCTGTTTCCTAATGTCTTTTTCGTCTTTAGTAAGGGGCATCTTAATACCAAGATCAGTAAAAGCCATATCATATTATGTCTTCATTATTCCGGATTTCCTTCATTAACCATTTTCTTCCGAAATATAATACTGTTACAATTAAGAGGAAGCCAGAGTTCCTTACTGGATGCTGAAAAGAAGGAATAAAATTAAATGGAATTAATTATATTTCGAGTCCAGGAAAACGAAAATGGCTTTAAATGCTAAAGTGAGGTTTAATAAAATCTATACCAAATGGAAGTTCGTTTATTCTTTCCTGTTTTACGAAGAGCAGTAAAATTCTGTTGCCAGGCTATGGTTCTAAATACTGACGTTAAATAATTTTGTAGCTTCTCAATAGCAAAACTCTGGCAATATATTTAAAAAGGTTTCTATTTCATGTATTAACAACTAAGCCTCCGATTCTAACGAATCGAATAAACAGACACGTAAAACTTGTTGCAGTATGAGAATGAGAGTGAGAGAAGTGAAAAGTAGAGAATAAATCCAAATTAAAAGTTATATTATCTTTGCAAATTTTCATGAAACTAAATAAGCTGCATACATACCAATACATTACATGCTGTTAATGACCAGTCTCGACTTAATTACTCTCATTTTCAAAAGCATCACTTGTAAACGTAAACTTTGATCAGCTTAGTGCGTCCACATTTACTTTTCTGTTCGTTCTTCGTTTTCTTCGCAATTTTTTCCTCCTTGCTTTTCAGTATAATGTAACCATGATGTTATTGTTAACCCTGGAAATAATAGCAAAAGTAAGCAACTCATGCCTTAAAACTCATTCATCTCATAATATCTTAATATCAACATCACAACAGCTCGCAGAGTGCAAATCTCATAAAAATAATCATAACAGTAAAGCCCATAATATCCTACAGCATTAAATTAGTCAAGTAACAATCTTGTGTTTGGCGTAGATTTTAGTCAAGGCTATTTAGATTTTAGTCTATAGATTTTGAAGGCAAACAGGTACAGGTCATCAGGTGCTTCATCAGGAGCAAAGCAATCTGCAACGAAGGATACTTGGATATTGTGCGTTTTATACAGGCATTCTACTGCATAAGACAGTACTTTCCTGTTCTTTCAATTTTATCCACAATGGGCCTTGTGATAAAAAGTCCTTAGTAAAGCGCTCGAAGCGTGAACGTGTATGCGAGAAAATTGAGACACTTTGTCTCAGTAAGAGTTCAATGTCCAGAGAAATCGTGAATGCATCGAAGGGAAAGCCACGGTAGTATATATGCCCGATAGGAATATATACTACCGTAAAGTGAACGAGAGGTTCATCGAGAAATATGAAGGCTTTATGTTTTTATCTCTGAAAGGTAAACTTCTTTTTTCCGTAGTCTTCATCAGAATGTAAGTTAGTTGTCCTGTGTATTGAAGATGAGAATTTGAATGATTAGAGCAGTGGTATCAAACTGGCGGCCTGCGGATCGCATGCTACCCCTGAAGCAATTTTGTGCGGCCTGCGAAGACATTACAATTACGCATTTATGTCAAACATGTTGTTGCAAAGATCTCAAGATTTTAGTTATTTGGATTCTGAGCTGATATTATTTTTATTTACGTTGAAAACGGATAAAAATATAACAGACCAGAAAATCTACAAATGGAACTAATTAATTTACAATAGATTTATATTTTATTTAAAGATTTGGAGGTACTGATTACAATAACCTTTATGCCTACTTGTACAAAATTAATAAGCTCAGCTAAGAAATTTGCACTCAGAATAATCGCATTTTTCGGGAATAATTCAGATGTGAAGAGTTTTATTTACAGTTGAAAATTAATAAGAAAAGAACCTGATTGACAGAAAAGCGTCTTCAATCCGTGACGAAGGTTAATTTCTAATAATTTATGTCCATGACTGCAAACTTTATCAGAAACGAAACGCCACCTATTGTCAAGCTGTAGTAAGAAATAAAAGAAATTTGTAATAATTTACTACAAACATATGCATTTTAATTTATGCGCTTAGGATAAATTTAATAAATAAGGGCCTATGTTGCCCTTAAAATAACTTTATAAATTTTCTTTGAAAACTCAAATTTTCATAATTTGTGTATTTTTAGTTTAAATTATAGTAAGTTATTTTGCGATTAATTTAACACATTAGATATATTTGAAAGGAATGTTAGTATATTACAGTTTAATATTTAGATGTCAGTATATTTAAGTCCTGTTTATGTAATATACATAAGATTCTTATAATTAAGATTATTATAAACATATAATTCAGATTCAGTCAGATTCTTATAAACATAATATATATAATTCTTATATATAAATTGTTAGAGTTAAATTCTTATAAACAAATTGCTTCTGATACGGATAGCAAAAAACATTTATATAGAGCATTATGTGCAGTACTTCGTTTATGTACAGTGTATAACTAACTCTCTGCATTTGTATTTTATTATTAGACAATGGTATAATGATGAAAATAATAGAAAATTTTTTATAAGAACTGGCAGGACTTTTTCAGATAGAATAAGACTTAAGAACATACTATAAGACTTTATTATAAGACTTTTTTAAGTATTTGTTTATAAGAACAATTGGGCCTTTTTTATAAGAACGAATTATTTATTTTCCCTTCATTTCATTATTGGAAAAGCTGGTTTGATATACGTCCAAGGATCAAAAACAGATTAATTACGTATGCCGAAGTACCACTATATTTATAAAATCCTTTTGCGCTGAGTAGTTCAATGAGTACGAAAACTTTTATAGAATGAATAGAAGACTCATGCACATAAATGTTAAAATCAAAAACTATTTTGTCTTAAAATTAAATTAACATATATAAAAACTTCATGTGCTTTTTGAAGTTTAATGAATGAGGAAGCAGCACATAAAATTCTATGTGATTCGTTATGCAGTTGCTCATATTTATTAAACTGCCCTTTCCCTCTGAGTCGAAACCAACAAGGAATGTAATAACAAATAACAATTAAAAAAAATTGGAAAGCTTTCAAATTTTACATTTTTTAACATGCTGTGTGTTACCTTTATTTATTAAATATGATGTTCTTCGCGCTTAAACCACAAAATTCAGTTCAACAGCAATATCGCATGAGCATATCTTTTAGAATTTTCGATACAATGTCTCGCGCACTGGAAATAAATTTCTCTTTCCGTACAGTATTGCCTTTTCTCGCTTTGAAATCGTTGAGATTTTTAATCAAAAATTCGTTAAAGTGTTACAAAATATGAAATCGACACTAAAACAAACTCCAAATTAGGGCTTACAGATGTCCATGTTCGAGTGTAGGATTACATTAGTCAAAATTGGATGGCTCTAGGCACCGCTGTTTTATCACAATGCGAAAAATATACATACATTTATGCAGATTCTTCGTAATTTCATTGCTTTAAATATAACACAGGGTGATAATATTTGGTGGCAACAATTTGAAAAGTGAACAAACATTTAAAGTTTTCTGCGCAAAATGCTAAAACGAAATTAATAGCCCTTTTGTGCTAATGCTCATCGGGCTAACAGAAGAAAACGTATTTTGCTTCAGCAAACGGCGACTAACATACCATCCAACTGTTGCGATTATGCAATGGAAAAGTAGCATTCATTATGTTTTTTCAATTGAAGTGATACGGCAGTGCTGCTAAGAGTATTTATTCTCTCTTATCTATAAAAAAGTCATAGCCGATAAAGGAACATTAATGCAAGAGGATTTTTTTTTTCTTTTCGCTTTCGAAATATTCATTTCAGGAAAGGAAGCGGTTAAGTCGAATGGAATGCAATCGTTCATCCCGCAATATGATTAGTTAAAGCCCCACAGGGCTCTTTCGAACGGTGCCGTTGTGACAGATGGCTGAATTGGACTGATAAGCTGGCGGCCAGCATGTCGGAAAAGAATGATAACTCCAGTCAATCTTAGCGTACACCAAAGGGTACATTTTTTTTAATCCAAAATTTCAATTATCTGGAGGAATAATATTTATAATGTGGTTGTCATAGTAACGTAACTTTGCTTTCTTCAAAATTTCATAGGTTTGCGATTTGGCCATTAAATGGAAAAGATGTGTGAAATATTCTCTTGCTGTTTCCATCTTTTGGATATATGGTGTATATTCCCCTTATTTCCGTAATTAATTAACAACAGTTCATTAAACATTATCTGTTTCATTGGTTTCCAATCTGTGGTATACTCCTACTCCTGGATGTATCTGACTGCTTAATTAGAAATATACGTAACAAAATTGCAGGTAAACAGCAAAGGGTTGTAATAGATCTTGATAGAAAGCAAAATTTCCAGAAATCAGAATGAGTCATGTAGAGTCATTAGGTTTATCGAGGCAGGAATCATGTGCAGTTTTCTCTCCCGGACTCGAAATCCAGACATCTCAGGGCAAGGTCAGATCAGGTTAAAATACAATGAACACTTCACAGAAACCTTGGATAAGGCTTTTTTAAAGAGAACCTCATCACACTCTTAGCAAAATATATCTCAAAATAATATTTAAAGGAGACCAACATGTTACAGCTACTTCATGTAAACAAATTTAGCGAAAAATATTATATTTTAATTAAAAAATACTAACACAAAATTTACTCATTAATAGCATTAACTCGTGCTCCAGGTGTCACCTTCCCTTGCATTACATTTAGTGACAGGGCTGTGTTTGCATTTTTTTACGCAAACTGTCGAAATCTAGCTCTGTTGATGGTATATGAGTCATTTTTATAGTCTGCATTCAGTTTATTTCTATGTTTTGTTTTTGTTGCTATAGATGTCAAGAAAGATTTTCACTTAAATATGTTTTGCCGAATGGGATTAGAATGCTTATAGCTGTGTGAGAAACACTTTCGAATATACGTCGATTGAATGGTAGAAAAACCGGAGCTACTGTCGCACGTACGTCACCGCTGACGCGTCGCGTTAAGAGGTTATCCACATATGGCTACAGTCCCTGCTAGACGGGACTTTTCTGAGGAACGAGATTCTGGCAGCACTGGCTTAAACGCAAGGATTCCTTGAAAAAAGAGCCCCGCTGGAAGCGAAGTCCCGCCTAGCTACGGAAACAATGTTGCGGCTACGAGGGATTTTTTTCAAACCTCACCGAAAATGTCTCGGCTGGAACTCTGTCCCGGGTAGAGATAACCAATCAGACGAAAATTCTGCTTCTGAAGAATCACGTGATCCCAATCTGAGCGATAATCGATTACTGTTTGACGTTCAAGTCTTTGTGGTAAGTGAAAATGGCAACCTAGCTACGTGGGTTGCCTGGAATTGTGCGGTTTCTAAGAATTGTCCCTTTCGACGTCAAGTCCCGCGTAGCCGAAACATAATGCGATTGGGACCTTACGGACATCGACAGCCCACACGCGAAGTATCCGATTAATTTTCAAAGCTAGCTAAATGCATATTTACATTTTTTAGTTAATAAACACTGCTGAAATAGTGTGAATGCTTTATATTTTTTTCGAATTTTCGTTTGGACTTGCGAAACTCCGGGATTTATACTCACGAAACCCTGGGTTTCGAGTAACAGTGTTTGAAGACCGCTGGCATTGTCCAACTGCACTAACTATTTAGAACCGAAACAAGCTCCCATAAGGACTCACCGAGTACTTTGAAAAATGTTTTGCAGTTGGTTCTCTTTAAACTTACAAAACTTAAGACCAATTGGTGTCTTTCGCAATTACAAAACTTTAACGCAATTGGTTGTTTTCGCACTTACATAAAAATTTTCGGTTACGAAAGTCCGAGAATTCATGTGTAATTTGAAAGCCGGTCGTGCTTCCAATTACACAACGAAAGCACGTGGTAAGCAGGGAGTTGAGTAAAAGGAAAAATAATTGGGAGGATTTCCAGACTGATCGTTGCTAACCAAAATGTGTACAAAAGCAATGTAATTAATTGTAAATAAACCCATGTGCACCAATCGTATTGCCCGATTCCTTATGCATCGCAAGTAATAGTACAGCAGAAGCTTTCATAAGCTTTCTCTTACAGACTGGGATTTAATTTTTATCCGTAGTTTAGTATATATTACGTTTCCTTAAACTTAGTGTTTTATTGTAGTACAAAACTATTTCAAGAATACTTAGGATTTTATGTAATGATCTAGACCCAGCAGCAGACCTAGAGTCATCCAGTCCGAGGGTGAAAATCTCCTTATGTGCTCCTTATTAGAATGATAACTGAATAAAATGTCAATTATAATATGTAATTAATGTCTATTAAAATAAAATTAAACAGTTAAAATGATCTAGGAAACCAAAAATCTTAAGACTGAAGGAAAAAAAAAAAAAAAACTTACATCTAGCAAACAAACATAAATTTAAAAAGCTTATTCATCAGTCATATTTTTAAGATTTAAAAAATCATTTTAACTTTTATGTTAATTTAAAAAATCTAAATTGATTTTTCCGAGGTTTGATTTCTGAAAAATGTTTTATAGCTTCGTCAAAATTAATGTTTCTATTGCATTTACAGGGAAAATTATTGTTAAACTCGTAAATTATTCCTAAACTGAAATTATTGTTTACCTTGTTCGTTGATGATCGAAATTTTTATTAACTTCGACTTTTAAACGCTTTTCTTGCAAGAAAAAGTTGAGACAAACATTATCGAAAAAAGTGCTTAGTGCCAAACATAAGTTAGAGACTGATTCTTGGAAATCATTTTCATCCTAAACTTTAACACTTTCAATGCAAACCATGTTTTAGCTTCTTTTTTACATTCATATATACAGTTACATATAGTTAAAAAGTTAAGGGTCTTTGGAAGTGTCCTCTTTGATCAAAGGCCCAGAAGCAGTCGGTTTCCTGTTTCCCACCATAGTACGATCATGACTATACCTATTTGCTAGTCAATAAATTCATCATTTAACTCATTTTCTCCTTACTCATTGACTCATTTGCTTTTAAATCGGGAGGGGGAGGGAATCTTTCATAGTTACGAGCTTGTATGGCTGCAAAAGAAGTTGAGAAGCTTGTTTTATTGATAAAATTACGGACCATACAATGTATTTAGCCAGACTCAAAAAGAAACTAAAGAAAAGAGCTATAAGTTATGTTTGTCAGGAAACTTCACGTTTCAGTAAGACAATGACGGTGCAAATAGGAAAATAGAATGTCCTTTATCACTACAAGCAGCAACTATATTAAGCAATCTATAACTATTACTTCTCACCGGTCCCCAAACATCAGTATCATTATAAATGTGTGATCCATGCTTTAAATGTTTAATCAAAAAAATTAATTAAAGAACACGTATAGAAAACAACATAAAATAGCAAGAAAACTTCATTTGAAATGTGTATGAAACAAGATAAAATTACATGCAAACATCTTTTGAAACTTATTTCTGTAAGAAGAATTAGACAAAATATCTTTAGATACAACTGAAAACTTAATCAGTTCTCTTCCATGATGTTTGAATAGAATAATAAAGGATATGTAACAAAATAATAACGGGCCTGCAACAAAATATTGGAACTTCTATATTCATTAATATAATACAATTAAAAAATCTGATATAGACACTACGTAACTTCGTTGCACGATCTATTAAATTATACACATTCCTTTCCTGCACTTTATTTACGCTTCTTTCCTTTAGATATTCCAACATAATTAACAGATCCCTCGAGGCAAGTTGAAAATGACAATTTCAAAAATGGCAAATTTTGAAGTCCGTATTTTTATTTTTTCATAACGAATGTGAGACTTTTTCAAATATAAGTATAGGAACTGAGACACTGCATTAGAACTTAGATTTCGTTATTTGTGCAAAATAATTGTTTTAAAATTTGACACTGTCAAACCATGAACATTTTTGTCATTTAAAACAGTTCTGCAATTCGAAGCATATATGGCTACGACCAACGATTGCAAAAATAAATGTCGGTTAAGTGGGAGAGGCTATATATACATATAGTGCAATGGAAAAACGAGACACACAACTAGATACTATAGCTATCCTATATATAAAATTTCAACGTTCTACGGATAATCCTTTTTCAATTATGCGCGATAAATACGTATTTACCTACGTACAGATGTCTCGAAAGATTTAATTTTGAACCCATTTTTCAATCCATTTTGGAAAACAGTAACCTTTATTCTGTTCGCAAGTATAAATGTCACGCAAATAAATAGTCAAAATAGATTCTGGAGCTGTCAAAATGGATATTTCCTTTGAAATATGATATCCGAAACTTTTCGCGATTACAATACTTCCTTTACTTTTATACAAGGAAATAATAAATGTTTTTATTTGAAATGGGTATGATAATTAATGTACTAAAAAGCGAAAAGTAATTTATCACATAGCTTAATGAGTACAGTAGATTAAATAACTCAATTTACAGAATTTATCTACAATTTTACATCGCGAATAGAGGGGAACGGCCCTAAGTTTAGAAAGATAAAAGTTTATATACTATACTTGACAATTCAATTAAATTAATAAAGAAGTTTAAAATGATAATGACTTATATATTTGACATTACAAATTAAATTAATAATTTCCTTATTTAGGCACCTCACGTTTTTATTATTCGCGATATCAAATTGTAGATGAATCCTGTAAATAATATTATTGAAACTCTTGTATCAATCGAACTGTGTGATAAATTATTTTTCTCGTAGCTCGTAACTCTCTTTAATAAGATTTTTTTTAAATGGCTATGATAATTAGTACACTAAAATGAGAATTATAACTTATCGTATAGTTTAATGAAAATAACAGATTAAATAATTCTCTACAGAATCCCTCAACAATTTTATAACGCGAGTAATAAATGCGCGAGGCACACAAGACGCAAATAATTTGTGTTACAAATGTATTTAAAAATTTATTTATTATTATTTATTTAAGAATTCATTTATCATTTGAGAGCAAAACGCTTTTATTATTATTCGTAACATAAAAATTATAGATGAATTTTTTAAAGAGAATAGTTTAATCTACAGTTTGCATAAAACTGTAAGTTAAATTATTTTTCTTTTTAGAGTTCGGTTAGAGTCTGCATTGCGAAGCAATTTGTCCAAAAGGGCTATTAATTTCGTTTAGGCATTTTGCGTTGATTAACTATAAACAGCGAATCACTTTTTAAATTGTTGCCACCAAATATTAGAGCCCTGTATTATATTTAAAGAAATTAAATAATGAAGAATCTGCATGTATGTTTCTCGCACAGCGATAAAACAACGGTACCCAGAGCCATCAAATTCTGAATAACGTACGTCTCCACCTGAATATGGGCATCTGGAAGCCCAAATTTGGAATTTGTTTTACTCTCTATTTCGTATTTTGTAAAGCATTTATGAGTTTTTGATTAAGAAACTCAACGATTTCAAATCGAGCAATGGCAACACTGTACGAAAAAAAAAAAAAAAAAAAAAAAATCTGATGTGTACACCACATGACTTCCTTGTACGGAATATTAAATTACACGCATTTTTTCTTGCATTTCATTTAAACTTATTAGAATGAATTAAACCTACTTCGCCGACACCGCATAAACCACAATAGAATAAATGCATTCTTTAAAATTCACTTTTTTTACCATAGCGACACTCTGGCGCTAGGTTTACTTAACAGTATTATATTTCGTTCATATTATAACTCAGAATGCACAAAATTTATATCATTTAAAGAATTATCTAATCGTTGCCACATATTCTATTCAAATACTATAATAAAGTTAGAACTATGCATAAAAGAAATTAAGCAAACAAAACAAAAAGAAACAGTTTTTCACAAACGATTGAGTATTTCTCATTCAATTAATTCAGTTTTCACTTCGCGACAAGGCAAAAATACATAAAAACTCAAAATATCTGTATTAAAAATTCCGAAGTAAATCTTAAACGCTTATTTCCTCGAAAAAATTCCAGAAAGGATTAAGCATAATTTAAATAATAAATGAAGGCGTTATCTTTGTTGTTGCGAAGCTAAGTTTCACTAGATTGGCAACAAATCCACTATTCTACTAAGTTTCAAATGTAAACAAGAGCAATGGCCGCCATCAAATTAGGTTTAGCGGCACTTAAACAATTTTAAAATTGTTGATAATTCTAAAAGTATTGCATACAGATTTACTAAAGGCATAAAAATCCTTAACCGGAAGATAAAAACAACATAATTCAATCATTTTTAAAGCAAAAAATGCACAATTTACAAACATATAAGAGTAAAGAAACTGAGATCACTGAGCCGGGTAACAGAGTGGATATATTTATAAATATATTTACATACGTTTGGCGCGGCCGATTGAAACCAAAATACGAGGTGAACATCTACATGTTATAGTAGTCTTATATACAAAATTTCAACGTTCTGAGGCTACTCGTTTTTGAGTTATGCGAGATACGTACGTACGCACGTACGTACATACGTTCGTACAGACGCCACGAAAAATTCTCTTCAGAATTCCTTTTAAAGCAGTTTTTTAGTTTTTTTGGAGGAAAAGAGTCTTTTATTCTGTCCATACGTACAGATATCTCGCAAAAACATCATTAAATTGCATTCGAAAGCTGTCAAAGTGGATATTTTCGTTGAAATATGCTGCCTGAAGCTTTTCGCTATTACAATACTTCCTTTTTACTTCGTACAAGGAAGTAAAAACATTTTTATCTCCAGCGTGCGAGAATGTGTATCGAAAATTCTAAAAATATGCTCTTTTAAATATTTTGTGATATTGCTGTTGAAATAAATTTTATGGTTTAAGTGCGAAGAACATGATATTTAATAAGTAAAGCTACATATAAAACGTTAAAAAAACGCCCTTTTGGGCGTAATATAAAATACGAAAGCTTTCAGATATTTTTATCTTTTAATTTGTTATGTTCACCTCTTTGTGGAATGGGCTGGAAATCAAAACTCTACACAATAAATATCATAAATATTTTACTCTTGCTCAACGTACAAACTAGAAACACAATTCACTTATATCTTTAGAACACAATTACAATAAAAATAATCGCGTGTTGCCACATCTCTGAAACACAAAACTTCATTCATTTTTTAGCATTATACGAATATCGGAAGCGCGCTCTTTCGGAGAGCAATGGATGGCGTAACACACTGGGCCCCCATGACCCCGTCATCAGCTGAAATTTTCAGTGGTTTAACTCCTCTACCACTTCTAGGGCTGATCAAGAATGGTTCTGAAAAGTCAGTTCCGCATTTAAGATATGGTCTTCCGGGATTCACTCTCGCAGAAGGTAAATCAGCCATCATTTGTTTCGAAAACTCGAACAAAATCTGGCGCAGATAACGCACTTTCTTATTTCTCTGCGTAATGGCAGTTTTTGCTCCTATAATCCAATACTTTTGTTTCATTGCAGAGTTAACTAATTGTACTCCTCCGTGCATATAATTAAGGTGTTAAAATGTCACCACTAACAATTTTGTAACAGGATGATTCTTAGGTAATATTATTTGATGTTTCACAGAGTCTGGTAAGCTGGCATTTCTTAAACGTCCTCCTACACGTAGTATGCCACTGTTGTCTAAGAACGGATTTAGAGAAATTAAAGACCTTTTCTTTAATACTCTCGCTTTCTCTAAAGTAGCTATTTCGTTTTTATACTCAGTTCTTTGGACTAGTTTGATTAGAATATCATGCGCTTTAGTTCACTTGTTTCTAAGAAAGGAGTCAAAATCCTATTCCCCCCTCACATTTCTTATAAACCTTAAACACCAAGCAACAACTCTCTGCAACTTACTCCAAACTGAAAATTTGTTCCAAAGCTGCTCAACTAATTCCAACTGAACTACAAAACATTTGACAGAATTTTTTTGCTCTCTTAGTATTTCCGCACTGTCTACATTTGGTAACCCTCTAACCCAATGTTTAGGCCAACTCTCAAAACTTTTTCGAAGCCAAATTGGACCTGACCACCATTTTTCATTAAGTACCAACTTCTCAGCCGAGATTCCTCTAGTAAGCAAATCTGCAAGATTATCGTCTGACGGACAATAATACCAATCACTTGGACTCGATCTTTCCTGAATTTCCACAACCCAGTTGGCAACGAACTGTTTCCATCTCTTCGCACTTCCCTTCACCCAATGCAACGCAATACAAGAATCACTCCAAAACACTATTCTTCCAATTTTATCCTTAAAACCACTATTAAGGTAATTTCCCACTCTAGCACCTATCACTATGGCCATTAGCTCCAACCGTGGCAGCGTTAGTTTCTTTAACGGTGACGCTCTACTCTTCGACATTATAAAAGATATTCTGTAATTCCCATTATTCTCACAATATCTAAAATAAACAACAGTTCCGTAAGCACTTGGTGAAGCATCGCAAAACACATGTACTTCAGATTGCTCATTCTCACAATCCAGAAAACAATATCTCGGAATAGTAACGTCTATCAATTTTTCAATTTCTTTACACCACGTTATCCACTTTTGCTGCAAGTCCTCCTGCAATTCTTCGTCCCAATCACACGCTCTCTCTCAAATTTCCTGTAACAATAACTTTATACGTATCACAAACGGCGCAATCAAACCAATAGGATCAAAGATTCTTGCAGCCGTCTGTAAAACGCATCTTTTAGTGCGTCGCAGCGTTTTCCACGAATCCGCCAAACCCTTCACCTCCAACGACAACTCATCTCTATCAGGATTCCAATTCAACCCTAGGACTTTCAGTTGTTGAACTCCCACTATCTCACTGTCACTAAGTCCATTTTCTACCCACAATTTTTCTAATTCTCTACTGTTCGACCTCAGTTTCCTTAAATTAAATCCACCACTCTTTAATATTGATACAGCATCCGACGACAACTCAAATGATTCTCTCACACTGTCTCCACCATAATATAAATCGTCTACGTAAAGTGATGAATTTAACATTTCAAATGACTTCGGATTACTTTCCTTATATTTTTTTATATGATGCTTTATCGTAGCGCTCAAAATGAAAGGGGAACTTTTTACATCCAAAGGGTAGTCTTTTCATTCTCATAATTTTATATTCTTCACTAGGGTTATCTGAATACCAAAGAAATTTTAAGAATTTTCTATCTCTTTCAGAAATTTTTATTATTAAGAAAGCCTTCTCTATATCCCCATTAAACGCTATTTTTAATTAAGAAATTTTAGAATCACATCAAGAATATTTGGATTTAAATTTGGGCCAGTTTCCAAACAATCGTTTAAAGAAAGATTACCTTTAGATTTTGAACTGCAGTTAAAGACTATACGAACTTCTTTATCTTCCCTAATAACTGCTCTATGAGGCATAAAATACTCATGCTCATCTCTACCACATTCCTCAATAACTCCATTTTGTTTTTGGTCATTTATTATATCCCTATACTCATTAGCAACCCAATCATTTTTAGAAAAATCCTTTACTAACTCATCAAACCTCTTTTTAGCTAAAAAATAATTATTTCCTAATTCATCGTAACTAAACTTCCATAATAAATCAGTTTCATATCTCTCATTCACGAATTTAAAATTTTTCTCAAATCCATCTATCAGCGCTTTATCAACTACATTTAACTCTTCCTTTTCTTTAATTCCTAAAGCATCAAGCTCCCTTAATATCTGAACATCTGAAGCGGTTACGCAAAAATTCGCTGAAACTGCAGTCTTAACATTTGGCTTGTAAACATCTTGACTTCCCTGTAAAGCAAACCCGAAAATCGTTGGCACGCAAGTAATTTCCTGGTTTATTTTTCGAAAGCTGAAGCTTCAATAACTGCCAAAACACATCTGCCCCAATTAATATCTCAATGGTTATATCACTGTCACAGCAGTCGACTAAGACTAATCCGCGGGACTGCATAATATTTTGTACTTCTTGATTTGGAACAGAAACAGATGCCGCTGTAATAGTATCGGCCACTAGCACTTCAATTTGAATACACTGATTAGGGTTGTATCTGCTAGATAATTTTAATTCTAATACTTCGTATAATTTCTCAGTAGGCTTTGCTGAGCCAAAGGAAAACTGACAACCTCTCCTTTCTAATTGATTTTAATTTTAAGCAATTGGCAAGGGCCTTCGTACACCAGCTTCTTTCAGAGCCATTATCGCATAATATGCGCGTCATTTTATTCAATTTTGTTTTATCAACAGAGCTAACGTATACACTGCACGTGAGTAACAGCACACATGATTTATGTATTCGGCTTGACCTTGATACTGAAGCATTGCACTGAGTTTGTTCGCCGCCACCGTTCTCTACTTTGGAAAGAGGTTTATTTTGTTTATAAAAATGAATCATAGAATGATGAGCTTTCCCACAGAAACAATTTCTGGCTCTACACGTTTTCGCATTACACTGGGAAGAAAAACATTTGAAACAAAGGTTATTTTGCTTAGTAATTTCAACACGCTCATTTACTGAAAGCCTTTTAAAATTAGGACAATTTTGTAACGGGTGGTTTTGATTAGTTTTACACAAAATACATGTTTGATCTTTTGCTCCAGATACATATACATTAGAAATATTTTTGGAATTATAATTACGAAGTTTATTAACATTATTTCCATCGCCTCTTTTATTATCGTTACCTATAAATGATTTTGCAAAAAGGGATTCTGGTTTTTGTTTACCTTTTGATGACAAATAAATATCGCATTCACGACCTAAACTTTGGGGTTCGAACCATGTCTCTCCCTGTTTAACTGCTATATGGGTTTTTAATTCACGATCAAGTTCACTGAATATTTTATCCGAAACCATAAGATCACATAACGATTTAAAATCTTTTACATTTCTCAACTGACAATAATATTCAAAATTTGCACTTAACCTTGATGCAAACTGTACAAAGTTCTCAGATGACAATTTTTGCGTAGAACGAAAATGATTTAAGCACTCTTGAGGGGTTGGTTGAAATTCCTTTAAAATCATGGACTTTAGTTTATCGTAATTATTAATATCTTCTTCCTTCACATATACCATTAAATTAGTGACTTTCTCTCCCAAAATATTTAATAGGATTTCTGCTTTTAAATCTTCAGGTACTTGTTTTGTCCTAAAAGCCCTTTCAATTGATTGAAAAAACAGATTAAAGGATTCTGCTTTAGTAGGTACAGAAATTGTTAATGTTCTTACACTTTTAATTAAATTTTCCATATTTCGATTTGAGTTGTCCGTCTGAACATTTGGATTTTGTAGCAAGTCTTTTCTAGTGTTAGCTAAAGCTAATTCCGCCTCTAACTCAGAAAGTTTTATTTTCTCTAACTCTAATCTAATTTCATTTTCCGATTTTTGTTTCTCAATTTGTATTTTCTTTTCCTCTAGAATATTATCAATAACATTTTGCACAAATTCAACATCATTTGCACAAACTTCTGAACTTTCTATTAAAGTTTTCAAAGTAACAATTTTCGCCCCGCTCGGAATTACTAATCCTAATTCCTCCGCGACAAGCGTCAACTCGTCTTTTTTTAATGACTTAAGCGACTTCAGACTCATCTTAATTCAAAGAAAAATACAACCTTGAATTGACAACTGGAACACAATGAGTACAAAAACGAACACAATCAAACTCAACACAGACACTATCAACTCAAATTATCAAGTAGGAACACCTCAATACACAACACTAATAAACCGAATTTAACACTAAACATTATTACAACAAATAAAATAACTACTCACCATAATCAAGGAAACCATCATCTTCACTGTTAATTTCCCTGTAACACATATTCCCATATCAACACATTATTTTTTCTCGCAAAATTCGATGATACACATTATTATTATCACATTTCCACTTTATCCCACTTCCTGACACCAAAAATTTTATGTTCACCTCTTTGTGGAATGGGCTGGAAATCAGAACTCTACACAATAAATATCATAAATATTTTAGTCTTCTTCAACGTACAAACTTGAAACACAATTCACTTATATCTTTAGAACAACACAATTACAATAAAAATAATCGCGTGTTGCCACATTCTGAGACACAAAACTTAATTCATTTTTTAGCTTTATACGAATATCGGAAGCGCGCTCTTTCGGCGAGCAATGGATGGCGTAACAAATTAATTTAAATTTATTGTTTAATAAATTTAACTGTTTGGAAGCGAGTAGTGGCAACACTGTTCGAAATAAAACATTTTTATCGCCGATACACCAGACTGTTGGCAAGCTGCAAAATGTAATATAATAATCTTTCAGTTTTAACTATGGAGGTTAGAATAGATGAAGTAAGCCTTCTCCGTACGTTTCCTGCAATGATAGTGAAGCCATCACATGTCACGGTATGACGTCACCAGTTATTATGGACGCTGCCATAAGCGAATTTTGTTTACATTCTAATCGGCATTGTTTGCATGTTAGCTATTCAACATTGAACAGTTATATGTCTTTCGTTCTAATTTTAATACTTAACATAAAAGATGTTCTACTTAATATATAGAAAAATCACAAGGGTTGTAAATAATTTTTTGAAATTTATTAAATTCTAGGTACATGAAAATGCGTAAATGGTAACTTAACACATATGTGTATATGGTAAACCTTGTCAGTCACTAGAAGTTTCAATGATATTTTAAGAAAATTATGCCTAAAATAACTTTTCTGGGCCTGCGGACATTGATATTTGCTTTCAAATTCAGTGTAATTTTATTTAACAATATATTTCATAGTCTTACCGCTAAGCTATATGGCAACCATGATAATACTCATGTCACGTTGCTAACATTTCTTCCGCTTCAATATGGCTGTGATATCATACTTACTTCATTTATTCTAATCTCCAGGGTTTTAATAAAAAAATTGAGGTACTTGAAAGCAATCTGTTGCCACTATCGGAAATAAAATTATTTTATTCTGCATGCGCCAGAGTGTTGCCATTCAGTAAAACATAAAATATTGAACTTTCAGATTTAATGTGTCTGTTACTGAATAACAAACCAAGCAATTTAAAAGCAATAAACGTAGTTCTTAAGAATTTATTTTTTATTTCTTAGCCTGATTGATTTAATAAAAATTCATTTAAATCACGAGATGTCTAATAAGAAATATTAAATTTTTTTATTAAATGACGCTAGGTGAATTCATTAAAAACATGATATATATTTCTTTTTTTATGATAACTATTTTAAACAGCCTGCACCTCTAGCGACTGGCGACGGATAAGATATTTTTACTGATAGTACCTTAGTTTTGTAATTCAGGAGGCATTCAAACCGAAAAAGCTTTACTGCATCCTTTTTACAAATCTGCATTTTATGTCTGTGAGTAATTGCTTACTGAGACAAGATTTCGTTTTATCAAACCCATTCAACTAAAAATACCTAATTTATTATTACGCAAGCCGAGACAAAATATCATCTTCCAAAAAAGACCTTTTGAATCCTTTCCATTTTGAAAGATAATTCTCATTTGTGCATTCTAAAACAGTCCAGAAATTCGGACTGCAAATATCTATGTATTATCGTCCCGGAACACAAACTTTACACATCATAATCCCCTTTTATTATGTATTACCTTTCGCATTTTAAGAAAGGGAAAAAAGTATACAATGACAGCTCAGTTGCTATTCCTGCCTCAGAAGGGAGCAAAAATTTTAAATTCGCAAAAACTACAAAGCAACCAAACGGGAGAAAAATGGAAGCAAAAGAACTGCTGGAGTAATTCGAATAGAATCTCTACAAATTTGATCAGCAGATGGGAAACGAGTAGAAGTTTTAAGAGAATAAAAATACGCCAGGAGAAAGTTATAAAAGAGAATTAAGAAGCAAAAGTACCGTATCTTTTATTTTATTTTTGTAGCGTTTTGATTTCCTAACTGCATAAAGAAGCAGAAAATGCGATTTGTTGAGGTAAGAAAACATATACACGAACACACTTGCATAAAACATTTAATTTTCATTACATTTGAATCAAAAATTAAGCTATTAACTTTATTCAGGATTAGAAGTTGTGCAGATAGTTTTTAAAAATACCTATTACTTGTGTTTTGCTTATTTGTTACGTTTGCTACACTTTAATTTTTCTTATTTGAATCTGTTTTCGAACTTTTTTTTTTTTTTTTTTTTTTTTTTTTTTTTTGTGGAGATATTATTATACTAGATCGTTTGTAGGATTTTATTGTGAGCTGGTAATATAAACTATGTGTATTGCTAGCTGGTAGTACACATCGTGTGTACATTAGTACACTTAGAACTGACAATGCTCGTTATTAAGTTGTTATTTCTTAGATTTGAACTTCGCGGTTATGAAAACGCAGCGTCTTCTAATTTTGAGGATTCGACTATACTTCATCGTGCCAATTTAAAAAAAAATTGAAAGGTTTTTAAATTTTAACTGTTTTCCAAAAGGGTTTGTTAAGATTTTTTATGCTCTCTGTGCAGTTGTAGTCTACTAGTCTCTTCTCGCACTCACTCCTGCTAACCCTTCCCATTTTTTGTCTTTTTAGCTTTATTTGTAGGCATATTTCCTTCACACTTACCCTTCATACAATTCAACGGCAAAATCGGAAAAGTTTTAAAAGCAGCATAGCAACATATGTTTAGAATTCCGGATGCATTTTTTTGTGTTAGCATACATTTGAATGTTGTTTTCAGTTTATTCATTGTTTATCATATCTCCTCCAAGTTCACTGTCTCTTCAGTTTTATTAGTGAGATGGTTTATGAAAACTTTTATTATTACATTTGCGAATTTTAACTTTATTTACTAAACATCACGTTCTTCGCACTGATGATACATAAAATTCAGTTCAACAATAAAATCATAAAATATTTAAAAACAGCAGACCTTTAGAATTCCCGATAGAGTGTTAGAGGTTGCCATATATATTTTTAGATTCTGCGTGTTATTTCTTTAAAAACTAGCCGTTTGCGCTGCGAGCTGCTTAAATTAGTTACCATAAAAAGGAAAACGTATGTAAGGATTTCATTCAGTCCATCTAATATCAATTCATAAAAATACTGAATATTTCTAATTAGACATGTCATGATTTCAGTACATCATTATTTTAAATGAATTACAGTATAAAATAGAAAGAACTGTACTTTCTGTTTTTAAATCGCTTATTTTTTACTCAGTAACCTTCCAGATTAAATTAAAATATATATTATGCTTTACTGAATGGCAGCATGCTGGTGCATAGAAGATAAAAGTATTTTATTTTCGGCCACGGCAACACATTGCTTTCATACAGCCAAGTTTGTTAATTAAAATTGAAAAATAAATGTCTTATATTTTTTCGAATGGCAGTAGTCTCGGAATGGAAACAAAAATGTTTTATTTCGAACAGTGGTGTCATTGCTGTATTTCAAATCGTTGAGTTTGTTAATCGAAAGTTCATTCAAGTTTTAAAAAATAAATCATAAAAAAATTCGGAATTCAAAATTCGGTCTTCTAGGTGCACATGTTTGAATCGAGCACTACGTTATTCAAAATTTGATGGTAGGTACCGTTGTTTTATTACATTGCAAGGGACATACATACATACATACATGCAGTAGGGTGGAGCTTAAAAAATCTTTTTTTGAAATTCATGTCGCCTGTGTCATTATATGGTTTCAAATGGTCTGGAACAAACTAGTGATCAAATTTCAGCCCAAAATATTGACATCTTGAGATTCCACATCTCAAGTGAATGTCTGCACTCACTTTTTTAATGGTTTTATCCTTTTTTCATTGTCAGAATTGCTTTGTCAGAAACGGCATTATTAGCGTTAGAATTAGTTTCACACCCTGAAATATTAAATTTAATGTCAAAATATGTTATTAGATGCAGAACAGGTGTTAATCTGACTATTGGTTCTAGTTTGGTAAGAAAAAACGGGGCTTCTATTATTTTTTATTGTTAATTAGTCGGTTGTTCATTGTGTTTTATCAGTCATTGTTTAGGTTCGACTAAGATTGCGTCAAATAGAAATGGATATTTTTTAGATATTTGTTGGTCATAAACTGCAATGTTTTGTATGCTTGATGAATTGCATCTTCATCGTCTTTTTCAGAAGATTGATGGAAATGCATCTGAGCCACAACAGCTTTCTAAAATAATAAGAAAATCCGTGAAAGTATGTGAAACCCTTCCCGTGACAGGTTATGTGCCTATTTCAGTTGATCTATCCAACCATGCTGGTTTGAAATAAAGAAAATCTCGACAGCAACACATGAGGCACGTCTTATTCACGGAATGATCAAGAAAAGTTTATTCTTGCCAGAAAATTTTAAGTGAGTAATTCACAAAGTTATTCAGAGGAACTCTTGCTCACTCTGAAAACATCCTGTTGGAGATGCTGGGTGCTGAACCAGTATATATTCGTAAACTTGGCCTGAGAAAAATATTGAAAGCACAAAAAACTGACTGGAAAGGGAAAATACAACAATTTGGTGCTTCTCAGATTAAATTTCAAAGTAGAGGAGTATTTTGAGATGATTTGCTGAGACAATCCCTTGGAATAACCGGCTGCCTTTGAACCTCAGAGGCGTCAAAGACAAAATTGATTAGAAGAGGTTCTCAGTTTGAAATAGGAAAGTTCCCTTGCCTCTCAAATAGTATAGAGGCATGTCAGAATGGTGGCAGAAGCCTCATTGGCAACATGTAGTGAAGAAGGTAAAAACCATACGCAATTGAATCAAGTCTCGGAACATTGATTTTTTTTATTTACCTCATATGAAACCTGAAGAAAACCTGAAGAAGACGAACAACTGAGCTGCAATTTTTTACTGTGCTTTTTTCATCGAACAGAACCATTTGTTGGGTAAGGAAATAATAAAATTTGAAAAAAAAATTGCCTTTTTCACTCCACCCTAACATGCAGTTCTTCGTTATTAAATTTCTTAAAAAATAACTCAGGGCAATAATATTTGGTGGCAACAATTTGAAAAGTGATACTCCGTATAAAGTGAACCAAAGCGAGCCTTATTGGTCCTTTTGGCCAAATAATAACACAATTTGAAAATGGAGTGAAAGGCGTTTTCTAAAAATAAACTTAGAATTATAATTTATTTCCTTACATGCCATTTTGACATTTTTTGTAGTTATTTGTTTGCATATAATGAGGGGCGCCAAATTTAGGAATCTTCCTGGGCGGCGAAAGTTCTAGCTACACCACTGCAGCCATACCTATGATTTGCCCATTTCATTCCAAACTATTGATCCAAAACAGGATAACTCACATAGGGATCTCTCAGTATTTTCAGCTTAACTGAAAACTGATACTCTCTTTGGTCTCAGTACGCAAGAGAAATGTTTAGTAGCTTAATTTTCGAAATTACTGGACGGCATATTACTGCAGTTGCATAGGGACGGATACAGTTTTATTTACATAGAGATCAGACCAGTCACATTTATACGGGTATTGGACCCAAATCTTGCCAAATGGTGGCCAAATTTGGGAATTTTGATGATTTCTTGCCAAATTTAGCGATAAAAATTCAGTCGTCAAACTTTTGCCAGCTTGGTGCTATTTCGCCAAATTGGCGAGATAGGGATTTGCCTCAATGTTGCCTGGACGTACTCCTGTAACCCCAATTATCTAGCAATACTTCGCATTCCTAAGGTCATTCCTGTTGCATTATACAAGAGATACTACAATTTACAGATATACTACAATTATGTGGACTACCGTTGCCTCTTATAAAGGGACAGACAATTTACATCCATGACTTCTCCAGGATTCATGCTCAGGTCCTAAGGTCAGAGTCACTAACCACTTTCCCATCTGGTCGGCTCACATTAAAAAGTAGAAACATATTCTTAAGAAATGTGTTTATTGCTCTTAAATCGCTTAATTCATTACTCAGTAACCGTCCGTACTTAATCTGAAAGTTAAATACCTTATGCTCTAGCGAATGGCAAAGCGCTGAACCGTGGTAGATGAAAGTATTTTATTTCCGGCAGTGGAAACGTATTGCTATCAACAGCCAGGTTGGTTAGCTAAAATTCAAAGCTAAATAACTTATATTTGGTAAAAGTCTCGCGCGTTGGAAATAAAAGTTTTATTTCGAACAGTTTGGCCACTTCTCGTTTTCAAATCACTGAGTTAGTGATACAAAATATGAAATAAATAATAAAACAGACATGGAATTCAAAATTTGGGCTTCCAGGTGCACGTATTCGGGTCGAGAACTACCTTATTAAAAATTAATGGCTCTAGATATCGTCACGTTTTCACAATGCGACGAGCATACATACCTACAGATAGATTTTTCATACCTTAAATTTTCTTTAAAAATAATACTTGTCGATAATATTTGGATGAATGGCAACTATCTAAAAAGTGATTCGGACGAAAAGTCCGTTTCGAGACCATTAGCACCTCAGGTGCTAAAAATACAGAAAAAAAAAGTAAATACTCTTCTTCTGTTGTTTTTAGATCATGCATACAACCCTCAGTAAATTTGAGATTGAGATCACTTCGTTGAAAGTTAATAATTATCTACGTTAATTTTAATTATCTACATTAAAATGAAGACTGGGACCTAGGAAACTGAAGAAAGTGCAGTTTTCAACAGAATTTCGGATGTTAGAATCCAGTATAGATTCTCACATTAAAGTTCTCTTATGATGTCAGTCGATTTCAGTGTACGTTACACACTCCGTTCTGCAGAAGTTCATTCGAATATTCCTCACTTTCTAAGAATTAAAATAGTATCATTATAGTAAGTATTTCAGCTAAAATTGAAAATTCTAATTATTATATAAAAACAGTTTTATTACTTTACCGCTAATGTTGAGATATAACGTAACTGCGCATTTGTAACTGGGCAAGGGACGAAAAACTTTTCTAAAGCTAAGTCATCAACCTTTCCTCTCATTAAACATGTTTCTAGGAAGCAATTGTCTCTAGGCAACATTATTTGCTACTGCGAAAAATAACACTGATATTTAACCATTGCCAAAACACGAACAATATTACTGAAATGTTGCCAGATGTGAATTAGCTAATTTCTGAGTAGAATTTCTCAAATACTCGAAACATGATATGAAGTAAATTTCGTGGCAATAAAACTGTATCGAAAATAGTTGTGTTATGCTTAGGGAAGTGAGGAAAGTAAAATCCATATAATTTCGCCAAAAAGATTCTGTTGCCAGTAGAATATATTTATTTGATTACTGTATCATTAATATCCAGTTTAGTAACTTTTCCAGGGTGGAAATTAATTCGTACAATTATTTTAAATTCTTATGTAGGGCTGGGTAGAAATAGAACAGGTGATGGCTTTCAGAAACAGAGATAAATGTATTACTCTACACTACCGAATATTTGATAATGCATATTATTTTACGAAGAAAAAGTTATTGAAAGTACAGAAGGTGTTTACACATTTTTAAAACGATTTCGATAAAGAATTAAAAAAAATGGGAAATGTTTTGGAATGCAAATTTTTGGCAGCAGCGCATTATTTGAAGAAACGTGTGCTACTTTTAAATTTATAATTTTTTAAGCAAGTAAACAAGTTGTGGATTTAAGGATATGATTTTGTGCTTTCCGAAGAGATTTATTCCTATTACATGAATCATAATCGTTGTGAAATACATAGAGTTAAAATTTCTAAATGCAAAATAAGCAACATTATTACTCGGAAACAAAAAGACAATCAGTCATTACTTCTGCATAAAAAGAAGACTCTAAACGAATATTCGAAAAAGGTATTACTGTTTCTAATGTTTTTAAAGTTAAATCATTGGTAGCAAGAGAAAATCCACCGACACATAACTCCATTGCAAACTCTTTAAATACATTTGTATCCAGAATATATAAAATAATAAATCCAGATTTTCAACTTAAAAAAGCTAAAAAACGTAATGTGTACCAGCTTTTGATGAAGCATGTAACTCAACCCAGAACAGTTTGTATAGAACTTTATGAAAACTATTTACTAGCAGGAGATAAATGAAATTACATTGCGACCCTTGACGAAGCATGGGAAAATCTATGTTATTGAAGACGGAAAGAACAAAATTGCACAAAATATGGTCCCATTCATGAAAGAAAGTTTCAGTAAGGGGTTTATTACTGCCACAGGATTCTCTTACAATGGGAAATTAAAAGTAAGAAAAGTGGAAGAAAATCAACTGTCATTACTATCCAGAGAAAGTTTTACATCTGCTATGTACAGAATAAATTCCATTTCTATATCGCACTCTCAAAGAGGGAGACTTCATGAAGACAAAGGCAACAAGTCATACTTGAAAAAGCAGCAATGCATTCCTTGAAAAAATGAAGACTGATACAGGTATTGCATATAGATCTTCTCAATGTATTCCCGTGAAATATCCTGGCATTTTATCAACGGACTATAATAGATTTGTCTTTCGAAAAGAGCGTTTTATATGCTCAAACCCATTACGATAGGTGGACTCTGGAAAGTATCGGAAGAGGAATGGAAATCAATAGGTCTGGAAATCTTATATTAAAACATGTCTGTTATGGAAATCACAGCGCGGACTTTAAGTCCAGAAAAAAGTTATCAATCGGATATTCAAAAAGATACTCTTTGCATTTTAAATATTAATTAATAGGCTCGGAAATCGTTCTAAAAGTGTGTAAATGCTCACTGCAAATCACTCTTTTTGTGTACTCCAGTAGTGATGAACGGAATACTTGGTTTTTACCAATGATTATCCGGCATTCATCGTTAACTAGTACTTAATATTAAAATACATATAATTTTTACATTAATCAAAATCCATTGTAACCATTACCCGAATTATAATATTTTAATCAAATTTATGTTATCAGCAAATGAATACATATAATAATTTATAATTTTGAAATAAAAACTTTAAAATGCACTTTTTACCACCTTTTTGATCAAACAGATATATTTAAATGTTTTTATTAAGAGACGATACTGCATAAATTTTTGGCTTTTTAATTTTTCTGAAGCTTTTTGGCCCTTAACATTAGTAACTGGCATCATTAAAAATATTCTTAGTGCAATTTCCGAATTCAAATATGGCAGAACCGAAATGTTAGAATCCTAATTACGTTTAGAAAGCCTGCTGAAAGAACATGGTTTTAAAACGCGATATTTCTGATGAAATACCTGGATCATTTACATTATTTGAATCCTTAAGTGCTAAGCTAAAATGTGCTCCTTTTTAAAATGTTTAAATTTAGTGTTATTAATTTTTAGTTAGCAAATTAAGCAAGATAGAAACTGTAAACCAGAAGCTGTCACATGTAATTTTTGCCATATTTTATTTATTTGTAAAATTAAAATAGCTCCCGTTTATTTCATTTTCACCTGCGAATAAATAATTTTTCGAAAAAATGAATGCTTTGTTAACTGAAAATACGTTTCTGCAAAATTAGTTCTTTTGTCAACTGACAATCAGATGCGTTAACATTTTCTTTTCTTTCTCTTCATGTCTTGTTGCTATAGTCATCTGTAAAGGTAAATTTTCACATTTCTAAAGAATATTTTCTTTCATTTTTTTTGGGAAGAGACAGTCTTTTTAGTATGTTCCTTTGTTTAATTTATAAGATTCTAGCTAAATGGGTTGTTCTTGCGAAGTGTACAGCGACTAATCGCTTATTTCTGAGGCTGGAAGAAATAAGTTCAAAGAAGGGTTAAATTACCCTTTTATGTTACTTAAGAATATTTACAGTTCGCCCCTCTTGGGCTTACCGGAAGCCTCTATTTGAGCTTTAACTTAGGGAAGGAAATAAGAAACAAATCTAATGCTAACTGACTAAAAACTAGCCGAAGTTGCACAGAAATAACTAATAGAGTTGACCCTTATTTAAAGCTCACCTGCGAATACTAGCAGGAATGTAACAATACGGCCGAACGCAGTAAGATTTGGCTTAAAGCAACGACGTGGCTATAAAGCAGAGCACGCTGTACTAAGAATTTCTAAGCTCTTCTCCAGAAGTACCCGAGACTTCCCCTTAAATACTGGTTCTATCTCATTTACATAAAACGTGATCCTGAAAACTCACTCTTGCAGGGAATTGAAGCTGGAAAACAAGGAAATAAAAACGGCTGTTCAAAATAAAAAAATAACTATTGGAAAATTTAAATAACCCATTCAAATTCACTATAGCAAAGCAAATAAAGGCTATTCATCTAAAGAGTGAGATTACTTCGTGAAAAATCTTTAGTAAACTGGCTCGTATTTAGGTTCACATTTTAATTGATAAGTCAATCCAGAAAAATCAGCTCACATCGACAGTTCTATTTGAAGAAAATTCTTTCCCACATCATGCAGCTGTGTACCCATTCCTCAGAAGCACTTTTAAAGAAATTCTTTCTTTCAATCTCGGCATAGTGCCACAAATAACTGGTTGGTCTAAAACTTCAATTTTGCAGGAACAATTACAGCTCAATACATTAATCTTTGATGCATAATATTAATGGTGTCTTCTCGAACCACTATCTCCAAACACTGTATGATTTTTTTATAATGTGTAAATTAATTGGGACAAAACAATGTTTTTGTTAATTAATGTGCATATTTCATATACAGTGATAATAATCAAATGCACAAGGGAAATGCCTCCTTTAGCACAAATGACCTCTCAGATGTGCTTGCTTCTACTAGGTCCTCGTGCGTATAATTTTTACTTTCTTACAACGGAGCCATACTTTTATTGCTTAATCATGCGCTATTTTATCGTACAATCCATTTTGCTAAGACGTTCCTGGAGAATGTGCCAAAAATTTCCGATCCAGTTTAAGTCTTCGAATTTCTGGGCCAATCCAGTGCAATAATTTTATTTTCCAATATGAACCTTCAGACAGATTCTGAATTGTGCAATGGAGTCAAGTCACGCTGAAACGTCCTTGTGCCCAGTCTTAAGTTTGAAACTTTCTAGGAATTCATTATCCCAATCCAGTAGAAACTAGATTTCCAGTGACGTTTACAGTGAAACCATCCCGCCCCAAATATTTGTCTTTTAGGGTATTTTACTGTTTGTCGGATACTTTGAGGTCTTATCGATTCAACCTTGCTTTGTACAACAATGTTAGATGCATAACTTTGCAAAACGAAATGAGTTACAACGCTAAAAATGCCATTTTCTACTCATTTGGGGCCAAAGATTTAATTATTTGGCCCAAACTAATCGCTTTGATTCAGTTGATACATCTAAAGTTGTTTTTAATAGACCTTTTCACCTTCCAACCAGCAGTGATAAGTCTATGCTGCACGTTTGAAGGATGAATATTAATATCAATAGACAACAGATCGCCTTGCAAATTTTATTGGACCATTTTTAGTACACTGAAATAATCGGATGAAAAACATACTAGAAAACTTTGTTTTCTTACAGACACAAGCTTAAAAATCAAGCTTAAGAATCCTAAGCTTAATAGTCAAGCTTTAATAATACACAAGCTTAATAATCCTAATTTATCTTCCAAAGCAGTTCTAAGTATTTAAAGTAGATATCCAGACGTTGGAGGGACCTGATAGCGCCAGCTAGAGATAAACTTAAAATTATGTGAAAAGTCATTTTGTCCCATTTAATTTGCACACTATAGTAGAAATTCTGATGAACATTAAATTCAGATTGTAAGACCGTTGGGAACCAGTATCGATAAAAGCTCTTACTTGCGATTGTTTCTATGCACTTCTATTGTTAGCTCTACTACTTCCAGTAAGAGCTTAAAATGATTTAAGCTTTTACTACCGATCGGCCCACCAACAGCCGAGCGGTAAAGTCGCTTAGCACTGGTAGTTCGGTCCGAGGTTCGAATCCCGCGAACGGGCTGGCTGCATGGGCGTTTTCGTGGTTTTCGCCATGTGTAACGTGTATACGAGCCAGTTTCCCTTAAAATGTCCTCCACGAAGGCATTCCTTCCCTTAGGCAGATAGCCCTCGAGGCTTTACCATAATCACATACACACACACTACTACCGATCGTTTTCAATGCACTTCTATTGTAAATTATAAATTTTCTGCTAAGGTTCTGCTGCAGTGTCTGTCAAACCTTAGCAGAACAATTACAATTTTAGAGCTTCGAATCTGAATAAAATTTATGATCTTTCTGCAGCAAAACATCAACAGAACAATTATAAATTTGGAGCTTCGAATCTGAATCCCATTTACGCTATTTCTATGTTGACGCTCTCAGTTTATCAAGAGAGAAATAAAACACGCCAAAGTCAAACAAAAAATTAACAGATCAACAACCTTGTGTTTGGTGTGGATATCACTCAGTGCTATATCAGAGGGACCTTTTAAGGGAAACTGGCTTCCATTGAAGTTACACATGGAGTAAAGTAAGAAAACTCCTATGCAACCAGCTAATTCGAGAGGCTTCACATTTTCTGAAATGGTGAAAATTTTAATAAATTGAAATGCGATTTCGGAAACCTTGCTCTTGCAAAATGTGTAGTAAGCTAAGTGGATCTTATCTCTTAGTAACTTATTTTTATAAACTTTACTACTCAGTTTTTGAGAGGCTTTCTCATTTTATTGGAATGCTTTGCATAATTAATGAAACGACTTTTTATTTCTTTTTTGGTATACTTACTTTTCATACGTAATTTCCTTTTTCCGAGATAGATGAGTTCGAATCAATCTTCCAAAGTTCAATCTTAGAAATCTTTTTTTAACTATTTTCAATGCCTTGAAAGCTTTAACTTTTAATTAATGCTTATTTAAATTTCTGTGCCTAACATTGAAATATCAAGTATGAGACAGAACTAAAAAGTCAGAATGCAGCCATTTGCCGTACATGTTACGCTTGTTGCTTCATTTAATTTTAATATTGTTACGAATTTGGTATTTAAAAAGCTAATGTTAGTTCAATTATAAATTAAATCGTTTTATTTCTCGCGCAGTGCAGCGCGTGACGAATATTAAAAGAAAGCTAAGCCGGAAAAATTAAAAATACAAGAGCGCGTGCGTTAAATAAATAAATATCTCTTTTTGATTTCGAGAAAGTACTGGAAAATTCTAGCGCGTGATTTTAAAATCTTATAAAAGGAGGAAAACATCTCAGTTTGTGGTAGTTGCTTAGTTTGTTTGTTGTTTAGAAAACTGCTCTTGTTGATTGCAGCGAATTCGCGGATTAGCGTTCTTTAGCTGTTTTGAATTGCGTTCTATTGGATATTTGAGTAGTTAAAAGATAACTACTGTGAGATATTGTAATACTGCATTATAATTTGAGAAAATTTAAGCATTTTTGTTGTGATAATAATAAATTTTTGTTCCTTTTTCATCGGACTTGTGCATTCATTTCATAGCGAACCCGTACGCACGCAACAATTTTTGGTGTCAGAAGTGGGATTTGAATGCCAATCACAAGAGCGATGGAAGAGCAATTAAGACAGCTGATATCAGCGTTTGCCTCGTTTAAAGAAGAAATGAAAGCAGAGATGAAATGTAATCAGGAAAAGATTGAAGCAGGACAGGAAAAGATTGAAGCAAGACAAGAAGAGATGAAAAGAGAAATTACCAGCGTAATAGAAAACAAATTCGAGGTTATGGAAGGCAGAATTGACGCAGTTGAGAATAAAGTTGGAAACTTTGAAGAAAAAGTTTCTTCGGTAAAAGAAGAAATAGAAGAGAGAGTTTCTGCCGTGGAACAACAAATTAATGATAGAGTTTCTGCAGTCACCAAAGAAGTTGATGATTTAAAGAAATTCGTAGCGACGGCAGGTAGCAATCCGGAAGGTTTCAAATTTTTAGCGATGCCTGCTCGTTCCGTTCTGAAACTATCTACATATGATGGGAAGACCTCCTGGCAGGTGTATAGGACACAATTTTCTATCGTTGCGGATGCGAATCGATGGGATCCCCAAGCTAAGGCCTGTCATCTCGCCGCTTCTCTGAGAGCAGACGCAGCGGATATCCTGCAGACGCTTCCCGAAAATCAAAGGCTAGATTTCGAAGCTCTATCCGGCGCTTTGGAGCTGCGCTTCGGCGAGAAATGTTTAAAAGACTACAGCAGGCTCCAATTAAAATCTCGTCAACAGAAGCTCACCGAAACGCTTCAGGAGCTCGCCACGGATGTTGAAAGGCTGTCACATCACGCCTTTTCGGAGTGCCCGACAGAAACAAGGGAAATCCTGTCCCTGCAATATTTCATCGATGGCATCCGGGACCCTGAAATACAGAAAGCACTGCGAATGGCGGATGTTAAAGATCTGAAAAGCGCTTTAGTGTATGCCATGAAATTTGAGGCAGCCCAGCAAGCCACCCGTCGAGACCGCCATCCAGTCAGAGCTGCTCAAGTCCAGGAGCCAGGGGATCAAGTCACTGCTCGTCTAGACGATTTAACTAGACAACTGAACGCTTTGAAACAGAATATTGGTGACAAGAAACTGACCGTAAAGTGCTGGAACTGCGGTGCTGAAGGACACATCCGACGAAACTGCAGAACACCCCAGGGCACGGATGCTAAGACCGCTCCTAACAAACAGCAGGGAAACTAATTAGTGGCCATCTCGCGGGGCGGAGGTTGCCAGATCATGAAAAGCCCCAGTTTAAAGCGCTTCAGATTTCTGCAGTGAGAGGCGGCAGTAATGGACTTTTCATAATAGGACATATTAATGGAGTTCCCTGCAATATGACGATAGATACAGGAGCCAACGTTACCATCATCCGAAAAGATTTGGCTCAACAACTGGGAAGCAAACTTATCTGGACGCCGCCCTGCGTTACCCTACAGACTGTGTCCGGTGAGAAGATCAACATCGATGGAAAAGTAAATGCTAACATCACGTTTGGAAGTGCCGCTTACCATCACACGGCATATGTAGCAGAGATCACTGATTATTGCATACTCGGATTGGACTTTCTAAGGAAATACAATTTTTCCTTGGACTTTAAAAATAACGAATTGCATTCTACATCTGAGGACATAGCGTTATTTGGAGTCAATGATGAAGTTAAATCTGTCCATAAAATCATAGCACAAGACAATATCACAATACCGGCAAGAACAGAAATTTTACTTCCTGGATCCATAGCCGAAAACAGAAATTTCCGCTACGGCATCATAGAATATCCCAATAACTGTAATATCCCGAAAGGAGTACTAGTAGCCTCAACACTCGTCGACCTATCCAGAACGGTTATCCCGGTGAGAGTCGCCAATGTAACTGAGAAGGGGAGAATTATTAAGAAAGGTGAAGTGGTTGCAACATGTACTCCAGTAACCACCGTTGAAAGAAAGAGTAACCTCCAAGAATCCGTGTCCTCAGAGAGAATTACATCGGAGTTATTGCAGAATGCGCAATTAAACGATAAAGAGAGGAATGCTGCCGATCGCGTCATTAAAGATCTTCAATTTGTTTTCTCCCGCTCGTCATCTGACGTGGGTCGGAACTAGTTTGACACAACATAGAATAGATACCGGCGATCATCCCCCGATCAAGCAACATCCAAGACGTCTACCGTTTGCTAAACAGGAAGAGGTGCGAACACTGTTAAAAGATATGAAAGAAAGCGATGTCATCGAGCCTTCAGTAAGTCCATGGGCATCTCTCATCATCCTAGTCAGAAAGAAAGACGGCTCAACAAGATTTTGCGTCGACTATCGCCGGTTGAATGAGGTTACGAAGAAAGACAGTTACCCTCTTCCTAGAATTGACGACATTCTAGACACTCTTTCTGGCAGCAAGTGGTTCTCAACACTTGATTTAAAGAGTGGGTATTGGCAGGTAGAAATACAGCCTGAAGACCGAGAAAAGACGGCATTTACTACGGGACAAGGGCTTTGGCAATTCAAGGTGATGCCGTTTGGACTGTGTAATGCGCCGGCAACATTCGAACGTCTTATGGAAACTGTTTTGAAAGGTCTTTCCTACGAAGCCTGCCTCATATAGCTGGACGACATCATTATCGTCGGAAAGAGTTTTGAAGAACATTTAGAAAATCTTAGGAAGGTGCTTCAGAAACTGAAAGAAGCCAATCTGAAGCTGAGTCCCGCTAAATGCAAATTGTTCCGAAAGGAAGTGACTTACCTGGGACATGTCATCTCTGCAGAAGGTGTGCGCACGGATCCTGAAAAGGTATCAGCCGTTAAATCCTGGAAACGTCCCGAAAATGTCCATCAGCTGAGAAGCTTCCTAGGGCTTTGCACCTACTATAGGAAATTCGTGAAGGACTTTTCTTCCATCGCAAGACCCCTACACAAGCTGACAGAGAGCAACCAAAAGTTCTTGTGGACAAAAGAATGCGAGGATGCATTTAACAACTTAAAGGAGGCTTTAACATCTGCTCCAATCCTGACGTATCCTCAGCTTGCCCAACCATTTATTCTCGACACCGACGCGAGTAATGAAAGTGTTGGTGCTGTTTTGTCCCAAGAAATAGACGGCCAAGAACGTGTAGTGGCGTACTGGAGCAAGTGCCTGTCTAAACCGGAGAGGAATTATTGTGTCACCAGGAAAGAGTTGCTCGCCATAGTCAAAGCTGTAGAACAGTTCCATCACTATCTATACGGCAGAAAATTCCTGCTCCGCACCGATCATGCATCATTGACCTGGCTTTTAAATTTCAAGAATCCTGAGGGTCAAATAGCCAGGTGGATACAGAGACTCCAAGAATATGACATCACTATCCGTCATCGTAAGGGATCATCACACGGAAACGCCGACGCCCTGTCTAGAAGACCTTGCCAAGAAAGCTGCCGATATTGTTCCAGGGTGGAAGCGAAATACGAGCTGCTGACTCCGGTCGCAAGACAAATTACAACATCAACATCGGCTGATCGAGAACCGTGGAGTGATGATGAAGTCAGGAAAGACCAGCTGGAAGACCGCGACATTAAACCCATAATTGATTTAATGGAGTCATCAAACAGAAAACCTACCTGGCAGGACATTTCTATCTGTAGTCCTACAACCAAACAATATTGGGCACTCTGGGATTCACTTCACATTCGAAACGGCGTCTTATACCGGAAATTCGAATCGGATGATGGGAAGACGTTCCGATGGCAACTTATACTTCCAAGATCCCGCATTCCTGATGTCCTTAAAGAGTTACATAGCACCCCTACTGGAGGTCACTTTGGAACAATGAAGACCTTGCAGAGAGTTCGTGAGCGCTTTTACTGGAATAATGCAAAGGATGACGTGCAAAAGTGGTGCCGATCTTGCGATGCCCGTGCAGGTCGGAAAGGACCGAGGAGACGCAGCCGAGGCAAGCTGCAACGTTACAATGTAGGGGCGCCTTTTGAACGTATCGCCTTTGACATCCTGGGACCTCTGCCACGAATTGCTGATGGCAACAAATACATACTCGTTGTCATTGATTACTTCACCAAGTGGCCTGAAGCTTATCCTATTCCTGATCAAGAGGCTGTCACAGTAACTGAGGTAATGATACAGCACTGGATTTCCAGGTTCGGAGTGCCTCTTCAGTTACATTCCGATCAGGGAAGGAGTTTTGCCTCTTCAGTAATCAAAGAACTATGCAAACTACTCGGCATTGACAAAACTCAAACGACGCCATTGCATCCCCAGTCGGACGGCATGGTAGAGAGGTTCAATCGAACCATCCTTAATAACCTCTCATTAGTGGTTTCCAAAAACCAACAGGACTGGGACAAGAAATTACCACTCTTTTTACTGGCTTACCGCAGTGCTGTCCACGAGACTACCGGCTATTCTCCATCACAGATGCTCTTCGGTCGTGACCTTCGTCTGCCTTTTGATCTATTGTTTGGCCGCCCTCCGGATGCTCCTTCATCGTCTGAGGAATATATTCAAGATCTCCAGGCCCGGTTTGAAGTGATGCACAACTTTGCACGAGAGCGAGTCAACTTGGCGACGGAGAAGATGAAGACCCGCTACGACACAAGAGCTACTGAACATCAGTTCCACGAAGGAGACAAGGTGTGGTTGTGGAATCCGACTCGACGGAAAGGACTTTGTCCGAAATTACAGTCACCTTGGGATGGCCCGTATACAATCCTAAAAAGGCTGAATGACGTCGTGGTTCGGATTCGTAAGTCTTCGAACTCTAAACCTAAAGTCGTTCATTACGACAGGTTAGCTCATTACTATGGCCATAGTACGTAATGTAAATAATTGTAAATAGTATCAGACCATGGTCCTTTTTCTTTATAAATGTGTATTTGATTTGATTTGTATTTAGTATTTGATTTGCATTTAGTATTTGATTTGTATTTAGTATTTGATTTGTATTTAGTATTTGTTTTGTATTTAGTATTTGATAGCATTTGATTTGTTTAAGTTAGTTATTGCATTTATTGTTTATATTGTTTGATATTGTAATGTAATGTTTATGCCTCAGTTGCATTTATGCCACAGTTGTAAGTTTAGCTTCCTGTCCAGGGATTGTACTGCCCGGGACGTGCAGTCCTTGGGAAGGGGGCAGTGTTACGAATTTGGTATTTAAAAAGCTAATGTTAGTTCAATTATAAATTAAATCGTTTTATTTCTCGCGCAGTGCAGCGCGTGACGAATATTAAAAGAAAGCTAAGCCGGAAAAATTAAAAATACAAGAGCGCGTTCGTTAAATAAATAAATATCTCTTTTTGATTTCGAGAAAGTACTGGAAAATTCTAGCGCGTGATTTTAAAATCTTATAAAAGGAGGAAAACATCTCAGTTTGTGGTAGTTGCTTAGTTTGTTTGTTGTTTAGAAAACTGCTCTTGTTGATTGTAGCGAATTCGCGGATTAGCGTTCTTTAGCTGTTTTGAATTGCGTTCTATTGGATATTTGAGTAGTTAAAAGATAACTACTGTGAGATATTGTAATACTGCATTATAATTTGAGAAAATTTAAGCATTTTTGTTGTGATAATAATAAATTTTTGTTCCTTTTCAATCGGACTTGTGCATTCATTTCATAGCGAACCCGTACGCACGCAACAATATAATAAGTCATAACACATATCAATGAATCAATTTTATATTTTCTGCTATGAAATTTAATTTAATTAAATAATCGTGAATTAAAATGAAAGAATCGTCTTTCAAGAATAAAATCTGAAAGATTTATCATCGTCTTTACGTTTTTTTAGATAGTATACTGAAGACAGAAATATCAATGTATTCGAATAAACTAATTACTTTTAATACTTATTAAGGAAGAGATTTATTTATAAATGCACGCATTTTAGTTTTCTTTAACTTCATTTGTCGGGATTTTGAAATCGAAATTACAACGGAGAACATTTTAGGCTTTCAATTCACTTTTATTTCGTTACTTTATAAGGTATTTCCTTCCCCCGCTTCCCTAGCGTGCCTTCGTGGTGTAGTGATTCTACACGCTGGGCCGGTATTCCAGAGGTCCATGGATCGATTCCCGGCGAAGGCGTTTGCTCAATTTTCATCTTGCTTGCTTCCCAAAATCCTAATGACTCTACAGTGGCGCCCGAACTAAAAGGGTGTTGGATAAAGATTCTCCCCACCCAGGATTTGGCGATTGGGTCCCCTAAAAACCCCATTCTCCCTTTAAAAAGGGGAGTATATAAGGTATTTCCCCCGCTTCCCTAGCGTGCCTTAGTGGTGTAGTGATTCGGCACGCTGGGCCGGTATTCCAGATGTCCGTGGTTCGATTCTCGACGAAGGCGTTTGCTCATTTTTCATCTTGCCTGCTTCCAAAAATATCCTAATGTCTCTACAACTTAGTTCTTAAGCAAGATCAAATCAAAATAAATTATATTATATGCTGAGTAATTTCGCTTAAGAAACGATCGAACGGTGAAAACGTTAAAAAGTCTGCTATGTAGAAATTAGTGCTATTAATTAGTAAGCTAATTTTAGCAAACGGTACCCAAATTTAAACCAACTAAAGATGTCGGACTTGAGAAAAAATTTAACGCTCGAATACGGGGGCCGAATTTGCGAGGTTTTGGCTAAATGGGGAGCGTTTACTTACTTGCAACCTACTTCGTTTCCCACTTCTTTGTGGGAGTAAGAAATTTAGGCTCAAAATATACGATATTGTCCTTTTCGACTAATCTTCCACCGGATAAAAGGACACCAAACCGTGGAAAGTGCATCCGTGGAGGAACCGGTAAATACTCGCTACCCGGGATAAGGATGTGGTGGGGCGCGTTTGAAGGTGTTAGCATGAATATACTTCGTACTTTTCTGTGTTTTGTCTGTGTTTTTTGCATTTAGAATAAGCTTTGAGTGTTTTTGTCACTTACTTTTTTAAACTATGACTCCTATTGCCTCATTGAATATAATTATTTAAATTACTTTTCTTTCGCAGTTATACTTCCTGAATGGTGGCTAGGTAGTCGGGCATAAAATGGGTACTTTAGTTATTATTTTATAACATTCTGATGCCATTTTTAAAACATTAAATTTCGTAATCTTTTACAATATTTTTTATTTAAGCATACATTAAAACAACATATTAATATTAATATAATTAGAAAGAAACACTGAACTTTAAATGTTAATAACATTAGGTTAATAAATATTGCTGAATATTTTAATAGTTGTTGTTTAGCCGTTTGCGTGTTCATATAAGTAATTTTAAATCTTCAAAGACGAAATTTCATCAGTTAGATTTGGAGAGTAGCCAGCTGATAACGGGTTTGAGTACGTATTGTTAGATATCTATATGTATCTCTATATATATAAGCGGCTTAAGTGTTTGTCGCCGATAGTTTATTGGTTGCTTGCGTAACTATAAATTGTTTTACTCCCCGTGCAGTGCAGCGCGTGACGAATATTATGAGAAAGCTAAGCCGGAAAAATTAAAAATACAAGAGCACGTGCATTTAACTTTAATAAATAAATTTTACACATATATATAATAGAATTTGGAAATATGTAACCGGAAGAAACAGATAAAATGAAATAAATAAATATCTTTGTTATATGCGGCTTAAGTGTCTGTTTGTCGCCGATAGTTTATTGGTTGCTTGCGTAACTGTACTATATAAGGTATTTCCCCAATGGGGTGAAGTTGCCACGGCACAGGGTTACCGTTTCAATTGAGACGTAGGCAATTTCCTGTAAAACTTGCCTTTGCTATGACCATCAAAAAGTCTCAAGGCCAAAGTCTTAAGCGTGTTGGCATTTTTTTACTTGAGCCTGCATTCGGACACGGTCACCTTTATGTTGCTTGTTCAAGAGTTGGAGAAAGAACAGACGTAAAATTAAAAATAATGAATGGTCCTCTGCAAGGCGAGCTTAAAAATGATGGAAAGATGTACACAAGAAATGCTGTGTACAAAGAGATCTTTGACATTCATTCATTCACTCATTCATTATTTTTATTGCCGGGATGTTGCTGTTTTGACGCTACGTTTCCGGCTCTTGACACTTTGGCTCGGAGGGCACATGACGGTGAGTGACAATGACAAGTGAAAAGAGGCATGGTAGTGGAAAGAGGGGGTGACCGCAAGACGTCACATGTGGAGAGGAATAAACAGACGCAGCCGATGACCATGAGAGGCAATGGCAGGGTGGAAATCTGATATGTTCAGTTGTTCATGATAAGTGGTTGGTGAAAGAAAGTGTTACACATAGTACATTTCAGTTTATTAGATTAGAATAAATACATGAGATTATACAGCAAATATGAATACAGATAAATTGCATACAATTAAATAAAGTCTATGTACATATATACAACGACGTTGCACTCGTGATATGGTTACGTTGGAAAATTTGAGTCTCGGGTGAGGAAGGCCGCGGGTGGTCTGATGCGTGAGTTCTCTGCAAATACGTGATATTCGAACACTTTAAAATGCTACATATGTGAGCATTTTCTTGCCTTTTCGAAAAACTTCTTATTTGCCTTGTGTAGGAAATCTTCAACTCTGTCGATGTGTAAATCCCTATGAAGGGTCTCAATGGATACATAGAAGAGTGCATTTGTTATAATCCTAAGTAGCTTGTTCTGTGTCATTTGTAATTTCTTAATGTCCCTCTGCGTGTAAGTAGCCCAGGCTGGAGAAGCGTAACAAAATATTGGTCTGATTATTGCCGTATATATATGCCTCTTTCTTCTTCGGTCTAATCTGGAAGATTTACCAATTAGTGGAAGGAGATTATTAATGGCATTTGAGGCTTTACATTTAACAGTATGGATATGATCTTTCCAGGTGAATCTGGGATTTAAAACCACCCCAAGGTAGGTAGCTTTCTTGACTAAGGGAACTTCATCGTCGAAGATTTTAATTTTCTTGTCAATGGGGATTCTTTAGTGCTTTTTGCCAATGATAATCAGCTGTGATTTTTGGCCGTTAATGGCGATTCTCCACTTTATACACCATTCCTCAATGGCTGGAATTTTCTCTTGGAGTTTAACTAATGCGTGCTCCTGGCTATGAGACTTCACGGCAAGAGCCGTGTCGTCTGCATAACATCCAAGGTATGTATTGAGATCTGTACCTTATGAAGGAGTTAATCAATAGAATCATATCTCTGCTGAAGTCTAGTGAAATGAGCTTGACAATAAGCCCCTCATGCCAGATGCGGTCGAAGACTTTCGCCACGTCTAGCATGAGTAAGGCGACACTTTGATGTCTGAAAAGAGCAGATCCGATGAATTCGCAGAGACGCACTAACTGTTTAGTCGTGGAGAGATTTTTACGGAAGCCAAATTGTTCCGGAGGGAGTTTATCCATATAATGTTCGATTCTTCTGTAGATGACGCGTTCAAAGATTTTGCCTAGACCAGGCAACAGGCTAATCGGGCGATATCCTTCCGTTTGGTGACATACTTACCCGGCTTTGGCAGTAAGATAACTTTCGCGTTTCTCCATTTTTCAGGAAAGTAGTTGTTTTCCAGGCAGGCATTAAGAATGCTGGCGTATTTTGTGACAGTGTTGATAGGCATATTTTTAATAGCGACGTTTGTTATTCCATCGTAACCAGGGATTTATAGTTTTTAATTTTTCTGATAATGTTCTTGACTTCAGTAGGTGATGTATATTCTGCGCGGTTTTTGGCCCCGGGACTTTCCAGCCAGTCTTTGATGAACTGCCGTGTATTATAAGAGAAGAGTGGATCACTAGGATCTTGATTCGGTACGAACTGCTTTTCTAAAGGTTCTGCCATAAGTGCAGCCTTTTCTTTGTAGGTGAGTGCAATTCTGTTGTTGCTATAAATTGGTTTATTGCAAGGGGGCTTGCGTCGAAGGTTTCTCGCAAAAGACCAGAAAGCATTTCCAGGTTCATTGAAGCTCTCGATTTTATCGTTCCAAGCCTCGTCCCGATGTTTTCTAATATTGCTTCTAATTTTATTATTTAGTCTACTTAATTCCTTCTTGACCCCCGAATCCCAAGAGATATGCCACCTCTTTCTTAATCTGTTTCGCTGTTTGATCATATCTCTAATTCTTTTTGGTAATCTGGTACTGTCCATATCTGCTGGGATTTTCTTTGTAGCGGTGTTGTAAGCGTATAGTATACTATTGTTTAGAATTTCAATGGCATTATCAATACCATCCTTGGTCTTGAGAGAATTGATAATTGGAGGGCTCTCTAACAGCTGATTGTAATACTGTTGCCAGTCGGTGATTCTTTTGAATTTGTTGTCATCGCATCTATTAGTACCTAATATAGCTATTACAGGCACATGGTCTGAGGTTATTCAACCTTTACAACTAAATACATAGGTATGGAGGTATTCGTGAGGACAATGTCTAAAATATCTCCTCTTCCTGGGTTATTCGGGGGGGGGGTAGGTATAGTCTGTTGGTGCATAAAAGTAAATAGGATAGTTATTTATAAATTCAAGTAGGATTTCACCATTATTGTTGGTATTTCGACAACCCCATTCTGTATTCTTAGAGTTCAGATCTCCAGCCAGGATAATGTATTTCTTATTCGGAAGAAGTGCTGATAATTTGTAGATATCAAGTAGATTATTCGGAAGGTTATAAAGCGCTATAAAATAAACAATACCATAAAATGGAAGTAAAACAGATACCGTAACTGCGGTCTTCACTGATAAAGCAGGATTGAAGGGAGTTTTTTACATAAATCGCGACCCTCCCACCTCTATGACTCAGTGTGTCACATCGGTAATACCTGTAGTTTGCGATTTTCATGTAACAGGGAGTCACAAACGTTTCTGTGATGAGTGCAACGTCAATATCATACACTAGTAGAAAGTTATGCAGTTCCGTGATTTTATTCTGGACGCTACACACATTCCAGGCACGACTATTCTTGTGTTGGCTCATTATCTAATGGCTGTGTTTTTGCTTTTTCAGGATTGGTTTGATTTATCTGTTTAGCTTGTTGTGTTAATTGAAGGAAGCCGGCGCTTTTAATGATATCTACTAGCTCAGCTAGGTTAGCGAAAATTGTTCTTGCTTCATTGATAGTTTCTGAGTAAATACCTGATGATACGACCTGTGCGTAAATTTTTCCTTCTATGATTCGGTTTTGTTTTTGGCTGTATTATTTGTATTGTTATTGTTCTCGGGGTACTTTTCGCAACCTTTGAAGCTAGACATGTGAGGTCCCCCACAGTTTGCACAAAATAGGGGCTTGTCAGGGTTTTTTCTGTCAGGGCATTCTTTAATTGAATGGCCTCCGCCACATCTGACACATTTCGGAGCATAGTTGCATCTGGCTTGAGTGTGGTTGAAGTCCTGACAGCGGAAACACTGTATGGGCCCCTGTCTACCTTTATATTCAACTACTTTGACTTTAATATCACATAGTTTGTATTCATGATATATTCGTTTCGAGTCTTCATTCTTTGGTAATGTTACGAGAAACATTGGGAGTGGGATGACCTCACCACCACGTCGTCTCGACATTAGCTTAATATCTATGGTTTTGTAATTCAATTCCTCTAATTCAGTTTGTATTTCAGCTATATCTGAAGTAGTAGTGAGTCCATTTATTACAACTTTTAAGTTTTTGTCTTGAGGCAGTATGCATGAGTGGTGCTCGACTTTGAGCTCTTTGAGTACTGTGAGCGTGCCTATATAACTATCAACGTCTCCTGCAATGACTTTTATACCATCCTCACTCAAATTTTGTCCTAAAAATGAGAATATTTTGGAATGAAATAACTTTTTAATATTTTCCCAAGTCATGACATTCTCCTTGAGAATTAAAGGTGGGAGTTTTCTTTGAGTATTGTTCACCGAATTTTGTGTGTTCCTGTCTGTGTTAACTCCTTGCGGATTATCATTATTTGTTAACATCTGAGTATCTGTGTTAACACTATGTTCAGTCTCATTTATATTGGTATCCATATTGTTGTCATTTTCATTTTCATAATTAGTCTTTGGATGGGTTTGCACATCGTTATTTGACTCTTGACCGTTTGTGCTGGTGTTAGCTTGATTAGCAAAAATGATCGGTGAGATTTTTTGTGTGTGCGTACTGAGTTTTACTTTTTTAGTATTTGGTTTATGGTTTTTGTTCTTACGGTCTGGTCGCCTCTGCGGCGTTTGATGGGTACGTCATCTGAATTTGCATTTTGATCTAGTGTTTTTTCTTCACTACTAGTATTAGAGTCGTCATGTATTTTTATTGGACTTCTAGCCCTACTGTTTTCATCATAATTTTTATTTGTGCTAGGCACAGGTGTGTTGTGATTGACATCATCATTTTGTTTTTCCTTACTTTGTTCCTTTAATGCATTCACAATATCTAATGAGCTTAATAGAAAAGCGTAGAATTTGCTTTCTATGTCAGATAATTTCCCTTCATTTTTATCTTTTATTTGGTCTAATTCCTTAATCCGATTTGTGTATATTTCCGCAAGCCTCTCCATGATCCGCTATGCAGAAACTAAACGCAATAAAATCAAAAAATCAAGCGCCCATAAAATAGAAGTCCTGCACCCCGGAATGGAGCCCTGGCTCGACAGCCTTCTCCACAGACGGATGTGCAGGCGAAGAACACACGAGGCCCCTGACAGTGAAAGCTTGGGGGTAACTACGTGCGTTATCCAATCAAGTACACCAAAGTCAAACGCGCAAAATTACTTTTAAATTTATCCAATTAATTATTTAAAATCGCGCAATTAAGCTTAATTAGTTTCAAAATGGCAGTATTAGTCACTTACCAGCAATCAGGCAATTTGACAAAACAAGCGGTAATTAGTATCATAAATTTGCGTAATAATCCAAAAATAATCGAAAATATTAAAATAGTGAAAGCATATAAGCATTTCACAAGTCAAACAAACCACAATATAGCATTAAAAAATGCTGATGCAGTCAGATTAGCAGAAGCACGTGGCCGCTCAGGCAAATCACGCGAGACGGACGTACTTGCTGGACCGGATCTGAGTGGCCGGCACAAGCTCTGACGGTGAAGATTCACCAAGTCCCCGCTCCGAATGATCTTTGACATGTGAATTAACATTTCATTATTTAAATCACCTTTATTGATTTAGCGGTGGGCTCTTAAGAAATGTCCCACCAGTGGTTTCCTTCATTGCACTCTACTTTAAGCAATTAAGCAAGTAGAAGGGGAAAACCCCGTGGGGCAGTAAGCAAAGGGCGTCCTCGCCGCCTGCCCCGGGTAATTCAGTTTGAATTAACAGACACCTTAGCACAAATCATTTTAATTACAATTTATAACATCTAGAACAACGGTCATTTCGTATAACCGCCGGGCTTTCTAGTGTATTATATACATACAATCGAAAAATATACACTTGCTTACAAAAGTCAGGGAAACAACCAGCTATTTCGCCACAAGTGGTTTCGAAACATCTAGCTGAAGAATCTTTATGCTGAAGTTATTCCAGAAATTTTCTTCAAACTTGCGTCTCAATAAATGTTCCCCCAAGCACTAATAGGTTGTGATTGCTGAATGGCATTAAATGAAAATGCGTAAAACTGTTCAAAAACTACCTAAGAACGAATAATAATAATAATAATAATAATAATAATAATTAAAAAAAAAAAAAAAAAAAAAAAAGGAAAAATATCTATAAATAGAAAACTGAAGTCTTTTCCCATCCAAAGTCGTCCTTCAGTTTTACATTTATTTTTCCAGCTCTTTTTATTTAGTTATTTTTCTTCCCGTATTCTTTGGAGCTTTAAGAAGAGATATTGCTGCCGAAAAAAGGTACATAAAATCTCTGATTTAATCCCAGTTCTAATTTAAAATTGATTTTCTTGTTTGGTATAATCCTATATAGACAAGCTTTTTGTGTTTATTGACAAGAGTTTGTGAAATTTTAAAAAGTCTGACGTGCAAATCGTAATTCCCTTCTGGACTAAGGATTAAAAATTTAAGCTCAAACAACATTTCCTTTTAGTATTTTGATCCATTCAACTTCTTTTAGTTTAATGTACTTGAAATTTACTAAACTGGGCTTAAAATATATCAAACAACTTAAGATAATGTCTCGAGGACGTGCGTTATTTATTAGCAATTCAAAAACTTCCGTAAATAAAATAAAAATATTAATAAAATATTACCAAATTTTATTTTAATTAATTAAAAATGTTATACTATTTTTCATAAAATACGTAAAATAATTTCTAAAATGAATTAAAAAAATCTGAAGAGTTTCAGATTTTAAATTACGTCCAAAAGGGCGTTTTTTAACGATTTAGGTGTTACCTTTATTTATTAAATATCATGGTCTTCTCACTTAAACCATAAAATTCAATTCAACAGCAGTATCACAAAATATTTAAAAGGCGAATATCTTTAGAATTTCCGATAGACGGTCTCGCGCGCTGGAGATAAAAATACTTTTTGTTTCCGTACAGTTTTGCCATTTCTCGCTTTTAAATCATTTTGTTAATCAAAAACTCGTTAAAATTCTACAAAAAATGAAATAGATATTAAAACAAATTCCAAATTCCAAATCTGGGCTTCCAGATGCCCATATTGGAGTGGAGGACAACTTTATTCAAAATTTGATGTCTCTAGGTACCGTTGTTGTTTCACAGTGCGAGAAACATATATTCATGGAGATTCTTCATTATTTAACTTTTTTAGATATAATATAGGGCTTTAATATTTGGTGGCAACAATTTGAAAAGTGAAACGCCGTTTTATAGTGGACGACGCAAAATACTAAAACGAAATTAATAGCTTTTCTTGGCAAATTGCCCCTTTGGGCTAAAAATGAAAGAAACTTTGATTCAGATTTTTACCACGCGCCAGAAGATTTGTTTAGGTTTTTTAATGCACTCTCTAAGTAACGCAGATTACCAAACAGCTCTTGGACTCACTCCTACTTCGAGAATTATCTTTGTCTTTTTAACTTCATTATTAAGCATAGATTTCTTTGCACTTATGCCACATTAAATTCAAAAACAAAATCATAAATCATTAAAACAGCCTCTCTTTCGAATTCTCCGCAGAGCGTAAGAGATTGCGTATACTTTTTCAATATTCGCTATATTATTTCTAGTTGGAATAAATCGGGGAAATAAGTTTAAATGAAGTGCAGCAAAAAATGTGTATAATTTAATTGTTTGTACAAGGAAGTCATGTGGTATTCATACAGCATTTTCCTTATTAAATTTTTTTTATCTCAGTTTAATGTAGACATTTGTAGAACCTTATAAGAAGATTCAACCCAATGTTCAATCAATAAAATATTGGTATTTAATTTGTTTTAATCGAATTGTAGAATTTCTAGGTCTATCTCGGAATAGGACACATGAAAAATATACAGTCTTCTCCCCGGAATTCGAATACTGGACCTCCTGATTGTTAGAGGGATGTACTTCCAATTACGTCACGAAGGCACGCACAAAAAAGGAAAAATGTATCTTAAAGGGTACAAGATTGTTCACATAATAGTATTCGTTTTAATTCTTAATTTTATTTATTAGGTGTTCAAAAAGAACTTACATAAATTGAAGATTTCCTTTCCTACTGAGAATTTTCTCAGTATAAAAGTGTAAGAAAGTTACAAAATCAAATTACCCGAAGAACAGAAAAGTTAGAATTGCAATTAGTATACTTTATGTCTGAATCATAACGTAAATATTTGATTTGAATTTTTTTTTTAAATAGTTCAGCGTAGAGATCTTCAGAATTTTTGGTTTCGGTTTATTTGATTATGGCAAAGCAAGCTAGAGATTTCTGTTTAAGGGAAGAATGTCTTCGTGGAAGATTTTCTATGGGTAACTGGCTCGTATATACGTTACACATGATGAAAACGCCCATGCAGCCAGCCCATTCACCTGAAATTGAGTGCAGGTCGGAACAACCAGTGTTCAGCGTGTTTACCGCTCAGCCGCCGGTGAGCCTTTGCCAATTTTTCATATTTCAAGACTGACAGCTTTCAAGATTGCGTTATCCCATTGATTACAATATGTTTGATCATTGTCAAAACATGAATATTATCGATATTTAAAACACTTCTGTAACTGAAAGTGTATGGCAATGAAATAAAGATCGGGTCAGGACTTTTAAACCTGTTAAGGAAGTGTAGTACATAATAAGCCGTCCAATAAGTGAAACCAAAAAAGAATATAAAAGAACAAGAAAGAAGAGGAATCCAATCAACTTCAATATAACGTCTCTTCTGGTCCTCCTCTTTCGAATGAACTATTAAAATTTTTGGGTGAAGTATTAAGATAAAAAAGATATATTGAAATGGTTCATTAGCTCCGTATACAGAAAAGCAAGTATTTTGTTTTGGAAGGGGAACTGTAATTAAATTCTATATACCTCCTCCTGATGACGTTATGTCGAAGTTGATTGTGTTCATCTTCTTGTTCTTTTATACTCTTTTTAAATTTTTCTTGTGATGATTTATTTTAATTTTTACATTTGAAAATAACCTTATTCTATTTTTATAGGATTTTATGAAGTTTATTTGAATTTCAATTTTTAGGTTTTGTGAAAATTTTGTTGTAAATGTATTTTTTTATATATTTATTGATCAATTTTCAGCGGCATAAGGCGCGAAAATACTTGGAAGAATTATAAATTTTCCTTTTAAAATATTATTTGTATTTCGACCTATATATATATATATATATGTGTGCTTCTGCTTGTAATAAAAAAGTGAGGTGCATTGGTAAATGTTAAAGCAGTCCCATACATAAAGTTTCAGTATTCTACGGATAATGAATTTGGGTTATACGAGATATATACGTGTATGTACGTAGGCACAGACGTTACGAAAAAAATCCATTTTAAATCTATTCTGCAATCCATTTTGGAAAAGAGAGCCTTTTATTCTGTCTGTAGATCCAAATATCACTCAAAAATTATCAATTTAGCCTAAGAAATGGATCTTATAAAATTGATATTTTTTATGAGATATCACAATTACAATGCGTCCTTTGCTCCGTAGAAGGAAGTAAAAAAGTCTTAAATGTTTAAAAAAAGAGAATTTAAACATTTGTTTCCGTATGTGTTCTTGAAAACATGCTGCAGATTTTTATGCGTATTGAGCTATATAGCATTCAGTTAAACAAACAAACGAACAAATTGCGTTTTCTGAGCCTTATCATTTTGCCTTTTACTGTAACAGAAGCAGGTGGTTATAGTTAAAAAGTAGAAAAGTTTTTCTAATGAAACAATGCAAATTTATATCTCTCCTGTCGAATGGAAATAGTTAATATAAAAAGGTGTTTACAACGCAGCCAAATTCTAATTTACATTTTAAATGCAGCAATGATTTTGCTTCTTTTCTCAAGAATACGTAAAGGGAAAGAAATTGTATAAATTTTCATTCGCAGAAATTTTTTTCCAAACGTTAAGAAAAGAACGAAGATGAAACCGATCCTACTCTTTCACACGAAACCCTTTGCGTAATAATGGTAACGAAAGAAAAAACCGTCTAGAATCCAAGTCATTTCATAGTCTGTGCTTAATGATGAAAGCTGTAGAATAATAGGCTGGGATCTGATCCATTATTTTCTTGCAACATTCTGGCTTAATCTTTCAGAAAAGAATAATTTGCTATGGCAATGCTTTTAGATATACACCGAACAAATTACCACTTGCTTTCAGACACATGTTAAGCCATAACAGAAGTTTTTGTTTTGTATTCCTGTTATAACTATGTACTAAAATTAGTTTATTTTAATTAACAAGCTGTTTTCTAATTTCGTATTTTCTGATTTACTCTCGCAACTCACTCTCATTAGATGGCTATGTACTCCCTCTGTTCCTTAATAAACGCAGTAGTTGATGAATTTAATTTGTCACATAATAATAGGAACAAAACAAAATAAATATATAATGCAAAATTTATTGCCAAGAGATTCGATTAAATTAAACAGCAACTTACTCCTAAATTTTATCTTGAGTTCATATAGTTTCTGGATTTATTCAATAATTTCATTACTGAATTTCAGACTCGTAGGTAAGTATCCCTACGTTGCGAAGCTTCGCTTTCCTTCCATGCGTGAGCTTAAAATTATTGGAATCATCGTTCTTCATTACTTCTGGCATAACTTGTTGAAGTGACAGAAAAGTATTATCCAGTATTTCGAGCAAAATATTATCAAAGACTATGTTTAACTGTTTCTATAGTGCCTCTTCGCCTTAAAGCAATATGTCTAAGCTTATTTTACCGTCTTTGATCTTTGCATTTATGTCTACAGTTTTGGGTTTTCAAAGAATCAACTCGAACACAAGATTCATATTGAAAACTATTTTCTGAAGCATATTTCGAAATCCTTTGTATGGTCATTCCGCTACACTTAAAGTGTTTTGCGTGTTTTGCAGCTAACATAATTGAACCCTTCTGAAACGTATCGTTTTTCTTTTGATGCATCAAGAAATAGGCAATCGCAGCTCGATCTATGCTTGAAACCTCTCTTTTCTTCATCTTTCTTTTACAGTTTACAGTTGACAGTTGAGAGCAGAATCTGGACACCCGTGCGGCTTACTTAGACTATTCGGGTCTAGCCCAGGTTCCGCAACTATCCGGGGCAACACCTCATGGGCCCTATAAGGGCATACATTGATCCTGTATACATGCTTACATAGTTCATAATATAGGCTTACATTGTTACATAGTTCATAGTACATGCTTATATACAAGTAGTTCATAATACATAGATCTTTCATAATATGTGCTTACATAGTTCATGCATATATATGCTTACGTAGTTCATACACAGTTGCTTACATAGTTCATAATATATTGAGCCTGTTACATAATACATACTATGTAACAGGCTCAATATACATACTTTCATTGGCCATAACACATACATGTTTCATGATATATACAGAGGGCCGTAATACATACATGTTTCATAATATATACAGAAAAATAAAAAGAAATAAAAAAAGAGAGAGTAGAGAGATTGACAGGGAACTATTCTACACTGCACAAATCTGTTCCCAATTCCTCCAGTTTCTGTATTATCTTGCATACTCGTATTTTGATGCGAAATTTGATCAGATAACGCTTATGAGAAATTACCTGTTCCGGAAGCTTCACATGCCAATGTGCGGTTAGAGGGCATTGGGTCAAGTCATGGTCTAGTTTACCAATGCCTCCACAGACACAACTTTCGGTATTTGCAATTCCTCGCTCATAGTAATAGGAGGGGAAAGGCCCGTGCCCCGTCACAAATCTCGTTATTTGTGGGGATGACTCGAGACGATCGAGCGAAACTTTATGGTAATATTCATAGGTTTTCCTGCTTTGTTCGGTAGAGTCCCATTCCCATTGCCACTGGTGCTGAGCTGCTGTCCTTGTTACTTTTTTAAGGTGAGACCACGGGAGTTTGGTAATAACGCTTTGTGCATCGATATTGTGAGCTGCTTCTTTTGTTAGCCTGTCGGTTTCTTCGTTACCTATAATGCCGGCATGCGCCTTTATCCAAGATATGAGGATATTCATTGCCAGCGAACGCTTCTGAACAATGGTTTGCTGTTCCACTGAGGTAAAACAACTGATTTCAGTTCAGCGGATGAAATTAGAGAATAGTTACAGTTCATAATAATTAGGTTAACCAAAAAACTACAAATGTCATGAAATATTGATTTTGATTGAAAGCTTCTCCACTTTGCTCTACAATATAACTTACAGCTGCATTCGTCAATAGTTCTCGTTTAAATATTATCATGGGATAGCAAAAGTAAATTTTTGAGACAAGCATAGGAGTATAAGTAAGTTAACTGGAACCGGAGAATTGCCTGAGTATGTTGGTGTTCTGAGGTTGTCTGTTGTTCGTCATCTGAAGAACGACAGGCCGCATCTGGGCTTAGGTGTGGCAGAGCAAATTAAATGATGGAGCCGCAAGTAAATAGCTGCTGATGATTATAGCTGTTTAATCCTGGCTGGTGTAGCTGATTTCAGAGAAATTCTTTTCAAACTGGAAAGCTACGGTTGAAAGCTTAGCATGTTAAAATTAGATAGAATTGTGGTTCTCGTAGAGTAAAACTGATTTGGAAATCTAATGTATTACCATTTTCTGTATATTTTATGGTGATTCTTAAGTAGAGACTCATTAAAGTTTAAGTTAATTTTTATTGAGTCTGCATGGACCTGAAAATATTCTTTCCATCATAAAAACTTGTATAAGGAAATCAACGACAGCTAATAATTAGAGTCCACAGAGCTAATTGCAATAACTCAAACATTCCCAGATCCCAGTTTTAATAACTCAAACATTCCCAGATCTACCAGAAGGTGCCATAAATGCACCATTTTTGAAATTTTAACACATCAAGACAGTAGAGTATTCACCTTTGAATATGAGTCCTAACCAAGAATGGTGAAAAAACAACGAACATTGATAAAAACAATGCATACCATTTTCTTCAGAAGTACAGGACTTGTCAAATCCATCAAGTTAGAGGGAAAGAAGACATTTACAGCTAACTGGGGCACCATTAAGTATCTGCCATAAATTCTTCAAAAATTGAATATTAGGGGATACGTACTTAACCATGATAACTCCTCTTTTCATTCAGCAAGACTGACAACAAAAATACATGAAAGCTACAGAAGCTCTATCCTATGCTCCTTATCTTGCTATAGTATAACCGAGCCGGCCTCGACAGACACGCATGCAGACACGCATGCACAGACACGCATGCAACCATTCTCACTGATTTATTGACGAAATATGTTGGACAGAACATGAATCATGTAGGAAGGATATTTTTCCGCTCATAATTTTCCCCTGTGTATTTTAACTGCTTTCAAAAAACAAAGATTTAAGGAAGCAGAAAGTTATTTTTAAGCAATTTAAGATAATATGCTGAACATTATGTGTAATTAACTGTTTGGTTACATTGTGTTTAATTTTGTGCATTTATATATTTGTTTATACAAATGCATAAAATTAAATACAAATCCTCTAAGGAGACTGGCAGTTATAAACCAATTTTTCTTACCTACATTTTGGCAAAATTTATAGAATGAATGGAAATCAAGAGAAAAAATTGGTTCTTGGATACCTGTGACATCCTCTGTGATGAACAGGTTGGGTTTCTCAGGAACTAATTAACTACCGATCAATTTACTATACCTTAGCCAGACGATTAAGGATTCTTTAGATAAAATAAAAGTGATGCTCGGATTTCATATCCGCTTTTGCCTCCGTATAGACGGAGAGGATGGTTTTTAAGATTCAAAATCTCGAAATAAGTTACAAGTAGCTGAGTTGGTTTCGTGAGTTTTTGGGCCAGAGAACTGTGCGATACGCTAGAAAAGTCTACCTCAAAATGTTTTATACTCCAAACTGGAATGCGGATGGATAGAGTTAGCAGCTGCTCCCGTTTTAACGTCTACTGATTCTGTTGCTGAAGACAGTGAAGTGACTTTTGTTTGCCGATGGACCCAGGTAACAAAACAGAATTATAAATTCAAAATTGAGAAGAAACTAAATGAAGCACCTGTGATTTAGAAGCAAGGAAAATAGTATGCTGGTAAATTTACAGCAAAGACCTCCCTTATGCAACAAAATATTACCTCCGAGATTTTCTCATTTTAGCCGTCTTGTTTGATAAACAGTGATACATGTACACCTTTCCCCCCCCAAAAAAAAACTGAAAGGTTTTAGATTTTAAATTACATCCAAAGAGGCGTTTTTTAAACATTTTGTGGGCTACATTTATTTATTAAATATCATGTTATTCACACTTAAACCATATAATTGAGTTCAAGAGCAATAACGTAAAATAATTTTAAAATGAGCATATATTTAGAATTTCCGATACTCAGTCTTGCGCGCTGGAGATAAAAATGTTTTTTTCTGTGCAACGTTGCCATTACTCGCTTTGAAATCCTTGAGTTTGTTAATCAAAAATTCGTTAAAGGTTTACAAATATAAATTCGGTAATAAAACAAATTACAAATTTCAAATTTGGGTTTCTAGATGTCCATATTCGTAGGAGGATTACGTTATTCAACAATTGATGCCTCTAGGTACCTTTTAATTATCCCAATACAAGAAACATACGTACATTCATGAAGATTCTTCATTTTTTTATTTCTTTAACTGTAATACAGAGCGATAATTTTTGGTGGCAATAATTTGAAAATAGAAACAACGCTTATCGTGAATCCACGCAAAAGGCAAAAACGAAACTAATAGTCACTTGTGGGCAAATTTCCCCTTTGGATTAGAAAAAAGACACTTGATTAACTTTTGTTTACTGGGCCGATTGAGAAAATTTACGCTGAGGTTTTCATGTCTCGAAAGCGTGACGTAGGATATATATTAGATTTATATATAACATTGTTTTAACATAGGTATTTTCACACAAAGTTGGACTTTTTTGGAAAAGACATAAACGTTTTCTTTCCTAATTTCGATTCTAAGACTCAAATTGCGCCAAAGTGTTTTGTAAAAATCGCACGAGTAGTGTTCAGAAGCTAATTTCTCAAAATTTTAGCTTTTCATTGTTCACTCACTCACTCATTTTAGACTTTAAGTAAGAATAATCGCATTGCTTGGGTGTACATTTACATGTGAACAATTTTGTTCCTGTTTGAAAATTAATGAGTTGTAGAGTCATTAGATTTATCGATACCGGGCATGTGAAAATGTGCAGTGCCCATATTGGTATTTGAGCAGCGGACCTCCCGACTGCTAGCTCGATGTGCTATCATGTTACACCTATTAGGCAGACAGAAAGGAGGGAGAAAATACTTAACAAAGCTTACGAAAAGAAGATAGCCGGTAATTATTTACAGTTTGTGGTCAAGATAAGTTTTATTAATTTTCCTCCAAGATAATAAACTTGAAATGAAAATGGAAACCCCATGACGTATAGTAACTGAAAGATGTAAACTAATAAATAAAAGAAAATAGTAGGTTTCATTATTTATTCTCAAGTTTTCTGCCTTTTCGAAAGTTTTCATATATTTCTTTTTAATACGTTAGAAGGAATCATTTAGTAGTTACTTCAATATATTGCAATTATCTGAATGAATGTTTTAGAAAATTCTGAAATTTTAGATGTTTAGTTGTCAATGCGTTTGAATTACAAATTGTGATCAACAGAAATTTCTTGTATTTGCGAACTTTAAGACTTCTGATAAAGTATAAGTATAAATCTGAATTTTTTTCCTGCTTTATGTTTATATAGTTTTGACAAACACGTAATAAATATAAAAAAATTATTTAATTAACAAGTTTTGTTTTATTTAAAAAAATCTTTTTCTTCTTTCTTTTTTCCCGTCGTTTTTTTCGTTTTCATTGGATCCACCAGTAGTCGAGCGTGAAATTCGCTGAACCTTGGTAATTTAGTCCGAGGTTCGAATCATGCGAACGGGCTGGCTGCATGGACGTTTTCGTGGTTCCCCAACGTGTATTTTGTTTCCCTTAGAAAGTCCTTCACGAACACAATCCTCCCCTTAGGTAGATAGCTCTCGACCTTCAGCCATAATCACATAAACCAAACCATTTTTATTGCTTCCCATTACTTATTTTCAGATCGTGCACTCGTTCCGCATACAATTTGAGTTTGAGACTAATAATGTAATACATTTTTTAATTAAAAGTATTATGTTTCGATCAAAGCTGTCAAAATGAAAGTCGGCTAAATAGTTTTGTGCACATAGTACTGTTTTTAATTTATGCTTTGAAAAGGAGATAGGCCGTACCATTTTTTTATCTGGAATTTTCTATTATATGACAGTGGCTTGTAAAAATAAATGCGTACAACATTATCCTGTCTGTAGGATAAAATTGAAGTTTTCAGTTGAACGTAACATGAACCTAATGATCGAGGTTTTTATTAGGTGGCATTTCATTAGCTTCAAATTTCAAGACATTTTTTGGCCGGGGTTCTAAAAGTAATTACTTAATTCTTGTAGTAGGCGGGGACAACTGTTTCAGAAACAGCACGTTCTAGACACTGACTCCGATCGATTATTATAGAAGAAAAGAAACTAAAGACTTTAAATGATACGGATAAGGTTCGAATTTTCGGCAATTACTACTTCCAGTCTTTCTTACAAATTGGGGTTTGAGAAAGCAGAGGCTTTTTTTCCCTTTTTTTGGCCAGATCTAGAACAGACTCAGAGGATTAAAAACAAACCTGCATGACTGGAGTAGAAATTCTGCAGAATCTCCAAATATTCGAAGGGGCATGTTTGTAAGTTTTTGGCATAGAATTCAATTAAAAACCTGTTATTTTTTTTAATTTATACCATAAGTTTATTCTTAGCATGGCATTTACATTTCGCTTGCTTTGTTAATATATTCATTCCTACTTACTTACAAATGCAGTTTGTAATAAATTGAAGTTTAATGATATGAATTTCTAAACGCTTAGGAATCAGGAAAAGCTTTTTGCAAGTAAATGAGTGCATGAATATTCCAAATATGCAAAACTAAATTTCGAGACAGAAAATGTCAGAAAAGGTTAACACCATTTCATGTTAGTTTGCTTAGACTATGAGTATTCATTTCGAATTCTTCGAAATTCTGCCGATCTGTTGAGCGGTTTCAGAGACTTCACATCTACGAAATATAGTTTTTACTACCTTATACAAAGTAATTGTACAAAGCAGTATTGCAATCGCTTTTCAGATTTCAAAGGAAATATCCATTTGGATGTTTGCCAAATCCATTTCAATTTTTTTCGCGACGTCTGTACATGCAGACAAACTAAAAGTCCCTTTATTCCAAAACAGTTTGTAAAATGCATTTAACATGAATTCAAAATGAATATATATATATATATATATACATATTTATATATATATATATTTGTATATACATTCACCCTGCTAAACGGGCTTAAATGTCCTTATACGGCCTTTTTTTTTTTTGCAATCGTTAGTCACAGTCACATCCTTCCAGTTACAGAAGTGCTTGAAGTAGCGGAAATATTCGTGGTTTGGCAGTGTTAAATTAAAAAAATAATCTTGGACAAATAAAGAAAACTTCTAATGCTTATATTTCGTAAAGTTTTCATACTCATTTTGAAAAAAAAAATTAAAATACGAAAAGTTTGACTCCGAAAAACTTGACAAAAACTAAAAATTTCAGATTTTCATGTCATTTTCAAGTTGTCTTGATGAATCGGTTAATTAGGTTAGACTAATTCGAGGAAATAATTTAAATGAAGTGCAATAAAAATGTGTCTATTTAATTGATGTACAAGGAAGTAATGTGGTGTCCGCATGAGACTTTTTTTTTTTTAACACCATAAGTGCGGTTATGATGTTTGTATTATTTTCAAACCTCTCTTTTATGTACCTAGGACGTTTTAGATGTTGACACCAAATAGAATTTCCATTCGTAATGTGATACGATGATTCAAGACATTTCCATGTTATGACTGGAAGAGTTTGTATCGTTAGTCAAAATTCATAGAACACTTGCATTAATGGGAATGATCATTAATGTAGATTGGAGTCCAAGATAATTAAGAGCACAAAACAGCATTTTATTAATAAAACTCAAATTTTCGCATATAGTAGCGGCCATGACAAATCTTATCTTACACTTGCTCATTTTACAGATTTCGAGCATCAAATAAATTCTACAAAATTCAAGCATCAAGTTATTTATATATTTTTTCCTCGGCACGCGGCGAGAGCGCCACGTATTTACCAAAGATGGAACATCAAGTATTATATTTACGAGTAAATAAGAAATATAGGGAATACGAAAAAAATGTAGAGCAATATCTATCACTTATTTAGAATTCTAAATATATATATATTATGTAAAATATCTCATGTTATATTATGCCCGTTCTTCCTGGGTGCTCTCAAGCAGCACTCATCGAAAGCAATTGAAGACTGCACCAAATATAAAATACATAAAGAATTAAATGTTTGCAGCTTAGATGTGTATACTATATCAGGGGTTCTGAAACATTCTTTTGCGCCATGCATTCGTTTTAACAACTGCTAGAAATTCATTCCTCTTTTCTCCTTTCCAGAACTTGAAAACTACATACTCAGATTTGGATTATTTTTAACGTGCCTTATTAATTAAACAACAAAATTATAGAAAATGTTGATGAATACAAAAACTTGAATAATAGTAGTTTTTTATATACATATATCAAAACTAAATATTGAACAATTAAATAAAAAGCTAATTGCGTAGTATAAAATTCAACCCAAAGGAGAATCTCTGCCCTTCGTTGAGAATCACTGTGCTATATACACTATTGTGCAAAAATTAAGGATAAAGTGGAAAAATTAGCTTATCAGTGGAACGAAAAGGCAGAGCAGAATGAAAGACTAATCAGCAGATCGACTAGGGTCACGTACGGCAGTACATGCGCATATATCAGCTAGACGTAATGGGGAAGTGCGTAGAGATATAAAGATCGTTTGCGGTGTGAGCTCAGCATTTCTAGGAAGATATTGCACGGCGTATATCAGTTTAAACGAAGTCGAGTTGCTGCCTCAATGTGAAATGTGGACCAATCAATCTGTTAAATGACATCTAATTGATTTTACCTGAGGTTGAATCATTGGAAAGACAGGGTCGAAGGGTGACAAGTGTGCTTGCGGAGTTCGTGATTGCACACAGCATCGTTTCACGAGTTTGGAGAATGTTTCAAACTACAGAAACAGCTGTCCGACGATTCAGCAGTGGTCGTCCACAAGCAATCAGGGCAGCGGACGACAGGCATATTGCCCTAGAGGCAAGAAGGAACAGGCGATAGACGGTGGGAGAAATTTCAAGATACATAGGACAGGCGATTGGACAACCAAATATCGTGTTTACAATGGCCAAGAAGCTGCATAGATGTGATCTGTTTGCATGACGACCTGTATGGTTCATACCATGAACGCCTGCTCATTAAAGAAGGTGTTTTTTGTGATGCAGGGAACACCAGAATCGGGCGGATAATCAATAGGATCGTATACTGTTTACGGATGAAAGCAGATTTAGTCTGAATAGCGATTCTAGACGCATACACATCTGGAGAGAGAGAGGAGAACACGCAATAACCCCTCTAACATCATCAAAAGGGACCACGCAATAACCCCTCTAACATCATCAAAAGGAATCGGTTTGGAAGTCTCGGAGTTCTCTTTTGGGAAGGCCTCTTGCTTGGTAGCTCTACCAACATTCACATTTTCCAAAGAAGTTTCAGTTACTGGGGCCCGCTATTGTAACGAGCTTCTCCTTCCTTACGTGTATCTTTTCAGAGGTGTATGGAACCTCAATTCCTCTTCATGGACAACAATAATACACCCCATCGCATAGTTGCTGCCGAAGAGCTGTTGGAGATAGTCGGTAAGGTCTCCGGATCTAAACCCCATCGAGCATGTATGGAACTTTGTAGGGATTCACGTAGCAGCATGTAACTTATCACCAGTAACGATTCCGGAGCTGCTATTGGTGCTACAAGAAGAATGGGCAGCGATGCTTCAACAACTCATTGACAACCTCGTACTCAGCATGGACAACCGATGTTATGTTATGTAGAAGTGAGCGGGCCACCTAATATTTGCCCTAAATAAGTAGCTATTAGCCCCCTACATCAACTAGAAAACTAACAACATTCTGGCATCATTCCTCGAGTCGTGATGGGAATTGGGTCTTCAGCCAGCACTACAAGTACTGCCACCGCCGGCGGCATCAACGGCATTTCTACCTTTCAGCGTTAAATTAGCTCAAATAAAATGGATTAAATTACACGATATACATTGGGATATACATAGTTAGGCAGGTGCATATTTAAGATGTTATTTATGTATTGTAGTGGGCAGAGGTTACATGTTTCAGGACATTATATATTGCAGTAGAAACAGGCGTAATGTTCGCATGTTACCAATCATTTTTGTAATTATGATTTGCTTACGTCAGTGTTTACTATCAGAATTAAGTAAGAACTAAAAAATAGTTTACAAAGCTTACATTTAAGTACTGTTGTAAAGTTATGCTGAAACTTTAGCAGCACAATTTTGACGATTTATTATGTGCTGTAACGTATGTTTTTGTGTTAATTGATTTTCAGAAATTACATTATTATCTAGCAGTACACTGTTATTTGCATGTAAAGATTGATCATGACATTATAAATTGTGGTGGCTAGAAGCAACTTTTTTCTAGTTTATAAATCATGTTTACAATCATGACTTGTTTACATCATCATTTACAATCAAAAGTCAAAATTAGAAAAGAATATAAAATAATAAAAGAAAAGGACATAAATAAATAAGTTTGAAACCAAAAGAAAAGAAATAGCTTCATCTGCATACTTATGCGTACTACAAACTTTTAGATATATCTGCGTACATATGCTGATACATTGCCAACCTATTTATGTCAGTTCATTGTATGTAATTTAGTGGTTTTTACAATAATTAGATTACAAGAATTACATTTCATGATACATTACATTGTTAATACTTTACCAACTCAATGCTGGTAATTTATTATATGAGTTCACTTTTCAGGTAATGTGACCTTCTGTTACATAGAAATGTGGGGGGACATCTATTGTTTACTAGAAGTAAATAGATAGTAGCCCCTTACCCTACTTGTGAATGACCCATGTTGTCCTTCATATGTTTTGCGGTGCTTATTTCTTTCCTGTAAAGGTATTCCCACGTAGTACATTATATCTGCTTTTTTTCGCTGTTTCGGGAGCATTTCTTTGAAGGTTAAATTACATTATATACCTCTTGAATTCTAGCAGCCCAAAAGTCAATAACCTTCGTAATTTTATTCCTCAAGTGCTTGTTCTTGACTGCATATCTTAGAAATGGTAATAAGTCCTCTTCTGAATTTGGTTTCTTTAGATGAAGGGAATCTGTAAACGGGTAGGAAAATAGATAATGTTCGGGGTGACCCTTTTCACTGGAGTCTGATGAAGAAGAGAGATTTCTTGTACAGAGGTACGTGGGAAAGGGGCTGTGCCCCGTGATAAACTACGTGATATGTCTGGAGAGATGGATGAGGTGAAAGAATCAACATTGGGGAAGAGGTTGTAAACTCTTCTGCCTGTATTTGCAGCGTCCCTGCACAGCAGGGAGGGGTGATCATATCCCTACTATAGGCTGGATGTTTTTTGATGGACACCCGTCACGGATGTTTCGGCCTTCTGTCACATTGTGCTCCATGCTACTTTTTCAATAAAGTCCGTTTTTATCCTTTTGATCTCTTTTTTGGGAAGTTTTGCGCATGTTCTTATGTCTTGGAGATCTTGGGGTATTATATGTATTGATTTGGAAAGCTTTTGCACAGTGTTATATAGAAAAAAAAGGTCTCGTCCTTAAGTTTTGCACGCCAGTATACTAGACAGGAAATTCCTTGAAAATCTTGAAATTAATAAGAAAAGTATTATCCATTATGATTACGATATATATCATACTCGTAATCAACAACGCCTCAAGCTTATCTTTAACATAAACAGGATGCAGCAATTATCAGATGTTTTGCTTGCTTTTATTACTTATGAATACTCTCAAATGTTATCCCTGTGAAACTTCTAATGTTTTGAACTTATGAACATTCTATAATGTCCAAGCTTTGAACTGACATGTTTAATAAAACAAACTATTCGACAAAGATAGGACGGCAACCTGGTGACTACGCTATTCCAATAAGATACCCCCCTCCGAAAAGCGTAAAATATTTCAAACTGAATCAGAAACGTAATATATTTTTCTTTAAAATTTAATGGACAAACTCAACAATTTTAAGAAATGTGTTACTACTGCTCAAATTAAAATATTTTTGTCTTCCATGCTGCAAACTGTTGTCAAGACAGAAGAGAAGCACGCCAGAGTAGAACATAAAATTAGAAAAACAACAATCCTGTGTTTGGCACAGATTTTAGCCAAGAAATTATCAGTTTTGAGGTATAGGTGCCTATTTATCAGGAGCTCAAATTCAATTATTTGAGATCATTTGTCACTGACCGAGGATTTTCTCCAATGGTCACTGATAAAGCCTTTAAAAATTTTCATCTTGCCATTAGAGAAAAACATTCTGCTGTTAAAGAGAACATTAATATCCTTGTCTATATTTTTGTGCTTGCATTTCATCCTTCTGTCAATTACAAAATTACTTGAATTCTCTAGAAGTTCAATTTTCAAGTTATTTTCTCAACAACATAATCGATAAAATCCATGGTATGGTTTGAGATACATCGGTCAAATTAAAAAGGCGTTAAAGTTCTACATCAGGGACTGCAAATCTTATGTCTAAAATGGCGAAATTAAAGTTGTAAGGATCTTAAGTTTTACTAACGTTTATTTTTATTTCAAATCTTTACTATCACTTCTTATTTTCTACTTCCGGCCAGAATTATAAGCGTGAAGGTTTTTATGCAAAGTTTGTCTGGCGAACGCCAAGTACTTAAGTTGTGGCTTTTTGCCAAGCAAGAGAGAGAGGAAGCAGTAAGTCAACGCAGGCCGCTTAACTTAGAAGTTACGCAGTTGCTGTTTGCCTTCCAGGCCAGAGGTTTTAATCCTCTTGATAAATTAAACGTATTGTAGTGTTCACAGTCTCTGTGCTACATACGCTTCCTGTTATTATAAGGCCAATCTTCCACGTGTATTATTCTAGAGTTAAATGAGAGTTTAGTTTTATTTTTATACTTTTACGTTAGACCCCGAGTGGCGGGTCATTGTATTCCGAAGTACGGAAGTTATTGTATATAGAGAAAAATAAAGCGTTTTGTATACCCTTCGTCTGTATCCTGTCTACTTACCACAATTAGTGAACATAGCTTTAGTAAGCTCTCTGTTCCGAGTCAGGTCCTTGTATGTTCCCGAAGAAGGTTAGAAGGAACATTGAACCTGATAAAGTCTTCGATAACTAATCATAGCTGGAAATTTAATCACTATTTTGACTCTGGGTTTGCAAAAGTTATCCAAAAAGTTTTTTCCTTTGGCGAATGGAGTTTATTTGAAGCTTCACAAATTCAGAAGATTTATCTTGCTTAGTTAACGTCTTTAATTCTAGTTCAGTCCTTGCTAGAGCTTTGCTCCTGGTAAAAAGGGACGGGCATTTGTTTCTCCTAGAAATTGATAAAATTTTTAATAAAAATCTATGTCAAAATATTGCCTTTCATCAAAGCGTAAGATGTTGAATTCGTTTTTTAAAAATCTGTTCTTCTATTTATTAAGTAGCCAAGCAATTAAAAGGAGATAACGTGGAGCAATTTTGGATATTACTAATTACTAGCTGGACTCCTGAAATTACATTACCTGGATTCATTAGAATTATTATATATATTTTTCTTTTAGTCTTTAAAAAAGCTTTTACAATCACATAGCAAAATAAAGCTAATAATTAATAAACGCTGTAGCTAAATTATGAAATTTCATTTCCTCATAATTTGAAAAGCTTTCTCGATAATTTCATTTTACTAATTCAATTTTCTAAATTTTAATCACTAAATGCATCATTTTTAGTTTAATTATTCGACAAAAGTTATCGATTTTATTTTTCAGCTATTTGAGCTGCATCCATTTATCTTCTTCAAATATCCTTTTAGCTGGCAAAATTTTAAATTCTTCGGCTTTCTGTAAAGAGACAAGGCTTATCAAATTACACTGAAATGAATATTTACGAAATTTAATCCGTTGCTAGTAAAATAATATAAATTCAATCAATAATTCTCAAATTCGCTTGGAAATGATTTTTGTTTTCATAATAAGCCCTCTACACCTATAAAATTACGATTCAGTTTGTACTAAGTCTAGAGTTTAAGAAAACGAGAACATTATTACTCATTAGCTTTTAATACATAATTCTCGTGAGTTTATACAAAGCTTCACCCAGCTGCTTGATTCCCTCCATATTTTGGAATAGTGTTTAAGTCTCTGGGTGTATTGCCTGATATTTTTCAGTGTTATTCTAACTATCCGCCTTCACTGCCAGCCACCTAAAATAGTACCATGAAAAAATATATGATCATTTTAATGCAAGCTAGTGTGATTTTATATAAAATCATTTGATATTTATGATTACACATCTCATGATTTGAACGAATTTTTACTTAAATCAATCCGACTAAAAATTAGAGAAAATATTCTTAAGACCTTTTAAATCTCTTGGTTTGTTAATCGATGATAGACACATTAAATCTGAAGGTTAAGCATCTTAAACTGTACTGAATGGCAATACAGTGACACGTGAAGTATAAAAGTATTTTATTTCCGACAATGCCAAGACATTGCTTTTAAATAACTAAACTTAATGATTAAAGCTGAAGGATAAATATTTTATATTTCGCCAAATGGCGACGGTCTGGCGCGCTGGAGATAAAAAAGTATTATTTCGAATGGTGTTGCAACGCTTGCTTCAAATCACTGAGTTTTTAATCAAATAATAAAAAAGCTTTTACAATCACATAGCAAAATAAAGCTAATAATTAATAAACGCTGTAGCTAAATTATGAAATTTCATTTCCTCATAATTCGAAAAGCTTTCTCGATAATTTCATTTTACTAATTCAATTTTCTAAATTTTAATCACTAAATGCATCTTTTTTAGTTTAATTATTCGACAAAAGTTATCGATTTTATTTTTCAGCTATCTGAGCTGCGTCCATTTATCTTCTTCAAATGTCCTTTTAGCTGGCAAAATTTTAAATTCTTCGGCTTTCTGTAAAGAGACAAGGCTTATCAAATTACACTGAAATGAATATTTACGAAATTTAATCCGTTGCTAGTAAAATAATCTAAATTCAATTAATTGCACAAACATAAATTCACACAAAATAAGAAATAAATAAAAAAATTAGAAACTTAAAAAATTAAGCTTCTAAGTTCAGATAGAGAACTATGTGCATTCAAAATTTCGAGCCTCTAGATGTGGTTGTTTTCACAATTTGAGACATTGCGTGATGGTGCATTATCATGCACTCGACGTTAGTTATTCGACTGAGCGTTGTTCATGCTGGTTTCGTTTTCAGAAGTCTTGTCTATTACCTCGTTATGAAATGTGGAGTTTGCTGTGTCGTCATAAGTAATAAATTTCTTTTCAATTACCTTTTCCCAATCAAAATTAATAAAGAGTCTATAATGTTATAATCATAAATGCCAAGCTTTATTAAAAACTAAGGTTTTTAATTAAGCTACAATTACCTACTGAATAACCTACTGAGTATATTATAACCCTCCATAATTTTATATTTAAAAACATAAAGATTTATCCAAGTCCCGTTAATGTGATCCCATTTATAACGAGTCGTCTGATATAGTGAACGAGAGCTCCGTCCAATTTTCTTTGCCTTTGATGGAATCAGATACCATTGAAAATCATTTTGCTTTTATACGGATATAGCGAGTTCCCAAATGTAGAAAATCGGATGTAGGGAAATTTAAGGATAACTTCGACTGAAACATTTTCGTAACTTTTATAATTTTACACGGAATTTTTGGATGATTTGGCTGAAAAATTATTAAACCTTAAAATCAACCGTATTTTTGGAAAGTTAGAATCCCAACCATATTAGAATAGCACTGAATCTTTTCATAATCTTCTTTTTATATTTACCTTTATCGTTTTGTGTGTTCTGAAGAAAAGCTGTGAGGGTAGGCGTAGCAGCTAGTTCGTGGAGAACCGGAATACGCATTAAACACATCTAAGGTAATCATACGGTATTCCTGGACTTTAAGACAAAGAATATGAATATCTTCAATGGAATATGATTTCATTATAGTTCACTGAGATGCCAGACGGAGCTATGTTTATTAGACTGATGCTAAGATGGAAATTTTGACATTTTTGTATTGAAGGAGAGAGGGTAGTGAACAAATCGTTATGAGCTAGAGGCTACACTAATCATCAGCGAGAATTTTTTATCCTTATTGGCTAGCTTTGTTTCAGCATTTTAAATGCTGTCGAAGCTGTGTACTCTGAATGGGAGGGAGTGTATTCTTTAGATCTTTTGCAAGAATTGGAATATTATTTTTAAGGGTTATTTAACTTTTGCTTTGCAACCATACATACTTTGGAGAAAACGAATGAGTTCTTACTGGACAATAAATAAAAGATATTAGTAAATGAAATTATCTTTGCTCTTCATATTTTCCAAGAGGGCAAAACTGGGAAAATTTTTGATTTCAGAAGTTGTCGAGTTCTGTGTTGAAGTATGTCGTATGACTTCGTATGTCGAGTTCTATGTTGAAGGTAAGATGAGTATTATTCGAAAAATACAGACTGCATATAAGCAAATCTATATCTGGCAGAAATACAATTTATCCAAATCTTCTGTAGGAAAATTTCGGGACATATTATTTCTACTCCTGGAGAAAAATCTGGATATGAAGACGAAGCTTAAAATTACAGAGCATAAGGTTGCTGTAGAAACACTGCTCAAACGGTTTTCCAGTTAAAGAAGCCGCTATCTACCATTATGTGCACAACTGTTAGCTGTAGACATCCGTTCTATATGGTGATGTGTCATTGGAGGGAGGGATTTAAATTACGATTTTTATGCTGAGTAATTTATTGCGTAAAATCATAAAAATATGATGAGAATGAAAGACAAAGAAAATAAAGTAATTCAATAATTACAAAATTAGTAAAATTTAGTAATTGCATGTAATAGTAACAGACTACTATTACTATACTACTAATTAACTAATAGTTATTAAATAATAGTTAAGAATTATTAATTATTACTAATAATCAAAACCTGATTATTAATTATTTAGAAGCAGTCTATTAGTAATTATTACTTATTACTAATAATCACTAGCAATACTCGTGATACTGATAATTACTAGCACATACTCGTGTTATTAATTGTTAGTACTGAGTGCTTAATATGATTTTTTAAAATTAGAACTATTATTCATTTCTTTTGGGACACACGATAATGTTAAAATCAACCTTTTAGAGATCAATAACATTTTGGAAAGGTTTCAAAGACGATTGATTTCATCCTTAAAAATGGGTACAGCCAGTCACCGGATATAACGAATCAGAATTACGTCATTGTAGAGGGGTTCCACTGAGGTTAATAAAGATCAAACAGTGAAAGGAAAGAAGAAGAAACAACCTCGTATTTTGATGTAATGGAAGTAAATAATTTGTTTTTTCAAGAATTTTTGTGTGATGTGCTGTTTTCTCTAAGCCTAATATATCGGGTGAATGAAACAATTCGTCTAGTTTGCAGCCCTACCAGGACCGAAAGGTTAAAGACTGCTGAATAGTGCTAGTACGTCACAGAATGGAATTCAGGCGAGAGTGTCGGCTGCATATGGCTTGGTTTCGTGGTTTCTCATGTGTAACACTGGATAAATGAAAGAGGCTTTTAATAAAAAAATCTTTGACGAAGGCATTCCAAATGTAAACAAATGACTCTCATTTGCTTTGCAACTTTTAAATAACTAAGTAACCAGTTCTTTGAGGTCAAAAATGACATCGCGTATTTCGATGCATTTAACTGGTTTCTGCCTCCAATACCAATCTGAAATGAGCTAAATGTTTTTCATGTCTTACATTATAGTTGATAACTTAACCGTTCAGGACCTTGATCTATAACATACATGTGATTCGTAACTAAGATATCATACATGTGGATCAACCTTTCCGAGGCTTGAGGTCGTGATTACAGAGGTGTGATTTCAAATCAGAACGTTTCATTAAAGTTTTAATGGACACTAGATGGCAGTTGAAGTCCACTTTATTTTCGAATAATGTTTCACGGAGCTTTGACGTGTAACATGTATAAATAAGGGCTCTATTTTATTGTGTGTTACATTTTATTTATATTTAGATGAATAAGTTAATAAGACAGTTAGTAGTATGAAAAAAAAAAGCAATTTAACATATTATAAATGCAAAACTTGCAACCTACGGTTTTGTCCCGGACAATGTTTTGAAATGTATCATAAAATTCAAAATCTTTAAATATGGTTTGGTAATGTTTTTTACATTTATCTTATGTTTTGTTACATTCCATTTTTTAATTTAGTTAGCTAAACTTTGAATATTCGTATGCAAGTTTATAAAATTTTTGTAATTTATATACATTGGCGGAAAAAATGAACAAGTCAATTTTTATATTCACTAAAATCTGATAAAATAGTACAAGGTAGAAAATTACACGTTTACAGGACTTTATAAGCGTGAATAATTCATTCATTTCGTTATATTCATGCAATTTGTTTGGACATATCATGTTGTTTTACTAGTAATTTGTTCTGTGCATATATTTTCTGACAGCGTGTATATTGTATATATTCAGTTCGGCAGTGTATATATTCAGGTACTATTAACGATAAAAAACTGTAAATTTCAGCTTACGTAACTGCAGTAAGGATTTTTAGGCTTAACGGGCTTAACGGCTGAAATTAGGCTTAACGGGTAAAATCGCCCTGCCCGCTGCGTAGGTATACTTTTCGGAGCCCATGGGCTTGGTGGAACGCTTCTTTCTTCTTTCGCTGCTTCTTAACGGTTAACAATCATGTCAGTACGCTTTTTTAAACAGTTAATCTATCCGTGTCAATTTCCTTTTGTTAATAAACAGTTTCTAAGTTGATATTTTAAATTTCGTAAAATTTCTGGTAACTTTTTGGATCAGCACCTCTCAATTCAAGAATTATTACAATTTACCGTATTTTTCTAAATTCGATTGACACTGGCATATCATTATATTTTTCCGTATCACTTTCACCGTCAGTTTTTACCGTTCTTTTAATCCTTTCTAAGATATTATAAACAATTCTTACACACATTCGTTTAGTATGTCGTCAATTGATACATACATTCTGAAAATGAAACTTCGTTACTCCCCTCAATGATGTCTAAAACATTACATTAGCTATACCTAGCAATTCTTCTGAGGCTCTTCCATAAAAGCTGTATTTTTGAACAAGTTTCTAACTGCTTTTTTAAGAGATTGATTCCCTGCACTGATTATAACATGCAGAGTCTCTAGCAGAGATATCGACTTATTCAGATCTGTTTATCATTTTCTGAACTCCTTTTTGGGATGATATTTGATTATTAGCCTTATATTATCCTGATTTAAAATCTGAAAGTTAGAAACTATATTTACAGAAAGAGACGCTTATGTTTTACATAAAGAGATAAGTTTGCGTATGCTGCCCAGTTAAATCTATTTAGTGCTTTTTTTTTTCATTTTACAGCATTCTGTCGCGTTTCAAAAGAATTTTAGTCAGAATATTGATTATTATTCCTAAATTTTTTTTGCGATGGTAAGTTAGAGATAAATTCTTGACTCTCTCTTGTCCTCATGTCACTATGCTATGCAAAAAATGCCTACTCTTTACTATTACGTATTTCTCAATCTCAAAAGTTTGTTCCCAGTTGCTATTGGCTGAGGATTTTCTCCCGTGGTTATTGATAAAGCCTTTAAAACATTTTAAGATTGACATCAAACAAGACAGTCCGAAGTTACAAATAAATAGCCTTTTCGTGCTTCTATTTCATCCTTCTATCAGTTACAAAATTGCGCATGATACACTAAAAGTTCAGTTTTCAAGTGATTTTCTCGCCTTTCAATAAATCCATGGTTCGATTCTTAAAAACTCTATATCCGACCTTAATTCTTGTAGAATTTAAAATATATCCTGTCAATGTGGTTAAAGATATAGCGGCCAAACTATAACAGCGTTAACATTTCACATCAAGGAACACGAATCATATGCTCGAAAAGGAGAAATTAAAAAGTGTTCGATAGCTAGTCATAGTGTAATTGACTTTGTTTCTGCAGAAATTATCTAAAAACCTTTTTCCTGTGGCTAATTGGATTTTTTAAAAAAATATTTCACATTCACTAGTTAATGACTTTAATTCCAATTCAGTCAACAATTACAATCATGTTCTTTAATTCAATCCATTCGGAATGCTTTTACAATTCTATTAACATAACTTTCTAATTTCGTTACTATATCCGCGCACAAATGGCACCTTCTAGCTCGCTTTACTTATTTTGCGTATAAATATAACTATGGCTTTCCCTTAGTTACAGATATTTTCGCTTCTGGTGAAGAGGGACCTGTAACTGTTTGCCTCCCAAATTGATACACTCTTGAGTAAAATCTACGCAAATACAGTGTTGTTGTTTTGCTAATTTTATATTTTACCTCGGCTTGTTTCTTTTCTGTTTGGATAGACGTTTCCTGTTTTTGTCAAAAAATGGTACTTTCTTTTGAATTTTTGAGTCCATACTGCATGTTAATGATGCAGTAATTCGTTTCTTCAATTTCTTAAATCGACTGTTATTTCACTTTTAATATGTGTTCTGGCAATCTTCTGTAATGCGGTCAGTTTTATCTGTGTTATAAATTTCGTATGGCTTGTATTTATTCAATAGCCCAGGTAAAATATCTTTTATCCAGTTATCAGCTGAGTGATAACCTGTTTCTTTCTTCTCACCATGCAGTTTCTGATGAAAAATATTGGATTTCTAATTTTCCGACCCAGAAGCTATATCTGCCAGTTTGATACAAAATTCTCTCTCAGCATTTTAGCAAATTCCGTAGCTTTCATAGTGAAAAGAATTCTAAAAATAGGAACTTTTTAAATTTCTTAGCATAAAGCCTTTCTAGAAGTGAAGTTTTAACGTCTCTCAATTTACGACTTTTCTTGCGCTTCCTTGAGAGACAGTTTAAGTTTGACTTTAGTTCATCAATAACATTTCTTCGTTAAAGTCAGTTGCACAATGCTGTTTGGGAAACTTCCACTTTAAGTGCAGTTTTCCTGTGGCACTTAACAAGAACATCAAGATCTTTGAATAATTTATTGCCTTCTTTTGGGCATAAAGCATTTTCTACGTGCTACAATTGAAGCCACATAATAAATTTAATAAATGATTCTTCCAATGATTTATTTAATTCCGAAACTCATTTTTCTGATTGGCGGAAGTTTGCGCTGTGTCTGTTAAGTCGATCCGCCATTTCATAATAACATTCAACGCTTTCTTTGTTTTCCCTCCACTCTCTTTCCATTCAAAGACTGTTAATGTAGAGTAACCCTAGGAAGAAACATTTTAGAACTTCCTGTGAACATAATTTTTACATATCAAAGGGAAGACTGTAAATGCGAAAACCTTTAAAGGGCCGTGCAGACTGCGGTGAACGGAGTCAGTTCCATGTGTAGACTAGTTTAGTTAGTTCCATTCCATGTGTGGACTAGCTCCGTTGTACCTGCAGTTCAGATTTTTTAACTCGCTGGCCTATGGGGAAAAACTGGTTTTTGGAGAGGGGTCAACTATGTCAGATGTCTCCCTTAGCTCAAATAAATCCCAGTCTGAACGGCCGTTAAAAGATGGGATGCAGCAGTTGTACTTCCACCTCCAATCCGCTGGCCCAGTGTGGACAAAGAACTCTGAAAACAGTGTTTCACAAGTACAGGGATTGGGGAAGAGGTAGGAAATTTTCTGTCAAACTCGTTTTATTGAACTACACGGTGGACATAAAGAACTTCCCCAATATATGAACCCCTAGTGGCTTATCCGCTCAACCAATCGAAATGAAATTTCAGCATTGTTATTTGAAGGTATGAGCTCGAGATTGTAAGGATTTAAAACAAGGGAATTCTCACAGTTACGGTTACAGTGAAAACATTTCGAAATTTTCGAAAGGCAACACCTATTTGTTTCCTACAGAACCTGATCAGCGTATTCAGAAACCGTACATGCCTCGAAAACTACCACGTATGATGCATATTCTCGGCAGAAACATTTGCAAAGAAGAGCCTTGTAGAGAACCAAGGACTACACAAGCGAGGAGCGGGAAAACAAATATTGGAATTTAATTGGAAGTTTTCAGCATGCCCACCTTCTCAGTAATAATGAATTGTATGCGGGAGATTGTTGACAACAAAGTCGAAGGTAACCTCGCAAGAAGAATCTGTATAACTTCACGTTTTATGGCATTTTTCAGTTCTGACAAATGTCGTGGATTTGATGTGAACATTATGTATTTCAGATAACCCCAGAACCAGAAATCCACCGGAGTGAGATTGGGGGATCGCCGTGAAAAGATGTATGAACAATTTATATTTTATCCACAGCTTAGTTTTGCTTGTTTTATTACGATCATATTATAATATATGTCCATATAAAATCAATTTATAACTAGAAAATGATGAGCAATAATATGGACTATGATCAGATGAATTACATTACTCAATTGTTCATCAATCGTAGTGGTGAAAAAGGTCATTCACTGTTACAACTGATGCTGATAGTGGCAGAATTAGTGAAGTAAACATTTTACTTCTGTTTCGAAGTAAACATTTCACTTCTAATGTTATATATGAATGAATATTGTATATTATTTATATACAATATTCATTCATGTATAACATTATTTTCTACTTAAAGGAAAAAGAAAATCAGTTGAAATATTTCTTAGGACTGACTAGAGCATATTCAAAATCAAGTTTTCTCTAAATTTTATCAAATACAATTTTAAGTGAATTGGACATTTTGAAACGTTGTACATGTTGAAAGCATATAATTCAAATAAAAGTTTTTTTTTTTCTTCTGCTCTCTTGTGTTGTCATTAGTCCTTTATGACGCTCTTCTTTGGAAATGTTTTACCCCGGCAATTATGGTCATATGGGTATCGTTCCAACGCCATTCATGGCTTTTCAATGCGCTGATCGATTTGCGAAGGAATAAAGTGGGTGTCGCTATTCGAAAATTTCTAAATATTTTCACTGTAACCGTGAAAGCTGTTATTTTAAACCATCAGAATCTTAAGCGCATACCTCCAAATAACAATATCTAAAATTTAATTTTGATTGGTTGAATGGATAGGCCACGAGTGTTTCATATACCGTAAAAGGTTTTTTATGACCACCCTGTATTACATACCTGAAAGATAAAGCCACAATCCACAATACATTAAGTAACTGAGCTACCAAAAGCTTTGATAAGTAAGATATTCTGGCAGTGAAAGATCGGTCTTCTGCCGATGTGAGTTTAATAAGCCTCTGGGATGAATTTAAAAAACGGCGATTAGGATATACTGATTTTGATTCCTGGAAATTTGAATGCAATAAGCGGCTGATTTTGTTAACCTGTGAGTTTTTAAGCGCAGGGTACTATATTCCCAAACAAAGCGATTATTCTTGTATTTAGTAAATTTGCAGCTGAGAGTATTTATCTCTTGAAAGGTACTAAAATGTTAATCAAATTTTTATCTTCAAATATTTGAGTAAGCTTTATATCATAGTTTAAAATTAATTAGCTCCCTTTGTAGATGTTTGCCTGGCCAACCAGGATAGTGATTAGTGAATCTGACTACAGTGCCTTCTGGTTCGAATCAGGAAAAATGACAAGGATGTTTGTATATATATAGTATCTGTGCCGCATGGGGGCACTCAAAATATGCGGCGAGTCGAAAGTCCTCACCAGATGCTTTGTGGCAGGGGAAGAGGGATGACAGACCCCTGCAGAGTGCACCCCTCCAAAATTGGGGGCGGAACTGTACTGTCACCTGTATGGTGGCCAAGGCTGTTTCCAACGACAGGCCGCAATCTTGGCTCCTTTTCACGATGAATTTTGTGGCTTTGCACTGATTCACACAAGCGAGATTAGTAACAACAACAGATTTTATAGGGCGTTACTAATGTTTGTTTTTGATAGCGATGAAAACGATGTAAAAATCGGCACAAAATTATTAAAATCTTAAATATTTCTTTAAATACTTGCCTTAATAACAAATGATAATTAATTACCTGCCTTAATAATTAATAATATTAATGATTAATTGCCTTAATAATGAATGCCAATGTTGATTAATAATGTTAATTTATTTACGGGAAGCATTCGCGAAGTTCATAAATGGCACGCGATTAGCTTTTGTTTACAGTGTTCTCTGCAAAAATACTTCCATCATGTATCACAGTATAATATTTCGCTATAAATATATTCCAGTTTTATTTCCAAATAAGCAATAAAGCTACTTTTGTGATATTTCGAAAGAAGGAAAAAACGTCAGTTAGAAAACAATTTAGTAAAAATGCAAGAAATCTAGCTATATTTCTCTGTGACATTTCTTAATTCAGTTATGGAATTATCCCGCTATTAGTAAAAACAAGTGGAATTTAATCACATTATATCTAACACTTACAATTAAGAAACTCTCATTAGAGAAACACAACAGGATAGGATCTAAACTATTGCATTTATTTAATGGAAGTAACCATTTCGAGAAACAATAATCACACCCTTTTACCCCTTACTGTAACTTAGTAACGACTTGTTTATAACTGCCATTTACCGAAAGTGTTACAGAAAGAAGTGAGTGAATTATTAATTTACACGTTGTTTGCTTTAAATTCTCTCCGCAAGCTCTTTTCTTCTGTCAGTACAATGCGTTCCCCATTAAAGGCTTGTAGTTTTCTAGTAACAGTTTTATCGGTGTCGTTTAGAAGCACTTCAGAACACCGGTTCTCATAAAACTGGATTTATAGCGAAAATTTTCAGTTGTTCCGTAACAGCTTCCTCCATGCTCTGAGGCAGCAAAATGTTTTTTCCGCTTCTTTTTTGAAGGAAACATCGGAGCAATATTTTCAACACTTCAGAATTTAAATGTTTAGCATGAGAAAAATTCTAAAGTACTGGATTCTAATTTTACAAAATTTTAGTTTTCTAAGTGCTATGCGAAATGCGTATTTGATTCAAATTTTACTAATTTTTTTAGTTCGCGAGATTTTACTTGCGGGTAGCCAGTAATTGTCAGTAATTGTAACGTATACGTGTTACGTGAAGAATATCGTTACGTGCTGTGGAAGCTTTTAATACAAATATTAAAATAATGTCATTTTCTTTCTTTGCAGAATGCTAAGTTGAGCTATTATCCTTAAATAATAATAAAAATATATTAATTTAGATTGTTCTCAATATATTGTTAAAAATTTCAGTAACTACCTAAATCCATTGGATCGCATTTTTGTTTTCATGTATTTATTGCTTTATTTATTTATTCGCTTATTGTTTGCATTTGGGGTAGTATTTTAGGCTTAAGATTTGCAGAATTAAACTTGTCCCTACGTATTTTATATATGAGAGGTTAATTTTGTGCATAAAGTTGCATACCTTTTCCAACGCTCAATACAGCAACGTTTAAATTGGGTAACTAGCTTAAATAAAATGCAAGGGGAAAACGCTCTTAACAGGCCTTGGGGACATGTGATGATGTCTCGCGAATTTGGCGATTTTACGAAATATTCTGGAAAACATATTTTTAAAGCTCTAAAAGCGATCTTCCCGAAATATACAGAAGCATGTGCAAAACAACATAAATGTCAATCTGAGAGCCAGTAATAAGACCGTTTACACATTTTAGAACGATTTCAGCGTCATTTAATTAATGTTTAAAGCGTAAAGAATATTTTATTTAAATGTTCGACCTCTTAGCTTTTTCTTAGACTGTAAGTGTGCATCGTGATTTCTATCATGGATGAGCTTTCCGTAAAATTTCCAAGGCTATTGATTTCCATTCCTCTTCTACTACGTTGGTTCATCATGGTGAGTTTGAACTTTGAATGAACTGTTTTCAAGAGACAAAAACATAGGTAAAGGGCCTTCGCAGGAATATGTTGAAAAGGCTATATAGGCATCAGTTTTAATTTTTTCAAGGAATGCGCTGAAATGTTTCGAAGTATGACTTTTAGTTGATAAAGTTTAAATTTTTTTAAAGTCACTGGAATAATTAAACGGCATTTCTTTTGTAAAAATAGGTCAAAACTTTCTTTTGATAGTACGTTGAGTTGATCTTAACATTTTTTCCCCTTCCTCTCATTTATAATTTCCCATTGTATGAGAATCCCTCGACAATCCTAAGTCCCTCACTGAAACTTTCTTTGCATTGACGGAACCAGATATCTACAGTTTTTCTCTTCTTTTTCCATAATAAATAGATCTTTTTGGTTGCAGCAATTGAAATAAACCCATGCGTCACATTGTATTTTCAATTATCTCCTGCTAAATTATTTTCATACAGAGTTTTTACAAATTGTTCTGCGTTGGGTTCAGCGTTTGTATTTCCCGTTTTTGAATTACGGATTAAGAATATTTCTCTTCGAAAAGCGCAAAAACATTTTCTTCAATCCACATCTTATTTCCATGCGACGTTTTGAAATAAGAATCAATTTAAAAGTAGCAGGCGTAATTTTTTCTTTCATATAATAAGCTATTGCCACACATGTTTTATTCCAAAGCTTTGCTTCTTTTTAATTTTTTATGAAATCGTTCTACAAATGTATAAACGCCCTTTGTATTTAGAAGTGAAAAGTAGAATTATTTCGAATGATTTGTTCAAAATACGTTGAATTACTTGCTAGGATTTTGCATTAAAAACTCACCAGCTACCGAGCTTGGTACCCAAAATTATTTCAGAGCTTCCAGTTATATTACGCATCGATGGAACAGGCCTACCGAAGGTAGATTTGCACCAAGGGGAAATGCACGAGGAGGTCTGCTAATTTTAGTTAAGCGCTCCATCCCTCATCATGTCACTCCACTTCCACAGCTTTTAGCGGTTGAAGCCCTAGCTATTACACTCACGCCAAACACATCACGACCAATCACTATTATCTCCACCTATTTTCCTATACACTCACCTACAAATTCTGTTCGGACAGATTTGCAAACACTTTTAAATACTAACAATCGAGTCATCATAGGTGGAGATTTCAACGCACACCACCGCGAGTGGAACTGCTGGGATATCAATCAACACGGACGAGTCATACACGACATTGCCCTAGCGGCCAATATTCACCTAGCAGTACCAGACAAACCAACACACTGTGGGATAGGTAGACCATCAATTATGGATTTTTTTATTTTAAAAAACATCAACCCCCCGAGTTATGTCGAAAGTCTGACAGAATTGTCTTCAGACCATAATCCGGTGATGATGGAAATATCTACCGACTCCTACAGTACACCACACAAAAGAGCCCTTTTCACAAACTGGGCAAGTTATGCCAAAGCTCTAAACAACACTCAGTACCCTACCACCATGATACACTCCAGGGATGCGTTAGACGCTTATACTGAAGAATTCACTGATGAGCTTAAAGATGCCTTACTCAAAAACAGCAAAGCAATGAGAGCTGATAGAAGATACAAGAACAGTGCAATCCGGGAGCTGATCCGAAACAGAAATCGCACACGGAAGCAATGGCAGCGTTTCAGATGTCCTACGGATAAAATTCTACTTAATCAATTAAACCAACAAGTCAGGACTCTACTAAAAAAACATGCACAACATGACTGGGCCAGACACTTAGAAGCACTATCCACAGATGATAACTCACTGTGGAGTGCTGTATCTAAATTTAAAAGACGCAACACTAATATTTCGCCCATTAATGGCCCCCACGGGATCGCATACACCGATTTTGAGAAAGCTGAGTCTATTGCAGATCACTATGCATCTCAATTTCGCACTCACAACATTTCTAACCCCCCATACAGAACACTTGGTTTCGACACTCATCACACAATTCCAAACAAAAACACACACAAACAACACACCCTTAATTATGCCATCAGAGGTTATTAGATATATCGAGAAGAGAAAGAACCGAAAAAGCCCTGGTATTGACAAAATCAGTAACAAGATGATCAAGGAAATGGGAGCAAAAATGCTATGTAAATTCTCCAAATTATTGAACGCTATGCTCCGTCTACATCACTTTCCAACCAATTGGAAAACTGCAATCATCGCGCCGATCCTGAAACCCGGAAAAGACCCTACGCTGGCTTCCTCCTACAGGCCGATCATTTTACTGTCGACCTTAAGCAAAATCGCTGAAGCAGTCATTTTAAATAGGATCCAAGAATTCCTCGAAGAAAATCAAATTCTCATCCCACAGCAATACGAATTCCGGAGCAAACACTCTACAACTCATCAATTGTACAGAGTCACAGAAATGATTGCTGAAGGATTCCAAAAAAGACACATCACTGGAGCACTCTTTCTCGATATTTCGAAAGCCTTTGATTGTGTATGGTTACAGGGCCTCACATACAAGCTAATCACTCTGGGTTTCCCAGATTACATCATAAACATCATTAATTCCTATCTATACGATAGATACTTTGTCGTTCGTTATAACAACACTCACTCTACACGGAAAGTAACCCTTGCGGGTTTACCGCAAGGAAGTTTGCTTTCGCCTACATTATTTTCTATTTATACGAACGACATCCCTCACAACCCTCTCACAACACTAGCACTCTATGCAGACGACACTGCGATCCTCTACCAAGCTGCGTCTATGGCCGCAGTCGTACAGGCACTACAAGAACACATCCATGCACTAGAGTCCTGGATGATTAAGTGGAAAATCAAGATCAGTGTTGAAAAGTCGGAAGCTTTCACGAAGAAAAGGATCTTCGACTTAAGTATCACCCTCAAAATGTACGACATCAGTATTCCCTGGGCCAAGCAAGCCAAATACCTCGGTGTCATTTTAGACCAAAAACTCACTTGGGCCCCACACATAACATTTGTTTTGAATAAGTTTCGGGGTACTAAAGCTTTACTCAACCCCCTAATTGCCCGAAACTTCGTTTTATCTATACAAAATACTTCATGTATATAGTAAAATACTTCATGTATATAGATCCATGCTGCGACCCATTATCACCTATGCCTGCCCAGTCTGGGGTTATGTGTGCAAAACTCACATGCTTAAAATTCAGCAAAGTTAAAATGTCATGCTGAGGATTATATCCAACAGTCCCTGGTTCTTCAGGAACGAGGCTATCCAGAATGAATTAAATATTGAAAGTATTAGCATACACATAGCAAAAATAGCACGGAAATTCTTCAGCAACATAGAAAAGATTAACAACAGTTCCATCCCAAGACTAAACTATGACTATAACAGCGAAGCTAACAAAAAAAGACCCGGAGCAGTTCTCCGGCACTTAATTTAAATCTTATCTACTGTTTTAATTACTGATTTTTTGCATTTCAATAGCTATTTTATGTTTGCATTCCTTTACCATACATATGCAACTCTTAAAAGCACACGCTCATGTGTCGCCATCTATCTTACAGAATATGAATCAATAATTCATCACACCAACAACTTGTATGTTCAATATATCCTATTTTTATACTTAGTTCAGAACACATTTAAATTAGGCCAACTTATTTCAGTCCAGGATCCCTTTACTTCACATTATTGTATTGTATCTTGATAATTCTCTTTTATTTTTTTTTTATTTTATCAAATAAATGTACCCAGGATTTAAGCGAAGTTTAAACTTTAAAATTTTTCCCCACCAATGCCTGTCGAGCAAGAAAATGCACTCTCTTTCCAGGACTCCCATTGGATCACATGACCAGTAGCTCCTCCCACCCAGCCATGGACCTGCCCTGCTACCCGTTTCTCACTCATTTGAGCGCCGTTCGTTGAAGCAACTGTTACGCCTATCTCTCCTGACGGACGTTCCGACTTTACGATTTGTATATACGCAAGGCTCATGATTTAACTATCGTCAATTGCTTATCTTTACTTATGCCATGACACAACAATCACTGAACTCTCTTGAGGAAAAATATTTTTCCTCTATTATCCTCTCCATTATGTTATGCCAGGAAAGATATGCCTATCTACAATAAATTATGCACAGGATATGGCTGTCCCAGCCTAGGAGCCTGCTGAAGTGCCCAGCACCTGAGCCTTCTGATGCTCTATACGTCAAATGAAGTCATTGAACTGGAGCCTTGGAAAGAGCTTAACTGTGTTCACCTAATGACTTTGACTCGAATCAGTTTCCGAAGTCCATGTCTACAGAAAGGCAGGTGGTTTTTAGTGATTTTTCCCAAATGTAACGTAATTATCAATTAGTTTAATCTAAAAATGCCTTTCAGGAAGTCACAACCCTTCTTAGGCAGGTAGCGCTACCATGTTTTATATTAAATTGAATCATGACGGACGACATATACCTTTCAAAACGTGATTGAAAATAAATTTGAAAAACATAAATGAACCTGAAAAGAAATTTCCTTCATGGCTTTTAATTAAAATAAATTGATCGTTATATGATTTAATTGCACAGGAACAAAGCATTCAAGAAACTTTAGCAAAGGGTGCATATTCCTCATCAAATATTATAGGTAGCCAGGGACCAAAAGCGAATTCTAATAAACTTCCCCCCCCCCTTTTAGTAATACGAATTTGTTTTTCGTTTCAGATGCTACTGTGTTTAAATTCTTTTTTACATATTATTGAAGTGAACGATTAAAAATAAAACGTGAAAAAGACAGAAAAGAAAAAGAAAGATATTAGCAGTATGCTGAAAACATTTTTAAAAATTCAATACTAATGAATTGGCGTAATTAATTTCTGCAAAACTTTTTGTTTGTTTTGCTTATTATAGCAAAGCGCAGGTATGGGTACAGTTAAAAGTAAGGAGAATACCAGTGTTGTACCATTGGTCAACTGGTAATGCCTTCCCATATTAGCTAATTCTTTAAAAAAAAAGGAGAAAAGAAAAATAAATTGCAAACTTTATAACAGTTTACAAAGAAAAAGTGAAGAAATGAGCAGCTGAAGTTTTCCAAAGGATGTAGATTTTATCAATTATGGTATATCGTGCATTCTCACCGTATCCATTATTTATTAAATCATTAAGATATTGCAATATAGTTTCAATACAATTTGAAATCCACGAACTTAATTGAACATTTGCTTTGGTATAACTAAAATAACAGATAAACATAATAAGATAAATATAATAAGTACTGGGAACACAATGTTATAATGAACTGTAATAATATTACTATAGAAGTGTCCACTGGGTTATTAAAGTTATAAAATGTTATTAGAGTTTATAAAGTTAACAAGTGGAATCTTTTGAGCATATTCACATGCAGTATAAGAACTTATACTTGACTAAGATCTAGGCCGAAGGAAGAGAGTCGTTGTATGATTTTTTTTGAAATTTCGGATACTGATGTGTATCTTTAATTAGAAATCTTTGGAATGCCAGGAGATCAGTTTTGGGGGATTTTATGTGATATACTCAGCTAAGAGGCTTGAAAAAGTGTAATGATCAGTGGTTCCCTGTTCCTAACATTTGCAAATAACGGAGTTCGCCATATTTCTTGCGTAGAAATAGGTGGGGAAGAGTCAGTGTCCTGTTATATAGTAATTTAATGAAGGATTAGAGTACAGAGATGTGAAGCTTACATTGGGGATCAAGTAATATGTGCTTTTCCCTGTGAAGCATTATTTCACAAATATGGCCAATATTTTGAAACAAATTGTTTTAGTTGAAACTTGAAATTTGAGCGAGAATGATTTCAATACCATTTTGACTAAGCGCTGCTTCTTTGGTTAATTCATCTGCCTGATCATTATCAAAATGGCCACTATGTTCTTTGACCTATGAAATTTGAATTTGTAGTTTGTACTTAAAGCAGAAGAAGAATTTATGTCGGAAATAAATGGAGAGGAAAGTAAGGGATTGCCAACTTCTAAAACAGCTGCTTGAAAGTCAGATTTTTATGGTGATCTACAGTGAGCGGGAAGCAAACGGCGGATTTTCTGGAATACATCCCCATCTCATGAAGCCATCGAGCAATTGTAGACAATGAAACTCGTGTTCCAGGTGGCAGTATAAACCTCTCGTGAGAGGTGTGAAGCTGTAGTAGTCTTGTGTCGGCAAGTAGAAAGTGCCAAATAACGATCCTCATTTTACTAGATAAATAGGTGTTCGCCGATAAAATCGCGGCAAAAACATCGCGGACGAGACGTCGCGAAGAAAACAACGCAAGACGAAAACGTCGTGCTACAAAACAGCGTGGTAGAAAACATCGCAAAAAGAAAACATCGCAGTTCTAAAACATCGTGGTACGAAACGACGTTGAAAATAAAGCGGTTCGAAAATTTCGCAGGTTAAAAACATCGTCGTCGAAAATATCGTGGTAAAAAATAAAGTATCTACAAATCATCGCATGACGATAACATCGCAGACATGCTTTTTACAGATTTTAATAATTATAAATGGATATTCCTATAATAATTTGTGAGCGCAAGATGTAAAGAATTATGATTTTTACGTTTACATTTTTTATTAACTAATAAATTTTTGCTGAAAAAGTAAGAAGGAAACTTAAGCATAGAAAATTAAATACAACTTATAGATTATACTTTTCATAAAAAATTACCAGTAGAAACTTTATAAAAATGATTTATTAATGGGCTTTGTTAGTTAACTATGTCGGTTTAAAATTCTATTAAGTGCTATAAGCTGCATTAATTTTCTATGCTTAAGTTTCCTTCTTATTTTCTCAACAATAATTTATTAGTTAATAAAAATATGAAAGTAAAAATGATCCTTCTTTCTATCTTGCGCTCACAAATCATTATAGGAATATCCATTTATAATTTCTAAACCCTGAAAAAAGTATGTCTGCGATGTTATCGTCATGCGATGATTTGTAGATACTTTATTTTTTACCACGATATTTTTGACGACGATGGTTTTAAAATGCGATGTTTTTGAACCGCTTTATTTTGGACGGCGATGTTTTGTACCACGATGATTTAGAATTGCGAAGTTTTCCCTTTGCAATATTTTCTCCCACGATGTTTATTAGCACCACGTTTTAGCCTTGCGTTGTTTTCTCCGCGACGTTTTCGTCCGCGATGTTTTTGCCGCGATGTTTTCGGCTGTAACCAATAAATATGCTCGCTCCGCATCTATGTGATTACATTTCAGTTTTCTTTAATAATGCAATCAATTTCATCAATCATTTCAGGTGTATAAAAAGGGAGTACAATATTTCAGGAATATAATTATTCAGGAGCGTAAGCAATATTATATACATTTTTAAAGGCCTACCGTTGGACAAGCAGATAAAACTGTGAAACATTCGTTTGACGGTCGATCCGCATCCTACATCTAAAAGTATGAAGAGTTAACTGTATGATATTTCTGTTTTTCTCATACATAGGCCAGCTAGCTACGATCGGTAAGATCATATTGATAGTCCCATCATTAATAAAGTATGTAAAGTAATACTAATTAGTAAAGTACTTCGAGTATTGATAGTTCGACCTGAGATCAGATCTCTGTAAACGAGGCTGTCTGTATGGGAGGTTTCACGGTTTACTTTCATGCGTAAATTGAATACGAAATGGTTTTCATTAATTAGCCCTCCATGAAAGTAATCCTTATGTTACGCAAATAACCTTTGCTTGTTCTTTCGTAATTAAAGTAATCCTTATGTTACGCACATAACCTTTGCTTGCTCTTTCGTAATTAATTTTCGTAATTGCTTGCTCTTTCGTAATAATTGCTCTTCGTATTTTCGTATTAATTAAAGTAATCCTAATCCTCACGCATAACTTAGGTACAGGCCACTTCTCTTTAAGAGGTTCTTTGTGATGGTATCTCTTCCTATACGAATAGACTCTGGTTCAAAGATTTCCGAAACTCGATTAATGAAAACTGGACAAAACTCAAAATGATGGTCTTAATGCTTCCGATGTTCTCACTACCTTTCTTGAGACAACATAAAGAATGTTCATAGAACCATATAAAACTGTCGGAAAAGTTTTCGTTCGGGACGCTATTCAGCTTACGCGTCACTTTGGCTTGGACGTCGGCTCGCGATAGCGTTCACACTTTCTGTTAAGTGCATTTTCGGGAATAAAAATAAAAGTCACTTTGAGATAGTCGGGTGAATACGGAGGTTAGCTACTAACAGATACGCGTTGTCCCGTTAGAAAACGCACCAGAACTCAGCCATGTGAGCGCCGCTAGAAGTCCCCCTCTTTTCATTTTTCCGTACGAACCCACTGAATCTCTAGCATAACCGATTTATGACACCCAAGAAATTCATTCCCAGTTTTATATCAGCGATGATTATATATCAGGGAGAAAATCTGTCCTCAGAATTTTTCGATTCGACGATGTATGTATTAAGTCGGAACTGAATGACCTAATCCAATGCGCTGAAAGTAATTGTTGCATAACTTTATACAGTTAACGTTTAAGTTTCGAACCAGTCATTTTATGTTGATTGATTGCCCTATCGCTGTCATTTCTGTTTTTCTCTCAGATTATATAAGCTAGAAAGAACAAACTAAACAATTTAGGTTTAGAGGAAGGATGATTTCACAGGGTAGAATCATCACAGAGTGTTATGCCTGTTTGAAGGCCATTTTGCTAATTTGATTCGCTTGTGAATAGTATTCTGAGGCGTTGCGTTCATCTCGCAGTTAGGCGTTGTACGACGACGTCAGTCGTCTGAGGCGTTGCGCGTTAATCCACTTGGAAAGCAAAGTTAAGCAAACTTACTTTGTTAGTTTTAGTTAATTCATTATTTTTTATATGAGCCTAACTATTGGATTTCTGTGAGCACGAGTTGGTGCCCTCTGTTAACCTTGATTTTAGTTAATAAAAGGTCCTTTACAACCTTTTCCAGTCACTGTTGTACTTAAAAGACATAGCGATAATTCGCCAATAGTCTTTACGAGAGCTTACTCTAGTTTATGCTACTTAAGAAGGCGAAACTCTAGAAATTTCAAAAACAAAACAAGGACCAAACGTGCAGAAATAATATGGTAGAAAGAATAGTCATGTTAAGTGTATGCAATGAAGTGTTAATCCTCAGTTTTGTATTTCACACAATATACAAGTAGAATTTCTAGAAGCAGGCTGTAACAACAAACCGCAAGGCGACCACCAATTATCTAAGCAATAAGCATTTTAGTGGCCCGAAGAAAAATATCCGTGGCCTAATTTTTCGTATACTTTTGTTAGAATTCAAACTAAGGGTGGGGCTACTACGTGTGCACATTTAGAATGAAGTGTAAAAGTAATTGAATTTGAAAATGCCTATTATTTCCATTTTTATCTTGCCCCAGTCACTAAAATTACTTTATTCTCATTCTGAGACGACGCTTACTATTTGGGTGGTTGGGTACCCTTTAGTTAAATAGTGAGCATTCTTTCCTAGAACTTATGTAATAATCTTATATTTCACAATGATTACATCAGGAGAATTGTTATTTGCGCTGTTACCTTTTCATGTTGAGCAAAATATTCATGTCTCATTTATGTAGCAAGAAGTGTGTAGAGTTTTCATCACGTAATATATGCACCGTGTCCACGGAAATCCTTATCCGGACTTTATTTTCGCAACCGCTCGTCTTAAACATGTATTTCTAATCGCAAAAATGTTTTAATGACGCATACATTCATGGTTTCAGATTTTTTTATTTCTAAAAGTTAACTTTATATAAAATACGAAATCTAAGCTATTTATGATTCCCTCCTATACTTACATTTCAGAACATTTCGTAGTCGTTATAAGAAATAAAGCACAAAACTTTTGACTCCCGTGCGACAAAAATTCGCAGAGATATTTATTGTCAAATATTGCCCTTGAATTCTGATACTCCGTGTATAAGTTATTTCATCCTCCTTCTTATCATGCCTTCATAGTATAGTGGTCAGCATATTCGGCGCGTTTTCGACAGGTCCGTGATTCGAGTCCCGGCGAGGGTATTGCTCATTTTTCTCATTTCTCTCTCCTGCTTTCAAAAAATACCTAATGTCTCTACAGGTGATTTGTGTCTTTATTTAAAATCTTGTTGTTGAATCCCTTTGAAGTGAGATGCCGCTGCCATCGCTACTGTTTATAAAAGGAATGTTATTTTTTTTAACGCTCCAATGACGAAACGAAGTGCGTGTGGTTGCCCGAGTGTCTTCCAAAAATAAATAAAATAAAGATGTTGAAATATCATAAGGAATAGTTCGTGTTGATGGCCGTTTTGACAAAGCGTCTTTACCATTTTCTCAGAAATATCCTGGGATCCTCCCAAGAAATTCGAAGCTAAGTAAGATTTATTTTTCTAGTGTGTACAGATGATTATTGCATGTTGGTCTTCAAGGATTATTGAATGCAGTACGTTTAAAAGTTAGTTTGGCCATTAGGTGGGAGAGATTTGGCACGAAAAATAGTACACGTTTGTGTGACATGCTTTAAATGTAAACCAATTTTGTTTTCACAGGTTAAGGGTGATTATACGAGAGAGTTAATAGATCACCCTCATTTAGTGTTTTAGGTTTGGATCTATGTGGTCCATTTTATGTAACTTACAAGCATTAGAGAAAGGGTGTGCTAAATAAAATTTACATTTTGTATGTATGTACTTTGTAACACGAGCTATACATCTTATCCATCAAGTCCTATCCCTCAAGTCCATTTTGACTACTTTTGTACGTGCGGAGATACCAAAGGACTCTTTTCTTCAAAACGTTTTACAAAATGGATTCAAAAGTTTTTCGTGATGTCTGTACGTACGTATGTATCATCTATAACTCAAAAATGATTAGTTGTATAGAAGAATTTTGTATACGGGACTGGTATAACTTCTAGTTGTGCACCTCCCTTTATTATTGCAATCGACAATACCAAAAATGTATACTATGTATGTACACACCCAGATTACCCGGCTTTTATTATCGCAGTTGTTCGTCCTAGTCGTGTACTTTCAACTACAGAAGTGCTTTAAATGACGAAAATCTTCGTGTTTGGCAATATCAAATGAAAAAAAGAAAAATTGGACAAATAATAAAATCTAACTTTTATTGCGGTTTCCCGGTTCCTATAGTTATATATGGGAAAGTTTTATACTCGTTATAAAAAAAATTTAACTATTCTACACCAAAAGATGATCGGGATATTTAATTTAAAACTTTGCAGTTTTTGATGCCTTTTTCAACTCTTCGTGGAATTGGTTAATTAAGTTAGAATAAATCGAGTAAATAATAAGTTCAAACAAAGAAACAGTGATTAAGCACGCAGGTAATCTATTCCTTCTGTTTGAAATATTTTACATATTTCTTCTCAGAAAAAGTTAAGAAAATGGGGTCCGATTGAAATGAACATTTTGGTTAGCTGCGTGCTATATAATAATATTCTGTAGAACTCAAAAATAGGTGAAATTTAATTTGAACAGGGATTATTAAAGAGACAAAATATGCTTTGTTAGGGATCTTAATAAGAAAACTGAATATTGATATAAGAAAAGACTGAAAAAATATAAAAGTATATGCCAACAGATAATATTGCGTCGGGAATTCTAAATACATATACTACTTTTATAAATGTTGTGATTTTGTTGTTGATCTGTACGTGGCATGAAAACATTTTGGGGGACCTGTAAAATATGGAACCTTTTAGCCTTTTGTTTTTTCATTCGGCTGGAAATTATTAGTCAGCAAAATTAAAATTCCATTTTTTGTGGACTAAAAATGTGAAAATAACTCTGAATGTTTAAAAATAAATAAAAAAAATCAGGAAAGAAACCTAAATCCAGAACATGCGGCACTTCTAATATTAACACCCAAAGTTGGACGAGTCAAAGTAGCACATTGAACTCTTTAGAAGCTCAGTACTTGTAATTTGATCCGGCTTGAGGCTCAGGCAAACAGACTTACTGCGTGGATGGTTTTCCTTACATGTAATGTTAATATATGCCAGATTTCTTTAAAAAATCCTCTACAAAGGTATACATTCCTTTAGGCAGATAGTCCTCTTATGTTCTGTTGTATTAATTTAACCTAACTGAAATTCAATACACAAAACAACTTATTAAATTAAAATGAGCATTGCGATGTAATGCTTTTCTGTGGTTTGATAACTCAGATAACTCCTAGAGTTAACAGAATATTAATCAATACTTTCTTATGGTAAACAAATTATTTATGAAGTATTAGCTTCCTTAGATGAAAAGGTGGTTGTAAAGGATTGACCTTTATATTTAGTGCTCGCATCGTTTTAGCTGGCACATTTACTTTTCGACCGATTCAGTGGTGAGGAGCATTACGTTTAGTTTATGTTTAAACAACTTCCTTCTTTTCTCAATGAAAGAGCATATGGCGTACTCTTGTGGACCAAAAAACAGTGGTTTTGTATGTAAGTATTCCGATTCTTCTATTTGAAATATTCTAGGTACTTCAGTTTGAAATATTCAGCAAACTTTGCAGATCTCTAGTAGTTCTAAATTTAGTACTTCTGATATGTTTTTAATCATATAAGAATATTGTATTAAACTACTCAGTTGAGCACAACGTTTTATTTCTATGCATATAGACTTCACCACAATTTTTTTATTTCCAGCTGCATTTATTTTACCTAGAAAGATATCAGGAAAGGGCATTAGTATTCTTTAATTGATGTATCTTGTTTTTGACATGATTTTCCCAAAGAATTCGCTACAAGTTTGTTTGATCATCGCCTGCTAACATATACTGGATTAGAAATGATTAATATGACGTAATATGTAACTGAAATTTGAAAGTAATCTGCTTTATTTATCTTGTTAGATTAGCGCTGAAGCGTACTTTTAAGTATGAGAGCCACCTGCCATATTTTCTGCTTTTAATTTATATAACTAGTACAGAAATATTCTGGACGAATCTCACGTATCCATTGCAATTTACAACAATTTTGAGTAGATATAAGTAGATACAAGAGCATTGGGTTGAAAATGAAGACATGAAAGATCCCGAAATTCTGCAATGAAGGTGGACTGTAGTATGCCTTGGAATTTCAATGAACATTTCATATCCCAAAGGAAATCTTCAAAATATTCATACGCAAATTCAGCTAAAGAATTAGAGCACGTGAGGTAATTCGCCTATCACGGTGATTGATTGTGGAAATTATATGCGTTAAATAAAGTCAAACAAGTGATATCGTAATTTTCTAAGCGCTCGTTCAAGCGCAAAGCGATCATGTAGCGAATATAAAAGCAATGTTGTTTATGACTTTGCAGTTGAATTTTATGTGACGTAAGTGGGAACAAAGGGGTTTATTTAAATTAAAAAGCCAAAAGGTGAATGATAGAAAGACGATAAAATTTTCCATAAGACTTCTCTCTTTCTCTCTCTCTCTCTCTCACACACACACACACACACACAAAAAAAAAAAAAAAAAAAAAAAAAAAAAAACGATATGAAACGATATGATGAACTAAGAAAAGACAGAAAAATAATAACGCCAACACTTAACACTCTGTCAAAAATTGTAAAAATTGTGCTGCTTTTACAAACTTACTGATTTTATTTACTGTTGAGTTGCATGGCGTAAGTTCGAAGAAAATCCCATTTTGTTCTGTTGGCGTGTCGGTACGAGGTAAAGTAACCCACGGCACAGATATTATTAAGAAGAATCATTATCTTTTAATGTATTGTGATACGTATCATTCGCTTAACACAAAACTAATTCAAAGGTCTTATCAATTACTAAAGCTATTTTAAGTTTCGAGACTTCTATACCTTATTAGGTTCAATTACACTAAAACTCAAATTTAAGACCGAGTATAGTAATGACAGTGCGTTGTGTTTTCATATTTCCAGGCTCGTGCCCCAGTTGATAAACCTTATCAAGAGCACCATTTTGATAAACAAGTAATAGGCAAAGCATTTAACCGCTAATATCTGTTTATTTTAGATTCTAGATTAACTATTTTTGTTACAAACCAAAAATATTATAAATAAAATTTTTTAAATTTAAAATATTAATAAAACGTATTCATGTATTTCCTCGGAAAGAACAAAAAGAAAGAAGAGAATACTGCAAGCGGAAGCCAGAAGATAAGTTTTTGTCAAGTAATTTTTCATGTGTGTGGTCAGCGAATATAATTTGAGAGTAAATTCAATTTTTACTTATTCCTTTTATGTCTAATTTTTGCATTGCTGTTCCTTTAGACTAGCACTTTATGTTTTCGTTGTAACTGGGAGACAAGAGTCGCAAAAGATGTGAATACATATATATTATATACATATAGCACAGAAGAGGAAAGTAAAAATTTTGCTAATGCTCTGAAGTATATTTGATACTGCAGTTTCAGAGCACACAAGTAACATCAAGTAAAAACAATAATACAATACTGAAGCAGTTAAAGTTTACTCGAAAAAACCTCCTGTAATAACTACTAAACAAAATAATCTATAAAAACAAAATTGGAAATTAGAAAAGACTAAAAGAATTTTTAAAAACCTAAGAAACATCAATTATGTTTGCAAACAATCAAAAACATTTTAATGACAAAGAAATTATATACAAAGAATTACAACAAATGGCCAATTAGCTTAATTCGAGGTTTCATACAGACTTATCAAGGGAAAAGCATGAGAAAACTCCAATTTAGCTAGTACCATAAGCACGTTTCGTCAAGCGAAACAATTGAGACTGAAAGCGGTAATTCATTAATAAAATTATTTAATTAAAATATTGTTTTAGTAATGTCTCAATAGCTTCGTCGCTTTTCCCGACGTGCCTGCAATTTAAATTAAAATTAAACTTAAATAACAAAATAGAAAACAAAAAAACAAAATTAAAAAAAAAAAAAAAAAAAAACTTAACTGATGAAAGAAAAACCAATACAAAGTAGCCTGGGTTGGCAAATGTACAATTAAAATAAACAGCTAAAAATTTATTAGTCAAAAATTACACTATTTTAAGGGTAAGCCCTATTAAATCGAAGAGAAAAATATTCCAAAATTACTTTTTTTACTTTAAACATTACTTGTTTTCATTCTAACATTAAATGCAATTATTTAAATAAGCTTATATTATGTTTTATAAATAGTGCATTGCAAATAGCCTTTATTTATAGAAAATACTTTAGGCCTAGTTATTTGAAAAGTGAAAGGGATATTTGATTCGACGTAAAAGTGAGTTTTTAGAATAATCAGAAGAACTAGGTCACAATATATTTTAAGAAGCCCTTCTGACTTTAGGCAGTTGGCAGTGCCAGCGCCTAGTTATTTGAAAAGTGAAACGGACAGGTGATTCGACGCAAAAGTGAAGTTCTAGAATAATAGCCCTTCTGACTTAAAAAATATATGGCAACACTTAACACTGTATCAGGAAATCTGAATATGCTGTTTTTATAATTCTTATGAATTTATTGCTGAATTGTATGTTGCATAATTTCAAAGAAAACGATGTTCAGTAGTAAAAAGTAAGTAAAGTTAAATAGTTCAGTAAAGTTAAAAGAAAAAAAAAATGTTGTGTTAACAAGAGTGATTATAAAAGCATAGTGGTAAACTGTAAGAACAGCATAAAGAATCTTAATAAAATCTCTAAATCTTAACATATATGCATTGTATGAGTATGGAGGAATAATATAAAATACATTTAAAACACATAATTTAAATAAGTTGCACAAATTTATAGGATGGAGAGCTGTATGTTAATTACAGGAAGTATTTTGCAAGTAATAAATAGCAGTAATATAACAGTATAATATGCCCATGACTTTCAGTTACTGTAGTAGATTTCAAAACCCTTCTTTCTAGTTCCTAAGCCTTTTATACAAGCTCACAACTGACACTGACATTTACATTTTGTTGTCGCCTTTGACCATACTCTAGGGGAGAAGCGAAACAAAGAATGCTGTCACCCCCGTGGCAGACGATAATTAACCTAATGGGTAGCTTCATTCTTCACTTTTCAGGCACGTTGAAAGGGTGACCCAGATTTTTCTACTTCCCCTCTTTATCTTGAAAAAACTTCAAAAAGTTAATTACTTTAGCTACCACTATATTGGATTGAAATGTGAGTAGAGTGAAAACGCAGTAAGAGAGAAGACAAGAAATTGAAAAGGTTAGAAGTATAAAGTTTCAGACTAGAAACATTCGTTGTAAGAATTGTATCTCAATTTAGAAGTTTTAGTAAATTCATAAAGAATATAATTTCATGTACTCAGTTGGGATTTTATTTTGTGTTACACGCAATATAAAACATTTCGTTAACTATTACTGGTGAAACTAAGTTAAGATATACAGAGGATGCTTATAGAGTCATAAAGATTTCGCGGCCGTGGTGCAGAAAGTTTCAATAAAATCTTTTATTTGCATCGGTGGAACTCTCTTCGTTTTCTATAATAAATAATCGAATCTTATTTTATTGCAATGATTTAGGTAAAACCATGCTTTCTCCAGGTTCACGATGTATTTTTATTTATTTCCTAGATAGTTCTCATTTGTTTCGGGTTGAGCCATATGCCTTGGTAAAAGCTGGTGCATATTACGTTTTTTATCTTTTTTAAGTGGAAATTCTTGGCTTATTATTGGCAATAAAGGCGTTAGCCCAGAAAAGCTATTCATTTCATTTTGGTATTTTGCTTTGATTCACTATAAACGGCGGATCACTTTTTAAACTGTTGCCACAAAATATTAGAGCCGTGTATTTAAGGAATTTAAATAATGAAGAATCTGCATAAATTTATGTATGTTTCTCGCATTGTGATAAAACAACGGTGCCTAGAGCCATCAAATTTTGAATAACGCCACTCGAATAAGGGCATCTGGAAGCCGAAATTTGGAATTTGGATTTTGTTTTTTTTTTATCTATTTTGTATTTTTTATAGCATTTATGAGTTTTCGATTATGAAACACAATGATTTCAAAGCGAGCAATGGCAACATTTCACGGAAAAAAAAAAGAAAAAAAATTATCTCCAGCGCACGAGACTGTGTATCTTAAATTCTAAAGCTATGCTCTTTTAAATATTTTGTGATATTATTGAATTGAGTTTTATCGCTTATGTGCAAAGAACATGATATTTAATAAATAAAGGTAACACACAAAACGTTAAAAAACGCACCTTTGGGCGTAATATAAAATCTAAAAGCTTACATATTTAAAATTTTTTTTATTTGTTGTTACTTACAGGTGTATTTAAATATTCAACTAGATTTCTGCTTCGGTGTATTTTCTGTGGTTACTAATGATTTAACATTAGAAACATTTGAACCCCCCCCCCCAGACGTATCTTTTTCGGGTATTCGCTTGGTATATTTCGTGTATTCCTTTGACGTGGACTGACGGTTTTTCCCCTTTTCCGATTAATATTTTTGGGTATTTTGCACTTAGAAATTCTAATACCATTCATGTCACACTGTTTCTTAAATTAAAGTATAGGAATATTTCTCTTCGTAAAGCGCAAAAACATATAATTTAATTCACAGCTTGTTTACGTCCGATATTTTGAAAGAAAAATAAGTTTAAGAGTAACAAACAATATTCCTCATTTCAAATAATAGCTGTTTTCAGAAATTCTTATTCTCCTCCCCCCCCAAAAAAAGCGGTTTTTTTGTTATTTTTTGAAATTGTTCTAAAAATGAGTAAAAACCCTCTGTATTTAAAAGCCATGTGTTGCCAGGGTTCGAAATAAAATACTTTTATATTCCAAACGCAAGCATGTTGCCATTCCGAAAAATATAAGATATTTAACTTTTCTACTTAATCTGTCTGATATTCAATAACAAACCAAGGGATTTAAAAGTAATCAAAGCAGCTGTGAAAAGTATTTTTTCTACTTTTTAATATCTCATTGTTTTAAATAAAAATGAATTTATACTATGAAATATGTAATTAAATATATTAAGCATTTTAATTAAATTAGACTGGATTGCCTCATTAAAATCATTATATGTATTTTTATTTATTATATTAAGTGTCTAGGCGGCTGACATAGAGACTAGTAAAAGTAAAAGGAAAGAAACAGAATTATAGTTAACGATAAAGAAACGGTCGTAGGCTAACAAGAGGAGTGAAGCTTTTCTAGAAAATTATAAACTGGAAGTTTATATCTGACATCGAGTTCACAGACATTTGCTTGTAAGGATCATGTTCATTTTATGAACAGTTAAATTTTGAGTAAAAGTTCCTTTCCTGTCGATTATTAACTTCAACTTACTACTTCCGGCCAGAACTTAGTTTTAGAATCACTCTGAATACATAATGAGGAAGAGCGGTATTTAACCGTGTAGTTCTACTTGCTGAGTTAGAGAGAATCAGAGTTTCTGATTAGCGCGCTTTTGCCTTTTTGGCTACTCTCTCGTAAAGCTGTTATTACGCTTGGCTGTACTCATGCCCTGGATAGGTTCGCAGTCTATTAGCTTTAAAGGGACCAACTCGGTTAGAATCTTGATAGCTTCGGCTATATCTCTTTAGTTTAGATTAGTTTTAGTTTATTTCTTAGCATCTTAAGTTCAAGCCCAAGTGTTGGCTTTTATTGTACACTCCAAGATGGAGTTTGTTAAATCTTATTTGAATAATAAAGGGCTACTTACCCTTCCATCTTGTTGTTTCTTGTCAGACGAACTTAAGCGAATATTCTCTTAGCAGTTCTTAAGATTCTTCACTTTCTACAGTAACTGAAAAATACACAAGTGAGAATCCCACAAGCTGTTGAATAATCATTGAAAGACTTACGTACGTGTTCAATAATTATTCATAACTGTTCCGAATGTCACGCACATTGGCCTTTCAAATGTAATAAAAATTCAAACGGCAAATTCGAAAATGAATGGCAAATTGCTTCAATGAATAACACTCCTGTACTATTAGAACTAAAATCATATTTGCCCCTTTATATTACTAATTTTACTACCCAAAAATGGTTAGGGGAAAATTATGTGAACGATTTAATTTCCGAATTCTTCGATTGCACTAAACACATAATGAAAAATAATCGTAGATAAACTACAGTTAATTACTCCAGTTTTACTTCTCTTAAAGATGCCCTCATTCCAATAAGAATATATAGTAGTTTTACTCGTAACATTAAAATATATAATAAGATATCTTCATTTCCCTTTGACTTAAATCACGTAAGCTCTTATTGCTTTCTCTGTCACTCCTTAGGCCTCAAATTGTCCATAAAAAGCTAGAGATTCGGAATATGTAGCTGACTCGGCGAAATCACAGGCTGAATTTGTACCGCGTTTACTTCGCTGCGATCGGTCGGTTCTTGTATTAGGCTGGAATAATACAGTTAGAAGCGAAAGGTTCGGGGTGATGTTTGCAGGTAGTCTGCGATGTTTTGTATTTGTTTCTAAGATGAAGAGAATCACTACGTGGGCGAATCCGAATTAAAATTTAAGGGAGCTCTTTGTCTGAACGCATTGAGGAAGGGGAAAATTAAGCGAATATTTTTAAAATTTTGAGAACCTGGTGATAAAAATGTCAGGAAGTAAATACGTGAGGAAGTATGATGCAAGATTTGCAATTTTGTTGTAGTTTACGATATTAGCTTTAAAAATCGTTTGTTTGAGGCTGCATGGAGATGAAGGTCAACGGGGTGATTTTATGATGGAGTATTACTTCGCAACGCGTTGTTACAAAACAGGTCGTTGAAGCAATTAAAGAGACCTTTCCAGATGTTTGTGAATCTAGAGATATATTTTCCCATTATTATCGCGCTTTCGAAAAACTGGAATCCTTAATTATAAGAAATGAACTGGATGTTCTGAGTTTTGACAAAATGGTCGTAATTACTTGTAGTATTAAAATGTTGCGGTCATCAAAAAAGAGTCTGAGAAAATTGGCATTGCATTCAATTTATTCGTTGCGAAGTAATGCTCAATCACAAAATTCCTTCTACTTAGAAAAAATGCATCTCCGTGTGCTAGTGAAGAAACTTCTCTTAAAGCTAACAACATGAATTGCAGTCGAGAATTTAACTGATGTGTTCTTGTGATATATTGCTTGTCTCGTGTGCTGGTTCTTACACCATCCATTGAAATGGTTTACCATTAATATATATAATTAATTTGGAATATCACAATTTTGGAAAATGCGAAATTTGCGAGAAATTTGAATCAGTATAGGAAGAAAATCAAAATATTCTGTAAAATCTTCCATTAATTCAATTTCAGCAGAGATGGAATTGAGTACATTTAAAATTGCAGTTTAATTTCATGTTGTGGGGATGCTCGAATAAATTAGTTCTACATTAAGCGCTGCTAAATGTGATTCCATTTCTCCATGACTGTTTTGATAACATTAACGAATGATAACATTAAGCGATGAGAAAAATAGCCTTCAAATTATCAATGGACTTCAAGTTAAATTGAATATACAAATATGTGAATAGACACTTACACAGCATTTTCATTAGAAAAAAATCTGATGTAGAATCCATAAACCTTCTTTGTACGATTACTAAATTATGCACATTTTTGGCTGCACTTTTATTTAAACTTTCCTCATATGATTCAAACTCAAATAACCGGTCCCTCGAGGCAAGTTGAAAATGACATTAAAAATTGCAAAATTTGAAATACCCCGGTAAATTTTTGTCTACAAAAGGCAAACTTGTTACAGTTTTATATTTTCATAACGAGTATAAAACTTTGCAAAATATAAGTGTAGGAAACGGAAGACTACAAAGATAAATTTCGTTTTTTGTCCAAAATTAATTAAAAAAGTTGTTTTCAAACATGAATAATTTAGTCTTTTGAAACACCATTGTAACTAGAAATATATGACTAGGACATAAATAATTACAAAAATTAAGGCCGGGAAAGGAATTTTAAGCTGCGTAAGGGGGTGTGTATATGAATATACACTACGTCACCAAGTCATGGTGCACTTTTGATTGGTCACAGGAAAGCAACAAAACAAGATAGAAATGTGAAATCTTCATCAAACAAAAGAAAAACCTCTTAGTTTCATATCTATTCTATTTCATACCTCATAGTTCGATGTGAGCTCCAATCATGCCATCACAGTGTATTCCGAAAGAAAAACTGTCCTATCACTTTATCATGCATCAGGGCACACCCCACACTCACTTTACGTTACGTCACTTACGTTACGGGGTGTTACGTTCGTGCTCTACATATGCATGAGGAATTTCAGCAGCCCATATTCGGATGTTATGGCGATGAACATGTCCGCTAACATGGAATGTCGCCTCATCGCTAAATACAATCTTCTGCAGAAATCGGTTGTCATTGCCTATTTCATGAAGTACATCTGTAGCAAACGCAAATCGTTTGGGTCTATCTGACGGTTTGATAACATTAAACAGCTGCAGTTTGTAACCTATTAAACGTAGACGTTTCTTTAATGCATTATGAACTATTGTCTTGTTTAGGTGTAGTTGTTGAGTACACACACGTACTGGTTTTTTTGGGCTTCTTAGTTAACTCTCCTGTATAGCCTTTACAGACTCGTTACTGACCGAAGGGCTGCCAGAACGGGGTTTGTCCAACAAACTATGCCGGCATCCTTCAACTGCCTGTCCCACCGATTAATGCTATTCCTATGTTGTGGTTCGTTGTACACGCGACGACATCCACGCTGCAGTTTGGTCACGGACTAGAATTTGGCAAGCCACAGAACGCACTGAACTTTCCTCTGTACGGTTCACATCTCGACTGGCGTGGGCGGGCTAATCTGTTGTTTCTCTGTTCGCGGTGTTGCGTCATCCCCTGTGTGTGCACACGCTTGCAGATCATACCACGGGAACGTGGAGAGTTTACCTTTTGTTTGGTGAATAATTTTACATTTGTATCTGGTTGTTTTGTTGCTTTTCTGTGACAGATCAAAAGGTACACCATGACTTTACGGATATACTGTATTTTTGGTACTATAAAAAAAGGAGCTATAAAAAAGGGAGGTCACAACTAAATATTATAACAGTTCCGTATATAAAATTTCAACATTCTACAGCTAATCATTTTGAGTTATGCGAGATATATACGTACGTACGTGCAGACGTCCCTAAAAAGTCCATTTTGAATCCATACACATAGCCCTTTATTTTCGCAATCGTTGGTCGTAGTGACATAATACTAGTTATAGAAGTGTTTTAAATGACGAAGATTTTTGGAAGTGTTTTGGGAATTTCAAATTAAAAGGAAATTAATTTTGGACAAATAATGTAATATAACTTTTAATGCTGTCTCTCAGTTCCAGTACTTATAATTGGGAAAGTTTTATACTTGTATGCAAAAATAAAAATACAAGAAGTTTGACTCCCGTACAACAAAAATCGTGCGGAATGTTCAATGTCAAAATTTGAAATTCTTGATGCCATTTTCAGCTTGCCTTGAGGAATCGGTTGATTAAGTTAGAACTGTTCGAGGAAATAAGTTTATATAAAATGCGGGAAGAAAAAGTGTATAATTTAAAAGGCGTACCGGGAGGTCATATATCCACGTCAGAGTTTTTTAACATACTTTATATTAGCTATTTGTGGAAACAAATTCCAATATTTTCTTGAAAGCCGTTTTTTCTTAACATAAACCAATTAAAATATCTACTTGAATATTTCATCAACAATTCTTGGAAGTAGATACCTACAAACTATAGCCATCAAAAACTCTATTGTGTGTATCACGTAGCTTCTTTGTCATCTCCCTCACACCCATCTAAGAGAAGTGTTGAAGAACGTGACGGAAAATACGATACCTTCTTGATAAGCGATTTCTTGACAACTAAAACCTTTAAAAAACTTGTACTTAAATATAATTAGTCTCGTCAATCCAAGGATTTTCTTCGGAAAAATTATTCCTGAGATGAACGGATGATACTTGAAAGAGGAGAAAAATTCTAGGTGAAAAGTACTTGATGACGCAAACGTTTAAGGTTTTTTGTTATTTGTGTTTTAAAAATTTCTTGGTGATAAAACTTCATTCCCTTGATATTGGGAATAAAGGCAAAACTGCGTGATAGTTGAGCAATCAATAAACTTTAATTATGTTAAACTGCAATCCATGAATAAGACAAACAAGAGCATTGTTAAATCGTTGTAAGTCAAGTTCAGTTTGTAAAGTTTATTTAAATGAATGCATTATTAGTAGCAAAGGTGCGATTAGTGCCGCTTCTCACTTTTTTTTGGTCGGAATCACTTCGTGTGCTTATTATATAAGGCATTTCTCCCGCCTTCTTAGCATGCCTTCGTTGCGTAGTGGTCAGCACTCTCGATGCGAATCCGAGAGGTCCGTAGTTCGAGTCCCGGCGAGGGCACTGATCATTTTTCACATCTTCTGCTTCGAAACAACCTAATGTCTCTACAATCATATTGCAACTAAAAGGATATTGCCACCGAATGCTATCACCACTTATTGGCTTTAACAAAATAATGTAATATTAAATAGCAAAATAATAAAACATGATTTCTTTAAAAGCTAACAGATCGAGCGGCTGGCAGCCTAAAATAGTTACTATAAAAAAGAAAAAATATGTATAGTGATTTTAATATGTCCATCCATTTTAATTAGTACGTTCGTAAACATATTGAGTATTTTTATTTACTTATCTCAGTTTAATATATTTATGTAAAAATTATTTAATACATGTTGCTAAAAATTGAAAAAAAGAAAAAGAAAAAAAAAAAAAACTTTTCTTAAGAACTGTATTTATTGCTTTTAAATAGCTTAGTTTATGACTCAGTAACCTTCCAGTTCAAATTTGAAATTATCTTTAGCTTTACTGAATGGCAACATGCTAGCATGTGGAAAACACGCTAACGCGTGACAACACGCCGGCGCAGGTAGCTTCCTTTGCTAATCTGCAACAAATAGACTCAATCAGAAAAAAAAAAAAAAAAAAAAAAAAAAAAAAAAAAAGCTTACGTTTCTTCGAATGGCAACAGACACTAATGAAAAGTAAAGCAATTCATTTACAGTGTTTCCACACAAAAACTTATTTCGAATTTAATAACCCCTTTTGACTAATACCAAATTTAAAAATGAAATAGAAAACTAGAAGTAAAAGAAAAATAAATCTGAAAGTTTCAGATTTTATATTACGAGCAAAAAGACGTTTTTTCCATTTCCACACACATTCATGTTTGAAGAGCATTTGGGCTAATGTCCGAATTCGGCCTTCCAGGTGAGCATATTCGGGTGGAGGACTACGTTATTCAGAATTTGATGTCTCTAGGTACAGTTGCTTTTTCAGTGAGAGAATTGATGCAGATCCTTCATTATTTAATTTCAGTGAAAAGTGAAACGGATATTTATAGTAAACCGACGTAAAATGCCGTTTCGAGCTTTTCTTGATTAACGCCCTTTTGTTCTAAATTTTTTTTTCAAACCTCAGTATTTAAAATCAATCAATTTATACATATGAAAAGAATTTGCTGATATTTGATGTCACATCCAATTATGTTCCTCTTCTTTTACACCGGTTTTGAATAAATAATTGAGGCAATTAAGTAATAGAAGATAATAAACACTGAAGTGTGTGTGGCATTTACATGCCTATCAAAAATTTTTAAAGCCTTTTAGTAAATTTTTAAGGCTATTTATTATCATCAGATCCTTTCAAAATTTCTTCACAATGTAAGGATATCAAAATATATTTTTAGCAAAAAATTGTAAAATTGGTAATTTCATCGATTTTTCGGTAAAATTACAAATACTTAAAATTATCCACGATTAGAATGTTAGGATCATATTTCAAATCCCATCTGTAAAATGAAATACCTTTACATTGCTTTCTTTTTATGTTCAACCTCACTTTTCTCTGTGTTCTTAACAAAAACTATGCAAAAGACGTGTGACACTCAATCTAGGAAATCGAGGATACGGTAAGCAAATCTTCTCATACCCTACGATTTTCTTTGTATTGGTGAAGGAAATATTGCAATCGCAGAAAATTTTGGGTATGGTTTTTGAACGGAAATATTAATTTTGACAATTACAGAATTCAATATCAATATTTTTCCGCTTTGGATTTTAATGACAATCTGTTATGACCTTCAAGTAAAGTACTTCCTGCGGTTTCCGAGTTTTACGCAAAATCTAATCAACTATTTACTATATAAATGTTGCAAGCTTAAATATGGGAAACAGAAATTTTTGAAAACATATAAGAGTTACTATAAACGAAAAGATCTTTACACACACACACAGACAGATATCATTATAAAAATAGTAGAGGTTCTAATTAGTGCTTATTCACCGAAAATTAAAACTCACCATAGAATTTCTGGAATGAGAATTCATTACCTCTCTTACCTCTAGATTACCTATTACCTAGAGGTTAGCTTGCGGTAAAAATAATAAGATCAGTAGGCATTTCTTCGGATAATTTCGTTGTTCTAAAACTTTACGACTTCAACAATTGGTTTGGTACGTACGATCTCAGAGTAGATGGCGAGACATAATAATCATATAATAATCTCTACGTATAATATAAGAAAGAGTCTGTGTGTCTTTCGTTCGTGCTACGCGTACGCTAATAGACCCAGAACTGTTTAATTCTAAAATTACCTAAGACCTATCAGAATTCTAAGTTACCTACCAGAACTGTTTAATTCTAAGATAACCTACCTTATTCTAAGATTACCTGTATATACTTATTCAAAGGGGCTGGCGGTCGAGGCTCTGTACTCTACTGAGAGGAGTCTCTCAGCGCGACGGTGCATATAATTCTGTGCAATTACCATCCTAGTGCTGAGTTATATCTACTTGTATTATACTACTTGCTGAGTTAAACCTACTTGTACTGTTTATGCAAGATAATTGCTAGTCACTAGAATGAGCTCGCAAACTCCAAAATCCCAAGCAAACTCAGATGGTGCTATGATTAATGTGAACGCTTTCCCTCCAGCTGAGACGCGTACCACTACTATACCTACCAGCTTCCAGAATGGAGACCATCAATCATCTTAGCGACCAGCTACATTCATTTTTAATGCATACAAGAGACAGCCGCAAATTCAGCGTGAGCGAGAAAAAACTGCTTGGTTCATTAATTACCTCTATCCGCAATACTTTTGCAGAACAAGAAGTGTATTGTGCGAGTCTGCAAAGAAAAATTCAGCTGCTGCAACAGAAATTTAGCGTGAATTATAATTGTTCTTTAACAGCTCCGGCCTCACCAGAAGACCTACCAGAACAGACGGAAACAGAAGAAACTCCATTTACCGAAGTCAAAAAGAGAAAAAGAAAAGCACGTACTGCGCAACTTAACAAGCAGTTATTAGAGCACGTCCTCCTATTAAAAGCAAAAGAAATTGACAGAACTCCAGAACAAGTCAGATCATAAATGACTACTGAACGCCAGGGAACTGGGCATTACTGTTGAAGAAGTGCGGCTCACACGCTCTAACGAACTTTTAATTAGGTGCAGCCACAGACAAAATATAGAAACACTCAGGAAAGCGATTGAGGAAAAGCCCTCACTCTCAGCAGCAGTCACGCTCGGAGAGCCCTCTTTCAGGAAGTCCACAATAATCATCTTTGGTATCCCCACATCAGCAACAGCAGACGACATGCTTGAGGCTTTTGCAAGCCTGGTGCCTTCAGCAAGTGAAGAACAAATACATACAAGAAATCCTATTCGCACAACTATCGGTCTAACTTGGATCGTCGACCTGCAGCAGAATCTGTAGGAGGATATTAAGGACATTAGAAGAATTCTCATAGGATTTAGCTCTTGTGCTTTCAGAAAATACTTTCAAGTTGCAAGGTGATTTAATTGTCAGCAGCTGGGACACTTGAGTCTTTTTTGTAAAGCAGCGTTGACCTGCGTAAACTGTGGACCTGCGTAAACTGAGGATAACTGTAAAGCAAAGACTCCACACTGCGTCAAATGCGCAACTCACTATAAATCCAAAGGCACTAGCTTCGACACCACACACCCGTCTAGTGCAAGACAATGTCAAGGCTACAAGGTAGAACTGTTCAGAATGAAAACAACGGCGCAGTGATAGATGAACAGCAGGCTATTGCATATCCAAGAACAGTTCATGGTTTTGCAATTCTTCAAGGCAACTTGCAACGCAGCCAAGCTGCAACTTTCCATGCAGCACAGATTATTCTAGAAAACAATGTAGATCTAGCCGCACTACAAGAGTTTCATCCACTAACAACAGGATCACAGGATTCAGCATCTTCAAAACTTATCATTCCGTAGGCAATCAAGCAGCCATCTCCTACAATAGTCCACTCACGCCCCTGCTAATGCATAAATGAGATTACACAGTTACTGTACAGCTGGAAGGGCCTTATGGTCAGATTGCCATCACCAGCGTGTATTTTCCTCCTTCACATGACATTGTCACTGCACTCCAGGAGCTGGAACAAGTCCTGCTGATTTCGACTAGGAATACGGTAATCGCTGGGGATTTTAACGCTGATAGCTCTCTATGGGGTGCGCCAGAAGAAAACAGGCGTGCTTGCCCTGTTCTTGACTTCATCACTTCTCATAACCTTGCAGTCGTCAACCCCACCGACAGCCCTCCTACATACTGGATTAGGAACTGCCAACCGGATGGTCCAGGCGTTGGGTTTGGGCGCCTTGTGCAAGCTTCCTATGTGGCATCTCTGGCTTTCCTCAGTATAAGGGCGGACGTGGCCCTATATGCTAATTAACTTAATAGTAAAGGGGTGGTGGCCACGTCCTCCGTCACTATCACTATCACTACATACTGGACTACCAGGGCTCAGAGGTGGCCTGATATCACTTTAGCTCTCACTGGTATACTTAATAATATTCACAATTGGTAGGTTAGCGAAAGCCTCTCGTTCAGTGACCATTGAGTTCAGAATTGATTCGGAGCACCAATTTATAACAAAGAACAGATGGAAAACGAAGTACATAAACCTCAACAAATTTAAAGATGCACTCTCAACCCATATTGAAAGTCTCGTTGCACAATGTAACAGTTGCAACAGTGGTAAAGACATCGACGCTATGCATGAAGATCTTATACAAACACTGCTCTCAGTGTGCGAAAAAGTCTAGGAAACATTACGCAGCCCCGAAATGAACCCCTTGGCAGTGGAGCACCAGGCTGACTGCTGAACGCAGCAAAGTCCGCGCCCTAAGGCGTAGAATGCAATCATGAAAGGATCCCATAGAAAGAGAGACACACTCTCTAATTTTTCGAAAGCACTGAGCTGTTTACAAAAGACAGATTGCAAAAGCGAAGTTTTCATCCTGGAAAGATACACTGCGAACTGTACAACCACTGTGAATAAGTTCGGAACTCTCTTCCATATCGCACATGATAAGATGTTTACACCTACTAATCTTACTGCCACAATAAGCCACGGAGAGCAACTAGCACAGAAGTAGTTGTGCACATTTTGGACAATATCGTTAGACCTGATAACGTAGACGCAGATAATTCCGCACAAAGAAATGTCAGAGCTAGTATTGAGCAATATTACAATACCAAGAAAACAGATTTTGAACCTCTGCCAAACGCCAAATGAGCGACATTGTTAAAGCATTAAATACCAATAAAGCCCCAGGTCCTGATGGGATAGATAATGGCATTCTGCAAGCCATTAACAGTACACATCCGGTGTTACTGCATGCCTACAATACTGCGTGTTGGCGCAACAGATATTTTCCAGCTGGCACGAAACTTGGTGAGGTGGTGCTTTTCTTCAAAGCGAAAAAGGACCCTAACGTACCAACGTCTTACCGTCCTATTTGCCTTCTTCTTGCCTTGGGTTAAGTACTAGAGAGAGTCGTCCTTCAAAGACTTAAACACTATATCCTGTCTGGACAAAGTATAAGTGACAAACAATACGGCTTCATTCCTGGCAGATCGGTGGATCACGCGCTGCAGCATCTACGAAAAATAATAGCAAATAACAGACGAAATAATCTGCATAGTCTCATTATCTCTGTGGACATACAGGGCGCCTTTGACACTTGTGGTAGCCCAACGTACCGAAGAGATTACAAGACACGGGTTGCCCTAAGATCCTCTTTGACCTTATTACAGCTTATTTACAGCTACCTAAGTGATTGCCAGCTACAAGCCACTACGGACGCAGGAGTGCACTCACGTTCCATCAATAGAGGCTGTCCTCAAGGATCCTGTCTGGGTCCACTGCTTTGGAATCTTGTAGCCGACACAGCGCTGAATCTCTTTAACAGAGATCCTCACTCGAAAATACTGGCTTATGCCGATGACTTTTTGCTGGTAACCAAAAGGCACAGCCGCAACGCATATGAGACTAGGGCGCAACAAGTAATGGACAAGATGGCCAAATGGGCCAATGACCATAAGTTAATTATTGCCAACTCAAAAACCCAAGGTATGCTTGTTTGCCCAGGTAAGCGCCATCGAAGAACCCCGTGCATCAACCTTCATGGGAAAAATATTAAAATAGTCAGAAACTTGAGGTACCTTGGAGTTATAATTGACGACACATTCACTTGGATGCCACATTTAAAGGAGGTCAAGGCACGACTTCACAGGATATTTCATTCCATGCTCAGAACAGCAGCTCCAACATGGGGAGTTTCTTCGAGGATGCTTAAGACGTGGTGCTCTGTAGTTGCTGAACGTATTGCACTGTATGGGGCTTCCATGTGGGGCACAACGATCACTACTAAAATGGAGAATCTGCTACGCTTAGCACAAGGACCATTCCTCCTAAGCATTACCCGAGGATATAAAACCTCGCCCACTAATGCACGTGATTTCAGGACTGCCGTCTCTGCATCTCTTAGCTCAGCGTGAGAGTTCAATAGTGCGAGTGCTCCGCCTCAAAGAGACAAAAAAGTTTATGGGACAGGACGTCTGTTTATACTGACTATGAGCAAAGCATTCCCGAGCCACCTAGCCACCCGGCCGAATTCAACATCTTGATTAATTGCAGGTGGTCACCAACGTGGTTCAAAGCCACTGCATTCTACACCGATGGTTCCAAAGGAGAATGTGGCACCGGTAGCGGATACTGTGTTCTACATGGAAACCAGATCTTAAAGACCTGGGAAAGAAAGCTCAAGCACCACAACTCAGTTTTTCAGGCTGAACTGATTGCATTAAAAGCTGCACTTGTCTACGCACTGGAAAATAACTATTCCAGTATATATTCAGACTCAGCCTCTAGCCTCCAGGCAATCCAAGGTACATGTAGTAAAAATCCACTCGTCAGGGCTATACAAAAACTCTTACTAAGAACACCAAAATACTATAGGGCTGAACACCAGTGGGTACCTGCTCATACCGGAATACTGGGTAATGAAATTGCAGATGCAATAGCCAAAAGAGCAGCAACTGACCCCCACGTTCACACACCTTCACGTGCCTCTCCTGGGCTCGTTCTTAAAAGCTGAGCTCGAGAGAGAATTACTCAAACTGTGGGAGACAGAGACCACCGGCAGAAGAGTTCACAGATTTTTTCCAAATGTCTGCCGGCTTCTAAAAAGTGGCTCGTCTCACTTCACTCAGTTTCTAACAGGACATGGTCCCTTCATGACTTACCTGCATCGCTTCAGACGACGCGAAAACGACCATTGCGTATGCGGGGTGGTAGGAGATCCGGACCACTATCTGTTCGCTTGCAGAGAGACAGCCAAATATCATCTTAGGCAACCAGTACCAAACCACATCCTTACATGGGCCGAAGCTACTTCGAAAAATCACAATGCATGGAAACGCATATGCGATTGCAAAAATATTGCACGCGAAATCTCAGACAGGCTGGAGTAATTCTCAGCTGCCACCGTCGTCACCAGCACAGCCCCTGTTATTAGCTAGCTTATTCGGCTTTTCTTATTCCCTATTATTTATTATCTCCTTGAACTGTAAACCCTGACTTATGAGCCTTGAATTATGTATTTTGCCTAATTTTATGTATTTTTTCACTGTTTTACCTTTTTTTATTTTATGTATTATTTCGCTTTTTAGTATTTTACTCCTTATTATTTTTAGTATTTATCCCTATTTTAGATATTACTTTTACTGTTTATCAGTCACTTTGTTAATTGCTCATATATTGCACTGTACTCATTTACTGTTTTACGTTGTGGATGTCTTTTGTAACCACCTATCCATAACTCTGTAAATATGTAACTGAAATTGTTCTTCTCACCCGAAATGCACCCTTCTTCCATCACTGCACTATCGTCTCGTCCAGCATTTGTTTGCACTGCCCCCAGCACTCGTCTTCTTTATATAAGTATATGTACATATAAGTGTGTTATGTTGATCAAGTTATTTCCGTCAGCGGGGCTACCTAGCCGATATACTAATTACCCAGTGGACCGGCTGTCTCGCTGTCGGTGGAAAGAAAGAAAGAAAATAAAAAGACCCAGAACAATGAAATTTGGTATGTAAGTGCATCTAGAAAGAGACAGTGCACCTGGAAGCGATTTTTTCAAAATTCGAATCAGATTTTTTTTATTTTAGCTTTTCGATTTTATCGCATCATTTTGAAATTTGGTTTTGGCAACAGTTTTTCATTCAATTGTATACTGGACTCTGACTGTTAAAAATCAGCGCTGTTGCCACTAGGAAAAAGGAGGGCGATAATTCTGTGCAGTTTTTAAATTCAATGTTTCTCTTGGATACTGGACGTTTGTTGAGAGAAGACAAAGGGAAGTTGGTTAATTTATTTATTAGGCTAATTAATATTTGTATTAAGGGATATTGCTTATTTCATTGTAATTTTGTTATATGCAAAGCGTGTTTTATGAAGTTGTTCTGCAGAGTAAAAATCTGCGCAATTTTTAAATTTAACGTTTGGTGTTCCCGTCAGGCATTTTTCTGGTACATTTAAAAGCCAGATGAAGGCTGGCCACGTAGCTGCTAGCAATAATAAATAAAGGAAAACAAATGTTTTTTGTTACAAAGGAGAACTTATTAAATTTGTTAACATACAAAAATGCATGTAAGAATATTTGTTGAAACATGCATGTAAGAAACGCAACGAAAAAATTCACGTTTATACTTATTTTCTTCCTGAAATCTAAAATTTGGCACCTGCGAGAAATTTCAGTTGGTCACAATTTGTAATTGTGACAATGAAATGACAGATAAAATTTTCAGGTTGAAAATTATTCATAGAATTGCAGAATACTGAAGTAATCATTAAGTAACTTATTTTTAACTTCAACTAAAATGGAATATATGAAAACTTCCCAAGAGGGCCAAAACTTGATGATAAATAATATAACCTATTCTTTCTTTTATTTATTAGATTTTGCTTAGTCGTAAACTTTGTTTATTACTACGCCTTTCAGCTCTAACACTTTACGGGACTTCGGATTTCATTTCAAATTTTGATAACTCGGGGCAAAATTACTACAAAGTTTTTTCATCACAAATTGTAAATTTACATTGTCAGTCTTCGTAGATTTTACAAGGTTGTTTTTCCCTCCTTTCCGTGTGCGTTGGTGGTGTAACTGAATAACACATCCGGGTAGCAATCGGAATCTTCCCTGTACGAATTCCAAAGAAGGCAGTGCACATTTTTCTCGTCTCCTGCACAGATAACCCTAATGACTCTTGGCAATTTTCAATTAGGAAGAAAAAAATTGGTCATGTAAATGTATTCCTAAATAAAGCGATTATTTTTATTGTAAAAGTTTGTAACGGAGAACATTTATCTTTTGACAAGTACTAATAAAAGTTAGTCATATTTGCATCTTCGAATCTTTGAATAAGATTTATATGGCAATGTAAATTAATTGGCTCCATTTGAAGATTTTCTGGTTATTACTCATGCTTGTTATTAGCAATGGAAATAATGTAAAACTGGATTCCAAATCATTAAAATCTTAAACTCTTTCTTCAAATTCTTCTCGTAATAATGCTAATTAATTTACGAAAAATGTATCTGCAGGCCGCTGGGAGCCTCCAGTTTGAGACTACTGGCATAAATAACACAGATGAGAAATATAGCATAATCCTATGAGGCCGGAGTCATTTAGAAAGTTACCGAGACTTTAATGTCGTCCACTTAAGGATAACCCCACGAACGTCATTACAGCTAAGTAAGCAACTGCGTGATAAAAGCGAATTGCTCTACAGCACGTTTTTCAAAACTTGGGATTTTTCTTATCTCAAAGGTTGATTTGCTCTGAAATGACCCAGACATATGGAAACATATGGCCACATTAGCTGAAATAATTTCACTTACCTGGAAATTAATGTTTCCAACCAGAAATCTGCGCTTTCAAGAAAGGTTGATGCAATTTAGCTAAGGTGACTTTTAATAGCTTTCTTAGTCAAGAGTACTTAACGAAATTGGGAGTAATAGGAAAACGTTGCTTACAAAGTGATAGAGATGATTTAAGACGGCACTTAGCGCAAAACGTACCTTTTAAAATTATTCTTATATTGGTGCAAAATTAAACAAGATCCTCTTTTTAATTAAAATAATCGAATTAGAAAACATGTTTAACCTAAAGGAGTTTTATATTAATTGCTAAAATTTATAAGATACATAAATATCACGACTTTATTATAGTTAATAATTTAAATCCTTTGACCCATGTAATGATAATTTGTGTTCGTTGCTGAACATGTTCTGTAGTAAATTTATAAATGAATAATTGGTCTATTACTATTCTCAAATAATGACTCATTTCGCGCTACAGTAGCTGGATTTTCAAACTCAGCGCTGCGAATTTGATTTATCATATCAAATAGCTAAGAGCTATCTGTTTCAGGAAGGTTTCACGAAGGCGTTTGCGTAGGAAACTTTCGGCATTTGTGTAACGTGAGAAAATCACAACGATTACATACAAACGGACTATTCATTCCACGGTAGCAGAATCGAGAGCCAATAATAAGTATTTGATAGAATCAGACATTGGAAGTCATTTCCCAACTTAGGGAATTATTTCAAGCCTGAGTGATTAGTTTATAAACTTTATAATTTATTAATCAAGGAACTGGTTAATGAATAATAATTTTTTTACATTAATCACCCAGGTTATTCATTTATGTCAGAACATATTGACTTAGGCTGACTTAGGCTATCTATTACATTTATATATAGCATTGTTCTAACAAAAGTATTTTGACACAAAATCGGACATTTTCTGAAATGACATGAAAATTGTTTTCCATATTTCGATTCTACGACTTAACTTACACTAAAATTCCAAGTTTTGTAAAAATCGTACGATGATTGTTTTAAGAAATTAGCTCTCAAAATTTTATATCCTCCATATTAATTGAATTCGTTATATATTTGTAATCATCTCTTTTTTTATTAAATTTATTTGATTCTTCTTTTCAGATTTCAAAATTTAGGTTCATTCCAAATACAAGTCGCCCGTTTGTTATGATTTATTTATAATATTTGTATTTTTAAATAACTTTTTTTAAATTGTTCAAAAAAATGTTTGACCTATAAAATTATTTGAAAACCTATAAAATTTTTACCATCATCTTAAAGATGCTTAGATTGCTTAGATTTCTAAGAAAATAATTAGAGTTTCTTATTCAACATTTTGTAAGAAATACGTGAATTTACATTTTGGCGCGTTTTGAAGTTTGGCATATTTTTCATAAGCGATAATAACGCCACATGTGGTTTACGCACTTTGTTCAAATTATTTCAAAGTATGAACGAAGACCTTTTTCCCGCTCGTGTACAGAGAAAAAATAGAAAGGAAAATAGATTGCTATAAATTAAGAAGTTCGTCAAGTGAATTATTCTTGGCGCAAACTGAAAAAAATGCGCCAGGATAAATTTTTTAATTTCTCCGTAAATTTCTTACCAAAAATTATAAAATTTAATATCTAGGCATAATTTGAGTCGTACAATCGAAATAGGGAAAAACATTAGTATGTAATTTCAGAAAAAGTCCGATTTTGTGTCAGAACACCTGTATTAGAATAATGCTATATATAAATCTAATATATATCCTATGTCGCGCTTTCGAGACATGAGAAACGTAATTTGAATTTCGCCAATCGGCCAAGTAGAACGAGAGATATAGTAATACCCCCCCTTTTTTTTTAAATTTTTCCGTAGTGAACAGTCTTCATATAAATAAATAGGAAAGATCTATATCTTCCATTATACTAGGTCGATTGATGAAATATAATTTGAGTTTTTCATGTCTCAAAAACGCGGCTTAGGATATATACGCGACTTAGGATATAAGGCGACTTAGGATTTGTATAATATCCAGTATCATTCTAATATAGGTGTTTTTACACAAAATTAGCTTTCTCTGCAATGACTTACATATTTTTTTCCATATTCCGATTTTGTGACTCAAATTATGTCTAAATACTAAATTTTGTAAAATTTGGTGGGGAAACTTATCAAGAAATTCAAAAATTTATCTTGACAATCTTTTTTGAGTCTGCGCCAAGAATAATTCACTTGGAGAAATTCTTAATTTATCATGTGTATCGGTTATTCTTTCAAATAATTTTTATAAAGTAATAATTAAAGGATAATAATAATTAAATAATAAATAAATAATTTTTATATTCAAATCTTATTTGGCGTTAATATGGCTTAAAACAAATATGTCAAACTTCTAAACGTTCCAATATATAAATTCACATGTATCTTGGGAAATTGCGGAAAACGAACTCTAATGTTTTGCTGGTATGCCTAGAAATGCATCTACTTTAAGGTGATTGTAAAAGTTTTATAGGTTATAATTCGAAACAGTTATTTAAAAATGTACAAAAATTAAACTATATTAGGAAATATCTGCAGATTTTATTTGGATTGAACTTAAATTTGGCAGTATGAAGGAAGGAAACAAGTTAGGTTAACAGAAAAAGAGATATTAATAAATATATTCCAAATTCAATTAAAACTGAGGAGATAAAATTTTGAGAGAGAATTTTTTAAAAACCTTTTCTTGCGAGTTTCGTAAGACTTGCACTTTGCCATTCCTTGAGTCGTAGAATCGAAATATGGAAAAATTCGATATGTCGTTTAAAAAAAGCTCGATTTTATGTCTAAATAACTATGTTAGACTGATGCTATATATAAATCTAATATATATCCTAAGTCGCGCTTTCGAGATATGGAAAACGCAAGTTAAATTTCAACAATCGATCCAGTGGAACTGGAGATATAAAAAACTGTCCCACTTTTTCTTGTGCAAGATGTACTACCTATATACGAACACATTCTTCATTGCTTGATAATGGAGAAGCGAAAAATGCTTTGATTCTTGATCTTTACAGCTAAGAACTAAACACGAAGTAATTACTTTGGATGCTAATGTGATAGCAGTCATGCTTTTGATTTTTTGTTCACTTTTATACCAATTAAGTAATACTTTGAGTTCTCATGTGGTGAGAAACACATTAAGATTATTAATGAGTGTGTAGGGTTTATATTTATTTTAACTAACATTTATTTTAAGTTTAAACTATCTTTCCTGTCAAGCCTTACTTTCCCCTGAAACTGCCAATGCCAGAATATGTAAATTTTAGTAGAACGCGCAAGGATTCAAATTATCAGCGGAAGTATTATGATTTAAATAGAGAGGAAACGAGTTCGGTGTGTGATATTCTTACTTCACGAGCGCGGAGGTAGTTAGCGAGAAATTGAAGAACCCCGCGTTTCGGCCTATGTGCTTGGCGGGAAGTAGTGTTAATCGTTCAAGTGAGTTTCAAGTCTGCTGAATTAGCAGCGGTATTGTAAAACGCGGGGAGTTAGTTATTTTAGAGAGCCTCGTAGTTAGAGTCTTGTCTTTAGTTTCTTTTCAGGTTATTATTTTTATTTGACCGCCGAGTTAGCGCAGTCTGTGAGCGTCAAGAACACGCAATTGTAATTTATTACGTTGAATAAAAAGGGACTTAAACCCTTCACAAGACTCTGTGTTTTATCCAGTTTTCACAGTCACCTTGGTTGCGTGCAAGTTGGAGGCGCGCAACGTTACATTGGCGCCCGAACACTTATCGAACTGAAATGGCCGAAAATTGGATGGAAGCCGCTGGACAACACCAAGAAATGACAAGCCAGGTAGAAGGATTTGGATACCTGGTCCAGACTTTGAGAGCGTCAATCAAGCCAAACGTCCATTTCGAGGGAAAAAATTCGGTGGCGGTATTTCTAGAAGCTCTAGAAAACCACTTTCAGCTCTACCCTGTTCCTGAAAGACAAAAAGTTGCCATCGCCACATCAGCACTAAGAGGACAGGCCGCGCTATGGTGGAAAATATAGGCAAATTTTTATTAGGGGAATTTGGAAGCCAGACATATATATTTGAAAATTTCAAAAAATCGTTAGTAAAGGCCTTCCCCATAGTGAAAGATCGCACACGGCTGGAAGCCGAACTATATAGTTTCTATCAACGGGATATAGCAGAATTGACGGACTTTATTCTACGAAAAATCAAGCTAACGGATATGCTGTATGGAAAGAAACCCGATGCGGAGATTATTGAAATAATATTACCAAGATTGTTACCCGCTGTTCAAGACTACTTTGAAATTAGAAACCCAAGCACATTGCAGGAACTCTTCGAATTGGCGGTGAAGTTTCAAAATCGCAGAATAGCGGAAAAAGCGAGAGGGGAAACATATTCTCAAAGTACCCGAAGGAAATCTTCAAATGAGGAAACCAGAAATGGAAATCGCTCTTATGGGGGAAAGAGCTATCAAGCTAACTCATCGAAACTCGAAGGTCAAGGCCCAAAAAAGAAAATTTGAAAATAAACATCCGCGTACCCAGAAGACACAGATTGAAAGGAAAGCTTTAAACGAGTAGAGTGGCCTGTGAAAGGGAGGGTCCAGACCCCGGAAGTTTTAAAAAAACCCTCAAATAGACATTTAAATACGGTCATCGTAAAAAACTCACAGCTACCAATTATACAAGTCCTGGTTGGCGATGTACCAGTAGAAGCCCTCATCGATACAGGAGCAGAAGGAAATTTTATGAGTGAAAATTTCTTCAAAAAGAATTTTTATAGGGTACGATTATTTAAAACCAAAAATACGGAAATTATAGCGGCGCAAGGAAAAACATGTCACTGCATCGGGAAATTATCATTAAACTTACAGGTAAAAGAGGAAAGTCTCAAAGTATTAATTTTTGTAGTGAAAGACCTGCAAAATTCTCTTATTTTAGGTATGGAGTTTTTAAGGGCCGCGAGGGCCAAATTAAATTTTCAAGATAGTTCCGTGGTGTTGGAGATGGACCAGAGGGTGGTGGAACCTGTGCAGACACCGCAAGTGGACCTTAGCCATCTGAATGACCATGAAAGGAAAGCAATACAGCAAGTGGTGAGTAATTTTTCTCATTTATTTTCAGAAAAACCAGGAAACTGTCAAATCGTGACTCACAAGATTCAATTAAATGCCGAAAAACCTTGTAGGACTAAACCTTATCGGTATGACAAACAAAAAGACGTAATCATCGAAGAACATATTCAGGAGATGTTAAAGAATAAAATAATAACGCCCATAAATAGTGAGTACGCGAGTCCAGTCGTACTATGTAGGAAAAAGAACGAGTTTCCTCCTTCGGATAAAAGGGCTTGGAGGTTTGCTATTGATTACAGAAAACTAAATAGTATTACCAAATTTCCAGTTTACCCTTTGCCGGTTATAGACGAGATCATTAGACAGATCAAATCGACAAGATATATGTCTACTTTGGACTTAACGTCCGGCTACTATCAAATAGCTATGAGACCCGAAGATATACATAAAACCGCGTTTATAACAAAATCGGGCACTTATGCATTTTTACGCATGCCCTTTGGGTTGTGTGGGGCCCCATCAACATTCCAGAGAGCTATGGACATTGTTCTAAAGCCTGTCCTAGGAAAGTCAACTTTAATTTATCTAGATGATATAATTATAACGAGTAGTACGTTGGAACAACACATTAATGATCTAGAACAAGTTTTTAAATTATTAAAAGAGGCCGGTCTTACAATTAACGCCTCAAAATGCAAGTTCGCAACTAAAGAACTTAAATATCTCGGTTATAAAATTTCGCAAAAGGGTATAGAAACGCAAGATTCAAAAATAAAAGCTATTAAGAATTTCCCACCGCCCAACACCGCCAAGAAACTTTCTTCCTTCCTTGGGTTATGTTCTTACTATCGATCTTTCATAAAAGATTTCGCTAATATTGTTGAACCACTCTTAGTAATCAAAAGAAAAAGGGGTAAATTTACGTGGACAGCGGAAGCTAACACAGCATTTGAAAGATTAAAAGAAGCGCTCATTAATGCCCCTGTTTTAAAATTCCCGGAGGGGGACGAAAACCTGGAAATTGCAGCAGATGCGTCAGACTATGCGGTGGGTTCGGTTCTTATGCAAAATAACCATCCTCTGGCATTTTTTAGTAAAACATTGAATCAGACACAAAGGAATTATACAGCTACAGAAAGAGAAACATTAGCCGTATTAATGGCTGTACACAAATTTCGAGTTTATTTCGGCAAATCGCCAGTAACAGTCTTTTCGGATCATGCGGCTGTTGGTAGACTTTACTCGGGGAAAAACCTAACGCCCAGGTTAATAAGATGGGCTTTAAAACTCCAAGAATATAATATCACAATAAAATATAAACCGGGTAAGGAAAACAATGTAGCTGACGCACTTTCTCGTATAAAACTGGACGATGAAGGAAATGAACTTAAATGCGCTGTGTTGACTTCAAAAATTTTAGATTCTAGAGATACGGTTATTACTGAACTGAAAGCTGATCCTGAATTTGGAAATATCTATGCTTATTTGAAAGACCCCGAAAGCTTTGAGCACACAGATATCGATGCGATAAGGAATAGAGCAAAAAACTATGAAATAATAGATAATTTATTATTTTATACGAAAACAACAAACGAAAATCTTGAGTATAAACCAGTCATCTCAGCCTCGCTTCGATTAAGCATTTTGAAGGAATTACACGAAGCAAAAACAGCGGACCATTTAGGGGTCAGAAAGACTTTAAAAAGGGTACGCGAGGCGGTATATTTCCCGCAATTATACAAAATAGTAACGGCGTATGTCAGGTCCTGCAATCAATGTCAGTTAATAAATGATATTAATTACAGCCCGGCCGGGTACTTAAATAGCATTCGCGCTACATTTCCGAATGAAATTTTAGGCATAGATCTTCTTGGTCCCTTCCCCCAGAGCGAGTTAAATAAAAATCGTTTTCTTTTAGTAATAGTAGATCATTTTTCAAAATGGACAGAAATTGTTCCACTTAAACGCGCGTCAGCCAAAACAGTCGCAGATGCATTCTTACACAGATACATTTTAAAATACGGTGCACCGATAAAAGTCATTAGCGATAACGGAAAACAATTCATTAGTCAAATATTTGAAAACATATGCAATGGACTTGGCATACGCCATATCAAAATGGTTCCGTATAGACCACAGGCTAACATAGCAGAAAGAGTTAATAAAAATATAGTAAAAATAATTCGCAGTTACGTGAGCACACATGACAAGCGCTGGGATGGCTACATAAATGAATTAGTATATGCTTTAAGAACGACAAATCATGAATACTACGGGAAAAACTCCAGCAGAATTATTCTTAGGCCTAAAATTAATTACGCCTTTAGATAAATTATTCTTTGTGCAACAAAGAGAGCAGAAGTTTAAACAAAAAGATGTACAAAAGCTGATTGATCAGGCGCTTAAAACCTCGGATACGGCAAGAAATAGGCAGAAAATTTATTATGATAGAAAACGCCGTGAAGCAGATTTTAAAGTTGGGGATAAAGTATTGAAGCGGAAATTTTCTTTATCAAGTGCCCCAGACAATTTTACGGCAAAGCTAGCTCCAAAGTTTGAAGGCCCCTATGTAATTCAGGAAATCAAAGGAGAAGTATTATATCTTAAGAACGAGAGAGGGGAAATCTGTAAAGGAAGTCCCGACCAGGTGAAAAAATACTATAATCCAAATGATTTTGAAATCCTTAAAAGTTTCTTGCAGGACTCAAGTCTAAACGAAATAGAAGGTCCAGAGATAACAACTATTCCACCACCCAAGAAACAGAGAACTGAAGAGAGACCTAGCCCTTCTACAACCCGGACGTCGGTATCAAAAAGAAAAAATAACTTTCAGACTCCAGCGTTTAAGAAAAACAAAAATACAGATGCACCGGGTAAAGAAACCGTGGTAAAGAGAAAAACACCACCTACAAAGGATTGCAGGAGAAATTATACATCAAGGAGAACGCGCACACGACCACAGAGTCAGGTGCCAGCAAGGCCGCCGTTCCGGAAACTGAAACGGCAACAGGAGGCACAAAAATACGAGGAACAGAAGAAATTCAAGAAGGACTCCAGACCGGAGGACGTCAGGACCAGACGTCCCAGGGAAAAACGGAAATGCCAACTACCAGACGATTACTCCGCCAAGAGGCCAGCATGTAGAGGACGCAAAAGAAAAAGTAATGTGGACGACACTCGGAGGGCAGTAAGGAGAAGATTGACATCCATGAAACCTCTAACTTGGGAGCAATATTGCCAAAAACGAATGACGGAGTTTCAAGCATGGAAAACTCAAAGATAAGTTAAAACCTTCTATAAATTTTTTTCTCTTTTGTTCCGAAATGTTATGCATAAGTACGAAGTTCTATGTTTTGACGAAAGTCAATATGTCTTGGTTGAGACTTAGTTTTGTTTTACTTTATTTAGCTAAGGCAAAAGTATCATTTTCTTTAAGTGTAAAAGCTAAAAACAAGCATTTTCTGTTGGTCGAAAGACTAATTCTGTTATGTTAAAGCCAAAATTTGGCCGAAGATAAAAATAACTTCGTATTCTTGTATTAATAAGAATTTTAGTTTCAGTGCCGCCAGCTTGGCGAAGATTGAGTAAAGTAAAAATTTATTTTCTCTTATTCATTTTATGGTAAATTGTAAAAATCATATGTATTAAAATTTTGTAAATGTACGTAAATACTTGAATGTTATGTAAAAGTAGAATTTAGTCTAGAAGCATAAAATTGTAAATGCTAAAAGTGAATGCTTAAAAGCAATGAAGTCAAAATTTAAGTATTAAACTGTAGATAAAGTCATGCTTTAGAGCGAAAGCCTGCATGTTTAAAGATGAATGAGGGGGAAGTTAGAATGAATGTGTTTTGTAGGGTTCTCCACCTACATTTGAATTTTTAAGAATATTAAAGTAGCTCATTGAGTTGTAGAATGTCGAGTAAGGTGTGTCTATTTGGTCGTTGAATTCTAACAAATCATGGTGGTTAGGGGAAGTGTTGTAAGACTAAAACACGAATATTCCCGTTTGACACCACACACGTTGGAGAGCCAGGGTAAAGTTAAATTAATGCTTGAAAAATTGAATGAATGTGAAGTAAGCAATAACTAAGAAAAACGAATCGTTTAAAAACAAAAATTTATTGTGTCAAGAAAGTGTAAATTATAATGTATTTAGAAAGATACTGATACTTATTCCTTCCAGATGCTGGAAGGAAAGACCAAGATTGATTGATGAAGTCCAGGAAAAGTTGCTGTAAGAAGAGAAAGTTATAACTATCAACAGAAATTTTAGTATACAATTTGTTACATAAGATTTTTTTTTGTGTAAACGAGGTTCTCGCCAGTTAGTTCAGAATTAGAGAAACTTACAACAGGTCGTTTGTAGGACCTGCTTCCAAGTTTTCCAAATTCTGGCAGCGGCAAATGTAGGGTTTATATTTATTTTAACTAACATTTATTTTAAGTTTAAACTATCTTTCCTGTCAAGCCTTACTTTCCCCTGGAACTGCCAATGCCAGAATATGTAAATTTTAGTAGAACGCGCAAGGATTCAAATTATCAGCGGAAGTATTATGATTTAAATAGAGAGGAAACGAGTTCGGTGTGTGATATTCTTACTTCACGAGCGCGGAGGTAGTTAGCGAGAAATTGAAGAACCCCGCGTTTCGGCCTATGTGCTTGGCGGGAAGTAGTGTTAATCGTTCAAGTGAGCTTCAAGTCTGCTGAATTAGCAGCGGTATTGTAAAACGCGGGGAGTTAGTTATTTTAGAGAGCCTCGTAGTTAGAGTCTTGTCTTTAGTTTCTTTTCAGGTTATTATTTTTATTTGGCCGCCGAGTTGGCGCAGTCTGTGAGCGTCAAGAGCACGCAATTGTAATTTATTGCGTTGAATAAAAAGGGACTTAAACCCTTCACAAGACTCTGTGTTTTATCCAGTTTTCACAGTCACCTTGGTTGCGTGCAAGTTGGAGGCGCGCAACGTTACAAGTGTTTTATCAACATAATTTGAACGAAAGGAAAAATATATCTCAGATTTCGTTTCACGGAAAGGTAAGCATAGTTGAATCTAAATTGAATTACTGTAACGAATTACAGAGCAAAGTACATTTTTCTAATTACACATAAGATTAAATTTTCTTTTTTGCTTGATATAAAGCAGAAAGTCTGTTTTCGTCTCATCTCTAAACGTGTCTGTGATATGGAAGGAATTTAAGAGCAGCGATGTGGGGAATATAAGTTTTATGTAACTAAACGAATGGTTTCAATGTAATCAATCACAAACGAAATCATTTCCAGAATGAATTAGTAAAAAATAAAATTATTGCTGAATAAAGGAAGTAACAGACACTTGCAATGTGAAGTTGTCCCCTTTCTCGCAATCACATCCTTCTCTCCAAAGATATGCAAAACGAGTTAGTATAACAAAAGGCTTCACAGAGTAGCTGATACACGAAATATTTTGTCAGAATAAAAATTTAAGTACCGTTTTTTCGGTATAGTAAGTAAATATTTTTAATATACTGAAACGGAAATAGATTCCAAATGAAATATTAGTTACGCTCTTTAGCTTGAATCCCTTATCTTGAACTAAATAGCTAAATAAGCTTCCGGGCCTCGATATTTTCTATACTGTTAAAGGATTCTGGAAAATTATTAAAAAAACTGTGAATTGTTATTAAAACATTTTGTAAAATTAAATTGAGGAAATGACTTCGAAAATTTAAAAGTTTCAATGACCTACGGCATTTTCTAAATTCATTCGCATGTTTTTTTAGAAAAAGCTAAGAGCTTAAAAACTTTTCATTAAAGATAGTTTCTTAAATCTTGCTTTAATTAAAAAAATTATGTTAAATAAAAAAAATTCAATTTTCTTCTTCCTATTATCCTAATACGAATAATGTCAAGATTCGAGAAACTTTTAAGTTTCAGATTCGGATTTGAATCAGTTTTAAGTTATACTTAAAATGACTAATAGAACAGGAAAGTAATATTTTAACAGGTTTTGCTTTTAGAATTTATATACCGTATCTTTGCCCTTTCTTAAATAATTTTATTGTCTGAAAATCGGGAGGGAAAATTTACTTTCTGAAGAACGCGGTTACAGTAAGAACATAGTAAATGAAAAGTAGTCATAGATAAACTACTGATAACTATCAAAATAACATTTCTTATAAAAAAACCCCACATTAAAATAATAATGTATTATAATATTAAAATTACGATATCTGACGGTAATTAGTTTTAAAACCCCAGGGCACCTCACATGAATGAGTCTTGAACGCATTTCTCGAGAGGAACATAGGAGGAACGGAAGAGAAGGGAGGCGAACAAAAGACCCAGATTTCGAAAGATAGAACACATCAGCAGTCGATAAGGCTACAGTGAGCTGGAATATAAATAACAGAAGTAAGGGAAAATCACGTGTTTGAAAAGTCACTTAAGTGTAAGAACACCTGCGACGTCCGGGTAACTTAACGAAGAATTTTCACAAAAAAAAACATTTCAAATAATAAAAAAAGGAGAAATAAAATGAACAACTATTAATAAATATAAATATAATAAGACAACTAATAAAAATGCAGATACATATGGAATAGACTTAATACGAATGAAAGTAATCAACAGAACGCTATTTACCATTAAGCTAGCACTCAGACGGAAAATGTCTGTACAACAAAGGAAGGGGAAATGATGCGAATGCTTTTAAACTTTTCAGAATTTAGGGAAAAAAGTTAGGTATATACGAATACTTTATATAGGAAATAAAAAAAAAGGTTCATATTTTGTTTTATCCATTTAACACAGTGCAATGTGTGATTTCGTAGGTATATTAAAATAGGAATTTTTTTATGGACATAGTTTCATGACATTTGGAGATAATTATTTAAAATAGCTACTGACGTTGTTGTGATGTCATAGTAGGCTGAAATAAAACAGGAATATTCTCCTTGTCTGAACTTGAAGTTATAACAATCCGCTATCTATTTATACAATTTGTGAAGAAAAAAGCCACGGAACCTAGGCGATGCATTTTTGTAATATGAATCAGAGTCGCTATCGGGCACTGATATATTTTCGGAAAATTTATTTTCGTTCAGCTGAAATTTGAGTTTCAGTCAGAGATTATGTTTCCTTACAATTTTGCATTATAATTTTCACTTTGCGGTTTTGGTATCTAGAAGAAACATTGCGTATTAAATATATCTAACTAGCTTTATCCCATTTTGTGAAAATTATAAAAACTTTCAAAAGATGGGGGTTTTAAACGAGCAGTCTTGAATTCAACATGTATGCGAGCCGAATGCACGGTCAGAAAACAACTGACGGGGCAGATTTATTTTTTTTAACAAAATAAAAAGTATTTACAATAACATTTGAATTTCTCTAACTAAATGTTTTTAAAAATGTACATAAATAATAATAATAATAATAATAATAATAATAATAATAATAATAATAATAATAATAATAATAATAATAAAGCAAAAGAAACGAATTCTAAATAAATAAATAAAAAAAATTTAAAGGTTTTAGATTTTAAATTACGTTCAAAGGGGCTTTTTTTAATATTTTATGTGTTACCTTATTAAATATCATGTTCTTCGCACTTAAACTATAAAATTCATTTCAACAACAATATCACAAAATAATGTTATCATGTTCCTTTTGAACAATAATTTAAACACGGATGTCAAATAACTAAAATCTTGAAACACCGTATTCGCACCGAATGTATAATTGAAATGTCTTCGCGGGTTTCATAAAATTGCTTCGGATGTTGCATGCGGCACCGGAGCCGCCAGTTTCAAACTATTGTATTAGACGGTCTTAAGCGAATTCATAACTACTCACTTACCGCAAGCGTTTTAAGACAAGTTTATGAAAATTTCTTCTAGTTTTCTGTATCAGAAAACACCGTTTTTTGTCCACGCTAACTATGAAAAAAGGTGCATGAACACATATAATATTATCTGTCAGATTTACAGCAAGTTATACATTGTAGGGATTGCTTCCACTGTATTTTGTTAACATACAAGTTTGTTCTCTTGCATATATTGGATTTCGAAAAGAAACCATATTTACAGTAAATGTTGAAGAAAATCCTTATTTTCACGTTTATATAGAAAGAGTTTTTCCTAGCTTGTGAAGTAACATCTAGCTTTTCATTTACTCGTCAATTAGCTGGACTTAATTTACACAATTATTGAACAAAAATACAAACAGTTTTTTAAAATGGTTGGTAAATCGAGCTAGTAAATCCAAAACAACTAAAGCAAAGTGAAAGATCTAAATTTGCAATTTCATAATTAATCCACAGATATTTACGTATCAGTATGTACCAATAACTATTGCAAATGTTATTTATTTTAGTTGAAGAAATGCTAGTCATATTTGTCGGGAACTTTGCTTTTTTTCTTCCTATTCATTGTGATTTCCTAAATCTGAAAGGTTTCAGATTTTAATTACGTCCGAAGGGGCGTTTTTTTAACATTTTGTCTGTTACCTTTATTTATTAAATATCACGTTCTTCGTACTTCAACCATAAAATTCAATTCAAGAGCAATATCGCAAAGTAGTTTTAAATTGAGCATATCTTTAGAATTAAGGATACAGAGTCTCGCGCGCTGGAGATAATTTTTTTTTTCCTGTACGCTTCGAAATCGAGTTTGTTAATCAAATATTTGTTAAAGTTTTGAAAAATATGAAATCGATAATAAAACAAATTCCAAATTTCCAGCTTGGGCTTCCAGATGCATATATTTGGGTGAAAACGTTCAATATTCAAAATTTGTTGGCTCTAGGTATCGTTGTTTTATCACAATGCGAGAAACAGTTATGCAAATTCTTCATTGTTTAATTTGTATAAATATAATACAGAGCGATAATATTTGGTGGCGACAATCTGAAAAGTGAAGCAACGCTTACAGTGAATTCAACGCAAAATCTTAAAACGAAATTAGTAGTCCTTCTGGGCAAATTGCCTTATTGGACTAAAAATTGAGGTTACATTTTTGAAATTTTCTTTTTTGAATGTGTACGTGTAATAAAACTACTGTAATATTATTGTATTTATTACTATATTACAAATTCGGTGACTCTAATTGCAGTCAGTTTTTGGCAGTGAGAGGAAATGACTCTTAATTATGAATTTAAACAAAAATAATATATCCCGATAACATTCGGCGGCAACGATTTGAAAAACGATTCGAACAGAAAGTAAGTTCTGAGACTAACAGCAATTCTACTGTTTATTACAAATAATTAAACAAAAATATTTACAAAAATTTATAACAATATTTTATCTGAGGCTTACAAAGTAGGACAATTTACTAAATTTACTACTATTATAGTTACCAAAAATATGTTGCTGATCTTGAAGTGAAAAATTTCTTCACGGCTCGGAAAATAAAATTATACCGCAAATAATACTTTTATCTAACAAACTGAAATATTCATGCCGAAAAGATAAAGGAAAGAAGAAAGAAGCTCATGCCTGGAGAGCATTTAGAGAATAAAAACAATTTCATTTTCAAGCAATGAAGTCAATTTACGTCCCATAGTTTCTATGATTTATTGTTCGGCATTAAATAAGAAAAAAAATTGAATTATCGAATTAGCATATCCGGGGCGGTGTTGTTTTCCTTCTTTTAGATTAGCAGTAAAAATTTAAGACCTTTTTATTTCAGGTTCATAGGACTAAAAATGCTACACTTTGAGCAATTTGAAAGTAAGTTTGCGGTATAATTATAATATTAATAATTTTTATTCCTACAAGAATTCATAATTTTTATTGTTACTATTCACTTGTCCATGAATATTTTTATCTTAATTTGGGTCTCTCCATGTTCTAAAGTAAACGCTTAATTAAGACTTAAACCTGATTTAAAATACAGTTTTCTTTCCCTTTACGTTAATTAATCAAGAAGGATTATCACTGCGCAAAATGGATAATACGCATTTGCGTTTAAATTTTAAATTATAGTGGTATCGTATGGCTGTTATTTTATCAACTGTAACTGTAAACCGTAAAACGTAAGAGTTAGAAGCTGATGGCAACATCATATTTCTCGGTTGCCTTCCCGTAACCGAAAAGTTGAAGCAAATTGATTTTTCGTATAATTGTCTAACTCTAGAACACTCTCAAACATCCGTTCAAAGCATAGAAGAGAGATGTGGACATTGATAAATGACCCCTTTTGGATGGGGAGGGAGAACAATACATTTTCTCTTTAGCAGACTATTTCTGGTGATTTATTGCCAGAAAAATAACAGATCGTACGTCCCTCCCATCCAGGATCATACGTCCCGCCATCAATGGAAAGGATACGGTAGTTGTCGACTGAGAAAATTTAAAAAATGTTGGAGCAAATTGGTTCGATATGAAGCAGAACAATCAAAGCTCTTCTAGGAGCTGGTTTTAGAGGACCCAACCCAATTCCCGTCGATCAATTGGTTCAGGATAATGAAGCAAACAAAGATAGCGTAGGGCTGTTTTACATTTTAGTGGTGCTGGAGGGAAAATTTGTCTTCCTTCGACATGATACATAATTTAAAGAAATGCTATCAACATATCAGCCGTTATTAGTCTCGAAACTCACTTTGAAACTGTTGTCACCAAATGTTATACCAAAGTGTTATTTAAAAAAATAATGAAGAATCTGTATTCATTCATGCATATTCCTTGAACTGTGGAAAAACGACGGCACCTAGATCCATAGAATTTTTAATAAGCGTATTATTTTTAATAAGTACTCCACTCGAACATGGGCACCTCGAAGCCAGAAATTTTAATTCGGATTTTTTTACATACTTCATATTCTGTACACATTTAACGAATTTTTGTTTGATATACCCAACCATTGGAGAGCGAGCAATGAGCACACTCATGTTGTCATTCCTTTCTTTCCATAAATTAGCTATAAATTTGCACGTATTTTTCAGAAATTTAACTTTCGGGTTGTTTATTCTCCTATCAATAAAATTCCGAGTTCCATACTCAAGGACCCCATTCAAGATATGAATATATGAATTACTGGGGTATTTACAGGATTCCTTACCAGTGTGGTTCTATTTACATTGGCCAAACTAAGAAAGCCTTAAAATTTCGCGTCAAGGAACATGAGGCATATGTTAGAAAAAAAAAAGGAAACACAGAAGTCTTCTGTTGCCCCACATTGTTGGTCCGAAAATCACACTTTCAATTTTTCTGCTTCCAAAATTATTCAAAAAACATCTTACATTGGTGAACTGGATTTTATAGAGGCATTTCACATTCAAAAAAATCTTTTTGATCTATTTAACGACCCTAATTCCAGTCCATCTTTAAACCCATCTCAGCCTTTAAAGAAATTGTGTTTTATTTCTGGTTTCATCAACAGATAGCGCCAGTAGCTTATCTCCTGTCCAGGCTTTCTTATCTTATCTTATCTAATCATTTTGTCCGATCTCGTTCATTTGCGCTTTTGCAGCTGAGAATGATGGTTCGGTAAAACCATCGAAACTAGTCTTGTGAAAGTTTGATAATATAACGCTGATTTTTGTTGTTTGACTTCTAAATTAATATTTGTTCGGAGTTTTATTGTATCTTAATGAGGACACTGTTCTAAATAAAATATATTTACCTGCAGTGCACGAGACTATTGCCATTTGGAAAAATGCAAGATATTTAGCTTTCACATTTAATTACAAACTCTTTTCGAATGTGATGTGTTACAGCAGCCGGAAATATAATTCTTTTACTTTCCACTCGCCAGCGTGCTGCCATTCTGTAAAGCATAATTTTGAATTTAATCTGGAAGTTTATTTTGTAATAATCTGAGCAATTTAAAAGTAATAAAAAAATTAATAATAAATCTTTAAAATATTTTTCCCCTTTTTGATGTGCTTGATTTAAATAAAGTTGTACTAAAACCATAAGCTATCTGATTAGAAATTATCTATATTTTTATGAAATTTCAACAGCTGTATTCATTAAAATCATTACGTACTTTTTCTTTTTTCTGATAACTCTTTTAGGCGGGGGTCACTCGAGCGGCTATTTTTGGAATAAAAAATGTAGAGAATATAAAAATATGTACGACAACCCTTAACATGCTATCAGGAATTCTAAAGATAGGCTTTTTCTCTAAATATTTTGTGGTTCCGCTTTTGAATATTACGGGGTGTAAGGGCGAAGAAAGCAATGCTTAATAATAAAACTAAAATGACAGAACAATTGTGTTAGCAGGAATGAATCCAAACGCATATAGGTAAGCTACTGTTCTCAGAGAGAGTATAAAAAATCTTAACAAATCCTCTGGTGCGGTGTTTAAATCTGAATCTTTACAAATTTTCTTTCTTTTTTTAAGTGCATTGTTTTACTACAAAGAAAGTGTTTACCTTACCAGAAAAGTTTCAAATCCGGCGTTCTATAGAAGCTTAGGCGTTTTTAGGCAAGTATGAATCGACTGATGTTTCACACATTTCTTGGGTATTCTGTACATATTTTTACAAGTGGCAAATGAAATACTTTAGTGCAAGTTAACTGCTTTGAGAAAAACTGAGTGCATTTAAAAATATCTTTCCTTTCTTGATGTAACAAGTAGTTCAAGTTTCATTTTGTTTCTTTAAGAAAGACATAAACTTTGTTTTACATGACTTTCGTTTTCCCTTACATATTTTGAACAAAAATTCTTAACGGCATACGTTTATGATATTTTCTAAATAACATTTGTATTTCTGTATAATCTGGGTCCTTTAAATAAAAGTCTCATCAAGGAAAATGCTTAGAAGATGTTTTTCAATTGGAATGGTACAGAATACGTTTACACACTTTTAGAACGATTTCGAGATTCTTTAATTAATGTTTAAAATGCAAATATTTTTTTAATTTTCAGTCTAATAGCCGTCTTTTTGAGCTATAAGATCGCATCATGATTTCCAAGATAGAAGCTCTTTTCGTAAAATTTCCAGACGCGTTATTTTCCATTCCTCTTACCTTAATTTATAGAGTCAATCAGCCTTGGTGAGGTTACGGTTAGAAAGAGCTCTTTTCGAGAGACGAAAGGAAAATAGTCATTAGGTGGCACATCAGAAGACTTCGTAGAAATAATGATGGAAATGTATATACGCAATACTTGCATTAGTCTTCTATTTTCAAGAAATTCAAAGGTATTTTTCGAAGTACGACTTTCACTCTTTGTAAGTCATTGGGGTAAAGAAATATAATTTTTTCTGCAATTATCGGGCGTGAAACATTTTCCTGATCGTACACTGAGTTAATTTTAACGCTATATTGCACTCTTTTTCTTCTTCATTTTCCACCGTAAGAGAATCCTGCGAAAATCATAAATCTCTTGTAGAGTCATTAGATCTTTGTTTACGGAGACGTGAAAAATAAGCAGTGCTATCGCCAGGGCTCGAACATTGGACCCTTCGAATATGCGTCGAGTATCCTTCCAATAACATCACGAAGGCATGCGGAAAGGAGGGAGAAAATACCTTGTATACTTAGGTTTTTTCAAAAGGCGACTGGAGATTAGGGGACCCAATCGCCAAATCCTGGTGGTGACGAAATATCGTCGGCCACTTTTTAGTTCGGACGCCACTGTTAAGTCATTAGTTTTCTTGAAGTAGGAAACGTAAAAAATGTGAACTGCCCTCGCTCTGATTCGAACCCTGGACCTGTCTAATGCGCGTCGAGTGTGCTTCCAGTTACACTACGAAACGAAGGCATGTGGAAAGGATGGAGAAAATACCTCATACCGTTACTGAAACTTCCTTTGCGTCAACAGAACTAGATTTGAAAATGTTTCCTTTTGTTTTGACAGTAAATAGACCTTATTTTGTTGCAGTTATTTAGGTAAACCCGTACTTTATAGAGAGTTACAACCTATTTCCATTTACCTTCTACTAAGCAGTTTTCATACAGAATTCTGCAAATTATTCTGCGCTACATGCTTCGGCATATAAGTATATTTGCTTTTGTAAGTAGCCAAATATCCAAATCTTAGTTTATTCTTTTATTCTTTTTTATTACAAATGTATTTAAAGACTTTGCAGTGGATTTCTGCTTTGGCGGATTTTCGTTAGCAACGATTTGACTTTAGAAAAGGAGGTACTTTTTTCCGTTTTTCGTTTGGAGTCTTCTTTTCATGTAGAAGTAATGATTATCCATGGTAAGTGGTAATTGAGGGATTTGTTTTTTTTCCGATAAATAATGCTGCTTATTTTGCACATAAAATGTTTAATTCTATGCATTTCCCAGTGTTTTTGAATTATGGAATAGGAACATTTCTGATCGGAAAGCTGAAAAGCCTGTCGTTTATTCTTCAGCTTGTTTCCATGCGACATTTCGAAAGAAGAATCAGTTTAAAAGTAGCTGACAATATTTTTCATTTCGAGTAATAATCTGTTGCCAGAAAGGTTTATTAGGAAACCCTTTTTTACGAGTCTTTCGAAATCATTCTAAAACGTGTAAACACCCTTTGCATATATACTTTGTAGTGATATGGACGTTTGTTTTCCTCTGTAAGCAAAAGTCGTAATTAAATATAACGTCTCTTGTGAAGGTATCAGATGAGTCATTGCGCTCATCAGTCAAAGTGTCTTGATTAGTGCTGTAGAGTTGTTTAAAAAGCAAAGAGAAATAGCAAGAGTTTATGTTTAGTGAAAAGCCTCCGTTAAAGAACTTAAGATTTCAAAAAGAATTAATTCCTCCTTCAGAGAACTTTGGATAACCTAAATTAACCCCACCATTTGAAAAATGTTCGTTCTTATACTGTAAGATCTCATCTAATATAACAGTCTCAAACTGAGGTCCCACGTGCTGCTCTTGGGAACTTTTATGCTGCTTACGAATAGTTCTCATAAATTAAGAAGCCTCATTAGGACCAGAATTTGAAAGAAACGTTTAATATTTTAATAGTTTGGAGTCCAATTATACATTATTTTCATTCTGGAAAACGAAAATGAGGGAATCCTTAGAAATGTGGGAAATAGATATGATTAATTTACACTGTGATATAAATATTATTCAAAGATTTTAAGATACAAATTTGATTAACTTTTATTAGAACATTTTGAAAAATAAATCCTTCGTTACAAATTTTTGAAGTAAGAATAGCTGTTTTGTTTGAAAGTAGATTTATTTGTGAACAGTTTTTTCCCGTAGTTGAAAATTAATAACTGTGCGAAAATAACTATATTGCCGATGAGTATCTATAATTTGTGGCGAAAATATTTTCTGGTAGTTTCTCTTTGAGATTATAAGTTTTGCAGGGTTCGTGTCGAAACTGAAGTTAAGCCCTGCAGTTAGTGACTTGTTAATAAGTCTGAGATATTGTGATAGAGAAGATTTAAGTAAACTTTTTTATTATTTAATCTTGAACTTAAACATAAAATACACGACTTGTGCTACAGACAGACCACCACTATTGTCATGCCAACAGTCAATTCAGTACAAAAACTGGGAACGCAGTGCAAGACCACACATTAAAAGCTTAAGCTGCCTCAATTAATTTTACCGGCGAGTAAACTTAACTCCATCACAACCCAAGTGACAAAGACGGGCTTTGATTCAAACGACCAACGGCCGTCCGAACGTTCAAGATTGCATGCTGTGTTTATACCCTCGCCCTAAAGCAGAGTGTCTTAAACTGTGGGTCGCGACCCTATTTGAAAACGAAAACTCGAGAAAAAAAAATGAAAACGTTTTCGCATTTTTTTTTATAATAGAAGCGTTTATTTTACTTTAACTGCAATAGTGTATTACAGCACAAGGGAAGAAACTGACAGTTTCACTCAAGCGCGTGTCGGACTTGCGCAATGTTTATGGGGTTCCACAAAATTTTCGTAAATATTACGGGTCCCCACACCAAAAAGATTAAGAAAGCCTGGCCCAGAGTATACAATAGCCTAAGATGCAGTTTCCCCAAATGCATTATATCAGTCCATCTTTATTGTAGACAGTCTTTTCGTGAAAGGATTCCTTCATGATTTTTTATCTTTAGGTTAAAGGTGAATTGGTACACACTTCTGTAGCTAATGGAAACTCCTTTGTTAGAAACTGGAAACGTTATCATTTGAAACTTTCATAGTTCTTTGTTCGTTAACGAATGAGAAAGAAAATTGTTGTAAATCTGGAATAATATCTGAGGCATTTTATTATTTTAAGCGGACTTTATCCTGCTTTACACTCTGCCACTACGGTCTTCTCGGTCATCTACACATTTGGAATCATTACATATATATATGTCATATTTTGGCAGTCGGGCACATGAATGAAGCTTGGCATTAAAATCTGGACATTGTTGTGGCTTTCTGGAAAATCACGACGCAGAAAGAATTAGTTGTTTTGATTCCATATCTTTATTCAATGCAAATGGCAGATCACTATTCTCTTATATTTTCCAAAATTACATATCCAATAATGATTTAAATTAAATAAGGTTAAATTTAGACTTTCGACGTCATATTATAATATTTAGACGTCATAACAGAGGGAAAAAAAGGAAACAGAGCAGCGCAGTTTTTTATAATTCTGACGAAAAGTGGCGCGAACTCTGCATTTAGAGTAGCGATTACATTGCATGCCATAATGTTCTCGAAAGTACTGGTCTAGGGGAAAGATACTGAAATTGCGAAGAGATAAATAGAGGTTGCTTGTTCTCGTAGAGCAAAGCCATCGTATATTTTATAATTTGCATATATATATATATATATATATATATATATATACTCACTCTGTTATTCGTCGACGTGAGCTCAGTTTTCTTTATTCTTTATGTTAGTAAATTGTGCCTTTTTTACTTTGAAAATGATTAATTATGTTGTTATCATCTTCCGGTTAAGGTTTTTATGCCTTTAGCTAATCTGCATGCAGTAGTTGTAGGATCATCAACAATTTAAAAGTCTTTTAAGTGTGACTAAGTTTAATTTTTTTTACCTTAGCAGTCTTACATTTGCAACTTAGCAGAATTTTGAATTAAGTGAGCTTCTGCACCTTCAGTGTCGTTTTCCGACCAAAAATAAACTTTCAGTTTTATTCACCGAAAAATCTGCCTTCTTGCCCGTTGGCCAAATTGCTTGCTTTTTAGTAGAAACTCTGATTTTAATTGTAAAAATTGTTTTTTTTTAATTGTTTTAACTGTATTTGATGTTTTATAGTTTTATATATTTTTAATAAAGATCGTTTGAGGTTTTATGTACTTTTGCCTTGCCGCGAATTGAGAACTGAATTACGTGAATGAGAAACTTATCTCTACTGAAATTAGATTAAATAATTTTAAGTGAAATACAGAAAAACTGCGTATAATTTAATATTCCGTACAAGGAAGTCATGTGGTGTACACATCAATTTTTTTCTGTATGCGTCACAGAAAAATGTAATGAATAAAAGAAAGAGATTAGGTTGTCATTATTTATTTCTAATATATTATATTCCTGCTGTGCAATTTTCGTGTATTTCTTTTTAGTTTACTTAAAAGTAAGTTATCCAGTGTTTACATCAATGTCCTAGACATATTTAAATAAACGTCAGTTTGAAAGTGCCAACAGAAATGTCTTGTAAATACCAACCTTTAGGTTTCAGGCAGAAAACGAGCATAAATTTGAATTTCTTTCCGCCATTTTTAATTTTGGACGCCAAAAATGTTTAAAATTTAATTAAATTTGTTTAAATGTTTTCCTTGGGCCATCATTTGCTTTCAGATCCTACAATTTTCTTTTAAAAGCACTTGTTAACCTGTAAAGCCTTGACTGTTTTGCATAAACAGAAGCATCATTTCCGTTGTAACGCAATAATATGCGCTACACTATTTATTGCAGAAAGGCTTTGGCTACCGTTAAATTAAATGTGTTTTTCTTATCTCTTTTTGCAGTGTCCTTGTTAACAAAGTAAATATTTCCAATAAATAATTCTTAAAACGTATAATTCCGTTTCATTATTTTTTCCTCAATGGCAGGCCTTCAGCCGGCTTCGGCTTGGCCACCACTAAGGCCGGAAATAGTTGTCACGTTAGCATGGAGGCACCTAATAGGTGGGCTACTTTTGTCTCTTATGAAGGGACGGACAGTTACAACCATGTCTTTTCTGTGATTGGAATCCGGTCTCTTTGGTATCGCAGTCGGCTCCTCCATTTCATTATTTATTCATTGAATGATTAACCTAAGAATTACATATGCCTTATGCTTAAAAAAGTTCACCACAGACGAAATGAACTGAGAATGGAAATATATATTTTTTCAACGGAAATATGATTTTCGTGCATGTACTTTAAGAAAGAAACTGTTTGAGGGTTGCTTTTGTATAACGAAAAAGATCAAAAGAAATCTCTGATCATCAATTCACAAGAAATCGTCGCAGCCTATTTTAACTCGCAGAGAAAGCATACAGTTTAACTGATTTCTCCGAGAACCCACACGTTAATAGCAGACTTCAAAGAAAAGCATTTGCAAGCACTGAGCTCTCATTTTTTTTATAAATCAGGGTGGGAAACAGGTTCTAAGTAACATACTAAGTTTTATTCGAATTCATTAAACTATTGCAATCCTAAGCGGGTCAGCGGTTCATGCCCAAGCACAGTAGATCAAGATATACGGGGCTCTAAGGTTAGCCACATGAGCGTCTGTTTTCTATAACGTAATTTTCATTAATTTCATTCTTCAAAATATTATTTTCAAATTCCTTTAAGAAATGAAAAAATGATGACCAGCTGCTTTCTCGGTCAGCCCCTAAAATATTTATCATCGAAATATACGCGATCAAGCGTATTATTCAGGGAGCCGTTAGGCTAGATTTACTACATTTTATTTTAAGTTCACCGTTACCTGTTTTGAGTTCAACCAGAAGTGTTGTCTTGGCTTTGTATAAGCCGAAGTCGGACCATCTGTCGAATAATATTGAGTGAACAAAGGATTCTTTACACACGTCTTCTGACTTTCTGTCGTACTTAAAGACCTGGGAATAATGCATTGATTTCAAATCGCTTGGTTTGTTACTGAGTAACACACAAATTAAATTTGCAAGTTAAAAATCTTACGTTTTACTGAATGGCAACACGCCAGATCAATAAAAATAAAAGTATTTTAGTAGAAAATAAAAGCATTTTATTTTCGACAATGGCAACACATCGCTTTTAAATAGCCGAGTTTATTGATGAAAACTGAGAGACAAATATATTACATTTCGCCGAATGACAAATGTATCGAGCGTTTGAGATAAAAATGTTTTATTTCGAACATTATTGCTGCTGCTCGCTTTCAACTCGCAGAGTTTGTAAATCTAAAATGCATTCAATTGGCAAAAATAATAATTAAATAAACAACAAATTCGAAACTCAAAATCCGGCTTCAAGGTGCACATGTGGCTCACCAGTGACCGAGTGGTAAAAGCCGCTGAATACTGATAGTTCAATTTAGAGTTTGAATCCCGACAACGGGCACACTGCAGGGGGGTTTTTTGCTTGTATGTGTACCCCATGTGTAACCTGGATGCGAACCAGTTTTGATTATAAAGACCTCCACGGAGCATCCCTCCCTTTCCGTATAGCGCTTAAGGGCGGAGCACGTAATATGTAAAAAAAAATTAAAGAGGTGCATATGTTCGGATATAGGACTACGTGTGTGTTCAAAATTCGGTAGCTCTAGGTGCCGCCGCTTTTCTACAGTGCGAGAAAAAACATACGTACATACACATATACAGCTTCTTCATTATTTAGTAGTACAGAAAAATTATATACACAAAATATTATTTTTAAAGGAACGACTCGCTAGAAAATGAGACAGAAGTTCATTTTGTGGTTCCAAAAGCTGTGATTCGCGATATAGAATAACTTTTAGCACAGCGTTTAATGAATGGCTTTCTTTGCTCCCACCACAGCTGTGACTTAAATTTTTTAAGGATAAAAATGAACACTATACATGTACACAGACGGCCTTTTTATAATTCATTTCGTAAATCAATAAAAGGCTCCACATATACAGTTTTCGAATTCGTTAGTTGTAAGACAGCTGCCTTGTCAGTTAATCATAAAATCGTTTACAAGAAAAAGACGAAAAAATACATTTTTCAAAACAAATTACTTCACGTAAGATATAATCTAATAACAAACCCTCTTACAGAAGGAAAATATAAAAGAAAACAAATTATATTAAAAATGTTGTATAATAATTAATTTATGCATTTTTTACTTACTTGTGCGAAGTAAAGGAGGTATCGTAATAGCGAAAAACTTCGGTTATCGTATTTCAATGGAATATAAATTTTGACCACTCCAAATCCATTTTGAGTCTTGTTTCGCGCGAAGTCTGTATATACTAATAGAGAGTCCGTATTCCAAAATGGATTGTAAAATTGTAAAGGATTTTTTCGAGACGTTTATACATATATATCTCGCATAACTCAAAAATGGTTAGCCGGAGAATGTCGCTATTTTGTATATGGGACTGCTATATATTGCATAGCAGTGTATAGCAATACACACACACACACACACACACACACACATATATATATACATACAATATATAGCAGTATATATATACAGGGTGATTATAATTAAAGTTTAAGTTTCAAAACGCTATAAAAAAAGAACCACTGATGAAAATGCTTACAGTGAAATTTGAAAGGAATGTTATTGAAGAAAGCGGAAAGCGTATGGCAGAAGAAAAAATTTAGTTTCAAAAGTTAGCAACATATGGCGCTGTAAGCGGCAGAATCACGACGAGAAATGATTCGTAAAACAATGGCTAAGGTGGAAGTTACACATTAAAACGCATTGACAAATTAGAATTGTTGAATAATTTTATTTGCATGACTGTACATATCACATTGAAAGGGACAAATCGGTTTCAAGAGTTTTGCGGCGACATACCGCATAAGAACCATTCATCAAAGAAGTTCGGAACTGGCGCAAAACATGTTCATTATGGTGTCCACCGTTGTGTGCAACAAGTTGAAAGCGACAAACAGCATGTTCCACAACGAATCGCAGTGCCTCCGGGGTGATGTTCAGAATGCGTTGCGAAATGCGTGCCTTTAATTCCGCTAAATTTGCAATTGGAGCATGGAACACAACATCCTTCAGATATCCCCACAGCCAGAAATCACACGGAGTAAGATCAGGCGATCGGGATGGCCAGTCTGTAGGGAAATGACGGCTGATAATTCGAGCATTTCCAAAATGGCGCCTCAGCAGCTGCTTCACGGGATGTGCAATGTGCGGAGGAGCGCATCTTGCTTAAAAATGATTTCATCCACACATCCACGCTGTTGCAGAGCTGGAATCACGTGGTTGCGCAAATGAGACGCATACCTCTGACCAGTGACGGTTGCGGTAACAGGACCGGAAGCACCCGTCTGCTCGAAAAAATATGGTTGTAGGATGAATGATGCCGTAAAGCCACACCATACCGTGACCTTTTCAGGATGAAGTGGTACGGGGTGCGTTGCCAGTGGATTTTCTGTTGCCCATATTCGACAATTCTGGGTATTCACGTATCCTGTCAGATGGAAATGGGCTTCATCTGTCCACAAAATTATCCACTTCCATGCGAGCCAGGAATTCTAACGCAAACGTCTCCCTAGCTGTCAAGTCAGACGGAAGCAACTCTTGCACATGGCCAATTTTGTACGGATAGCATTGCAGGATGTTTCGTACAATTTTCAGCACCGTGCTCGTAGGCCTGTCCAATGTTCGGGCAATTCCTCGTGCACTGCACGGTTGCACACCACCGGCCGACCCCTCCTGTAATGCTGTGGCCACTTCTTCAACTACCGTCGAATGCACTCGTTTTCTCCCTCTACCAGATTGCACTTCAAACGAACCTGTCGTTTCGAATTTTTGCATCATTTTCTTTAGACATACGACACTCATTGGACCAACGCCTTCTTTTATACCCTTCAGTATCCTGAATTTTTGCAGAGCTACTCTTGCACAATCGTCATTCTTGTAATACAGTTTTACCAGCAGAGCGCGGTCCTGCAATGAAACATTTATGGCGAACGTCTGAGACGCGAAATGAGGAACAGCCTGGTACCTGGCGGCTTTATAAGACTGAAATTTAACTAACATTTTAATTTGTCTTCTTCCGCTTGCAGCGCCATCTGTTGCTAACTTTTGAAACTAAATTTTTTCTTCTGCCATACGCTTTCCGCCTTCTTCAATAACATTCCTTTCAAATTTGACGTCATTTTCATGAGTGGTTCTTTTTTTATAGCGTTTTGAAACTTAAACTTTAATTATAATCACCCTGTATATATATATATATATACTGCTATATATTGTATGTATATATATTGTATATGGCACATCTAGATGTGCACCTCTCTTTTTTATTGCAATCCGTAATCCCAAAAATATCCACCCCCTTACACACCTTAACTCATAACCTGGCCTCTATTTTCGCAATCGTTGGCCGTAGTCATATACCAGTTACAGAAGTGATCCAGATGACAAAAATATTCATGTTTTGGAAATGTAAGATTTAAGAAATAATTCTTTTTGGACAAATAACGAAATCTAATTTTTAATGCGATTACACGTATTTTTATTTGGGAAGGTTATAGAAAACGAAATTCATTATGAGAAAATAAAAACCTGAGGTGGACATCACATGACTTCTTTGTACGGCCTATTAAGTTATACATATTTTTTTTGCTACCTTCATTTAATTTACTTCTGGAATTATTCTAATTTAATTAAGCGATTCCTGGAGGCAAGTTCGACATCATATCAAAAATTATAAATTTTGAAATTAAATAATTCCGTTAGTTTCTTTAGTACAGTAGTCAAACTTCTTGTATTCATAATTATTACAAAACTTTCCTAAATATTTAGAATGGATAGTGTCAGACCGCATTAAAAAATAAGCTATTTATCCAATTTTTTTTTAAATTTTACATTTTGAAAATGAATATTTTCATCATTTAAAACACTTCTGTAACAGAAAGTAGTATATGACTCCAACCAACGAATAACGGCCGGATAAGGACGTTTAAGCCGGATAAATGGAGTATATATATATATATATATATATATATATGTTTGGTACTGCCGATTGTAATATGAATAGGAGGTGCACAACTAGATGTTAACAGCAGACCCATATACATAATTTCAATGTTCGAAGGCTAATCGTTTTTGAGTTATGGGAGATACATAGATGCGTACATACGGACATCACGAAAAAATACATTTTGAATCCATCTTAAATTCATTTTACAAGCCGTTTTGAGAAAAATAGTTCTTTATTCTGACCGTACATACGGACGTCACGCGAAAACGTGGTCAAAATCGATTCGAAAGCAGTCAAAATTTATATTTCCGTTGAAATATGAAACCCATTTTTTGGGGGTCACAATAATTCCTTTATTTCGTACAAGGCCTTCAGTGTTGCAAGGAACTTTGTACAATGAAGTAAAAAGTTGAATTATTAAATTTCTCACTTAGATGATTGTTAATTTATAGTGTCTTGTCATATTCACATCAGATATCGAACTATTAATATATTTTGTGAAATAAGAAAACATTTCCAAATGCAGACGATATTTTGTGTGATGCATTTTCATTTAAAACAAAAAATTATGATACGAAACATTGTCTGCCGAAACATCTAAAAAAATTTTCGTGTGTTCGAATTATTATGCGAGTTACTGATTAACGCTTTTTGAGTAAATTATTTTATTACACGGAATATTTTGATGATATTGATTTTGCAACAAGAAAAGCCTAAAGTAAAGAAAAAATAATGCATGAGAGTAAAAGTAAAATTTGAAGTTTATGTTTCAATATTTAATACACGATGTGTGCAAACCAATTTCGACAATAGGAGTGCCCGAAACCAAACATGAGCCCCTGTATAAAAGCATTTTGCCTCAAGCAAATTCGAAAATAAGTTAGAAATGCTAAATGATATATTTGGCAAGAAAAAATATTAATTTATTAGTTAATTTTATTTTTAAGATAGAGCTATTATCCCTTTTAATTTTAAAACTAAATTATTAGACCATCTTTTTCTTTCAAGTAAAGTAAGAATTCGCTTTGGTATTTTAACGTAATAATTTTTTGTCATTCCTTTTCGGCACAAATTAATCACAGATATTAGCCCTCTGACGGGCCAGGATTTTCGCTAAGAAATCACAAATTTGTTAAAACTACTGGGAGAAAATTTTTTTCCCTTGATTTTAATGTAAAAACTCTTCTGGTATTTTACAAGGGGTGATCAAATGAAAAGGTACGAAACGACACGATGGGTACAAATGTAGACTTTATTCAATATATACACCATAGGCCTGAGAACAACGATCCTACTGATGAACAAGCCTCAGGATTCCTTGTTCCCAGAATTCCTGTGGCCGTGACGAAAAACAGTCCTTCGCAGCGTCCTTGAGTACGTCATCCAAGTTGAAGCGCTTCCTTTTCAAGTGTTTCTTCAGTGGACCAAACACATGGAAATCGCAGGGCGACGTGTCCGGACTGTAGGGCGGATGGTCCAACGTCTCGCACTTGAACTTGGCCAGTTCCATGTGTGTGACTCTGGAGACGTGTGGACGCGCGTTATCATGGAGCAGAACCACACCCTCCGTGAGCAGCCCCGATTATTGTTCTTGATGGAGCTGCGTAGACGTCGGAGTGTCTCACAGTACACATCGTAGTTAATGGTTTTTTTTCTGTGCTCGAGGAATTCCGCAAGTAACGGACCTTGAACGTCAAAAAAGACGGTGAGAAACATCTTGCCTACTGACGACACGGCTGAAATTTTTATGGGAAGGTGACGACAGATGCTTCCACTGCATGCTGTCCCGCTTTGTCTCTGGCTCGTAGTGATGGCAACAGGTCTCATCACCTGTGACGATCCGCTCCATGAAAGCGGGGTCTTGCTGATACCGAAACTGATGTTGCAGTGTTGAATAGTTGCCGGTTTCTCACCTTCCGCTGTCAGAAATCGGATAACACCTAGCTGCTCCTCAGTCATCGAATTTTGCAACGCGAACGCCATCCTGTCCTCATACGGACTGCCGCATCATTTGAACGCCGCTTTTGATAAGAGCCTCTGCTCTCTCCTGCGCATGCGGGCACCCGCGCATGCTCCGATCCCAGTCAGAGACTCCAATCACATCCCGAGATATCTCGCTACGTTCTCCCATGGCGGAATACGCAAATATTTAACTGTTACGTTTTTACGTCGTTTCGTACCTTTTCATTTGATCACCCCTTGTATACTTGGATTTTATACACGTTTTAATATATTGCTTTACTTTCTTTGACATATTTTAATATGTACATATATATATATATATATATACGTACTTACAGATATCACAAAAAATATTCTAGGCCGTATATACGATTTTAACGGTTAGAAAAGTTAAATATTTGCAGACTGACAATATAATCTTCTTTTAATGACTCAGCAGTACTTTGACCTTTCGAAATTCGAGAAATTTCGAAATAAATTACATTCTTTGTGTATAATTTCAATGAAGAAATCATCCAACAGTTTTCCTTGTTTAAAATCATTAAAATTTAAAGAATTTTAATGCAAACTTAAATTAACGTTAAATAATTGACTGGTATATTTTTGGTCATTTCATCAACGAATTTTCAAATAGCAGACGATGAAAACTTTGAGAAATATAATTGAAATCTGTTGAAATTTATATAACCTTAATATTTATTCAAGGTTTCATTTATTGAAGTAACCCATTAGTAAGTTTTTAATATGAATATGAAAGCAATTAATTAATCGAAATTTAGAATAGTTCTGTTTAAGCAAGAACCAGCAGTTAAGAATTTAAGTTTAATGATTTGTCATTAAATACAATGCTTTAGGAAAAAATCTCTTAACTCGGGATTCGTAATAAAAGCAAGTAGTGCAGAAGGTTTAAATTAAAAGCGAAAACTAGAAGCTGTTGGTATGCCTTTCCTTTCGTTTGGTTAATTGCGCAAATTGCTTGAAACTACTTTCATTTAAATATATGCCAGAACTGAAGAGGCTTCAAATTTTACAGTAACTTCGAAATGACTCAAAATACATTTCAGAGAAGTGTAGTTAAGTTATTTCAGAATGCTTGTTTCTTATGATTCCACTTCACAAAGTTTTCTTTGTAGTTTAGTTTCTTGTACTTTAATTTTATTTAAAATCTTTCACTTAGAATTTAATTTTAGAACTTAATTTATAATTATCGTTGACTTAATATAAGAAAATAGAAACTGATGCGTTTTAATGATGTTTTCTATTGCATCAAAAATTTCTATCTCATAAAAATTTTCTAAACAGTCATATTTACATCCCACCAACCTATATAGATAGGTAAGGAGTGTCATGTTCTCAATCCAAATATTCGATAGTTAATATTAAAATTTCATGACTTGTGTCGGATATCAAGTTTTGAAATTTTTAATTATAATTCAAACGTTTCGCCTTTTTTCAAAATAGGAATGATAACGAAATTAATTAATCTATTTTATACATTTCTAAAACAATGCTTTGCATTCTGGAACAGAGAGGACGGAAAAGAAAGTGAAAAATTGCTTTTGGTTTACCATCTTGGCGCACTTAATGATCCATTAATCAGCTTCAAGTAACATGCTTGCTTTAATGTTGTTATTACATGCGGTCAGAGCCGGGACAAGGGTGAAGCAAGTGAGGTCCTTGCCTCAAGTCACAAAAATTATTCATTTCACAAAAATATGTAATATTTCGGATTTCACTTGATTTTAATGCCTTTTTAATTCAACCAGTCATATTTAAAAGTAGAAAAATATTCTACTTTTAAATTTAAGTACTGCGTTTATTGCTTTTAAATCACACAGTTTATTACTCAGTACCGTGCCAGATATAAATATCTTTACTAAAGAGCACAAAGTTGCGGCCGGGAAGATAGAATAAAATACTTTTATCAGCGACAATCTTTGAAACAACCTTGAAATAGTTGAGTTTGTTAATTAAAAGTAAAAGAGAAATATCTTTCATTTTGCCGGATGGTAGCAATCTGGCGCTCGGAAGATAAAATTATTTTATTTCAAAAAGTATTGCCTCTTCTCTCTTTCAAATTGTTATCTTGTTAAATAAAAATTCCTTAAATGTTTGCAAAATATGAAATAAATTAAAAACAAATTCGAAATTCAGAATTCTACTTGGAAATGCCCTTGTTTGGTTAAAGGACTGACTATGTGTATTGAAAGTTTGGTAATCCTAGGTAGCGTCGTTTTTCCGCAAGGCGTGGAACATACATGAATATAAACAGATTTCTTCATTATTCATTTTTTTAAATAACCCATCGTGATAACATTAGGTGGCCACAATTTGAAAAGTGGTGATTGGGGCACAAAAGTGAAAGGACAAAAAGTGAATTTGGTGAATAGTATCTCCTCTGGTGCTAATAACGTTGCCAAAATAAAACCATTATTTAACCCTGAAATTGCCAAATTTCGCGACCCTTATTCTTCATTTTAGCGAATTTAAATTTTTATAAATTCGTAATTCATTAAATATAGCATCATAGCACAAAAAATTCAGTAGCTTTCATATTCTCTCGCGCGCTAAAATGACCGCCAAAAGAAATGATTGAAACATCTGCCAATTTTAGTGGAGCCATCTCAAAATTGAATAAACTAAGCTGTAGATCGCACACTTCATAATTACCGAAAATTTCTAAAATTTTATAAAATATAAAATCATTCTTTGTTCGTTTTATAAGTACATAGAAGTGAAATTGAGGCAAAAGGTAAATTTTAGGGCCATTTTCTCTTCTAACAACATTTAGTATGGTTAATGTAACCTAACGCAATAGATCTTGGTCTGAGCGGTGTAATAATACACTGCAAACATACCCATACATCATCTAAAATTACTTAAAACTTCAGTCACGTATTTGAGGGGTCGGGGCATTCTTTCTAATAGACCTCCCGCACGATCTCTCGGTCACGTGACATGGTATCACTCAGTAACCTTAGCGAAGTTTTAAATAAAATTGGAGATTTTTTTTTTTTTTTTTTTGTCTAATGGCTTTCAAGCACGCAAAACTCTTACGATTAACGATTCAAAAGCAATGCCAAGTGATCCTAAGCAATCGTTAGAAAACGAATTGGGTGTATTCTTATTTTCTTTCACTACTTTTTTCCACCTCTCAGGAAATCCGAAGCAAGATGAGCGGGTGGACTGTATGAAGACTTACATATGTGGGGGTGGGGGGAGAATTTAAAAATATTTTCTTAGGTATCAATCCACTTTTCATCAGGCAGGAAATTTCATATTAAATCAAGAAATACTCAAGAACTATAGAAGTACCAATTACCAAATTTCCTCGTGTAATTCCTCCTTTTTTTTTGCTAATTTTATCGTTCGAAAATTGAGTGAGAAAAATTATGCGAACCACTTAATTTCCGAAGACGCTATTACAATAATATCATAACAAATGAAAAGTATACAAGTAAGGAAAGCATATATTCTGCTTTATTTTGACTTTCTTTAAATGAAATAAAAGCTCATAAAAATTAACAAGCTTAATTTGGGTATGGAGAACAGAAACATTTGAATCCGGATAATTGGAACTCAGTATAACTGGAGCTCAGAAAACTGGAATTTTCTGCATAGAATTTATATGCAGCTAACAGGTCAAATCTTTGATAAGTTTTTAAAAACAGACATATCACAATAAGATAAAGAAAGTATATTTTAATATGTTTTAAAGAAATGTCTAAAAACTATTTCGATTTACATTATAATGAATACGTTGTAGATAGGGTTTTTGATGGAACTTGAGACGGGAAAAATTTGCAATGCCCTCGCCGGGACTCGAACCTCAACCTCTAGAATACGTGCAGAGTGTGTTACCGTTACACCACGAAGGCATGTGGAAAGGAACGAGGAAAAAAATCTTACATACTCCCCCTTTTAAAAGTAACTGGGGATTAGGGGATCCAATCGCCAAATCCTGGCGGGGACGAATTATTTCCCACCACATTTTAGTTCGGGCGCAACTGTAGAGCCATTAGGATTTCTGATGGAGCATGACACGTGAAAAATCAGCAATGCCTTCGTCGGGAATCGAACCTGGAGCTCTAGAATACGCGCTGAGTGTGCTACTGTTACACCACGAATACATGCGGAAAGGAAGGAGAAAGTACCTTATAAATTACGTATATTAAAGCAGTAATCTCAAACTCAAATTCCGTGCGAGCCTCATGTGCGATTTGAAAACAACTGATGGATCAGGAGTTTTTTAAATATTAAAAATAAATTTTTAATTTTGATTATTATATGTTTATTAAAACGTAACGTAAATAATAATCAAACTATGTTGTTGTGAATTATCTCACTTGTTTGACAGTAACATCAGAACAAGCCCACGAAATACATCGCGGCAAGAAGTGCAAGACTTTCGGCTGTATTCTCGTTGGCGACATAATCGTAATATCAAGGAGGGGGAAAACTCAAATTTATATTTTTTTCTCACAGAAATCTAAAGTTTGGTACCTGTAAGAGAGTTTGGTTGGTTAACATTTTGTAATTCAAATAAACTGACGGTTAAATATTAAATTATTAGATCCCATTTTTAAACAATTCTAACATATGTATTTAATTCATCGTTAAGTATTTTATTTTAGTTTAATCTAAAAATAAACAAATTATGAACATTTTCTGAGTTTTAAGAGAAAGCTTACCAAGGGGTTAAAATTTGACAATAAATAATGGCAATCTAATTTTTTTCTCTTATTTATTAAACTTTCCTTCGACGCATAAATACAAATTCATATGTTGATATGTAAATAATTATAAACTTCCTTTTTTCTTATTGTAGTTTGACACTTCATGCAATTTAGATTACGATAAAGTTTGTAGTCTTGAAGAGAAATTAATGGAAATTATCTTCATCATGGATTATAGGTGCTCTTTTGTTAATCGGGTTCTTTCCTTTCTTATCAATTTTAAAATGAGAAATAAAATGTTGTTCACATATAAATGTTGTTCATATATAAACGTAAAACCTTATCATGTTGTTCGCATATAAATGTAAAACTATTTATTCTTAGCGCAAATATTCGTAACTGAGATTATTTATTTTTTGACCAGTACGAATAAAAGTTAATTTAATCTTTATCTCCAAATCTCTGTATAAGACTTATATCACATTGTAAATTAATCAGCCCCATTTATAGGTTTTCTGGCGATTTATTCCTGTTCATTTTTAATAAAAATAAAAATAATATAAACTGGAACTTCAAATAATTAAAAGCTTGACATCTCTGCAACACCCTATTTGCGATAAATGCATAATCGGAACTCCTTGGCGGTCCGCATAAAACTGCATCGGGGGACGCATGCAGCTCCCGGGCCACCAGTTCGAGATCACTGCATTAAAGAGCAAACATCCATGGGACGAGGAACCAAATAAGATTTAAAATATTGACCAAGCCCATGGTATGAATTCTGTAGAGCATAGTTATCAAAGGGCGCTGTTCTAAGTACAATAAGTAAAAGCTGGACGACCAAACACGATTTGACAACCAATGATGAAAGAGGTCCGATAGTTGGGTTGGGTTCAACGAAAACATGTAAGGCAAGCAAGCATGAAAACGAAGATGGAAGACTTCATTCCCTACAAGAAAGATAGGAAAAAGACGAAGATGATGACTATATTTTATGAATTGAAGATGAATATGTTTGTAATGGACTGTCACATCACACATCGATTTGTTTCATTTAGATACACGGAGGGATAGCTAAAATGTTCATAGTTATTGGATACTATATTTCCAAAAGTAACACACATTTTTATTGAGCCATAATGAACACAAAAGCCTACGAATCATAAGCTAGTCACTTGCGTAGCCTGTTGCCAAAAAATCATGTCTATACTTAAAAAATAACATCTTACCTGTTTACCAAAATAATAGGTTTAAAATTTAGGATTCCGTTTTAAATTGCTTTGCAAATCGTTGCCATCTACAGCTTCGAAACAAAGAATTAATTAATTTAACCATTTCGATATTTTCCAAACTTTTCAAACACGAGTTTGCATTTTTCTATGTTAACGGTTCTATAAGCTTTATGAATAGAAATGCTATAAAAAGCTAAAACGTTATTCCAAAATTTATAACTTCTTTTATAATTATCAGCAACAGCAAACAATAACAATTTTTACATATGGGGAAGACATCAGAAATAAATAAACATTATTCGGACACGTTCATCAATTTACATTTCAGATACAAATACGTAATATAAAAATATAAAAAATACATTCGTAAATATAAAAAAAAAAGAATAGATAACACTCTGAAACATGTAGCTGATATTGTTCACGGCATATTTTTTTCTCTTTGTCTTTCCTGATATAACATGTTCAAATATGAAGTGTTTGGTTATTCAAGTTTAATATAAAGCTGGAATAGAAAGTAAATAGAAAGATGGAAATACAAACTGCAACAAAAGTGAATTTTCTAACTTTATCTGATTCAGGCATTACTTTTATTAACATTTAGCAATATATAACCTAATTTTGAAATTTTACTTGTAAAGGATTATAGCATCTTTAAAAATTAGGAACTTTGTTAAGGGGATCTCAGCTGAAGCAAAAATAAAAAAAGAAAGAAAAGAGGGAAGGAAGGAGAGAGTGAGAGAAACTCGACTAATGATTTTTACTTAATCTTTTTCATTATGTAATGAAGAAGTTGTATGCATGTTTCTTGCAGAGCAGGAAAATGGGACCACCTAGACACACAAAACATTGAAAATATTGAACACTCCGCTCGATCACATGCATCTAGAGAGCCGATATTTTAATTTCGAATATTTTTTTTCATATTTTGTATACGAGTTCCATGAATTTGTGATTAAAAGCTTCAGTTTAAAAGAGATGTTTCCAGTGTTCGAAAAAAATATTTTTATTTTCAGCGTGTCAGTGTGCTGTCATTCGGTATGGTGTAATTAGCCTCTTAAATTAAATCATCAAATTCGGCTACTTGAAAGCAACGTAGAAAGAACTCTCCTAATGCAGCTAATGCATATTTTGCTTATTTGACATAACAGAGCTTTTAAATCTTTGTGATAATCAGTTTCGGATACATTATGTGAGAATTGTTACAGTCGAGTCAAACAGATCATATTTATGATATATTTTCTAGAATTATTGTGGAAAGGGTAAGACACATTTTATTACTTGTGTATAGTTGCTATTTAATATTTTTGTCCATGTAAACCCTGGAGGGCAGATATTTTCTCCCGTTGATTAGACATTTGTATTGATACGTGTTTTAGCTTGTGCAACATAGCGAACATGAAGTCAAACACTTCTAAGGTATTATCTTTTTCTTTCCGCATACATGCATAATGTAACTGGAAGTAAGCTCGAAACGTATTCGGGTCCGCAGTTCGAATCCCTGTGAGAGCACGGCGGATGTATTCAGTTTTCTGATACTGAAAAATTCAGAAATAATCTACTGCTTAAATACACCGTGTGTAGGATGAGTTCCGAGATAAATTTTCTTCCTGGAATTTACTCATAACTGGAATAAGACTGGGAATGCAATTCCCGAATGTCAAGGATCGGTTTTGCAAGAGGATTTAGAGGGTTCGTTCATAATGATAGAAAAGGAGGAGTTTCTTCTTTCTTCACGGTAAACCGCCAGCTCACACAGCTAGAGTTGTGATACAGTTTCTAGCAGAAAATCGCGTGCGATTTCTCAATCACCCGCCATATTCATCCGGTTTGGTGTAAAGTGATATTTTTAATTTTCGAAAACCAAATTTCTCATGAAGAATCAATGCTGTGACGACGTAACCGACATTCAAGTCACAGTGGCGCGCAAGTCGAATAACATCTCATACAAGGACATTTTCGTATGAAGTACATGTCGTTGTATGAATGTTCTTTGCGTTGTACTCAAGTGAGGTAGGGGAGAAACTTAAAGCATTATAACTATCATCTTAAGTTTTTTATAGTTTTTATTAATCCAGTCTTAGAAAGTTTTGAAAAGACTATATGTATGTTTCCACGAATAAATGTAAGATTTTGATTTTGATAAAGGTGGTGGGACGTTCGTTTTATCTAGTCATTTTAATGTAGTCGAACAAGACACCTAAATCGTTTTGAAGATTTTCTTGCTTTTTAATTCATGTGTTGCGTATCTCAAAATTACGGGTTGTTAAGCTTTTAAACTTTACATTTTAAACTCGCTAGGTGCCGGACAAACTAACTAAAAAATTAACATAATAAACCTGAAATGTCTAGTGGAGGGGGAGGAGGACTGTTTGGTTATCTAACTCAAAATCGTTTTAACAAAACATATCTCAATAATCAATTAAGTTAATCAATTCAAGCTATGCAACTTCACACACTTTTAATTAAACGTAACCTGAAATAAAAGAATAGAGGAATAAATATTCTCTGGTGTTCGGGCAAAAATATATTAACTCTCATATACTAAATATCTTAAATCCACTTAACAACATATTAAAATCATTTCACTAATTAAACTGAGAAGCAGCATGTTCATTTTCATTAAACCAGAACCTCAAAACACCAGCGAAAAATCATTCATAAACACCAAACATCAATCAGAAATCAATCAGAATTTTAATTTCATTCCTATTCCTAACACCTAAGTATCAATTATCCTAAAAACCAAAACAGTTTCAAATCGTTAGTCGTAATGGGTTAGTACAATAGGGCGCGTTGTGAAGCCTACTAGGGAAAAACAATAATACAAATTCAGTAAAAGCTCCATGTTTCTTAAAAGCCTATCGGCTCAAACAAATGGAGTGACATGACAGACCACAGTGAATTAAATTACACACAAAATTAAACAAATGAAACATAAAAATATAAATCAAACACATTTATTAATTTCGCGAATTTCCTATTTCAGATAGCTGGCCAGACTGACCTTACATACAACAATCATTATTATTCCATATTATGTATCATTTCAAAGTTCATTTATCAAGATCAAATTTCTAAATTAATATAATAAACGATTCTAATGATAATCCGCGAACATTAAAATATATATTTAAAGTGAATCTCACATAAACTAATCAAGAATTTACAATTTACAGAATTACACATTTTACAATAATTTCAAATTCTCTTTAAGGTACGAAGCAATTTTCTCATTATTAAATTAACTTTTCCATTATGAAATTAATTTTCCCGTTTCACTAAAATGCAAGATTAGTTAACTTTTTCCGGGCAAATAATATATGATTCCTGCAAATAAAAAAACATAAAAGAACTCACAGTTGGCAGACCGGAATCCACCTTGTTCACGCGGACCCCTTAAGGAAACATAACAGGATCCAAGATAATTCTAGAGTAAGTCCCTTATTGTTGAGTCAAGTAGATCTTCTCGCATCACATCCTTAACAGAATATTCTACCTGGAAACTCGACATCGCTAGTAGCTGCGCAATCAAGGTGCCATTCGCTGAAATTCAAGTTAAACCAATTGTCCTTTCCATAAGTTGAAGAAGGAAAATAACTTGTTCAGAATCCTGGAGGTGCAGTCCTTGCAATCAGCTAATCAGGAGAAAACGGTGGTAGAAAGAAACGTAGACGACGGACATAACAAAATAAATAAATAAATAAATAAATAAAATCTTTGACTCCACATCCGGAAGGCTGACTGTAACGCGTACAGAAAACTGACGGTATAGCGCGAAGCGCCTTCCCCATTCGAGCTAAAATTAGGAACCATCTCCACTTTCTATGACTATATATCTAATGCAAAGTAATGTATATATAGCTATGGTGCCTAAGTGAAAAGTAAACTGTAATCGCAAGTGTTCCTTATCTAACACAATGTAAAGTATCTAAGTGACACAATATTTGTGCATTTTTTTGTATGTACTTATGTTCCAGAGCTATTGATTTGGTATGGTTTTAATGTGTTTGATGTAAAATTGGCATGTCGCAAAAGCCCCTGTATGAATATGTTCTTGCGTTTTTCTCTTTCTCTTTCATTTCAATAGGTGCTGGGCCCCGGCAGCTGGATGGCAGTGAACCCCATCGGATGCTTTGGATAATGGTGGACGTGGTGCTGTGCTGATTAACCGCTATGGTAAAGGAACAGTTCCCACGTCCTCCGTCACTCACTCACTCACTGTCTATGACTAATATTACTTCGGGAAAGCTCCGAGAAATGTCTATTTAAAGATCAAGGAAAACTATATAGCTAGACACTGCGGAGCAATTTTTATTATTTTTTTACAGTAGATCCCTTTCTCAACTTGTACTAAACTCTCATCAGCCGAAGACTGAGAGAAACAAGGCGCCAAACCACATGCGCTAACCCGCAGGAGGACAGGAGCGCCACAAGGCAAAAGCCCCACAATCTTCTCAAACTGAACTTTACATCTGCTGCTCCCATCTGACTCAGACTAGCCGGCGCTCGCCCCTGAAAGGGGAAAGACCGGTCACACTTTCTCCTCCTCACTTTACATCTCGTATGCTCAAGATTCACTTCAAATCTGACCTCTCAATTCGTGCAGGTTTTGAGGTAAACTCGGTCTCTCCGTCCCCCGTAAGTTCATAGGCTTACAAAATTACATAAAATTAAATCTTACCAACCCCAGAATTTTACATTATCTCTAACTGAGAAAATACACCCCCACAACGAATCAAAAACAAGAAAAATCTGACAATCCAACCGGACATCTGTACCCTGAAAATGCGTGGGAAATATACTCCCCAGCTAACAAGCGGAAACTAAAGAGGAAAATCGAATTACCTAAACTTACAAAAAACCTCACTCTTCGGAAGGGAAATGAAATAAACATTGCGATAACAAAGCGAAAAGCAAGAGAAAATGAGAAATGACGGTCTACTTTGAGATTTACGATTTCTGTTTCAGCGCCCCCAGCGTAAAGGCCCCCAGCGAAAAAAGCGACAACACCCTAACTGCTTCCGCTGTTAGCAAAAGGCCATAAACCAGGTGTGTCCTCGTAACGTTTCTTTACACTACAGTTTTAAGAATAACGAGCTAAATAAAGCTGTAACCATTTAAGAATTCTTTTTAACCAGTTTCAAATATAAATGAATAACACGTGCAATAATTCTTTCAGCTTTTATACAGGCACAGGTTGAAGCAAGGCCGAGATCTCTGCATTGCCATAGGCATATGACGCAGCAGCGGACGTTACTAGCTATTAAACTACAACCAAAATTCTGAGAGAAAACGGTTTGATATTTTCCCATTCCTTCTTACATACAATTAACCTCTCGAGAAGTCTTTCGGCAGACGGTCTACTTTGAGTTGCCCTTTGTTGCACACAAACACCCATGCCTGCTCTGGAATTCATACCAAGCCAGTCACCGTCACTTTCCACTATACCAGATGAGCGGCTAGCTTTCATGCAGGGTAACCCAAAATAAACCAAATCCAAAGCAAGTGAAGAACACACAGGGATTGTAAAGTGATATTCTACTAGTATAGATAAAAGCAAAAGCCTGTTGTTATGTGCGTACAGGCTCGTAATAAATTGAATGCGCATAGTACTGATGACAGCTTGATGAAATTCACTTTTAAAAAACAATTTTCATTTCTGGAACTCTTCACACAAAAGTATTCGTACAGCATTTCTCAGTATGATGACGAAGCACAATGAATAGTTGTCACTTCAAATTGCTAAGAACGTTGAACATAAGGCAATGTAAAAAGTCTCAAGGCAGTAAGCTGGCACAGTAATCTCTCAATATTCTGAGCTAAACTCATCTCTGAAACTGATATTTTCTCCGGTCTTACATAGTTTTGCCACGCCCAACGGGAAATTTCCTGTACCTTAGATTTTTTTAAATTGCTAGAAGGCATACACAGTTACAGTTACTTAGGGCGGATACATATTACAGTTAACTCAGGGACTGGACTAAAATGTCGCCAAGTGGCCTACCAACTTAAGACTTTTGGCAATTTTGCACCCAAACAATAGCCAACTTTGCGCTATCTTGCCAGTTTAGCGAGATAGACATTTACCTTAAAGGTAAACGGACTCACCCCTGTAACCCTGTATTTCCAGTGAAGCTTCCCACATTCAGACCTTTCATGTTAATACAACAAGAGGTACTACACTATATATATAATTTCACTAAAAGTATTTACACACATACAAAATTCGTAATATTATTTATGTGGATTCCTCTGTCTCTCACGTTTAGTGTCTCGTTCTGTTGGATGGTTGTACTAGCGTTGAGTCTATTCAATTCTAGTACGTCAAGAGTTGATGGATTGTTCTGGTAAACCTTGCCTTTCAGGATGCCTCACGAATAAAAATCACAACTGTGACTATAGAGTTCATAGATTCTTCGAGACAGTGTGTCATGTTTGAAAACTGAATGCAGTGTTTTCAAAGAAGTGTGTGTTGTCTCGCCGTCAAATTCACTAACACTTTTCGATTTTTTCTGCCATGTCCGGTTTGGTTTATCTTGGACCACCTTGTACGTAAGGATATGATGTTCCAAACAACAGCGATAAAAACTTAAAGTTCGTTTCCTAAATCTGTGAGAGTTCTTGAATTAGCCTTTATTAGGTTTTGATTGAGCACGATTAGGACTTCAAAGCCACTATCTTCAAGATCCATGTCCCAAAAAACGTAACAACTCAAATAATTAGCTTTTATCCTTCTACTTGAAGTTTCACCAGGTAGTATGAACTACATCCTGATGACTATACCGTTTTGTATATTATATGCATATTTAATGTACTGCCTAAATGTAAATCGAACCGATTAATGGAGAGTGATAACCAAGAACCAAGAGTGATAGTTAGATAGTTCTTTTACAGATTCAGCTCGCTTCCATTGAAAACTTTAATCCTACTTACAATATATTCATGCAATTCAACTGTTTATAAAAGCCTCGTTTATATGTCGTTGTTTGGTATGTGCATGATGGATTCCCGAAGGAGCAGGGTCCATGACGTAGAACAGACATGGCTTTTAAATCGAAATATTTCTGATGCCTTCATTTCTTGATAGGCATGCTATTTTTGTATAATCATCAAGATGACAACATTTAGAGAATTTTTGCCAACTTGCCGACTTTTCCGCAAATTCGAGGAAACTAATTTACGACCATTTTTTCCAGAACTTTTTAGAATGCCCGTGCTACAGGGTGTAAGTATAGGTCGGAAAGCTAAGGAGTTCAATAGCGAATCAGCTGCGAGATTCAGCGGTTAGCCTAGCTGCAAATTAGGGTTCACTCCGGGCTCACTTCATATGTTTTGAGTTAACAAGAAACTGCTAAATATCTGCTTCGTCGTTCAGTTATTAACAGCTATTTTTGTGTTTTGCATGGTATTTATTGTGATTTGTATGGTATTTATTGTGCTTATTTTCATAATAAATTGCTCATTTTTTTCCTCGTAGCTAACAATACTGTTACAGAAAGTTTGTAAGTGGAAATAAAATCTGATGATTAATTATGACGGTGCTCTGTTCCTCTTACTTCTGAAAATTATAAAAATCGATGAAAGTATTTAAATAAAAAAGAATTATTCAAAAGGAACAAAGTCCTCTTAAGAAAATCCCTAAATTATGAACAGAAATCTAATACAATTTGCGCAAAACTGTTGGGAAAAAGGCTTTTAAACGAAATTTTAATTTAAAGAAAAAAATATTGGAAAAGAATACAGATTCAGGGAACAGCTTCCAATCATTTACTTTAAATGTGTTATGAATCTGAAAGCCGGCAACAGTAATCTGAATATTATTATTCAGGAGCAATACATTATGTGCTGACGTCATTTTGAATAATTATTGTTGCAATTTCATTAATGTACTCTCTCTCTGTCCTCTAAGAGCGTTTTCGAAACTAAACGCACTTCGCCGTCACAACAGGCTTAATGTACGCGAGCGGCGGACGAGTTAATAGAACCGGAAAATGAATTAACACTAATTCATTTCTGAGTTACGCAACTCAGAAAGATCCGGTATTAAAAGCTTACTTGCATGCTTCGCCGGTTTATATGGACAGGCAGCTGAATATCGAGAATGTTTGTATTTTGTAAACAAGCCCTAATACTAATGAAGAAAATCGAAAATTTAAATAAAGTGTGAAATGTTCTTTGAAGAGGCTGTACAGAATAGCAGTGGAAAATAGGTTTAAGAAATGCTGAAATACAAAACTGAACTTGAAAAAAACGTCAGGTATATATATGCTACGTCTTACAGAAGACGCGACTTAATGTGATCGCGATAAATGATATAATTTCGGTAATTATCGAATTGCTGAAGTTCCGCCCGTTTGTATTTGAAAATGTGGAAAATAAATCACTTACCGGGAGATAAAAAATTCGGTTAATATGATCAAACCGTTATAGAGTACATTTTTTAATCTGAAGTAAATTCGCCAAATAAGGTCAAAACAGATTATAAAAGTTTCTAAGTGACAGAGAAATGTCGGCAAGTGAGGAATTAAGTCGCGAGATGTCTTGGTTTAGATTTCACTCAGCCATTTAAAATTAGACACAAAAACAGCCTTAGTTTGATATAGATTTTGAATTTTTTTTCAGATTTTCATTGATTCTGAGGTCGGTCAGACGCAAGTCTTTCTTCTTCAGGCAAATTAATTCTGATCTTTTTTTCTCTTGGAGGAGGGGGGATCTATGAAAACATCTACGAAACACTGAGGTTGCTTTTTTTGCTTAGTTTTAAGTCCTACATTAGATCAAAGATGTTCTCCGAATATTAAGATTAGGGATACAGCATCAGTCGAATAATTTCCGGAAATGTTGTGAATAGCTCATAAACAACCGTTTGGATTTTCCTAATATTTCTGTCAAAATAGTTATTTATATGTTTCCACTTGTATTTATACTGAATTACTCAAATTCCTTTCTATTTTGAGGGTTACATTTTACGTAGTTTAACGTTATCTTTCGGTTACTTTATCAAAATAGCCATCAACAAGCGTGATCACATTAAGTGGCGCCTACTGTATACGCAGTCCTTTCAAACTATGGAAGCTTAACCTGCCCTTTCAGATGTTTAATTCCTTTATATTGCTAATAGTGTAGACTATTGTTGAGATCCCTTCTTAAGCTTTGCTGAAACGCTTCAATGTTATTAAAACCATGGAAGATAGAATAGATGGCGTATACCTTCACCGTATATCCGATGCAATAAAACTGAAGCCATGAAACGTCATGGTGTGATGTCACGACTGACAATGTCTGCTTCCATAAGCCAAAAAATTGCATTTGTCGTGGAAAAGAACATACAGAAATAGTAAAATAACCACTTTATGAATATTTACCTATAAAATGTAACATTAGCTGGTGCACGGCCGGAATGATTGTAGTATCTTTGCTCACTGCATTGACCCATTTTATTTCGCTGAGCAGTTTCAATACAATTATAATCAAAACTTTCGTCTTATCCATACTATATACGGCGAACATCATCAGTCATGTCGTCAAGCTGTTGATATTTCCTTGGCTTCAATTTTGTGACTTCATGCTTACGCTATTTATTCTAACCTCCATGATTAAAACAATGACCTTTGGTAAGAGATTTTTTTCTTCACTGATGAGAAAGAAATCTGAAAAGTTCTAAATGTATTGTTGCTTTTCTACGGGTTCGTGGATTTGGAGTGATTCATGACAACGCTTGATGAAGAATCAAAACAAAATTTATGTAGCCAATATTACTCAGGATGTAAGGATCTTAAGTTTTACTAACGTTTATTTTATTTTAAATCTTTACTATCACTTCTTATTTCTACTTCCGGCCAGAATTATAAGCGTTAAGGATTTTATGCAAAGTTGTCTGGCGAACGCCAAGTATTTAAGTGTGGCCTTTTTGCCAAGCAAGAGAGAGGAAGCAGTGAGTTCGAAGCAGGCCGCTTACCTTAGAAGTTACGCAGTTGCTATTTGCCTTCCAGGCCAGAGGTTTTAATCCTCTTGATAAATTAAACGTATTGTAGTGTTCACAGTCTCTGTGCTACATACGCTTCCTGTTATTATAAGGCCAATCTTACACGTGTATTATTCTAAAGTTAAATTAGAGTTTAGTTTTATTTTTGATATCGTTTACGTTAGACCCCGAGTGGAGGGTCATTGTATTCCGAAGTACGGAAGTCATTGTATATAAAGAAAAATAAAGGGTTTTGTATACCCTTCGTCTGTATCCTGTCTACTTACTACAATTAGTGAACATAGCTTTAGTAAGCTCTCTGTTCCTAGTCAGGTCCTTGTATGTTTCCGAAGAAGGTTAGAAGGAACATTGAACCTGATAGTGGCGCCCGACGAAGAAGAATAACCATGGCCGAGTTTCAAGAAGAACCTGTGCTGCCTGCAGAAACGGCTCAGAATCCAGAAATGCCAGCTGCCGCCCTGGAAGGATTTGGGTACATCGTCCAGACCATGCGCGCTTCGATAAAACCAGAAGCAACGTTTAATGGAAACTCACCGGTAACCAGTTTTTCGGAAAAATTGGATGATAACTTCATGCTCTACCCCGTGCACGAGTTTCAAAAAGTTACCTTAGCTACCAGCGCTTTGAGGGGCCAAGCGCTTAACTGGTTCAAATGTATCGGCAGAAGTCTCTTGGGTCAAGCAGGAAGTCCCACCTATACTTACGAAAATTTCAAGACTGCCCTACTAAAAGCCTTCCCTGTTGTAAAGGATCGTGCGAAATTAGAAACAGAACTTTTCAGTATATATCAACAAAGAATGGAAAACCTCTCGAGCTTTATTTTAAGAAAAATTCACGTTTTCAAGCTCTTGTATGGAAACCGTCCGGATCCTGAAATAATTCAAGTGATTTTGCCGAGGTTACTGCCCCAAGTGGAAGACTTTATTGAATTAAGAAATCCGACTACACTGGAAAAGTTATTTGAGCTAGCAATCCAGTTTGAAAGTAGAAGAACGGCGGATGTCGAAAGAAGACGCCAATATCAACAGCGAAACCAATTTGATACGCCAAGACTACAGCAAACTCAAGCATACGGCTACGGAGAAAAAGCGAATCACTGGGCAAGGAAACCCGAGCATTCAAAAACAGCCGGCGAACGTCGACAGTTCAATAGCAACCCAGGAAAAAAGTCTCAAGGCCAGTGAAGAAAGAAGGAAAGCACGGAAAGGAAAAATAATTTAAACTAAAACGGGTTTCTGCTGACGAGAGGGTGCGGAAATCCGAAGGCCACGAAAACCCCTCTTCCTACAAGTTAAATACAGTAATGGTGAAAAATTTAACTCTTCCGAAGATTGAAGTCTTGGTAAATAATATCCCGGCCACCGCACTCCTGGATACCGGCGCGCAGTGTTCCTGTGTGGCAGAAGTCTTTTTTAGAAAGTATTTTCGCAAATACCGTATATATAATGCGGATAATACGACAGTATTAGCGGCGCAAGGAAAAGAATGTAAGTGCGTAGGTAAATTACCTTTATATATCCGTATCAAGGACGAACAAGTAAAGGTGATGTTTTTTATAGTAAAGAATTTGCAAGCACATTTAATCCTAGGAATAGACTTTGTTTCAGACGCACAAGCTACACTGGATTTTAATGAAGCGTCCCTTAGGCTGACAATGAAACCAGTGCGTGTAGAAAAGGTTGAACCGCCAAGGTTAAATCTTGACCACCTGCCTAATGACGAGCAAGATAGAATCCGACAAGTGGTAAGTGAATTTGCTTCCTTATTTAGTGATATTCCAGGATTTACTCAGGTTACTAACCATAGTATTGACATCGGAGATGCATTGCCGGTTCGTCAAAAACCATACCGGTATGATAAGAATAAGGAAAAAATTATAGAATGGCATATTACCGATATGCTACGTAAAAAGATCATAACGCCCATCTCAAGTAGTTATGCTAGCCCGGTGGTTTTATGTAAGAAAAATAATGATTATCCTTTGGAGCATCCAAAAAGGTGGAGATTCGCTATTGATTACCGTAAATTAAATTCCATAACGAAATATCCGGTATATCCGTTACCGATCATAGAAGAAATTTTAAGGAACATAAAATCAACCAAATTTATGACGACTTTAGACTTAACGAATGGTTATTTTCAAATAGGGGTCAGGCCTGAGGACGTGCCTAAGACTGCTTTTATAACCAAGTCTGGCACTTATGCATTTTTGCGTATGCCGTTTGGCCTTTCAGGCGCCCCAGCAACATTTCAGCGATGCATGGACATTGTGTTAAGACCTGTTCTTGGAAAGTCCACATTTATCTATTTAGACGATATCATTATTACTAGTGATAATCTCGACCAACATATACAGGATTTAAGACAGGTGTTTCCTTTATTAAATGAGGCCGGTCTAAAAGTTAATGTCGAAAAGTGCAAATTTGCAGCCCCTGAATTAAAATATTTAGGTTACAAAATATCACAAAAAGGGATCGAGACAGATGAATCAAAAATAATCGCTGTACAAAAGTATCCGACTCCAAACACGGCAAAGAAGCTCTCTTCTTTTCTAGGACTTTGTTCATATTATAGGTCCTTTATAAAAGATTTTGCGGCTATCGCTGAGCCATTGTTAAAATTAAAAAGGAAAAAGGCAAGATTCTCGTGGACGGCCGAAGCCAATAGTGCTTTCGAAAAATTAAAACAAGCATTAACGCAAGCCCCTGTGTTGAAATTTCCTGAAAAGGATGAAAATTTAGAAATTTCAGCGGATGCTTCGGATTATGCGGTAGGAGCGGTACTTTCGCAAAATCAGCAGCCCGTGGCATTTTTTAGCCGAACTTTAAATCAAACACAAAGAAACTATTCCGCGACCGAGAGAGAGGCACTTGCAGTTCTGTTAGCAGTGCAAAAGTTCCGAGTCTATTTTGGAAAGGCGCCGATAACAGTATATTCTGATCATGCGGCGGTAACTAGATTGTACTCAGGGAAAAATTTATCCCCAAGGTTAATAAGATGGGCACTCAAGCTGCAAGAATATAATCTGGTAATCAAGCATACCCCCGGAAAGGAAAATATCGCAGCAGATGCCCTATCACGAATTAAATTAGACGAACAGGGTAATACCGTAAAAGTTGAAATGCTTACAGCGTGTACAATAAATTCCCGAGAAACTGTAATAACCGAACTGGGTAAGGATCCTGAGTTTGGAAGTATTTATGAGTATTTGAAGGATCCTGAAAATTTTAGCCACCAAGATATTGTGGCGATAAGAAATAGGGCGGCCCATTACGAACTAATAGATGGTCTATTATTTTATACAAAAACTACGAATTCCAACAACGAATTTCGACCTGTTATCCCAGCTAGTCTTAGATTAAATATCCTGCAATAGCTCCATGACAGCCTTTAGCTTCTCATGCTGGTATTCGAAAAACTATCCAACGCGTACGCGAGGCAGTCTACTTTCCTGAACTGCAAAAGTTAACAAGGGCGTATGTCCAGTCCTGCCCAACATGTCAAGCCGTTAATTATATTAATTTCCGCCCGGCCGGGTTTCTAAATAGTATTAAATCCGAATTTCCAAATGAAATAATCGGCATCGATTTATTGGGCCCTTTCCCAAAAAGTCAGTTAAACAAAAGTCGCTATCTCCTTGTTATGGTTGATCATTTTAGTAAATGGACCGAAATTGTTCCCTTAAAACGAGCCTCCGCGAAATTAGTTACCGATTCTATTTTAAATAAATATATTTTAAAATACGGGGCGCCCCTAAAAGTTATATCGGATAATGGTCCTCAATTTGTAAGTAATATATTTGAAGACATGTGCAAAAAACTGGGCATACGTCATTTAAAAATGGTCCCGTATCGGCCGCAATCAAATATAGCGGAACGGGTCAACAGAAATATAGTGAAAATTATCCGTAGTTATGTTAAAAATTTTCATAAAAGCTGGGATAACTATGTCAATGAATTTGCTTTCGCCCTTAGGACCGCAAAACATGATACAACGGGAAAAACTCCTGCTGAGTTATTTCTAGGCAGAAAGATTATAACACCGTTAGATAAATTATTTTATGTGCAACAAAGAGTCCCAGAATTTAAAATGGGTGATATAGAAAAACTAATTAAGGAGGCAAAGAAGAATACTGAAGTAGCACAGAGAAAACAAAAATTGTATTATGACTTGAAACGACGGGGAGTAACTTATAAAGTTAGGGATGAAGTACTAAAAATTAAGCATTCACTTTCTTCAGCACCAGAAGATAAAACTGCCAAATGTTTTCCACGATTTGAAGGACCATATGTTATAGAAAAAATAACTCACGCTGTTGTAGTGTTAAAGGCCAGAAATGGTGAAATCTGTTCCGCAAATATTGATCAAATTAAGCCCTACTTCGATCGTAATAAAATGCAAATCTTTTCAGATCTTTTGCAGGATCCTGCACGGCAGACACCGCAGGTACAAGTTCCAGAGGTGGAAAAACGACAAGTACAAGGGCAAGCCAATGAGAGACAGAAGCAAGTGAAAAGAAAATTGCCCCGCGGAAAAATTGAAGGTAAAAAGAAAAAGAAGCCGTTCCACCGTCCAGAAAACAGAGTTCACGAACACCCCCAGAATGAAGAAGGGAGAAGGACGACGTATGTGAAGAGGACCAGGAGAAATGACGGCAACTATAACCCGGCTTTAAAACGGAAGATCGACTCATCCGACAGAACTCTCCGCAGCAAAAGTCGCCGAACTGCGGAAGGGCCATCAGCGGCGGAGGAAAAAGTACAAGAAAAATTTGAACGGCCAACAACGAGGTCCAAGCAGGATCACGACAGAAGTTTCCCGGTTCCACCAAGACCAGCTGCCTTCAAACGGCCAAGACCACAAGCAGAGGACAAAAGGAAGGTGTTCAAGGGTGGCCGTACTGGTGAAAAACGGAAGCTTCCGGAGGAAAGCACTGAAGGGCGAGCCCGTACAAGAAGGAGGATCAACCAAGCTACTATCTGCTATACCTTTAAAGACTGGGCCCAGAAAAGGATGTCCGAATATTACAAAGATAAGTAAAATTTTATGTTACTTTGCAAACTTAAGTTAATCTTTCATTCTTACTGCAAGTGGCAGATTTCAAGAAGTTTTACCTCATGCGAGGTCTACCTTTATCGCCAAAAGGGCGAGAAATGAGTTATGACCGATTTTCTTATTATGTTTTTCAATTACTCGCGCGTAAAACTAAAGTTGATGTATAATAGCGTTGTGTAAAGACTTAAATATTGTAAAAAGTTATTGTATAAATTTTATTTAAAACATTCTAGCAAGAAAGAAGTTTTAGTCTGAAAGACTTTTTGAAATGTAGTATTATTTCAATGTAGAAAGAATTGGCACTTGCTTTGAAAAGAATAGAAGTTAACAATGTACTACTAATGTATGTTTTCAAATGTGTAAAATTAACGGCATGTTGATATGTTCTTATATACATGTGAACTGTTATTTTAAATGTTAAGAAATACCGTGATATGGTAAAAGTGAAAGTAATGTTAAAAATTTGTTATTCGTGTGACTGTAAAGATTAAAATCATGACGAATATGTGGTAAAGGTTGAATGAGGTAGTTAGGCTCTCTGACGCTACACTTTAGAGTTAGCCACTTTTAGAATAGTACCTCAGGGTTTAGAGTTGAAAGTAGGGTGTGTTAAGAGGTCTCGTTATGTTGAATTTTAACACGTTAGTGTTTTGATTGTAGGAGGAAGTGTGGCACACGTAGACAGAAACACATTCGTGTTTGGTGTTTTTACAACACATGTCAGAGAGCACGGGGAGAGATAATTAAAATAGTCATGAATGAAATAAGAATGTTAAGAGAAGTATATTGTATATCTTATTTGCAATGTCATTGTGTAACATTTCATTAAACTAGTTTTCCTTCCAGATCTCTGGAAGGAACCAGAATTGAATAAAAGCTCCTGGTTAGATGCAGTACAGATGAAAAAAAAAAGGATTGTTGTATATCCTGGGAGCTGCTATTGTAACAAATTTCTTTCTTTTAAATTTTCTAGTTTCTAACGAAGTTATGATTGTAAAAGGTTGGCCTCGCGTTAGATTTTTAGAGCTAAAAGTTTTCAACAAGGTCGTTTTAGACCTCAGTTTCAAACTAATTAACTCTGGCGGGAAGTATGTAAGGATCTTAAGTTTTACTAACGTTTATTTTATTTTAAATCTTTACTATCACTTCTTATTTTCTACTTCCGGCCAGAATTATAAGCGTTAAGGATTTTATGCAAAGTTGTCTGGCGAACGCCAAGTATTTAAGTGTGGCCTTTTTGCCAAGCAAGAGAGAGGAAGCAGTGAGTTCGAAGCAGGCCGCTTACCTTAGAAGTTACGCAGTTGCTATTTGCCTTCCAGGCCAGAGGTTTTAATCCTCTTGATAAATTAAACGTATTGTAGTGTTCACAGTCTCTGTGCTACATACGCTTCCTGTTATTATAAGGCCAATCTTACACGTGTATTATTCTAAAGTTAAATTAGAGTTTAGTTTTATTTTTGATATCGTTTACGTTAGACCCCGAGTGGAGGGTCATTGTGTTCCGAAGTACGGAAGTCATTGTATATAAAGAAAAATAAAGGGTTTTGTATACCCTTCGTCTGTATCCTGTCTACTTACTACAATTAGTGAACATAGCTTTAGTAAGCTCTCTGTTCCTAGTCAGGTCCTTGTATGTTTCCGAAGAAGGTTAGAAGGAACATTGAACCTGATAAGGACAGTTTCAAAATCACGTTTATAGTCGTCGAAAAACTACGACAAACACGCTGAAACAATCAGCCTAATATTTCTGTCAAAGAGTAATAATATTTCTGTCCCAATAGCCGCTATAGGCCGTTACAGGCAAGGCTATCAGGCTATAACGGTGAAGGCAACTTCACGGGAAACCACTAGAGTGCAACTTCCGCCTCTTTTCGGTTATTCTCGGAACTCAAAGTACCCTCGAGACTCTTCACGCTACAACTCGCGATGCACTCGACGATAGACTCGATAGCCTGAACGATGTACACTGCGAAAAAAAAAGGGGCAGTTTGAGATCTCCCGTTCTACTGAGCCGATTGAAGAAATTCAAATTTCGTTTTGAATGTCTCGAAAGCGCAACTTAGGATATAATTTAGATTTATATATAGCTTTGTTCTAATATAGGTATTTTGACACAAATCGGACTTTTTCTGATATAATTCACCAACGTTTTTACACATTTCGATGCTACGACTCCCATTATGCCTAAATATTAAATTTTGTAAAATTTGTCGCGAAATTCACAAAGAAATTCAAAATTTTATCTTGGCTCATTTTTGTTTCAGTTTGCGGCAAAAATAATTCACTTGGCGAACAGATTTTCCTTTCTTTCCACTGTGTTTTTTTTTTTTTTTTTTTCCTAATGGCGTGCATTTGCCTATGCCGGCATCGGCCACTCCTAAGGCCGGACCGGTAGTCTCTTTATTATGGCTGGACCTAATAGGTGGGTCACCATTGCTTCCTATGAAGTGACAGACAATTTTTACATCCATGCCTTCTCCAAGATTCGAACCCGGGGCCTTCGGTAATCACAGTAGGATCCTCTAACCAATATACCCAAAAGGGCTATTGAGTGGCTTCCCTGCCATTGTGCAGGAGCGGGAAAAATGTCACATTGTTTCTACCTTTTTACATTGTGAATGAGTGAAAAAAAAGTCACATTGTTCCTACTTTGAAATAATTTTAACAAACCACATTTGATGTTATTATCGCTTTTAACAAATATGCCAAATTTCAGAACGCGCCAATATATCAATTCACATATATCTTCGGAAATTTTGAATAAAAAACTGTAATTTTTTGCAGATATGCTTAGAAATATATCTACTTTAAGATGATTGTAAAAGTTTTATAATTTATAATTCAAAATATTTTTGAACTATTTATAAATATTATTTAAAAATACAAATTTAAAAAAATAAATCATGAAGCATGGGCCATTGTTATTTGGAATGAATCTAAATTTCGAAATGTGAAAGGACGAATCAAATAAGTTTAATAAAAAAAGAGATATTAATAAATATATATCAAACTCATTTAACATTGTGGAGCTACAATTTTGAGAGCTAATGTTTTAAAAACTACTCGCGCTATTTTTACAAAACTTGACAGTTTGGAGTAATTTGAGTTGTAGAATTGGAATGTGGAAAAAAATTGGCATATCATTTCAGAAAAAATGCGATTTTGTGTCAAAATACCTATATTAGAACAAAGCTATATATAAATCTAATATATATCCTAAGTCGCGTTTTCGAGGCATGGAAAACGCAAGCTGAATTTCGTCAATCGGCCTAGTAGAACGGGAGGTATAGAACTGCCTCCTTCCCCCCCCACAGTGCACACTTTCGAGATGTACCACCTCACGGTATACTGACGAGACAGTCAACACTAGACTGCTATTCCGCGTACAAGCAGGATTTATATAGCTTTCGCTCTCGACTTGGCAAACCTAAAACCCGCCTTGCGGCGAAGTTATCTTACCGCGGCTGGGCATTTCGTAACAGTTTGAACCAGAATGGTGGCTGAAGATTGCAATTTGCCATTTGGTATACACAATGTTAACAAAAGTCTTTACCCAGTTTTTATTTTCTCAACTTCTATTCGTAGACATATATTTTCAATTACAAATTGTTTTAAATCTGCAGAGATTTATGTTTTCGCACTTTCAGACTTAAGGAGGGGAACCTAAGAGAATTCAGATTTTAAGATTGCCCAAAAGGGCTATTTTAAAGTCTAATATGGTTTACCAGTAGGGATTTATCTATATAGATAGACTAAGTATGTTTTAAAAGTGAAAAAAAACTAATATATGTAAAAATATTGACTGTTTTTATTATCTATAACACGAATTAAATGCATTTTTTAAAAATCAAACAGATTAAAAAGTAAATAATAATAATAATAATATTCTTAAGAACTGCATTTATTGCTTTTAAACAGTTTTAATAATGAATAATAGATGGATAAAATATATAAGAACAATATTTTACATTTTTCGAATGGCAACAAACACGAAAAAAAGGGAACAATGCATTAAAAAGAAAGTAGCGTGTTTCGGGTCTAACAGCCCGTTTAGGCTAATACTTTTGCATAAAATATGATAAACATCATTCTACACATTCCTTGGATACCTATATTTATATTATGGAAAATTTTGTAGACGGTGTAACAAAATGAAACGCAACTGAATCCAGTGCAACAACAAATTGACTAACATATTCTTATTACAAAATTTGCAACAGTTGACGTCATTTTCAGTTTGCATTGAAGGGTCAGCCAATATATAATTTCTAATAATTTGAGGTTGATTTTTTCCCCTTTAACTGACATTCAATGATATTCTTTTGTGATTTACTAGTACGTTTATTCATAATATTGTTACTTTTTAGTATGCTCAAAACGATTTTATGTGCAAGTAATTTACAGGTATAAGTTTTGAAAGTCTAAAAATACTTTGTTAATATTCTCATGAAGTTTTATTAAATTAGCATTATACTTTGGCTATCGTAAAAAATTCCTTAAAGTATAACTAAGTTTCATTCTTAATTAATACAAATATTTCAGGCTAGCTGCGTGTCAGTATTGAAGTTTGATACTAAGTACGGGAACAACGGTTGAGAAAATAAATTTTGGTGTTGAGTGTTTATGTACACGGTGTATACTGAAGAGAATGAAAGTGCAGCGGAAACCAGTTATTTGAGATTTTTTCGAACCTAACGCTCTGAATTCCTTTCTGTTCATTAGATCTTTATAAAATACGGAATGAGTGACTGATCCTCAGGAACAAGTTTCTTTTGTGTCATTCATTTCAAATCTAAAAAATTCATCAATATGATTATTAGAGGTATTAAGGCAAAACAAATCAGTGTGATGTTTGTAAATCTGCATCAAAGCAAATGACGAAACAGAAACCTGTGTTCATACGATAACAATGAGAGAAGAAGTCAAGCTACTAGTACCATCTATTGATAAGAAGTGAAAACAACATGGAATTGTTATCTCTTTTTCCTGGAAAAGCAAAAATTTTTTAATCTATATTACCATTCAGTCTTGATATTTGTTTGAGATTTTTCCTCATCATACAGCCTGTTGACTGGTCTCATAGGGCAGTGATCTCAAACTCAAATCGCATACGAGCTGAATGCAGAACTCGAAAGAATCTGACGGGTCAGATTTTTTTAAACCAAAATGCAATCTTTTTGTTAATAAAACAAAAACTTAAATTATATTTAAAATTGTTTTCAGTGAACTTTGTCAAAACATACGTAAATAAAAATAGTAACGATGGAATGAAATAAATATCTAATTTCTATTTATTTTCTATTTGAAATTTAAAAGTTGTAATCTGCTTTTATATTGGCATTTATTTAAAATTAATTCTAACATGATAAGTAACCATTAAATAACTTAATTTTAACTTGAAATAAACAAATTGCAAACTACGAAAAATCTCCACGTGGAACAAAATTTGAATATGTAATTCAAACCTATTATTTTTTCTTTTATTTATTAAAACTTGCTGTGACGCATGTGTATATGCAATACCTGAATGAGTCTAAATTTTTACAAAGAATGCAATGGTTACCTTTCGAAATAAACTTATTGCTTCGTCTTGATGAGGTTTTACTCTTTAATAGTCATTAGGAGAAAGAAATGAAATTTTTTCCGTAGGAAGTAAACATTTCTCTTGATAACACGTTCAATTTATTGTAATATCTTTTTCCACTTTCCCTATTTTAATTTTCCATTGTAAGAGAATCTTCCCACAATCAAAAACCCCTTCCTCAAACTTTGTACCGACGGAACCAAGTTTGTGCATCTTTTTCTCTTTGGTTTCTATAATAAATAGATCTTTCTTGTTGCCCGTCGTTTAGGAAACCCATGTTTCGTAAAGAATAAGAATGTCAAAAGCACCATTTATCTCTTGTTAGATAATTTTCATGCAGTTTTCTACCAATTGTTCTGCACTGAGACACGACCAAAGATGGTGAACATTATATTTTTCAGTTTTTTAAGTCGTAAATCCTGGTTTATTATTAGTCCAAAGGGGCAATTTGCCTAGAAGGACTATTGATTTCGTTTTGGTATTTTGCGCTGAATCACGAAAAGCGTTGTTTCACTTTTCAAATTGTTGCCACCAAATATTACAGCCCTGTATTATATTTAGAGAAATTTAATAATGAAGACTCTGCATGAATGTATGTGTGTTTCTCGCATTGTGATAAAACAACGGTACCTAGAGCCAGAGCCATCAAAATTTGAATAATATAATCTTCCATAGAATATGGGTATGTGGAAACCCTAATTTGAATATGAAATTTGTTTTATTATCTATTTCATATTTTGTAACACTTCAACGAATTTTTGATTAACGAACTAAACGATTTCAAAGCGAGTAATGGCAGCACTGTACGGAAAAAAAAAATTACCTCCAGCGATTGTGTACCGGGAATTCTAAAGATATGCTCATTTTAAAATTATTTTGAGATATTGCTTTTGAAGTGAATTTTATGGTTTAATTGCGAAGAACATGATATTTAATAAATAAAGGTAACTCACAAAATGTTAAAAAAACGCCCCTTTGAACGTAATTTAAAATCCGAAAAGCTTTCTGACTTTTTTTTTTTTTTTTTTTCAGTTTTGTTATTTATTGTTATTGTAGAAGTATTTAAGGATTTTGCAATTGATTTCTGCGTAAGTAGGCTATCACTTCCTACGAGTAACTACTATTTAAATTAGAAGTATTTGAAATAGCACTTACCTCTTCAGTTATTCGTTTGGAGTCTTCTTTTCATGCAAAAGCAATGATTGACAGTTTTACACTTTCCAATGAATAATGTTGCTTATTTTGTACTTAGAAATTTTAATACCATGCATTTCAGAACGTTTTTGAATTACGAAATAGGAATATTTCATTTGGAAAGGCCAAAAACATATCCTTTAATCCACAGCTTGTTTGCATGCTACGCTTTGAAAGAAGCTTACATTTAAAAGCAACAGACGATGTATCTTATTTCAAATAATAACCTGTTGCCAGAAATTTTTATTCCAAAACATTTGATTTTTTAATTTTTTACTGAAGAATATGTAATTATCTTCTGTATTTATTTTAATTAAAAAATAGGATAATATGCCCTGATAGCCAATACTAATTATTAACATAAGTAAAAATATTTTGTTTTTCAACTAATTGATGACGATCAGAAATAATTGACAATCAATCGTTATTAATTAGTTGAAAAACAAAGCTCTAGTAAAGAATCAGAAATAAACTGCTAGAATATACTTTTTTGGGGGGGGGAATCTTTTGGCAGTAGTAAAAATCGGGAAAAGTGTCTTTTGAAACAGCAGAATTAATTCTGAGGTTGAGCGGACATTGTTAGATATTCAATTACTAAAACAAATTTAGTATTTTCGACTTTTAACTTATGCGGATCATTAGCCTATAAGAAGAAAAATTTACTTTTGTTTTTACTGATTTGGTATCTTTTTTTAAGCTTTACAGAATTCGTGCAAAGGTCTCATACAAAAGTTATTTCAGTTCTTTAAATGAAGATTTTATACTAGCTGTATGTCCAAAATACATTTTGTTAAACAGTTTTTAATTTCTTGTCACAAAACAAATTGCTTTAGTGGTATAATTTGTCCATTTTTTCCGTGACATGCTATTTGGAGCTATAACAGTTTTTTTTTATTGGCTATATGTGTTCATATATGTCAAACTCCATGGAAGCAATTTCTTCAAAGCATATCAGAACTGCGTAAAGTATTTTACTTATTTGAGTGTCATAAGTAGTAAGGATTGAAATAATAAATAAAATGGTATTTTAAGTTTTGTCAAAAATAAGTAAAAAAATAAATAATTTCTTAAACTTTTAGTTAAAAAATCTAATAAGGGCACTACATAATTTCCTTGTACGCCTACACGCATTTTTTGCTTCCTTCATTTAAATTTATTTCCTCGAATTATTTTGATTTAATTAACCGATCCCTCAAGGCAAGTCTAAAATGACATCAAAAACAGCAAATTTAGAAATTAAATATCCTGGTCAACTTTTGTTGTACGAAAGTCAAACCTCTAGCATTTTCTTCTTTCATAACGAGTATAAAACGTTTCCAAATACAAGTATAGGAACCGGGATATTGCATTAAATGTTAGGTTTCTTTATTTGACCAAAATTAATTCTTTTGAATTCTGAAATTGCCGAAACATGATTGTTTTCTTTATTTAAAATACTTCCTTAATTAGAAGTATATGTTTAAGGGCAATGATTATGATAATATTGTCGAGTAAGGATTTTTAGGCGGTTAAGGGAGATGGGTGTATATATTTCCTTTGAAAGACTTAAAACTATATTCACCAAATTACCCGTAATAAATGAAGTTTAGTTTCTATTAGACAGACTAAAAAAAATCTTAATCTCAAAAATAATAATCATAGATCTCACATTAAAAGTTTAAACAAAAGCCACCTGCTACTAACAAAGAAGATATATATGTACATATATTATACGTCATTTCAAAATTTAATAGTTTCTCATTTTTCTTTATATTAAATTTTTAAAAACAATTTCCAGTATAGTGTAATTAGCGCAAACGGCGTTAGGCCAGAAGGGCTATTAATTTCGTTTTGGCATTTTGCGTCTATTCACTTTTCAAACTGTTGCCACCAACTATCACAGCCCTGTATTATATTTAAAGAAATTAAATAATCAAAGAATCTCTATATACGTATGTATGTTTCTCGCATTGTGATAAAACAACGGTACCTAGAGCCATTAAAATTTGAATAACATTATACCCCAGCGAATATGGGCATTTGGAAGCCCTAATTTGGAATTTGGAATTTGTTTTATTATCTATATCCTATTTTGTTAGACATTAAAGAATATTTGATTTAGAAATTCAACAATTTCAAAGCTAGGAATGGCAACACTGTGCGGAAAAAGAATTATCTCCAGCGCGCCGAGATTGTGTATCAGAAATTCTAAAGATATGCTCATTTAAAAATTATTTTGCAATATTACTATTGAACTGAATTTTATGGTTTAAGTGCGAAGAACATGATTTTTAATAAATAAAGGTAACACACAAAACGTTAAAAAACGCTCGTTTGGGCGTAATATAAATTGTTTTATTATTATTTTATATTTCTTAATAATTAATTACTTATAATTCATTTATATTTTTTAAACTTTAATCTTTTATTTTTTCTTCTGACCTTATGAAAATTAATCTTTAGTTTCACGTATGCATAGATATGTCTCTATATGCACCCATCCTCCTTACCTGACTTAAAAGTCCTTGACAGGCCTTTAATTTCGCAATCATTGTATGTAGCCATATACTTCCAATAACAGAAGTATTTTAAATAGCGCATATATTCAAGTTTTAGAAATTTCGAAATAAAAAAAATAATTTCAGGTAAATAAGGAAATATAATATTAAATGCGGTCTCCCGTTTCCTATACTTGTTCTTAAAAAATAAAAATACAAGAAGTTTTACTCAGGTATCACAAAAATTGACCGGGATGTTTAATTTCAAATTTTACAGTTTTTTGTCATTTTCAACTTTTCTTAAGATGTCTGTTAAATTATGTTATAATAATTCTAGGAAATAAGTTTAAATGCAGTTCAGCAAAAAATGTGTAAAATTTAAGAGACTTACAAGGAAGTCATGTGAGACCGACATCGGAATTTTATACTTTCTGTTACATTTTGTTGTATAATTCCGGATTACAACGAACAAAATATAATGACATATGTTAAAGCATTAGTTTATGATTTGAGTTAAAAAGGTGTGTTTGAACAGAATTGATATTTTTTACCATTTATCGATGAAAAAATATTTTGAAACATCTTTCGAAAATTATTTATGTAATGGAGCAGAAGCATTTTCTTCAGTAATTGTTAATGAATCAATGATTATTGACAATAATGAAGGAAAAGCTACTGAATTAAACTAAAACAATTCCAAATTTTATCATCAATGAGAATCTGCCCGCTAAAATTCAACTGAGAATACTCTCAATGAGCCGAAGCAAATAGAATTTTCTGCTTTTCCTTACGTTCTCCCGTTCTAGTTGTTATTCTTTTCCTAACTCAATAACTCCCCTTAACAAAAAGAACAGGACAGTCATAAACACCACTCTCCACCCTATGCGATTAATGGACTTATCTCACGAGTCCACCGCCCCCTAACATGCGACGCATGCGCGCCATCGAAAGCTATTCGAAAAGACTGTTCTTTTCCGATGACCGACAGATAAAGATGCGCCGCAAAGAGAGCAACACAGAACTGGAGTTCTGCATGTCATACCAAGATGTTACAGGTGACACTTTCACTTTGACAACTGCAGGTCAAATGCCTGGTGAAGAAAAGTTATAGTTCCTTTTCTTCTGCAAGAGATATCAGCGCAAGCTGTAGTTTTTTCCCTACTTTCGTTCGGGTGAAATATTTGTTAATTAAAACCATGTGATTTCAGTGCAGACAATTTGAAAAGTTCGCAGCACCGAAAGACAGGAGCATTGCTTTGTATTTATAAGTTAACACCGTTTTAGGGAAGAAGAAAAGAGGGATTTTATTGCATTTGATTCCATATGGAAAGTTTTGATTTATTTATTGCGTTACCGTCTGCGTAGCCTGATATAAAACTGATAACTTATTGGACGTACAGATATTGAGAGCTCAAAGGTATTCTTAGGTAATAGGATAAACAGTGCTAAGATATTTTTTCCGGAAATGGTGTGATATAAAAATATATATAGAATAGAATTTAAGATAATATTATGTGATAATTTTAGCAATTTCAAGCAAATGTTTTACGGGTAAATATTTCATTATCTGAAGGAATGCCGGATATATTAAGAAAGTCTTTCGTTTTAATTTAAACTCATTTACAACTAACCAAATAAAAGTTTATAGGCTCAAAAGGCTTTGAGATTTATGTAAACAATTGACAATTTGAAATTTAATAGCTATCATTCCTTACTTGCCTGCTTAAGTGGAACGATTAAATTTTCCAGATTGATCGTATGCGAAATACGCGAGATAAAATATTGAAATGTTAGGATTTAAAATTTGCTATCATCAAATATTAAGTGAGTTATGAATATCAATTAAAGAGTTTTAACATCACTTGCAAAATATTTCTGAAGAATGTTCTAAAGTTCAGGTAAGATTTGTTATTTCTATTTCTGATGTTTTGCTTACGAAATGCATATATTTCGAATGCTTAGCAAAATATTCAGTATGAAATTTTAAATATTATTATAGTAATAAATACTATTCTTAGAAAAACAAATATTTTAGAATTAGCAATTGATATCTAACTCTGAATCGTAAAATTCGATAGCTGAATATTTTTAAAATATCGGATTTAAAAACACATTAAATTACATAATTTATAGTTTTGTAAAAAAAGAGAAAGCCTTTGATGATATTTACACAGCAGAATGCATTTATTTTTGAAGAATTTGAAGAAATAGTATTCTAATCTTCTACAAAACACGAAAAACAAAAACTTCTACAAAAAATCATTAATATAAATATCTGTTAATTTCGAATTTGCTTGCAAAAGTAAATTGAAACATTTGTTGGCATAAAAAATTACATTTGAGTTTGCGATTTTCATTTTCTCCCAGTTATACATGCACATGCAATGTATATTTTCAAATAAATTGTTTGTACTTGTTTAAAGGCAAGATAAATATGATGGATGTAGTGTAGAAACGATGTTTTAGCAATGGACAGGACAACCAAAATTACGGATGGAGGGAAGGTGATGCAATAATCTATATCCTCAGTGCCTATAGATATTAGTGGAATGCAAGGCGGAATGCGGAAGATAACGGGCTTTCGCGACACCAAATTAGTGAAGTATTCCAAGTGCTCGAAAAGTTCGCAGCATGATGATGATCTTGATGACGTCACGGTTGTCAACAGTGCTGCTCCAGAGAATGTGAAATATGGAACAGCTGGGTGTGTTACCGCGAATGGGCCGCGCGTCGTACCTGGCATCATCACGTCCAGTGGTGGCGAGATGTCCTGTATGGTCAGCAGCGAACGCCGTAGCGTGGCTGGTCCGACGACTCTACCGTATAGTGGAGGGACTCCGGCCACTCCTTCAGGAACTAGTGACAAACAGGCTTTCGATTCCAGGTCATCCTTAATTGACACCGTGACCCGCAGAGTAACATCATCGGAGCCTTACGCCTTTGTAAACAAAGCCCATGTGGGATCAGACCTTGAGATCCCCAGGAAGACCAGAGAACTGAGACGGCGTGAAATTAAGAAAGATTTGGAAAAATGGGAAACTAGTACTTCTGGCAGTGACCGTGCCATGTGCAAGTGGACTTTCGTCTTTGATCCATCAGGTCGTCTCTGTTATTACTGGTCTGTTGTGGTCAGCGTTGCCTTTCTGTACAACTTCTGGGTCATCATCTACAGATTTGCCTTTCAAGAGATCACTGTGGATACATTGCACGCATGGTTTACATTAGATTATCTAGCTGATCTTATTTACATATTAGACATTGCTGTTCATTTTAGGACAGGCTACTTAGAAGAAGGGGTTTTACAAACTGATTCCCTCAAGTTGAGGCAACATTACATAAATTCTACAATGTTCTATATTGATTGCTTGTGTCTTTTGCCATTGGATTGCCTATATCTATCTATAGGTTTCAACTCGATTCTTCGCTGCTTCAGACTTGTTAAGATCTACAGATTCTGGGCGTTTTTAGACAGAACAGAGAGACACACAAATTATCCCAATGTGTTTCGAGCACTGTCTCTTACGCATTATGTACTGGTGATATTTCATTGGAATGCTTGCTTATTTCACATCGTTTCCAAAAATGGAGGTTTCGGATCTCGTGACTGGTTTAGCCCAAGAGATGCTCGTTGCAGCGATGTTTTGTGCGAATATTTACACGGTTTCTATTGGAGTACTCTCGCGCTGACCACTATTGGGGACTTACCTCGTCCCCGAACTAGAGGAGAATACCTGTTCCTAGTGCTGGAGCTTGTCAGTGGCTTATTCCTTTTTTCGGCGGTTTTAGGACACGTAGCTAATATAGTAACTAACGTCAGTGCAGCAAGAAAAGAATTCCAAGGTAAGAATGTTTTCATTATATTTCATAGGTCGCATAATGCATGTATTAATACCATAAACAGCAAAACTGTCATGCAAGCTTCTTTCTCAGAATTTATGCTTGAATAATAATTTAGTTTTTTGTAACAATAAGTTACAGGTATTAATCTGTACTTAAGCTAATGGTTATGCACGTGTCTTAATGCAGTAATTGCATTAATGTTAAACTAATGTAAGTTAATGCATTAGATTGAAAATAGCACTTTTTTGATAAAATTACTAGGATTGCGAAGTGGTGTGAAATTTTTTGCGTAATTAAATTTATAAATATAAAAATTTCTGGGCTCCATCATGTAATTGGATTACACAAAGATTATGTACATGCTGATGTGTTTTACAACAAATAGTGAAAAATATCTTCATCATTATTTTAGTGATAATTATTTTGATGACAAATTGATGGTTTGCTTTAACCGGATTCAAAAATTTAAATCTGTCAAATCTAAATTAATTCTTCAAAAACGTCAACTCATATTTTCTAACTGAAAAATCTCACACACTACAGTCTGCAAGAAGAGTAGAAAAATAATACTTCGTAATGGGAAGGGTCGTTTATAACGTTTATTTACTGCAAACATCTCAGAGGTATTAACATAAGTAAACGGCCGCTTCTAGATGTAGTTATTATTCTTTAAAACAGGGATCTCAAACTGGTTACCAGCTTCAGCATATGTCCCCCGAAGCAATTTTATGCGACCCAGAGAGACATTTCAATTATGAATTTTTTGCAAATACAGTGTTAGGAAGATTTCAAAATTTTAATTATTTGAAGTCCGATTTTATATTATTTTCATTACTATTAAAAATTAACGCGAATCAGGCATCAGAAAATCGCAGCTAACTAATTTACAGAGTGATATAAATCTTATACAAATATTTTTAAGATACAGATTTCATTAAATTTTATTCGTGCTTGTCAAAAAAGAAATCAGTTACGAATTTTTATACTAAGAACAAACGCTTTGTTAATGAAACATTCACAGACGAATTGCCCTTTTTCACAGTTAAAAATTAATAAAAAAATGATTGACCGATAAGCATCTTTATAATTACTTATATACAAACATATATAATTTTATTTATCTTTCGAAGAAGAATTATTTAAATAACAGAAAGAAACTAAGTTTTCACGATTAAGTCTCATGTTTTGTCCCATTTGGGAATTTTCTCAGAAAATTTAGTTTTCATAATTTCTTTCAGTTTGAATAAAAGTAAGTTATTTGATGATTAATTAAATATGTTAGAACTATTTTAATTAAACGCCATTAATGAAAATTTAATACTTATTTGTCGATATATTTGTATTACAAAGTGTAACTAAAAAAATGCCTTGTAGGTACCAAACTTTGGATTTCAGAGGGAAAAATATATATATACAGAAGTTTGAGCATTTTAGAATAATATTATTATTGTTTATGTATGTTTTGAAAATATTTAATAAGCAAAATTTAAAATTTATTTAAATTTTTTTTATTTTATTACCAAAAATTTTTAAATCTTGTTGAAAATTTTCGGCCCTAGAAGTATATTTGGAGGCCCGTTGGCAATATGAGTTTCAGATCATTACTTTTAATACAATCTGTATAACGTGACTGACTGTTTTTACAGAAGACAAAAAAATCTGATGTGGACACCAAATGACTTCTTCCTTGTAAGGCCTATAAAATGATACACATTTTTTGCTGCACTTCATTTATAATTATTTCCTCCAGTTATTCTACTTTTAGCTTAATTAATCGATCCCTCAGGGCATATTGAAAATCACATAAAAAATTGAAAATTGTGGAATTAAATATCCCCGTCAGTTTTTGTTGTACAGAAGTCAAACGTTTTGCATTTTTATGTTTCGTAACGAAATTTAAAACTTGCCCAAGTATAAATATTTATAGCATCGGAGATCCGTACTGAAAGCTAGATTTCGCTATTTGTACAAAATTATTTTTTTTAAATTTGAAATCTCCAAACAATATGAATATTTTCGTCATTTAAAATATTTCTGTAATCGGAAGTATATGATTACAACCAACGATTTCGAAAATAAAAGCCGCGTGAAGACTTTTAAAGAGTGGGTATATATGTAATAATAGCAAGGAAAATGTTTCATGCGTAATAGTATATAGGACAGATCGTAGATCCATATTAAAGAGGGAGAAATCTGATTGCGTACTATGCTAATATGTTGAGTTCGTAATGAAACTTGGCATTCGAGGCGGTTTTAATTCCATATTTTATTTTCCAGTTGAGTTTTATTTTCCAGTTTTCCATTTAATTTTCCAGTTGTGACCACAATCACTTGGCGCTCTAGTCGTGCCTATTCACAAAACATTTACAGTTTTGATACTTTTTGCGATAGTAAGCGAGCCCAGCGAAATTGTGTACAAGCACTACACAGACAGAAGCTAAAGGGCGTAATTATCCAATATGGAAGGACACGAAGAGAAAAGTTTTGGTTTGAGTTAAAAGTTTCAGTTCCAAATTATTACTTCATCAGCGCTGCGCAGACCATGCAAAATGGAAATTTCTAGAAATGACGCAATCCAAAGTTATTAGAATTTTTAAAACAGAGAGGGAGAATTAAAGGGTTACCGTTTGTTTAAATTATAATTTTGATTTACATATTTTTTATCTTATACATATATATGTGATGTACCAGCTTTTATCCGGAATAAATAGATTGGTGAAGAATCATAGACGTAGTCGAAGCTCAAAGTATCAGACGATAAGTTTAAAAAAACAGGATCCATTTATTATTATTCAGGAGAAATAGCAGTTACAAAAATCAGATCTCCGGAGTAAATAAAAAAGAACTACTAATAACTTTTTGTATGAAGTTTACTGCATCGTTACATTAAAGAAAAGACCCCGATATTCCTTTGCGAGTCCTTTTATAGCCTTTGGAAAGGCGGAGCTTCCAAGAAATGACGTCAGCCTCGTCAGCCATTCCAGTTCGCTTTAAATATCTCCAGAACATTCTATACCTGAACGTGTAGAAAAGGCGGGAAAAACAACTTGACTATGGGGCTGAGGATTTAATTCCACGTACTTTCAAATAAGAGACCGTCGCCATTAAAAATGAAAAGAACATACAGTTAGAATTTTAAGTGTATATTTGATTATGCAATTTTATTATTACACATATATATATATATATATATTTGGCATTGAAGATTGAATAGAAAAGGGAGTGCACAGCTAGATGTTGTAACAGTTACTTCTACAAAATTATAATGTTCTACGGCTAATTGTTTTTGAGATACCTTAGATACATACGTAGGTACGTACATAGAGACGTCACGAAAAAAATCCAGTTTCAATACATTTTGAGTCCATTTTACAAACTGTTTTGGAATAAGAGTTCCTTTATTCTGTCCATACATAGAGATGTCACGCAAACAAAATCATCCAAATGGATTCAGGAGCGGTCAAAATTGATATTTCTGTTATAATCTGATAACCAAAAGTTTTCGCGATTACAATACTTTGTACAATGACGTAAAAATAGCTTACAACCGTCAAAGATAGTCCTAATGATGTTTCGTTGTAGATGATGTTGATTTAGATTTTGTATTTTATTTTCGTTATTTTAGTAGAAAACTGAGGAAATGATCTACTCATTTATATTACCCTCAATCTTTAAGGTATGGAGTTTGCTTGAAGAATTAAATCCTATATTTGTAATCTTAGCGCTGTAATAATATTTAGAAACCGATTTACTTATAAGAAAACTTTCAGTTCTTCCTCCCCCTGAAATGTAAATTCCTCTTCATAACACAAACCTTTTATAATTTTCTAATTTTAGTGTAGTATTCTAATATTTCACGGCTAATATTTCAAGTATCTTTAAATATTATTCTATTTAAAATTAGGAAGTCATGTTGAAGTTAGAAAACTATTCATAGGCGTGCAGTTGTTTCTCTAAAATAAGTTCTATTATAGTTTAAGATAGAAGAGAAACACGCCCAAGTAAGACATCAAATTTGTAGAATTCTGTTTCTGATGATAAGGAGGGACCTGCACCTATTACCCTCGAATTTGATAGAGTCTTGGTTAAAATATATACCATACTGAAGGCTGTGACTTTGCCAAATCTAACGTAAGGATTGTAGTTATTTTGAAGTATTGTAGTTATTTTGAAGTATTGTAGTTATTTTGAAGTATTGTAGTTATTTTGAAGTATTGTAGTTATTTTGAAGTATTGTAGTTATTTTGAAGTATTGTAGTTATTTTGAAGTATTGTAGTTATTTTGAAGTATTGTAGTTATTTTGAAGTATTGTAGTTATTTTGAAGTATTGTAGTTATTTTGAAGTATTGTAGTTATTTTTAAGTATGCTTAAAAATTCATTCAGTATGCAAAGTGTACCATTGCTCATTAATTAAAAGCCAGCTTTCTGTAAAACGTATGGATAAAAAACTAATTTTAACACCCTTTAATTAAGTAAGTGTATGTGTTAATATTATTAACGTATATAATTCCGGATGAAGGGCTTTTATAGGATTAAAATTAATTTTTAATCATTAACGATATTCCTTTTGTAAAAGTTTTCATGGATATCAAACCTAACTGAAACAGTTATATAACACGACAAAATCCAACAATAAGTACAATTGCTTCACTAATGCATATTATATAAAAAAGCTATTTTTAGCAGCTGTTATTGTTTCAATGACCATTAAAAAGTTATTTGCCTTTCTGAAAATTTTATTTGACTGAGCTGTCAACAACGTGACAATCTTTATCTACACTTATGTCCATAAATTAAGGATAATGCAAAATCAGGCAAAGGAAGAGTTAGAAGCAAAACAAATTTGACTTATTTGTAAAGATTATTTATTAAACGAAAGGTAAAGAGCAAAAAAAAAAAAAAACTATTTACAAAAAACCAATATTACATGGTTGGTATGATTGTTAATGCATTGTACAGTGGTGGCCAAAATTGTGGACCTTTTGAAAATTTTTATGTTTTTAACCTTTGTATGCTTATAGAAAACGTTACGTTTCACAAAATGCAAACTTGTATATATCATTTTAAAGAGAATTTATTACTGAATTCAATACAAAACACAAAATTCAATTATTTTCAATACAAAAAAAGTTAAACAATAATAGTTATCGATATACATTAGCTAGTGATGATTGCAGTGAGTTATCAGTACTTAGTAGGGTACCCTCTATTTTTGATTACAGCTTCACATCGACGTTTCATTGAGCTGACAAGCATTTTAAGCTCTTCTTCCATTATTACATGATGCCAGGAAACAATTCTAGCCTCAATTAGTTCCGTTTTATTTGATGGGCGCCTCATTCGGACAAGAGTTTTCAAACGGTGCCACAAATTTTCGATAGGATTGAGGTCAGGAGTGTTTCCTGGCCATGACAACAATTTAATGCTCTTTGTACGAAACCACTCTTTCGATATTTTGGCCGTGTGGCAAGGAGCAGAATCCTGCTGAAAAATAAACGAAGCATTGTTGGAAAAGAGATCTCTGATGAAAGGTAGAAGTTTTGGTTCTAGAATACTGTCAATGTATTGATTCGACGTCTTAGAGACAAAGCTGCACCTGGAATTGACGGCATTCATTCTGTGATTGTTAAGACTTTATTTGATTTATATCCTGATTTTTTTAATACTTTGTATAATGCATGTTTAAAATATGCCATATTTCCAGGCACATGGAAGATAAGTAAAATCATATTGATTCCTAAGACCGAAGGAAATTCAAGGTCAATTGCTTTATTAAAGATATTTGGAAAGGTTCTTGATAAATTGATAACTAATAGGATGATGTATTATATTTTTAAATATAATCCTTTCCATGATAGTCAATATGGTTTTGCTCCTGGTCGAAGTACCGATGATGCTCTTTTTCGAGTTATCTCATATATTAGAGAACATAGGGTTAACCAGCACGTTCTTGTGTCTTTTGACATCGCTTCTGCATTTGATAACGTGGATTGGGTCTCTTTATTGGGGACTCTTCAAGATTTGTATATATCCAGAAATATTTTTTATTTGATTTTGAATTATTTTAAGAGTAGAAGAGTGTATTTTAATTGCTTTTCGGAAAGTAAATATGGGTCCACTTTTAAAATTGGTAAAGGCTGCCCGCAGGGTTCCTGCAGCGCTCCTCTGTTCTGGAACGTGATTATGAATAAATTGCTTCAATGTGAATTTTCTGGCAATGTGGAACTTGTTGCTTATGTTGATGACGTCGTTGCATTGTTTAGGGGGGACTCACTTGAAAACCTGGAAAAATTGTTTGATGAGACCTGTGCAATTTTTAATAATTGGAGTAATGGGGAAAAATTGGATTTTAATATGGATAAGACACAAGCTATGTTTTTCCCGAGGGGAGGACGTGTGGTGAGACCTCCTCGAATTCGGTATCATAATAGGAGAATTAGATTTACAGAAAATATGAAATATTTAGGTGTTGTGTTGGACTGTAAGCTCACTTTTGTTGAACACTTTAAGAACGTGCAGCGGAGAACAGATCAGCTTTTACTTGCCTACAGAAGGAACTTTGCGGGCGATATTTTTTCTAAGAGATCTGGTATACTATTGGTTCTATATAAAGCCGTTGTATTACCTATTGTGATGTATGGAATTGGCGCCTGGGGTTCCAGAGCGGGGGAGCTGGTGAGGCTCCGGATGAAGTTGGATTCTATACAGAGAGCTTGGGGTCTTGCAATTACTCGCTGCTTTAGGACAGTCCCCAACGGAGGTGGTTTGTGTATTGGCCAGACTGCCTCCCCTCTCAGTTTATTACGAATTTTATTACAAAAATATCTTTTACGTTCTGGAAATATTGATATGATTTGTTTTGATTCTAATATTATTACTAAATATGTTTTTGAAAAATTTAATGTACATTTATTACATCCTGTAAATAGAATCAGTTATGGCTTTGATAAAGAAATTCCAAAAATTGGAATATATGATATTTATACGGATGGTTCGGGGTTAGGAGGGTGTACTGGAGCTGCTTTTGTTGTATATTTTTATGATTTTGAAATTGATTATGGTTTATATAGATTGAATTCTTATAATTCAGTATTTCAAGCGGAATGTATTGCTGTTTTGAAGGCCTTGAAATGGATTAAAATGAATATTAAAACATGTGTTACTATAAATTTGTATACTGATTGTCTTTATTTGCTCCAGTCGCTCTCTTGCCCCGATAATGTTAACTGTATTATTATGGATATTAAATTTCTGTTACAATCTATCAGTTCTACGATTTCTTTTCATTGGATTAAAGCCCATGTGGGGTTTTTTGGTAATGAGAGGGCTGACAGTCTGGCCAAGGAGGCATGTATTTCAACTAATGCACCCATTGTGGAAATTTCTGGTTCTAAACAAATTGCCATTACGAGTATGAAGAAATATTATATAAATATATGGAAAGATCTGTGGAAAAGTTAAATAAGAAAAAATAATTTGTTGATTAATATTGAAATTACAGATAAAGTTTTAATCTATGATGACATTGATATGAATCAGATTATCACCGGACATGGTAGGTTTCCTCATTATTTAAAAAGATTTCATGTACAAGATAATGATCTATGTCCAAATTGTAATGCTTTGGGTGATGCCAAACACTTAGTGGTGGGCTGCCAATTGACTGATTTTATTAGACGAAGTTTTTGTGATTTACATTTTGATTTATTGAATTTTGATTTTAAACATTTGAAATTATATGCAAGAGAATTGATGGCCTTTATTAATGGCAATAGACATGCGATTGGGGTTTTTAACTAAGTTCATTTTATTTTCAATGTGTTTATTTTAGGATATCTTTTCCGTCGTGTTTTGATGATATGTGTGACTGTATGTCATATTTTCGTTGTGTGTTTTATGTGTGTTTTCCTTCCTTATTTTATGCTATCATTTTTACTAATACAGTTTTCTTGATTTAGTTAATTTTGGTTTTCTTCTTTCCTGTTGTGTCGTTAATCCAGCCATTTAAAAAAATTAATAAATAAAAATAAAATAAAATTATATAGTCGTATGGCAACCTTGCTGGATGTATAATTATTATTTTCTTTAGTTGATTATACTAACATTTTTAGTTACTCGGAATGTGGTGTGAATGGGACGCCCCCTTTTTGGACCATAAGATCACTTTGTGATCAGGCGCGTTGGGGCCTTCTAGCAAAAACAAAACAAAACTGTCAATGTATTTTCTGGCATTCAGTGTCCCATCGATGATATGAAGGCGACCAATATCATCTGCTGACATGCATGACCAAATCATAACACAAACTGGGTTCTTCACAGTTGTTTGAATGCAGTCAGGATGTAGCTCTTCTAGTCTACGTCTTACATATTTTCGCCCATCACTACCGAATAACGATATCTTAGTTTCATCACTCCATATAACTTGTGACCACTGATATTCTGTCCAATTAATGTGTGTTCCTTTGCCCACTGTAGTCTTTTTTTTTTTTTTTTTTTTTTTCGTTGCTGAAAATTAAGATAAGGCTTTTTTCGTGGAATTCTACCTCTCAGTCCAACATCTGTTAATCTTTTCCTCATTTTTCTTGAACTGACAGAAACACCAGCATCATTCAGATCACTTCTGACGGCCGTTGATGACATTTTTCTGTCTTGAAGACATAGTCTTTTTATTCTTCTGTCATCAATAGATGTGGTGCACCTTTTCGGCCTTTTCCTGCTTTGTTTTTTTATTGAATTTGTCTCCTGATATCGTAAACAAAACTTTCGGACTCCAAATGTAGTCACTGAACCACCCACCTGTCTTGCAATTTCAGCATAGGAAAGACCACTTTCTCGTAACACAATAATATTACATCTCTTTCTAGGTGTCCAATCTACTCTTTTATTTGATGTCATTGCTTCTTGACTAAATATTAAAAATTTTTACAAAAATTCCTACTTGTAATTTCAGTGTATAAGAAACAGGTCCACCTTCTACAGAACGAAGCAAAATAATGAATTGTTTCAAGTGTAAACATGATGTCAGATTCTACTGGCAGTTACTAACATTTGATTGGTTCTCAGAACAACAGTGATTGGCCAGGAAAGCTAGACATTACAAACCACTTCATAACTGTGTTTTTTATTTATATTAAAGTACATATAACTTTTTTTGTATTACAAATAATTGAATTTTGTGTTTTGTATTGAATTCAGTAATAAATTCTCTTTAAAATGATATGTACAAGTTTGCATCTTGTGAAACGTAACATTTTCTATAAGCATACAAAGTTCAAAAACATAAAAATTTCCAAAAGTGTCCACAATTTTGGCCACCACTGTATGTCTTCCAGATAGTCCAATACAGTCCGTACAACGCCTAGGCATGCTGAGTATCAAATTATTGATCTGATCTTGGGGGATATTACACCACTCTAAAAGCAATGCTCTTCGAAGTTCCGGTAGACATGTAGGAGGAGATTGACGGGCTGCAACTCGTCGGGCAAGCATATCCCACACGTGCTCTACTGGATTCAAGTCCGGTGAAAATGTTGGCCAGTTCATACGGGTGATATCCTCCGATTGAAGGCATTCGCTTACGATGTTTGCACGGTGAAGACGGGCGTTGTCACCCATAAACACAAATTGTCCGCCCATGGCATCCCGAAACAAATGTACATGTTGTTTCAGAATGACGTCCCGATAGATTTGGCTTGTGATGGCTCCAATTTGAACATGCAGGTCAGTTCTGGAACCCAGAATAATTCCACCCCAAACGAGCATTCCTGCACCACCGTAACGGTGTCGTCCAATGATGTTTTCTTAGTGGTAACGGGTACCTGGAGCTCTCCATATGAAAGTCCAGCGAGAATCAGACTGCAAGCTAAACCTGGACTCGTCGGAAAGCATCACACAAGCCCACTGTTGCGGTGTCCAAAATGCATGCTCTCTACTCCAGGCTAACCGCCGGTGACAGTGAGTTGCAGTAAGTGGAACGCATCTGACAGGTCTACGGGCATATAGACCAATCTGCTCTAAGCGTCTGTATACGGTCTGCCTTGAAATTGTCGTACCAGTGGCTGAAGAGAGCTGACGAGACGGGTCTAAGGCTGTGCTCCGCCTGTTTCTTTTGGCAGTAACTGGCAAATACCAGTTCTCATTCGGCGTTGCAACTCTGGGGCGACCTGTGCTGTAGCGTCTACTCACATTACCATCATCTTGGAATCGTTGCCAAAGCCTGGAGATGACACTTTGGGCAATCCCAAGTTCGTCTGATACTCCCAGTTGGGTACGGCCACATTCCAGACGGACGATAATTCTACCACGTAAAAAATCATCCAAATGCGTCCTTTGTGTCATAACTATTCGGTTATTGCACTAAAATGCTTATAAAGCGGTTGCGAACAATTTTACCTCTTTGCCTGTATTCCTTATATATCACTCTCTTACACTCTCGTCATTGTGACATACCATCGGTGTCATCTGGTTACTTCCTGAAATTTGCATATGATTCTTGAGGATGTGTGTAGTGATTTTAAAGGTGATATATTTATTTTAGAGTTAGATTTCCGCGTGACTCCGAATTATCCTTAATTTATGGACATGAGTGTATAATGAAATATTTGAAGAAACTTTTAGTGAAAAAAAATAGTAATGTTTTAATAAAAGTTTTAAAAAAACTGCTTTTCCAAATTTGGCTTCAAAATTTTGTTTATATATATATTACGGAAACAATTCAGTGAATTTCGTTCAAGTATTATAATTAGAGCCTATATTAGAAAAATTTAAAAGATGATTATGTTCACTTAAAGGAATTTTTAAATGAAAATTTTAAGTATAATTTTAGATTTATAAATTTGATGTCTTGAGAATTTAAGAAACAAATCTGATGTGTACACCACATGACTTCCTTGTACGGAATATTAAATTATACGCATCTTTTCTTGCATTTTGTTTAAACTTATTGGATTTAAGGTGAAAATGTGCTTTAGGCCCCTGCTTGGCGATTTTCAGCAGGGGCGAGTTTTTGAAAATCGCCAGTAAAATATCAGAATACGTTGCATAAACAAAGTCGCGAAGGCGGAGCTATGTGACGTTCATAAGTGGGTGGGACTAAGATTGTGACGTCACAATGTATTTTCTACAGATGTAGAAATAAGTATACTAAATTTTTTGCATTTCAAACTACTATAATGCGGTAAGTGAATTGTAACAATTATTAAAACTGTAAACAACGTCGCAGTCTCTCATACAGGGTGAATATTTATAAGCTTTAGTATTTATACAAATAAAAACAGATTTTTTTAAATTTTAATTTCATATTGCGGAACATTTTAACTTATCATCTTTACAAAATTACCTTATTGCTACGTAACGACACCATCTCTTACATACTAGTAAGTAAACAATCTTCATTATTTTCTAAAAATTTTTAAGCTTTACATTAATAAAAAAGAAAAATATTTATGATTGAATATCAACATCATACACAGGTTTCATTTCCCTGTTTCTTAAGTTCCTAAACCACGTTCTATACTCTCGTATTAGAATTCTACACATTAATACATTTAAAAAATCTAATTTCTCACAGTGAAAGAAAATAAGAAAATATTAAAAATAAGCAATTTTAAAAAGAAAAAATATTTTCACTTACCCTTTTCAGGAAAATAAAAAGTCTTTTTGAGGGTTTTTTTTTAAATTTTTTTTTTATTTATGTCGGGGGAAAACCTCCCTAAACCCCGTCTTTAAGAAAATTTACTCAGTTTTATCGGCCGTTTCCGGCGGATAAATCTTTATGATTGCCGCTAAAAAGGCACGATAATGTTCATCACTTAGTGAGTGGTTGTGCCATTTTCGCCACATATATTCCGCTAAATATGAATCAAATTCGCCATCTACGTGGTTTGTATTTCGACGTAAATGACGTTTGATTCCAGACCAGGTACCTTCTATGGAATTAGTGTGCGCACCCGACTCGGGATCACGGAAGTACAGACTGTGGTTGACAGTTAGATGGCTATAACCTAAATTTTTTAGTCCACCATATGCCTTCCAGCAGTCTGAAACCACAGTTGATCCCGGCAACACCCATTCAACTATCACTCTCTCCAAACTCTCCTTTGATCTATTCTCAACCTAAAAAAACATCTGTTCGTTCCTCTCTCTATACCACCAATTACCCAATGACCGTCCACAGGCTTTCCTCTTCCATACTTCATTTTCCCGAATTTGCTCTCATCCACTTCAACTATTACTCCTTCACCACCAATTGGAACACTATCATTTATCACAGTCGTCATACACACTTCTCTGCAAAACATAAACCAATCAACAACAGCCTGTTCATGCACTTTCACTTCTTGAATCACAGATTCATTTCCCATTTTCAAAAACCAACACCTCGTAATTCTCAAAATATCGCATATACTCAAATGGCTATGACTAAACCATGAACCTTTCCTTATACTCCTAAAAACATCATGCGCATTCACTTTTCCTTGCTTTCTACATCGCCATTCAAATCCATCTATACTTCCCTTTCTCTCACAAAAACGCATATTTTCACCACATTTCGAACAAACAAAAAAAGTAGCAATCAAACCAACTTTCATACACCATTCAATGACGGCACGTTTCCCTTGCACTTCCAATAAAGTAATAAATTTACATGTACAATCACTCACCTCTCTCAGCATCACAGATAAATCCATAGCGACTGTTATTTAACGAAATATATGCAGAAAAATGTTAAAAACACACAGATAAAACCACTCGATTGATAACTACCAAATAACATTTAAACGGCAACTGAATTAACTGCCCAAATTACGAAGTAAAAATTCCAAGAGAAATCGTCTGCTTGGAAATTCTTTTTAACTGCAAATATATATTTTTGAAAACATAAATTATCGTCTGCTACTTGACAATTTGTCTTCGGAGATTTGTGCTCTCTCCGAAGAAATTTATTCGTATCTAGTTATTAAAAAACGCTGTGAAAGACATGGCTTTTCGATATCTAAAGCTACGATAAGTAATATTGTCAACGATAGGAAATTAAAAAAAGACAACAAATATAATGAAATTTAAAAACAAAATAAAATCTGAAATTTAAGTTTAAAACACAAAATACCATTAGTTTCGCTTAAACGCTACGTGTAATTCACAACAAATGCGATAGGTTTAAACTTCGTAGAAATTTACATTTTCATTCAAACATAGAAGTTTATTTCTCGCAAAATGCATGATTCATGCGAAGGATTCATTTGTTAAAATTTATTTGCGTGCATACATATTTTCTTAAAGAGATATCAGTCACTATGCATACCAGAAACAGTGTATAGAAAAGCCTGCTATACAATTTGAAGTCAATTAAATAAGATTAAAAAATTCAGATAATTACACAGACTTGGCATTGCGCACTGCCTTAGCTTTGTCCATGTGCAAGTCGATCTATTAGAGAATTGCACAAACTCGGCATTGCGCGTTACATTGGCTTTTCCCATATACACATCGATCTATTTTCACTTAAAAAAAATCCCAGAATTGCACAAACTCGGCATCGGGCACTACATTATCTTTGCCCATGTGTACATCGATCTATTTTCACTTAAAAAAACATCCCACACACTCGGCATCGCACACAACCTCGGCATCGCACACAAACTCGGCATCGCACACAACCTCGGCATAGCGCACCACATCGGCTTTACCCATGTGCACATTGATCTATTTTCACTTAAAAAAACATCCCAGAATTGCACAAACTCGGCATCGCGCACAACCTCGGCATTGCACACTACATTGGCTTTGCCCATGTGCACATCGATCTATTTTCACTTCAAAAAAAAATCCCAGAATTGCACAAACTCGGCATTGCGCACCATATTGGCTTTCCCCATGTGCACATCGATCTATTTTCACTTAAAAAAAATCCCAGAATTGCACAAACTCGGCATCGCGCACAGCCTCGGCATTGCGCACCACATTGGCTTTCCCCATGTGCACATCGATCTATTTTCACTTAAAAAAACATCCCAGAATTGCACAAACTCGGCATCGCAAACAACCACGGCATTGCGCACCACATTGGCTTTGCCCATGTGCACATCGATCTATTTTCACTTCAAAAAATCCCAGAATTGCACAAACTCGGCTTTGCGCACCACATTGGCTTTGCCCATGTGCAAATCGATCTATTTTCACTTAAAAAACATCCCAGAATTGCACAAACTCGGCATTGCGCACCACATTGGCTTTCCCCATGTGCACATCGATCTATTTTCACTTAAAAAAAATCCCAGAATTGCACAAACTCGGCATCGCACACAAACTCGGCATTGCGCAGCACATTGGCTTTGCCCATGTGCACATCGATCTATTTTCACTTAAAAAAAATCCCAGAATTCCACAAACTCGGCATCCCACACAACCTCGGCATTGTGCACCACATTGGCTTTGCCCATGTCACATTGATCTATTTTCACTTAAAAAAACATCCCAGAATTGCACAAACTCGGCATCGCGCACAACCTCGGCATTGCACACTACACTGGCTTTGCCCCTGTGCTCATCGATCTATTTTCACTTAAAAAAACATCACAGAATTGCACAAACTCGGCATCGAGCAAAACCTCGGCATTGCGCACTGCATTGGCTTTGCCCATGTACATATCGATCTATTTTCATTAAAAAAACATCAGAGAATAGCACAACGTCAGCTTTTCCAATCTTCTAGGATTGAGCCAAAAAGAAATACAAAATATTAAAAATAAGCAACTTTAAAACGAACCATACAAGAAAAATTTTTTCACTTATCCTTTTCAAGAAAAATGTAAAGTCTTTTAGAGGGGTTTTATATATGAATTTATCTCAGGGGGAAACCCTTTTGGATCCCTTCTCATCTTTAAATAAATTTACTAACGTTTTATACGCCGTTTCCGTAATATATGCAGAAAAAAGGCTAGAACCCACAGGGGGGGGGGAAACACTCGATTAAAAAAGAACCACCGCATAAGAATATTCAAACCACAACAGAATTAACAAGTAAAAATAAAAATAAATAAATAAATAAATTTTAAAAAATGAAAGCTTTTAGATTTTACATTACGCCCAAAGGGACGTTTTTTTTTAACGTTTTGTGTGTTACCTTTCTTTATAAAATATAATGTTCTTTACACTTAAACCATAAAATTATATTATCTCAGGGGGAAACACTTTTGGATCCCTTCTCATCTTTAAATAAATTTACTAACGTTTTATACGCCGTTTCCGTAATATATGCAGAAAAAAGGCTAGAACCCACAGGGGGGGAAACACTCGATTAAAAAAAGAACCACCGCATAAGAATATTCAAACCGCAACAGAATTAACAAGTAAAAATAAAAATAAATAAATAAATAAATTTAAAAAAATGAAAGCTTTTAGATTTTACATTACGCCCAAAGGGGCGTTTTTTTTTAACGTTTTGTGTGTTACCTTTCTTTATCAAATATAATGTTCTTTACACTTGAACCATAAAATTCAGTTCAACAGCAATATCGCAATATAATTTTAAAATGAGCATATCTTTAGAATTTCCGATACACAGTTTTGCACTCTGCACGTAAAAATGTTTTTTTTTTTTTTTTCCCCGCACTGTGTTGATGTTGCTCGCTTTGAAATCTTTGAGTTTGCTAATCAAAAATTCGTTCAAGTTTTACAAAATATCAATCAGATAATAAAAAAAATTCCAAGTTTGGGCTTCCAGATACCCATATTAGGTTGGAAACGTATGTTATTCAAAATTTGATGGCTCTAGGTACCGTTGTTTTATCACAATGCGAGAAACATTTATGCAGATTTTTCAATATTTAATTTCTTTAAATATAACACAGGGCGATAACATTCAGTGGCAACAGAATAACAACACTGCTTCAAAACATCGGGTTAGCCATGTTGGCGCGTTTATTGCCCATTGAAAAACAATCGCCAAGCAGTGGGCTAAACCGCATTTTAACCAGATTTAATTATATCTACTTCGCCGACAGCGCATAAACCACATAGAATAAGTGCATTCTTTAAAATTCACTCTATTTGTTTACCATAGCGACACTCTGGTGCTAGGTTTAATTAACAGTATTATATTTTGTTCATATTATAACTCAGAATGTAACTCAGAATTTGTATCATTTAAAGAATTATCTAATCGTTGCCACATGTTCTGTTCAAGTACTATAATAAAGCTAGAACGATGCATAAAAGAAATAAGGAAACAAAACAAAAAAGAAACAGTTTTTCACAGACGATTGAGTATTTCTCATTCAGAAGTCAAACAACAAAAATCAGCGTTATATTTACAAAATTTTCACAGGACTAGTTTCGATGGTTTTACCGAACCACCATCTTCAGCTGCAAAACCGCAAATGAACAAGATAGGAAATAATGATTAGATAAGATAAGAAAGCCTGGACAAGAATAAGCAAGTGGCGCCATCTGTTGGTAAAACCAGAACTAAAACATAATTTCTTTAAAGGCCGAAGGCAAATTTGGATTGGAATTAGGATCGTTAACTAGAACAGAAAGATTTTTATGAATGTGAAATGCCTCTAGAAAATCCAGTTCTCCAATGGAAGATGTTTTTCGAATAATTTTGGCAGTAGAAAAACTGAAAGTGTGGTTTTCGGACCAACAATTTTGAGCAACAGAAGACTTCTGTGTTTCCTTTTTTCTAACATATGCCTCATGTTCCTTGACGCGAAATTTTAAGGCTCTCTTAGTTTGGCCAATGTAAATTAAACCACACTGGCAAGGAATCCTATAAATACCCCAGGAATTCATATCCGGAATGGGGTCCTTGAGTATGGAACTCGGAATTTTATTGATGGGAGAATAAACAACCCGAAAGTTAAATTTCTGCAAAATATGTGCAACTTTATAGCTAATTGATGGAAAGAAGGGAATGACCACAGAATTTTTATAATCTCCTAAAACAAGATTGTGCCTTTTAGTGTGTTGAGATGAGAATTTTTTAGCTGCTTGATTAATAATGTTGGGTGAAAAGCCCCTGTCAATAGCTATTGCTTTTAAATACTTTAGTTCTTCATCAAGGGCTAGTTTGGAGGAGCAAACTTGAAGAGCACGGAAAACATAGGAATAAAATGAAGCTAACTTTTGTTTAGCCGGATGACATGATTTAAAGTGTGGTGGAAGGCAAACCGATGAAGGTTTACGGTAAACCGTAGTACTAAAGTTGGATGTGTTACGTGTGACCAGAATGTCGAGAAACGGAAGAGAATTGCAAGTCTCAAGTTCAAAAGTGAACTGAATAGCAGGATCAATAGAATTCATTGTTGAAAGAACTTTATTTAAATCATCTTTATTACCTTCAAACAGAGTAAAAGTATCGTCTACGTAGCGAAACCATGCCGGGAAGTTTAAAGTTTCAAACAATTTTGATTCATAATAATGCATGTAGATATCAGCCAGGATGGGACTGAGGGGGCTTCCCATGGCTAATCCCTCAGTTTGCTTGTAATATTTATTTTGGAAAACAAAATGTGTTTGTTTCAAACAGAGTTGAGTGAGGCTCTGTACATTGGCCAAACTAAGAGAGCCTTAAAATTTCGCGTCAAGGAACATGAGGCATATGTTAGAAAAAAGGAAACACTGAAGTCTTCTGTTGCTCAACATTGTTGGTCCGAAAACCACACTTATAGTTTTTCTGCTGCCAAAATTATTCAAAAAACATCTTCCATTGGAGAACTGGATTTTCTAGAGGCATTTCACATTCATAAAAATCTTTCTGTTCTAGTTAACGATCCTAATTCCAATCCAAATTTGCCTTCGGCCTTTAAAGAAATTATGTCTTAGTTCTGGTTTTACCAACAGATGGCGCCACTTGCTTATTCTTGTCCAGGCTTTCTTATCTTATCTAATCATTATTTCCTATCTTGTTCATTTGCGGTTTCGCAGCTGAAGATGGTGGTTCGGTAAAACCATCGAAACTAGTCCTGTGAAAATTTTGTAAATATAACGCTGATTTTTGTTGTTTGACTTCTGAATTAGTATTTTTTCGGCGTGTTATTGTGTCTTAATTATTTCTCATTCAATTAATTCAGTTCTCACTTCGCGAGAAACCAAAAATACACAAAAACTCAAAATACCTCTACTAAAATTACTAATTATTAAAAATTAAATTATTAATTATTAAAAATTAAATTATTAATTATTAAAAATTAAATTATTAATTATTAAAAATTAAATTATTAAAAATTAAGTAAATCTTAAACACTTATTTCCTCGAAAAAATTCCAGAAAGGATTAAGCATGATTTAAATCGCAATAATAAATGAAGGCGTTATCTTTGTTGTTCCGAAGCTAAGTTTTTCTAGATTGGCAACAAATCTGCTACTCAGCTGTTTCAAATGTAAACAAGAGCAATGGCCGCCATCAAAATAGGCTTAACGGCACTTAAACAACTTTTAAATTGTTGATAATTCTAAAAATATTGCATACAGATTTACTAAAGGCATAAAACCCTTAACCAGAAGATAAAAACAACATAATTCAATCATTTTTAAAGAAAAAAAAATGTACACTGCTCAAAAAAAAAAAATGGGACAGTCCTATATCTCCCGATCTACTGGGCCGATTGACAAAATTCAAATTGCGTTCTTCATGTCTCAAAAGCGCGACTTAGGATATATATTAGATTTATATATAGCACTATTCTAACATAGGTATTTTGACACAAAATCGGACTTTTTCTGAAATAACATACCAATTTTTTTACATATTTCGATTCTACGACTCAAATTACGCCTAAATATGAAATTTTGTAAAATTTGGAGCAAAATTTACGGAGAAATTCACAAATTTATGTTGGCACTTTCTTGTCAGTTTGCGCCAAGAATACTTCACTTGGCGAACTTCTTAATATATAGCAACCTAGTTTCCTTAGGAAAAAAAGTCACCATCGTTCCTTTTTTCCAAATAATATTCTTTATATTATATTTTTAATTATAACTTATTATTTTAAGTAATTTTTTCTTTTTCGAATTTCATTTTAATTGTTTAAGTTGCACGTTTTTTTTTTCGAATAACTGTTTTAAAAATTTCTATTTACCTATTCGAACTGCGTAAATAAAAGTGCAGCGTTTATTTTATTTTTTTTTTTTTCAAATAGTTTTCTTTATATATATATTTTTCGTCATAGCTATTATTTTAGGTCATTTTTAAATTTTTATACTTTTATTTTAATTGTTTGTGTTGCATTGTCTCTTCAGATAATTGTTTTAAAATTTTCTATTTATTCCTTCGAACTGTGCATTTTAAATATATTTATTAATATCAATTTTACAGAATTTGATTTTATTTATTTGAACTGCGTTTTTTTCGGAAGAATACTTTGTAACCCAGACTACGATGCGTTTGAAAACTGCATACTATATTAAAAGAGAAAATACAGTAAAGCACAGTTTTACACGCCTTTCAATGTTCCGTTCAGAAAAAATATATATAAATAAGAGAGATGTATAACCGGTATTTTAACTTAGGATGACTTGCATACACTGCTTTAAACAGTTTTATCATTGTGCCCATTGCTTTACACAATTTTATCCTACATTTTAATTTCTTAAAATGTTATTCATATTTTAATCAAATATTTTATTTTTGAAATCGCAAGAATCAAATATCATAAGATTGAAAAGTTTTAAATTTAAAAAAATACGAATACTAAATTTTACGAAAAAATTTATTTTTCTTCTCTGTTTCTTTAAGCATTCTGAAAGTATATTGAAAAGTATCCAACTTTTCGAAACATTTTGGTATTTCTGACAATCATTTTAAATAAAGTTATCGCCTTCCATTTCATAAAGGCCCACAAACGGCTGAGCGGTAAAGTTTCTGAACATTGGTAGTTCACTCCGGGCTTCGAACTCCGGTAAACGGGCTGGTTGCATGGGCGTTTCGTGGATTTTCTCATGTGTACCGCGTATGACAGCTGGTTTCCCTTAGAAAGTTCTTCACGAAGTATTTCGTCAGAGCCTTTATCAGTCTTTAGAGGCTAAACATTTTGAAGCTATGAGATGAAAGGAAAGACTGGTTTCATCAAAAGGTTTTGGTTTATTTTATTATGACAAAGCACACTACGGCTATCTGCCTAAGGGGAGGGATGCCTTCCTGGAGGACTTTCTAAGGGAAACTGGCTCGCATACACGTTACACATGGGGAAAACCACGAAAACGCCCATGCAGCCAGCCCGTTCGCGGGATTCGAAACTCGGACCGAACTACCAGTGTTCAGCGACTTTACCGCTCGGCCGCTGTTTCATCAGGAAGGGAAAAAAACATCTTTAAGTGACATCCACATACATCACTGGATAAACTCCTGAATCTTCAAATAATTCGACTGAGGAAATCATGGGATTCACCATTTATGATACGATATGATGTTCTATAACGTAATTTACACAACCATATAGTTTAAAACCAGTCGCTCTTCACTTTAATCTGCAATGATATCGTTTTGTCTTTTCTGTTAACACAAGCTCAATTGATGGTATTTGCTGGTGCACACGTCCAACTGTTTTCTCTTTGAACACCTAAATTCTTTGAAGTATCCTGATAGTATATTCGAAAGCGCCCAACTTTTTGAACATCTTGGTACGTCTGACAGCCAAATTTCCCTGCAAATTTTTGCTTACTTTTCTCCCTAATTTTCTTCTTTCCTTCTACAGTTATTTTCAGTGCTCACACAAGAAAATTAAGATTTTTCGACTGCTAGACTTCCATACATTTTGCATTCTTGTCAATATTTTAAAACATCAATTATATGAATTGCGTTTCAGCTAAAGACAGCTTTTCATTTTCTAGTCATTTTAGCTATAAATAAAGTTTAAAGCGAAGTCCAAAGGATAAATATTTTAATTAAAAGATTTTTGCTAAATGACAAAGAAATAAAACAGTCCAGCAGGGTTTATTCTGTACCACAGAGTAACCCGATTCTTATACCGGCTGAAACAAACTAAATCATATTAAAGATCATGTTTTTTTATACAATCTATAACGCGAGAGAGAAATTAGCTTCTTAAAACATGCTTTTTAAGAGAATTAATATAAAAATTTATATTTATATATATATTTTTTAAAGTTGGGACTTGAACCAAACTGTCAGACTTTTAAAGCTTATTTTACATGGTGGTTATTATTAAAGTTCCACTTTGAAATGGTCATAAAAGGAAAACTACCGGACCAAAAGTTATCAAACTTGGGAATCGTGTAAAGGAGGTTATGGGAATTTATTTTCGGCGGAAAAAAAAAAAAAAAAAGAGTTCAAAAACTCAACATCAGGGGAAAAGTGGCGCTGTATACAATATTGTTAAATGAAATAAGACACGAAAACATCTGTTTAAAATGTGTTTAATATTTTCCGAAACGTGTTACAAAGCATGTTCAATGTAGCGTCCAGCATTTTCCGAAAGCAAGTTAAATCATGTTACTGCATTCTCAACAGCAGCTCTTAGCATATCAGGTTTGGTTTTGCTTTGGTTTATTAGATTACGGCAAAGCACTCAAGGGCTATCTGCCTTAAGGGAGGGATGCCTTCGTGGAGGACTTTTTAAGGGAAACTGGCTCGTATACACGTTACACATAGCATATCAGGAGGAATGTTATCAGTGTATCACATTTTTCATTTCTGCCAAATTGTTTAGATTATCACCATAAACAGTGCTTTTGAGATAACCTCATAGACAAAAGTCACAGAGGTTGAGGTCTGGTGGGAAGAGGGGAAGTGTTGGCCTATAAGACGTTCATTCGTGAAATGTTGCCTAAGTAACTATGCTACACTCTTGAGGTGGTGCCCAGCCCTGCATAAAAATCGTAGTATCTAAAATGCCACGTTACTACAGTTCATGTATCACGAAACATTTTAATATTGGCTCTAAGTGAGCTGCAATCGCAGTGGTCCAGCTGTTGACTGCTCTTCAGAAAAAAATGGTTCAGTTATAAAACTAGCTGTCATTCAACAGTAAACGGTGTGAAATGACTGTTATGCAAACGAATGCAGTAGGAGAATGCAATGGAACTAGATAGATAACATGAGCGATTTCTTTGGCCCAAATCGATTAAAAGCGTTTTGAATCAGTATCTTCATGTTTTATTGCCGAATTCAGGCTTAAAAAATTACAAATTAGCGATCTGTAAGAAAACTAAGAAAACTATTTCCAGATTGTACGCACTTGTGAGAGTGATTTGCGATCTCACATTTTCTAATCGCTAATTCGTGGTTTTCACGGACGAAATTCTCACTTACAGGGATGGCGCACTCGACATTTATCGAATTTAACGTCTTTAAATGGTAATTTGCCTACTTCAAAGTTTCTTAAGGGTATACAACATATTAAACCCGTTTAACAAAAGGTTAAGTTAGATTCCGACCCGTATTTCGTTTAACAATATTGCATACAGCGCCATTTCCCCCCTGGTGGTGAGGTTTCGAACTTCCTTTTTTTCGCGGAAAATAAATTCCCATGACCTCCTTTACACGATTTCCAAGTTTGATAACATTTGATCCAGTAGTTTTCCTTTTATGACCGTTTCAATGTGGAACTTTAATTATAACCACTCTGTATATTATTAAATTTTAATTTGAAGCTATGCGTTATATGTATACCAAGCGTAAAATTTTCGCTTTTATGGAAAAATAAAAAATCGAAGCAAATATACTTAGTATAATGGACCAAAACTGAAAACATTTCCCCTCCCTCCGAAAATAAAATATTGAAATTTCGAACTTGAATTTACTGGGTTATCGAAATATTTAATTTGACTTATCTTCTAAGTCCTAGTTCCGACAACAATTCCGTCAAAAATTCCGAATTACTTAAGCTAAAGTAAAAGATTTAGTATATATTCACTGTATGTTAATAAAGTAATCAGAGTGTAATAAAAATAGATTATAGAATTTACGCTGATGTAACTTTTTGTCTGACTGCACAACAGGTAATGGAAGAGAAGGTTTGTAGAGATCTGTTTTTGACATGCCTCTAAAAGTAGATGTCATATTAATTTTGTCTCTTCAATGTCAAAAAACTTTCCTTTGAGAGGCAACTTTAGTTTTTGAGAAAGAAAAAAAATCACAAGAAGACAAATTTGAAGAAAATGCAGGACGATTGAATATACATACTTATTTTCCGAACACAAGCGATTCTCCGACTGGTTATTGAATAATGAAAAAATGCATTGTCATGCAATACAAAACATTTGGAATACGTTTTCTGGCTGAATAACGTAAGATTAAAATTCATCTGCTTAATTCACATCCATTTACAAGTCAACTACTCGGGCAATTGCAGAATCGTTTTGATCCTGAGCTTGTAAGACAAACCTAATATCACTGGATTTAAACACTTCTTTAATCTTCCGAGAACATTCCTTCTTTAGCTCATATTCCAAGAATATTAAGTGAATACAATTATTGCCAAAGAAATTGAATATTCATTTGCACTACGGCTTGGTAGTTTACTAACGAGTTAACAAAACTTAAATTCTGCTTTTTGTGTCAAAGAATACAACAATATTTTAAATATTTACAAATAAAATATTAAATTGGAGATTTAATTGGAGCCTCATCAGTTGCCTAGCATTTGAAAAAGAAAAGATTGTTAAATACTAATTGTTTGCTGCTCAGTCTAACCCAGGCTGCATGGTTGGTTTTCTTAAATTTTTAGGTTCTCTTTACAAAGATTCTCTATGAAAGCATCTTAATCAAATAGCTCCCATGTTCTTTCTATGTTCAAATAACCAACTAACCTAGTTCAAGCGCGATTTCCAAGTGAAGTTACTAGTAAAATCCGAATACTCATTAAAAATCATGTAGCTAGCCAATCGGGAGTAACATGAAAGATACGGAACCAATAATTGAAATGTTGTTACGGTACGCTGTTTCTTAACTTAGATGGTCATTCCTTAATTAAATAGCCCACCAACGGCCGAGCGGTAAAGCTGAGCTGAACACTGGTAGTTCAGTTCGAGTTTCGAATCCCGCGAACGGGCTGGCCGTATGGGCGGTTTCGTGGTTTTCCCCATGTGTAACGTGTATACGAGCCAGTTTCCCTTAGAAAGTCCTCCACGAAGGCATCCCTCCCTTTAGGCAGATAGCCCTCGTGTGCTTTGCCATAATTAAATAATCCAATCCAATCCTTAATTAAATATAATTGATTTGTAAATTCTACTAGAACTGACGGTAAGAATTGAAATGGAAATAAGTAATATGGTGTGCAATCTTGATTAATATAAAATTAAAAATATTTGCATAGAAAAATGTTTGCATTCAGACAGAAAGTTTTTTGAAATATTTGCAATTACTTTATAAGAAGGATTTATTAATAACCGTAATAATTACTTATTATATTACTGATGATTAGGATTCAGTTCTTGACAATTACATTCTAAATTAGAATTTTAAGGATATAATGAAAATACGCTACGCACAAAAATACATTTTAGGAAAAAAATGAGTTGATTTTTTATATTTTAAAACTTCTTAAATTCATTTAGTAAACATCGTATCCTCGTTGTTTATTGAATCCAGAATGTTGGTGTCGTTTATATAATTATTCTTACTTGTCCACAGAATCTGCTGACTTATCCAGCCATTAAGTAGCTGCAGATCATTTCTACATAACCATTGAACTTCCATCAATTCAGTCTCTAGAGGGTTGTATGTTTATATCATAATCTGACTTTTATAAAAAATTATTATTCTAAATATTATGTTTCTATAAAAATATATTGTGCTTTAAAAATATGGATAATAGTATCAGCCGCTCTTTCAGCCACTTCAAAAGCAACAGTTTGTTTAGAAATAAATTATGCAGTTAATGTCATAAAATTCAAATAAATATCAAACGAAAATTCTCAGTTTTAGACAATTCGATTTAAACGAAGTACAGTAGCAGACGATAAAACGCCGATGGTAAAAATTTACTCTTACAAAAACTTCCTCTTAATTTTTTTAAGAAAAGAAAAGATACGAGAGAAATTTAAAAAAAAAAAATAGTTAAAAATTTGAATAATATCATCTATAATTTAAAAAAATAGCCTTTCATATAGTATTAACAAATATTTATTACGCATCATTGAGGGAAAAAATGTCATATAATTAATTCTCCGTAAAATTTTACTTGAAGTTTAAGGTTAAAAATAGCTGTGGCAATTCAGTGTAACAAAAGTCCATAGACCACATTTGGCGTTATTATCGCTCAAAAAAAAAAGGTGCCAAATTTCAAAACGCGAAATTATGTAAATTCGTGTATATCTTAGAAAATTTTGAATAAAAAAGTCTAATTTTTTGCAGATATGCTTAAAAATACAACTACTTTAAGATGATGGTAAAAATTTTATAGGTTATAATTCAAAATTTTTTTCGAAAAATCTATAGAAATTATTTAAAAATAGAAATTTAAAAAATAAAACGCAAAAAATGAGTAAATTTTATTTGGAATGAACCAAAATTTCGAAATGTGAGAGGAAAAAATCAAAAAAGTTTATTAAAAAAGAAATATTAATAAATATTTGCCAAATTCAATTAACATTGAGGAGCTAAAATTTTGAGAGCTAATATTTTAAAAACTATTCGTACAATTTTTACAAAACTTGGTATTCTGGCATAATTTGAGTCGTAGAATCGAAATATGTAAAAAAATTGGTATGTTATTTCAGAAAAAGTCCGATTTTGTGTCAAAATACCTATGTTAGAATAGTACTATATATAAATCTAATATATATCCTAAGTCGCGCTTTCGAGACATGAAAAACGTAGTTTGAATTTTGTCAATCGGCCAAGTAGAACGGGAGATATAGGACTGTCCCATTTTTTTTTTTGAGCAGTGTACAATTTACAAACATATAAGAGTAAAGAAACTGAGATCACTGAGCCGTGTAACAGAGTGGATATATTTATAAATATATTTATATACGTTTGGCCCGGCCAATTGAAACCAAAATAAGAGGTGCACATCTACATGTTATAGTAGTCTTATATACAAAATTTCAACGTTCTGAGGCTACTCGTTTTTGAGTTATGCGAGGTACGTACGTACGTACGTACGTACGTATCTCGCATAACTCAAACGTACGTACGTACGTATGTTCGTACGCACGTACGTACATACGTTCGTACAGACGCCACGAAAAATTCTCTTCAGAATTCATTTTAAAGCAGTTTTTTAGTTTTTTTGGAGGAAAAGACGCTTTTATTCTGTCCTTACGTACAGATATCACGCAAAAACATCGTTAAATTGCATTCGAAAGCGATCAAAGTGGAGATTTTCGTTGAAATATGCTGCCTGAAGCTTTTCGCGATTACAATACTTTCTTTTTACTTCGTACAAGGAAGTAAAAAGTAATAGATGATATGCTTTAGAATGTTCATGCTAACAATATAGCTGAAATGTTGTTTCAGATTTGCTTTATTAATCTGACATATTTGTCTGTTATAAAATATATTAATAAATACAATTAAAGGAAGGTTTTTTTATACCATAAGATTTTATTTAATCTGGATATAATAATTAATACACTAAAAGGAGAAAAATCATTTATCATATATTTTAATGGGAATACTTTATTATTATTATTTCTTATGGGAACACTAGAGGAAATAATTCTATTGAGAGAATTCCTCTACGATTTTATATCGTAGATAAGAAAAGTGTCTAACGCCTATGATAAATTAAAATGGTAATAGCTTAGGAATTTGACAATGCAGTTAAATTAATAAATTTCGTTATTTAGGCGCCTATTTGATAAACTAATTTTCTTCTTTTAGTGCGTTATTTATCATATCCCTTTTAAATAAAAGCTTGTTGTAAAACACCTTTTATAAAATTGTATTTTGTTTTCTGATTTTTAGTATCTATTAAACATTATCAGTCATGAAATTTACAGTCATTATTAAAACAGAAGCCATGAAATATAAGAAAATTATAAAATAAAGAAAAATAACCGAAAGTCATTCACAGAAAAGAAATCGTTTTGAATGTGCAGCTCCGGAAATTGGATGTAATAACAATGTTACACTGAGTGTTTTACTTGAGACTAAAATGGAAAAACAAAAATTGCTACATTAAAATTCCAGTATGCTTAGTTCGTTCGTTAAACTAAGATATATGCCAAAGAAGTTTTAAATATTAAATAAAAATATCTGATGTGGACACAATATGATTTCCTTGTACGGCTTATTACATTATACACATTTTTTGCTGCAGCTCCTTTAAACTTATTTTCTCAAATTTCATTAGATATATTATAAGGTATTTCTCCTGCCTTCTTAACATGCCTTTGTGGTGTAATGGTTAGCACACTCGGCGCGGATTCGAGAGGTCCAAGGTTCGAGTCCAAGCGAGGGCATTGCTCATTTTTCACGTCTCTCAGCTTTAGTCTCTACAATATATTTCTCATTCAATCAATATCGTTCGCAATTCGTGTCAAGGCAGAAATACATAAGAACTCAAAACGTCTTCATCAAAAATAGGAAAACCTAGAACACCATATACATTTTAAAAACGCAATTTTTTTACTATTAAAATTAGTGTTCTACGGAAAAAAGAAAGCAATTCGGGTAGTGGGCAGAAAGACAAAAATTTAGGTACACAAAATCGAAAGTTTACTTTCGGTCCCATTGGGCAAAAAGATACTGAAAATGATGCACCAACTGACTTAATTGACCGTTATACTAAGAATTTCAAATGTAAACAAACGGCAGCTTCCTTAGGCCTAGCACTACTTAAACTTTTAAATTGTCGTAAATTTTACAATTATTACATGAAGATTAACTAAAGGCATACAAACCTTAACCGGAGCATAAGAACAACATAAGTGAATCACCTTTAAAGCAAAAAAAAATTACCATAATATATAACAATAAAATACTCAGCTTACCGAGCCGGGTAGCAGATTGAGAAAATACGTTTGGTGAAGCCGTTTGCTACGGAAAAAGGAGGTCTTTTTGCTTAAATGTTATACCAGTTCCATATGCAAAATTTCAATGTTCTACGGCTACTCATTTTTGAATTATGGGAGATGTACGTACTTAAGATATCACGGAATCACGGAATATCACGGAATATCACGGAAGTACAGATATCACGGAAAATTCTGTTCTGAATCCAATTTAAATTCATTTTAGCAACCCGTTTTGGAAAAAGAGTCCTTTTCTGTCCGTGATACCACGTAAAAAAGTAGAGTACAGCAAAAAAGTAGTACAAAAGTACAGATGTTATGCAAAAACATTGTTCAAATGGATTCGAGAACGGTCAAAATGGGCAGATTTTCCTTGAAGTATGATAGCCGAAATTTTTCGCTATTACAATTCTTCCTTTACTTCATACAAGGAAATAATAAATCTAAATCGAATTTTGACAGATTAAAAAACTCACCCCCGTGCACTGTTTTCGACAAATAATGTCTGTATGAATCTGAACTCGATAGCTTGTCAGGGAGTGGGTGAAAACTTGACGACAATATTCCACTCACAGTGAAATACCATGAGTGAACCAAGTAAAAGCTTAAAAAAATTTAAAATAATACAATACCAATGAAAATGACTTATCAAAATACTGAAATATATAGCAAAAAAGAGTGAAACTGTAAATTGTAGTATTTCTAAAGGTATTAATTTAATTTAAAATAAAATTCGGACGAATTAGCAGTTATATCGTAAGCACCCTATCATATTTTCCTGTGATATATTTAAGAATATTCATTCAGGTAGTTGTAATACGTTTCTTTTCAATCGTTGGTTTTGTTGATTAGAATCTTATATTTTGCAGAATGGCAATATAAAGCCTTACACACCTCCTTATCGCGCGCTAAATTGTTACAAAGTAAGAAGCATCGTGTTTCATCGTCAATTACCCTAATTTTAATAAATTTGATCGTTGTAAAATTGAATATTCTATTAAATAAAGCTTCATATTTTGAAAAGAATTCTCTGTTTATGAAAAACTGGACATAGCGATCACAGCGGTATCATGTTTGACAACATAGATTGAGCTTCTGCTACTCATTTTGATGAAAATTAAAAAGATCAGCAGGGAATAAAATTCTTAGCTGATCTCTTTGTGCATTTCTGATATATCTTCTGTTCGATTCAATATATTTGAAAGAAAATCTCGTTTCGTTTCTGAAAATTTAAAAGTATTTGCATACGCCAAAATTCTGCTCGAACTATTCTGTATAACAAGTAGAATAGATTGCAGATTAAATTCCCGATCCGTGGGAGTTAGATCGTGCGGAATTTAGCACGAGCGACGAAAATAAATGGAATGCTTTTGGAATAATGGCCACTATTACGAAAAGGATCAGAGAGTCAGTTATTGCAGGGCATTCACGTGTTGGCAGCTGCAGAGGATATTGATACTTGCGAATATGTACATTTAAACTGAAATAATGTAAAATCACTCCACGTTCAAGGCATGTGATTTTTCTGCCGTTGTGATTAGCGTCTGGTATTGCTTATCGAGCATTTATAATTTTGACAAATGTTTGTGCATGAAAATACTAACCATTTCGGACAAAGTTATATGTATGATTCGAAAATGTAAATGAAAAGTTATAGCTCTGATGAATAGTTTGAAATGTGTTTAACATAGACATATATGATCATTTTAACAATGGAACACAAATGATGTCATACGTATCATTAAGTAATAAAGAATCTGTACTTATGTATGTAATAAAATGACTGGAGAGGTAATTATTAGAGATGAGATGTTTATCTGTGATGTAATTACTTAGCCTTTAATGCATAGATGGAATGATTGACTTGAAGAAAGAAGTGTCCTAATTCAGCACAGTAATAAAGCAAGCCTAGATCAGCATAAACAGGGTCGCATATCATCATTACGCGTGCGCTATGCGCCCTACGATTTTTCATATCTTATGTATCTTTACTGTCTAAATATACGTATCGCATTGCACGAATATTACTTACGTCAGCATGAAAATGGATTAGTTTTGATAGACGTAGAGCGCAGAAAGTTATTATCAAAAATATTGTAAACAATTTATACTCTGAGAATATAAAGTGGACGTATCCAGATTCAAATGAGGAATTAAATGGACTAATGGACTATTGTCAAATTAAAGTTGTTTATTTTTTTCATATTTGATATCTTACATGTATGTATGTATGTACGTATGCATGCATGCATACGTACATACATACATACATGTCTCGTATTATGAGAAAACGGCTGCATCTAAACGGACTAAAGTTGCAACATAGCCTTTCTCCTCAAAACTTGCATCTCGAACCCCAATCTTGAATTTTGAATTTGTTTCTTATTTATTTCAAACTGTGTGAAAAGTTAATGAATTTTACCTCCTACCAATGCACATGCATAGGTAAGGAAGGTAATGTTTTCTGTCCAAATTCTCGATAGGCAGTTTTCAGTGGAAAACACGAATTAAGGTCTGCATGATATGTTTTGACTTTTTTCAATGATGTTTGTCTGTTTGTCCGTCTGTATGTGTGTAACGATTTTTTCGCCCAAGAGAACTTTTATATCATATTTCCAAAAACTTCTGTTTTCCGTATTTCAGATTTCTGCATTCATATAGAGTTGATTAGATTTTAGTAAAATTCAAATTCAAGTAATTAGTACTTTACTTGAAGATCATAATTCAGGAACACCATCGAATTACTAGTCCGAGCTTTTACCGATGCGCAAATAGATTTTGGCTAAAGTTGATACACCGGAAGTGAAATTTTATTTAAAGTCCTGAACAGATTACGATGACTGTCTGCAATAATTCGGACCTAATGTGACGAATGCAGCATTCCATGCTTACTGAAGCTGTTTATAGATTTTTAAAACGCTTTACAGGTTAATATATAAAAGGTATATTTTAGATGTTCGGTCTGATAGCTTTTTCTTTCCTAATTATAAGCCTGCATCGTGATTGACGGGCTTTTCATAAAGATTCCAAGAGAATTCATTTCCATTTGTCTTCCAATTATATCTTTCAATCGTGGTGGTTTTGCACTTAGAAACAGCTTTTTTTCAAAAGGCACAATAATCCATGGGTGAAATGTCAGGGGACTCCTCAGGAATACGTTGAAAAGCTATATATACGATACTTGCATCAGTCTACACTTTTTTAGGAACGCGATAGTACTTTCCAGTATGACCTATAGCTTTCTCTCGTTGAAGAGGCAGCGTTTTGCCAACAATTCTTTGAAAGACTTAAAAAAATAATGGATATAACATAAATAAACAAATGGAATTTCTTCCGTATATATCTCAGTAAAACGTTCCTCTGATAATACATTATGTTCATCTTAACATGTTTTCCCATTCTTCTTATTTTCAATTTCCTGCTGTAAGAGAATTCCGCGAGAATCATTAACCCTTTACTAAAACTTTTTTTACTTTAGACGGAATTATGCCTGTACATTTTGCCTCTTCGGTTTTTTGTAATAAATATACCTTTTTTGTTGCAGTCATTTAGGTAAACCAATGCTTCATCGAGGGTCACAATGTATTTTCATTTATCTTCTGCCAAATAATTTTCGTACAGGGTTCTACAAATTCTGCATTGAGCCACCTGCCTCGGCAAAATCGGCGGAACGTTTGGTTTTAAATTTAAGTTGTAAATATTCGTTCATTATTTTATTTATTATTGCTACAGACGTGTTTAGAGAATTTGCAATTAATTCCTGCATCGGCGGATTTCCTCTTGCTACCAAGAATTTAACTTTAGAAACATTAGAAGGAGTACATACTTATTTCGAGTATTCGTTATTTCTGTCGAGTCTTTTTTCTAGGTGGAAGTACTGAGTGACGGTTTTCTTTTTTTAATTAATAGTGCTGCTTATTTTTCCCTTAGAAATTTTAATATCATGTTTTCTGCAGTGTTTTTAAATTATAGAATTTTAATATTTCGGTTCGAAAAGGGCAAAAAAATCCACAACTTGTTTACATGCGATACTTTGTAAGAAGAAGACATTTAAAAGTAGCACAATACTTATCATTTAAAACAATAAAATGACGACAAAAATTTTGATTCTAAATTATTTCCTTTTCGTTTTAAATTTTTTATCGTTGTCGATCTGAAAATGTGTAAGCGCCTTTTGTAATTCTTAAGGTTTCAAGAGTTCGTGGCTTTTTCGAGTCGATTATTAATTTCAAATAACATAACAAAACATTACCTAAGGGATTTAAGTCACAACTTTCGGGAGGCTAAAGAGCAGCTACATTTTGTGAAAGTATCATTTCACCAAACAGTTTTTGCACTACGTCGATGTCCAGCAACCGTCCGTCCACCAGCAACCGAGCGGTAAAGTCGTTGAACACTGGTAGTTCAACCTGGGTTCGAATATAGGCGAAAGGACTGACTGAATGAATGTTTTCATGGTTTTCCCCATGTTTAATGTGTATAAGAGCCAGTATCCCTTAGTGGGTTCTCCACGAAGGCTTCCCTCCTCTTAGGGAGATAACCTTAGCGTGCTTTACCCAAAATCGAATAAACCAAATTAAACAATGCGTCAATAATCGCTTTAGCAGTGTAACATGAGATACGGTTTTGTTGGAACTGGATGAGCTCCAAATCAATGTCCTCTAAATTTGGCAGAGCACACCAGGGCCGAGCGGTAAAGTCGCTGAACACTGGTAGTTCAGTCCGAGGTTCGAATTCCGCGAACAGGCTGGCTGCATGGGCGTTTTCGTGGTTTTCCCCATGTGTAACGTGTATACGAGCCAGTTTCTCTTAGAAAGTTCTCCACGAAGGCATCCCTCCCCTTAGGCAGATAGCCCTAGTGTGCTTTGCCATAATTAAATAAACCGAACCAAACCAAACCATCTGAATTTGGCCACAGAAAATTTACCATTCAGTATCGATCATCAGTCGCTGTAACCGAGTCTGATCCCTCATTTTGAAAACAAAATGGACCAACGATGTTACTCCGCCATTATCCACATCAGATAATTACTTTTTCCAAACGGATGGGCTTCTCATGCGGTTCTTATGGATTGCTTTCTCACAGAAACGACAGGTTTTTTTTTGTTAACATATTCAATCAAGTAGAATTGAGCTTCATGTGCTAAGATAACGTTTTGCCCAACACTCTTAAGCGTGTATTTAACCATGATAAATTGTCGGAGCAGACTTAGATTGAATGCCAGAACAAACACGATTTAATGACAATAATTGCATTTTTAAAATGTTTGCCACTTCGTTTCAAAATCATATCATTCTTATTGAAATAACTTTTATAAATATATAAAGCGCTAAATTATTCTTCTCAGAAAATATTCTAAGAATCCCATATACACCGATAATCACTGAGCTTAATCTTACCTCACTGGAAACTAAGAAGACCATTTTATTATTCGGCTAAAGAGCCATGGCAGTTATTTTGATCATAATCCGATTTAATATCGGGGATAACGTCTAAATTTAAAACCTATGTTATAATTAACAGAAAAATATTATTAAGGATTCAGCCTGTTTTCTGAAGTAGTGAAATATAGAGAATATATTAATTGGATTTAGTAAATTAAATCAAAATTCAAAGTAAATATAGCAAACTGTAAATAACTGCCCTTAATCTAAAATGAAGAAACTAAGTTGCAAATTAAATTGAAGAAAAACTTACGTAAGAGAACTTAATACTATCATTGAATACTTAATAACCATCTATAACTATTAGCCTTTTGTAACTAAGTTACAAATCAAACAATAAAAATTCGGTATGTGCATATGTATGTATGTTCCTCGCATTGTGGAAACACGGTGGTACATAGAGCCACCAAATTTTGAAGACACCACCCGAAAATGTGCTCCTTGAAGCCCGAATTCTGAATTTTGAATTTTTTTTTATATTTATTTGCCATTTTGTTCGAATTTAATGAATTGTTCATTAAAAACTCAGGGATTTAAAAGCTTTTCTTTGCCATTCTGCAATTTTTAATACATTTATGTTGGAAATTTAATAAGAAGACTCAGCGAAGATGCTTATTTGTTACTCGGCAAAATGTAATGTAATTGTCTTTTAAATTTAATCGCGTCGGAGAAACAGAAATAAATGTGATAATGCTGTTATCAGAAACGCTCTTTTTTACTTTTATTTATGTCTAATTGAGTTTTATTTACTTAAAACCTACTATTAATGTTATATATTTATAACTACTTTCATAATTACTCTCACTTAAGGAAAAAAAAATGATGAAATCTTAAATAATCGTAACTTAGAATTTAAGTTATTTAAAAAATGTAATTTAAAGTACTGAAAATAATTAAGGCTATTATTAATTATGCATATTGAGTCTAAAGAGAAATTTAAAAACTATAGTTTAAAGTACTAAAAATAATTAAGGCTATTATTAATTATGCATATTTAGTCTAAAGAGAAATTTAAAAACTATAGTTTAAAGTACTAAAAATAATTAAGGCTATTATTAATTATGCATATTTAGTCTAAAGAGAAAAATTGTATTATCTTCTGGTTTTCAGGAAATGATAAAATATTTAAACTTTAGATAAATTCAAGGAATACAAAATTTTAAAAAAGAAGAAAAATATATTAATTATTAAGCTTATTTTTCTGCATAAATCAATATGTAACACAAGGACATAATAACGACATTTTCACAACTGTTGCAAAAAGGTGGAATTTGGCGAACATTTAGGCGTCTTTTAGACGTCGTGATACGATGCTTTCACAACCAAAATAGCACTTGCGAAAGACGCAAAAACGACGTCTGTGCGACAAAAACCTCATCTGCAAAGACATAATAAAGACGTCTTTGCAGCGGTTGCAAAACAGTGGATGTTCGCGGACATCCGGGCGTCTTAAAGACGACATATTGCAACGTTGTTGCAACGACATCCTCGACGAGTTTGCAACATCGTTACGACGTTTCTGTGCTACTTGGGTACATACGTATATATATATATATATAACGATTTAATGAATCCACTAATGCAAAATTATGAGTTCAACTAGTATTAATAATAATTGAAATAAATCTGTGTTTTTTTAAATCGTTTAATTAGTTCAATTACGAGAGAATAAATTTGAAAAAAAAAATGACTCTTTTCGAAGCAACGAAACATTGCCGCGTGAAAGATAAAAATACATTAACTCGGGCAGTGGCAGTAAATTTCTTTTAAATCGCCGAGGTTGTTGTTGATAAAATTCGAAACACAAAGATACCGTGTGTTGCCGAGTGGCAACTTACTTCTTTATACGGCTGAATTTTCTGATTGAATTTTAAAACTTAACTATCTTGCGCTTTGGTGAGTGGCCATACAAACATTTTAAAATTTGCGTAGTTTTAAACAAAAATATCAGTAATTTGTACAAAATGTAAAATAAATAAACTCGAAATTTGAAACCTGAGGTGCTCATGTTTGGCTGCAGGAATATTTATATTCAGAATTTGGTAGTTCTATGTACCGCAAATTTTCCCTAAAGTGAAGAACATACATACAAACATTATATGCATATAAATTATACATTCTTTGGTAACAGAGATTATACGAATCATTTGGCTCGTTTTCAAACAGATCATTCCGCTGTTATTCTTTGTTATTAAGTTATGTATACGAAACATCCCTGCGAAATTTATCAATTCGAAATATTTTACAGTACACGTACAAATACGTAAGTTTTTCTTTAGAAAGTTAGTAACATGCTAAGCTTTATATTGCTCGCTTTTTCGAATTTTCCTTCTTTTACTCATCCTTCAATGGTCTTGTGGATAAAACTGTTGCGCACTGGTAGCTAGATCCATGTTCACATAGCTGCGAACGAGCTGGCATGTATAATATAAATATGAACCAATTTTCCTTAAAATGTTCTATTCGACGGTATGCCTTTTTTGACAAACAGCACTTACGTGTCAACTAACCACCCTTTTTACCTCCCTTTAAGCTATAAACACATGGGAGGCAATGTTTTTGAGCTTTCAGTGAATAAACACGAATTTGAATCCGCAGAACAGTTTTGATTGTTTTTTAAAGACATGTGTCTATATGTCTGTGACGCAAAATACGATTTTAATAAAAACAGATAAAGTGACCAAGATTTGAGTGTGTTAATTTGAATTTAGAGAAATCCGTTTTTCACTGTGGCTAATCATATCCAATAAAATACAATAAAGAATTTCATATGATAAACTTTTGTATTTATAGGAACAACAAATTGTATTTTACTTATAAACAATCAAACGAAAGTGATATTTTACTTGAAGTTCGTTGTTATTGAAAACTTTGCTCATCCAACAGATTTTTTTGTTTGTAACTAACAGGTTCAGAATTTGTAGATTTTGCTAATATATACGAAGGAACACGCATTTAAAATATAGAAGTATAAAAGCTCTGCGATGAATTCTGTTTGGCTACTACTAAGAGAAATTACAGTAAAGTTTTCTGAAAGAGGCAGTAACAGTGCTTAAAATTCACTAACAATTAATTTTGAGTTAAACTCATTGCTATCCGTTTTCGTTAATGCTACAATACTGTCTTTGACCGCAAATTATGGAAATTTAATTCCATGCAGTATAGTATAAAAGTAGGAGTTTAGTATTAAAAAAAGTAAAGAAAATATGAAAGTCTTGGAACATCTCGCCGCATCGGCGCTCTGCGTTCTGAGAACTTAGTTTATGCTAAGTTCGTGAATGGAATGAAGTCGAGACATTAGAAGGTTTGCAAATTTAGGGGTAATGCAATTGAGAAGGTGTATAGTTTTCAACTTAGAAATTTGTTGTTTTCTAAATAATTGACCTCTTAGCTACTAGGTAAAGTAACTTCCTACTGTAAAAATGTAATATGAAATATCGTTGATTTAATTTGTGATAAATTTTCAACTATTATTTCCCGGAACAAAATAAATTGAATTAAAATTTTATTTGAATTTTCTGTTGGCACTTTAATAGTCGAAACTTGCCAATAAGTGAAGAAAGCTGTGTGCGTTGTGCAGCCTCTTTTATGAGCAATTAATTAAGTTAGTAAAAGCAACAGCAACCTTGCGTTTGGCGTAGATTTTAGTGCAGACTCTATAGATTTCATGGCAAACAAGTGTAGACCCCTCTTCATTCAATATTAGATTATTAAAGAAATTAGATTTCTTTATTAGAAAATTATTTAATCTGCATTTATTGTTTTAAATTTAATCTGTCTGTTATTGAGTCGCAAACGAAAGACTGAAAAGCAACAAATACATTTCATAAAAGTAGTTTTTCAACTTTTTAATTTGATTTGTTTAAATAAAAATGCATTTAAATGATAAGATGTATAATTAAAAATATTAAATACCTTTATGAAATAACACTAGCTGGATTGATTATATACATTTCCTCCCCCTGATAAATCTTTTAGTGTCATTCAAAAAGCTGGTTTCCAAAGAAATAATATATCGAATATTAAAAACATGTATGGCAACCCCTAATACTCTATCGGGAAATTTGAAGACAAGCTGTTTTAAACAATTTTTAAGTTATTTTGCTGTTGAAGTTTAACTGGCTGAGTGGGAAGAAAGCGATGCTTAGTAATAAAGCTAGAGACCAGAATAAGAAGTGATAGCAGGGATGAGTCGGAGATTAGATTAGCACCGACTAAAACCTTAATAAATCTTCTGATGCGATGTTAAAAACTGAATCCTTTCATATTTTCTTTACTTTTTTTAGTGTTAGTTATTGTTCTCCATCACTACCAATTGCCTGAAGCATATTTAAATGCAAATGTTCTCTTTCAGTTTTATATGAAAATTTTGAAACTGCTGCATAAGTTTTATGTATCTGCACCTTAATGTAACCGAATATTAGTTTGATAAGATAGCTAAAGTTTTCCATTAATTTATTAAACAATGTGTTTGATGAAAAATATAAAAATCATCCGAAATTTCTATATTTAAACACGTTTCTTCCAGAACTAATGTGTTTCTCATTTTCTTTCTAAATGTACAATAATTCCATACGCATATAGATTAGGTTTACTAGACTGAAGACACGAAGTCATCGGTTAAACAGATTTATCTGTCTCTGTGAAAGCAGTTTTCTAGACCCATCCACAAAATCCGATGGCATCCATCAAAAGATTTCTTCGAAAGGAAAAGTGTTCTCAGCTGAGGCATTTTGTTGCTTTTTAGAAACAGCGAAGAAACTTTATCTCTCTCTACACCTACCGCTGCTTCAAGCAAGAGCTATTGGTTTTCATCTTGACTTCGAAAAAACTGTCATGTCCCAAACCCCCTAATTAATGTATTGATTCTTTACAAACGCTATTTCGATGTATTTAGTTGCCATGACTTTATTATCCATTTCATTACATTGAAACGTTCGGTTTTAAGACGAATTGCTTGAAATATTAAAGAATTAAAAGATGAAATTGTCTGGCTCACTGGAAGTTCAATGATAAAAAGTAAAAAAAAACCGTGTAAGAAGTATAAGAAAACTAAGAGCCAATCTGGCCTTTTTAATTTCATCAATGACGTTGCATGCGTATAAGTAAGTTATAGATTGAATGCACACAAAATTGATAATAGCTGGATAAAATTAATTTTACCAAAAGGAACTTTTCCACAAAACTCCTCATGCAACTCTTCTCATTATCACAGAGTACAATCAGTAGTTACATTTCAAACTACTAACAACGTTAAACACAATGCAATGCAAAGCGCATCTAAAGAGCGAAGCTCACACGGAGTTATTTAAGTGCACCGATTTCACGTTGAACTGAACAACACAGAAATGGATGCTTTCCTCGGTCTTGTATAGTTTTCTCTCGCAGCCTAGAGATTTCTAGTTTGTTCCACTTTTCGAAAGTACTGAAAGGCATATGAGGTCCGGAAACGACTGCAGCTACATATAGAATCAATTACAACTATTCATTTACAATACCCATTACAATTATAAAGGGTACGGGCCAAAACTGTCATGAAATAATCGCCAACTTTGGCGACTTTTGAAGATTTTTCGCCGAATCTGGCGACAAAACCATTCTCTTAACTTGGGGATTTTTGCCGCAGCTTGGCGATATTTGCCGTAAATTTCTTTGCTCCTGATGAAGAGGGATTTGCAATTGTTTGTCGTGAAATCAACAGAGTCTTCACTAACATCTAAGCCGAACATAAAGTTGTTGTTTTGCAACTTAATTTTTTGTTCATATTAATGCGTTACTCAGCACACGCACTTTCTCCTTCACATTTACTCAGTGTTAAATAGGATTGTCCCTGTATTCTTACTTCTTCCGGAAAGCATCGCTTCTTTAGATTTTCATGTTACATTATGCAAAAAAAGTACTTCAGTTTCACATCTAATTTCATTAAAATGTATGTACATATGTATTACATACATTTTAATGAAATTTGATGAATTAAAACATATGTACAAAATTTGTAACAATAATTTTAAGCCAGTATCTTAACGGTTTTAGACCAAATTTGTTCAGGCTTGGACCATATTTTGATTGTTTTACTTCAAAACACTCGATGTTTCTTAAATCTAATGCCGCGTTCCTTTCGAGTGATCACTTCGCAGTGGCAACACTAGTGTTTATTTGCGACTGGACGTATTTGTTACGTGTTACATTACTTAATATAAGTACAGGAAATGCAGGAATTATTTGAATTGCTTTTTGAGAGAGATACCGAAATACTTCTCTAGGGATATAAACGTAGCTATTATTCTGAGCATAGCCGTCAAAACCCTGTTCTCATTATTTTGACTATCTCTGCTTATTTAAAACCATTTATGTCTCTATTTTATAGCAGATTTATGCACATTAAAACGTCCGTTATGCACAAGATATTGTTTCCTGTGGTTTAGTTTAATGTATAGATGCCGTATATTTCCGAATATAAGCCGAGAGTGCGTTTATTCGTCAAACATTTATTAAAATTTCAAACCTTATACATGAGCTGAAACGAAAAAAATAGTCTTTACGTATTATCCCATCAACCCGACAAGTAGCGAGATTTAGCACTGATTTTGAATGGCCACTTTCTTTAGAATTATGAAGTAATGATTAGAGATTGGCGAACGTTGCTGAAGCTAGGAGGGCGAAAATCTTTTCGAACAAGTAAGTCGGGTGGAATATTATCCAATCAAATCGCCGTGAAGGTTGTAGTGTCCAGGTGGGTTAACTTCTATCTAGATACAGGAGTAGCAAGAAACTACACAGAAGGAACTTATTAACTCTTTAAGATTTACACTGCGTCAACTCGACGCTAACAAACTTTGCCTCTACTTGGTCGGTAACTGAAAACCAGGTAATTAAAAATCTAAATTTGAAATGTTTAACAAGTGCTAAACTAACCTACAGGGCTCAGCGAGAACCCGAACTTCAACCCCCTTCTAAAACTAGTGGCAGCAGATAACCAACAGTCAGCAAAACGTACCTACGGCAGAGCACTACCCAACTTTCTAACTTCCCTTCAAAACCTCGGTATTTAAACTTTAATCCTCAAAGTAAAATTTGCATTCTTCCACGCTCGCTACCAAATTTATTATTCTGGCACTGACAATTAGGGAAATGAAGGTTTATAGGAAAGTCTGAACTAAATTATTAGTTAAAATAAATATAAATCCCTACAAGGTCCAACGCCAATGCCTGTAGTTTAACTATAGTAATTTGAAGCGTATTCCCCCCTCCATCAAATTTGTTACATTGTGTACGATTTGTGGTATGTGTGCCATTTTATTTTCTGTCTGAAGGATGAGCGGGAAGAGAAATTCTTATACATCAAATTTCATACTACAGATGATTATGTTTGCTGAAAATTCTAACAGCGGTATAGTTGCACGGTGTCTCTCTTAACTAAGAAAGCAAGTTCGAAAGTGGAAGAAAAAACGTCTTTAATTTAGTGGAAATGCCGAAATCCAAAACGGTAGCACTTTTTGCAGTAGACGGACACAAATTTCGCTAACATCAGATTTTTCGTTTTGACGACTACGGAACAAAACAACAATGTAAAAAATTTCGAAAGTAAAACAATATATTTTCACAAAATGAATAACTAATTCCATATAAAATTAAAATTTTTTCATAAACTAAGAAATGAAAAAGGTGTTATATTTGGTGATTTATTGCTTGTGCCCGGTTAACGGAAAAGTACAAGTACCTACGTTTTTTATGAGGTAAGCGGGTTTGTAAATAAGCCGACCTCCGTAATTTAGTTGTAGAAGAACTTCCAAAAATTCTCGGCTTATATACGGAAATGTATAGTACATCCGAAATTTCCAAAAATATCCACTGGTTTTCAAAAATGTCTTCCATAATTGTCTGGTAATTTTTTTCATGTTATTTTATACGTTGCTATGTGTTATATACTGTGGGTCAGTTTCGCTTAATTCTACATATAAACTTTTTGAGTAGTTATTATTTTTGTGGCTTTTCCTTAATTAATGATAACCAGTGTATATATTCTATAACGTTTATTATATATACACAAACACACATACATACATACATACATACACACACACGTAGATAATATATATATATATATATATATATATGTATACATATTATATACATATATATATTATATATATATATATATATATATATATATATAATTGCAGTAAATCATGAGCAGATTAGTCAGCTGGGCTGTTTATTTTGACAAAACGACTTTTAAAATTAAAAACTTACTATTTAGGTATATTATTCTTTTTTATCATACAATTCATGTTCTTTATAAGCTCCATTTATTTCATTAGCTACCTTCATAAGTACAGTTACATTAAAACTATATTGTTATGCATTTTTAGTAATTTTTGCGAAGATTGTGATATATATAAAATCAAATTAAGAATTTGTTTTAAATTTTTAATTTACATTATTTATTCCTTTATCTGCCAAACTTATGTTTAGTAATTTTATCTCTTCCTTTAATTGCTTAAAGTATTTTCTGTAAATTATCAGAACGAAAGCGTTATCTCAGAAGGTTACATTTTAATATAATTTATGTTTCAAAGAAAGCTTACAATTGTATTAAAAATACTATGCTATTCTGAATATGAGGCAATATTTCTGTTTCTTTGAAAGTAAGTCTTCTTTGAAAGTAAGTCATTCATCATAAACAACGCCAAAGAAAGCAAAGATGTTTATGTTATATAAATTCTTTAAAAATGCACTTGAAATTCGAATGCAGTCTCAGTATTTATTTACTTCATAAAATGCAGTAAATGTGTGAGCGTCATAAGTAAATTTCATTATCTGTGGAGCTTGAAAATTCTTTCGGAAGGTTTTTTATTACACAACTGTATGTATTTCTTAGAATATATTCATATATTCTTGTAACTTGACATCTGCAAAGTTACAAGATGGATAGTTATTTCTTTGTAGAGTGAGGTTTCAATATAAAACAATTTCAAGGAATTTGTTTCTGATATTTCAGTTTTTTTTTTTTTTTTTTTTTGGTTAAGGAGGCGGAAGGAAATACATTTCTCTTATTTCAGTATATAAATGCATAATCATTTTCGTAAGAACGACAATGGTGTTATTATTACTGTAATTAAATTATAAAATGCGCATGTTTAATTCCATAAATAAACCCGGTACTCATGTATTATTATCCCGTCGACCGTGAAAGTTGGCTGTCACCGATCCATGAAAATTTTCGGAATCCCGGCAAAGTTTCGCCTATATTTCGGGCTGATTTCTTAAGTTACGGAAGCCGCTTTGTTTAATGAATATTGCTGCGTTTATGTACGGGTTTGTGGATTTGGAGTAATTAAAGACAACACTTGATGAAGAAGGAAAAAACAATTTATTAGCCAGTATTACTCAGGACAGCTCAAGAAACACTTTTACAGTCGTCGAAAAACTACGACAAACACGCCGAAACAATTCGCAGCACAGGCTTCAGGCTATCAGGCTTTAACGATGAAGGCAACTTCACGGCAAAGCCCCAGAGTCCGGACTCGGTTCGGTCGGTCTCGAAACTCAACGTACTCTTGAGACTGTACACGCTACAGCTCGAGAAGCACTTGACGATAGCCTCAACGATGCACACTGTCGATGCATCAGTTTGACAGTAGATTGACGACACAACTTGATAGACTACGAGACACTCGATAGACTCGCGTTCGGCTAAGAGACTCAGACGAGACACACTAGGCTTACGATCAATTCGCTAGACTAGACACTGACTGACTCTCCTGTGATACTGTTACTTAGGCTGGTCTCAGCGCGAATTTCATCGCGCTCTTTCCAGCACCTCAGGTGCCTCTTAACGGGGATTCCACGTGTATGAGACCTTATTTGAATTACCACTAATGGGTGAACTAGACGGGGGAGAAAAAAATATAGGTCCTTGCCTGTAATTACTGTGTTGCAAGAATACGGAGATGTGGGCTTGTCATAATATGTTCTGTGTATGATATTTGTGTGCGAAATCTGTACATTAAACAGAAAATGTCGCTTAGGACCATTATGATTATGAAAAGATGAGAAATAAGAAGTGACTGTGCAAAAGACAGGAATCAGATGTCAAATGTGAATAGAGGGGTGGCATATGGGTGGAGGTCGAAATCATCTTCTAAGAGTTCATACTTAAAGTTATCGGCAAAGTGAACTGTGTCATTGCTGATTGCTTTGTTGAAAAAGTAATTGTTAATCTTTCCGATGTGAGTTTTGATATCTTCGATTTTAAGATCTTTGTGTAAATCCTCGTTACGGATGAACCAGGGTGCTCCAGGGATTTCTCGAAGGAAGGTATTTTGGAATGTTTGGAGTTTTGGAAATCAGACTTAGATGCGGTACACCAGGCCGGTAAAGCATATGTAAGTACAGAGCGAAGAATTGATGTATAAATACGCTTTTTCCTTGCGAGATCAAGTTTTGAGGATGCACTGATGATCGGGTTGAGTTTGCGAGCAATACCAGTTGCTTTGCCGACAGCAGTTGATATATGGGGGTTCCAGGTGAGTATTGTATTAAATCGAACACCCAAATAGGTTGCTTTGCTAACTTTCAGAATTTTATCATTAAATGGTGTGAGTTCGGTGTGTACGTTTTTCCTTCTATGTCGTCTGATAAGCGAAAGCTGTGATTTGGTGGTGTTGATACAGGTTCTCCAGGTACGACATCATTTCTCAATTTCTCGCATATGCCCCTGTATGCGTTTAATTGCATTGTCAGGATTTAAGCAACAGGACAGAATAACACATCACAGCATAAAATGCTGGGATGCAGTTAATGTTATCGTCAAAAAGCGGGAAATCCATTGCATAATTCAGATACAAGAGAGGACCTAAATTTGAGCACTGGATGACGCCGGCCTGTATTTGTCTGAGGGGGAGTAGAAATTACCGTATCTGATGGCAAATGTTCGATTGGTGATCAAAGAATAAATTAATAGAATCATCTCTTTGGTAACATTGAGAGGAAGCATTTTATAAATTAGCCCATTATGCCAGACGCGGTCAAAAGCTTTGGCCACGTCTAGCATAAGAAACGCCGTCGTCTGATGTTTATAGATTGCAAAACTAATGAACTCCAATATCCTAACCAGCTGCATGGTGATCGAGAGTTCTCTTCTAAATCCGAACTGCTGATCACTGATTCTCCGCGTATCAGCAGGGTTTATATTGCTTGCGTTCGAGAACATTCTGGGCCAAAATGTAAGAATTCGTTCCAGAAGGTTCTCTACCCGTCTGTGGCATATCTCCAATTTCATCGCCAAATATGGCAACTCTCCTTCCCTTGCCTTTTTCTGACAACCCTAAACGCGGCTTTGCGGGGAAGTTATCTTACCGCGGCTGTTCATTTCGTAACAATATTTAGCTGTTCGGCAGCTTCGTTATTGTGCTCCATTAAAAGGGTTTCGCCCATTTCTACTACGGTTATTAAATAGTGTTTACGCCCTTTTAGAACGATCTGATAGCCTTCTTTCTGACCTACAAGTCTGCATCGTGATTTCCATAATAGAAAGAGTTTCATAAAATATCCAAGATTATTCTTTTCCACTACTCATCGACCCATTTCCAAAGAGCCATTTTAGAGGCACAATAGTTGGTAAATAAAGCGTCAGGAGACTTTGCAGGAATAGATTGATAAGTATGTAATACCTGTATCAGTTTTTATTTTTTCTATTAATGCAGGGGTCCATTCCGAAGAAGGTATTGTTCCTTCACTCTTTGAAAAATGAAATGATTATATAATTTTTTATTATTAATCGGCAATCGGAAACAATGAGCTGTGGCACAGACTTTCATCAACGTTTCCCCATAACAAATTGTTAGAACATTAAAACTTTTACAATCCAGATAAGTTGTCTCTATTTTGATATAATAATAGTATATATTTCTTAACTTTTATTATTAGATATTTATTTTTATTTTTATTTACATATTTTTATTTTTAATATTTATTTTTACGTCTTTATACGAAGTAAAGAAAGTATTGAAATTGCGAAAAATTTCGATTATCAGATTTCAACGGAAAATATCTATTTTGACTATTCCCGAATGCATTTGGATTATTTGTTTAGTGATATCTGTATGTACAGAGAGAGCAAAGGATACTTTACTCCAAAACAGACTGTTAAGCGGATTTAAGTTGGACATCTTTCATGGCATCTGTACGTACGTACGATTGTATCTCACATAACTAAAAAACGATTAGACGAAGAATGTTGAAATTTTGTATGTGAGACTGGTAGAACATTTTTTTTATCTATGTATTTATCTCTCTCTCTATATATATATATACAGGACGTCCCATCGAGACCACCCCAGCTCTGCACATTCAGATTCTGATTCTCTTTGAATACCTAAAAAATGCCCAAAAAAATGTACCTGTATGGCCTGTAGTTTTCGAGATTAATCTGAAAGAAAAGTATGACATCATATCCAGTAAAACGAAAAAAATAGAACCATGAACATCGTTTCAAAACAATGGGCTGGGGACATTTTTAACATCTTTATGTTATACAACATTTTTAACATCATATACATAAAGTGCATGTTTCCAATAGTTTTTTTATTGCACCAGATATCACGTCATATTTGTTTTTGCATTTATATCGAAAACTATGGGTGGTAAGAATATAGTTCTTTGGCCATTTTTTAAACATTCCAAGCGAAAAATATGGCTGTGCAGAATTTGGACGGTCTTGATTGGTCATCCTATATATATACTCTGCCATCTTTACCCAGCTTAAAAGTTGTTGACCAGCCTTCATTTTCGCAATTGTTGGTCATGATCATATACTTCCAATTACAGAAGTGTTTTGAATGAGGAAACTATTCATGTTTTATCAATGCTAAATTAAAAAAAATACAATATTGGGTCAATAACGAAATCTAACTTTTAGTGCGGTCTCATGGTTCCTATGTTTATATTTGGGAACGTTTTACATCCGTTATGGATACACAAAAATACTAGAAGTTTAACTCCCGCACCGGAAAAGATGTTCGGGGTATTTGATTTAAAGATTTGTAGTTTTTGGTGTCATTTTATACTTCCCTTGATGAACCGTTAATTAAGTTAGAATAATTCGAGGAAATACGTTTAAATAAAGTACCGCAGAAATGTGTATAATTTAGTAGTCATAAAAATAAGCCAGGTGTTACTCTGGACTCTGCATCAGATTTGTTACTCTGGAAAAACCGAGGGATCTCTTCAGTGGCACCCAAACTAAGAAAGAAATGTTGTCAATAGCTTGTCACAACCTGGATTTGTCAGATAGGTTCTTGTGTATTTGCTCTGCTTTAGTCAAGGGTTAATTTCAATGATATGAGCTCAGTGAGTTTTGAATTACACTGTCATATAAACTGTATATTTCGAATATTACTTTCTGTGCATGGCTTTGTTAAATAATGTTTAGTTTAGATAGTGATCCTGAATGTTTAACTGTCAGGTATAACATATTTTATGTCAGTTATGACCATCTACACGTTTTTAGGTTACTTATATCCCGATTGGTGGCTTTCGTACGGTCTCTCAGTGATTGGATGTGGCACAGGTAAGCCTAACTAATCAGTCAATAGTGCAAGAAAGATTAAAATATGTTCGTAGTTAAAGAAATCATTGCACCCCCTGCCTGTTAATAGCAAATGATTGGAAGATTCGTGCTTAGAACAACAAATTTGAGTTTGGAGAAGTGAAGCTTCGACGACACAATAATGCCAAGGAGAGAAATTGAGTCGAAAATATGTAAGCTTCGATAAATTTTACAGGCCTTGAAATTCATCTATGAGTGCGATCCAAAATTGCCAGCAACATCTGAGAACATGTCAAATGATTTTTAAAAAGTGAATTCTTTGTATAGAACTTTTAATTCTTATTTATTTAATGTTAAAAATATTTTTAAGTTGCCAGCTTTAATGTCGTTCAAAATCCATTTCATGACGTTAGAAGGTAAGGAAGAAATCCCACGTAATGAACGATTGAATTGAAAACTTTCATTGGAACATTTTATTTTAAAATCATAACTCGGACTATTAAAGAAATCAGAAACATTTGGAAGTACCTCAGTACGAAGTTTTCTTACGCAGTGAGAAACCTCTGCCTTACTTTTAAGAACCGATGGCTGCCCATAATTTCTAAAAATCAAGTTTTATCAAATCCCTCAAATTTCAACATAATGATAGTTCTAGCTACAGAATGGACGATCCTGAAAACCTCCTCCTGACAAGAACAAAATAACATCTAACAAAAGCAATTCTAACTTTACTATCTTAAAATTTAAATGTTATCCAGAAAGTGTTAAAAACGCTAATCCCAATACAAATTTTATTGAATTCTACTGCGGAATGAGAGAGCTCGAAAACATCTTTGGAAGTACTAAATTATCCTAATTAATGTTTCTTTTTTAATAACAACTTGTGGTATTCTACCTATGTCATAATTTGATTGCATTCCAAACCTTCCACCAGCTGAGATATAAGAATTACCTCTCTCGTCGTTCACGTAAATCCAAGTAATCAAGGTTACGGGCATTATTTGGGAGGGTGACCACTACGAAGGCTTACTCCTGGCTGATTATTATTACTAAATATATATTTTAGTAAGTATTTAGTTTATTTTTTAAATAATAATAAATGTTACATCTTTGAATTTATTTATGGAAATGTATTACCACCGACATTTAAAATGTGTGTCTAATTTAATATAGGATTACATAAGAAATATTAACATAATAGAAACCATTCATTAAATATTTAAGTACGAAAATGATTAACTGTAAAACAAAACATTTCACTGTAGAATCAGAAGAATCATATACAAATCACACTGTATAATAAAAATTTCGGTATAAGTAACAGCTAAACTTAATTCTCAAACAGCGGATTCATGTTTCGTTCTTCACTAGCATTTCAAGTACAATGAATTTCGCTAGCACGCTACGCATAATGGCTTTGATCCGAAAGTCACCTGAGGTGAGCTAAGCTGGTTTACGCTGTGTCTACGAGAGCTTGCCTTCTTCTCCAATTTGTAGTGTTTGTTTGTGATGTGACACAGGATAGCCTGACTAATCAATAGGCCAAGAAAAACTAAAATTGGTGGGTATTTAAGAAATTATATCACCCCTTCCCTGCCTGTTCTCATAATGGCAAATGATTGGAAGATTCGTTGTTAGAACATGGTTAAACATGGTTAGAATGTCAGCTTTTTATGTTTTTTGCACCAATATCCTTAATAATCTCTGTCAAGCGTTTAATAACGATAACATTTATTTGTGGTATTAAAACTGTAAACTTGCAACTGGTACCAGTTGCAAAACTGGTAAAAAGCTTGCAGTCTTCAATGATGTATTCTTTGTCTCGTCTTGTACCCTGCTGCTGTTTGAAAGGTAATACTCAGCAAAACTTAAAATAATTAATAATCTCTCTCCCAAAGTACTAAGATAGGATTGATATCCAATGTGTTTATGACAAGAATTACTTCAGATGGATGACTCACTGCTTCTATGAAAGTTAAAATAGCACTTTAAGAAGTTTGGTCTAAAAATATACTAGGGTAAAATGTCAGAAAGTAATAGAATAAATTGGAGTTTTCGCTAGCTATTTTTAGCTAATTTATATGAAGTCGCTGATTATAACAATAAAATTCAGTTTATGAAAGAACTAAACTTACTTCCCTCCCTTGCCACAAAAATAAATAAATAAATAAAAATAAAAAAATAATAATAAATAAACGAATAAATAAAAAGTTATTTAAAAAAGTCTGAAAGCGTTCAGATTTTAACAAAATAGCTTTTTTAAAATTTAATATGACTTACCAGTAGCGATTATCAATAGAGATGGCCCATGTGGAGTAGCAAAACATTTTATAAAATAACTAAAAAAGATAAAAAGTAAAAGTAAAAAAAAAAAAGTCATTACGCCCAAAAGGGCGATTTTTTTTAACGTTTTTAACGTTAACGAACCTTTATTTATTAAATATCATGTTCTTCTCACTTATACCACACAAAATCCAATTCAACAGCAATATAAAATATTTAAAAGCAGAAAAACAGCACATCCTAAAGGAGGGAACTTCCGATACACAGTTTCGCGTCCTGGAGGTAATTTTTTTTTCTTCTGTACAGTGCTGCCATTGCTTGCTTTACAATCGTTGAGTTTTTTTATCAAAAATTCCTTAAAATTTACAAAATTTGAAATAAATAATAAAACAAATTCGAAATTCAAAATTCGGGCTTCCGAGTGCCCAAGTTTGGTTGGAAAACTACACTGTTCAAAATTTGATGGCTCTAGGTACCGTTGCTTTTTAACAATGCGAGAAGCATTCATAATTCATGTAGATTCTTCATTATTTAGTTTCTTTAAAAATAATACATGGCAATAATATTTGGTGGTAACAGTTAGAAGAGTGAATCAACGTAGAAAGTGAAACGACGCAAAATGCCGTTTTCAGACTAATAGCTCTTTGAGTTTAACGCTCCTTTGGGTTAATAATATTTTTAACATATACATATATTGTTTTAAAATAGTTTAGGTAATTAAACCAAATGGACTAAATATGAAAGAAAAATAGCTTACGTTTCTCCGAACACCAACAGAGTCGAAAAGTGAATCAACGCATTGACAGAGGATCACGTAAAATCGCATTTCCAGACCAATAGCCTTTTCATGTTAATAAATAAATGATAAAAATGAAAGAAAATGGGAAAGGATTTAGATTTTCGCTTCGCACCAGAGGTGTTGTTAGTGTTATTTATGCTCTCTCTGAGCTCGCAGTTGATCAATTTGCTCAGACCCACTCTTACTTAATATATTTTGCCTTACTAACTTAACATTAAACAACGCATTTTCATATATACGTGAAATAAAATCCGAAACAGTATTACAAAAGTTTTACAAGCAGGATACTTTTAGATAGCCCTATATAGTGTTAAGTATTGTTACATATTTGCCTAGGTTTTTCAGCCTTTTATCAGTTCATTATATCTGAGTTCAGTTTACTTAAAAAAATATAACACGCATAACATTTTTTGTCATCTTTTCTCAGTTCATGATATCAGTGTTCAGTTTTCTTAGTAATGAATTACACAGTTTTTTCTTCTTATTATTAATTTCTTGCCTTTCTAACTTTATTTATTAAATATCACTTTCTTCTCACTTAACACCTTATTAAATTCAGCAGAAAAATCCAAAATGTTTTTTAAAAAAGCCTATCTTTATTTCAGATAGATTGCTTCATTTTGTCTATGACTATATTACACTCATGTCCATAAATTAAGGATAATGCAAAAATCAGGCAAAGGAAGAGTTAGAAGCAAAACAAATTTGACTTATTTGTAAAGCTTATTTATTATACAAAAGGTAAAGGGCAAAAAAAGATGCTATGTGTTTGATATTATTAAAAAAATTAGCGATTTTTTCTCTCTGGAGCAAATTGCAAAAAAAAAAAAAAAACCTACTGACAAAAAACCAATATTTCATGGTTGGTATGATTGTTAATACATTGTGTTGTCTCCCAGACGATGCAATACAGTCCGTACAACGCCTAGGCATGCTGAGTATAAAATTATCGAAATGATCTTGGGGGATATTACACCACTCAAAAAGCAATGCTCTCCGAAGTTCCGGTAGACATGTAGGAGGAGGTTGACGGGCTGCAACTCGTCAGCCAAGCATGTCCCACACGTGCTGTACTGGATTCAAGTCCGGTGCGAATGCTGGCCAGTTCATACGGGTGATATCCTCCGATTGAAGGCATTCGCTTACGATGTTTGCACGGTGAGGACGGGCGTTGTCATCCATAAACACAAATTGTGCGCCCATGGCACCCCGAAACAAACGTACATGTTGTTCCAGAATGACGTCCTGATAGATTTAGCTTGTCATGGTTCCAATTTGAACATGCAGGTCAGTTCTGGAACCCAGAATAATTCCACCCCAAACGAGCACTCCTGCGCCACCGTAACGGTGTCTTTCAATGATGTTTTCTTGGTGGTAACAGGTACTTGGAGCTCTCCATATGAAAGTCCGGTGAGAATCAGACTGCAAGCTAAACTTGGACTCGTCGGAAAACATAACACAAGCCCACTGTTGCGGTGTCCACAATGCATACTCTCTACTCCAGGCTAACCGCAGGCGACAGTGAGTTGCAGTAAGTGGAACGCATCTGACAGGTCTACGAGCATATAGACCAATTTGCCCTAAGCGTCTGTACACGGTCTGCCTTGAAATTGTCGTACCAGTGGCTGAAGAGAGCTGACGAGACAGGTCTGAGTCTGTGCTCCGCCTGTTTCTTTTGGCAGTAACTGGCAAATACTGGTCCTCATTCGACGTTGTAACTCTGGGGCGACCTGTGATGTAACGTCTACTCACATTACCATCATTTTGGAATCGCTGACAAAGCCTGGAGATAACACTCTGGGCAATTCCAAGTTCGTCTGATACTCCCAGTTGGGTACGCCCACATTCCAGACGGCCGATAATTCTACCACGTAAAAAATCATCCAAATGCGTCCTTTGTGTCATAACTATTCGGTTATTGTACTGAAATGCTTATAAAGCGCCGGCGAACAATTTTACTTCTTTGCCTGTATTCCTTATATATCACTCTCTTACACTCTCGTCGTTGTGACGTCCCATCGGTGTCATCTGGTTACTTCCTGAAATTTGCATATGATTCTTGAAGATGTGTGTAGTGATTTTACAGGTGATATATTTATTTTAGAGTTGGATTTCCGCGAGACTTCGAATTATCCTTAATTTATGGACATGAGTGTATTTATTTACAGCCTTTTTTGTGCTGCCATGTAATTTTTATATTCGCTATACGTTTTCTTTAAAAGAAATGCATGAAGATAATATTTGGTGGCAACATCCTTTTATTTTATAGTAATAAGAACACAAACAGAAACTAAAAGTAGTATCCTTTCAAGAGTTCTCATATGTTAACATTTAATTTTACGTGTTTAATAGTAATGATATATTCATATATACGAGTAATTTCATTAAATTCCACCATGGAAATACTTGTTTGACTTTCCCTTAATAAAAGATAAAGAATAATTTCTTAAACTTCACTGTAAATGAATTCAAACTTATGAAAAATGATAGCTTATTTCTTTCTTTAATAATTTTAGACAATAATTAATTATCAAAAAGAAAAGCTTCATTTCTTTAAATAAATATTAAAGAAATGTTCTTGAAACTTGCTTACTAAACTAGCTTATCCAAAGTAATCTATCCGTTGTGTAATTTTTGAATTAGTTTAAGTTTGTTTTGCAGTAAATAATCTTTTATTTTATCATAATTTCACTCTTCGAACAGAAAAAGAACAGAGGAGATAAAAGGAAATTCGGAAAAGTACCAAGAAATATGATTACGAAATTATGTCTTTGCATTTTCGATTTTCTCTCGAAACAGTTTAATTATGTTTTTACAGTAAAGAAGAACTTCTCTCTTGAAAATAACTTTAAAAGTTCTGGTCATTTTTTAACGACAAACGCTATCAAATATTACGCAACGGAAAGATTAAATATGAAAAATAGGTAGGATTATATTTTGCAAAAGAATTGCGAAACTTCTAAAGTGGCCTGTTGGAGAAATAGTATTCAGTTATTAGATTTTGTTTATTTATCTAACGTAATTGATAAAGAAAATATTATTATTACCTTTAATTTAACTTACTATGCTTTGCAGCAACTTAATTCGGAAAAGATTTTCTACTTTTCTAACAATTCTCTTTAAAAATTAAATATTTTTTAAAAGAGGATTAAATAAAAAAAATAATATTCATTCCTTCCCGAAGTTGAACGTAGAATTTTTTTTGATAAACTTATGTTTATGTATTTTGTCTTTAGATCATTGGTCTCAAAATTGGCGACCCCGAAGCAATTTTATGCAGCCTCCTAATACATTTCCCGTAAGTTAGTTAGTATTATTATGGCAAGAATTTGAAGAAAGGTTTAAGATTTTAGTGATTTGGAGTCCACTTTTGCATTATTTTGACTACCAAAAACGAACGTGAGTGATGTCCAGAAAATATATAAATGAAGCTAATTAATTTACTTTGTGACATAATCTTATTCAAAGATCTGAAGATACAAATTTGACTAACTTTTATCAACATTTGTAAACATATAAATGCTCTGAGTTACAGATTTATGCAATTAAAACAATCGCTTTGTTTGGAAGTATATTTACATGTGAACAATTTCTTTTCGTAATTGAAAATTAACACATCGTAGAATCCTTAGGTTTATCAATTCAGGAGACGTGTAAAATGTTAAATGTCCTCGGTGGGATTTGAACACCGGACCTCCCGATTACTATCCTGATGTATCATCCAATTACACTAAGAAAGAACGCACAAACGTGGGAGAAAATACTTTATAATATGTTCGAAAGGAGCAAGACTGCCCATGCGTATTTACAGTTTGTGATGATGCTCTCTGCTTTCTAGTAACCTCCTCTCCCACCAAGATTAAAAGCTTGAAATGAAAGTCGAAACTACATGAGGTGTTACAGCTGAAAAGTGTAGAAAGAAACAAAAGATTTTATAGTTATTTATATAAAAATACAATTTTTGTTTATTTATCTAATAAATAAAAGAAAAGAATAGGTTTAATTATTTATTCTCAACTTTTGTCATTCTAGGGAAGTTTTGTAAATTTATTTTTAGTTTAAATTAAAAGTAAGTTATTTAGTAGTAACTTCAATATATTAAAATTATTTAAATAAATGTCAGTCTGAAAGTTTGAATATTTAGTTCTCAATGCACTTGAATTACAAATTGTGGCCAACAGAAATTTCTTGCAGATATCAACTTCTAGTTTTCAGGCAAAAAATAACTACAGAATTTTAATATTTGTCTTTGCATTATTTTTATATGTATGTTTTGACAAATATCTAATCAGAAATTTTTGAATTTTGTTTAGAAATGAACAAATGCTTTCAAAAGTCTTGTTTTGTCAACAAACACACAAAACGTTCTTTGTTTTATTTATTTGTTTGTTTGTTTTTAATTGTGGTCCGTTACCTATCGTGCAGTTTGAGTTTGAGACCACAATAATTGATAATTTCTTTTTAAATACCGTTTAACAACTTACACGGAAAGAAGTTTTATAAATCAATATATGTCTTCTCGGAGCCGCTCAACCACGATACTGGTTAGCGATGCTGACTGCCATACAGAAGAGCCCGAATTTGAAGCCCGGAGAAGGCATGTATGTTTGTAGATGTATAGTGTTTGTGCAGCATGGGTGCACTCTAAATATGTATCGAGTCGAAAGTTGTCTTGAGAAGCTGGTGGTAGGGGAAGAGGAATGCGTCGGGGTTCTCTCTCTCGAAATTTGGAGGGGGGCGGAACTGAGCTAAAGTCAGGCTGTCACCTATATTGTGCTCAGGGCTCTTGCAGACGACAGGCGCATTTGACTCTTTCCCGAGATGAATGACGTGGGCTAGTCCTGACCTGTACTAGACAAATGAGATAGATTAACTACAACAATAGTCTTCTCGGGAAATAATCCTGTTGAAATATTTCGAGTTAAAGAAGAATTTCAGAGATTTATAATGCATTTTCCAAACTAAGGAATATATACCACATTTACTTAGCTTATATAGATATAAATATAGAGATATATATAGAGATATTTAGTTTATTTCCTGTCTTTTTTTACTTTACTTGTTTCTTTATTTGTCACATCAGAATCGACTGCGGAAAAGTTATGGGAATAATTTAATTTCCAAAGGACGCGGTTCTAGTAAAATCAAAAGAAATGAAAAGTATTCAGGATTACTATATTATTCATTTAAAAGAAATGTACATTCCATTTAGAATATATAGTAATATTAACATTACAGTATTTGGTAAGATATATTCATTACTACTTTTCTGTATCTTAAATCTAACTTGCTGTTGTTGTTGTTGTTGAAAGGGGTGAAAACCTCGACTCCCGGAACCGAAACAAGCTCAGCCATCAAGGCCATAACAGGGGCCAACCCATCAAACAATAACGGAGAACAGCGAGCCAGCTATGTTCCATCAAATTATCCAATCAGATCAAAATCCTTATCGGTTTTCTCTTCTGACTAATTCTCATCATAATATTTTCAGCTACTGATTTAAATTTTTCATAATTTTCAAAATCCCCATTTATATGAAACTGGTGTCTCTGAACTATGTCTCTAGTAAAACTAAAGGGTGTCCCAAAATTAACGCAAGATTTGAATTCAATATAAAAGAGAGTTTTTATTCTTTAGATATTTATTTTTTAAGTGAATCATAAAGTACATAGGATAGGGTTATTTATGGAATAACACATCGGGCAAATGGCCTCCAGGGCTTTGCTGGCACATACGTACCCTTTCGTCGAAAATTTTAATGACTTTTCGGCATAATTGCGGCTGAAGTTCTTTGATGCAGCGTTTAATTTCCTCATGTAATGCAAGTGTGGTTGTGGGATAATTGACATAGATTTTTCACTTTAAAAAATCCCATAAAAAGAAATCTAATGGTGTTAAATCACATGATTCTAGGGGGCCAATTCTGATCACCGAAACGAGAGATTACACGATCAGGAAATGTCTCATACAGTAATTGAATTGTTTCATTGCTGTATGGCATGTCTTGTTGAAACCACATATTGGCCACATCAATATCATCCAATTTCGGCAGAAAGCACTATGTTATCATGTCGCGATATCGAGCACCATCAACAATTGCTGCTTGACCAGCCTCATTCTCAAAAGAGTTTGGTCCGATGATACCTCCTGCCCCAAATCCGCACCAAACAGTGACACGTTGTGGGTGCATTTGTTTTTCACTAATCACACGAGGGTTCTCCGAACCCCAAATACTGAAATTTTGGCTATTAACAAAGCCATCAAGGTGAAAATGTGCTTCATCGCTTGGGATTATTTTGCTCGAAAAACCAGCATCCACTTTTTAATGATTAATAATCCATTCATAGAAACTGTCTTCGCTGTTCATGGTTATTAGGCTTCAGTTGTTGTGTTGATTGAATTTTGTAAGCATGAAGACGCAGATCTTTTGTGAGTATACGCCGTAGAGAGCTTCTTGAAATTTGCAATTCTTATTCACGACGCCGAATTGCTGTTCAACACTCTCACGCACTGCTTCAATATCGACATTTGAACGGCTTGTTTTTGGATGACCGGTGTGTTTAGCGTCTCTAACTGATCCAGTTTCCACGAATTTTTCAATTGATCTTTTCACAGTTCACGAGGTTAAAACACTATTTTGATCATATTTTGTCTAAAATTTTCGAACTGCGGCCGCCAAACTTTCATTATTTTAAAAATATTGTTCAATAATAAAGACACGTTGTTGTATCGTATAATGTTCAATTTTCTCTAACCCTAAACTCTCGGCTTTCAAACAGTTCTTTTTTCAGGGTTGTCAAGAACTTAATGCAAAAATGGCGCCAAATTCAAATCTTGCGTTAATTTTGGGACATCCTATACAAGTTTCAAGTACGTGGCAATTATTAACTTTTACTTTACAAAATTGAGTTTTCATTTTCTTGAAGGCCAAATTCCTTAAAATATGTTGGGAATCGTCCATGATCAGTAATAATTTAATTTATATCTATATTATTAAATACCTTTTTCTTTTTATCAATTTTAAAAAGTCTGATATAACCATTATTTTTTCCAGACGATTCCTAGTTTCCTTTCCATTCCACAATTATCTCCTTTTTCATAATATTTAACAACTTTCTTTTCGAATGCAACACTTCAATATCTTTCTTTTCTAGGCCATGAGCAGCTTCTTTTGCCGGAATGTCCGCCCTCTCATTACCAAAATACCAAACATGGGCCTTGATCCAGTGTAAATTTATATTATGTATTTCAGCCAGAAATTTGAAATCATTTTTAATTTGGTTTATTAATAAATTATTAGTGTGCATGTTAGAAATTGCGTATAAAGCAGACAAAGCATTAGAATAAATATCTATTTCATTTCTGTAAGTCAATTTTTCTTTAATCCATTTCAATCCATAAAAAATGTTGTTATTGGTGTACACTGATAATCCCTAGGCCTCAAATCCTTTAATAGTACTGGAAGTACTGTTTTGTAGTCTGCTATAGCTTACAAGCCGTGGCGACCGTTACTGTTGTCATTATCTTCGTCACCTTTCAGTCTGCGTTCCTACTTGCAGTGATCTTCAGAACCACTATGCTCCGTTTATTTGATTCACTATCATTGCTTCAGCAAAATTCGGGCTTCGAGGTGCGCATGTTCGGATGGAGTGTTACGTAAATGAGGTGGCTTTAGATGCCGCATGCAAGAAACATGCATATACACATACATATATATTATTCATTATTTAGATATTTTTTAAGTAATATGTGGTGATAACATCTGGTGGCAACAAATTGAAAAGCGATTCGGATAGAAAAATGATATGGACAAAAACTGAGTTTCAAGACTAACAGCACCTGGTGTTAAAAGTTGAAGTAACTCCTCAAAGAAAAACAAGTACCTTATGAAAGTTTACTTTGGTCTACTATGAGATAATCGGCGCATGAGCTGGATGGTTACGAAGAAAAATGCTTTTCGCTGGCAACTTTTAGCCATCTCGGTGTTGAGGGCTAAAAATCGTCAGAATCTTCTTAAGGTATTATCTTCAACATGGACATCACTGCTAATTTTTTTAAACAATTCGATCCATTCTAACTTACTTCGAATTTATGCGCTTTCGTGTACAAATGTACTTAACTTCGAATTTATATAAGTCGCATATTAGATAATTATTCTGTTTTGAAATATATAGGGTTTGGATTTTAATTTAACTTAAATTTAAACAGCTTAATAAACTAAAAGATAACCAAAACATAGACAACACTTTTCCAAATTAATATACTTTGAAAAAGATAATTTTCAAACAATTTTGCCTAACTGGTTTCGAAAGAATGATAAAATATGTTTGTCGTTTTTGGCATGCCACTGGGATTACATTAATTCATAGACTTATAATAATGAATGTTGTAAGGGTAAAAAAAATGTCCACTTTTCTTTTCCTTCGTTGCTTTATCTCTTGCAAGTTTCTTATTGTAGACAGAATTTTTATCAGCTAGTTGAATCAAATCTGAATTAAAATAATGATTATTGGAAGAGTCAAAGCGACAAGAATCAGCGTAATATTCGTAAATTCGCGGGACTAGCTTCAAAGGTTAGATACAGAAACTTCTTCTTAGTGCCATCTATTGATGAAAAATAGAAACAACTGTAAAATAATTCTCTTAAAAGCTGTGGGTAAAGACGGTTTGAAATTGGGATCGTTAATTAAAACTGAGCGATTTTTATGAATGTGAAACACCTCTAAAAAATTGAAGTCTTCAAAGAAATATTTTTTGAGGGGAAAAGAAAAGATTTTCCTACAACAGTGTTGGGCAACACAGGATTTATGCGTTTCCTTTTTTCTTATAGACGTCTCATGGATTTAGCGCGAATTTTAAGGCTTTCTTAGTTTGACAAATGCAAATGAAACCACACTGGTAAGCAATCCTGGACGTAACCCAGGAGTTCATATCGGAAGGGGGTCCTTAAGTATGGAACTGCGAATTTTATTGACAGAGGAGATAAGACTCAAACATTGAATTTCTGTAAAGTATTTGCAGTTTGATAGCTAATCGATGGAAAGAAAGGAAAGGCAAAAGAAATTTCGTATCTTCTAAAACGAGAGGATGCTTTTGGATGAGTTGAGATGAGAACGTTTCAACCGATTGGTCAACAGTTTTAGATGATAAGCCTTAGTTATTAGCAATTGCTTTTAAATTATTTAATTCTTGATCAAGAATTGATCTTGAGGAGCAAACTTTAAGTGCAAAGAGGAAAAAAAAAAGGATTAAAATAACGCTAACTTCTATTTTGTCGAATGCCATATTTTGAAGTGTGGTGGAAGGTAAAGAGATGAGGGCTTACGGTAAACATTAGTAATGAAGTTGGATATGTTGCGCGTAATCAAGCTATTAAGGAACGCAAGACAGTTGGATGTTTTAAGTTCAACAGTGAAATGAATAACAGTATCAATGGAATTCATTATTGAAAGAAGTTTATTTAAATCATCTTTATTACTGTCAAACAGGGTATAGGTATTGTAAACGTAGGGGAACCACAAAGGGAAATTTAAAATTTCAAACTATTTGGATTCAAAATAATACATATAGATATCAGTGAATTATCAGTTATCATATAAATAACAATTAATTATGAATTTTATTAATTATTTATTTTGGAGTCATTGGGATCTTGATTACGGCGATTGACTTTCGGTGCATATTCGGAACGTTCTTCGATGTTTTTCTGTATATTTATTGACTCAATTAATATATCAAGCAAGGTAGTAATTACAATATTGAATAACCAATTTGGTCTAGAAAACATCTTGCGCAATATGCGGCAAAATAAGTAAAATAGAAATTGTAGTAAGCTCGCCTAAAAGTTACCAAAAGCTGTTGCTCCAAAAAGTTCAACACGTTTTAAAAAAATTAATACATATGAAAATCAAACCATTAAACATGTAAAACATTAAAAAAACAGAATCAGATAAAAAAAGTAAGCGGAAAATGGTAAATTAGCCTAACTCGACTTCCAAACTGGCTTTTCAAAAGAAATTTAATTTGTTTGAACGTCGAATCAAGCTAACCCCATTACGCGTTTCGCCGAAACAGACAATTGAATCCTTTTCCCTACAAAAATTTTTTAAATTTAGACAAAGTGTCTTGGAAAATTTTAATAGTCTCAATTCTCTGTTCCAATTTCCCGACGCGTCCGCACAAAATGACACATTAAGGTGTTAAAATATGTTAAAACTATTCCGAAACATCTTAAATCTAGACTAAAATAAAAATCAAAATCAAAATAAAAATAAAAACAAAAATAAATAGAGGTCTGCTATTAGTCCTAAATATACAAAAACATACGGGCTGGGCCTGCAAGCTTAAAGATTAACAATTTTATATATTTTAGAAATCTGTAATGAAAATCTGTAATTAAAATAAAAGAAAATTAAGATGATAACCTACAAAGTGGGTCTTGCTAAGACCAAGAAAAAGTTGTAACAAAAGAAACAAAAAACTGACCTGTGGCGATGCAGAGCTCTCCCTCTTAAAACTAGTTGAAAAGTAGTTGTAATTCCCTTCTGTGTACTTCAGTCGTGTGACGTATGTAGAGGGAAGCGAAGTTCTGTGGGCATCAGCCAACACGAAGAGATTGTCCGTTAGCTGCAACTCGTCTCCTATTATCGAAGGGGGTCGGAAAACTCGGAAAAACGTGAAAAGATTTCAAAAAAGGCGCCTGACATGTAGTTGGAAGGAAAAAAATTGTGACTGAAAGTGAAAATGGCTAATTCAGCTAAAACTACAAAAACTTGGCCACAAAAGCAAGAGTAAAAGTACATTTTAAAGGTTTGTCTGTGTTTGATGCAAATATTTAGCTGTATAGACTAGAACAGTCCCCAAATTTGCTCTATCGAGGATTTTCTGAATTATTTCTTTTTTCACAAATTCTTTGTTCTCTCAGATCGTCATAAGACCCGTATCAAATTTGCTGGCATTTCAGCCGACAGAGCTACAGGTGGCATTGAAGAGTGTCAGTTTAAAAACAAAATATATTGTATTCCGTTAATGGGTAGTTTACCTTGTGTATAAGACAATTTCTAATAGCTGCTGACCATGCTTAAGCACTGGGTTTTTAAACCAGTAAAAACACTTTTCAAATGTAAATTAAAAATTTTGTAATCTTCCAGTATTTGTTTTTGTTTTCATTTTACTGACTGTTAGATCATAATTTAAAAACAAAGACTTAGCCAAAAGACTTACATTTATTTAGAGTAATAAAGGGACTTTTACTCTATCTTAATGTTTCATGTAAGATTCTTGGATTAATAATTATATAAATACTAATTCAAAATTCAAACTATCAAGTTCAATGTTCCTTCTTACCTTCTTCGGGAACATACAAGGACCTGACTCGGAACAGAGAGCTTACTAAAGCTATGTTCACTAATTGTGGTAAGTAGACAGGATACAGACGAAGGGTATACCAAACCCTTTATTTTTCTCTATATACAATAACTTCCGTACTTCGGAATACACTGACCCGCTACTTGGGGTCTAACGTAAAAGTATAAAAATAAAACTAAACTCTAATTTAACTTTAGAATAATAAACGTGGAAGATTGGCCTTATAATAACAGGAAGCGTATGTAGTACAGAGACTGTGAACACTACAATACGTTTAAATTTATCAAGAGGATTAAAACCTCTGGCCTGGAAGGCAAACAGCAACTAAGTAACTTCTAAGGTAAGCGGCCTGCTTCGACTCACTGCTTCCTCTCTCTCGCTTGGCAAAAAGCCACAACTTAAATACTTGGCGTTCGCCAGACAAACTTTGCATAAAAACCTTAACGCTTATAATTCTGGCCGGAAGTAGAAAATAAGAAGTAATAGTAAAGATTTAAAATAAAATAAACGTTAGTAAAACTTAAGATCGTTACAAAACAACAAAAATCAGCGTTATATTTTCAAATTTTTACAAGACTAGTTTCAATGGTTTCACCGAACCACCATCCTCAACTGCAAGAAAAAAAAAAAAAAAAAAAAAAAAAAAAAAAAAAAAAAACGAGAAGACATACTCCTCTTTTTTTTTTTTTTTTTTTTTTTTTTTTTTTTGTGCTCTTGCAGCTGAGGATGGTGGTTCGGTAAAACCATCGAAACTAGTCCTGTGAAAATTTGAAAATATAACGCTGATTTTTGTTGTTTGACTTCTGAATTAGTATTTGTTCGGCGTGTTATTGTGTCTTAATTAATTATATAAATATTGGATGCTAATGAAAACTAATACTTTAGTAATTGTGTAACTGTCCGCTTCATTACTGAATTTGAAGATCATGTATTTCTTTCAAATGAACTAAGTTTAAATGAAATGTTGAAAAAATGTAAATAATTTAATAGGCTTACAAGGAAGTCATTTGGTGTCCACACAGGATTCTTTTATTATTTATTGCTAAAAATGCACTTATATATTTAATGACATGGGTGAGCTTGCCGATTCTTGCGCAGCGTTTCTACATTTGGACGTAAGCTGGTAAGTCTGAGATCGACACACGTACAAATGAATTACTGTTCTTTTTTTTATTTGAGTTAATGATGAAAACCTTTCTTATACAGGTAAGCAGAAGCAAAGTGAATTACAACATTTAATTTATGATTGTATAATTGTATAGTTCAAAATATTGCGGTTTCATTTGAAATGAGGTCCAGAAATTAGCTTTACCTGCTTTGAATTTCAAGACCGGTATCATTAGAGCTTCAATTAACTATTCTCTTTCATTCAGGAACAGTTCATTAATTTCAAAATTTCAATGAAAAGGATCTATTGTATTTAAAGCTTAGAAAATGATTGCCTCACAGTTTTGAGATGCAAGTGTATGTCACTGCATAATTCGTTTCCAATAGCGATATCATTTTTTGCTGAAAATATTCGAAGGTTGGATGTGAAGTACTTATCGTTTTTATACAATTAACTTACAAACCAATTAACCTCTCAAACCCTCTTGATCTCACATGGACATTTGCAACAATCAAAGAATTAGCCTATAGACAGAGATTTCGTCCAAGTTATTGCGAGAATGCATCTGAAAGTTATTCTAATGCTGCTATCCATATGCCGTCAGAAAAAAACATTATGTATATTCTTATTATTTTTGGTTGAAAATAACAGGGCTAATCTAAGAAGTTCACAAAAGCAAATTTTGAGGATTACTTCTGGTTTAGTTTGAGAAATTCTGAGATAAAAGATTGGTTAAAATCACCAAAAATAATTTATATTAAAATCATTTGAAGGTTTTCTTCTTTTTTTTTACAGAGGTCTTCAGAAGCCCTGAAGTCACATTTACAGCTCGCTTAAAAACGTTGCATAATTCATTTCAGGAAACATTTGTTGCTGTGAATACGTTTACAAAAATCAAAAGTAGTCTTTCATAATCATTTGACTTTTATTATGAAACGTTTAGTATTTGAATTCTAGTGCTTAGATTTTTAGTTTAAAATATTTTACTTTCAGTATGAAAAATAAGAAAGGAATCAAATAGTGTTAAGCCAAATATAAGCGTCAGCTAAAATATGTAAATTACCACATTTAGATGACGATATGTACGAGAAGGGAAAATATGACACGAGAAACTGAAGAGCGCAATACAACTTTCCGAAGAAGACCGAGAGACGACGTGATAGAAGAGACAAGGGCGAGAAGACTGACAAATTGCAGTGAGCCAAGTCGATATAATCAAGATCGATGGTCAACAATAACAGACGAGATGCAGAAGAATAGTTCTCTGTTTTCCCTAAAACAACCACGGGACCATGCAGAACTTTTAATCGATATTTCCTATGATACATATCTACAGCTTGGAAATGTTTCATGTCGCATACTAGCAATAGCTGTTAGAAATCCTAAAAATACTTTTTTAATAGCAATAAAACTGTGAACTTCCTAAACTTTTTCTAATCAGAATTCTTTAAATTTCTAGAGTCTTCCAAATTGTTTTAAAAAAGAATATGAATAAATAAAATAAGCATTAAGTAACTGACAGTTTTCAACAAAGCAGAACTCGAAACTTGTGTTTAGTGGAAAAACTAGTTAAAGCTATATAGCAGCGAATGTTAATGGAATCACGTTGGTCCACGGCTATTTTGATAACATTGAACGCTTAGAAAATAACATCCTTCCCAATAGCAACGAATTTTGTCTAATCTCTACATATATAATAAAACAAAGAGATGTGTGTGTGTGTGTGTGTGTGTCTTTCGTTCGCGCTGCGCGTAAGCTAATAGACCCACGGCTACGAAATTTGGTATATAGGTGCATCTGCACAAGAGCCAGTGCACCTCGAAGCGATTTTTTCGAAATTCGAATTAGAATTCTTTTTATTTTATGTTTTGTGACGAAATAGCGTCATTTTGAGACATAATGGGCTATAGGAAAGCGAGATTTTACTCTACACACTCCATTTTCACATCGTCATGAAACGTAGACACTTAGCTATTTTACGAACTTAAAATAAATTTCGTGTTTCAATAAATCGATTAAATACGAATTTATTTAACAAAGGGAGCTTAACACCTTTTCAACGGGATTTTTTCTAAAAAAGTTTATTTTTAAAAATGTACAGTTTATTTTTCTTTGATTTTTGGACACGTTAAACTTTCATCCTTGCGACTGCTTTTACAAAAAAAAATTGGGAAAAATTATAATATTTTGTATTTTAAAAAAAGTTTTAAATGAAGCTTCCGAGTACACTTCTCACACCTTTAAAAATGTGATTTTGGCAGCAATTTTCCTGTCTTATTGTTGTTGATAGGTTTTTGATGAAATCACATGAATTTGAATAGTTTCATTCTTTTGGAAATATGGGTTTGGCAACAAGTTTTCATCGTATTTCTTATGTCACCGTTTCCAAGAGATTGGCATAATTCATTGTCATTTTTATATAAATATAATACATATTTATTGAATTTTTTTGATAAAGTTGTTCTGTAGAGTAAAATTCTGCGCGGAAAGTTATGTTTTTTTAGTTGCTTTCAGGTTATTTTTTGCTTATTTCACTGTTTGTAAGATATTGAAATGTTTTGCATGATTTTTTATCTTCAACGGAAAGTTGGTTAACTTTTTTATTAGGATTATTAATATTTGTATTAAGGGATATAGCTTATTTCATTGTAATTTTTTTCTCTTGAAAATAAGATAACATATTATTAATTATACTTTGCTTTTCAGAAATTTTTGTTTTTTGTATTCTTTTATGTTATTTATTGCTCATTTCACTGTTTTTAGAATATTGAAAAGTTTTGAGTGATTTTTTTAGGAAACAACGTTTTTAACCTCCTTTATACCATTTGAGTTCTTAAAATTTTTCAAAGGAAAGTTGGTTAATTTATTTATTAGGATAATTAAAGTTCGTATTAAGGGATATGGCTTATTTCATTGTAATTTTGTTATAGGTAATAACTTTTCTTTTGAAGTTGTTCTGCAGAGTAAAATTCTACGCAATTTTTAAATTTAACGTTTGGTGTTTCTTTCAGCCATTTTTCCGGTACATTTAAAAGCCAGATGAAGGCTGGCAGCGAAGCTGCTAGTTTTATATAAAAATACCAAGAAACGAATGAAAACGAAATTTCATATAATTTTAATTACACAAATATGAAAATTTGTTAATGAACTCTTCTCAATGTCTTTAACACAATGGTTTTCATCCGAAACTCGAAGCATGTGTGTACATCTATTTAAATTTAGATTATTTTTAATGTGTTTTACAAATGTTTTACAAATGTGTTACCAAACGTGAAATCAAATTAATATTTTATATTCATTAACTAAAACTAAATACTTAATAGGTAAATAAAAATCTTCAGTGCATCTCTCCCGGTAACTACGAATTTTTCGCTGTTTGAGAACCCCTGTTCTAACGCAATGCTTCATCTACGAAGTAGTTATAATATTTATGGAAATTATTTTACCAATACTAGACGTCTAATTATAATGTGCTAATACTCGGATAGTGTCGCTCATTCACTGTAACAGAATATATACAAATAATAAATTTGAAAATTGAGTAAAATGCAACATCAATTTAAAATAGATGTTTTCAAAGAATTTTGTTTTCTTATTTTTAGTTTTCTTCCCAGGAGCAGCGAAGAAACATTCTTCAGAATTAGTTTTCTCTTGAATAAAAAGGATCCAGTCACCTATAAAATCTCTAGAGTTGCTCAAAATCTACTCCAAACTAAGTTCGTTTCTCTCCCTAATTTTAAATAGTTGACTAAAGTAAAAAGTCTGATGTGTAACCACATGACTTCCTTGTATTAAATTATACAAAATTTTTGCTGCATTTCAATTAACCTTATTTCCCTGAATTTAATTAGAGCTATATTTCTCATTCAATTAATTCAGTTCTTAATTCGCGACAAGGTAAAAATATTAAAAATTGAAATACATAAAAAAATGTAAAACGAAAAAAATCTGAAAGTTTTCAGAGTTTATTACTTAAGGAGGCTTTTTTTATTATTTAAGGGGGATATTTATTATTTAAGGGAGCCCAAAGAAGCTTTTTTTAAACGTTCGGTGTGTTACCTTTATTTCTTAAATATCATGTTCTTCGCACTTAAACCATAAAATTCAAGTCAACTGCAATGTCAAAAAATATAATATTATGTGACACTAAAGAATAAACATAATTCTCGCATGAAGACTATATTGTCCAAGTTTTTCTTATTTTCATTCACGACACATCTCATACATAAACATATTAGACTGAAATATAAAACAAGACCAAGTATAATTAATCTGATAATCCGAGAAAAAGAATAAAGAATAAATTAAGGTAGTAAGCAAAAAATATGGGTTACATTCCTAATTCTAAATATTTGTTTACGTAAGCGTTTATCGCAAGGCCTGCCGGTAAAAAAGCTATCAGACGATTAAAAACGCACGATCGCATAATCATTTTATTTTCAACGAACAGCCCTTCTAGCCGAATCGTCCCTTTGGGCTAACGCAAAAACAAGCAATTCGGACAGCGGGCTAGAAGGCATATTTTTCGGTGCACAAAACTAAAAGTTATTTTTGGTCCCACTCGGCAAAAAAACACTGAAAGTGCAGAACTAAAACTAAGCTGACTTAATTCACTATTCTGATACGTTTTAAATGTAAACAAATATGGCTGCTATGATAAAAAAATTAGGCTTGACCGCACTTAAACAATTTTTAAATTGTTGATAATTCTACAACTTTTGCATGCAGATTAACTAAAGGCGTAAAAACCTTAATCAGAAGTTAAGAACAACATAACTGAATCATTTTTAAAGCAAAAAAAAATGCACAATTTACCAACATATAAGAATAAAAAAAAACTGAGCTCATTGAGATGAGTAACAGAGTGGGTATATATATATTTATATACTTTTGGGGCGGCCGATTGCAACCAAAAACGGAGTGCTCATTTACATGTTATAGCAGTCCTATATACGAAATTTCAATGATCTGAGGCTACTCTTTTTTGAGTTATGCGAGATACATACGTACCTACTTACAGACGCCACAAAAAATCCCTTTTGAATCTATTTTAAATAAGTTTTATAATTTTCTTGGGGAAAAAGTGTCCTTTAATCTGTCCTTACGTACAGATGTCACACAAAGACATCGTTTAATTGCATTCGACAACGGTCAAAATGGATATTTTCGTTGAAATGTGGTACCCGAGTTTTTCTTGATTACAATACCGGGTGGCCATAATTAAACTGACAGTGCTCACAGTGTTCTGTAGCGCGATCTATTTGCGCGAATGACGCCACATTTTGTAGAAAGATTAAACAAGACTGGTGACGAAGGATTCCGCGAAAAAACAAATTAGTTCCAAAAGTCACCGCTAGGGGAATATTTGGCGCTGTGTAATAAAAAATAGAGTGTTAACAAATGCAAATTAATACGGAATAAAATTACCTTTTATTATGCACATTTTCTGATTTAGTTCAAGTGCAATATGGCAACACTTTTAAAAAAGCGTAAAATCTACATAAACACCAATAAAGTCTCGTGATTTGCAATATCACGTACGCTGAGCAGAAGAAGTTCTTTATTCAAATTTCACGTTACATCCATTCGCACAGTGCCAGCTGCTTAGGTTTTAAAAGGCGATGTGTTACGTTTCGAATGAATCGGATTGAAAGTTTATGTGCAATGTCTCCTTCTTTAGTCGAGCGTGCGTTACTGGTCAAATTATTTTACCTCAACCAGTGCAACGCGTCAGCCGCTCTTCGTGCTTTTAGAACACACACACACACACACACACACACACACACACACACACACACAAAAAAAAAAAAAAAAAAAGCGCAAAGGTAACGGTCCTGTGTCAGTTAATGGGCAATGGTTGTCAGCAATGTTTGCGACGTTTGAGAAAACAGGTTCTCTGAAGGTTCAGTCAGGCAGAGGACGTAAACCTGTACCAAAGAATACAATCGAAGCAGTTGCCACGGCGATTGTCGACAGAGGACCAGACAATATTGCTTTTACCTGAATGGAACTGTGAATACCCAGCACTGCCGAATTTGGGATGACAAATCACCAAATGCAGTCACAGCAATTCCCTTACATTCACCAAAAGTAACTGATGTGGGTTCACAGCGGAATTTATCGTAGGTCCATTCTTCTATGAGAACATTACCCCGACAGAACCAGAAACCTGTTCTGTTACCGGAGAGAAATATCGCCACATGTTGAACAGCTTTGTCATTCATCAAAGACAATGCCTGGGGGAAATCCTTTTAATGCAAGATGGAGCTCCTCCACACGTTGCTGTACGGGTGCACCAGATGCTACGACAGAAATTCACAACAGAAAGAGTCATTAGCCGCTACTTTTCAACTGCATACCCACCTCGATCACCTGATCTTACCCCAGGCGACTTCTGGCTATGGGGTTACCTTAAGTCCAAGGTCTATCAAGGAGTGGTCCAGGACCTTGCTACGTTGAAGGATAACATATCTCGGACTGTACGGGAGGTTCCTGCAGACATGTTATTTTCTGCTGTTGTGCATACTGTGCACAGAATGCAATATGTGGTCCACAACAACGGCAGACACATTGAACCTCATTTGAATGCAAAATAAAAGGTAACTTCCGTATTGATTTGCATTTGTTAACACTCTATTTTCTATTACACTGCGACAAATATTCCCCTAGCGTTGACTTTTGGAACTAATTTGTTTTTTTCGGGGAATCCTTCGTCCCCCGTCTTGTTTAATCTTCCTACAAAATGTGGCGTCATTCTCGCAAATAGATCGCGCTACAGAACACTGTGAGAACTGTTAGTTTAATTATGGCCACCCGGTACTTCCTTTACTTCGTACAAGGCAGTAAAAAGAAACGGTTTTGTGAATACTTGGTGACATTTTTCTGCGACTTAATAATTTTTATAATAAGTTTTAACCTTGCTTGCGGATTTTCTGTCTTGTCTGTCTACTTTACTTCAGTTTAACAATTATTCTATAATAGGTTGGTCATATTAATGGAATTGTTGATCACAATAAGCGATGTATTTTCCATATATTCGTATATAAACGGCCGGAACTTTGACAATTCGATAAGAATATCCCAATGATAACATTACGTTAAGTGTTACATCACGTTAAGTGGCGTTTTATGTCGATTTTAAAAATTTGTCTATATACTTTAAAAAGATACAAATGGAATTTATGAAGTATCCTATGGTTTATTTTATTAACGCAATTATGGCAAAATTTTTTTAGTAACATTTCAGATTTCAACTCAGCATTTAAAACTCAGTAGCCGAGATTTAATAGCTCAACTTGTAGACAACTAGAGTTAACGTGTGCGACGCAACGTTCATACATACCATAGAATAAGTTGCCAGAAATATTCAGAACCTATTAGTAAAAGATTCTACTGACAATATTCATGTTTTCATGAACTCTTCTGTAAGACTGTATTAAATTAAACTTCCGAAACATTTTTAAGTGAAAATTTCAAACCCTTGAGTAATGAAACAATGAAAAGATTTGAGTTTTCGAGGCTCGAATCTCTCACAAATTCGCAGGTCTGAGGATTCCAAAGCTCCATCTATACATAGAAGAGTATCTTTATGTTTATAATTCATACATATCACTAGTTTTATTCTGATCTTGATGAAATTTTGTACTCTTGACAATAACAGGAAGGTCAATGTCTATTTAGCGACATACAAGAATAAAAACTAAGCTCACACAGCTGAGTAGCAGAGCTGGTATATATATATATATATTTGATGCGGCAGCTTATAACCATAAAAGGAGGAGCACAACTGCATGTTATAGTAGTCCTATATATAAAATTTCAACGTTTTGAAGCTATTCGTTTTTCAGTTATACATACATACGTACGTAGAGTCGTGACAAAAAATCTCTTCTGAATCCATTTTAAATCCATTTTGGAGTTTTGTTTTAGGAAAACGAATTATTTATTCTGTCTTTACGTACAGATGTCACTCGAAAACATCGTTAAATTGCATTCGATAGCGGTGAAAATGGATATTTTCGTTGAAATATGATACCCGAAATTTTTCGCGATTGCAATACTTCCTTTACGCTGTACAGGGAAGTATGAAAACATGATCAGCAATCGGAATTAATATATAAATGTCGAAATTTGAGTAAGTGAGTGCAGTATTAACACAACATTTCACGCATATTGTTCTAATAATTTTCAGTTCTGTTCTAATTATTAAACTGGAGTTCTATCACATTTTAATATCCGTATACTAATTTTTTAATTGAAAATATTTCTGAATGAATAGAATTCCACTTTTGGGATACTCATTTGGCAATAATTAAACATGGAAGGAATAACTCAAAATTGTGTTTTCTGAATTTAATTTTACAAAAGAAAATTACTAAATGCATAAATTGTTGCCTTTGATTTAAATTCCACACAAGACTTTCAGCTGTTATTATGTTTCATTATCTATGGCTGATATCATGTAATTTTGACCAAAGGTTTCTCTAAATAATTTAATTTTTTGCTAAAATTTATTAGCGCAAATGAGCGTTAGACCAGAAGTGCGGAAACATCATTTTGCTTCCGTTCAATATAAATGGAGTATCTCTTTTTAAACCGTTGCAACCAAATATTTTCGCCCCGTATTACATAAAAAGAAATTGAAGAATCCACATGAATGTATGCACGTTTCTCGCAATGTGAAAAAGCAACGATACCTAGAACCATCAAATTTTGAATAACGTAATCCTCCACCCAAACATGGTCATCTGGAATTCCGAATTTTAAATTCCGATTTTTTTTATTATTATTTATTTCATATTCTGTAAAACTTTAACGAACTTTCAATTAACAGACTAAACGATTTCAAAGTGAGTAATGACAACACTGCACGAAAAAGAACATTTTTATCTCCAGCGCGTGAGACTGGCTATCGGAAATATTAAAGATATGCTGATTTTTAATATTTTGAGGTTATTACTCTTGAATTGAATTTTATTTAAGTGCGAAGGACATGGTATGTACTAAATAAAGGCAACACACGAAACGTTAAAAAAAAACTCCTTCATTCCTGTAAAATCTGAAAGCTTTCGGAATTTTTTTGCTGAATTCGTTTTATTGTTCTATTTATTTATTGATTTTCATTCGCTGTATAGAGCGTTCTTTACTCAATGTTTAAGTATATTTACTATTTGCTCCCTACAATTATTCCTGTATTCCATTCTTTTTCTTTCCTTTGGTTTGTTTATAAGAACTGTGACATCTGCTTACAGTGCATTCCATGATTAATTTTAAGGGTTCAGAATTTTATTTAAAGTTTCATCTGTATTTTTAATATTCTTGTTTAATAAGGTATTTCTTAAGATTGAATTTCATCATTTAAATTTATTGCTTGAAAAAGCTTGCTGAATTCACGACAAAGTTTCAAGCGATCTAAAAATATTTTTGAGGTTATTTACAGCTTCTGAAAACGATTCCAGGAAAAAAAAAAAAAAAAAAAAACTGAACGCCTGTGTAGTTGGCAGTTTGACATACTACGTTAATAGGATGTGAAACAACCTTTAAAGGGAAACAAACTGCAACATGGAAGGAATAAACTAAGACAGCGGACGAGGTGCTCGGTCCGCACGTTTCGGCAAGAAGAATTTGGGCCGATCACCTGTTACATTGAAACGTATGGCGTTTACACCACATAATGGCTTTTAATTATTACATTGAGTCGTATGAGTCTTGAAATTGTGAAATTCACAGATGTAGCAAAGAAAAAAAAAAATTATATCATAAAATCACATTTTAATATGCATTTCATTTGCTCATGAGTAATTCATACTTTTGTGTCAACATCTTTACTTCGCTAAAGCAGTAAAAATGTTTATTCTAAAGACTTTTATTATTCTAAAAATTTGAATAATAATTAAAATATTAAAATTAAAATTAAAATAAGTAAAATCAAAAACGAGCTTTTGTTCGCAATAATTTCAGATGAAAAGTATGTAAAGTTATTTTGCAGCAGTGACACGAACCCCGCACCTCTTGAATACGCCCCGAGCGTGCTGACCATTACACCACGAAAGCATGATAAGAGTAACACCTTATATCTAAGTACTAAAATCTCATTGGTCTATAAAGATCACAATGCAGTACTAAACTAATTTTATTATTTATTCAGTTTTTCACAGTTTCGTCATCATTAACGTAATCATTTATCGAAAATGTAAGGTATTCTGCACGTTTTAAAACTTTCATTTGTTGTATCAATTTTTTGGTATTTTTCTACAATGTAATAAATACAGCAATAATAATTTTATTATTATTCTTTTAAAACTAAATTAGATTTGTTATTTTATAAGGTTATTAATTAATTTAGCCAGTTATTATAATTTGGATCTTTACTATAACTTCTTCTTCTTTCTGTTTCCTCACCATAATGTAAATGAGGTCACCTAGTATTTAAACTGAGGTTTTGGGATTTTAAGACAGAGCTCATTTCTGCGTTTAACGCCTGAACGCTGCATTTAACTTTGGCAATTTAAATCTTTAGCTTAGCGTTATTCGCCTCCCGACAAATTAATTTTGAAGCTTCAGTTAGAATTACTAAGCCAGCTAAGAGTAAAATTTAAAATTGTGTAGTATTTGACTACTCCACGTTTTAATTTGCTTTTAACTACTCTGTTTAGTTACATCTCCATAAGATGCGCCTGATACTGTGAGCACAAAAAGTGAATTACTGTTCAAAATTTTGATTAACTTTTTATACCTTTCCATGGCTTTGTAGTTTTTTAGACGTAGCAATATTTCGCTTTACATCTGTTAGGGTTATTGGACTAATTGCCAGGTTCAGATCAAGTAAAATTCTAGAATTTAATTAGGTAGTTTTCCTCAGAATCGTTATCACTAATATAATCTTTTAGGGAAAGATGTACATAAGATTTTCTACATTTTTATAAGTTTCAGAATTGTAGCATTTTCTGTATTATTCCTCAAGTTGTGTTTCGTTAACATGACAGTAATAATAAATTTTTCAGTTTACCTAGAAACCTATTCATAATTTACTAAACATTTTAATATTCTTGAGAAAAGAATTTAAATTTTCAGATCAGGCTTATAACTTAAAAAAATTAGCAGATCATCCTGTGGTTCTGTTAAACGAAACCTGTGAAACAAGTGTTTTACGTTACTAGAATGGTTAAGACATTTACAACTAAACTAGCTACTATGCAGGATGAAAATCATAAGCGCAGCAATAGAAAAAAAAAATCTGAAAGGGTTCAGATTTTAAATTACGTCCAAAGAGGCTTTTTTTTAACATTTTTTGTGTTACATTTACTTAATAAATATCACATTCTTCGCACTTAAACCATAAAATTTAGTTCAACAGCAATATCGCAAAATAGTTTTAAAAATGAGTCTATCTTTAGAATTTCCGATACAGAGACTCACCGCGCTGTAGATAAAAACGTTTTTTCTGTACAACATTGCCATGGCTCGCTTTGAAACCCTTGAATTTGTTAATCAAAAATTCGTTAAAGGTTTAAAAAATATAAAATCGATCATAAAACAAATTCCAAATTTCAAAGTTGGTCTTCCACATGCCCATATTCGTAGGAGGATTACGTCATTCAAAATTCGATGGTTCTATATATCGTTGTTTTATCAGAATGCGAGAAATATATATACATTTATTCAGATTTTTCATCATTTAATTTCTTCAAATATAATGCAGGTCTCTAACATTTGGTGGCAACCGTTTGAAAAGTGAAACGGACATTTACAGTGATTCAACGCAAAATCGCAAAACTAAAACCATTGTCCTTCAGGGACAAAGCCCCTTTGGACTAATAATGATAAAGCTGCCTGAGTCATCCTAACTCCTCGGGCTGGGATCGGAGATTCACTCGCGGTTTTATCGCAGAAAACCCATTTGGGTGGTCTGTTTCTTATAATGTCCCCCAAGTGCAATTGACGAAGAAATAGTTGATGTTTCATGCTTTCTGACTTCAGATATTCAATAGTGCTACAGTAAAGTCGAAGCTCACTGTAATAGACAATTAATTCGTAACTTCGATTTGGTCGACTGGGTATCACGCCTCTCCTCAATTACTTTTTAAGTATGCATCGAGAGAGGAATATAAGTAATTATCGCCATTTCCAGTGCATGATATTATACTACAATCGGTTAGAAGGTTCGGCTTGCATTTCAGCGTCAGTGGTTTGAATTTCAGTAAATCACGGTTTTTACCTTCACGTTTCCTGATCACCAAAATAATGTTTGACACTTTAAAATGACTTTAAAATGAACGTGAAAAATTTTTCACGTTCTGTACAACGTTGTCAATGCTCGCTTTAAAGTCCTTGATTTTGTTAATCAAAATTTCGTTAAAGTGTTACAAAATATGAAATCGATAATAAAACAAATTCCAAATTTCAAATTTGCGCTCCCAGATGCCCATATTCGCAGGAGGTTTACGTCATTCAAAATTGGATGGCTCTGGGTACCGTTGTTTTATCACAATTCGAGAAACATACAAACATTTATACACATTCTTCATTACTTAATTTCTTCAAATACAATACAGGGCGATAATATCTAGTAGCAAAGGTTTGAAAAGTCAAACGAGCATTCAGAGTGATTCGATGCAAAATCGCAAAACAAAAATAATAGTCCCTCAGGGACAAAGCCACTTTGGACTAAAAACAAGAAGAAAGAAATTCTGAAAGGATTCCCATATTAACGTCGTATCAGAGGATTTGTTAAGGTGTTTTTATGCTCTCTGTGAGCATCTTAGGTTACCAATCTGGCCTTAGACTCACTCTTGCTAATAATTTTTTTTGGTCTTTTTTTAACTTTATTATTAAGCACTGCGGTCTTCGCACTTACGCCACACAAAATTCAAAAGCAAAATTTAAAAAAAAATTAAAGCTGCACATCTTTAGAATTCCCGATACAGTGTTGGAGGTTGGCATACACTTTTATAACATTGTCTATATTATTTTTTGAAAACTAGCCGGTCGAAAGGCTAGCCGACTAAAAGATTCTAGCCGACTGAAAGACGACTATCATAAAAGAAAAAAAAGTATATAATGATTTTAAGATTCAGCTAGTGTTGTTTACTAAAATTATTTAATATTTATAATTAGGCATCTTATGATTTAAATTAGTCAGATTAAAAAATGCTTTTAAGATCTGCGTTTATTGCTTTTCAGTCACTTGGTTTGCTACTAAGTAACAGAAAGATTAAACTTGAAATTTAAATATCTTATGCTTTACTGAATGGCAACACTCTAGCACATGGAGATTCTATTTGAGGCAGTAACAACATATTGCTTTCAAATAGCTGAATTTTTGTATTAAAATTGAAAGATAAATATCTTACATTTTGCTGAATGGCAAGAGTCTGGTGAGATGGAGATAAAAATGTCTATTTTTTTCTGAACCGTCTTGCCTGTTTTCTCTTTTCAGTTACTTAGTTTGTTAAACAAAAGTTGTTAAATTTATACAAAATATGAGATAAATCACTCAATGAATATAAAACCAAATTCAAAATTAAAAAATTTGTTTTTCGGCATGCCCATTACTGGTTGGAGTACTACCTGTATTAAGAATCCCACCTTCCAATTGACAAATATACATTCATATATAAATGCCCCAATCTTCATTATTTTATTTTTTGTTAAATCTTACATTTCGGTAACATTGGTGGCAAAAAATTGAAAAGTGATTCAGGCATAAATGTGATAGAGACCAAATGTGGATTTCGAGACTAATATCATCGCTGACTTTAACAAATTTTTTTACTTCTGTTTACACCTTGAATTGGACATAATGTTTATATTTTATGGTGATGAGAAGGCGATGGGCTTTGAGTCCAATAGGAAACAGTTTTTCAGCTTGAAGTGCTTTACAATTTGACCTTTTTTTCTTTACAAATAGTCTTAACGATACGAAACGTTTAGCATAAGTGGTCTAAGATGCTGAGATTTAGATGGACATGGTCTTGTTTGTCTATAACTAATTATGGTTATGGTGTATATTTCATGATATAGAAATGTGATATTGTTACAGGAGCATATTGTTACAGGAGATCTCAATATCATTGAAGATGAGCATTTACGAGAAATTATGCAACTTGGCACCAACTTTCAGTATTAATCAGCACTTTTGCCTTGAACAATTCAATAATGATCTTGATAAATTTATAACTTTAGCTAGTAATAATACCAATTTACTTATTACTACTTTTCTAGAATGGAAAGCTGCACTAACTAAAGAATGTCAGCTCATACTTTTCAAGTTACCCAATTTCAATTATTTACACAATAAAAGGCATCTAGAGACTCTTATTCAGAAACAGCAAGATAACGTTATCATCACAAAGATTGACAAAGCTAGCAACAATTTTAGTGTTATTTGAAAAAAGTTTTATTTCGACCTTATGAATAAAGAATTGAATAGCGCTTGCACTTATCAAAAGATTACTACCAGCACTAAAATTCTTCTCAATAAATTTAATGCACTTCATAAAAAACTTAAAATCCGTCCTCGCAAATATAATAACAGATTTGCAAATCTATATGCACTCCCAAAATTTCATAAGACTCCGGTCAAATTTAGGTTCATTGCCAATAGTACCAAAAGTTATCTAAAGGAAATAGATTATCTCTTTGCACAAAACCTTCATCTCATACGTGACCTCATTAATAATTATGATTTTAAAGATCTACATTGCAACTGAATGATTTCAAGTAACGAACATGTTCTAATAACCTTAAATACACTTAAAATAGAACATATAAAATGCTACGACTTTGAAAATATCTATACCACTTTGCCACTTGAAGAAATTTATAAAATTTTACTTGCTCTTCCTGAATTATTTCCCCAAATTTCTACAATATTAAATGCTGAAAAATGGAAACTTTTTCTTTCATGCGCACTTTTCAATAATTATATTCAATTCAACAACAACATATTTAAACAAATACAGGGAATTCCTATGGGAGGTAATTTTTCAATTGCTGTCTGTGAATTATTCCTTTTTACAAAAGAATTGACTTTTATACGTTCACTCAATAAGGAAGAGCATAAATTTTACCTTTAACATAATAATTATTTTACCTTTAACATAATAATTAAATAATTATTATGTTAAAGGTAAAATTTATGCTCTTCCTTATTGAGATAATGTAATAACCTTCAGCAACTTCAACAAGATTGAAAACGCTAATATCTACCGTTCATGCCTAAAACTTAATACTAGAAATACCGTGCAACATGATATAGTCTACCTTGATTTGCATATTATAGATTACAATTTTTTGAAAGTCTATGACAAACGAAGAGAATTCAACTTTTCAACACTTAAATTAACCAACTAGAATTCCAATATTTCTAAAAGAGTCATCCTCAACACAATTTACTCACAGCTGCTTAGAATTAAAAGAATTTGCAATACAACAAAACACCTTCAAGAAGTACTGTACTTCGTCACACTATTGAAAAATAACCTTATTCCTCAAAGAGTAATTAAAAATACGTTAAAAAAGCTGGCATTAACCTTACCATTTTTTTAGATTTTTTGAGTTAGATAATGAAATTTTATGCTCAAAATCCTATTGGACGGTATAAAGTGGATGGCTGATTCTGAAGATCTAATGTATAAATGTACAAACAATTCCTGTCACTAAGTCTATTTTTCCTCTTAAAATTTGGCACTATACTTTTAATTCTATTTATAAATAGATATGAAACATTTTCTGCCCAATTCTATTCTGTTATTAACTTATGGGCTATTTTGTTTCTGGCAGCTTGAATGCCCTCTAGCTTGAAGAATTACGACTTTAATTAACAAATTACTATTGTTTCATTATTTCTGCTGACTTTAGAGACCATTTTAGGTAATATTTTGTTGAATTAGCCATTTTCTCTTTTACCCAGTCCAGTTTTCTTCAAACTACTAAGACAAGACGCCATTTTGAACCTTTTCCGCATTTATCAACACATTTTACCCCTCTTTGCAATGAGTCAAATTTTTTGCGAACGGTCAGTCACTTTACATTGGCTATTTCCCAGTGACGTTGTTTCCCCCCTTTCTACGTCATCCCGCGAGTTTTTGAGCAGTGGGCACGCTCGGGGTTTGCCCACCCTTTTCGAGTTTCCGCGTTGACCAAGGAAGACGGCAGTGATACAGGTCTTTTTTTAATATTTTTTTTCCTCTAAAAGATTTTTTTCTAGGTTTTAGGAAGACCCTTTCTACACTTCGTCTATTATATTATCTTTTCCGTTTTTAAATATAATTTATGGTACTTTTACAAAGTATTAACTCTTTAAGCTCGCAGGTCCACCCATAAGATCTTGTATATTTTGACTAATAGTATATCGCTATTTATTTTTTTCTGTACATCGGCATTTCCTTTCCATTATTTATTTATTATCATTTTTACACCTTAATGTATTAGTGTAAGCGGACGCGTCGGGAAATTGGAACAGAGAATTGAGACTAAAGTTTTTGACATAGTTTATTTAATTCATTGAAAAATGTGTCGCGTACAGTTTCCATTGTCTGTTTCAGCGAAACGCGTGATGGAATTAGCTTAGTTCGAAATTCATTGAAAAAATTTTCCCTGACGTGCCAAAACGAACTTCGAATTTGGCTAATCAACCATTTACCGCTTCTTAATTTTTATTTTATTTTTATTTTTACTTAGATCAATTGATTAGTACTTTTACTATGTTTTAAATATACTTAATTAGTTTAACATATAGCTTACTATCTTTGTTAATTTTTACTTGTAAATATTCAAATGTTGTATATTTCTCTTTTAACACAATACATTGCAACTAAATTTGCGTATGTTGAAGTTTTCGCAGAACCACAGTTTTTTAGCAACTTTTTAGCGTGCGTACTAAAATTTATCTTCTAATTTCCTTAATTTTTCCTCACAATGCGCAAAATGTTTGACAACATAGGTCTCTTATCATTTGTTCTTTCTACTTTACTTTAAACCATGATATAGAAATATATACTTGAACCACAAAATTCCGTGGCCTTTATTCGAAACCATTGTTCGTGAACATATAAATTTTCTAAGTAAGCAAGGTTTCAAATAATAAAAAATTTCATGGTTTGGTATTTTTAATTTTAAAAATATCAATTTTTTAAAAATTACGGAATCTAACTTATGTACTGGCCTTCAGCATCTATAATCATATTTACGAAAATTTTATATTCATTATAAAAAACAGAATGCAGAAACTGTGACACCCTAATGACGCAAGTTGACCGAAATATTTTAAGATCATATTCATAGGTCTTACATAAACTGAAATCCAAATTGTTAATAATATTTGGCTATAATTAAAATAAAATATCGGTTTACAGTAGTGTTTTTGATGTTAAGGGGACAGTGGACGTTCAAATACTTTTTTTTAATTATTGTCATAGAATTATGAAATTTTGAATGCATGTATATTTTACTATAATTATATCAAATATCTTTGAAAAAAATTTCTAGATCATTGCAATTTAATTTTTTTTTCAAATTTCTTTTGAATTTTTAATTTTTTTTCGAAATGCTCCATGCGACTTAATTTTTTTTCTGTTTCTTGTTATTTTTGCTTTATTTTTATTGAAAATGCATTGCAAACACAACTTAGTATCAATTAGTGAATTGAATAAAATGTTAGTTTTAAATTAATATTTCTTTTACATATACCAGAATTTTGGATAAAATTTCTCACTTTAATTGGGCTTTTATCCCCTTAATGAATTCGCATTCAAAAATGCATGCTAAATTTTGTTACATGTGTAGGGTTTATATTTATTTAACTAACATTTATTTTAAGTTTAAACTATCTTTCCTGTCAAGCCTTACTTTCCCCTGGAATTGCCAATGCCAGAGTATGTAAATTTTAGTAGAACGCGCAAAGTATTCAAATTTTAAGCAGAAGTAATTTGAGTTAAATAGAAGGGAAACGAGTTCGTAAGTGTGCTTTCTTGCTTCACGAGCGTGAAGGTGGCTAGGTAGAAATTGAAGAACCGCGCGTTTCGGCCTGTGTGCTTGCCTCGGCAGATAGTTAAATCTTTCAACTTAATATTCAGATAGTTTGCTGAAATATCAGCTGTATCTTAGAACGCGGTTAGGTTAGTTACGTTTAGAGAGCCTCATAGGTAGTAACTTGTTATTATTCATTTTTAGTTTCTTATTTTTATTTTACCGCTGGATCGGCTTAGTTTGTGAGCGTCAAGTGCAAGCATCTACAACTTCTAAAGTAGAATAAAAAGGGAGTTAAACCCTTCTTAAGAGTTTTGTGTACTTTCCAGTTCATAGCAGTCACTATTATTGTTGCGTGTAGGTTGGGGCCGCGCAACATCACACATGTATAAATGGGAATCTAAATTACAAATTACAATAATTTTGAACATAAAATAAAGCGCATGGAGCATTTTGAAGATGTAATAATTGCGAAAATTTCATTATGAGAAAAATACATTTTAAGAATATGTTTACGCTTACCTATAATATTTACTTATCAGTATGTCCTAATATATAATTTTATTTAATATAAAATATTTTAACATTGTTTTACGTATGCATAAATAATTTTTCTACTAATAAAATCGTAGAATGAGAAGAAATAATTAATAATATTTTAGAAATTTTCTCGAAGACTTTCAGTAAATTCAACCAAATACTTTCTTTAAAACTAAGAATCACTTTAAAAACGTCCTGCACCATATGTTTCCACTTCCTTATTTACATTTTCATTATGTTTACCAAGTTTTGTTTTTGGTAATTCTTTTGTTCTTGCATCCAGTCGAACCCCTCTTTTTGCTTTGATGTATACGACGTTCATGTTGTCTCTGTCCAATAGATATTGAACATGAATTTATATATTTATGTTCCATACTTACAGTATTTAAACACTCAAAATTGAAGTCACTAATTGCTGTGATAACAGCTATTTTGAGTCTGTTTTCAATACAAATGTTTCCTTCGGGCAGTTCTTCCAAATGGCGCTATGTGAACTTGTAAGGATCTTAAGTTTTACTAACGTTTATTTTATTTTAAATCTTTACTATCACTTCTTATTTTCTACTTCCGGCCAGAATTATAAGCGTGAAGGAGTTTATGCAAAGTTGTCTGGCGAACGCCAAGTATTTAAGTGTGGCCTTTTTGCCAAGCAGAAGAGAGGAAGCCGTGAGTTCGAAGCAGGCCGCTTACCTTAGAAGTTACGCAGTTGCTACTTTGCCTTCCAGGCCAGAGGTTTTAATCCTCTTGATAAATTAAACGTATTGTAGTGTTCACAGTCTCTGTGCTACATACGCTTCCTGTTATTATAAGGCCAATCTTATTCTAAAGTTAAATTAGAGTTTAGTTTTATTTTGATATCTTTTAAGTTAGACCCCGAGTGGAGGGTCATTGTATTCCGAAGTACGGAAGTCATTGTACATAAAGAAAAAATAAAGGGTTTTGTATACCCTTCGTCTGTATCCTGTCTACTTACTACAATTAGTGAACATAGCTTTAGTAAGCTCTCTGTTCTAGTCAGGTCATTGTATGTTTCCGAAGAAGGTTAGAAGAAACATTGAACCTGATAGTGGCGCCCGACGAAGAATAACCATGGCCGAGTTTCAAGAAGAACCTGTGCTGCCTGCAGAAACAGCTCAGAATCCAGAAATGCCAGCTGCCGCCCTGGAAGGATTTGGGTACATTGTCCAGACCATGCGCGCTTCGATGAAACCAGAAGCAACGTTTAATGGAAACTCACAGGTAACCAGTTTTTTGGAAAAATTGGATGACCACTTCATGCTCTACCCCGTGCACGAGTTTCAAAAAGTTACCTTAGCTACCAGCGCTTTGAGGGGCCAAGCGCTTAACTGGTTCAAATGTATCGGCAGAAGTCTCTTGGGTCAAGCAGGAAGTCCCACCTATACCTACGAAAATTTCAAGACTGCCCTACTAAAAGCCTTCCCTGTTGTAAGGGATCGTGTGAAATTAGAAACAGAACTTTTCAGTATATATCAACAAAGAATGGAAAACCTCTCGAGTTTTATTTTAAGAAAAATTCACGTTTTCAAGCTCTTGTATGGAAACCGTCCGGATCCTGAAATAATTCAAATGATTTTGTCGAGGTTACTACCCCAAGTGCAAGACTTTATTGAATTGAGAAATCCGACTACACTGGAAAAATTATTTGAGCTAGCAATCCAGTTTGAAAGTAGAAGAACGGCGGACGTCGAAAGAAGACGCCAATATCAACAGCGAAACCAATTTGGTACGCCAAGACTACAGCAAACTCAAGCACATGGCTACGGAGAAAAAGCGAATCAGTGGGCAAGGAAACCCGAGCATTCAAAAACAGCCATTGAACGTCGACAGTTCAATAGACACCCAGGAAAAAAGTCTCAAGGCCAGTGGAGAAAGAAGGAAAGCACCGAAAGGAAAAATAATTTAAACTAAAACGGATTTCTGCTGACGAGAGGGTGCGGAAATCCGAAGGCCACGAAAACCCCTCTTCCTACAAGTTAAATACAGTAATGGTGAAAAATTTAACTCTTCCGAAGATTGAAGTCTTGGTAAATAATATCCCGGCCACCGCACTCCTGGATACCGGCGCGCAGTATTCCTGTGTGGCAGAAGTCTTTTTTAGAAAGTATTTTCGCAAATACCGCATATATAATGCGGATAATACAACAGTATTAGCGGCGCAAGGAGAACAATGTAAGTGCGTAGGTAAAGTACCTTTGTACATCCGTATCAAGGTCGAACAAGTAAAGGTGATGTTTTTTATAGTAAAGAATTTGCAAGCACACTTAATACTAGGAATAGACTTTCTTTCAGACGCACAAGCTACACTGGATTTTAATGAAGCGTCTCTTAAGCTGACGATGAAACCAGTGCGTGTAGAAAAGGTTGAACCGCCAAGGTTAAATCTTGACCACCTGCCTAATGACGAGCAAGATAGAATCCGACAAGTGGTAAGTGAATTTGCTTCCTTATTTAGTGATATTCCAGGATTTACCCAGGTTACTAACCATAGTATTGACACCGGAGATGCATTGCCGGTTCGTCAAAAACCATACCGGTATGATAAGAATAAGGAAAAAATTATAGAATGGCATATTACCGATATGCTACGTAAAAAGATCGTAACGCCTATCTCAAGTAGTTATGCTAGTCCGGTGGTTTTATGTAAGAAAAATAATGATTATCCTTTGGAGCATCCAAAAAGGTGGAGATTCGCTATTGATTACCGTAAATTAAATTCCATAACGAAATATCCGGTATATCCGTTACCGATTATAGAAGAAATTTTAAGGAACATAAAATCAACCAAATTTATGACGACTTTAGACTTAACGAATGGTTATTTTCAAATAGGGATCAGGCCTGAGGACGTGCCTAAGACTGCTTTTATAACCAAGTCTGGCACTTATGCATTTTTGCGAATGCCGTTTGGCCTTTCAGGCGCCCCAGCAACATTTCAGCGATGCATGGACATTGTGTTAAGACCTGTTCTTGGAAAGTCCACATTTATCTATTTAGACGATATCATTATTACTAGTGATAATCTCGACCAACATATACAGGATTTAAGACAGGTGTTTTCTTTATTAAATGAGCCGGTCTAAAAGTTAATGTCGAAAAATGCAAATTTGCAGCCCCTGAATTAAAATATTTAGGTTACAAAATATCGCAAAAAGGGATCGCGACAGATGAATCAAAAATAATCGCTGTACAAAAGTATCCGACTCCAAACACGGCAAAGAAGCTCTCTTCTTTTCTAGGACTTTGTTCATATTATAGGTCCTTTATAAAAGATTTTGCGGCTATCGCTGAGCCATTGTTAAAATTAAAAAGGAAAAAGGCAAGATTCTCGTGGACGGCCGAAGCCAATAGTGCTTTCGAAAAATTAAAACAAGCATTAACGCAAGCCCCTGTGTTGAAATTTCCTGAAAAGGATGAAAATTTAGAAATTTCAGCGGATGCTTCGGATTATGCGGTAGGAGCGGTACTTTCGCAAAATCAGCAGCCAGTGGCATTTTTTAGCCGAACTTTAAATCAAACACAAAGAAACTATTCCGCGACCGAGAGAGAGGCACTTGCAGTTCTGTTAGCAGTGCAAAAGTTCCGAGTCTATTTTGGAAAGGCGCCGATAACAGTATATTCTGATCATGCGGCGGTAACTAGATTGTACTCTGGGAAAAATTTATCCCCAAGGTTAATAAGATGGGCATTCAAGCTGCAAGAATATAATCTGGTAATCAAGCATACCCCCGGAAAGGAAAATATCGTAGCAGATGCCCTGTCACGAATTAAATTAGACGAACAGGGTAATACCGTAAAAATTGCAATGCTGACAGCGTGTACAATAAATTCCCGAGAAACTGTAATAACCGAACTGGGTAAGGATCCTGAGTTTGGAAGTATTTATGAGTATTTGAAGGATCCTGAAAATTTTAGCCACCAAGATATTGTGGCGATAAGAAATAGGGCGGCCCATTACGAACTAATAGATGGTCTATTATTTTATACAAAAACTACGAATTCCAACAACGAATTTCGACCTGTTATCCCAGCTAGTCTTAGATTAAATATCCTGCAAGAGCTCCATGACAGCCCTTTAGCTTCTCATGCTGGTATTCGAAAAACTACTCAACGCGTACGCGAGGCAGTCTACTTTCCTGAACTGCAAAAGTTAACAAGGGCGTATGTCCAGTCCTGCCCAACATGTCAAGCCGTTAATTATATTAATTTCCGCCCGGCCGGGTTTCTAAATAGTATTAAATCCGAATTTCCAAATGAAATAATCGGCATCGATTTATTGGGCCCTTTCCCAAAAAGTCAGTTAAACAAAAGTCCCTATCTCCTTGTTATAGTTGATCATTTTAGTAAATGGACCGAAATTGTTCCCTTAAAACGAGCCTCCGCGAAATTAGTTACCGATTCTATTTTAAATAAATATATTTTAAAATACGGGGCGCCCCTAAAAGTTATATCGGATAATGGTCCTCAATTTGTAAGTAATATATTTGAAGACGTGCCAAAAACTGGGCATACGTCATTTAAAAATGGTCCCGTATCGGCCGCAATCAAATATAGCGGAACGGGTCAACAGAAATATAGTGAAAATTATCCGTAGTTATGTTAAAAATTTTCATAAAAGGTGGGATAACTATGTCAATGAATTTGCTTTCGCCCTTAGGACCGCAAAACATGATACAACGGGCAAAACTCCTGCTGAGTTATTTCTAGGCAGAAAGGTTATAACACCGTTAGATAAACTATTTTATGTGCAACAAAGAGCCCCAGAATTTAAAATGGGTGATATAGAAAAACTAATAAAAGAAGCAAAAAAGAATACGGAAGTAGCACAAAGAAAACAAAAATTGTATTATGACTTGAAACGACGGGGAGTAACTTATAAAGTAGGGGATGAAGTACTAAAAATTAAGCATTCACTTTCTTCAGCACCAGAAGATAAAACTGCCAAATTTTTTCCACGCTTTGAAGGACCATATGTTATAGAAAAAATAACTCACGCTGTTGTAGTGTTAAAGGCAAGAAATGGTGAAACCTGTTCCGCAAACATTGATCAAATCAAGCCCTACTTCGATCGTAATAAAATGCAAATCTTTTCAGATCTTTTGCAGGATCCGGTACGGCAGACACCGCAGGTACAAGTTCCAGAGGTGGGAAAACGACAGGTACAAGGGCAAGCCAATGAGAGACAGAAGCAAGTGAAAAGAAAATTGCCCCGCGGAAAAACTGAAGGTAAAAAGAAAAAGAAGCCGTTCCACCGTCCAAAAAACAGAGTTCACGAACACCCCCAGAATGAAGAAGGGAGAAGGACGACGTATGTGGAAAAGACCGGGAGAAAGGACGGCAACTATAACGCGGCTGTGAAACGGAAGATTGACTCATCCGACAGAACTCTCCGCAGCAAAAGTCGCCGAACTGCGGAAGGGCCATCAGCGGCGGAGGAAAAAGTACAAGAAAAATTTGAACGGCCAACAACGAGGTCCAAGCAGGATCACGACAGAAGTTTCCCGGTTCCACCAAGACCAGCTGCCTTCAAACGGCGAAGACCACAAGCAGAGCACAAAAGGAAGATGTTCAAGGGTGGCCGTAGTGGTGAAAAACGGAAGCTTCCAGAGGAAAGCACTGAAGGGCGAGCCCGTACAAGAAGGAGGATCAACCAAGCTACGGTCTGCAGCACCTTTAAAGACTGGGCCAGGAAAAGGATGTCTGAATATTACAAAGATAAGTAAAATTTTATGTTACTTTACAAACTTAAGTTAATCTTTCATTCTTACTGCAAGTGGCAGATTTCAAGAAGTTTTACCTCATGCGAGGTCTACCTTTATCGCCAAAAGGGCGAGAAATGAGTTGTGACCAATTTTCTTATTATGTTTTTCAATTACTCGCGCGTAAAACTAAAGTTGATGTATAATAGCGTTGTATAAAGACTTAAATATTGTAAAAAGTTATTGTATAAATTTTATTTAAAACATTCTAACAAGAAAGAAGTTTTAGTCTGAAAGACTTTTTGAAATGTAGTATTATTTCAATGTAGAAAGAATTGGCACTTGCTTTGAAAAGAATAGAAGTTAACAATGTACTACTAATGTATGTTTTCAAATGTGTAAAATTAACCGCATCTTGATATGTTCTTGTATACATGTGAACTGTTATTTTGAATGTTTAGAAATACCGTGGTATGGTAAAAGTGAAAGTAATGTTGAAAATTTGTTATTCGTGTGACTGTAAAGATTAAATCATGGTGAATATGTGTTAAAGGTTGAATGATGTAGTTAGGCTCTCTGACGCTACACTTTAGAGTTAGCCACTTTCAGAATAGTACCTCAGGGTCTAGAGTTGAAATTAGGGTGTGTTAAAAGGTCTCGTATGTTGAATTTTAACACGTTAGTGTTTTGATTGTAGGAGGAAGTGTTGAACACATAGACAGAAACACATTCGTGTTCGGTGTTTTTACAACACATGTCAGACAGCACGGGGAGAGATAATTAAAATAGTCATGAATGAAATAAGAATGTTAAGAAAAGTATATTCTATATGTTATTTGCAATGTCATTCTGTAACATTTCATTAAACTAGTTTTCCTTCCAGATCTCTGGAAGGAACCAGAATTGAATAAAGCTCCTGTTTAGATGCAGTACAGATGAAAAAGAAAAAAGATTGTTGTATATTCCGGGAGCTGCTATTGTAACAAATTTCTTTCTTTTTAAATTTTCTAGTTTCTAGCTAAGTTATGATTGTAAAAGGTTGGCCTCGCGTTAGTTTCTAGAGCTAAAAGTTTTCAACAAGGTCGTTTTAGACCTCAGTTTCAAACTAATTAACTCTGGCGGGAAGTATGTAAGGATCTTAAGTTTTACTAACGTTTATTTTATTTTAAATCTTTACTATCACTTCTTATTTTCTACTTCCGGCCAGAATTATAAGCGTGAAGGAGTTTATGCAAAGTTGTCTGGCGAACGCCAAGTATTTAAGTGTGGCCTTTTTGCCAAGCAGAAGAGAGGAAGCCGTGAGTTCGAAGCAGGCCGCTTACCTTAGAAGTTACGCAGTTGCTACTTTGCCTTCCAGGCCAGAGGTTTTAATCCTCTTGATAAATTAAACGTATTGTAGTGTTCACAGTCTCTGTGCTACATACGCTTCCTGTTATTATAAGGCCAATCTTATTCTAAAGTTAAATTAGAGTTTAGTTTTATTTTGATATCTTTTAAGTTAGACCCCGAGTGGAGGGTCATTGTATTCCGAAGTACGGAAGTCATTGTACATAAAGAAAAAATAAAGGGTTTTGTATACCCTTCGTCTGTATCCTGTCTACTTACTACAATTAGTGAACATAGCTTTAGTAAGCTCTCTGTTCTAGTCAGGTCATTGTATGTTTCCGAAGAAGGTTAGAAGAAACATTGAACCTGATAAACTCTCGTTAGCGTTTTGTATTTTTCTAGATATGGATCATGCTAAAAGCTGATTACTGGCTAGTCAATTGATACATTGGCATTATTTTGGATAAAACATTTAGTTTTGATTTGTTTTTCATCATTGAATGAGATTTAGGTTTGATATTTTTAGCAATGCTACACTTAAAAGAAATGATAGGACATCTGTTGGGTGTTTATAATGTCAGGGTAATTCATCCATGAAACAAACTTGCATAAATTACAATCTTCGTAATCTTACACGTTTATATCTTACTAACAGTAAAAAATATTGTCGCGGAAATTAAAATAATGTTCCTCAAATGTATTTTTACCTTTTTATTGACATTTAAAGAAATAATTTTACATAATTTTTTGTTTTTTGTAGACGATAGAGTTAAAACCGAATAATATTATCATACGAAATTTTTATTTCCCAATTTTTGGTCGATTTTTGCTAAAATTATCGTCGACTTTCCCCTTAATAATTTAAGCGACAAATTCTGAAAATTATTGATCAATATGAGTTTTGGATACTTGCTTATAACTCCATCAACAGTAATCAGTAATTCTTTTTCTCCCGCTAAAATGTTTTGCATTTTATCTTTTACTTAATCAGAAAAAAAGTTGTAATTTTTATGACATTTACAATAAGGCACATTTTTTAATTTCTAAGCTCACTCATTACAATAATTTAAAATTGATTCGACTGCGTGATTTCGTTCTATCTTTAATTATTTTCCTTCCAAATGTTGGTAACTTTCCGAAAATTTGAAAATACGAATTGGCATTTTAGTGATACCATTCATTCTTACGTATTCATTATTAATATTTCCTGAAAAATATTGACCATATTTAATTTGCTATCAAATCAATCAACTTTTCTTACAAGAGCTCAGAATTTTGCGTATGGAGCAAAAGTATAAAATGGCCACAAAATAAAATTATTTATAACAAAGCTGTAGCCAAATGCAAAGCAAACGAAGAGAAATGACTCGCCAACACTTAGATTCATATTTAAGAGTATTTATGTCACGGCAACGTGTCAGATTGGACAAAATATTTGATTTATTTGGCACTTACTTATTATTCCCTCGACCGTTGGCGGAAACTTCCACAACCCTTGCCAGTAGTTACTGGGGAATTATAAAGGACGCGTTCATTTGCAATTCGCTCTAAATCGCGCCTCTTGGTTGTTCGATGGGATAATACGTAAGTATCGTAATAAATAACATTTATTTACATTTAACGTGAAATAATGTTTATATACGTTTTCAGAAAACATTTATTTACAATTTTGCAGGTCATATTTCGGCAATTACTGCTATAAGATAATCAGCACTTACCTTGTCGACCGTTCAAGTAGTGATATTTAGCGCCAATTATGGATGACCGTGTCCTTTAAATTCTGCAGTAACAACTGCCGATTAGCGACCTTTGCCGAAACTTCCGAAACGGGTGCCGAGATAATACATAAGCACCTTTATTATGTTTCCATATCACATTTTTCCATATTTTGTAGGTTGCTATAGTGTTTTCTAATATTCGCCGCATTAATTTTGAAGTCACTAAATTTAGCCTCAAAACATATTCAGTGGTCCCGTTAGTACTGAAGTCAGTGTTGCCAGAAAGTTTTCAACTAAAGAAGCAAAAGAAGACTAAAAAAGTCGCCAATGACGTTAGAGATCACGTGACTTTTGTGACGTCATTGTTCTTTCGATGCTTAAAGTCGTTTTTATTACGTATCTTAGGTTTAACGAAAATTTTAAAACAATATTGCTCATTTTCAATTGTTTAAATATCCATTCCTTTTGAAATTAATTCTCATTTAATTTAGATTTCTGTTTTTAAATTAATTTGTAAGATATTCCTCACGTTTACTCAACTTTTTTTTCCTTAATTGTGAACATTTTAATTGAGGAATGCTTTTCAGTGAATTTTCCGTTCTGGATGGTGGATTTATTTCAGAATCTTGTTTATGAGAAAGCCTTATTTATTCTTTCACTGATAAATTTATTTTCGTCGTTATTTAGAAAAAATGCAGTTGCTTTGGTTCTTAAGTAATTTCTTTCTATTCCTTAGTTCTTAGCAATATTATAATCAGGAGGAGAATTTTATATCTTTTTCTGTTTGGGTACCCAATAAATAGCGCGCAATCTTCAAGTTCTTTTGTTCGATTCGTTATCATCATAGAATTGAGGGGGGAATCACCATAGAATTGATTGTCTTAAAAACAAAATTTGTAGAACTCTAAAATCATGAATTAAGGTACTTAATTCTGTGTTTTCCAAAGCAATTTACGCTGTATTAAAAATCTTTGAAATCTCAAAAAGCACAAGTTTGTCAGAAGTCCCAAATTTGCGAAAAATCTCATGATCTGGCAACACTGACTGAAGTACCCATGAAGCTTTGCTATTAACTAAAAGACGAATGACAATTTTTGAAAGCGTTTCCTATTGATATTGAGGATAACTAAAGGCATAGTAATGAGCAGCCTCAATAAACTCTTATACAATTTGTCATTCGCTCTTAAGCTATTGAAATCGTGCAAATCTTTGCGAAGACAAACAAATGAAAATTTTAAATGAAAGAAAAAAATAAGGGTTTTAAATTTGAAATACTCCAAAATAATTCGAATAAAGAATTGTGTGATTGACCATGATTGCGGGTACACCAGAGTAATTTATTTTCTCTTAATATTGTTGAAGAACTTATAATTAGGTTTATTTGTAAAAGTAGAAAAGCAAGTAATAGCGGAAATAGTTAATTTTGCAAATCTCCCCACCGTCCTTGGAAATGATGATTTTACGTCTAACGATTTCCCAGTTGTTCTCCGCCACAAAATTTCATTCTCATTAACGTTTTTGGTCTCAAACGTAAAACGAATAAATAACTGGAAAATAAAAATCTAATATTCTCGCTTCAGCAAAATTTAATTAATGTACTTCAGAATGCTTTTGCTGTCATAAGACATATGATTTATGGATCCCAATTCGAAAGTGGTTTTTAACAAAAGCCTTATTTTGTTTTATCTCTAGAATAATAATGGTAATAATAAAAAGAAAGAGCCTAGTTCTTTCCATCAGCATAAATAAGCTAAAATTATTACAGTTAATTTTCTTTAAGACGTCATCCGTATAATAGGCCACTCCGCTTATTAGGTTAGATTTTTTTTTCCTGATTCCGAAGAGCTCTATTTAATTTTTATGCACTTCACGCTGGCTATTAAGTCACTTTTAAGAGATAACTCCAGTTATGCTGTAGCATTCAGATTCACGATGTGAACAAAATTATTCATTCGTCAGACGAAAAACAGGTCATATTTAATTAAAAAAAAATTCCGAATTGTAAAATTACATTTTTACTTCCTTTAGATATCCATCAAAATGCGAATTTGTCATTTCCTTTGGAAATTATATTACACATGTTTTCAAATTTTCATTTCAGTTGCTATTGCAACCATATCAAGTGACCCTAGGTAGAGGAACAATTTGTTTGTAGATTTTAACAAACTTTTCAGGTTTCCTGAAAAGAGGTTCGTTATCTCTAATTTTAACTTTTAGCTATTTCGATAATTCATGCCCAAGGTTCAAAGCAACATTATTTCTTTTCAGCGAGTCTCCCACCCCATGGATGTGAAGTTATATTATCTCCCTGTGTTATTTTTTGCAGAAATTAAATAATGAGTAATCTACATGTTTCTCGCATTGTGAAAACCAGACGGTACCTAGAAGCATCAAATTTTGAATAACCTACACCTCCACCGGTATATATGCACGCGGAAACCTAAATTTTCAATTTCAGTTTTGTTTTACTATATATTTAATATTTTGTTAAATTTAATTTCTCACACTCAACAATTGGAAAGCGAGCAGTGGCAACACTGATCGAAATAACATATTTTTATCTCCAGTTCGCGAGTGTCGCCGTTCGAAAATGTAAGATATTTAACCTTCAATTTTTATTAATGGACTCCGGTCTATGAAATAAAATATATTTTCCGCTGTCTGAAATAAAGTGCCACCATTCAGTAAAGCTTAAGATACTTTTATATTTAATGTGGAAATTTATTGAGTAATAAACAATAAACTAATTAATTTAAAGGAAAAAATACAGTTCTTAACAATATATCTTTCTGTTTTTTTTTTTTTTTTTGAGATGATTGATTTAAATAAACATGTATTAAAATTATAAGATGTCTAATGAGAAGCATTTTATGACATTACTGGACTCGTGAAAATTATTAGAGGCTTGAGAATTGTTTTGAGAACTGTTTTAGGTTACTGGCCGAGAGAACGATTAGTTTTTAAACAAGTGTAGAGAATCTAAAAAATATGTATAGAAAGCTCGAATTCTAAACATATGCTGTTCTTCAGTATCTTGTGGTTTTGCTGTTGAATTGAATTTTACGTGGCGTAAGGGTGAAGAAAGTGATATTTAGCAAAAAAAAGAGATAAAAATAACTAATAAATAATAAAAAGACAAAACAAATTGGGTTAGTTATCTGACTAAGAAAACTGAAAAGTTTAAAAAATTTTGTGATTTTTGTTATTGACCGAATGTGATGTGAGTGCGAAAACCACTATGTTAATAATAAAGCTGAAAAGGCACACATATACATTCAAAGAGAAAAATACAAGAAAAAGAAAAGAAACGGGTTAGCAAGTGTGAGTGCAAGACAAGGCTAGTATATTGTAAGCCCAGCGGGAGCGTAAAGTCCTTAACAAAACTATCTAGGTTACTGTTAAAATCTGAAACATTTCATGTTTTTTTCTTAAGGATTTACTGATTTACATCGACTTTTATACTACGTTTTAACTGAGTATTTTATTTATGAAATGTGTTTGGATATATCATGTAGTTTTAGTAGTATTTATTTAAATTTTTAAAATGCCCCTCTTTTTCCTGACAGTACATCGATATGTATGTACGTTTTTATTTAACAAAACCATTTTCTCTAAAATTCGTAATAATTTTTATGTATCACGCAAATTTTATTAAAGTAGTACATTCAAATACCGTCGATTATAATAAACTGTAATTTTCAACGTATTTAAATGCAGTAATGACTTTAATTGGATTTTTAAATGAAATAAGGATTAACGGGGAACATTGGCAGGTCTAGTGCGTATGTATACTTTCGGACGCGAGGGCCGAGGGGGAGTGGTGTTTTCTCTCTTCGCCGGTGCTGAACAAATTAAAAAATAATACGTATTTGGGAATTTTTACGATACCATTGATTTCAACTTACGTTGAGCAGACGAGTAAAATGCTGTGAGATAGAATTTCCATCAGAAATCTTTTTACTTGGTTTATTTGGCAAACGTAAACGTTTGCAGAGTTTGCTAATTAATCAGATATCCAGTTAATCGGTAGGGGACTGTACATATCCTATTTACTGGCGTATCCCCCATTTTTATACTGATTTTATTATATAAAAATCTAGAGAAGCAAATCTTACGATAATTTAATTTCTGCAGAATGAGGTTATTGTCAGAACATGACAAATATAAAGGAGTCGTTAATAAACTACACATAACTATCACAGTATTATTTCTTTAAAAGGAACCTACATTCCAATAAGAATAATAAGATTAGCATCACATTATGTAATAGGTTATCCTAATTTCTTTTTCCTGTATCTCGAATGTTGCTCGCTCTTATTGTTATATACTGTTAATCCCTCGGCCTTAAATTGTTCAATGCTGCTAGAAGGCCTGTTTAGTTCGTCTGCTGCAGGTCGTTTTGCAATTAAATCAATTAATAAGATGGAAACAATCATTACAAGGACAAATCCATTTAAATATTTAGGTGAGCTCCCTTTCTGACAGTCTTGAGGAAAGTACGTGAATATTTTTTAAATTTTCGAAACTTTGTTCTAAGAGAAAAATGCGCGAGCAAATACCGCATTTAAAGAAATAAATCATGAAATTTATATGTAATAAGAAATGAATGATGTCTAATTGACTAATATTTTTTAATTTGATATGCCATTTATTTACATGAACTACCTTCTTGCGCCACCAGCCGCCGAAAATAGCTATAATAAAAAAGAATATATATAATTACTGGAATGAGTACATTTTAGGAATCCAGTTAATAATTAATAATAATGGAGACAGGGAACTGCGCGTATTACTTTTATTTGTTATATCATTTTGTTTCTCAAAACAGATTAAATTTCAAAGAACAAATAAAAGTCTTACGTTTATTGAAAGGCAACCCACTCTGGCGAAGAAGATAGAAATATTTCATTTTCGGGCTGTGCCAATAAATTTCGTTTAAATTTCAAATAAGTTTGAAACATAAATAGTTTACGCTTTGCCGAGTGGTAACGTATTTCTTTTACATCGTCGAATGGATTATTTTTGGACAAAATATGAAACTAATTATAACCAAATTCAAATTTGGGGCTTCGAGATGCAGATGATCGTGTGGAAGACTAAGTTTATTCCAAATTTGGTGCCTCTAGCGCATCCATGTTTCGAGAATACGATAAACATGCATATATAGACACAGCTTCTTTATTTAATCATAGATTAAGAAGCATTTTTGAAGGTTTAATTTAGACTTTTATGGATTCCGACGGTAATTTAATTAGGAGTGCCAATATTACACACATTAGGACATGGACACACTCGAAGTACAAATTAAATTTATTTTAAGATGGAATATTCAATCTTCCTTCGAAGATTTCATATTCTGTCACCTACTTTCTTTTTTGTGACATAGCGACCTTTTGTTCCCTCATCAAATCGAATTCCTTTCTGTTCTCCTCCTCCCAGGGGTGAAAGTCCTCTCCACCTCTTTGGCCGTTGCCACAGGTTTTTGTGTAAAATCCAGCTCGCGTTCTTCTTTTGCCCGACGTTCCGTGCCCACCCTCTAGCGGTATATAATCGATTCAGCTTCTGCTTCCTATTTCCTCCCCTTCTTCAGATCAGTGTGTTTACGCCACATTCTCTTTCTTGAAGGGATTGATGACTGGTGACACGTCATACACTCTGATCCCGAATGTCACCGATGCTCGCTCAATTGGAATTGTATATATGCTTTTCCTTTCGTTTTTCTTTTAACCTAGCTAGCCGGCCTTCTAGAATAGTTATCATAGAAAGGAAAGAAATATATATAGGATCATTTTAATGAATCCAGCTAGTGTAATTTCTATAAAATATTTATTATTCCTAGTTAAGCATTAATTGCATCTCGTGATATAAATGCAGTGTTATTTAAGTCAATCAGAGTAAAAAGTAACCAAGATGTCCTTAGGAAATGCGTTTTGTTATTTCCAAACATTTGTTTCGCTACTCAGTAACACAGACAAATTAAATATAAAAGCTTACTGAATGAAAGCACGCTGACACGAAGGAGATACAAGAATTTTATTTCAAATAATGGCAACAAATTGCTCTTTAATAGTCGATTTTGTTGATTAAAATTTATAAATAATTATCTTATATTTTACCAGATGACATCAGTCTTGCTTGTTGAAGACAGGTGTTTTATTTCGAACAGTGTTATCACTGCATGCTTTCAAACCGCTGAGTTTCTTAAACAGGAGTTCATTAATTATGTACAAAATTTGAGACAAATACAAAACTAATTCAAAATAATACATTCGGACTCTGAGATGAACTTAACGCTTTGAAGACTATACGTATTGAAAATTTTGAGGCAGTAGGTGCTGTCGTTTTCCAACAATGCGAGAATGTAAATATTCTAATCGTTCTTTGTGTATTTTTGATTTTCTGCATTACTGTATTGTTTTATTCATTTAGTTTATTTATTTATTTTTATAATGGTCATTTATGGTTTAGTTTGCGTTTAATGTAGTTTGTCTCGTATTTAAATATTTATTTGTAATCGCATGTCTCGTATTTAAATATTTATTTGTTGCATGAAATTATAAATTTCTGAATTCTAAGTGAATTTGGAATTGTAAACTTAGCTCAATTAGAACTTGCAGTATAGGAAATTTTATCCCTGGGAGACCTTGGCGACAATTTTTGTCTCCAAACTGGTGAATTATTGAAAGATTCGCGGAAACGCATTTTCGAAGCCAACAGATTTTTCCAGAAGTTTTCAGAGTCCCTGCTGCAGAGAATAAATGTGTGTCGGAGAATTGGGGAGCTCATTTACTGACTTACGCTGGAGTAGCAATTTATGTGAAACGTGTCCAGCAGTCTTGTTTCGTTTCTGCTGATAGCACTAAAAGTTTTGAGATCGTGACTGTTTCTATTCTACTACCAAAGTCTAGTAGCACCTTTTTCAATATACTTTACAATCCTCTTGATAAAAAAATCACAGAAGTTATTCACTTGCAGTCATCCCAGAGGACGAATTCTTGAATTCTGAATGAATTCTTGCCTGAGATCTAAAAGGATATGAACTTCAGATGCAGAAGCACTAAGTATAACGGCAAAATTATGTTCAGAATTATCCTATAGCTCTAAGCTCCAGAGGGAGCCCCATACAGACGACCGGACATTCTCGAACTATTCATCTCCTGCACTTCAATTCCTATGGCTTTTGAAACCACAGCCGGCCTATTTTCGGATCATATTCCAGTCCTGGCTTCCCTCGGAGTCTCGCAATCTGAAGCTTTCAGAACTACCACCAGTACAGACTGGACACGTTTCTGTAACCTCTTCTTGACCAATGTACCGATTTTTTCTTATCTGAGCACGCCAGAGCAAATTGACTTGGCTGTACAGGAATTAAAAAATAAAATCGCCCAAGCCTATGAAAATTCTACTAACGTTATCACCAGTAAACGAAAACTCCTAAAATTATCCGCAGAAATACGAGACATCAACAAGTACAAAATTAACCTCAAGAAGTAGTGGAAAATGTCTTGGGACCTAATAATCAGGAATAAAATTAACAGCCGAAACAATTATTTCAAAAGCTGATTACGAACCATAAAAGACATATAGAGAGTGATAGGATTTTATTTTAAGTTTTATGCCAGCAGTTTTAAGTCCCCTTCCCCGCAGTTGTATTATAATACTGGCTAAAGTACCCGATGTTGCCCGGGCTTTATGCAGAGTGGAGAGGTTCCATTTAGATAGATCCGGAGAGTTTTTTTGAAATCTCAGGTAGATAGTGATTTTTCTCCTATTTGATTTCCATGTGAATTGTGCAAAATTAGCTCAGTAAAAACGTACCACTAACACAGAGCCATGTAACGGCTTTATTAAAAACTGATATTTTCATTGATATGTGTTATTTCTTTTTTCGAAAAATCATTTTCGAAAAACCACCCTCCACTTTGGCCAATTTCGTCACCGGTTTCAAAATATTCGCGAAAATCTGACAGAAAGCGCCTTTAAATACTGCTTTAAAAATTCTACACTGTTCTGTAAAGTTGTACATTGTTCCAAAGAGTAAACGAACATGGTGCCATCTAACGGTTTTACTGAAGAACGGATAGCAGGACAGTGACAAGAGCCTACGGTATACGTCATAAGCGCAAAGTTCTAATATATACATGCTCAGTTTGGACCCCTTGGAGTAGATTTTATATATACTCTTATATAGAAGGTGACTTTCCGCTTGTTTTGAAGATCAAGATTGCAAAATTTTATTAAAATACGTATGAAATTGTAGATTTTTGTAAATTACACACACATACACACACAAACAAACGTACAATCGTGAAAGCGTTGAAGAGCAGTACATAGAAGCACGAAAAACATATGCGTTATTTTTAGAATGTAAAAAAGAGTATTAAAAAAATTCGGATGTCTGGAAGCTAAAAGTTATGAATGTTCTTTAAATATATAAATAGAAACATAGAAAGAAAAAACTTAAATGTTTGGATAATTAAGGAAGTCGTTCGTGCTATTTGGCTCTAAGTGAAAAGTATAAAACGGGAACTCCTTAACAACGATCGCCTTATACCTTATTTCTTTCGAGTTGCCCACAGAACGTGATATTTAACGAATGTACTGAGAGAGGAATTCTCTTGATCCAAATCGTCACTTTTCAACCACCCGTATTTGCAGCACAGGGGAATAAGAAAACATCGATTCGAGAGGATATGCTTCGGAATGAAATAAAGTAGAAGAGCCCAGCTGAGAACATATACAGCAAAAAAAAGAATCGATTTCGTTCGAGAAGCACGAAGGAGGATCACAAATAAAGAAAAGAGAAGGTTTCATTTATGCAGATAAAAAAAGGAGTATTTGTTCTATAGCCATCCAATTTCTTGAAATTTCCAAGAACCCCTGCTATAAAAATATGGAACAAGCAGACTTTTTTCCAGCTAAAGCATGTATCTGAAAAAGGATATTTTCCCAGAAGAAAGGAACCCCAAAACAATTTTGATGAGATCACTGCAAGGTTTCCTGACAGAAGAGTTTCCTAGATCTGAGGTTTTTCCAACAAAGGAGACCCCTCTTGGGGGATGTAAAAATAGTTCCTTCGAAGAAGTAAGACACGCCTTAATCCGTCCAGGACCGGCGAAAAGAGAAAGGAGAGTTCCCCCAGACCATGCGCACTCAAAAGTATACGTAAGTGTAATGTAGGATGTTTTTTCCACTAAGCCTAATTTTATGTAAAATCATTGCTACAATTCAGTACATTGAAATTTACAGTTTATTATCATTCATAGTATCTGAATATTGTAAATAAATGTTAGCGATATTTAAAAAAATGCGAAATTTAAAGCAAATAGTTTTATTGTAATAAAAAAGCTTTATATATATATATACATTTCCAAAAAAATAAACGCCTTAAAAATTTGAGTAAATTATTTATAAAGCACAAAAAAGACTCATAACCGAAAGCACACATTGAATGACAACAGTCAGTGAAATCTTATTCAAAAATATTATGGACTCAACCGCCATCTATTGTCATTTAAAAATTTGAACAAAAGACTACTTTTTCTTTTCCCTTTTTTTGTTGAAGGACATGAGCACCATTCCTCTACCATAACGTTTAATTTAGGTAGTGCCACGTTCGATTTTAAACCACACCACTGTGATCACGGGTCTCAAGGCACGAAAAGACTCATCAAATGCCTGATATCGTGGGCCGTGAAAGAAGAATCGCGTAATCACCTACATGTGAAGTTGTAAAAAAGCGTGCAGTGCTCTTGCACAGTATTTAAGCAATCATACAATTAATAGATAAGAAAAAAAAGGCTTTAGGTGTTTTTGTTTTTCTCACCCTTTTTATCATTTTACCATTAGAAAAACCGGTCGAAAATTTTGAGAATTCAAAATTTTAGATAGTCTTTTAATAGGAATACAGGATTGGAATTGAGGAAGAGTAGTTCAATGTTCTATAGGTTTCATATGACAATTAACCTTCACTTGCAAGCGCCCCGTTGATTTGTAGATTATCCCATTGTGTAACAGTATTCATTTTTAATTTTTTAATACGCAGAAGGTTTGATTCTCGTCTTTCGGAGATGTTTTTCATTTAAAACTCTACATTATCGCAATGTTTCCATTGTAATAGCCACTGCGTTAGCTCGGTACTTGTAAGCAAGTAACACTTTAGTTTTCTATATCCTATTATTCCATATGGTTTGCCTTGTATGCCATGGAAAGCTAAGTCTTTTACCGTATTCTCTTCGCACCAACTCAATATGACTTCTGATCCTATAGACATATGAAACAGAAATATCATGTTACAATGAATGTATAAAGTGGTACCTCGGTATACGACCGTTCTAAAATACATCCAACTCGGTTGCATCCTATTTGTACGCTAAAATTTGATTTGCTATACGACATTTCTTAAGCAGCTGATCGCACTGTACTTATTTATCTTCTTAGACACAAAGTTACAACTGTCCATGAGCGTATGTACTATATATATATATATGCCTATGGCTGTTTGACATTCAACTGTTTATTCATGTTTCCGCTGGGAAGCAACCGGCTCAATCCTGCAGAACAGTTAAACAGATCAAGCCTGTAAAAAAGTTGAAATAGAAGAAGCCAGAGTAATAGCGCAAATTGAAATCTCAGATGAAGCTCATTTCTGCTTGAATGAATATCTTAACAAACAAATGCGTTGTTTTCGATGTGAAAGCAATCCACAAACGATGTAGAAGAAGTCCTTGAATTCACAAAAGTTCACTATTTGGTCGACTTTAAGGCGTAGTGGCATCAGGCATTATCGTACCTTTTTTTTCGCAAAACAATAGAAGAGACACAGTTCACCGATACTATTTCGTGATACCACTACCGGCATATTGAAAATTCTGGGGATAAGAAAATTTCACGAAATATAACTGTTAGTTGGCTTCCCAGTTGGCTGTAGTGATTTAACTCTTTTAGATTGCATTTCTTGGCGTTATTGAAAGCAATGACCTATGAAAACGAGCCAGTGAGCCTTCGAAACATTTATAAAAACATCGAACGCTGCATTTTGTGACATTATCCCCATTTTATTCCATAAAGTCATCAAAACATTTTTGTCCCAATGACGGGCTCTAGCCGCTCATACGTAATGACCCTACTACGGCCGGAAGTGGTGGCCTGTTTATTTACGGAGGAATCCATTAGGTAGGCCTTCATTGCCTCCTGTTGAAGGGACGGACACATTATATCCATGCCTTCTCTGGGATTCAAACTTGGACACTTCGTATTGCAGTCAGTGTCACTAACCACTTTTTCCTTTGGTCGGCAATCAACGAAAAGTGGATTCACCCATTTCGCTTGTATGCACTATATCGAGGTGAATAATTAGAAGATAATTTATTCAAAACTTAATGTCATAAATTGTACTTCAAAATAATGCAAAACGTTTTGTTGTGTTTAAAACAGTTTTTATTGATTGGTTAGGTTAGGTTAGTTTATTTAATTACGGCAAAGCCTCGAGGGCTATCTGCCTAAGGGGAGGGATGCCTTTGTGGAGAGTTTATAAGGGAAACTGGCTCGTATACACGTTACACATGGGGAAAACCACGAAACACCCATGCAGGCAGCCCGTGCGCGGGATTCGAACCTCGGACTTTCTAGAGTCATTAGGTTAATTGGAAGCAGAAAAGATGAAAAATATGCAACCGCCTTCACCGGGAATCGAATCACGGACCTCTGGAATACCGGCCCAGCGTGTTACCGTTACACCACGAAGGCACGCTAGGGAAGTGGAAGAAATACCTTATAACCGAACTGCGAGTGTTCAGCGACTTTACCGCTCGGCGGCTGGAGGGCTTTTTATTGATTGACTTATCATTTTCGGAAACAATTGACTCAAGTCTTAGTCAAACAAAATAATTCCTAGAATCGTGCTTGCTTAGATAGGTTACCATTTTCAGTAGGTAGCTTTTGTTCAGATGCCAGTTAAATATCATTTATTGCTTGCATTCACGAAATAGGATTTCGATAATTTTCTTCTGATTGGCGGGGGTTAACATCATCACCACGCTAAGAACAAAATTATGCTCTTCCCGCAAAATATGCGCATAAAAATCTAAAATCTAACCTTGAAACTCGTAATACGTTATTGCGCTTTGAGGGAAATGTTACAGGTTGCTTGTAATATTGTTCAACCCGATGGACTTTTAAAGTGCAACTAAAACATTTCTTTTAAGTATTTTTTATCCGCGCGTGCTTTGTGGTAATTTGTTAGTTGACTAACTAAATTAATCGATTTTTTCACATTTTGCTAGTTTTCATAAATTTAGAACACACAGGAGAAGAATGTAAGGCAAATTTTGAAAAAACTGCGATAAGTTCTCAGCATTAAGATCTAGATGAGTGTAATATATTCCAAGGACGAACTTATTATATAATTTACGTGCTTCATAAAATATTCCCATCACTTTGGCCTAAATCAGGGGCTCCCAACGGAATCTATATTGGTTCCCTGGGGTTCAACGAAATTTCGGAAGGTGTCATTGAGGATCGATAGCCAAAAGTGATCTCAACATACAACTGATATATCAAGCGCAGCTATCACATTAATTAAAAACGAACTTTTGTGCAGTTAGAACTTGTGATTTTGTCACTAAAACTTGTTTACATTTATAAAATTAAAAATAATAATAAAACAAAAATAATTCAGCAGACATCTAATAAACTATTCCTTCAAAACTTTTGTTCATATTCTTAATCTAACTGTTATTTTTATGCTATACATGCATTGCAATGTTATACAATCTAACTGCTATTTTTATGTTATTATTAAGTGCGTACGGATTGAATGAAGACAGAACCGACAATATCTTGATAAAATTTCATTTTTCCGAAATGATAGCTCTGGAACTTTTTACAAAATTACTCGCACACTTATTATCAGTATCGTTAAACACGAGACAATATGAATCAGAAGATATAAAAAGGGCTATGTGGCAAAAGTCAAATTTTACAGGAGCAACAAAAAAACTTCTCCATTCCTCACGAGAATGTCTGAAGACAGCAACAACAAATTATGAGATCATGGTAACTGGGATCCGTGTAATTCACCGTTTCGTAAACGTCTTGTAAGGACTGGAATACTTTTTTTTGCTCCTATAAAATCTAACTTTTGTCACATAGCCTCTTTTTGCATCTTCGAAGTCATTTAAAAAGCCTAAAAATGCTCCCATAGTGCTATTTCAAGACTTGACACCACATTAATTTCCAGTTTAAATTAGAGATGAATTCTAAATTAAACTGGAAACTAATGCGCTGTCTGGTCTTGTATTGTTAGCCCCCGGCCGCTGTGAAATTTCCAGGAGCTTCGATTTCTCGAAATTGCTGGAAGACACACGCAGTTACAGTTGCAAAGGGATTGGACCCGCTACGTTGACATAGGGATCGGACCAAAGTGTCGTCAAATAGTCACCAAACTTGGCGGATTTAAGCCATTTATCGCCAAGTTTGGAAACACAAATTAGTCGTCAAATCCATCACCAGTTTAGCACTATCTCGCCAATTTTCACCACCATGTTAAATGTTTTTATCCCTGTAAACCTGTTTTTCAGGCGAAGCTTCGCACTCTTGAGGACTTTTCATGTTATATTATACAAGAGATACTATAATTTACATATAATTTCATTTTTGTAACATTATATGTAATTAGTTGTGTTATGCTTACATTGTATACATCAGATTAAGAAAAATGTAAGGGGCTTTATGAAGATAACCGTTGTTACAAGAGGGATAGCTGCAAGAAAATGGCTGAAAACCCTGGATTTACCATTTCTTCATTAATAACAAGAACTTCATTAAGTAATAAACAATAAGTATAATAAATCTGATAATAAGGTAAACAAACTGAAATATCAATGACATTTGAGTAAAAATGCTTAAATTAATTTTTATGAAAATGAACATTATAAGGTATTTCTCACCCCTTCTTCGCGAGCCGCCTTCGTGGTGTAGTGTTCTGCACTCTCAGCGCTAATTGAGAAGTCCGCGGTTCGATTCCCGGCGAAGGCGTTAAATATTTTTCATCTCTCTTGCTTCCAAAATACCTAATGACTCCACAGTGGCACCCAAACTAAAAGGGTGTTGGATGAGGTTTCTCCACACCCAGGATTTGGCGACTGGGTTCCCCCTAAAAACCCCAGTCGCCCTTTAAAAGGGGGAGTATATAAGGTATTTCTCCCACCTTCTTAGCGTGTCTTCGTGGTGTAGTGGTTCTGCAGGCTGGGCCGGTATTCCAGAGGTCTGCGATTAGATTCGCGGCGAAGGCGGTTGCAAATTCTTCATTTTACCTGCTTCAAAACAATACTTAATGTCTCTACAACATAAAGTAATTGTTACATTAACTAAAGCAAAGCCTTATCTGTGAATAAGAAGAAATTGTTAAAAATATTTATGAATTAATCATTAAAAGCTTGAAAACAAATAAATAATTTTATTTAATTCGAGGAACTAAAATTCGAGGTCTCACCAGTGGCTAAGAATACTTGTAGGTTTAAATTAATTAATTAACTTAATTTCTTGGATGCTACTGAAAACGTCACGCGAATTATCGAAATCTATTCAGTCTATCGAATCTATCTATTGAAATAACAAATGGGTCAGCAAAAGGGGTTTAAACTAGCGGTCTCAAACAGACAACCTGCAGGCCGCATGCAAGTCCGTGAAGTTATATTATGCGGAAATAGTTTTATGCCACGAAGACATTTAAAATATGGTTTCAATTACGTTATAAAGATTTTGAGATTTTACTTATTTGAGGTCAGAATTTAAAATATTTTCATTTCCATTAAAAACAAACATGGACAACGCAGCAGAAAGTTTACAAATGGAGTTAATGAATTTTAAATATGACACAAACCTTATTTAAAAATAATATTTGATTAATTTTAGTTTTACTTGTCAGAAACTAAACAAGATGTGATTACAATCTTTATGCTAAGTATCATCGCTCTTGTGAGGTATGTATTACTGTGTATGTTTTGATAAATATTTAGTAAGCGAAATTTAAAATTTACATAAAATACTTTTTATTTTGTTAGTAAGAATCTTTCGTTTTGTAGTAAAAGACGAAAAATAAAATACTGGCCCGTTAGCTCATTTTAGAACTGGCATTCGGCCCGTATTCAGTTTGAGTTTGAGACTACTGGTTTGAACAACCTCTTATTTAAAACTTTAAACTTAGCAGATGAACGACATTTGCTCAAAATTAAATTTTTAAATAGGGTTTCATATAACATAAATGAACTTATAATTCAACGTAATTTGATGCTTTAGACTTACTAAGCAATAGCGTAACATGCCTTGACTCAAAAATTATATATTCCCATTTAAAATTTCAAATATAACTGATCTGCGACGTATCTTATAATATATAATCTATTCTCTAATGGTATTTTACATAAAATGAAGTGAACTTCTGAATCAAAGTAATTTGATGCTATAGATTTACGCAAACGTAACAAGGCTTGGCTCAAATTCTAACAAATGCGCGAGTGATCTGGGTAGCAGAGTGCAATAATGTAAGTCTCAAAACTGAACGAAGAAACAGAGAGTGTCCGTAAATGTTTACCCTGATTACAAAGTATGATAACTGACTGTCTACTCATAACAAAACACTACTTGAGCCTCAAATGCATGAACTCTCAAAGTTTACAATGGGAGTGAAAGAATTTAATAAACTGCCGTTGTGTGTTCACTTGGTAGCACCTACGAAGCTTCACTCTGCTACTGCTTTTAGCCTTCTTAATAAGTAATGATATAAGTAATGGATCCTGTTGTTAAAATTTGAAAGTTTAGGACTTAATTACCTTCGGACCAAGTAGTGACCTGCTATAACGCTTCTGAACCATTCACTACACATTTATTGGTGATTTTGTTTCTGTAAGCTACACAACGCATTGTATCTTGTACTGTAAGAAAGGCATTTTGACGACACAACGTTTCTAGCGCAAACGTGGCGCATGGGACACCTCTGTAGTTAACATTTATAACTTCCATGTGCAAATGCAACGCAAAATACATAGAACCATAAATATGATTGTTACAAACCATTATAATCAGTGTAAACATTTTATGTACTATGGTCAGCGCCGCTGCTAAACCTTTCTGTTTAACTTTCAAGAACTCTTGTTTTCAAATACTTTAAATACATGTGTCTTATTTACCTTCTGTTCTGAGGAAAAGTAGAATTAATAGCATAATTCAAAATAATAATATAATGGATAAACTAACATCAAATGCATAACATATTGATAGTTTGTCCCAGTTTCAGAACCAAGCAAACGAATTAGCTGTATGGGTTATTTTCCTAATTTCTCTCATATGTAACACGTAAAATCGGTGTACAATATAACGTAAAACAGAAGATAAAAGCGCCAAAGTAAAATTTAAATGTAAAGTACCTATAAAATGGAAAAGAAACACGCCTATGTAAAATTAAATGTAAAATCTATGTAAAATGGAAGATAAACAACTAAAATTTAAATGTAAAATGGCAGAGAAACATGCTAGTGTAAAATGTAATGCAAGGTGGAAGAAAAACAAATGTAAAACGGAAGAGAAATACCACTGTAAAATTTAAAATTGGATATAATCGGCGAACGGTAAATTCACTAAACACTAGTAGTTTATCAAGCGAACATTCTGGCTGCATGAGTGTTTTCATGATTTTCCCCATCTATATAGGGAATGCGATTCAGTTTCCCTTAGAAAATTCTCCCTTTCCTTGTGCAGATAAAGCCATCCTGTGCTTTGCCCAGTTCAACTAACATAAACTAAACTAGTGAACTTGAACCTAATTAATGTATGAGTTGCTGAGGATGTCCATTAATTTCTGAATTCGAATGTCAAATCTTGAGAAAAATGTGTGCGAAAACCTCCTGTATCGAACTAACTACACTCTGAAAAAGTGAAAGAGCTTATCTGCTGTTTCGAGGCTAACTTAAGAAAGCTGGGAAACGATAAAACCTACAATATTTTATTTCGTTGTAGAAAACAAGTAAACCCACGTACCATCCCTTCCCCTTTGAACGCCCGAAGCACACTAGATACCTCTAAATAAAAGGTGGCTGCATTGGAGAGCCTTTCAAACTTCCTTTGATAATAACCCAACGAAATAAAAATTTGAATCGCGTCTTTGCTTTCGGAACTCCGTTCACTTTTCTGTTAAGATAGCGTCGTCATGGAAACAGCTACCCTTTCCTATTCATAAGCAAAATGGTGGTTTTCTCTAATGTGAATCTTTCTTGGCCTCTGAGCGCACGTGCGATCATTTATGGGGATTTACAGAGATTGTAGAGCGGTGCTGCAATCATTAGGAAATCTTCCGGCCGAATAAAAACCTGATGTGGACGCCACATGACTTCCTTATACGCCTGTTCATTTTACATATTTTTGCTGCACTTCATTTAAACGTATTCCCTCGAGTTATTCTAAATTAATTAACCGATCCCCGAAGGCAAGATAAAATAGACATCAAATCCTGAAAATTTTGAAATTAAATGTCTCGTTCTAATTTTTAGGGGAGTCAAAATTCTTGTATTTTTAATAACGTGTATAAAATTATTCCCAAGTATAGAGCGCATTAAAATTTAGATTTCGTTGTTTGTATCAAATTAATTTTTAGATTTAAGATTACTGAAAAATGAATATTTTCATCCTTTAAAACACTTCCATAATTTAATTATATGACAAAGACCTGTAGAGACATTAGGTTACTTTGGAAGCATGCAAGACGAAAAATGAGCAACGCCTTTGCCGGGAATCGAGCCGCGGAACTCTGGCCCAGCGTGCAGACCATCAGAATACGAGGGCATGCTAAGAACGCGGGAGAAATACCTCATGTACTCCCCCTTTTAAAGGGCGACTGCGGTTTTTAGGGAACTCAGTTGCCAAATCCTGGATGTAGAGAATTATCTTTCAACATCCTTTTTAGTTCGGGCGCCACTGTAGAGACATTAGGTTAATTTAGAAACAGGCAAGATGAAAAATGAGCAACGCCTTCGCCGGGAATTCAACTGCGGACCTCTAGAATATGCGCCCAGCGTGCAGACCACCACACCACGAAAGCATGCTAAGAAGGCGGTAAAAATACCTTATAGACCAAGGATTGCCAAAGTAAAGTCCGGGAATGGCTTTTACACCGGGTGAGTGGGGGTGTTATATATAGACTCATAATCTTTTGGTAATGCCGATAGCAGTAAAAAGGAGAGGTGCACAACTAGGTGTTATAAACAAATTTTAACAAATTTTAACGTCCCATAAACAAATTTTAACGTTCTACGGCTTAGCGGTTTTGAATTATGCGAGACATATACATACGTACCTAGACATAATACGTACCTAGACTAATAATAAAAATGCATTTTACAAATTGTTTTTGATTAAAAAAAAAAAAAAAAAAAAAAAAGAGTAATTTTTCTCCTCGTACGTACCGATGAGACTAAAAAAAATTGTTCAAATGATTCGGAAAAGGCCAAAATGGATATTTCCGTTGAACTATGATACCCGAAATTTTTCGCGATTAGAATACCTTATAGTCCAGCTGTAACGCCCACTTTCAATTCAAAAATGAGGTCGAAAGTTATGGGTGCGCATTACACACCATGTGATAGATTAAAAAGTGATAGATTTAAAAATAAGGAAAAGATGAGCATACAAAAATTGGGCTTTTTCATGTACCTAAATGCTGTTTATTTAAAAGAAATAATATACCTTATAGATATTTTCATATAGATATAGATATATAGATGTTTTCATTACCGGATAACATAATAAGTATATACGTCTTCCGGTGTATCTTCAGGCATATCATCAAATAATGTTTTATATTCACCATCACTGTTACTCTGATCCTTGAGTACATTGAATACAGCTCACTCTTCTTTGCAGGATTATTTAATCCCTTACGCTACCTCCCCACACACATATTGTTCTTCTTATCGCTTGTCAGTTCAGTGTAATACTGCTCAAAAGCCTGGGGGAAATCTTCGAATGAATGACTTCAAAAGATAACAGCATCGAATTTGTACCCCTTAGGTTTCTTCATAAAGAAAAGGATGCGCGTTATACGGTGAATATATTTAAAAATTAAAAAATATAGCTTGAAATTATATAAGTGCGCGCTATGCCGGTGCGCGATGTATGCCGCAGTATACGGTATTTCCTTTAATTCTCAAAAAGAAAGTATTTTTATATTTAACAACTTCAAAGATTTATTTTCAAAAAAAAAAAAAAAAAAGAGGGGGATAGGAAATCAAAAAAAAACAAGAACATTTCCGAGATTAACGGTTCAAAAGTAATATCCTTTTAGCATATAATGCATTAAGAAGGTAAATGTCCTAAATAGTACACTGCTGACCATTAAAATTGCAACACCAAGAAGGAGTGATCTGACGAAAGTCAAAATCACATGAAAGGAAGAAGAAGTTGGGGTATGTAAATGATTAGTATTTCAGCACATTTATACTATGCAGGGGGAAGAAACGACATCTGAAGCACTGCATAAAGAAACGTTGTGTAATGGATTTCTGATTCGGAAAGGGTCTATAGTTGAAGTTTGCTCAGATTATCGTGTTATGTTTAAGCATTACTTATGGAGCTTACAACCCAGAGAAAAGGGCTCTCGGATATAACATTTAAAAAAATACTTTTTAGTTTTAAACACTAATTAAACGGTTCCGGAATCTTCCTAATAACGTGTAAACGCTTTCTCTACTGAGTAAAATCGAGAAAAGAGATTTATGATTTCATTTAGCATAAACGGTGTATGCTTTTACGCTACCAAGGATAATTAGGCTGCTAAAAATAATTATTAAAGATGTAATTTATCGTAATTAATTAAAGCTTTTATATTGTTAAAGATAACTCATTTTAAATACCTCTTAAAACATTATTTGCGAAAATATGTAAATAGCATTTGCTTACTCAGAGAAAATGAAGTAAAATTTATAAAAGTCACTAACAAGGTTAATAGGGACTTGGATCTTAGGAAATAAAATACGAAAGCTAACTTTAATTAGACGATTAAGTGCACAAACAAAATAATTTGCTAAGACCTTTTAACCAAATGAAAGAAAGAGAAGAGTAAAGTGGGCATTTCTTTGAGAAGCATTTTCCTTATTTTGCAAAAAGAAGTTTGCTTTGTAAACAACTGCAATTATCTTTTAAGTTAGATTTAGATGGTAATTGCGTATTTGTGATTCTTGCGGATGTCAAAAAACATTTGCATTTAATTCAAATAAAGTTCGTTATTTTGCCAAACGATATTTGCATTTGTAAGTAGCAAGTTCGCAGTGAATATTCTCGAACAAATCGGAACATTTCAAACCCTGTCATATGAAAATTCTTTACTTTTAGATTATTTTCTACTTTCACATCAAGAATATGAAGAGATTAAATACACTTTCTCTTTGCAAAAGTTTTCAAATTAATTTTAATTTCTAGTTTTTCTCATTTTTTTTCTAGAAGCTTTGTGAAGAACGACACTGAAAGAGCCACTTGAATTTTCTCTTTGCAAGTCGTAGGAAATGAAAAATATTTTGTTTATGAATTATTCGCCTTGATTAAAAATTGCTGCAGTTGTAGACAGACATATTAACTATTTTGTGCTTTATGAGATAACTCTTGAGGCCATTAGAATCTTCACATAACGTTGATTGTAAAAATGTGCTTATTAAAAATTATGAATATTTTAAAAATGCGAATTTATTAAACTTAGTTTTAAATCTGAAGTTGGAGGCATAAAAGAAGATAAAGATAGAGATAAAAAGAAGTACAAAAATTGAATGTTTTCATATAGATAAATATAAGGAAGATATATATTTATATAAGGAAGAGAGTTTCTTTATTTGTTTCTCTCTGGATGATTCATACATATCAACAGTTTTATTCCGATTCGATAAACTTTTATGCACTTGACCTCAAACCTTCAAAACAAGAGGAAGGTCACCGTCTGCAATAAAATTCTAAAATCCCTTCCCACAGCGTCTAAACTCGTTTATACTAGAACGTTGAGCTCACTTTCTCCATTTTACGTTCACGTTGCAGTTAATGCTTCACGCTATCAGTGGAAGTTATATACGCTATCGAAGGATTTATAATTGCTTTTTTACAAAAAATAAATATTAATATTTCTACAAAGTTTCAATTTTTAAAACAGTTGGCCCATTTTAGATTCCCGTCACCGTTGTTGCGTTTGAGCTGGCTGTTCTTATTAAGGCAGTTAGATGGCGCCACGTTTGCTTAGTGTTTGGAACAGAGTAGACATTTTTAGAACAGTTAGAAGCTTTAAAGCAGAATATAAGTGCTATCTTTATCAGTTTTTTGCGAATTTTTCAAAAAAGTTGAGGAAATCGGCCGAAGTCAATGAATGAATGGTATCTTGAAGATCATTTCCGAAAAAAAAAAATATTTATTGGAGGACGTTTTATACTTTTTTCACTTTTCAAATGTACAGAAGATATATAATGCTCCCATATTAGTTTGCATGTATATTAACCCAGTTTCCTCTAAAATGTTTCGCTTTTTCACCTGAACCATGTTTATGGATAATCTCTACTGATAAGCTTTGTTAAGCATGAAGAGTCTTCTTGGACGACCCTTAAAATAGGAACATATTCAGACATTTCTAAATGTTAATTTCTTCCTGGATTAATAAAATTTCTTGAATATATAAAATTAATCCAATTACTATTCTGTATAGCAGACATTTTACCATTTACAGCTTTTTTCTTTAATTCTGAAATTTTTGCCCTTTAAATGTCATTAACTAATTTAATCAACAAGTTTACTTAGTCCGCTTCATTTTGCACCATGAAAATCATTTCTCGCACCATTGCTTTTCCTCATTACCTGGATATAAACTTCCTCATAGCAAGCAGTAAAATTTTACACTCTCTCAACACTCCATAAACAATCTAGTCCCTCACGTTCAGTAGAAACATTATATCCCGTGCGAATAAATCTAAAGTTTACGACTCAGTTTGAGCTAAGAGTTTACGACCCAGACGGATGATATCTGCTGCAAATGGATTTGTTTTATGCCACGGATGCTAATGTGTTGTGGGAACGTAATTAGTAATAGAGTCTGAAGCGAATTACTAAAGACGATTACTTGTGAAGATAGTGCTTGGAGTTCCTATCGCTGCAAAAATGATGCGCTGAATGTCTTTTATGTCGCGGTAAATTAAAAACTAAAGGCAATTTATGTTTAAAACTTCAACAAGGTAGTCTAAAATATTCATAAACTTATTGAAATACTTGACAAATCTCAGTCGATGATTCTCCATTCACTCGAACCTATATGGTGTCAAAATAAATGCAGTGGTGGCTCGGTATATCTCATTAATCCGTTTTAGATCCTTGTATATATACCAAACTACAGATATACAAAACGAACGTTTTCAATAAGAAATAAAGTGAAGACAATAAATCCGTTCTTTAAAAAAATCCATTTTTATTATTATAACACAGCTTAATATTAAAATACAAATTCATTGGGTTAAATATATAATGTATATAAATGAAACACTGCGCATGATAAAGTACATAAATGTTTTTCCGCTATTTATTTTCTAGAACAAAAGAAAATTTTCACCATGCTGTAATGTCTCTGATTTTTGTTTGGTAATCGATTTCACCCACTTCTGAACTTTCAGCCGATTAAATAACGTCTTTGTTTTTTACAGTCGTAGACAACATCGTACATGGCGAACGGTATACAGTAACTAAGTTTCGGATTTACGCATGCCATTTTCATACTTTTCAACAATGCCCTTTTTTTTTCTATCTCCGTGGGTATCTTAACCATTTTCTTCAATGCTTGACTCTTCCAGTTAACTTTACTAAAACTCATTATTAATGAATTTAAAAAAATAGTTACCCGGGAAAAACACAAGATAAATTAAAATTTCAGATTTATAGCTCGGGTTGTTTACTGAATAGTAGCAAAAGGTGTCTGATGCTCAAAAGCAGTTGTCTCAGAACAGGTTATATGGTTGTACTAGAAATACTTGTCATTGGTTCTACTTGGTCTGATAATTGAAAGTTTGGTCTTATAACCCTACGCGACAAGTAGTGAATTATCGCTTTCTGAAATAGTATAACAGTGATTTTGAAAGGTTTAAACAAACTTTGTATTAAACTGAACTTTTTATTAAGCAAGGCACGGCTCATTCTAAGATAATCACCACCTGTGGGGATGCAAATTAAATAATAACAGGTGATAGGTGACAGGTGAGAGCAGGTCCGGACACCCGGACGGCTTACATAGACTAGTCGGGTATCGTCCGGAACCAGCAACAATAATAACAGTCAAACTAAATTTAAACGCTGATCCGTAGTCTTAGACTACACAGTTAAATAACTGAGATACAAGCTGGCTCAGATAAACTACCGGCGCGTAAGTTTAAAGTATCCGTTGCGAAAGCACACAAAGCCAAGATAATTACATTTAGCTAGAGATAGCAGAATTCTGCCCAGGACGCCTATTGTATGATCACTGGATCTGTCTACAACTTAAGCGAACAATATTGACTCAAAGAAACCGGTATGGACTGCTATCAACAACTTATCGGAGAAAGCCATTCTGTGGTCCTCAGTTGGTGGGCGGGTGGGTCCATTTAACTTTACTGAAAGGGGACAAGGCTTCAAGGAGCTTTAGACCAATCGCAGTACAGACGAGTGACGAAATTTATAGCGCGCCCTGGCTGAAGTTCTAGGAATATTCTCCCATTATTTCACTAACTCACACGCTGCATTTGTAGTTCGAAAAAAATTGCACAAAACAGTATTATGACCAACACGCAGCGGAATATGCTGCTGTGTTATGTGAAGGAAAATTCCGTTTTTTAAGGGGAAACTTAACTCAGGAATTTAGAGCTAAGAAATAAAGAGTGATATGGGATACCACGAAAGCAATGGTAAATAGATAAAAGTAAATGAATTAAGCTTACTTCAAATCCTTTTAGAAATAAACAATTTTAATCATTTAAATTTATAATATGATTAATTTGCATTACAATCTAATAGCAAACTAAGTTTTTTTTTTTTCTTCCCATGCTTACATTAAAACTGTTTTCCCGCAATTTATTTTACAGTTACTATTGGAAAAATATTTCTTTACATAATAAATTAGAAAGAAAATATTTCTTTCTTAATATTTCTTCCCTTTTTTTTTATTTTCTTTTACTATGAAAATTATTTCTTTCAGGAAAAGAAATAAAATTCATTCGCTATTACAGTATGGCCGATTGCTGCTGCATTCAACTATCACACACGCATCAAAATGCTTTATTTTAAATAATTTATTCTATAATTAACATGAAAGACAATATTTTTTCAATATAAAATATATAACCAAAATTAAACTAATCTATCCTGTATGTGTGATTAATTCGTTTTGCAATTTTTGTCACACAATTACTAACACCTTTTTTTTTTAATATTACATTGCTGTTACTTGAATTTTTTATATATATAAGAACTGCTCAGTTTAAATATTCTTCCTTCTCAAAAGATTTTATTCTGTGAAAATAATTAAAATATACTAATATTTTCACAGTGTAAGTACTAAAGTAAAAATAATCAGTTCAGTCTCTTGCAGTTGAAGTCTTTGTCAAACAAGCGTTTCGACACATTTTAAATAGAAAACTAATAATCAATATCTCTTTTACAATATAAAAATGTGAATGCTATGAACAGTATTTTTTTTTTTTTTTCGTTGTTGTTAAATTTGCAAAGAAACAATGATTTTTTAATACTATAATAGGTTACAAAAGTACTATTCCATGAATAAACCCTCAGTCTTATAGCATTGTTACTTCATAGCATAATACAATAATAATGCAGTATAATTCTACTAACAAGCCCACCAGCTGCCGAGCGGTAGAGTCGCTGAATCTGTAGCAATCTGTAGCAATCTTGTTTTTGAGCAAGAAGAAAGGAGGTGAGGACTTTGGCGAACGCCGTTTTCTCCAGTCCGTGAGGAGAGTCGCTGAACGCAGATAGTTTGGTCCGAGGTTTGAATCCCGGGAACGAGCTAGCCGGCGTTTTTGTGGCTTTCCACATGTGTAACTTGTATACGAGCCAGTTTCCCTTAGAAAGTCCTCACTTAGAAACCATTTTTAAAACGTAATAAAATTACACACAAAATAATAATAAATAAATAAATAAATAAATAAATCTGAAAGCCTTCAGATTTTATATTACTTCCAAAGGGCCATTATTTAACGTTTTGCGTGTTATCTTTATTTATTAAATATCATGTTTTCCGCACTTAAACCATAAAATTCAATTCAACAGCAATATCATATAATTTAAAAAAAGCATATCTTTAGAATTTCCGATACATAATCTCCCGCGCTAGAGATGAAAATGTTTTTTTCTGTACAATGTTGCTATTGCTCGCTTTGAAATCGTTGGGTTTCTTAATCAAAAACTCATAAATGCTTTACAAAATATGAAATAGATAATAAAACAAATTCTCAGTTCCAAATTTGGGCCTCCAGATGCCTATATTAGGATGGAGGATTACGTTATTCAGACTTTCATGGCTCTAGGTAGCGTTGTTTTATCACTGTGCGAGAAACATTCATACATTCTGCAGATTCCTCATTATTTAATTTCTTTAAATATAATAGAGTGCGATAATACTTGGTGGCAACGATTTGAAAAGTGAAACGCCACAAAATGGCAAAACGAAATTAATAATTAATAGCCCCTCTGAGCTAAAACTTATTTTTGAAAGTATCACATTAGTAGTAGTACAGCTACTGAAAAAGATATTATAAAGCTATTTTATAGTTTTATAATTTTTTTTTAAATTTTTATTTTACAGTAGTGTGAATTTCGCGTAATAATGAACGACATTCCTTTTTGTGTTCACAGTATTATTGGTAAGGTATTCAACTGTTAGATTTTAAAGTAAACGTAATTCTTGCTGTACATAAATCGAGTAGAAGCTTATCGGATGTCTATATTTGTGTTAAATAAAGAAAGTTTATGTGCTTGATAAACTTATCATCTTCTACATTTTTAAAGCATACAATTACAATTTATATCTATAATTTCTGGAATAGTATAACTTTTCTTTCAGTAGAAATAGCGTTCTTGTTTTCTGAATGTGGCTCCAAATACTCTCTCAGTTCATCGCAAATTAAAATAACTATAAATTTTGGCAATCTGAAATACGCAATGAAAACATCTTTTGGCAGAGCAAAAGCATCAATATATTTTCTATAAATCCGCCACCGATTCAGAGATCTACGACCGTATTCTTCGTTTAAATATGAAAAAATCAGCAGCGAAAACACATACAAAGCCATTGTCTACTTAGTACGTCAACTGCACAACCCTGATTGACGGCGCGGCAACACTTTTTCACGCGCTTTCGACAACTTCCGTACTCAGAGAATATAGGATGTCGGGCAGACCTGTTTTTTACTAGCAGCGACATCTGGCGGCCCACAACTTGCTGTCGACTCTCGTAGCGTAGAATAACCGTCCAGGCCACGCGAAATCCAAAAACGTCTCGCTCTCACTCATTCAAAACTCTCAGCTTAAATTGTCTTAAGTTAATTTGTATAATAGTGAGGAATACGGAAAGAAGTTAAAATAGAACGGGTAACGAGAATTGAGCAATCGGACAGCATGCGAGCAACAATAATCGGCGTAGATGGATTTATTTTGCAGAACTAATTTCAAAGCTTTAAACATAGAACTTTCTTCTTCAGAAGCAGAAGTGCCCAGTATTTAATATTCCTAAACGCCAAAAGCCAGTAGGAAAGTAGTTCCCACTTGTTCGGGATAGCTCACAGCATCTTTTCACGACTTCGGAAATCATTTCAAACTACAGGAACAGCTGTCTGACGGTTCAGCAGTGGTCGTCCACGAGCAACCACAGCAGAGGAAGGTCGGTACATTGCTCTACAGGAAAAAAGAAACAAGTGGCAGACAGCGGGAGAAATCTTAAGAGAAACGGAACAGGTGACTGGACGACCGATATCGCATTTTACCTTGGCCAGGAAGCTGCCCAATTGGGGTCTATTTGCACGACGACCTGTACGGTGTATATTATGAACGCCTCCTCATCGGAGAAGGCGTTTTCTGTGGGGCAGGGAACGTCAGAATTGGATAGACATTCAATGGGTTTCGAGAACTCTATGGGTGAGAGCAGATTTAGTCTAACTCCTCCAACATCATCAAAAGGGATCGGTTTGGAGGTTGGAGAGTTCTCGTTTGGGAAGGCATCATGCTTGGTAGCCATACCGACCTTCATATCTTCCAAGGAGATTCAGTCACCTGGGCCCGCAATTGCAACGAGATTCTCCTTCCCTACGTGCGTTTTTCAGAGGTGCTATGGGTCCTCAGTTCCTCTTCATGGACGACAATGCTCTAACTCATAGCACAGCTGCTGTCGAAGAGCTCTTGGAGAGTGAGGATATTGAGCGAATCGATTGGCCGGCAAGGTTTATGGATCTAAATCCTATCAAGTATGTGTGGGACGCGTGGCAGCACGTAACGTATCACCAGTAACGATTCCGGAGCTGCGATTAATGCAACAAAAGGAATTGACAGCAATGCCTCAACAACTCATTGACAACCTCATACTCCGCATGTTCAGATAATGTGAAACCTGCACAGCAGTCAGGGGAGATCATATGCCCCCTAAAGCCTGGATGTTCTTGCGGACACCTGTCACACGGATGCTTCGGCCTTCTGTCGTACTGGGCTCCATGCTACGTTTTCAATAAACTTAATTTTTATCCTTTTGATTTCTTATTTTGGAAAGTTTTGCTTATATTACCCATATTCTTACGTCTTGAAGATCTTATGGTATTATCTTTGTCAATTTGGAAAGCTTTTGGGCAAAGTTATATGGAAAAAACTATCTCGTCATTAATATTTGCAAACCAGTGTAAGTGTATTTTCTGCACCTCTTTCTGCTATTTTAAATTGTAAAGGGCTCCTCACTGAGGTATGTGGATCGAAACCATGCTTTCGCTGTTAGTGCAGACTTAAGTATGTTTGTATATTTAATAGGGCTTTTTAGTTTTAAGAATTCATCACTACTCTTTTCTGTGATTTTGAATATTATATCAGTACAAACAGCAATAATCTCTTATTCAGCTTTTGATTTGTTAACAAAACAAAATATTTCCATTGATGATGTCACTTCTTTTATGTCTAATTCCAAGAAAAAAATTTCTCGGGAACAGTAAAATGGGCTCCATAGAAAACATATCGTACAATTGTCTTTTAATTTCTGAGCTAAAATAAGAGAAGGTTTTCAACATGTTGATGTTAACATGTCATGTTTAGACAGATCATATTCTAGAATATATTCCGGGTCTAGAATGAGAGTAAATGACAAAAAATATTCATAGTCTCTTCAATAATTTGTTCTTTTCTAAACCGATTTTAACTAGAAAAACAGATACTGAACTAATCCTTTCCGATACACGCTTCCTTTTTCCTTGTAACGCGGTATTTAGGTCATTGAGTTTTGCAGTGATATCGATTAATATTTCCCGGTCAGCAAGGCCACTCCATGTGATCCAAAGTTTGGTCATAGTTGTCTTTGGACATGAGAAAAGTTTTAATCTCTGAAGAGCATTGCAACAAATCTTGTTAAAATCTTCTTCGATTCAGCCACCTTACGTCTAAAAGTGAGCTTTTTAGCTGTCAGATTTTCTTGATGAATGATGCAGTGGTATGAATTATATCTGGTAAATATGCCATCCTGCTTACAGAGCCTAGTATTATTCCCGATCATAGCCGGCGCACAATCGGTTGTGATTGTGGTGAGTTTTTTTTATTGGTACCTTTTTTCATTTACATAGTTCTTAACTGCATCACATATGTCTTGTCGTGGATATGTTTTGCCAAAGTCAGCATGGTCAACAATACTTCTTTCATACAGAAATCAGGGAACATCATTTTCGTGAGCATCAGAAGATGTGGTGAGCCATTAACATCGATGAATTCATCAAACTGCAGGAAAAATTACGCACATTTTTGTAAATCAGATGATTTCTGTGCACAGATAACTTTCGCTATATCATCCACTTGTCATGCCAACTTGTTTTATAATATAAGCGCATATTTTATAGCTGAGATTATTTAAAAATACATTGATATTGCCTGTACAGCTTCCTTCACAATGGTCCCGTTTGACTATGTCTTTTTATGTGATGCAGAACTCCGTACAAAAAGTGTAATTGTATATTTTGTATGGTTGCTTTTTACTTTTTGTTTCGTGGCGATACTGCAACTGCGGCTGTAGGGCGCCTAAATTGCGGGCTACCAGGCGCCTTCGAGCCACTGGTTGGACATCACTTATTTAAAGTCTCCTTTCTACTTAGAACTAATAATAAAATTATAGAATAGAACATTTTATTCATAAATTTGGGAAATGATAAAAATTAAACTCACATTTAATATCTAAAGCTATAAAGAGATATCGCTCTTTTTCGAGGAACCATCTTCACTCGCTCAATGAAGTGAACTGATTCTTTGAATTCGTTCGTAAACAGATACCATTTCTGAAATAAGATACCACATCTTTTAATTACATTTAAATTACGAGTGTTTTTGATTAGAAAGGCATATTAACAACTAAAAGGCAAAAGTGATACTTTATATAAAGCCCATAACAGTTTTTATTGAGCCACCGAAAGTGGCACTTGAAACCCATAGCAGTTTTAACGAAAACTTTTATTAACACGTTGAGCGCCACGTCAGCAATCTGTGGCTGACACTAGATTTTCCGTTTAGGCCGCGTCAGCTATCCTTGGCTGACACTAGATTTTTCGTTTAGGCAGCGTCAGCCATCTGTGGCTGCACTAAACTTTCCGTTTAGGTCGCGTCAGCCATTTGTGGCTGACACTAGACCTTTTCGTTTAGGCCGCGTCGACCGCCGCTGGCTGACAGCGTGTAACATGATATATAACTATAAAATTTACACTGTTTTATGAAATTACACAAAATTTATTTAAAATTTACTTAATTTTGATTCATGATCTGATTTTGATTCATTGGATTTCATTGAAACACGGTAAATATAAAAACGGTTCTCCATTACAGCTATTACAAAATGTGACAACACTCTTTTAGTCTTTTTTCTGGCCATTACTCTACCAGCTTCTGTTGCATTTTTATCATAACATAATTTACAATATTTTCGTACTTCAGAGGCTTTTCCCGGTTTTCTTCGGATTTTATGTTGTCGTTTTCTATATATTCTTGCATTTTTGTTCGACGCAATGTCTTCTTTTTCACAACTTGTTGCTATCTTCTACTGCGATACGAATCACTGGCCCTACAATACCAGAGCTCTTAAGCAAAGCGCGTGGCCTGAACGGGATTGCCTAAAACATACGCGTGGCGCTCAACGTGTTAACCTTCCAGCACGCGCGCTTGGCAATTTTACATGAGAACGCGCGTGTCGTATTTTTTACGAAATCTATTGCGAAATCTATCTACCGTTATTGGCACGAAAAACGACAGAAAAGGGTGAATATTAACAATAAATTTGTTAAGAAATGAAATATTAACCTTATTATTGCAAAATATATCACATTCAAATGAAAGTAAATTATTTTTAAATAACTATATTAGTTAGGTGATAAGGCAATGATATATTTCATTACAGAAAATTTAAAATTTATTCTTTAATGACTTTATTTTAAAGTCCAAGCTAGTTTTAATATTCATCTGTCCCGCGTTATTGATTTTTCATCAAATCGAAAACAACTTGTCAGAAATAAAAATCTTTTGTAGCTCATCACAGCTCTTAATATTTCAGTTCCTGTTCCATCACTTGAGAACAATTCTTTTACATTTAAATGCTGTCCTTTTTCTTGTTCCTATCATATATAACAATTCAAAGTATGCCATCATTTCTACTCTTGAGGTAAAAATTCAATCTCTGTCTCTTGATTTGCCTTTCAGCAAACTTATATATTTATTTGTACATTCCAAAATTTCATCTAGCATATTTATATCAATTATTTTGAGAAACAATCCTATTTCATTCTCTATATCCTAGGAATGGTGTTTTAGGTCAGGTAAAGCTTTTACAATATTCATCTTATTCCACTTTATTTCGAATCATTATTTTCGAATTATTATTTATTTCGAATCATATTCGAGCGATTTGCATACTTCTGTTTTCACCACTTAGAAGTTTTACCCTTATAACATAGAACATATCAACAACATATCAATGTTTCTACATCATTATTATCATCATCATCCGAAATTTATTATTCAGACTCACTGCTGATATTATTTATTTCTATATTTTCTCACTCAAATTGTTATTGTTCTCACATCCAAACATTTCCTTGCCTTCCTTTTCTTCATCAGATAATTCTTGAAAAATGCGAGCAAAATCAGCTGGTTGCATTTTTTTTTGGCCATGAAACCCGATATAAAAATATACATTCGAATTTATACAAATTAAAATAATACACGTTAATTAATAACAGAAAATTTCAAAATATTTGGAAAAAGATATTTTTCGAATTTTCCCCGACGAGCACATGCGTGTCGTAACTTTTACGAAGACGCTGCCACGTAGCATAAAAGCCCAGTAAACAAAAATGGGGCATATGACTTCCTGTTGGCACATTCTATGATGTGGGGAAGGGTTGAAAGATGGGATAGAAATGACTTTCAGACGTCTCACCTGCGATATGAGAAAAATGTGCATTAAAAACCGAATTTGTCGTAAACTTTGTGATGACGTGCGTACTGGAAGGTAAAGTATAAATCTAAAACTTTTTAATTTTAGTAATTAGACTTTTATATCGATGGGAACAACGTATTTGGGCTTAAACTAATATACCGACAGCGATACTTTACTTGAAGCACATTCTTGAAAATACTTTACTGAAGCTCTTTCGTTCTTTAGGCTATCGTAGAAAGAAAAAGGAGTATTAGATAATCCAAAACTTCTCATAGTCGCTACTTTAAACATGTATATCATTGAGAACATTTATTTTTTCACATTTAGAAGTATTACATGTATTCCTGGAATTATGCCAAATGCGACGAGAGTAACCTCGTTATAAAGCGGAGCTCTTGTTATAAAACAATTAGTCTCAGTCCTCAATTTCATGTTCGTTTCACTTTTGTGCAGAATCACTTTTCAGATAAAAAGATACTGCCAGCAAATGCTATAGCTATGTGTAATAGATTCACAATAATTTCTGCACCATCCCCCCTGTTCATCAACGAACAAAGTGTTGTAAAGGTTTCAAATGATATCGTTTCTAGTTCCTAATAAAGGAGCTTCCCTCTGAATAAGGGAAACTTTAATGGAACCCCTGAATGGAACTAACTCAAACTTTTAACCTAAAGAAAGGACGATGAAATAATCCTTCTAGGACAATACTGTCTATAAAAAAGATGAACTGATACAGTGCATTTGGGGAAACTTCACCTTAGGCTATTATGTACTTTACGGGGTACAGCTAATTAATAGAAATTCTGATAGTAGTGACGAGTTCTATACTGAATAAACATTGATTTCAAGACCTTTAGGTAATATTTTTCTTATATTAAATTATGATCCTGTAAGCTAATAAAAACCAGCTCTTCAATCAAATAATGTTTTCTTCTTTTTCAGCTTTCGCGTTCCAAGATCAAAGTGCGTCTTAAACAAGGAGAAATATATTAATCAGTTAAATACATTTAGAAGAAAGTCTAGAATCGTTATTTTAGGAACTGCAGAAGTATGAAGACGAAAATACAGAATTGCTGTTCTTGAAATAAATTTCATCAGCAAAACTGAAGTTCGGCTTTCCAGGTTGAACAAACTAATAAATTGGTAGGCCATTCACACAAGAATAATGCGCCATTTGAATCATAGTGGTACATGGAGCTTATAAAAGTCTGCGGTCCAAAATATACTATGAATGCTGCCGCAGCCATAGAAATGATATTTTAACTGAATGAATCACATCAAAATCATTTCAGTATTCTCAGTGTTTGTTAAATTGACCAATAGGATGACAATGTAGTGACATATGGCCGTATGTTTGCGATATTGATGAATTTAGCATTCGACACAGCACTTCTGCGCTGCTGCACAATTAAGGCTTTAGTTTAAATTGGTTGTATATTAAATTTGTTATAAAATAAACAAAGGGTCAGTTGTAAATCCATGTGTTAAGTACTCTAAAATTATCAGTTTTAAAGAAAGCAATATTTTGTATTAGTTTTCTTTCAGCCCCAACAGGCTATTAGTCTCGAAACGCAATTTTTTGTGTGGTCCACTGTAAATGAACTTTTGCACTTTTTATTCGAATCTATTCTTATTTGGAAAGACATAAGATACTATTCTTTCACATTTAATCTGTCTGTTATTTTTTTAATATTTAATCTGATTAATTTAAATAAAAATGCATTTAATTCATGACATATCTGATTAAACCCATTAAATATTTTTATAGAACGGTGTTGCATTACATATTTTTTCTCTTTTTTAATAAACAGAATATACGGAATGTTCTCATGTTAGTCTAAATGCATATTCGTCTAATATACTGTAAAATGTTTCTCTATTCCATATGAGCTATCTCTGTTAATAATCTCTACTGATTTAGAAGAAATTTCTTATCCGTGCGTTAAAATCTAAACATTTCCAGATTAAAATTTTCTCTTCCAGATTAAAATTTTCTTAAAATTATATCATTTTTTTCTTTTGCTTTTTTTTATAATTTTAATCTCTATGTTATGTAAATGTTGTAATGAAAATAAAATACTTTTATGCACTTAGAAAGAGAAGAATAAGGATTATTACTGAATAGCCCATTGCAATAAGTGCAATGAATAGACTTTAAAAATACTTTGAGGTAAGTATATTAGAGTGAGTGAAATAGTATATTGATTGCAGCAGCTCATACTTGTTTTCGGACAGTTGTATTTTCGAAATTTATCTGTACTGGATCTTATAATTAATATCGAACACACTAAATATTATTCTATTGATAATATATTCTTTATCTCTAATTTAAGACTTGCTTGATACAAGCCATTAAAATATTTTTCGTAATAATACAATTTATTCAAAACATATTAGTCGGTAATTCATATAATAAATCGGAGAGTCAAAACTTCTGTTTAAATTTTTTGCAGATCTTTTTTAAATAAAAATACATCCAAAGAATTTCCAGCCGAATTTGGAAATTCTCACTTATTTAGTAAAATATATTAACATTTTCATATCTGAAGTGAACATGGCAGGACACTACAAACTAACAAAATATCGATTAGAAATTTAACTATTCATTGTTTTAAAGACGATATAAGTATTCGAAATATCCAAAAACTCCTTCATGTAAAGCATTCAAATATCTTTGATGGTATAAAATGATAGACACTGCATGGAACTATTGAAAATGCACTGACGTCTGGACCATATTTCAAGCTAATACGAAGGACCGGAGATTTATTCTACAAAAAGTAAACCCAAATCCAAATATTAATACTACGAAACTGGCTGTGGACTGTTAGAAGAATCATTACAACGCACGGATACAATGAGTGATCAACAAGAAAAACTTCAACAAGGAAATAAGGAAAATACGCCTAGCGTTCGCAAAACGTATGATAGGCAAAGATTTATCATAATAAAACAATTTTATATTTTCCAAACGAGTCACAATTTAATCCATTTAGGTTGACTGGGCGAATTGCGGTGGAGCGAAAACCGGAAAAAATTGAATTCGAAAATTTATTGCATACTGTTAAGCATTGACGGTCGAGTCATAAAAGTTTGGGGATCCTTTCGCTACCTCTGGGATGGAAAAAATAGTTTTTATAGAAAACAATATGCATAAGTATAAATATGTAAATATTTTTAATGAAAATACATTCACGTTCTATCAGGATAAAGAGCATGAACATACAACCCGTTCGCTTGACGTTACTATGTAAATACTCTGAAATTGTCAGATCTCCTCCGCATTCTTTGCACTTAAATCCAGTCGAATATGTATGGAGGAGTTGGAGAAAGAATATGGAAATATGACATTCCTTCGAAAGCTTTGCAAAAATAATTCTTACTGAGGAATAATACAAAGCATTCTTAATAAATTAGTTGAATCCATTCCAAAATGCATCAAGAATATAATTTTAGCTAAAGGATTTTCAACAAAGTACTGAATGTTCCAGTATCTTTATACTCTTATTAAATATAAGCTGTTTGTTCAAAGTGTCTGAATACTTATGTGAGTTCATTTTCAGAATTTTTTGAATACTTTCTGTTTCTTTTTTTAAACCAAAAACGCTTTAAGTAACTTTCTCTAAAACAAGGAGCGAAGAGGGTTTTAAGAAAGTTGATTAAAGTTATTTCTTTAGTTTCGTAGTAATAGAAGTGAAACTGGAAAATACGAGTGTGGGATAACAAATGTGAATCACTGTATGTGTTTGGATTCCATCTTGGCAACTTAACAGCGGTAACTAAAGTTTAAGTACGCCTGTGTATTTCCTAAATATAAATGAGGACTCGACGTCTATTTGTACTAATGCAATGAATAAAATATAAGTTTATTTAATAAATTTATGCTTGCATTAACACAAATACTTTTCTTTGTATCAACACACAAAAAGAAAATTACCATTTTATTTCTAGAATTCTGAATTCTCGTCGTTGCCAATATATTTTAAAAATGCATTCTTTAAAAAATATACAGAATCACCAATTATCGGCAGACGATTATTTAAATGTTTTCTTATCTCCATACAAATGTATTCCATTAAATATTCCTATCACGCTGCCTACTGCTTACGCATCAATCACTGTTATTTTACGCTGCAGATTTACTTTCGAATTTTATAACTCGGCACGTTAGTTTTACATTTTAACATTCCAAAAATGAACATTAGTGAATTTTTTATTATATAATTATTTCTAAAGCAATATTATTTTTTAATTATCAAATTTCACATTTCCCGGTACTTCCTGGTTTTACGTAGTATTCTGTAGTTTTATTTTGATGATTGGTGAATATTTCGAGGACTTTAAACTGAGCAAATACCTCCCCAAAATTTCCACAACTACTGTTTTGAGCTTTTTGCAATCACATATATTAAGGCACAATTGCAATGTGTTTCTGCAAATTGTTTTCACACACGCATGTAATATTTAATTCATCATTTCTTAATTTTCGTTTTCTTTGCGTAAAATAATTAAAAGTAATCAAATTGTAAATGAGTAAAATGTATTTGGCTGAAGGGTTTTAAGCTATTTTTAAAATTTAGAATTTTTTTTATTTAACTAATATTCATTAAAAAAATTAAGAATTAAGAACCCTACTGAACATTCATTTTTTATGGAATTAATCAATTAATTTTAATATTTGTTAATGACTCACCTTTTAGTGATAAAAAGGAAAAGCAAGGGGAAGTGTAAAAATCAAAACACGTAGCTTATTTTAAAAATAAAAATAAATCATACTTGGATACAATACATCATTTAAAAATACATACAATATATCATTTAAAAATACACACAATACATCATTTAAAAATAAATCATATTCATAAAAAATACATCATAAATAAAAATAAATTAATTTTGGCGCAAATGAATAAAAAGCGCCAACATAAGTTGTTGAATTTCTCCGTAAATTTCGCACCAAATTTTACAAAATTTAATATTTACATAGGCATAATTTGAGTCGTAGAATCGAAATATGTAAAAAAATTGGTATGTTATTTCAGAAAAACTCCGATTTTGTGTCAAAATATATTAGATATGTTAGAATAGTGCTATATATAAATCTAATATATATCTTAAGTCGCACTTTTGAGATATGAAGAACGCAATTTGAATTTCGTGAATCGGCCCAGTAGAACGGGGAATATAAAACTATCCTTTTTTTTTGTTTGTTTGTTTTTTTGAGCAGTGTACATATTAGATTAAATAAGTTATACAATATGGGTACTAAGTATGGCCATAGGCCGTCTACTATTATTTGGGTCATTAAAGTCGTAATCGTAAATCCTTATAACTGGGTTGTTGATATTAACAAGATTGGCATAAAAGTTCCGGGCGAGCCGGCAGTAAAAACACTTAAGTTGTTCTATACCCAATTCTTCATGTAACTTTTGATTTCGTACGTACCAGGGCGAATTGGTAATCTGTCTTAGAACACAATTTTGAGCCTGTTGCAATTTTTTTCTATAAGATTTGCATGAATATGCCCAGATCGGGCAGGCATAGCATAGTATGAGTCGCAATACGGTTTTATAAATAAACAACTTGTTGTCTATTGAAAGTACACTGTTTCGAGAATTTTAAAAATAAATATCTTTGCAAATGTAAAGTATAAATGTAAGTTCATCTTTATAGTAAATTTTATGTTTCCTGATTTCTAGGTTCAATTTTGTGCCATAAATGTACTATTGGATTTATGTCAGGCAATTGAGGCGCGGTCTTTAACTGGCGACGAGCGTTATAGAGAAACCACTGCCGAGTGAGGTTCGTTGTATGCTTAGAATCATTGTCCTGTTGAAACACGAATGATATTCCTAAGCCACGTTTTTGGTGAATGAATTCCAAGTTACGGTGCAATATGTCAATGTGCGTAGTGCTTTCCTAATATCATCAATGAAGCACAAGTTTCGATTCCGTTTGCTGCCATACAGCCCCAAACTAGGATGCTCCCTCCACCACGTTTCACAGTCGATGTTAAATGTTGCTTTTCCCAATTCGGTGTTTGACTTTCTCCCACACATATTATCGTCCATAGCTCCCGAAACTATTAAAGTTCGATTCGTTTGAGAAAATGACTGTGTTTCATCTGATAAATTAACATGAAATTTTGCAAAATCTTATCTCTATCTCTCATTTATTTCTGAAATTAAAGGTTTCTTTCTAGCTGCCTTTCCATAATGACTTCCTTCATGTAAAATATTTCATATAGTCTGTACACTAAAAATTTTAAGCGGAGTATTAACAACGTCTTTGGCTACCTGGGGTGCACTTATTTTAGGGTTTTTCTTAAACTCTTTGATGATGCCAGATCTTTCTATTGTCAAAAATATTCGAGACCTCCACTTCTAATTTAATTTTCTGTCGATCCTGTCTGGTTGAACTTTTACAACACTTCTAACAGTAAATTTAGTTATATTCAGTTGTACTCCTATAGCACGATAAATTTAACTCTAATTTCTGATCTGAATAATCATGTTTTTAACATTAACATTCAACTCTTTCGACTTCGAAGCCATTTTATTACAGTATTAGCAAAATAACGTTTTAAGAGTTGTGCAGTAGCACTGCACTAACAGGTTTTCTTATCACTCTAAACACGTGACCTCAACACAACAAAATGTTCATAGCAGTTAGAACTTCAATACTTTTTTGACATGCAAATGTGCGTTTTGTTGTATATTTTGTGTAAAAAAGCATGTTAAAATGAAAGTTTCATTAGATTTGGGTGTTTATTACATCCTGCGTTCGTTAACTACAAGTGTCAAGCATTTCTTTCGTTAGCTAATAGGATCAATTATAGGCAATTGCCAATACTTTTTTACCCACTGTACATGCGAATAGGGTGTGAGACTTAGCGGTTAGCTAAACTATGAATTAGGGTTTATCCTGAGAGTGATATGAGGAACTTAAACGATTTATTTCGTGTGTTAAGGAGGAAATACTGAATATCCGCTTTCTCGTTGAGTTATTTGCAGCATTATGGCTCTGTGTCTACTATTTGTTCTGGCTATTTTCCTAGTAATGTTTTCATTTCTTCCTGCTAATCTCGGTTTATTATTTAAAGAAACATCAACGATTCAGTAGCTCGAAATAATGTTCTGCATTTAATTTGTTTCTGCTTTTTACTTCTTTGTCCGAAGTAAAGGAACTATTGTAATCGCAAAATTTTTCGGTTATCATATTTTACATAAATATTCATTTTATCATTTTCTGAATCCATATGGACGATATTTTTTGCATGAACTTCTGTACGTACGGAAGAATAAAGCACACCTTTTCCCAAAATGGATTTAAAGTGAATTCAAGGGGATATTTTCGTGACGTCTGTACAAATTTGTATATATGTATGCGTGTATGTACTCCTCAAAACTGAAAAACGATTAGCCGTTGAACGTTGAAATTTTATATATGAGATTTTTATAACATCTAGTGGTGCACCTCCCTTTTTTATTGTATTCAACGAAATCAAACGATTATATACATATAGTCACCTTCTTAACCCCCTTGAAAGTTCGGCTGATCTTTGGAATATGGTAACTGGTAGTTTGGAGACAGTTTGGAGGTGATAAAGGTTACTACCTAGGACTTTGGTAATAATGTGAGAAGCACTCAGTTCCGATTACACATTATTTTGTGTGAGGGAAATGAGAGATCATGAGATATGTCATGTGACATTAATGGACGAATTACAGTTGTTTAATCGGAAAAGGGGGGAAATCTGGAAATTTCGTATTTAGCTATATTCTGTGTTGTGTGAAACGTGACATTAACGGACGAATTACAGTTCTTTAATCGGAAAAGGGGGTTAATTTGGAAAAGCTTCATTGTGTGTTGTGTGAAATAGTGTTGATTAATTTTCGGATTGCATGGCGCTATGTAAAGTGAATTCTAAAGTTTTAATGCGTTTATCTGATAATAATAATAAGTTGAGATTGTGTGAAAGGAAGGATATTACAAGTTTAAATGGCGGTGCAAGAAATAGAGTGAAAATGGACATTTTGTGAAAAGGAGTGTAAGGAAGGGTACGTGGTTTGCTGAAAGTAGTTTGAGTATAAGTGAAATTTTATTAATTTCTTATTACTTGGTGAATAGACTTCCAGTTGACTACTGGATTTAGGATTTAGAAATTAGCAGTAGTACTGCAGCGACGTAATGAAGATTCTGAAGAATAATAGTAGTTAGTATAACTAGTAATAGTAATAGTAACTAGTAATAGTAATAGTAACTAGTAATAGTAATAGTAACTAGTAATAGTAATAGTAACTAGTAATAGTAAGTTAGTATTTTTAATCATTTGAGGATATTATTTTTATGCATTGTTCTAAATGTAAGGAGTAAATAAATTAAAATGGTATTATTTGAAAATTGTTATTAGCAATGATTTAGTTTAAAGTAATTAGGATTGTAATCTAATTTTTATTAATTTAATGTATGTGCTTATTTATATTTTAAGTAGTGTTTTTTAATTTAATTATATTTTAATTTAATGATCGTGATTTTGTGAGTTATATGTTTGTAGTATTTTGGAATATGTTTGAGTAGTATACGTTGAGTATTTTCATGCATTTTCGTGAAATTTTTCTAATTTATGAGAAAAAAGCAGTGTACATGGATATAGTGAAGGGTGTGCGCAATACCATTTTTGTGCAATTCTGGAATGTTTTTTTTAAGTAAAAATAAGTCGACGTGTACATGGTTTAGTGATATTTTAATTAAATGATAGTTATTTTGTGAATTTTATGTTTGTAGGAATTTGGTATACGTTTTAGTTGAAGTAAACGTGCATGGAAATAATTTAAATATTTGACACTAAGTATTTGTAATGTTTGCGGTATGAATTCGTTGGTGACGTTTATAATATAATAGATAATTTAGAGGTAAAAGTTTTTGGATATTTTATTTATTTTATACGTGGAAATGTTCATATTTGGAAAGGGTATATACTTTTTCGCGATAAGGTAATTTCATATATGTTCTTTTTACCGGGTTTAAAGATTCAGAAAATTGTCATGCATTTTCGTGAAATTTTTCTAATTTATGAGAAAAAAGCAGTGTACATGGATATAGTGAAGAGTGTGTGCAATGCCATTTTTGTGCAATTCTGGGATGTTTATTTAAGTAAAAATAAGTCGACGTGTACATGGTTTATGTGTATGTGTTATTGTGAAAAACGCGCAAGGAGTTTGCGATTGTGCACTTTTTCCCAATTTTGCAGTAAATATTTGTCATGATTAAGCAGTTTTGTTAGATAAACTTTCTAGTATAAGTGTAATTTGGCTAGTAGATTGTTGGAAAAAGTGTTCAGTAAATAAAAAGAAAAAAAAAACATGTCTTTACTTCGTGAAGACAAAATGGCGGCGGAAAAAAAAATATAGAGGGTTGCTATAGCAGAGTTGGTCGCCAAATTTTCGCCAAAAAATCGCCAAGTTACCATAATCCAAAGATCAACCGAAAGTTCTTACCCGGCCTTTATTTTCGGAATTGTTGATTCTAATATTACAGATATATTTGAAAAGAATAAAATATTCCTATTCGGCCTGAAAAAGACCTTAATTTTGGACAAATAACGAAATCTAACTTGGAATGCGGTATCCGACTTCTTATACTTGTATTTGGAAAGTTTTATACTCTTTATAAAAAATTACAATAGTTTGATTTATGTACGACAAAAATTGACAACGTGTGTGTATGTGTATTGAGAATACGGCAAAGCACACTAGGGCTATCTGCCTAAGGGGAGGGATGCCTTTCGTGGAGGACTTTCTAAGGGAAACTGACTCGTATACACGTTACACATGGGGAAAACCACGAAAACAACCATGCAGCCAGCCCGTTCGCGGGATTCGAACCTCGGACCGAACTACCAGTGTTCAGCGACTTTACCGCTCGGCCGCTGGTGGGCCAAAAATTGACAACGATATTTAATTTCAAAATTTGCATTTTTGTTATATAATTCTCAGCTTGCCTTGAAGGATCTTGCTTTAAGTTAAACCAATTCGTGGATATCATTTTCAGTGAATGACGAATTACTTGTTTTAGGGTAGAATTTCTAATTTTAGTTGCAAAAATTTTTCTTCTTTAACTGTTTTTAACTGCATTTGGTGTTTTAGTTTTTTTTTTTTTTTTGTATGTTATGATTTTTAATGAAGACGTTTTAAGAGTTTTCATGTGTTTCTGCCTTGCCACGAAATGAGACTTAAATTGATTAAATGAGAAATATATCTCTTATGAAATTCGACGAAATAAAATTAAATGAAGTGTGGCAAAATATATGCATAATTTATTAGACCGTCAGCGAAATCGTGTGGTGTGCACATCAGATTTTTTTAATAACATTTAGTGACAATATGTAGGACGTCGTGTGGACACACACAGAGACACAAAGAAAAGGGCTGCGTTGGTTAAGATATCTTTGTTAAAATATTGCTCATATTATCCCTGTATTTATAGAAAACAGCTATCCATGCATCTATCTCTTTCCATTTTGAGTACCACAAGGGAAAAAAATTATCGCGGCTTTAACTATTCTAGAATTAGTTGCCTTGAGAGCTTTATAATGAAGCTGCTGAAGTAATTAGTAACTCAAATTCTATGGAACAGTAATGCGACGAAATTGTTAATCTACTTTTGAGAATGTCTGTATAATATGACTTCACGAAACTCACATATGTCTGTGATAGCTGCATTACCATGTTCTAGAGATTCAATTCGTTGCACGAAGTTGCATGAAACTTTAAGTAACAGGAACATTGCTCAACGAGAGTAATAGCGGTTGATTATATTACGGAGCAATATGTTTGCATTATTAAGGAAGAAAAATAAGATTACAAACTTACATGAGAGAAAAAAGGTATGCAAGAAATGAATATACACCGCATCCAAAAATTTTCTTAAGAGACTTTTATATTCCGTTGTCCTGTTATATATTTATAACCATTTGTCGTTCTCGTGTATTTCAGATTACAAAAATGTTTTAAATGGAGCAGGGATTCGTGCTTTAGTATTTTTAAATTAACAAAAAATTTTGTTTAAAATACGAATTCTAATCTTTTCACTTCAGTCCATATAACTACACTTAAGAAAATTTTGAGTACTTACATATTAACACAAACAACTTGGCGCACTTTGGCGATTTTAACAGACAAAAAGTTACTTATGGGATGGAAGCTGGTGTTTTTTTTCAGTATTTTTTGAAAACATTTCTAAATTGTCTATATTTATCGTAAACTGGCAAACGTTATCAACGTATGAAAAGCCAACATCCTGTAGCAATTTAAAACACAAAATTTAATTGTTAAATAAGGATTACATTTTATATTAAAAAAATAAAACACTTACACTCGTATCCAAATCTTTCTGTAGTTTTTGTGCACTGTTCTTCTTCCCAAGAACACAAAGTTCTGTTGTCGCTTGATAAACATTAAAGAACTTCAGAGACTCGGCATGGCGCAAACCTCAGCAGCACCGGCTCTCTGCCATGAAACGCATATCCTCATTGTTCCCTTTATATTATGCGGCAAAATTTTTGTGTTGAAAACAGAATTCTGTTTGATATTGGAATATAAACGTGCATAGAGCTTGGACACGGGTCAGCAGCATTTGCAAATAGTTTATCGAAGTCTCTTTCATTGCTAGGAATTTCCGTGAACGTCTATTTTAAAGTTACGTTTAAGGCAATCGTTTAGCATCACCGTTTGTTTATAACAAACGTTGGAACATCTAACACAGCGTAAAGAAACCCATACGAAAAGGACGACGTTGCTTTAATAAAGGGTTGTTACGAACATGGTCGCCAGAGTTTGCTACATTCTGAAAACTGGGCTACTTTAACTAAGGTAGTTGCGATACCATGTAAATATTAAACTTTGTATTCGTTATAAAAAATAAAATAGAAAATGCTCGACTTCCGTACTTAAAAAATTGGCTGACATATTTGATATTGCAATAGACACGTGCACAGAGCTTGGATACGGGTCAGGCTCCCAAACGGCAAATTTTAGAAGGAAAAAAAGGAAATAGCAAGCACGACATGAGCCTGGGAATAATAACAGCAGCCATGTCAATAGCAAACATGCCTCCATAATAGCACTCAGTGATTCAGCTGCAAAAGAGAATGACCTCGAGATTCAAAACTGGCGCTTTTCAAAGCTAGTACAGTTAAACCAACAATTAAGCATCTGATTCAATGAAATATTTCAACAGTGAGAGAAACAACTAATCATATAATTCTACTTGCTTATCATGCAAACTGAAATGAAATGAGTTCTTGTCTGATGAAATTCTTTACTAATGCTATAAGAAACAAATTGGCGAGTAACTCTGTTGCAATAGAAACTGGTGAAATCGCTTAGCTATTCGCATCATAATCTGATGCAATCTCTCAGCGATTTTCATAAATATTGTAATAATTCAAAAACTTAAATTTAATGTGACCTCGTCACACAGGCTTAAATGCTTCATCCCTACATGCCTACTTTAACATTCAGTTGTTCGGTTACAGCTCTTCCTAAGTATGACACAAAATTCAATCCCTCCTTTGCCATAGAGGTGCCTTAATGTCATGCCGTGATATCCTATAGACGGACTGCTTTGGTGTTGCAAGAGTTTCTCCTGGTTGAATGCCGATACGAGCTAATTTACTTCAGAAAATCCTTCACGAAGGCAGATAGGCGTCGAGTACTTTTCCATAAACAAATACCCCAAACCTATGACATGACAAAACGTACTAAATTTTCTATTCGTTGTGGCCAGATACTGAAGGCTGTATCTGCCCAAGTGATTAAACACATTTTTCAATAATCAGTTGATGGTCAATCATCAATATTCAGAAATCCAGAAACAACCGCTGACCATGTATGGTGCCCATGTTGTCTAACTTAGTAAAGCTGCTCTATTTTGTGATTTATCACATTACGCTCAGGTAATAGACCAATACTAAATATACGTCTGTGTTAAGATTTCGCATGTAGCATTTGGCGTGGTAGGTTCTGTATCATCATTGAAAACACAGTTAAAAAAAGTAAATTGCTGATTACATTCGAAAACTTAATTTATTTATTGATAATTACATTAAGAAATAAACAGATTTAACAAGTATTGGAGGGGCAACAGCACTGACTGTTAACAAAACAATTCATATGTATATTGAGAAATAACATATGCCATTACATTAGTTTCATAGATTTAGTCCTAAAAGTGGTCAAGTTGTTAAGCTTGCTGACTGCGAAGCCCAGCGAATGGGCTGGCTGAATGATGGATTTTCATGGCTTTTCCTCTTAAAAATGTCTTTTCACGAATGCATTCCCTTTCCTTAGGCAGAACGCCCTCGTGCACTTTGCCATATCCAAATTACCTGACTTGTTTCATAAACGCTTTTAGAAACATCTGAAAACCATGTATATATATATATATCTATGTAGATATAAATCTGATTTTATATTGTGTCCAAAGGGGAGTTTTTTTAACGTTTCGTGTGTTACTTTGATTTATTAAATATCATGTTCTTCGCACTTAAACGAGAAAATTCAAATCAACAGAAAATTCAAAAAATATTTAAGAACAGCATATCTTTAAAATTTCTGATACACAGGAAGTAAAATGTTTTTCTTTCCCCATACAGTGTTGCATTTCTCGCTTTGAAATCGTTGAGTTTGTTAATCAAATCTTTACAAAATATGAAGCAGATTATAAGACAAATTCCAAATTCCCATATTCGAGTGGAGGACTACGTTATTCAAAATTTGATGTTTTCGTTGATTTTCCCCAATGCGAAAAACATGCATACGTTCATGCAGATTCTTCCTTAATTAATTTCTTTCAATATAATGCAGGGCTCTAATATTTGGTGGTAATAGTTTGAAAAGTGAAACGCCGTTTATAGTTAACCAACGAAAATCGCCAAAACGAAATTAATAGCCATTCTTGGTTGTCCCTGTGAGCTAAAAGAAAATAAAAGTAATTGTTTAGGAGATACTGTTTCCTCAAAAGCTAATTATTTTACCTTCACTCAGACGAGATCATTCGTTAAAAAATATAAAATTCATGTAAAACGAATTTTTGCGTAAGTTGAGGGATTTACAATTAGTGAGAATGCTCAACAAAAAATTTCAGATAAAATAATGAGAGATAAAACATGTACGCTTTGATTTTAAAAATGAGCTTGCCACTTCTCAGAGCACTGCATGTTATAAGAAACAATTTGTAATCCTTATTATATGTAATTACACTAAAAAAAGAGCTTGTCTGTTAAATTTATGATGCACTATCGTTTTGTTTGCTTACGTTTGAAAAGCAATTTGGGAAATTTTCTTCAAGTTTTTTTTCCGTTTTGTCATATTCTAAAATTGAATATTAAATAAAATTTAGTATAACTGTCAACAGGAGCTAGAATAATGAGCAATATTCGCTACACTGTGTACATAGCAAATGTATTCCATTATTTAAAGCTGATTCTTTATGTATTCTTGATGTAATTGGTTTACTTTAGCGATGCAATTAGATCAAGAAAATGCATTCAAATGCGCTTCTAACATTCATTAAAATAAAGTAAATTGAAAATAATACGAAAGCGTTTTAAAGCTCACGAAATTTTATTGAAATGCATTTTGTTTAAGTGCTTAGATCGTTAATGGTAATTTCATATTATTTTTCTTTTTGTAAGTATTTCAAAACTGTACTTATATAAATATCTTAAATTTTATTACGTTTCATAATCATAAAATTTATAACTTCAGATATATTTTTGTAACGTAGTGAGCTTCTTTCTTTGTTACTCTTTTTTTTTCACGCGAATTAAGAAATTAACATTTGATGTTCCTTTCTCTATGAATTTTTTGGTATTAGGGAAAGAAATTGGTCATAATTGGTTAGGAGATAACATAAACATTAAATATATTAATTAAAATAATAACTATATTATTTTATATTAATAAATTAATTTACACACACACAGAGGATATAAATATATATGTGTATGTGTAAGATAAAAAATATGATAGCAAACTTCTTATTTTAATTGGCTATAGCATCTTTTATTTTTTATTTAATTTGGAGACTTCCTCTCTATGTTCTCTCTGAAAACAGTTCTTATAGTTTAAAATAACAAAACTGAATTGAAATCATCATCCTTACTTTTACAAATCTCAAATCATCTCTTTGGCAGACAAATTTACTTTTCAGTCATATATGAATACAATAACATCTTATATACACAAATAGAGAGAAACTACGTCATTTCAGGTACGAAAGCATAAGCGGAGGCAGAGTTGTTTGCGTTGCAGAAATCAGGAAGGAAAAGGGAACGTAGTTCCTCGCAAAGCCGTATTTAAACTATGTAGGTGCAGAAAGTATTTTAAGCTATGATTGGTCAATATTAGTTTTAGTTACCTTTTTCAAGTAGTGTTATGTAATTTGGAATGATCTCGAATTTGGGAGAACAGATGAATTTAGGGGAAGAGCACGAAATCTAGATATGTTAATTTTAAAAACTTACTTTTCTTGACTTTATATGATTCACGAAAGTTTATGTAAACAATACAAGTGTCATGTTGCTATTTCATGTCTAAAATAGTTTTTGAGCCTTCCCTTATCATCAGGAGTTTAGCGCATTATGGCCTTTTAAAGCTATGTAGCATTAATTCCATCATTCAATTTCAGTTCAGTTCCCTTCACTTACTAGACTAGCCGCTTGCGCGGGCAGCGGCCTAAGATAGTTATCAATGTCAATATCAAAAAGAAAATATATCTAATGAGTTTAATGAGACCACCTAGTGTCATTTCATAAAAATATTTTATCTTTCTAATTAGAATCTCATGATTTTAGTGCATTTTATTGAAATCATTCAGACTAAAAAGTAGAAAAGTAAAAGTATTCTTATTTATTGCTTTTAAATTTCTTCGTTTGTTATTTCATAACAGGCAGATTAAATTTCTAAGTTAAACATTAGATTTTGCCTAATGGTAACAGTCTGGTACCTGGAGATAAAAACGTTTTATTTTGAAGAGTGTTGCCACTGCTTGCTTTTAAATTGCTTAGTTGGTAATTAAAAATTCATTAAATTCCTACGAAATATGATAAAAATAGAAAATTAATTCAAGATTGGGGCCTCAAAGGGCCCATGTTTAGAAGGAGAGCTATTTGTATTCAAAATTTGGTGGCTCTAGGTGCCGTCTTTTCTTAACTATGAGAGGAACATGCAACATATGCAACATACATATATATATATATACATGCAAATTCCTCACTACGTAATAATAATTTACCGCCTCAGATTGTTGTCATAAAACAGAAAAATACATGATAATTTTAAAGAGTCCAGTTTTTATAAGTTCATAAATGTATTTAATATTTCTAATTAGACATCTCCTGATTTCTATTTAAATCAGTGAGATTAAAAAATTTATAAAATATTAAGAATTTCGTTATTTGCTTTTAAATCGTTTGGTTTATTAACCAGTAAGAGAGAGAGAACGGAGGACGTGGGCACTATCCTCTTATCAAACAGTTAATTAGTATAGCACCACGTCCACCACTATCTATAGCACCCTTTCAAAATGCATAATGCCACCTGCAAGATGTTCAACGGGCACGACAAGACATACAAAATAACATGTCACAGAGTTACAGATTAATATTCAAGATACATTACTGGTACATCAGTGATGCAAATATGACAGATGCAAGACTCATAAAAGGCTGATATAATACTGATACTGATATTAACACTGATTAATACTGCTACAGTACTGATTCATTGATATAACACTGAATATTATGATTGGTTCAATGGGAATGATTTTACATGAGTCGGTAAATAAATCAACGAAATAATACGTTACAGAGACTCAAAATATTGCGAATTAAAATATCACAGATCAATGTTCTACTGTTACATTACTTGTACAAATCTCAACGTTAAATATATTACGTTTTCTGAATGGCAATCCACTGGCGGATGAAAGATAAATGTATTTTACTTCAGGCAGTGGCACTATATTGCTTTTAAAATAGTAGTGTCCCGTATTTATATTATAAGAAATATAATCCCTTTCAGAGACTGTCATTTACAGAAAAAGTCGCCAAAATTCACAGTGCATTTGGGGGGTATGTCAATTTAATCTCAAATGAAAAATTAAAGAATTCATGAAAGTATTTCATCACATTTTTTTTTTCTTTTACCACTTTTATCTATGATTGCTAAAACACTAGCTTAATGATGCGGAGTTTGTACTCTCTATGCAGAAAAGGAGGTCTGGAGATCAGTACAATGAACACGTAAGTCAGTAGAAACGTCATGCGTATGCAAATATCAGGAACGAAACGTCAGAGGCGACGTGAGCGTACACAAAACGCCTGATGTTGGCGCGCTCAGCTCAACAGTAGGATAAAAGGAAGGACGGAGACGCAATTTAACATATTCACTGCAAGTGCCAGTGAGTCAGTTCGTGAAACATGGCTAGAAGAAATCACCTGGACGACTTCACACGTAGAAGAATGATCGGAAACCTGGAGGAGGGGCGTACTGTCACCAGCGTAGCTGCAGATTTCGGAATCAACAAACGTGTCGTTTCGCGCGCTTGAAAAGCGTTCCAAACCACAGGTACAGCTGTTAGAAAGGTTGGTGGTGGGCGCCTGACGACGACAACTGCAGGGGATGACCGATATATCGTCTTGCAGGCGGAAAGAGGCCGACAGCAGTCACCAAGCGCCATTGCTCAGCAACTCTTTACAGCAACGGGGCGACAAGTGTCGCGGTTTACTGTGGCCAGACGCATTCACAAAGGGGGCTTATTCGCCCGCCGTCCTGAACGCTGCCTCCCGTTGACAGTTGGCCACCGACGCCACACCGTTTACAGTGGTGCAGAGAGCACAAAAACTGGGCAATTGATGAATGGAGTCGTGTCCTCTTTACGGATCAGAGTCGGTTCAGTACCAGAAACGATTTTCAACGCGTTTTGATTTAGAGAGAGGTCGGGACCCGGTTTTGTCCCATTAACATCAAGGAAAGACACCGTAACGGTGGTCCTGAGTTCTTGTCTGGGGAGGCATTATGCTGAACGGGTGAACTGAGCTCCACGTTTTCGACAGAGGGTCTGTAACCGGGGATCGCTATTGTGAGGAGGTACTCCTTCCCCATGTGCGTCTGTTCCGAGGTGCCATTGGCCCAGACTTAATTTTTATGGATGACAATGCACGGCCACATCAGACTCTTGCTGTTGAGGAGCTACTGGAAAGTGAAGATATCACTCGAATGGATTGGTTAGCGTACTCCCTAGATTTAAATCCCATCGAACATGTGTGGGATGCTTTGGGCAGACGCATTGCAGCACGCGTACATCCTCCGGAGAACACCCAACAACTCAAACAGATGCTGATTGAGGAATGGGTACTCTTACCGCAAGAATGTTGCACCAGCTGGTTCTGAGTATGCGGAGACGGTGCGAAGCAACCATTGCAGTGAGGGGAGGGCATATCTCATATTAAGGAATATATGCTTGTTGTTCTTCCGCTTGGATAGACAATCATGAGTCACGATACTATGGGTTCAATAAAGCTGGTTTTTGTTTGATTCCATACCGTATGCATTGTATTCCTTTTTCAGCTCCGATGCTTTTCGTCATCCCTTACGTACATAATACTCTCCTTTATTTCTGTATTTCATGTTTCTCAGTTGATTTTCCGTGGAGTTATGGCAAAAAACCCTGCTGTTGCTTAAGTTTTGCACACCATGTAGATAGGATATAATTTTCGTTAGAAAGACTTCCATGAAAGCATTTCTTCCCATAGGCAAGTGCTATGCTTTACCATGCTTTTCCTTAATCGATTAACCTGAGACGTAAGAAAAGATACTCTTGATTATCTGTATATGTGTCTTCTTAGGGAGGTGAGTTTTTAACATCGATGGTTACGTTCTCAAAGATACTGGCTATTTTCAGAAATGGTCGCAACAAGAGAACTCATTGTAAATGAGATATAATAAACGACTGGCTACTGTTTCTTGCATGGCTCTGTCTACTTAAATTTTATCTTCTGATTGACTGTATTTAACAAAATATTTAATTTTGTTTGCAATAGTACATATTAACTATATTTTTGGTCACGTGTCATGGTCGTGGATGTAAAGTCAATCAGGGTTTAATTGAGAAAAAAAAATTAGCGATATCTTTCACGATCTTTATTACATACCACTAAGATATTTATCTTTTTGGAAGCTGATTTAGCAGACATAATCAGCATAACAGCGTTTGCAGCCCTTTACAATTATCAGAACAACAGTTGTAAGAGGCGAACTATCGACGAATTATTTCGATTTTTATAATTTAAATTAATTGCAACTTTAAATCCCTTTTGTAAGATTAAATGTGACAAACAGTAATAAAATAAAACTGTAGGCAAAATTATCAAATTTGGTCAACTGAAAATACAGAAAGGGCTAAAATGTGTGTCCGTGGAAGTTACCGTTTTTGCGACGTAACTGCAAAGCATTTCTCAGCTTCGGCGACATCGCTAATTCCTGCTATCAGTTCCCAGGTCGCGAACGTCCTAGTTGTGTATTGTTGTTCTTTTCTTTTCTTTTTGTTCCAAATTTCTCCCCAAAATCTGGCCCCTTTCCAAGAGGTAGGACGAGACGAAGCACCTTCATTATTGATCGACCTCTCTTTAACTATTCTTCGGCGCCTAACCACGCCGTTTGACTTTTTGTGATTTTTATGGTATATTAAGCGTGATTATAGGGAGATGGGAAGATCTTTGCAGCTTTTCTGAGACAGGCCAGGCAAATAAATTACTGTAATTCTTGGATAATTACACTGATATCCTTTGTGCTCAGTCACTCGAAAGTTGTCAGTTTTAAGAAAAGCGTCGGTGTTAAAATTGACATTTTTAAATGTCTTTGCAGCGATGACGTTTTTGTTTCTTTATGGAAAGAAACATCCAGAGAAGTGGTGTCAAATTCAAATTATATGCAGGCTCCATGCACAGTCTGGAAGCAATAAAGATGATGGAATTTTTTGTTATCCCGAAGGGGCGGTAGCCCAGAAGGGCTATTAGTCTCAAAACGGCATTTTGTGGCGTCTCACTATAAATGGCGTATCACTTTTCAAATTGTTGCCACCAAATATTATCGCCCTGCATTAAAGAAATTAAATAATGAAGAACCTGCATGAATGTATGTTTCTCGCATAGAAAAAACGACGGTACCTCGAGCCATCAAATTTTGAATAACATAATTCTCCACCCAAACATGGGCACATAAATTTTGAATTTGTTTCATTATCTATTTCACATTCTCTAAAACTTTAACGAATGTTTGACTAACAAAATCAACGCTTTCAAACGAGCAATGGCAACACTGTACGAAAAAAAATGATCTTCAAAGCACGAGACTATATATCGGAAATTCTAAGGGTATGTTTTTTTAAAATATTTTGTGATACTGCTGTTGAGTTCAATTTCATGTCGTTTAAGTGCGAAGGACATGACATTTAATAAACAATGATAACATACAAAACGTTAAAAAAACGCCCCTTTGAGCATAATATAAAATCTGAAATATTTCAGATTCTTTTCTTCCCTTTCTTTTTTCCACCTTGAATTAAAAACTTTCACTGAAAAACAACAAACATTATAAACAAATTTTAATTAATAAAAATATGACATATACAATAATAATAGTGTCGTAAAAGAGAAAATTCAAGTTTCTATTCATTTTTTATCTGTAATTTAAAGCTAGGTACGTGCAAGAGATATTTGGTGTTCACTCTTTGTAATTCAAACACACTCACAGCAGAATATTAAACTCTTCGATGGACATACATTTTAAATAATTCTAACGTATTTAATTAATTATTAAGATCCACCAGCGGCCGAGCGGTAATGTCCCTAAACACTGGTAGTTTGATCCGAGGTACAAAGCCCGCGAACGGGATGGCTTCATGGGCGTTTTCGTGGTTTTTTCCACGTGTAACGAGTTAATACACGAACCAGTGTCCTTTAGAAAGTCCTCCACGATAGCATTCGTCCATTCCGTGTAGTGCCTTAGGGCGGAACACGTAAATAATAATAATATAATTAATCATTAAGTAATTTACTTAAACTAAAATTATACAAATTATGAAATATTTCTCAGTTTTCGAGATACTTTTCCAAGTGGGAAAAAACTTGAGAATAAATTATAACAACCTAATTTCTTTCTCTAATTTTTAAAGTTTTTCTTCGGAGCAAAAATAAAAATACGTATGTTTGTGTAGAAATCATAATAAACTCTTTTATTCTTACTTAGTGCTCGATACTTGATGATATTGTATTCTGATAAAATATGTAGCCTTGGCGAGAAATTGTAGAAAAAAAAAAACGAGCCTCCGGAAATTGTCTTCATCAAGGATTGTAGATACCAGTCGCTCAATCGGGTTCTTTTCTCATAAATATTCAACTATGAAAGAACGCTGCTCGCATAAAAGCGTGTTCCCAAACATTCACAAACTATACTGCAACAATCCAAAGAAGACCGAAGCATCATGTGTTAGGTTTGGTGAACATGATTATAAAGAAATTCACTAAAGCTCTCTGTCTAAGGGGAGGGATGCTTTCAAGGAGGGCGTTCTAAGATAAACTAGCACCTATCTATGGTACGCATGAGAAAAAAAAAAAAAAAAAAAAACACAAAAACGCTCATGCCACTAGCCCGCTCGCCTAGGATCGAACCCAGGTCGAGATACCAGCGTTCAGCAACTTTACGCTCGGACGCTGACGGACCCGTCTTTTTCTTATCTATTTTTTCCGGGGGGGGACTCTATATTTAAGACACATCATATTCCTGCTAACTGTTCCAAAATTCTGCAATATTCGGAAAAACGAAATTCATGCTCTGTTTTGAAAAAAATTACAAGCATTTACTTCGTAGTCCAAGTTCAGAACTGTAACGCTTCTTAATACAAGTGCATTGTTACTTAACGTTTCAAGCTATATATGTTTCAAAAATTTAAGCTTGAACTACAGCTGAAACCTGCAATTATAGCTTGAAATTTGTTTAATGAACATCTCATTAAAAAGGAAAAAATACATCTTTTTATGGTATAGGCATGTTACAGTATGGATGAACAATACATAAATTTATTCTTAGAGTGTTCAAAACCTAGAAATAACTTGTAGAAAACTGCAACAATTTCGGCCATATTGTCTCTACATGGCGTCAGAGACACCATATTCACAAGGTAAAATTATGGTTAGTTGATTTCGTTAAAGAAGCCAAGGAAGGAATTCCTGGAAGGGGGGAACGTTGTAACAGTGTTTCGCATTATGACCTGTATGTATGTAAACCTCGAAATGCCTCTACAACTTACCTATTCACAAGAACAGGAACCCGAAACGAACTATAAGTGTTTAGTAGTATTGTTTCCTTGGCAACTATTGGGCATTGGTTGTGCTTTGAGATTGCATTGGTGTTGATTAAGCGTATAAATATGAATTTACAGATCTTTTGTCTAGGAGCAAATTAACTTGTCATTTAGATCTTCAAGACTTCTGAGTAAATAATTAGACTAAGTTAGACTATGAAAAAATATATTACAATATTACTCGAAGTACTAAAATGCAGGTAATATGCGAAAACAATTTCGAAGACCACCGGCCGGCGGTTGAGTGGTTAAGTCGCTGAGCACTGGTAATCTGGTCCGGGGTTCGAATCCTGGCGAACAGACTACCTGCTTGGGCGCTTGCGGGGTTTTGCCCATGTGTAACCAGTATACAAGCCAGTTTCTGTCTCAAAGTTGTCTCGAAGGCATCCCTTCTCTTAGGCAAATAGCCCCTGAGCGTGTTGCCTTTCTCGTTAGAATTGAATTGGATTATTTAATTATGGCAAAGCACACGAGGGTTATCTGTCTAAAGGGAGGGATGCCTTCGTGGAGGACTTTCTAAGGGAAACTGGCTCGTATACACGTTACACATGGGGAAAACCACGAAAACGCCCATGCAGCCAGCCTGTTCGCGGGATTTGAACCTCGGACCGAACTACCAGTGTTCATCGATTTTACCGCTCGGCCGCTGGTGGGCCGGTCTTTCTCGTTAGGATTTGAATATGAATCGAACTACTATTTCTCTAGAATCTTATCAGCTCTGCCAATGGTGGGCTTCCGTTTTCAAGAAAGAATGTCTGTAGTAAAGAAGCTGAATTTAAAAATAGGTAATAACAAGCAACTATTCCTTTCTATGTAATATTTTAAGTTTGAAAATGCTTAAATGAATACTGACGGTATGATCACGCAAAGTGCGTTTACATTTTTAGGCCAAACTGCATATTATGTGATTGATAAGCTTAAGTACTATATGCAAAATTTAGTATGAGTGTAGAGATTACTTGCATGAGCGATGCTGATGTAAAATTTATGTCTATTTGAATTAAAGTCCTCAGATAATAATGTCCATGAAATACAAAATGCAAAGCAGAAATATTTTATTCCTTAATTCGTTTATTTTAGATATTAGAACCAGAACTTAAATACTATAATTATAATTTTCGCGTAAACATCAAACATGACGTAAGAATATTCAATACCTTGTCTACTAAATCTATTTCGTAAAAATTTCCTCTTTACTGTGAAACGTTGGAGGAAGTTTAGTTAGAAGGAAAATAACAAAATATTTATTCACCGAAGTGAAAAATTTTAAATATATCTACGATGTAAGCGTTTTTATTATTTTGTTTGTTCCGCATCCACTTAAGAAGCTAAAGTGTTCAGTATAGATTATTCATATCTTGCGCAATGAAAGAATTAATGTCAAATATTTGTGTACGTTTATTTTGATTTTGTTTTAAATTATAGTGCTCGATTTGGATAAGTAAAGTGCAAAGAGATACGGAGTTTTTTTACTCTTTCTTTTGATTGTAAAGGAAATAAAATTTTAAATTAGGAAAATTTAAAATTTTCTTCAGCATTTTGCATTTATTTGCATATTAATAACTATTATTCATTTTTATATTGCTGAAATTAAGTATATAAAAAAGCAAAAAATTAAATCTGAAAGGTTTCAGATTTTAACAATCGTCCAAAAGTGTTTGTTAAGGTTTATTAAATTCACGCTGCGCTCCAGTCTTCCAGTCTGCTCTTACACTCACTCTGTTAAACTTTTTTTTTTTTTTTGTTATTGTTTTCTTTTTATTGTTAAGCATCATTTTCTTGACGCTTACGTTACATATTTACACTCCATACATGCAGCAAAAATCCCAAAATGTTTAAAAATAGCACAGCAGTGTATGTTCAGAATTTCCGATGCAGTATTAAGTGATGACAGAAACAACTTTCTATTTTTTTTTTAGTCTTTCTCATTTCATCACATCAATGTTCAGTGTTCTCAGTAAGATAGCTTATAAAACTCCTTTTTGTCATTTTTTATTATTAAAATTGTGTGTGTGTTAACTTTATTTACTAAATATCACGTTCTATGCGCTTAACGCCAGATAAATGTTGAAAGTATAATCACAAAATATTTAAAATCTACATATATTTAGAATTCTCGTTAGAGGTGTTAGAAGTGCCATATATATTTTCTTTATCTGCTTTATTTCTTTAAAAACTAACCGCCGGCGCTGCCAATCGTCTAAAATAGGTGACATGAAAACGAAAAAGCATATAAGGATTTCAATGAGTGCAGCTAGTGTCTTTTGCTGAAAAATATTAAATATTTTAATTATATACCTTATGATTTTAATACATTTTTATATAAACGAGTCACATTAAAAAATAGAAAACATATTCTAAAGATATTGCTTTTAAATCGCTTTGTTCATTACTCAGTAACAGTCCAGATTAAATTTGAAAATACCTTAGCCTTTAATGAATAGGAACACACTGGTGCGTAGAATAAAGGGTACTTTTCCGTCATCAGGATCGGATTCATAAATTCATGTATGCATACGTATGTGTGTGTATGTATACTTTTTCCCCTTGCTTTGAGGAAGGGACAGAATTTTCGAGTGAACTATTATAATTAAAATACATTGAAACGGTTCATCAGCTAATTCAAGATACAGAAAAGCAAGGATTTTTGTAGAAAAGAGATTTCAATTGATTTCAATGTTCCTCCTTTCTGTTGAAGTGACATTGAAGTTGATTGAATTCTTCCTCTTTTTTTGTTCTTTTTTCTTTAAATTTCTAAAAAATGTTTTGAATTGGGGTACTGCTTGTTTCAAAGTTTTGGTTTTAAAATTTTACATTTTTTTTGTCGCATTTATAGGATTTTTTTAAATTTATCAATTACGAATTTCAATTTTGGGTCTTTGTGAAAAACTAATTTTAAATTTCTTACTTTATGTCTTTACCGATAATTTTTCAACAGTTTAATGCGCGAAAATGCTTGTCACGTTTATATTTTGTTTTTTAAAAAAATTGTTTTGTAATTATGTGTGTTTACGCATACACGCATGTACATATACACATGTATACATTAGCACATCCATCCATACACATATTTCTGCATCCGGTCCCGATAACAGAAGAATAATGAAAATAAAAGAATTTTATTTTACGGCTGTGGACACTCATTGCTTTCACAGAACCGACTTTGCATATTAAAATTAAGATGAATAACTTACACGTTCGGAACAGGAAACGACTTCCGTGCCGGAGGCAGAAATGTTGTATTTCGAACAGTGTTTCCACATCTGGCTTTTAAATCGTTCTGCTAGTCGGCCAAAAGGGTTTGCAAAGGTTTTTTACGCTTTCTCTCTTCGCAGTTTACCAGTCTGCTGTTACACTCACTCCTACCAACTCATTTTTTTTTCGTCTTTTTAGCTTTATTATTAAACATTTTTTCTTCACACTTAACACCATATACAGCTCAGAAGCAAAATTACAAAAACTTTAAAATCAGCATAGTAGTATACGTTTAGAATATCCAATGCAGCATTAAGTGTTGGCATACATTTTTCTGATTTTTCAGTTTATCACATCATAGTTCAATTTTCTTACTAAGATGAATTTACAAAAAATTTAGTTGTCTTTTTATTATTAATTTTTTGTGCGTTTACTTTATTTATTAAATAACACTCTATTAATTCGTTTCAACAACAAAATCACAAAATATTTACAAATACAAATAGCTTTAGAATTCCTGATAAACAGTCTCGCGCGCTGGAGATAAAAATGTTTTTATTTTCCATACGGTGTTGCCACTGCTCGCTGTGGAATCGCTGATTTTGTTGAAATCACTAATTCTTTAAAGTTTTACAAAACACGAAATACTAGATAATAAAACCAATCCGAAAATCGAAATTCGGCCTTCCAAGTGGCCATTGTCGGGTGGAGGATTACGATGTTCAAAATTTGATGGCTCTGCGTGCCATTGTTTTCTTACAATGCGAGAAATATTCATACATTTATGCAAATTCTTTATTATTTAATTTCTTTAAGTATGATACAGGGCGATAATATTTGTCGCAACAATTTGAAAAGTGATACGCCCTTTAGAGTGATTCAGGGTAAAATGCTGTTCCGAGAATAATATCCTATTCGAGAATAACGTCCCTTTGGATGTGTTTGGTTCAAGGACTACGTTATTAAAAACTGGATGGCTCTTGGTATGGTCGTTTTTTCGCGATGCGAGGGACATTCATACATACTTAGAGATCCTTCATTATTTAATTTCTTTAAATGTAATAACGGCGATGATAAAATTCGGTGGAAATAATTTGAAAAGTGACTCAAACATGTAAATACACCCGAAAATTCCTTTTGAAAGAATTATAGCCCCTTTTGGACTAGAAATAACGCGATTTCATAAGTTAATTGGCTCAATATATAAAGCGTAATAAAAATTAGTCTTTGAGATGTTTGAAGAAGCGATTCTTTGAATTTTTATACTTGCGTGTTAGTGCAACCGCCGTGGCACAGTTTTGCGGTTTTTTATAGAAGGAAAAAATGAGGACTTGCAATTGTAAAATATTAATTCATTCGTATTTTACGTTTTAATTAGGCTTTTATCCCTAAAATCTGTTCATAAGGTTACTTACAAGCGAGTTTTTACTTCCTTGTACGAAGTAAAGGAAGTATTGTAATCACGAAAAATTCCGAGTACCATATTTCAAAGAAAATATTCATTTCGACCGCTATCGAATGCAATTTAACGTTGTTTTTGCGAGACATTTGTACGTAAGACCTGTAAGTAAGATCTGTACGTACTTTTCTCAAGGAGGGAATAAAGGACTGTTTTTTTCTTAAACGAATAACGAATTATAAAACTGATTTAAAATGGATTCAAAAGAGATTTCTTTCCTGGCGTATGTACGTACGTACGTATGTATCTCGCATAACTCAAAAACGAGTAGCCTCAGAACGTTGCAATTTTGTATATAAGCCTGCTATAGCGTGTAGTTGTGCACCTGATTTTTTGGTCTCAATTAGCTGCACCAATTGTATATAAATATATATACCACACTGTTACTCGGCTCCATGAGCTCATTTTTTTATTCTTATATGTTTCTAAATCGTGCTTTTTTTGGTTTAAAAATGATTGAATTGTGTTGTTCTTATCTTCCGATTAAGGATTTTGTGCCTTTAGTTAGCCTGCATGTTATAATTGTAGAACTATCAACAATTTAAAAGTTGTTTAGTGCGAGTAAGCCTAATTGTTTTATCATAGCAGTCATTTACATTTGAAACTTAGTAGAAAAGTGAATTTGTTGCCAATCTAGAAAAACTAAGCTCCGCAAGAACAAAGTAACGTCTTCTTTTATTATTGCGAATTAAATCATGCTTGATCCATTCTGGAATTATCATTTAAGTTATTAAATTATCTTATATATTGACTCAGTTTAATGTCTACAACAAATTAAGTCAGTTTCTACGCCTTCATTGTCTTTTTGCCGACCGAGACCAAAAGTAAACTTTCAGTTTAGTGCACAAAAAAATATACCTTCCTGCCCTTTGGAAGAATTGCTTGTTTTTGAGTAGAATCTGTAATTTTAATTGTAATTCTTTTTCTTGTTTTAACTGCATTTGTTATTTTATGTTTTTCTATGTCTTTCAATTTTTAATATAGATATTTTGTGTTTTTATGTATTTTTGCCTTATTGCGATGAGAGCTTAATTAATTGAATGAGAAATGTATCTTTAGTGAAATTCGAGGAAATAAGTTGAAATGAAATGCAGGAAAAAAATGCATATAATTTAGTATTCCGTACTAGGAAGTCATGTGATGTACACATCAGATTTTTTTCCTTTCACTCTGGTGGAAATATTGTGATGATAGCTTTAAATATAGCTTCCAAGCAATGATTCGTTTGAATCTGTTTCTCAGAAATTGTACATCACTTGTTTTTTCTACTGGTAAAAAATTTTGCGCTTTTTATTAAGGGGTCGCGTTAGGACATTACGCAACCAAAATTTTTAATAAGCTTTTCTTTAGTTCACTTATGGTGTTTTACTGTGCGTGGAATTTCGTCATCGATTTATAAGATACTTCTTGTTAAGTTACTGAATTTAAAATTTCTACAGACTCTGTTGGTCGATGACGATGCAATGTGGTGAAGAGATATTTTAAAAATTCGATTCAGATATTTTTTTACTTAATGTTTAAAAGTGTTTTCGCGTGTATCTACGTTTAACGAGCAGACTAAACACTTGTACGGCCGAGTAGAGTTTTAATGTTTATACCATAGATTAAATTGGAAAAAAATCTTTACAATGAAGCTTGTATGAAAAGTGTATCTTAATTTATGAATTTTTGGCGAACTTTTAAAACTCGCCGTATCCTTAGACTATGTGACATTTAGGATTTTAAATTTTCAACTTCTCAAAGGGAATCCGATATAAAATTTTGAAATTTTCACATTTTATAAAACAAATTTTCGTCTTCTTTTAAAGCAGAAATTATAAAAATATAGTTATGAGCGATTTTGTACATTTTTATTTTAAAATACTGAAGTATGAAGCAGATGAAAATTGTTTTCAAGTTTGCCATTTTGCCGCACTTAATGATTTATTGGCAATATTCGTTTTTGCTTCCTCGTAGAAGTAAAGGAAGTATTGAATTCGCAAAACATTATGGTTATTTCAACGAACATATCCATTATGACCATTCTCGAATCCTTTAGACGATCTTTTATCATATATGTGCGTACGGACAGAATAAGGACTTTTTTTTTTTTTTTTTTTTTTTTTTTTTGCCAAAGCGGACTCGAAAATGGATTTAGAAGAGTTTTTTACTTACGTACGCAATGCATGTATTCCGAGTAACTTAAAAACGAGTAGCTTTAGAAAGTTGAAATATTGCATATCAGAGTGCTAGAATATCTATCTGTGTGCCTCCCTTTTTTATTGCAATCGGCTGTACAAACGCATATCTTTATATTATATAAGCGGCTAAAGTGTGTGTCGCCGATAGTTTTTTGTTGCAACTCGAAGAAATGAGCGCGGAAAATAACGTTTCCGCAGTTTTTAATTAATATCTCTGCCGATTAAAGTCGTACGAAGATGAGAACGGTATCGGTGGATTCGGAGAATTTTTTGGAATCCGAGGATACGCGTCTCGAATTTCAACTCGGCGCAGCTTCATACATATTCGTGTAAAAAGAATTTGGCACGTAGTAATTCCTGTAATAGGGAAAACCCTTGAAAGAAAGTGGAAAATGTAGGGAAAACGTAGGGGAAAATTAGTTTTTAATTAATATCTCGGCTAATTAAAGTCTCAAGAAGACGCGGATGGTCAAAATGTTGTGTCACGGACCTGCGAAATCCAGCGGTGTGCTTCGCTAAGCCTGGGAGCCAGCCGTTTCAGAGGAGATAATGTTACTTCACCCCATATATATATATATGCTACTTAAGTGTCTGTTTGTCGCCGATAGTCGGTTGCTTGCGTAACTGTACTAGCCAATGGGGTGAAGTTGACACGGCACAGGGTTGCCGTTTCAATTGAGACGTAGACAATTTCCTGTAAAACTTGCCTTTGCTATGACCATCCATAAGTCTCAGGGACAAACGCTTAAGCGTGTTGGCATTTTTTATCTGAGCCTGCATTTAAACACGGTCTATGTTGCCTGTTCAAGAGTTCGTGAAAGAACGGGCGTAAAATTAAAAATAATGGATGGTCCTCTGCAAGGCGAGCTTAAAAAGGGTGGAAAGATCTACACAAGAAATGTTGTGTACAAAGAGATCTTTGACATGTGAATTAACATTTCATTATTTAAATCACCTTTATTGATTGAGCTAGCGGAGGGCTCTTAAGAAATGTACCGCCAGTAGTTTCCTTCATTGCACTCTACTTTAAGTAATTAAGCAAGTAGAAGGCGGAAACCCCGTGGGGCAGTAAGCAAAGGGGCGTCCTCGCCGCCTGCCCTGGGTAATTCAGTTTAAATTAGCAGACACCTTTTCACAAATCATTTTAATTACAATTTATAATATCTAGAACAGCGGTCATTTCGTATGACCGCCGGGCTTTCTAGTATATATATAAATAAAGAAAAATTTTATTCTTATATGTTGGGAAATTGTGCTTGTTTTGTTTAAAAGTCATTGAATTATGTTCCTCTTATGTTCCGGTTAAGGTTTTTATGCCTTTAGTTAATCTGCATACAATAATTTTAAAATCATCAACAATTTAAAAGTGTCGCTAGGTCTTAATGTGGCGACTATTTGTGTACAAAGGAAGCTGTTATTAGCATAGTGAATTAAGTCATTTGGTACACCAACTTCATTTTTATTCATCTTTTATCAAGCTAGTGGGAACAGCAGTTAACTTTAAATCTTTGTTTATCGAAAATTTTGGTCTTCCTGCCCGTTGGCCGAATTGAATATTTTTGCCTAGAAATTCTAATTTTAATTGCAAAAATTGTTTTTTTTAATTGCTATTTGTTGTTTTAGGTTTTTCTGTAGTTTACAATTTTTTATGAAGATGTTTTGACTTTTTTATGTGTATTTTTGCCTTGACGCGAAAAGAGAACCGAATTGATTGAATGAGAAATATATCTCTAGTAAAATTCGATTAAATAAATTTAAATTATGTGCAGCCGAAACTGTGTACAGTTTAATAGGCCGTACAAGGAAATCATGCGATGTCCACATCAGATATCTGTATTTCACGTTTAAAGAAATCTTTGTAGTATATATCTCAGTTTAACGAACAAACAAGCATACCCGAATTTTATTGTTTCTGCCATAAAATACAGGTGAAAAAAAGTGAGACTTGCAGGAAGACTGTAATTAAATTTTTGAATCTTTGGCGAATTTTTTAAAATCGCTCAGAATTTTAAACTATTTGGAGTTTATTGGTTTAAATTTCAGACTTTTAATTAAATATTGTCTATTTTTATATTAATTTTGAAATTTTCTCAGATGATAAAATACATATTTGCTCTCTTTTAAAATAAAATGATAAAAAATATTGAAATATTTCATGCATTTTTTAAAAACTATGTTGCAGTCTGAATCAGACGGGAGAAAAATGAATTTCTCATTGAATATAATGACACATTTTAGAACCTATTTATTGTTAATAATTACTTTGAAAACAGGAATTCTGTCAATAAAGATACGGACAACGCATTTAATTTTATGTAGGCTTTTAGGCATAATTAAAAAGCAAAGTTGCTTTATATATATGTTTAAACAGAAAATTCTTCCTGTAGATGAAGGGAATCAGTACTTTTACACCAACAATAATAAGCTTATTTGCCGAGCAAAAAACAACTTCTATATTTATCTTGCTTATAGAACGACTTTATGCGTATCCAAAACAGCAAAACAATACGGTAGCACCTCAATATACTTCATTAATTCGTTTCAAATCTTTGGACGTATATCAAACGAGCTTTTTCAATAAGAAATAATAGACAAATAAGTAATCTTTTCTTATAAAAACTACTATCGTGATTATTATAACGTTGTTTAATGCTAAAGTAAAAATGCAGCGGGTGAAATACTATATACTGTATTATAAGTAACGCACTCTACTTAAACGTTTTTCTGTTATCTAGATCCAAAGCAAATTTTTAACATAGTCTAACCTATCTTTTGATTGGCAATCGATTTGAACCCATTCGCATGGTTCACCGATTTAATAGCGTCTTTGCTTTTCACAATCATAGACACTACGTACTCGGTATAAGGTACGCAATAGCTATAAGTTTTCGATACTTATATCATCTTCATACTTCTCAAAAATCTCTCTTTTTACCTACAATTTGAAAACGGCTTCAAAAATTGCAAATTTTGAAATTAAATATTCCTGTCATTTTTGCCGTACAGAAGTCAAACTTGCTTTATTTTTATTTTAGCATAGTGTGTATAAAACATTCCAAAAAAAGTATAGGAAATGGCAGACCACATTAAAATTTAGATTTCGTTGTTTGTCTAAAGCATTTTTTTTAAGTAGTTCCTCTAATCGGTTGCAATAGAAAAGGGAGGTTCGTAACTAGATGTTATAGTAGTTCCATATACAAAATTTGTACGTTCTACCGGTACGTTACATTTTGTATTACATACACAAAATTTCCAAAGTTCAAGGTAGTTTCAATCTTCTACGATAATCGTTTCTGAGTTATGCCAAATGCATACGTTCTTAGACGCATCAGGAAAAACACCAATTTGAATAAATTTTGCAATCCATTTTGGAATAAAGAGTCCTTTAGTCTGCCTGTATGTACTACAGACGTCACGTAGAAAAATAGCCAAAACAGATTCGGGAAAGGACAAAATGATATTTCCTTTGAAGTCTTAATTTCGTAACTTTTCTCGGAGACACTGCTAGCTTCATTTCGTGCAATCAGCTAAAAGAATGTAATTATAAGCGTCTAGTTCGTGCAGTTGAGCGGGTCACATTAATTTTAAATAATATCTTGAATAAAGTACACATTTTATGTATTTTTCATTCCTCTTCCTTAAGAGTTCACATTGACCTTTAGTGTATCTTCAACTGAAGATCATTACATTATTTAAAAATCATCCCATCGATCTTTAGTTGAAGATTAAGTTGATCTTCAACTAAAGGTCAGTATGAACTGTTAATCAAGAGGAATGAAAAATGCATTAAATTTTTACTTTATTCAGGATATTATTTATCCAGAAGATTAAAGATCTTCTTTAGGCTTTCATATTCAGCGATTAATTTTATGACAAATGCATTCATTCTCCTGTTTCATATTTGATACTTTAGAAGAAAGTTTATTCTTCTACAGGAAACTTTAAAAATTCTAGTTTTCTTCTTACTGTTGCGAATGTTTGACTTTCAAGGAGAAAAGTTCTTCTTTTGGAATATTTCTTCGAGGCTTTAAATATTTTAACTTCTTCTTAACATCTTTTCCTGAGACTTTATGCTGTAAATTTTCGACAAAAGACAGGGGGTCTTTTCGGATGTTGTAGCAATCAATCTCCCTGTCAAAAGTTTCGTATATTATTTCACTGAAGGAAAAAAAAATTCAACCAAGTATCAGATAATATTAGGGCATGAAATTCTTACTGCATATTTTTTACTTCCTTTCACGATGTAAAGGAGATATTGTAATCGCGAAAAATTTCGGGTATTATATTTAAACTGAAACATTCCCATTATCAGTTTCCGAATCCCTTTTGACTATTTTTAGCGTACTGTCTGTATTTAAGGACAGAATAAAGGACTCTCTATTACGAAACCGATTGTAAAATGGATACGTATGTATATATACGAAAAAACAATTAAATTTGTATTTAAATTAAATTTATTTAAATTCAATTTATTCTTATGAAACAATTATATATATATATATATATATTTCTCATAACACAAGAACGATCAGCCGTAGACGCTGAAGTTTTGTATATGGGATTGCTAAAACATCCAATTGCGCATTTCCCTTTTATTCTTGCAATCGGCAGACCCAAATGTACATTTATATATATATATATATATATATATATATATATCAAATATATATATAAATGTACATTTGTGTTATATATATATATATATATATATATAGTATATATATATATATTATATATATATATACAGAGAGAGAGGTAGATATACTCAATACGGCCATTATTTTCACAACCGTTAGTTGTAGCTATATATTTCCAATTACTGAAGTGTTTTAAATGATCAAAATGTTCGCGTTTTGTCAATGCCAAGTTTAGAAAAATTAGTTTTGCGAAAATAAAGAAATCAAAAATTTAATGCTATCATCAGTCTGTACACGATCTTTATTATCGCAACCTTTAACCGTAGATATTTACTTCCAATTACAAAAATGTTTTAAATGAAGCATCTTTGTAACTGGAAATTTTGTAAGCATTAAGAAATCTAACGTATTGTGCTTTCCTCTGATTCCTAGAAAGGATTGGAAGGAGAATTTTGCATTTGGTATAAAAAATAAAATGTTAAATATTTAGTTACTGCACTAAAAACTTAATCCAGGTATTTAAATTCAAAATTAGTGATTTTTAACGTCCTATTTAGTTTGCGTTGAGGCGTCGGTAAATAAAAATGTAGAATAAATCGAAGCTGATTTTCCCCCTTAAATACATTTTGATTATGCTATTTACTGGTGTCTTTAGTTTATAATATTATTACATTTGGTAGTAAAAGATTTTTCACGCAAATAATTTACAAATTTCCCACGTTTAAAAATGCATTATTAACCCTTTGCACTTTAAAGATGACTCTCGTTTACCACTTAATTTTATGTTATAGAGTTGACTCTCGATACTTTAGCTGTTGGTGTTTTGCTTATTTAATTACGGCGATACCTAAGGGGAGGGATGCCTAAGGGGAGGGATGCCTAAGGGGAAGTTATCCTATGGGAAACTAGCTCGTATACACGTTACACATGGAGAACATCAGCAAAACGTCCATGCAGCCGGCCTGTTGGCCTGGTTTCGAACTCCAGAACAAACTTACAGTGTTCAGTGACTTTTGATTCAGTTTGAGCAGATAATTCGAGCAGTAATAATGTTTATTTAGTTATTATTTTTTTGAAAATATTGCTTCATAACTGTATTCAACAGTGTCATGATTGCAGAAATCCCTTGGCTTGTTATTGCTGCTCTGGTGAGTATAAGAGTTCAGAATGTGATAAAAACGAAGTGCAAGTGTGTATTAATTGCATAAAGTTTAATAAAAAGACGAAAAATGCAACTAAGAAAGTTGATGTAAATCATAAGCATTTTCTGGAACTTGCCCCAGCCATACATTTATGATGAACCTTAAAGCTTCAAAAATTAATTATGGGTAAGTCCGACAATTAGTTTCTTTTGTACAAATAAGTTTGCACAAATCAAAACTTGCTACGCAGCAACTTATTTTATATATGGAGACAAATGACACTGATGTCGCACTGATTCAGGAGCCGCACTTTTATAAAGGTGTTCATCCTGGCTTTTCAATAAAATATAGTTTACTATGATTCCGAAGCAGAAGTTTTCAAGTCTCCTGTTATTGTTCGCAACCAGAATCTTTCTCCTTTTTTGGACTTAAATCATACAGTTTATAATAATGTTGTTTTAGATATAAAAATTAATGGATCTTACTTAACTATTTGTTCCTCTTATTTCGAGCCCCAAACTAATATTGACATAGAACTATTAAAAATTTCAAGTATTTTAAGGATGAGAAAACCATGCAATTTATTATGTGGTATGGATTCGAATAGCAAATCAGCGATTTGTCATAGTCCTATTACTGATGCTAGAGGAACGAAGTTTAGTGATTTTATTAGTGCGAATCATTTGTTTCTACTTAATGAAAATTGCGGACCTACTTTCTGTTCCACGCAAGGCTCGAGTTATATTGACCTTACTCTTTGTAGTTTAAGACTGCTGCCATACGTTCAACGGTTGGGATATCTCTGAGGAAGATTCTCTTTCTGACCATAAAATGATTATCTTTAATTTTGTTTTATTCCGTCCGATTTTATCTTCTAATTTGTGTACTTTTAATTTAAAAAGAGCGAACTGGTTTTTATTTACTGAACTTTGTAAGAGAGAATTGTGTAACTTGAATATCCTTCTTAACAGTTGCTCTGATTGTATTGCATTAGAAAATGTTGTAAACAGACTTTCTACCGTTATTTTTAATTGTGCTTTACTTTCAATTCCGATGAAGAAAAGTAAGAAGAATGGGGTCTCTTGGAGGTCTAAGGAAATTGATTGTTATAGAAAGCATGTAAATGCTGCTAGGCGTAGATTCCAGAGAGAAAGAAACTGTCTTCTTAAAAATATTTATAAAATTAAATATTTCGAATTGCGGCATAATTATAAGGCTAAATTAGCTAATGCCAAACTTGAGTCGTGGAGAAATTTTCTCTCAACTATTAATGTTCACAATGTTTGGAAACATATACATAAGTATGGGGTTAAGACCAATTTTGCGAAAAGGATTGAGATTTCGAGAATTAAACTCCCGAATGGCAGTGTTACTTCGAGTTTGAGTGATACAATTGTTACTATAATGACAAAGAATCTCCCAAGAGATAATGCGCGTGATGATATAGATTCTCATAGAACTATGCGTACTGAGTCTGATGGACCTTATATTTCTTTTATGGACTGTCCGTTCTCTACTTCAGAAGTTAACAGTGTTATTAAAAATCTCAAGAAGAACAAATCACCTGGGCTTGACTCTCTTTCTAATGCAATTGTACAACACTTTCATGCGGTGGATAGCACATTTTTACACAGACTTTTCACAGACCTTTGTTTACAATTAGCAGTTTATCCAGAACAATGGAAGAGGGCTCGGGTTGTTTTAATTCCTAAAACTTTAGATACAAGAACCCCTTATCTTGATAATATTAGACGCATTAGTCTTTTGCCTACTTTGGGAAAATGTCTTGAAACTCTCTTCATTAACAGAATAAATTGGTATTTGAGACAGAAATACTTTTATAATGATTCTCAGTTCGGATTTACTCCTCGGAAGTCCGCTGAAGATGCTATTATTCGCCTTTGTAATATCTTGCAGTGTGCAAAGAAAATGAAGTATACTACACTTCTTATTTTCCTGGATTTCAAAGGAGCTTTTGATAATGCTTGGTGGCCATCTATCTTAAAAATTTTAAAAGATGATGGTATACCACTTAATATCTATAACCTTCTTAAAAGCTTCTTGAACGAGAGTACCGCTGAGCTTCAGCTTGGGAACGAAGCTAAGGTTTATTTTCTAGAAAAAGGTGTCCTCAAGGCTCTGTATCCGGACCTACGCTTTGGAACATTATCATAAATGATCTTTTAAGTCATCTCGACGGTTGTTTAAAAAATGCTTTTGCAGACGACTTACTATTAATTTTCCAAGGAAAGATTTTGAATAACATTCTTTTGAGAGCACAAGAAGTTCTAGATTTTGTCTCCAGTTGGGCGATTTCTTATAAACTCAGTTTCAATCCTTAAAAAAGTAAATTCATATTCAGTCAATTTAAGTCATATTCGCAGCAGGATTACGTCATTCAATATATTTGTTCCCAGTACGTTTGATGAACAAAATATTGCTCCTTTGATGCTCGATAATTCTCCGTTGGAATTTGTAGAAAATGTTAAGTATCTTGGTGTCATTCTTGACCAAAAATTAACATGGAAAAAGCACATTGAATTCCTTTCTGCTAAATGTAGAAACATTATTAATGGCTTTCACCGAATCGCCAAAAATACTTTTGGAGTAAGCTACGATGTTAAGAAATGCATGTATAAGCAGTGTATTGTACCTTTCACCTTTCATTTCGTAACGCTGTCGTGCTTGGGGACATGTTCTTGCCAAGAAGGTTGACAAAAGAAATTTAAGAAAGATTCAACGGAGAATTCTTCTTCGTATTATTAGTGGTTATAGAACCTTAAGTTATGAGGCTACTTTTGCTCTTGCAGGAGTTCCGTCTATTGATTTTGAAATTGCATGTAAGAATAATATTTTTGAGTCATTGGCAACTGATGCTTTGGAAGACTGTATTAATGGAATTGTCCCCTTCACTGATCTTCCTCATCCCGCTACTTTAGAACCCATAAATTTCTGCGATTGTAAGGAAACTTCTGAAATAAGTTTTCATATGGTTTTCTTTACAGATGGCAGCAAGATGAACAACAAGGTTGGCCTTGCATTTGTTCTTTTTGAAGGCCATTTCGAGGTTTGTATTTTAGACACCGTATACGAAATGAATGCAGTTTTTCAAGCAGAACTTCTATGCATTTAACTTGCCGTCAAATGGATCCAGGATAATGGGACAACATCCTCAAAGTACCTTATTTGTTCCGATTCTCTTTCTTCTCTTCAGCGTTTGAACAGTATTACCAGTTGCGATAAATTAGTTATCGAAACCCTAGTAACTGTTAGTTCACTTAGAATTAGAGGTATTGATATCTGCTTTGCTTATGTGCGTGCTCATCATGGTTTCTACGGAAATGAAAGAGCTGATTTCTTAGCTAAAGATGCCTTAAATTTACCCATTGATATCAACATTAGCATTCCAAAGAGTTATTGGAAGTCCTTTCATTATAAAAAGCTTTTAGCTATGTGGAAATAGGAATACATTTCATCTTGTAATGCTGAAGTCACCAAAAAGTTCCTTCCTTCTATTTACCATAGACTGAATTCCGAGTCTTTCCTCTCTTTAAATTTTAAAGTGTCTCAGTTTTTATCTGGTCACGGTAAATTTGCAAGTTACCTGTTTCGTTTTAACCTACGATCAAACAATTTATGTGAATGTCCAAAAAGACTTCCTCAGGATGTGGAACATTTGATTTTCTCATATCCTACATTTGATGGCCCAAGCTTACGCTTACAGAACGATTTGAAAATGTTCGTAGTGACTTGGCCAGTAAACGCATCTGTTTTCGTGAAGTCCAGACTGCTGTTCTCTGCTTTTGTTCGCTTTATTTATGCATGTAACTTTTAATGTTTATTTATGCATGTAACCTTTAATGTTTTAGTTAACTTACTTCTGTAAGCCCCGCGTTGTATATATGTGGTGCACTGGAAGTCTGTTCTCAAAGAAAAAAAAATACATTTTTACATTTGGTGTTATTATCCGTTTTCGACATTAGTGCAAACTTGACGATCTGGCAATAGCAATGTTATTTTCAAAGTTATGTAACGCAATGTGCATGGGATACGATGAAGGAACCAGTTGAAGTGAAGATAAGTTAGGCTTTTCGCTGATGAAGAATGAAATTACGTATATGTATAGACAACTTGACGATAGAGAGGAGAATAGCGTTGAGAAAAATAGCGATGAAGCAATAGGGTGAGGAGGCAAAATATCGGGGTAATAGATAGTGAATGTGAAAGTGACAGTGATACCGCAGGAGAGACAGAAAATACAGAATGGACAACATGCACAGAATCTGAACACCATTTAAAAGAACCATCAGATTTCTGTGAAAATATTTTAAAGTAGCTGTAAGAAATTTACCAAATATATGGAAATACTTTATTTCTTTACAATTATAATCTATTCATCGAATAAAAAATTCAATAAAAAATTAAAAAAGAAAGAAAATTTGAAATGTTTTAGATTTTAAATTATGTCCAAAGTAGCGATTTTTAACATTTGTTCTGTTACCTTTATTTATTAAATATCACGTTTCTCGCACTTTAACCGTAAAATTCAGTTCAAGAGCAATATTTCCGATACAGAGTCTCGCGCGCTGAAGATAAAAAGGATTTTCTGTACAACGTTACCATTGCTCGCTTTGAAATCCTTGATTTGTTAATCAAAATTTCCTTAAAGGTTAACAAAATATGAAATCGATCATAAAACGAATTCCAAATTTCAAATTTGGGCTTCCACATGCCCATATTCGCAGCAGGATTACGTCATTCGATATTCGCGATGGCTCTATGCACCGTTGATTTATCACAATGCGAGAAATATACATACATTTATGCAGATTTTTCATTATTTAATTTCTTCAAATATAGTGAAGGCCTCTAACATTTGGTGGCAACAGTTTGAAAAGTGAAACGGACATTTATAGTGAACCAACGCAAAATCGCAAAACGAAAACAATAGTCCTTCAGGAACAAAGCCCCTTTGGACTAAAAATTAATGCTTCTATATTTGTATGAAAATGACTAACGGAAATATTGACGAATTCACTTTTAACTTCTATTTAAGATATGTATGGTTGCAAATGAAATGTTCAATAACTTTTGTAAAGAATATCCTACATCCTTCAAAAGATCGAACGAATGAGAAACCTCCATTCGAAGGACAGAACTGAGATAGCATTTACACTCAAACAAACAAAAGATAAAAATATTTCCTTTTATTAAATTAAACGAATCAACTGTATAACGCATACTCATAAGATTCAGTTTTTTCTCTTTCACTGAAAAGCCAAAACCTCACAATTTGCATCATAAAATCTGCCCAGCATAGAGCTCTATTTGACAACAGTCAAAGAAGTATACATTTTTTTTTTAAATTAATTTAAAAAACATTGCGAGTCACCACATCACCATACTGAAATCTGCCAGTTTTTTCTAGAACACGAATTCTATAAGAGTCTGTGAATAAGTTCTCTATTTCGAAATAAATTATGCTAACATTTTTTTGCATCAATTTGCAAAAACATACTTGCCACGTAATTTTTTAACATCCGAAACTTTTTTAAACGATATTTTATTATTAATTGCAAACAAATGCAAACATTTCGCTTTTCAATTTATGTACAGCTCCTAAATAAGATTTTTGATTTTTAACATCAACTACCTTAATCAATTTTTGTCGTGTAACATTCAGACTTGTTGTGCTTTATTTCCGTTCAACGGATACAAAATTTTCCAACTATACAAACAGGAAAAATATGTAAAAAGTTAAATTTTGTATTAAATTTTTTTCATTAAAAATACGAAAACGTAAATCTCTGCGCCAATTCATACTTTTGCACGCACACGGGTTTGTAGTGATTTAAATGCACACGAAACCGATGATAGCTTCGCGAAATTTAATTTTCCGAAAACACTTTACAGTTCTGGAGTTTTTTACACTCACGTAATTCTCCTGAGTATGACAGAACACAATATTTGACGACTAATAATTATGACTAAAAAAAAACTCAAATTGTTGAACATAAGGCAATACAAAAGGCCTCAAATGTGTAAACTCGCAAATTTTTCTTTCAGTACTCTCATCGGAACTAAACTCATCTCTGAATTAACGTTGATGCTCTCTCACTTCTTATATAGTTTTCCTCCGGCTGCTGAGAAATATAAATTACCTTCCGTTTCTCGGAATGCTGGAAAGCATACGTCGTTAGTTACATAGGGATTGGACCTAAATGTCGCCAGATTTGGCAATATTTTGCCATTTCTCACCGCATTCGGCGATAAAAATTAATTTTCAAAATTTTCGCCAGCTTGGTGCTATCCCACCAATTTGGCGAGATATTGTTGCAAACTCACCAATTTGTCTCAACTAGCGGCAGCTGGCGCTATCTCCCTAATTTATCTAAATGTTAAATGGACTTACTTCAGTAATAAAGTTTATCCGGCCATGCTTTGTATTTTTTTTACTTCCTTGTACGAAGTAAAAAGGAAGTATTGTAATCGCGAAAAGTTTCAGGCAGCATATTTCAACGAAACTATCCAATTTGGCCGCTATCGAATGCAATTTAACGATGTTTTTGCGTGATATCTATACGTAAAAACAGAATAAAAGACTCTTTACCTTGAAAAAAATTATAAAACTGCTTTAAAATGAATTCTGAAGAGAATTTTTCGTAATGTACGTACGTACGTACGTATCTTGCATAACTCAAAAACGAGTAACCTCAGAACGTTGAAATTTTGTATATAGGACTGCTATAACATGCAGATGTGCACCTCGTATTTTAATTGCAATCTGCCGCACCAAACGTATATAAATATATTTATATACATATCCACTCTGTTACCCGGCTCAGTGATCTCAGTTTCTTTACTCTTATATGTTTGTAAATTGTGCATTTTTTGCTTTAAAAATGATTGAATTATGTTGTAATTATCTTTCGGTTAAGGTTTTTATGCCTTTAGTAAATCTGTATGCAATATTTTTAGAAGTGCCGCTAAGCCTAATAATTTTTTTGATGGCGGCCATTGCTTGTTTACATTTGAAACAGCAGAGTAGTGGATTTGTTACGAATCTAGAGAAACTTAGCTTCGCAACAACAAAGATAACGCCTTCATTTATTATTGCGAATTAAATCATACTTAATTCTTTCTGGATTGTTTTCGAGGAAATAAGTTTTTAAGATTTACTTCGTAATTTTTAATGCAGATATTTTGACTTTTTATGTATTTTTGCCTTGTCGCGAAGTGAGAACTGAATTAATTGAATGAGAAGTACTTAATAGTCTGTGAACAACTGTTTTTTGTTTTGTTTTGTTTTGTTTTGTTTGCTTAATTTCTTTTATACATCGTTCTAGCTTTTATCGTATTTAAATAGAACATGTGGCAACGATTAGATAATTCTTTAAATGATATAAATTTTGTGCATTCTGAGTTATAATATGAACGAAATATAATTATGTTAAGTGAACCAAGCGTCAGAGTGTCGCTATGGTAGACAAATAGAGTGAAGTTTAAAGAATGCATTTATTCTTTTGTGGTTTATGCGCTGCCGGCGAAGTAGATTTAATTCAATCCAATAAGTTTAAATGAAATGCAAGAAAAAGTGCGTATAATTTAGTATACCGTACAAAGAAGTCATGTGGTGTACACATCAGATTTTTTTTAAGAACGGAATTAATTGGATGCGAAATACTCAATCGTCTGTGAAAAACATTTTCTTTTTTGTTTTGTTTGCTTAGTTTCTTTTATACATCGTTCTAGCTTTATTATAGTATTTGAATAGAACATGTGGCAACGATTAGATAATTCTTTAAATGATATAAATTTTGTGCATTTTGAGTTATAATATGAAGAACCGCTTTTTCTTCGTCGCTCAAGGAAATGAAAAATCCAATTCAAGACTTATAAGATCCAGCGTCCCAGAAGGAAGTATTCTCGGTCCAGTGCTATATCTTTTGTACATATTAGATTTTCCTCACCCTGGTTTGGACAATTACTCTCTGTTAGCATGTTAAGCCGACGATACGGCGATTGCAATTAAATCCATCCAAGCTAATCATGCAATAAACAAAATGCAAAATTACCTCTATGCCGTAGAAGACTGGTTGCACCAAATTGGCGCGTAAAAATCAATGCTAGCAAGTCACAACTTTTAATTCTTAGCAAAACTAAGAAAAACATTGCTTTTAAAGATCTCTACCTTTTTCAGGAAGCTGTTCCTCTGATCACAAAGGCCAAATATTTAGGGATTATTTTGAACCAAAGGCTCACATGGTCTAACCACATTAATAGTGCCAAGAGCAAAGCCATGGGCATAATATGCAGATTTCTCCCGGTCATTGGAAAATATTCAAATCTTAGCTTACGTACCAAAATATATTTATATACCACTTGCACTCGACCGATACTTTGTTATGCTGCTCCTGCTTGGAACACGGTCACTCAAACTCAACTGCATCAATTACAAGTAGTGTAAAACAAATTTCTGCGCATTATTACTGATTCACACTATCTTATCCGCAATGAACTTTTACACAGAGACTTAAAACTTGAGACGATTCCAGATTACATCAGAAGATCTAATGAAAAATTCTTCAACAAAGCTGTGCAATGTGACTTTGTTAATTACTCCCAAGTCCTTAATTATGAAATTCTCTTCGAAGATAGAAGATTCAGACCACTTGCAGCTCACACCTTCATGGAAGGAGACGACAACTTTTTCACTTAGCTCCTCAATTGGTAGTGTTTATACTTCCAACGCATCTGATTTTGATTGAAGTTCTTCTGTAGCTTGAATATTGTTCTTGGAGATTGATAAAACTAATGCTGTGAGATTTTTCGCATTGTGATGCAAAAGTAGAGTTGTAAATAGGTTGCTTAGGTTGTTGTTGAGTTGCTGTAGTGTATTGCGTTGAATAGTTGTATTAAATTGTGTTGTATAGTTTTATTGTATTGTATTGTATTTAGCACTATTGATTGAGGTTGTTTAGTTTTATTTGGATTTGTCATTGGAACACTTGCTGTAGTGTATCTTCTCATATTGTTGTCATTGATTTGCATTGTCTTGGGTCCTCCTTGGAAGCTATGATCGCTCGTCACGTTTTGCGAACTTGTCCGATTGGATTGTCTTGCTCCTTTTGTACCTCTCTTCTTCCCCTTTTCTCCGTTTTCTTATCTGAGATTTTCTCCACGTCCGGATTTCTTTATGTCAAGTGCACTTGGGCTTTAATTCTGGAACCGGCAACACTGCTCTTCGCAATAGCTCGGTCAATTATAGAGTCTAAGTCTTATAATATGACTAGCAATGAACGAAATATAATAGTGTTAAGTGAGCATAGCGCCAGAGTGTCGCTATGGTAAACAAATAGAGTGAATTTTAAAGAATGCATTTATTCTATTGTGTTTATGCGCTGTCGGCGAAGTAGATTTAATTCAATCCAATAAGTTTAAATGAAATGCAAGAAAAAATGCGTATAATTTAATATTCCGTACAAAGAAGTCGTGTGGTGTACACATCAGATTTTTTTACATTATACAAGAGATACTACAAGTACTGTTTATGTGAGTATCGTTTGCTTCATTTTATTGTTGCAAACAGCGTAAATTTCTTTTTGTTTTTCTTCCTTTAGTTTTGAACTTTATGTGTGGCAACAAGATAATTGATTGATAGAATTGTGTTTGTGACAGCCATGTAGAATGGCTCGCTTATTTTGTATCAATTATTTCGCATCGCTGACATCTTATTTATAATTAGTGTAATGAAATAAAAATGAAGGAATAGAGTCCATATGTTAAGTGATTATTGTTTGTGAAACATATTAAGTAAAGATCAAGTACTATTTACATGTATATAAAATTCATAACAATACATTTTCGGAAATACAAGCTTATGTTTACGACCAATGATTGCGAAAATATAGGATGATTCAGGATTTTTATAGACACAGTGTGTACAGCAAATCAGGAGAAGGGGATGAATTTATACGGAAAGTTGGAAGATCGCAGTTTGATGACAAAAACACCAAAAAATGGCCTATCCTAGCAATTCTCCTTACGATCCCATGCAGATTGTATATAAAGCAAAAATATGCGAATTTCAGAAGCAGTTATTTTACTAATAAAATTGCCCTCCATCTTCACAGAGGTCCCTGAGTGGTTGCGCCCACAGAATACTGGTAGTTCGATGTCGTTTTGTTTCGAATCTCGGAGATTGGGCTGGGTGCATGGGTGTTTTCTTGACTTTCCTCATGTTTAACATGAACACGAGAAAGTTTCTTGCAGAACGTCCTCCACGAAGACATCCCTCTCCTTAGGCAGATAGATCTCGTGACACAGCCATATTCCAGATAATTTTCTTTTCAACACATTGCTACGGAATAGAAGCTCATAGTCCCTAATAAACCGAAGTTTAATCAATTTAGAACTGTTCACATATTTTTACTGTTTTGAAAGAGGTAAAGGGAATACTGTAATAGCGGAAAATTTTAGGTACCATATTTAACAAGAAATATTCATTTTGATAGTTTCTGAATCCATTTCTACGATTTTTTATGTGACTTCTGTACGTACAGACAGAATAAAGAACTCCTTTTACCAAACCTGTAAAATGGATTTTTGTTTGTAAATTCTGTGTGCAGTTTGTATCTCGCATAATTCGAAAATATTTAGCCGTAGATTGTTGAAATTTTGAATATGGGACTGCTATGGCATTTAGTGGGGCACCTCACTTTCTTATTACAATCGACAGTACAGATACAGATATACCCACCACCCTTACTAGGACTTATTTTCGCAATCATTTGTCATAATCATATACTTCCAATTACAGAAATGTTTCAAATGATGAAAACATTCATATTTTGACGATGTAAAATTAAAAAACAAATTTGGATACATAACGAAATTTAACTTTTAATGTGATCTCCCACTTCCTATACTTATATTTGGGAACATTTTACACTCGTTTTGAAAAAATAAAAATACAAGAAGTTTAACTCCATTACAACAAAAATTAACCGTGGCATAGAATTTCAAAACTTGCTATTTTTCATGTGCTTTTCAACTTGCCACGAAGCATCGGGTCGTTAAGTTAGGATAATTCGAAGAAATGAATTTAAATGAAGTGCAACAAAAGTGTGTATAATTTAGTAGGCCGTAATAAAAGTACATCATGTGGTGTCCACATCAGATATTTTACGAATAGTTCTTACTTGTTTAAAGATCTGTCTCCAGAAATTTTCTATCTACAGAGAACAACAATAAAAATAATTCAAAGTGTTGGGAATTTATAAAAACTAAACTTAATTTTAACAGAGAGATAAACATTATATTCTCCTGTGAAATCCGAACTTTCTTGTACGCTTCCACTAACAGCTCCCAGTAAATGAACTCTAAAAGAGTCAACTTATATTTGCTGCCCTTGGGTCATATTTAGATTAAGGATTGTCCTGGGATGTTTTATATAACGAGCATCGTATTATCATAATCATAATCGCTAATACGTTCATTATTAATAAAGAAAGATTTTACAATAAATTTCTTGGCTAGCTTACAGTATACACGTCTAAGCTTCACAACATTCAATTCCTCATGTAATTTATTGTTACGAATATACCAAAAGACATTGCTTACAGGATGATCATAAGAAAACTTCCCTGATACATGCCTTTTTGGACGAATCTGGAGTTCGCTCTATCAGTAAAGTTAATCGGTTCTTTGAAACAGCTCATGAACTAAAACAGCTTCTCTGGGTAGAGCACAGAAAACCAAAAAATACATGTAGATGCAGTAATATCCACATGCAGATGCTCGCTTTAAAAAGCCAGAGATGTTTCTCTTAAATAATAAATAATACTCGTGTTTACCTAGGAGGAACGAACTTTCCTGTCACGCTTCAACCACTTTTTATCGTTTTTTAAGCAACACTTTTTTTTTCAGTTTATAACTAATGTTTGCTCATATGGACTGTTTCTAAATTTATGGGTGTTTCACCATTATTTTCCAAATGTTTTTGAAATTGCGTTTTGCCTTGCATCAATTGAAATATTTTCGTTATCGTTTTAAGTACCAGAGTTTCTGCGATGCTCAGCGTATGATCTCCATGTGAGAAATAATAAAAATGCCGACTTACCTTAGCCAAGGAAGGTCTACATTAGTAGAGGAGAATCTGAAACAAAGTTGAAAAATAATCTGAAAAAGATTAGAAGGAAAAAAACAAGGTAATCCAATGAAGGAATGGAGCACTTTCCCATTTCAGTGACTTGAACATATGAGATATGAAAAATATGCACGATTTCAGCAAAAGCATTTCGCGAACTGTAAAAGAGCTGCCACTCCTTTTTATGCAGCCACTATTCATTCATCCTGTAAAGTCAATCAGCTCTTTGATTCAATTTCGGCGTAAACAGGCTGACTCTAGACATAATATTCAGATGCTGATAAAGGAAAATGCTACTAATAAACCAATGAAAGCTCAGAATGATTCTTCGCATTTTGTTTTACACTCACTGTAACAGATGTATAATGAATGCCCAAAAAATACCTGAAAGTTAAGAGTTCGATTAAAATCCGAACATTGAGAGTTCGGTCATCAGGCTAAGGAAGGCAATAAACAAAGAAAGTAATAATGAAAATTAGTTACAAAAGCTTTCGACCACTGCAGTGGAAAGGACATCCATTTTAGTGCTAAGAACTAATTTGTGTTGCAGCCAATTAAACTGAAAGTAGGTCAAAGGAAATTCTCTTAGCGACTTTAAATTTTTCTACGGTGAACTAACGACAGAATGTCCAAATCCTTTAACTACAGGAAATGAATTTTCGGTTGCTCAGCATTCCCATTTAATTTAATTTCGAATCTGCGACTGATTACTGCTGCTGAAAAGAATAAAACATTTCAATTTACGTGTCTAATTTGTTTCAAGCAAGAGCAAGCCACTTAGAGAAGTAAATAAATATGAAAAAAAAATATAAAAATTATTTTAATTAGTCCATCTAGTGTACTTAAGCATATAGTGATTAAAGTGCTTTTTATTTACATCAATCGGATAACAAGCAGAAAAAAATATTCCTTAGAATTGAGCTTATAACTTAAGCTCAGTTTGTTAATCTATTAAATTTGAACGTCTTACGCTTTACTGAATGGCAAAACGCTGGCGCGTGGAAAACGAAAGTATTTCATTTCAGGCAGGGGCAGCATATTGGTTTCTCATATTTTAATATCGGATTGAAATCGTGTAGTTGTCAGGCTGCCTATGCTAGAGTTGTCTGATCGACTGAAAGAACCGATTCACTTCACTGAGCGAATTTACTTCGATTCCAGAAACCAAAGTTGTAGATTTTTTACAATTTACGAACACCTCTTGTGCTGGAAGTGAGCCAGTAATAGAGATCTGTTGTTTTGAATCGCGAAAAAAGAGCGGAGATCTTGTTGGAAGCGTGCCAGGAAAGTTCGATTCTCATTTCAGCGGAGAAAAAATATATTATCCTCCCATATAAAAGTAAATTAATTTGATCACTTAAAAAGAAAATTAATTTTATCAGATATAAAAGTAAATTAATTTTATCACTTTAAAAATATATTATCCTCCCATATAAGAGTGAATTAATTATATCACTTACCGACATTTTGAAAAGTTTTTATTCTAAAATTTTACTCTTAGTTCTGGGTAGAAAGCAGGTTTTGCGGATTCTTAAAACGAAAGAAATCAGTTTAGGAGCTAGCTTTTGAAAAATTGAGTCAATATTTCCGATTCTACTGCTCATTCGATTCATTCCGCTCTTCGCCGCATCCTTGCTAGTTGCTCTTGATTCACTCTGGATCTTTTTAAATAAGGTATTGTTAGTGAGCGTTCAATCATCAAAAAGAACAGATTAATTTCAGTGAGCGACGGGTTGTTCGGATCTGATCCGATGCAAGTCGTTTTCACACATCTCTATTCTATGCACGAGGCAATACCCTATGGAATAATTCGTTTTTCGGCTCATGCCATTTTAAATAACATCATTGTGATTGATAAGTCCTACAGTCCAAAATGTTAGAAGTTTTACAAATTTGCATTTGAATAGAACGTGTAAATAATAATAACAAGCAGCACAAATTATATTTGCTGTCCTTGGGTCATATTTAGATTAAGGATCGTCCTCGGATGTTTTATATAACGAGTATCGTATTATCATAATCATAATCGCTAAGACGTTCATTATTAATAAAGAAAGATTTTACAATAAATTTCTTGGCTAGCTTACAGTATACACGTCTAAGCTACACAACATTCAATTCCTCATGTAATTTATTGTTACTAATATACCAAAGGACATTGCTTACAGGATGATCATAAGAAAACTTCCCTGATACTTGAATTCCTCGGGGCCTATCCGTTCAACCAATCGAAATGAAATTTTGGATCTTATTTTTTGAAAGTATGCGGGGGAGATTGTGATGGTTTAAAACAACAGAGCTCTCGCGATTTCGGCTATTGTGAAAACATTTTGAAATCTTTCAATGGCATCATCCAGTTTTTTCCTGCTCCAAATGATCAGCGCGTTGGAAAACATAAATCTTGTTGGAATTACAAGTTTTGAACGTGCCCGTCTTCGCAGACGATAACGCACTATGGAAGATTGTTGATAAATCTGTATAAATCTGTACAGCTTCGCGTTTTATAGCATCTTTCAGTTTTGAGAAATCTCTTGGATTTGATGTGTATAACCTAGATTTCAGTTAACTCCAGAACCAGAAATCCATCAGAGTGATGTCGGGGAATCGATGGCCACGAAGCTGCAAAGTTGCGTAAGATGACTCTTATCCTGAAATTTAAGTTGAAAACTTGTAATTCTAATGTTTTATTTTCCTCTCCTCTCCTGTGTTGTTATTAGACCTTTACAATGCTCTTCTTTGGTTTTATACCGGCAGTTTTCGTCATACATATATCCTCTAATTCCATTTATGGTTTCTCAGTGGACTTACCAGTTTGCGAAGGAAAAAAGTGAGCTTTTCCATTCGAAAATTTCGAAATTCTTTCACTGTCACCGTAACTGTGAGATCTGTATTGTTTTAAATCATCTCAATATCGAGCGCGTGTTTTCAAATAACAATACCGGAAATTTCATTCCGATTAATTGAGCGGACAAGCCGCTAGGGATTCACATATTAGGGACTTATTTTGTGACACACCCTGTATTTGTCGAAGAATAATAGTCTGTAATTGCTTTCAATTAGTGCCCCTCGAGTACGTCAAGGCAGGGCATTCATAACATAACGCGAAACTTTGTAAATGAGTAGTTTGTTGTGTACAGAAAAACTGTTTCGAGAAATTATGCAGAACAGTCTAGTTTACCAGCTTAAAACTTCTGAATAAGAGTTGTAATGTATGGGATCTTTTATTACTCGAGTTAATGATTACTTTTAGTAACCCGTCACATATTATCAATAATTAATTATAACTGAGGTGTTAAATACTCGAGTAATTGAATCGGCTGATTAAAACTCGATTTAACTCAAGTCTGTTGATTGCCTCGTATCGATTTTAACTCGGGTCTATTGAATAAAACTGAATGATAAAATATCTTACATTTTGTCGAATGGCAACAGTCTAGTGGGCTAAAGGTAAAAATGTTTTCTTTCGAGCAATGTTGTCATTGCTCACTTTTAAAGGGCTGTGTTTGTTACACAAAAATTCATTAAATTCGTACAAAATGCAAAACAAATCAAAACCAGATTCTAAATTCGGGCTTCGAGCTGCATATGTTCAGGAGGAGGATTACGTGTGTTTAAAATGTGATAGCTCTGTGGGCTTTCTGCCATACGAGGAACATACATACATGTTCCTCACTATTTAATAGTAGAGATTAATTGGCTTACGGAATTCAGCCGACTGTCTTAAATCATGACTTCTTTTCTTCTTCTAAGTAAAGGCACAACTAGTCAAAAGAATTCAGAGCTTTCATTTTTTTTTTTCTCTTCCGTCACAAAAAATAACGGATCAAAAAGAATCTTAATGGATTAGGTATTGACAGGCATACGCTGTTAGATAAGAAATCTTAACCTTTTTTTTATAAAGAAGAAATTTAAATGTATTTCGTCTGCATATTTATCTCCAATCTAGGGTATTGAGTTTCTTACTGAAGCATTGTCCTTCGCCATCTTTTCCTTACAGCATTAAGAAGAAATACAATCTTTTCTTCCTTTTCCGAATCGTTTAGTGTCCTTTTGTCGATTTAGTTTTTGCCCAGAGCGAAGTGGGGACGTAATTGTGTTCATCTGGTTTTTCTCCCTTAGTTAATTTCTTCTTTTACGTGTTTAAATAGAAGTATTCTTTATGCATTAATTTCATGACAACACACAAAGTGTGCTTGTAAAGTAAGGAAGTACATTACTATGCTGAGATTTTTTTCTAACTTTTTATTTGTTCTCTGTTAAGCAGGTTACAGACCACTGACTATTTAAATGGAATGACTGTCTTCAAGGTAAAATGGACGTTTGCTACAAATAAGAAAATCGTAATGTACTTGGGTTTCTTTCAAATACGGTCAAACCCCGTTATATGGAACCACTGGATGAAATGTACGAGCTTTATAATGTCCTCCTGTTTCCTGTACACGTAATATAATTTTATATTGTTATAGTGAACATCCAAAGGTACAAAAATTGTATGTAACGAAATAAATCTTCAGTGGAAACGTTTTTGTATTTTGCGTGTTCTTTTCAGAATTTCTGCACGTTTTATAAAAACGTCAATAACCCTTAAAGTCCACCACGTTTAGGACGTTAGGATCCACATGCCATGCACAAACGACAACACCATTATGTTCCTTTGCTTTCATGTTCAACCTAACTTTTCTCTGTATTCTAAATGGAGACTAGGCGAAGCAGGCATGAAACGCAGTCTAGAAGAAAGAGGACATAATAAGCAAATGCCAGTGGATGGACAAAATTATGGAAACACCTTGTGAAATGCATGCTTGAAAAGAAAGATTGATTTTAATGAAATATGTAGGTGGTGCTGGCGTTTTTGACTACTGACGCCACCTATACAACTTCGTAAATGTGCTCAACAGTTCAGTTGTTGTCGGACTACTGTTATGTGAGGTTGTCATTGCATTATGTCAGAGTTAACAGACTTCGAACGTGGGCAAATTGTTTGAGCACGTATGGTAGGTACTTCCGTAAGCAAGGTAGCCGAGGTGTTTAATGTTTCAAGAGGTACTGTATCGAAGATTTATTCCGCATATTTGAAAAGCGGAAAAACATCATCTGCTAAATCACAGCGCGGACGAAAGTGTGTCCTGAGTGATCGTGACAGACGATCATTAAGGGCAATTGTGACGAAAAATAAGAAGACCACAGCTGCAAAAGTTACTGCTGAAATGAATGCTGTGTTACCGAACCCTGTGAGTACCAAAACAATTAGAAGGGAGCTTCATAAACAGGGAATTGCTGGCCGTGCTGCAATTGAGAAGCCACTCATCAGTGATGCTAATGCCCGTAACAGGAAAATGTGGTGTTTAAGTCATAAAGCCTGGACTATAGAGCAGTGGAAGCGAGTAATATGGTCTGACGAGTCTTCTTTCACACTGTTTCCCACTTCTGGCCGAGTTTACGTCTGGAGAACGCCATCTCAAGCCTATAATACAGACTGCTTGTTGCCAAGAGTGAAACATGGTGGGGGTTCTGTTATGGTTTGGGCAGCCATATCGTGGTTCTCTGCTAGCCCCATGATATCTGTGTCAGGGCACATGACTGCCAAGACTTATGTGAACATTTTGGCCGATCAAGTTCATCCCATGGTACAAACTTTGTTCCCCGATGGTGATGGTGTCTTCCAAGACGACAAAGCCCCTGTTCACACAGCTCACATTGTCCAGGACTGGTTTTCTGAGCACGAGGATGAGTTGTCCCATCTTCCCTGGCCACCACAGTCACCAGACCTGAATATTATCGAACCTTTGTGGTCTACATTGGAACGGAAATTGCGTTCTCGTTATCCACCGCCAACATCGTTGTCTGAACTTGCCACCGTTTTGCAAGAAGAATGGTATAATATTCCCTTGGCAAACATACAGGAACTGTATTTATTCATTCCGAGAAGACTGCAAGCTGTTTCGGATGCCAGCGGGTTTCCTACACCATATTAAGCAAAGAAACATGTTTTTTTAAAGGTGTTTCCATATTTTTGTCCAACCCCTGGCCGTATATGGCCGTTAAACCAGAGAATGTAAATGGTTTCTTCGAGTTCATTAAAGTTCTTTGACTGTTGTCAAACAGAGCTCTATGCAGGGCTGATTTTATGATGCAAATTGTGAGGTTTTCGCTTTTTAGTGAAAGAGAAAAAATTGAATCTTATGAGTATGCGTTATACAGTTGATTCGTTTAATTTAATAAAAGAAAATATCTTTATCTTTTGTTTGTTTGAGTGTAAATGCTATTTCAATTCTATCCTTCGAATGGAGGTTTCTCATTCGTTAGATCTTTTGAAGGATGTAGGATATTCTTTACAAAAGTTATTGAACATTTCATTCGCAACCATACATATCTTAAATAAAGTTAAATGTGAATTCGTCAATATTTCCGTTAGTCATTTTCATACAAATATAGAAGCATTAATTTTTAGTCCAAAGGAGCTTTGTCCCTGAAGGACTATTATTTTCGTCTTGCGATTTTGCGTTGGTTCAATATAAATGTCCGTTTCACTTTTCAAACTGTTGCCACCAAATGTTAGAGTCCTGCATTATATTTGAAGAAATTAAATAATGAAAAATCTGCATAAATGTATGTATATTTCTCGCATTGTGATAAATCAACGGTGCATAGAGCCATCGAATTTTGAACGAGTAATCCTACTGCGAATATGGGCATGTGGAAGCCCAAATTTGAAATTTGGAATTTGGTTTATTATCGATTTCATATTTTGTAAACCTTTAACGAATTTTTGAGTAACATACTCAACGACTTAAAGGCGAGCAATTGCAACACTCTACGGGGGCAAAAAACCTTTTCATGTCCAGCGCGCGGAACTGTGTATTGGAAATTCTAAAGATATGCTCATTTTAAAATTATTTTGCACATTGCTATTGAACCAAATTTTATGATTTAAGTGCAAAGAACATGATATTTACTAAATAAAAGTAGCACACAAAACGTTAAAAAAACGCCCCTTTGGACGTAATTTAAAAGCTGAAACCTTTCAGATATTTTTATTCATATATATATATATATATATATATTTTGCGAGATAGTCTGCTTTTCTAATCGAGTTGTATATAGCGAATTACGAATTATAGTGACTCAAACTTCCCGTCCATTGAAATTTTTGGTTTTCAGTCGTACCCACATTAGTAGTTTTATAACTGCTGAATAAAGATTCAAGATACTTTTTAAAGAAAAATCCACTAGGCCACCTACTGAACTCCCACGATTAAAGCAGCAACTGGATTTTACGTATATAACTGTTTATTGATCATGTAGCGGGAGGGGAATGTGAGTTTTGTCATCCTAATTTAAATCGTTTGGTCCAAAAGTCACGATTTCTTAGCTTCCTTTTGTCTTGCTTGTTACGGCAGCTTATAACAAAATGTGAAAGCTTCATTTTTGACTTTTTGGGCTTAATTCATTTATATACTTCATTTTTAATTTATTCTTAAGTAAATTTTATTCTGTCTATCGTATCATACATATTGTTCTAACTAATTGCTATTATTACTTTTCCTCTTTTGTTTTTGTACACTCAGTGAGATTATAACGTTTGTAATTAAGGATTTAAATTTCCAAAATGCAAAATATGAATGGATAAATATTTGTTGCTTAAACGCCTATACATATTCTTTCGGATATTATAATATTTATCAGTATTTATATACTAATAAAAATACATTGTTGCAGTGTGGTGATTTTTCATAGATGAAAATGTAAAAATTATTTCTTGTATGGTTTTCTAAATGCATTTTGAGGCCCAGTAATTGCTTTTATTAAACAATACGGTTGTAGCCGTTTAATGTGTTTGTGCACGGCTATTTTAGTAATATTTATCTGATGATAACATTAAATGATAATAAAAAATAGCCTTAAAAATAAAAATAGTATTTAACTAATTTAATACAAATACAACAAGAAACATATAAATAGGTATTTTCGCCGAATTTCGATTAAGATAATTCAAAAGTTGTTTGACTTCTTCATAGCATTTCTGGAAATTATTTGAGCGATGCTGTACCCCTGCTCTATATACTTGAAGGTCATCCCTCATTCACTGCAGGACAAAACGCAAATGTAAAATTTAAAATTATTCAATAAAGCAACCTAAAAATGTTTTGAGAGTTCCTCCCTCCCCCCAGAAAAAGGGAGGAAATAATCCTGAAGGAATTTTTTGCTTCTGAAGAAGAAGGACCTGCGTCTGATCACCGTCAAAATCGATAGAAATTTTCAAATGTACATCAAATTAAGGTTGCGTTTTACATAATTTTAACTAGTTGATTAAAATCGGAACCAAGCTATTTGGCGACTTTTCTCCCCTGGCGATATTTTTCTGTCACTTAGTAAATTTTTAAAATTTATTTTGACCTTATTTGGCATTATATTTCAGATTAAAATATTATTCTGTAGTGCCTTGCTAATATCAATTGAATTATTGATCACAACAAGCGAAGCATTTTCCATGTTTGTGTGTACAAATGAGCCGGAACTTGGCAATTTAATAACATAATTCGAATGATAGCACTAGCTGCGATCACATTTAAGTGGCATTTACTATATCGAGCTTAAATTCAGATACACACTCATTGTGGATGACAATACCACGCGGAGAAGTTTTTTTTTTTTTTAAATTTTACTTAAATCCTTCAGACTTTAATGTGACACGATTTTCGACGTACCTTCGTTCAATGAACAAACCAAAATTCTCAGAATTTGATTGTGAGCACCAACAGGTAGAGCAGGAAAAATTTTCAGAAGAAATTTATGTGAAATATCAACGTAACTTTTGATTTTTTGGCAATATACCTGCATTTTTGGACCATTTCGCATAACAGAATTATTGAAACTAAAAGAGGGGTCTGTTCATTGCTGAGAAATAATTATCAAGTGAATAATTTGATTGATAACATGTAAGCGACACTAAAAAGTTAAAATAATAAAAGGTTTTATATAACAAACTTTTATTTAAAACTTTTAAAACTATTAAAAATCTAAAAGGAGAAAAACAATTTATCATATACCGTGGGTGTTTCCAAAGATCTAGAAATTTAAGGTATAAATTTTTTTCTATTTCGTCAGTTTTCATCAAAATTACTTTGCATGTTTTTCAACATAGTCCCCATTCAATTTAGTACACTTATCCCAACAAACAATCTAATTTCTTTAAGCCATCCTGAAAGAACGTTTTCGGATTCTCCTCAATCCACCCATTTATGGAATGGTTGAATTCTGATATCAAAAAGGTCTTTTTCAAATGTGGGAAGAGAATATTCCTCGCAGACGTTGAACAATATCTGAAGTTTTTACACACTCTTTCCACCAAAAGAGAATGACAGCTCTTCGGATCTTCCATAGTTACGAAAACAGAGTTACAAAAATACTCCTGTATCAGTAACAACTAAATCCGAGAGACGGCAAATTAGATATTCTAGAGGCGTTACTCATTCATAAAAGTCTTTTTTTCTTGCGATCAACAGCTGATATGAGCTGGTAGAACAAGGAATTCATCTGGAAAATGCATACGGTAATTGTGAATTAGTAAAACATAACGGGTCCAGTATGTGTTTTCAATAAACAGTTAACGAAAGTGAAGAAAAGTACGTATCATGTACGTGAATATAGAGAATGAGCCGCAGAAATTCTAAAAGCAGTGATATGCATTGCTTATAGGAAATGACCTGTACACGTTCTAAAGTAACATGCGGGAGATGCGATATAAAAACTACCGGGCAATTTTCATGTAAGAAAACGAACTTTAAATGACTTCCTTGTTAACATACCTCGAATTTCGGAAGACACATGACCACTGTCAAGGTTAAAATGTTCACGTCATCAAATGCAACACCATTAACAACAAATACGGTGCTAAAGACATTCATTAATTAACCTCACAGAAAATTTACTACAATCCAGTGTTTTTCAGTCTATAACTGGGGAACGCAAATGCTCCTTCTAGATTTCCAAAACGATTTTTAAAAAAATTTAATTAACTGCGTACGAAACTCTAAAGCTGAAAATTTCTAGAATTTGAAAATTTCACATGAGAGTTTTCTACCGGATTTTCTTCTAAGACTGACATTTTATGAAATTTTAATACTGTTTATCCTGCTGGGTTGTTCTGCCATTAGTAGATAGATGGTGCTCTCGTCGCGTGTCGAGAAAAGTATCAAAAAATGACTTGGTGTTTAGAACTCTTCTTGATACTTTAACTTTGTAGAATTATGGATACTTGAACTCTGAAGTTTGAAATATTTGTTGTGATTTTCACGACCGCTGGCAGATGCGGAAATTATATAAATATGGTGTGTTTCGTTAATAAAATGTTGTTTTGTGCTGTTCAATTATTTATCTTGGATTATAACCTACATTGATGATTATTCTCACTACTCGAGTGTTCTAAGGAATTTGAAAACGATGCTTATGCTCTCCCAACTTGACGTCACATCAAAGGTAGACATTATCCAAATTCTTAATATCTTTGAATTATTAAAAACAAACATAAATTTTCTTCTACTAAATTAGTACCAATCGAAAATTAAAATTGTATTTTCAAAATATAATTATGCTGGTAGTAAATTTTTTTTAAATATTCCTTTGTCCTTTAAAATGTTCCTTCTACAAGGGTAAGGCCGTCCGTAGAGTATTCTAAGTTATGAAAGTGATCTCCACTTGAAACAAAAAGTGAGAAACGCTGCCATAATCTTTAGATACGTAAAACGATTCCATGTGCAACTGGTACACAAAAAATCTTTTGTTTACGGCAAGAAAGGCACGTATCTGTTATTAGCTTCGAATGCGCAGACGGCACTAGATTAATGCGAAGCTGCTGAGCCATTTGTTTATTTGGAGACAATCCAGAATTCGTGAAGGATTATTCGAAACTTTTGGTCCTTTTCCAAGACTGCTGAAGTCTAGAATTAGTTTGAAAGGTAAATTATAGGTTCATCGTTTTATGTTTGAAATAATATACTCACAATGCTAGGAAATTAAACGAAATAATATATATTACGGACTTGTTCTGATTATTTATTATACTAGAGGAAATATGATCTTCTTTACATGCAAAAATCGCTGTGAAGTTTTATTCTGGAACTAAACACATACGGTCCTAGCTTCCTTTCTTTGCCCGGAGATTCGTTTTCTATCGCCAGTATATACCGCATATATTGTATATATAAAGAGAGAGAGCGAGAGAGATACAAATAGATATAGATACATAGACAAAGAGGGAGAGTTCACGAAAGTATTTACCCAGCCTTTATTTTCACAACCAGTGAGCATAGATGCATTCTTCCAATAAAAAAAATGTTTTTGCGTAACGCTGAGATAATAATTTTGCGTTTTTAAATTTAAAATATTGATTTTGTATAAAATACGATATCTAACATTTTAATCATTATTCCTGTACTCCGCTTGTATTTAGGAAAGTTTTGGGCTCGCTTTAAAATATAAAACATAATGATTGACCTCCGGAAAGCAAAAACTGACCCAGTCATTTGATATGAAACTCGAGAACTATATTCAGTGGACATACACAAATTGAACAGCGAAATATTGCGTAACGCAAGTAAAATAAAATATTTTTTAGAAAACATTTTCTGATGTCCAGAAATTGCGTGACCAGCATTTGTATGCAAATTATCGTGAAAAATATCGATCAATAAAACGTTTCTTCAAAATTGTTTTGATTCAGTTTATATGATTATGGCAAAGCTCTCGACAGCTAACTGCCTAAGGAAGGGATGCTTTTGTGTAGGACTTTCTAAGAGAAATTGGTTTCTATGCACGTTACACATGCTGAAGGCCACCAAAACGCCCATGCAGCCAGCCCTTTCGTTGAGATTCGAACCTCGGACAGTATTATTAGTGCTCAGTAACTTTACTTTTCTCCCGCGTTTGGGCCTTTCTTCATAAATGGAAACCTTATTCACATAATCTTACAAAATTCATGTTCTTGTTAATACTAGCAGACTCCAGCATTGACAGGTAGCCAAATGCATTAATTAAAAATGAAAAATATTTGTACTTTAAATTTTTATGTTTCATTACCAGATTAGGATTCCGAAGTAATAAAACTTCACGAGGATATTAATAGCACATTTTCAGACTTAACTGTACAGAATTCCTCACTTTTATTCTGTTAAATTAAGTGCCTAGGAACCTTATGAACTGTTAAGTGAATAATCGCTTGGTTCCAAGATTAAAAAGCGAAAACTCAAGAAGGGTTAACTAACTTTTATTCACTCAAAATAAGATTAACAGTCAGCCTCTTTCTTCGGGCGTACAGCAAAGCCTCCACTTGGGCTTAAACTCAAAAGTAAGAAATAAGAACTAACTAATGACTAACTAAGAGATTTAGTCGAAGCTAACACAGTTATAAGGTAGCTGGCCCGCAATCTTTAATCAGCCACGATTAATCTGTAATCGTAATCTTTAATCGAAAGGCACGTAAAACGGCCGAGCGTAACAGCACTTAGAGATACGAAGCCCAAAGGCAAACGTGCGCTACTCAGATCTTAACTCTTTCTTTCGAAGTCAATTGAATTTGGCTTAAATACTATTCTCTTCCTAATTTGCATTCAACGCGATTCTAAAAACTCATTCTGGTAGGGAGTTGTAAGTTGAAGTGAGATAAGACAGGAAAGGTTCACTAAATTAAAATAACTGTTATAAGATTAAAATATACCTTACAACTCCTTTTGTACTCATTAATAACGCATTCTTAACCTTTTAAAAATACACCCATTACTTGCGTGAAAATTACTTCGACATACCAAATGTAAAAAATTGTAAACTGAAGAAAAAATTGCAAGACAGTGTCATTGAATTCCATTTAAGGAAGGATAAGCAAGACTGAATTATTCTACTTTATCTATTAATCGAGCCCCTAAGGTAGATTGAAAAGGACGTCAAAATGTGCAACTTTTGAATTTAGTATCTCATTTGTCGTACGAGGATCAAAACGTTTGTGTTATTTTTACTTCCTTGTACGAATCGAGAATATTTCGGTTATCAGATTTCAACGGAAAATGTACATTTTGATCTTCCTCGAAGGCCTTTTTCAATATTTTTTGTGTGACTTCTGCATATACGAACAGACTAAAGGACAATTTATTCCAAAACAGACGGTATTGATCGTGACGTCCGTATGTATGTCTCTTATAACTCAAAACCAATTAGCCGTAATTGTTAAAATTTTATATATGGAACTGCTATAAGATCTAGTTGCAGTTCTAATTGCATTAATTTGCAGTTCAGTTAAGACTGCATTAATTTGCAGTTCAGTTAAGACTGTTCTAATTGCATTAATTTGCAGTTCAGTTATTTGCAGTTCAGTTAAGACGGAGAAGCGTCATATTTCGTTTCCATTACTTTCCTTGATATGTAAACAAAAATATTTATTATAAAATTTCATCTCAGTTTGTATTTAATGTATCTTAGAACTAAGAGGAGCATTATGTCATCTCTCTCTCTCTCTCTCTCTCTGTACACTGCCAGGAGTTGATACGGTTACACTTTTCTTATGGTACATACGGGCTCGTGGATTTGGGGGTGAACGGGTTCGTGGAACGATGACACTTGATAAAGTATCGAAACACAATTTATTAGCCAATATTATTCCAGACAGTTTCAAAATCACGTTTACAGTCGTCGAAGAACTACTATAAACACGCTGACACGATCAGCGACACAGTCTCCGTGCTATCAAGCTATAACGGTGGAGACAGCTTGACGGCAAAGCACCAGAGTACAGTTCCCGGCTCTGCTCGGTCGTTCTCGGAACTTTACGTACTCGCGATGCAGTCGAGTTCAGCTCCCGACTCGGTTCAGTCGTCTCGGAGTTCAACACACTCATAAAACCCGATGATGCACTAACTCGCAATACACTAGGAGACTCTCTCGATGCACTCGACGACTAACTCGGCAGTAGATTTCGAGACACTCGCTCACTGACTCTTAGCTGACTCGACTAGGTACTCACTGACTGGCTATCAAGTCGATGGACTCCGCGCTGACTGACTCGTTACCGCGTACCTTCAGAATTTGTGTTCGAGAACATTCTGTGCTAAACCAGTAAGAATTCGTTCCAGAAGATTCTCCATCCGTCTATGGCATATCGCCAATTTTGTCGCTAAATGGGCGATTTCTCGATAAAATATGGCAACCCTGCAATTTTCCCAACCCTTGCCCTGCAACCCTTGCCATTTTCTGACAACCCTAAACCTGCTTTGCGGGGAAGTTATCTGACCGCCCAACAATATTTAGAGTAATGTGAAATCATATGTGATGATTACTAGGAAGTAACTACTACGAATGAATAACTTGAATCAATTCAGATCAGGGTAATGCATGAAAGCTTTCAACTCTAGTGGCTTTTTGGAACAACGGCTATTGAAATCAGTAGATGCGCAAAACCTCTCGACAGATTGATGAACCAGCAAAAAAAATGCGAAACATTTGGCTTTCATCTGCTATGGTACTGAGGATCGAATCTACGATGGAGTTGGAATATAAGCATTGTACTTAGTTAGAATATAAGTATAGTACTACGTGTGTATTTCCCTCTTTTTTAATTAATATTTTCGTATTAAAATTTATACAAATAACTTGATTGCCGAAACACGCAATTGTAGTAAGAACATAATATGTGAAAAATATTTATGAATAAACTTCCGCTAACTATAAAAATATTATATGTTTAAAAGAAACCTACATTTCAATAAGAATGTATAGTAATAGTAACATCCCAATATCTTCATTTCTGCGTCCTGTATCTTGAATCTCGCCGGCTCTTATTGCAATCCACTTCTACTCCCTAAGCCTCAAATCATTTAATACTGCTCAAATTCTGCTACAGGTTGCAATCCGTCAATATGGTCTCCGTTTAATTTGTCTTCCCGATTACACGCGAAAACGTCTCAAGAAAATCGTCGTCGCACAAAACATCGTGGAAGAAAAAAATCGCAGTTCTACAATTTTTACGGTGGTGTTAAACATCATCGTCAAAAATAAAGCGGTTCACTGACGTTGCAATATTAAAACATCGTCGCAAAAAATATAGCGGTTGAAAAAAGAAAGCGCACCTACAAATCATCGCATTACGATAACATCGCACGCATGTGTTTTTCAGGTTTTAAAAGACGTATTCGCGTACATATTCGCGTAATGATTCGCGAGCGTCAAAAGGAATGTAGAATATTTTTACCTCTACATTTTTGGAGTAACAAATAAATCTTTGCTAAAAAAGCAAAAATGAAACTTAAGCATTCGTAAACGGAAAATAAGCAGAAAAGTAACTGTTAAATTGTAAAACTATTTTTTTCGCTTTATTAATGTGATATTTATTCTTTTAATAAAAATTAAATCTTGTTTTGTTGCAATTATTAAATAACTTTAATATATCCCTTTCCTAATGCTTTTAGACTGCATTTTTCATAAAACATTCGTTTAAAATTCATTTTTCATAAAAAAGAGATTAATTAAACAATGACTTTTAATAGTTAAGTAGATAAATTTAAAATTCTCTTACGTAGGATTATATTATTTTTCTATTCATTTTCAGTTTTTGAAGACTTACGTTTGCTCCTTGTTTTCTTAGCAAAAAAATTATTAATTAATCCAAAATATGAAAAGTACTTTTCCTTCCTTCTTCCTCTCCCAAATTATTGTGCGAATATAAACACATATCTGAATGTTATCGTTATTAATAGTTTGCACTTACTATTAATTACTATATTTTACTACAATATTTTTACGACGATGTTTTAAAATTGCAATGTTTTCTCCTGGCTTTCCTTTTTCCCGCGATGTCTTGCACGACGACGTTTTTACAATATATCGTTTCCATCCTCGAAGTTTTTCCCACTATGTTTTTGGCGGACACTGTCACATATGCGCATTGAATGATCATCAGAACTCTCATGAAAATTATATATCCACGTTTTTTATGCTTTTCGTAATTATATTGCTTCATCAGTGTCTGGAATTTTAAAATTTAAGAAAAATTAAGACCCTTTGAAAGCTTTCAGGAAGTATAAATTTACTTGAATAATCTGAAAGTTTTCAGAACTTGTGCTAAGAAAGCGAAAGGGGAAACCAGGCAAGTAAATACGATAATGAAATAATCCAGATTCGAATTACGAGGAAGAAAAGCAAACTTTTTGCCAAAATATGGTCCCTTATTGATGAAAGTAACTTTCAAAAATGTTAAAATTACAAACTAGAATATTTAGTAAAATATTTCTAGGCAAAACTAGAACAAAGACACTTGAATAGGTAACGATAATAGGCAGTGATAACAGACTTAAAGCAAGCAATAAGAACAAATTCTCCAATGAGAGAAAGTACAAAATGATATGTTTGGTTAAACCTACTTCATCAGAAAGTAGACTTTACACAGTTTACAAATATAAATGTGATCTAGTTTCTATAGTAACCTTGTGATACTTAACATAGAATTTAATTATATTTACTGCAAACAAACGCCAATGGTAAATAATAAGTTGCTCTAGTCTTTGTGTTAGTTAATTGCCCATTTTACTGAATAGCCTTCAGATTTAAGAAATTTATCACTGATGCTGGGAAAAAAAAGACTACAGATTTTTATCGCTATTATTAAATATTGAAGAATCTGGTAATGTGTGTACGCATGTATTTTCCTCACATTGAAGAAAATGGCGGCACATAGAACCACCAAATTCTGGTCACACATAGTTAGTTCTGCACGCCTCGAAGCCCGAATTTGGAATTTGTTATTATTTTTTTGTATGAAGTAATGGGAGTATTGTAATCACAGAAAGTTTCGGCTATCAGATTTCAACGGAAATATCCATTTTGAACGTTGCCAAATTCATTATGACTATTTTTCTCATGACATCTGTACCTACGAACAAAATAAAGGACTCTTTATTACAAAACGGAGTTTAAAATGGATTCAAAAGTTGTTTTTGTTACGTCTGTTCGAAATATATATATCTATCGCATAACTCAGAAACAATTAGCCGTAAAACGTTGAAATTTTGTATATTTGTCTGCTATAATATCTAGTTGTGCACCTCCCTTTTTTACTGAAATCCGCAGTACTAAATTTATATATATATATATACATGTATATTCATCCCCCTTACCATGCTTAAATACCCTTACTCGACTGGCTTTTATTTTCACAATCGTTGGTCGTAGACATATACTTCCGATTACGGAAGTGTTTTAAATAACTAAAATATTCATATTTTAGCATATTAAGTAAAATTTTTCAAAAAAATAATTTTTGACAAATGGTTTGATTTACTTGATTATGGCAAAACACTCGAGGGCTATCTGTCTAAGGGGGGAATGCCTTCGTGGGTAACATTCTGAGGTAAACGGGCTCATATACAAGTTACACATGAGTAAAGTCACGAAAGTGCCCATACAATTCGCCCTTCCGTCGAGATTCGAATCTTAGACCGAACTACCAGTGTTCAGCAACTACCACTGTTCAGTGTTCAGCAGCTTTCGGCTGCTGATGGGACTAATTTTGGTCAAATAATAAAACCTGACTTGTAATATGATCTGCAGGTTTCTGTACATATATTTGGAAAAGTTTTATGCTCGTTATGAAAGGATAAAGTACAAGAAGTTTGATCCTTACACCAGAAAAATTAACCGAGATTTTTAATTTCAAAATTTGCAGTTTTTGATGTCACTTTCAACTCGCCTCGAGGGATCGGTTTATTAATAATTCAAGGAAATAAGTTTAAATAAAAAGCACAAAAAATGTGCATAACTTAACACAGAAGTTATATGGTGTCCGCATCAGAATTGTCAAAACTGATACCAGACATAAGCTTCTATCTACAACATTTTCGAAAAAAATGTAGAAAATTTAATCAAAACAACTTCAAGATTAGACTAATGTTGGTAACTAATGTAGTTAATATTGTGAAGAGAAAATTTAATTTCATGACATAAAACTACAAATTATTTAAGTATTAATTTTTTAGGGTCAAACATAAAAGCTTCATAATTTAGGCTTAAATCTGGAGGAGATGTAAACGAACAAATTTAGTGATTTGGATGTCCTCAGATTTATTCTGCCGACCCAATACGAATTTTTTCTCCTAGAATAACGGAAAAACTACAAATGTAGTTTAAGTTATTTTGGTTATTAACGATTCCATATTGGTATAATAACGCTGATCATTCCTGTTTACCTCATACTTTAAAGTTTAATTTAAAAAATGTCTGGGAATTTTGCGCGTTAAATGTATAAGTCTTTCCAGAATTCCTTAGATTAGAATGGAATTTTATTAATTGGATATTCTGCTGATCAAATACCATCCAAAAAATATTATTTAACTTATGGCACCATTTTATTGTCTTTGTTGAAATTGTTTTCTTAAAACGCTTTGCCTTATTATGAAAAATGCCATTATTGGAAGTCATCTGAGGTTTAAGAAATCGATATTTACTAAGAAAGCCAATATTCAAGGAGTATTAAGTATTGGCTTCTTTGATATTGATTTCAGATAATAAATAATAATATATATTAACTCAATATTTAAGAAATGTTCAAGAAAGTCCTTAGTCAAATTTTCTGAATGGTATGAAGGTTAAGAGCCATAACTCTACTGAACAAATATTATGCCCATCTGAAAACAACAGCGGCTATTTCCAACGTTTGGCATACTCAATAACATGGCTAAGAATCGTTTAGAATGTTTTGATTATTTTAATAAATTGAATTAATTTATGAAGCGATATTTCTTCCTCATCATAATTTCCAATTCATTTTATTATAAATAACGTCATTTTCACCTTGATTTCAGTGTTTTGCTATTTTAAAGTAGACAACGATGTATTTTTTTACCTAATTTGTTAGCATTCATTAAAGCCGGTAGAATATTTTTCCTGCTTAACGAGATTGCTACATTCTCACGTTCTGAGATTTCTGACAAACAAAAGAAGTTTAATTTATCGTCTATTTGCAATTGACTATATTTCCAATTTTCTGTTTAATGATTTTTCAAATTCTGGACTAGCTCGAACTAGCGCGATCGCTTGGCGCATTCACCTCAAATGAGTTCGAATGCAAGAGCTATTTTCCAATTTGTTTCCACTGAAAATAAATTGTTTTGCACAGGCACTACACTATAATTCAATAAACTCAGGAACAATGGACTGTATTATATCTCACTTTAATTCTCATTAATTTACATAGTTCATGGCCACTCGAAGCCACGAATTCTCTCACACGCTCTTAGCTCACAATCTCATGTCACAAACTCCAAGAGCTCAAGACGCATGCGCCGACGCTAGTAATGAAATGCGCGCGCAGGCGCAACATACCGCCCGCCTTGACATGATGCAGTCATTCAAAATTAAATCTTACAATAAAAAATTACACAGAGTGACAATACGAAAAACAGGTAAATAATTGTAAACATCAAATAATAACATCAACAAAATCAAACTACTATAATAAGAAAATACAATAATTAATTACATACAAAAAATTAATTACATACAAACATTAAATTTACAAACATACTTTTTGTTTAATTTGACATAGGTAAAAGACAAATTTTATTAATTGATCGCTTAAAAATACCTCCTTTCGTTTTCACTGAAACTAATCTAACCTTATTGTCTTTACCTAAGAATATCTCTACGATTCTGCCAAGAGGCCAGTTACATACAGGAACATTATCAGTCTTTAAAATTACCATAGTTCCAACCTTGACATTGTCTTTTTCAAAGAACCATTTAGTTCTTCCTTGCATTGCACTCAAATAGTTATTTCTCCAATACTTCCAAATTGTTTGCACTATTTTAGTCAATTTTTGCCAGCTCTTTAATCTATTATCGTTAACGTTTAAAATATTAGGTTCTACAATAGCCGTGATAGGTCTGCCTATCAAGAAGTGGCCTGGTGTCAAGATATCAAAATCCTCTGGTTCACATGAATAAAGGTTGCAAGGGCCTAGAATTCAAAGTGCCTTCAATTTGAGCAATTACTGTAAGAAACTCCTCATAGGTTAGTTTCAAATTGCCTACTACGTGTTTCAAATGAAACTTAACAGATTTGACACCTGCCTCCCAAAGACCTCCATGATTGGGAGCTCTAGGGGGAATGAACGACCAATCAATACTCTCACTCGATAAATAATTACCTAATTCATCATCTGGTTTGCTGACTAGCCTATTCAATTTCTTTAATTCTGCGTTACTACCAACAAAATTGGTTGCGTTATCTGAAAATATGCGTGCACACTTGCCTCTCCTGCTGAAAAAACGCTTTAAGGTTGCAATAAATGCTTGACTAGACAGGTCTGTTACCAACTCAAGATGACAAGCTTTGGTAACAAAACAAACGAAAATGCACACATACACCTTGTTAAGGCGACCTTTTCTCTGATGTGGGTATTTTATAAAATAAGGACCAAAAAAATCAACTCCAACACAATTGAATGGAAAATTCGGGCTGACTCTTTCTTGAGGGAGTTGACCCATAAGTTGTTGACAGGGCACTGGTTTTGCTTTGAAACATACGACACACTCATGTACTATTTTTCTACAAGTGTTGCGCCCGTTTAAGGGCCAAAACCCTTGTCTAACAATAGACAGTAAACCTTGTGGACCAATATGCATGTATTTCTTATGAAACATCACAATAATCAGATTAGTCAACTTATGATTCTTTGGTAAGATTATAGGAAATTTTCTATCAAAATTCAACTTACAATTAGCTAATCTGCCTCCAACTCTTAAAATTCCATATTGATCTAAAAATGGAAAAACACTTCTTACCTTGCTATCTGGAGGTACCTTACCCTCCTTTTCAAGGCTTGAGATTTCTTTTTTAAATTCACTATCTTGAATTAGCTTAATCAGTTTAAGTTCAGCTAATTTTAATTCTGAGCTCTGAAGAGGACCTGAAACCTTATCCTTCCCCTTGCAGTTGTTTACAAACCTAAAAATAAAACTTAAAACATGAATAATTTTAGTGTAATTGTTACTTAAATTTAAGAAATCCTCAATGAAAGGGTTAGCTTTCACATTAAGAAAAATATTAGAGTCACTAAGGATTTTAAGTTCGTCTGGAAAGTCTTTCACAATGACTTCCACCGGAATCTCTCTATTTGGGTTGTCGTCGTATCTCAGGAACAGAGGGCCTTTCCACCACATATCATTTTGTAGAAGTTTACTGGGATCCAAGCCTCGGGATATAAGGTCACTCGGATTCTCCTTTGATGACACATGACGCCATTGATGACCATTAGTCAACTCTTGAATTGTTGCCACTCGATTTGCAACAAATGTCTTCAACTGGTAAGGCTCCTTCTGTATCCATGAAAGCACGATCATGGAGTCACTCCACAGATAAACGTTGTTCACAGAAATCTCTATTGCAGATATTACTCTAACCATCAACCTTGCAAGTAGGACTGCCGCACAAAGCTCCAGTCTCGGAATAGTAACTCGTTTAATAGGCGAGACTCTGGATTTACTCGTCACTAGTCTTGTCTTCACTTCTCCATCTCGCGAACGGCACTTGCAATATATGGTTGCTCCGTATGCTACCTCAGAGGCATCTGCAAATCCATGAAGTTCCACATAGTCTACTTCTGCAATAAGAATAAACCTTTCAATTTCTATTTTACTTAAAACTTCCAGTTCAGTAGAGAACTTCTTCCATTCATCAGCTTCCTTTTTTGGTAGTGGTTCATCCCAATTCAGCTTTAACAACCACAACCATTGGAGGAATATTTTGGCTTTACTTATGATTGGCCCTAGTAAACCAATCGGGTCAAACAATCTTGCAATTGTGGTCAATATTTGTCGTTTGGTAACAACTATGTCATTATCGAGTTTCACTCTAAAACAGAAACAGTCTCTTCTAGATCTCCAAGGCATACCAAGTGTTGTAGATTCTGCTTCATTAGGAAAGGAATAGGAGTGATCTTCTTCCTCAAGTTCAGCATGATTACTGCACCACTTGTGCAGTGTCATTCCTGCACTCTTCAGTATTGCAGTTAACTGAGATTTAAGTTCCTTAGCTGTACTCAAAGATTCCGCTCCACTAAGCACATCATCCATATAAAAGTTTTTAAGTAAGACTGGCGCAGCTAATGGAAATTTTGGACCTTCATCAATCGACAATTGTTTAAGAGTTCTCATAGCTAAGTATGGCGCACTAACTGTACCGTAAGTCACAGTATTAAGCTCGTAGATTTTCACAGGTGCATCATTTTCTTTTTTCCACAGGATTCGCTGCAAGCATCTCTGTTCAGGGTTAATTTTAATCATTCTATACATTCTTCTAATATCCGCCGTAAATGCGAATGGGTACTTTCTAAATCTAAGCATGATTGAAAAGAGATCATCTTGAATAACCCCTCCATTACGCTGTAAAGAATTTAGCGAAATTCCATTTGATGTTAAACATGATGCATTAAACACTGTTCTCAATTTAGTTGTTGTTTTTTGAGGTCGGTATATCCCATGGTGTGGCATATAGTACACTACCCTAGGCTCATTTTTCTCTTCAACCTCAGTCATATGCCCTAGCTCTTCATATTCCTTTAAAAAATCCTGATACAGACTCAAATATTCAGGGTCTTTAACTAATCTTTTCCATAGGGAATTTAATCTCTCAAGGGCAAAATCTTTTGAATTTCCTAAGCAAATAGGATCTTCCTTTAGTGGCATTGTTACAATGTGTCTCCCTTCTTCATCCCGCTTATGAGTTTGCACATAATGTTCTGCAGTTCTTGCAGTTTTTGACGGAATGGTTTAATGCTAGGAAATTAAATCATAATTTATGACTTTTGATGATTTTAACCCGATCATTCACCGGTTGTTTCAAGAAATTTGGGCATTTTGCCAAAAAATGATTTTCCTCACAAAGAACACACTTTAAACCTTTTGCATCGGCAAGGAATACCTTTGAAACATTTTTCGATGTTTTGCAATTGCTGCGAGATTTTTGAAAACTGTGCACACTTGCGGCAAAGGACTTTCCGCGAGATGTGAAAAATAAATCTGCTTCCTTTGCCATTTGTTGAGGCGGAAACCAACTTTCAGCTTGCCTTATAGAAATATGGGCTGACGTTTCTCGATCTAATGTTTCAAACAATTTCTCCGATATTATTAACTGCTTCAGAGTTTCAAAATAAGACACTTTCCTCAATTTTAAGTAATATTCGAAATTTGTGGTTAATCGCGACACGAACTGCACATAGGACTCATTTAGGCGTTGAGCCTTTTTAAAATTTTCCAAAACAATTTGTGGTGTAGGTTCGAATTCTTTTAGAATAATAGCTTTTACTTTTTCATAGTCACTTAGCTCCTCATCTCTAATATACACGATAATGTTCGAAGCCCGTTCCCCTAACAAGTTTAACAATATTTCCGCTTTAGATTTCTCAGGCACATTTTTTGTCGCGAAAGCTCTTTCTAAAGACGAGAAAAAATAACTCCAGTTTTCAGGTTTACTCGGAACCTTCAATGTTAGTGTTCATATACTTTTAATAAGAGAATCGGAACTTTCTCCTTTAGTTTCGTTTTGATCATTATTAACACTTTTGGTTTCAGCTCGCAATCGAGCAATTTCCAGTTCTGTTTTACATCTCTCTAATTTAATTTGTTCTAACTGTAATACTTTAGCTTCTTCAGATTTACGATGCTCTACTATGGAATTACCCAACTCTATTACCGAATTTGGATCGGATTTAAAAGCTTCACTATTAATCGCTAAATTTAAATCTGTAACAGTTATCTTTTCACTTAATTCTATATTCAGTTCTAAAGCCAATAGCTTTAAATCCTCTTTATGTGCACCTTTTATCAACATTGTACTCTTAATGAAATAACACAAGATAATAAGTAATTCTTCTCAATTACTTAAACACAGTAACACAGTATATAAATACTATAATTTTTCTCAAAACTCTTACACAGTATCTCAAAATAACAAAATGGCACTTTATTCTTAAATCGAAACTGCTGACTTACTTGTTACTTGTAACTAACTCATCCATAGATCTCTGGCCCATGACGGACCTCGATGTTTTGCACAGGCACTACACTATAATTCAATAAACTCAGGAACAATGGACTGTATTATATCTCACTTTAATTCTCATTAATTTACATAGTTCATGGCCACTCGAAGCCACGAATTCTCTCACACGCTCTTAGCTCACAATCTCATGTCACAAACTCCAAGAGCTCAAGACGCATGCGCCAACGCTAGTAATGAAATGCGCGCGCAGGCGCAACATATATGTTTTCTTGGTTTTGCAATTCTGTAAATAACAGAATTATGTTAATATAAAATTTATTAACATTTTTACACGTAACCTATAATAATTTTACATTATTTTATTATTATGCATGGAATTTTATCAATTATTTACATAATAATTTTATTACTTATATAAATACAGTTATATAGTTATTAAGCTATATGCTTTAAATTATTAGGTTTTATTATATAAATCTAATTATATATATATATGTGTGTGTGTTTGTATATAAGAAAAATAAGGAATATGTAAAAGATTAAATTAGCAGCAAAAATTACTTCCGTTCTGTTTTCTAAAAATAGTAACCTCTATTTGTACTGCCTCATTTCGAGAAAAATCTATGTCGTATGACTCTTACATAGTTCTGACGATGTAAAGGGCACTAAAACTCAAGCAGCCAATAGTAATTTTACAGCAATATTAACTATCCAGTCAAAATGCATCGAGAACCAAAACTAACTCTCTCTGAATTAAGATTTCATCCTGAACATAACGCACTTGCTTTCAACGCTTTGGCGTAGCTGGACTGTTGTCTGAAATGCTGTCTTGAAAAATACAGTTATTGAAAACTTTACAAATTATTATATCTGTTCTGAGATCGATGAAAGTCTTCTACTGGGTTCGGATCATGTCATCTGCTTTGACTACTCTGACTGGCTTAGTAGCTCGGAGGATTATGGATACAAAATTACCCTATGTAGACGAAAAGCTGTCAGAAGACATACCTGCAAGAGAGATTTGTTCAGAGATATGTCCGTTCGTGTAGATGTAACTTTATTATTTGTTCATACAAGAAAATGATCTTAAAAGCAGCATGCTACACCAAATATTCATTTACGGGTTGTTCCTTTGACATGATGACTTTTGGATCTCTCTGTCCTCTAAAAGCTCAATTTGTTTCTATTGATGGAACATTAAAATATTTTTATGATTGAGATGGATTTTAAGAAAAGAAATTCATTAAGCTTATTAGAGGAAATTAAGTTGATTTTAAAACTCCCTTTTTTTGGTAGGAAGTATGTTTGCCGCCTCCTATTGTGTGCTATTGAAGGTCAGGCTGTAGAGCTATTAGGTATTTTTTGGAAGGAGGAGAGATGAAAAATAAGCAACGCCTTCGCCATGAATCGAAGCATGGACCACTGGAATACGCACCCAGCGTGCATACCACCACACCATGAAGGCATGCCAAGAAGGCGGGAGAAATACCTTATAAGGCTACTTTATGCTTTCTATTTTTTTACGTGTCACTACAGGAGATTTATATAATACAATTTGTAAATACTACAGTATTTAAAAAGAACTATAAACTAAATATATTTTATATTCATAGATAATGGGTTATTTTCACCTGTACTAGTGTTAAGCTATGGAGCAGATAAATCAAGATTCTTCATCCATCTGAATCTTCTTCCGAAACTTCAGGGTCACTTGTGAGGGCCAAGAATAGTTATACAGATTCCTCTACTGTATATTTCTCGCGTTTTTATACGTTTGCATAGTAAGTGTAAAACCTAATTTAACTAAACTAACTAGAGATTTCCAGTAGAAGCAAAATATAAAAAAACACCAGCTATAATCCAAAATTTTACTTACTGCTAAGAAATGGCCTTAAACTTGAACGTCTGTGTTTATAAACCACTGAGTTTATAAATTCTGTACTTATAATCACAGATAAAAATGAAAAGAGATGATCAAATGAATGTAGAATTATGTACTAGAAAAAATGGCTTCGTAGTGCTGTCCTCTCTCTTTCACCCCAAGCTAACCTTTATCGTTAATACTAGTATACACTGACTACCAATAAGTATTTGGACACCTATGCAAATGAAGATATCTGCTGTCCTAAGGTACGTCACGGACTTCGCCGGTATATATCGTGTAGGAAACAGCATCGGCTTTAGTCGCATGCAAGATGCCTCGCAGTTCGGAGCTTTCTGATTTCGAGAAGTTATAATTATCGGGTATCACAAATGTGGCCTTAAAAGACATATCCTTAAGGGACATATCTAGCGATCTGAAGTACCCAAAATCGACAGCGGCCTATGTGATTAAGAAGTGGAAGGTGAGCGGTGATTGTCGGAATGTGTCCCGAGTCGGCAGACCAACGAAACTGGGAGATAGAGACCGACGAGTGCTGTCCAAAGAAATTCGGAAGAACCGCACCCAACCGATGGCCTTCATCCGCGAGGAATTTCAACAGGCATCCGGGAGTATTGTTTCAATGAATACCATCCGTAAAAAAGCACATCTGCTTGGTTTTCATGGTCGTGCTGCTGCCCATAAGCCTTTGATGACAAAGTCCAACCGTGCTGCTCGGTTAATGTGGTGCAAAGCACATCGATATAGGACCGTAGATCAGTGGAAACGGGTTCTTTGGAGTGACGAATCAAGGTTCACCCTTTACCGTTCGGATGGCAGGGTCTGGGTTTGGCGTCTACCTGGAGAACGTCTCCTGCCAGAATGCATTGTACCAACAGTCAAGTTCGGTTGAGGTGGAATTATGGTCTGGTGTTACTTCTCCTGGTATGGGCTGGGACCTTTGGTCCCCATTCATGGTAAGCTCAACTCCGATGCCTACTGCACTATTTTGGATGACAATGTGCTTCCTACGTTGTGGCAGTTTTACCAGTTGAACCCCTGTTACTTTCAGGACGACAATGCCAGTTGTCATGTTTCGACGTTAACCAAGGCTTGGTATGGTGCCAATGGAGTTCATGGAATGGACTTGCCTGCCCAGAGTCCAGACCTGAACCCTATCGAGAACCTCTAGGACGAGTGGCATCCCCGAATTCAGGGGTGCACTACCCGTGCAAAAATCGGTGAAGGAACTTCTATGTCTTCTCCAAGCCGAGTGGAAGAAGCTAGCTGTCATACAAAGACTTGTGGAAAGTATGCCCCGGAGGGTCCACGCTGTAATTATCTCTCGTGGATTCTCTACCAACTATTGATTTTGAATAAAGTTAGTTTTTCTTTTGTATCACAGGTGTCCAAATACTTATTGGTAGTTAGTGTATAATCAAGACATTCATTGACATTTTTGTATTTTCTGAAGCTATTATTAGATCTAAGCACTAACCAAACGTCATAAAAATAGCTTAGCATGGACATTTAAAAATTAATGAAATTGGTAGGAAGTACATTTCAGTCTTTCGTATTAAGGGCTAAACTAGAACAAATTGTTGCAGAAAAAAAACCCTTTGATATAGATGTGCTTGATACTTGGAAACTAGTATACTATAACACAATCAAATTTTATGGCATAACCTCTTACAGGGTACCTTCAATAATAGGATAAACGTTGTTCACGGACTTTGCAGGTACTTTATATATTATATAGAAACACAAGTTTCCTGTGATTGGTTGACCTACCCGAAACAGAGTTTGTAGCCCAGTTTTCGGCAAGTGTGATAAAATACGGCGGGTAAGTATGCGAAACAAATCTCTGAATGCAAAACTCTTCCCAAAGTTCAAACTAGCAAGTATAACTGCAAATATTTGGACTCAAGTGTTTCCTGTCTCTCTTCTCTACCACCAACTTCTCTTTATCCTTCCCCAAACTTTGGTTTGATGGCACTGTAACTACTACCTAGCAGCAAAAATCCATTACCATTTAAAAAAATCATGGTATCTTCTGAACGCTAAAAACTAAATGAAAGAAATTATATTATTGCTGCTGATGTTGCATCAAATGAATAGATACTTACAACTTAATATACTTCTCATGAATGACTAATACTAATAGGTCGTTTAGCTATCTCACCACGAAAATTTTTTCCCCAAGGCGCTTTATAGTGTATCGCGGATTTTACACCCTCCAAGTGAACATGCCTTAATAAAGAACATTGGTGGGGATGGATTTGTAGAGAGAGATTTTGGCAGTATCTGAATTGCCGCACAGACGCTGCATGCTTAGAAATAACGAAGCCTTCTCTAGGACTCGAAGTTATTTAAATACGACAAAGTGAACGAGGGCTATCTGCCTAAGGAGTAGAATGACTTCGTAGATTATGGTCTAGGAATAGAAATGGGTCTAGGAATATAGGTAGTTCCTAGGATCTAGGAAATCTAAGGAAAATGGGTTCGTATTTACGTTACACGTGGGAGGAAAGCCACTAAATCCAGCCATGTACGCAGCCCATTCTCTTGGGCTCGAACCCAAGCACACAGCGAACCCCCGAGAATCACGAGTATGCAGTGATTAAGCATTCGATCACGTGTGGATGCTTGAGAATTTCCTAGAATGTAGATGGAACTCAGCGACACTTCTTAAAGTAGGGGCCTGAACAATAGGGTTGGGTTTTAAAATGTTATAAACACATAGGTTTGGATGAAATGTGTAATTTTTAACATTGCCGTGATGTGTTATGAAGTTCAGGTAAGTTTGTAGAAAATTATGCAAGTATAGACAACTCAAGAAGGTATATTTTGTCTGGAATGTTTTACTACTAGGTTATTATGCTGGAATATTTGTAATAATAATCATGAATAACAATGAGAAAATTCGTTATACATAAAAAATCACGAAATACAACTAGAACCCTCTCATCAGGGACGACCCTCAGTCTAAATACCAACGTTCAGAGATTTTAAATCCTTGGCCACAGAACGGCGATCCTTTTTCACATTAAATTTATGCCGCATTATTTAAAACAATCCTTCAGAAATTTCAGTTGTGTATTTCCTACTGGCAAATGACAAATATGTTACGTAAATTAATTACCGACCTTTTGTTGACGTTCACATTAAAGCAAAAAATTTCCGATTTAAAGTCAGCCGGATAAAACTAGAGCAAAGACATTAGGTTAACAGATCAAAAGTCTGAGAAAACGGACTACGTTTCCTTACCCAATGGACTTTTATTACCCTATTTAAACTGAAGTGCTTTCCCGGCTTCTCAAGGAAGAAGGCTTATGATTTCGCTAAGGGTAGACAGGCATCTTGAAAGGAGAGAAGGTGGCAGGTCGGAAGAAATACTCTGCGACATTTCATTTCTTCGGGCGAGAGTATGTTTTAGCCTCTTATTTATGTGGTGGAATGGGAAACGTCCCAGTGTATCACGTGTTACTATAAACATCTGCAAAAAGAAGTGACATTTTATTGGCAGAAAGGTTATAAGAATCCTTGAAATGACGCTATGGGAGTCGGATTGTTGCAGACATAACAGAATAAAATTCAACAGCTGCCATTTGTCTCTCGGAATGAGAGCGGGAAGCGTAGAAGGGTTGCAGATATTCGTTTTCTAGTGTTATGTCTCTTTTGAAAATTTTGGTGGATGTATCCATTTTTTTTTCTTTCTATTCAAATATAAAACTACTAACGCTTTTTCCTACCAAATCTGCAGAAATCTTTTTTTTTAATCCAAATGCATATTTTAGATGCATTTTCAAAGAATAATCTCCTATGACTGAAGTGGTTAAAGGGGTAATATCACAGTCGGGCATTCCTTTCGGCTGGTTGCTGTACGGTAGCAAGTGATTAATTTTTATAGTTTAAATAATGAATAACATCTTTTCCTTGATACTATTTAGGCTTACCTCTCTTAACATTCAATGTTCACCAGCGGTCGAATGCTAAACTAGCTAAACAGTGATTGTTTAACTCTGCGAAAGAGTTAGTTGCATGGTCGTTTACGTGGTATCCCTCATGTGTGACTTACTAGATACCAGAAAGTGTTTCCTTTAAAAAAATCCTCCACGAAGGCATTCTTTCCAATACGCAGTAACTTTTGAGTTAATTTTGTCTGAATCAGTCAACCATAATATTAAATATAAGGGGATCAAAAAGTGTGAAAATTTTAAAGCTGACATTAAAAGCATACTGTTTCAATGGATGACCTTCATATACTACTAAACTCGCTAGCAATTTTAGTTGCAGTTTTATACTGTTAGCTTTTAAAAATTATTTGTTTGCTGCAATATAGAGATCAGTTTTTCAAATGCAGAACACAATTTATTTGATTGAGCATCATTTCTCAAACCGTTCTGATGGGGAAAATTCTTCAAGCGTTTAAACAAACTTTTTTATATGTTCCTGAACCTAAGAAGGCATACATTTCCGCTTGGTAAAAATTGTTGTATGATTTAGTTTATTATGGCAAAACACACTAGAGCTATCTGCCTAATTAGGAGGAATGTCTTCATGGAACACCTTCAAAAGGAATCTGGCTCGTCACGTTACACATGGGGAAAACCACGAAAATGCCCATGGAGTCAGCCCGTTCTCCAGGATTCAAAACCAGGTCGAAACTACCAGTATTCAGCGATTTGACCCCTCGGCCGCTGGTGGACGCTTGGTAAAAGGATTTCAAGAATCTGGAAACGTTCGTTTATCATGGGAATGGAAGCTACTGCTTGTGTCATCTGATTTGAAATAAAATCAATGAAGCTAGTAATAAAGCTATAAAGGGTGTGAAAAAAATAGCATGGCAATTTAAGTTATGCTTTGCAAAGTAATCCTCAATCATATGTTTAAAAAAAGAAAAAAATAATTCCTGTAAAATAAACGTTTTGTCGACATATTTTCGTATTTTTGAACATATTATTATTATTTATTTATTTATTTGTTATTTGTTATTTATTTATTTTACTAATAAATAGGAAAACTTGATTTGCATAATTAAATAAATTTTAAAAATACGCAAAGCACAAGATCCTTAATAATAATTATATATTAAACTTATTTCCGCATGTATAGTGTGTATAGTAATAATATACGCACTACACATTATTATCACAGTTCTGGTACAAAAAATAAACGCTTTTACTGTGTGGGGTATTTCTAAGATCTGAATAATATGGTACTCAGTATCGCACGTTTATATTTGCAACGCTAAATGATAAAGAATAATCATAACAACAAGGAAAACATTCCATTCAATTAATTTTCACGGCATTCTAGCGTCGTTTTTAAGATTCCAGATAAAAACGTTCTATTTTCTGTACACTTGACGCGAAGCGGTTAATGCCAATGAACAATTACTCTCCAAACCCAGGTGGTGAAAAATTATCGGCCCCATATTTTAGGTCAGTCACCACTTGTAAGTCATTAGCTGGTTAGCTCATCATTTGTAGTCATGAGAGCAAAAAACATGAAAAATGAGCCATGCCCTTGCAGGGATTCGAACTCCAGACCTCTGATTGCCAGCCTCACGCGCTTCCAGTTACACCACGAAGGCAAGTAGCAATGAGGAAGGTTACATTCTTACATTCTCTCCCACTTAAAGGGTGTTGAACAAGAAGGAGCTTTAGTCTCTAAATTCTGGAGGTAATGAAATACCGTCCACCACATCTTATTTGGGACGCCACTTACCGTCAGAGAATGAAATACAAAACAAATCAACAATGAATTTCCAAGATTTGAGCTCCGAATTTTCCGACAGCTAGCAGGACGTGCTTCTAACTACATCACGAAAGCAAGCAGTTAAGAGAAAGAAAATGCAATGGTATCTTGGTATACAACCTCTTTGAAATGTGTCTAGCTTCGTATACGTCCGGTTTGGATGTGGAAATTTTTGTTTGGTGTAAAATGCACAACAACCCGCTTTCGTAACTTAAAAACGTTTCACGGAGTGCAGGCGGGTATAATTTTTGTGGGTAAATATGATAACAGGATATGTTAAGCATTGATATTTAAATCCTTGAGATTTCTACTTCATTATTGCACATAATTTAAATATGGGAATATAAAAAATATTACTAATATTGCATTTTAACTTATTCCGAATTGTTATTTTAATGTCACAGTATTTTCTGTTTATGTTATAAGAAATATTATTTAAGTAACATTACGCAAGAATGCAAATAGCAGGTTTTATACGATTTTTTTTGTACGTTTGGCTTAACTGCAATATGCTCCTCTTCACAAAGTGATGACGCCCACCAGCGGCCGAGCGGTAAAGTCGCTGAACACTGGTAGTTCGGTCGGAGGTTCGAATCCCGCGAACGGGCTGGCTGCATGGGTGTTTTCGTGGTTTTCCCCATGTGTAACGTGTATACGAGCCAGTTTCCCTTAGAAAGTCCTCCACGAAGGCATCCCTCCCCTTAGGCAGATAGCCCTAGTGTGCTTTGCCATAATTAAATACACCACCACCGCCATCTGTATACGAGCCAGTTTCCCTTAGAAAGTCCTCCACGAAAGGCATCCCTCCCCTTTGGCAGATAGCCCTAGTGTGCTTTGCCGTAATTAAATACACCACCACCACCGCCATCACAAAGTGATGTTCAGCGCCCCAAGGTCACTGGGAGAACTTAGCTCGCTCACTGTCTGGAATGAAATGGTTAAATAACCTCACCTAACCTAATCTAACTGCAAACTCAGGTAATACAAGAAAGGAAAACCAATGATGAAGCGGTAATCCCGAGAAGTGCCAGTCTCGCGTGAAAAAGATACTATTCAATCCTAAATGTCTGAGCTGTGTCTGAGTCACAGATGAAGTCACTGATGCAGTGTGGCAGCGAATCTATCTTAACTTCTTATAATGAACTTCATTTTCTGGTTATAAATCTCTATTGTCACGGCTTTTGACAAGCGGAGGATGAATTGTGAACGAGCTTATCATTTGTTCACAAAAGTAACCGGACCAGACTCAGTACTGAAGTTTATCGACTGCCTGCTGAATGAAAATTAGTGAAAACTGGTAATTTAATTTCGTATAGTAAACTGCTGTTTAAACCGCATTTCCTCGCCTATTTTTCGCTCCCTTTTTTTCCATAGTTTTTATTGTCCGTAAATCGAGAGATAAAATTATGCGAATAATTTAATTCTCTTAGGACGCGGTTATAGGTAAAATTTAACAAATCAAAAGTTGTCGTAGATAAACTGCAGGTTTTAACAGAATCTACATTTCGATAAGAATACATCGTAATATTAACACTACAGTATCCTAATAGATATCTTCGTTTCTACTGCCCTGCAGCATGAATCTCTCCCGTTCTTATTGCTGTCTCCTGTCTCTTAGGCCTCAAGTCATTCATAAATAAAGAAAGTGGATGTGCAACTGACTCGACGAAATCGTAGACTTACTGTAAGTTCGTGTTTAGTTTGTTGCAACGGGTCGATTAATGTATTATGCTGGCATAAATTTAAGCCGTTAGAAGTTAAAGGCTCGGAGTGAACTTCGAAAGTAATGAAACATTTTTAAATACATTGTGTCATATGTGCATGCTTGAGTATATCTACTGCAAATGCTGTGTTCCTTATCTAATATAGCTTATTTATTATTCGGAAATGTAACTTGACATATTGCTTTCAATAATTTCTACGCATTTCTTATTCCAAGTGATATATAAAATAAAAATTTCCTCCGCTTTTTATAGCCTGTCAATTGCATTCATTGAATCATATTTAAATATACTAAATATTTTTTTAAAGATTAAAAGTGCCGTATATTTACCACAGGGTATTTGTATAAATAGACGTAGCATGAATATACTTCTAATATTAAAGAATACTATATTTTCTATAAGATTGATCAGCAAGATTCAATGCTAGGAGAGGATGTTGTTGGGTGTCAATAAGTTTTGACATGTAATTTTGGAAGTGATGGATGAGGCATTCTGTCCTACAATCCATGTGCTATTACTTCGCGATATAAAATTAGAAATTTAAACAACGAGAGGTTAAAAAAAGATTTGTTATCAAATCAGAAATAAAATATAACACATTTATAATACCTATTCTGTTGCAGACATGACTAAAACTAGAAAAAGGTTAGATTGAAAAAATCTAAAAGGTTTCAGGTTTTAGCGACTGCACATAAGGGTTCTTCCAAAGTTTAATATGATTTTTCAGTACAGATTGTAAATAGAGATGGCGCAGGCGGATTAGCGAATCATTTCAGAGATATGAAAATATATGCTGTTTTTTATTATACTCGTATAATAAATTAAATGCATTTTGATTCAAGTCAGTCGGATCGGTTTTAAGAGTAAAGGAAACTATTATTCTTAAGAACTTTATCTATTGCTTTTAAATAGTTTAGTTTGTTAATTAATAACAGATAGTTTAACTATTGAAAGAATAATATACTACGTTTTTTCCTAATGGCAAAAGACTCGAAAGAAAAATCAATGCTTTAAATTGAAACATTGAAAAAGCGTGTTTCGAGAGAATAGTCGCTTTTGGCTAAAAATTGTAAATGTTTTACTGAACGTTAGAACTGTGGTCTCAAACTGGGGTCCACGTGTAAATGTTAATCGACCCTGAAACATCGACTTTGAGATTTTAATTATTCCAGATAAGAACATTTTACCATTTGCACCTGCTCGTGCGAAAATGAATCGATTTTGAACAAAATCGCTAAACGTAAAACTCACACTTGGGGTTCTGACTTTACAATTTTAAAAGCTATTTGATTTTTATAGGCGGTAGAGTTAATTTTATTAAGCAATTCTTTTATAATGATACTGTATTCATTTGAATTGGTTCCTAGGGTTTTGATTTTATTAAGCGGCTGATTTTATAAAGCAGTGATTTTTATTAAGCGGTATCTACTGTATACAATTCTATACAAGAAGTTAGCATTTATACACCATCTCCACGAAAGCCCTTATTCATCTTTTATTTTCGCAACCGTTGATCGAAGACAGCGAAACCATAGAACTCTGATTACAAGAATATTTTAAATGAAGCAAAGATTCATGTTTGGGAATGCACTCGTTATGCATAAAAGAAAGAAAAAAATGTATAACAAACATTTACCGGGATATTCGATGTTAAATTTGGACAAATTTATTCGATGTTAAATTATTCAGGGCCCGTACACAAATTGAAAGTGAAATGTGTGTATATTTACGAAACTAAAAAGTAGGTCCCGCTTAGGAAAAAGGCTTCTGATGTTAAGAGATCACTCGAGGAGCACTTTTAGGCAAATTATTCTAAAAAATGATATGATTTTTTTTTCTAAAAGAAGATTATATTCCCGGAGTCATATAGAATTCGTGCTGTAGAAAACACTGGCAGGCTTCAGCATTGGCACGGAACTCGTAATATTATTTTGCATTAATTTAAAAATAACAAATTTTTTGGCTTAAATGAATTTTTATTATTACCATATTATAACTTTAAAAGTTACAAAAATTTCATGAAAATATTAATAACGTAATTTTTCTCTTTGAAAACTTTTAAGTTATTTGAGTGAAAATTCTTCTGGCACACCAAATATGGTAAAATTGTATATGAAGACCCTAGTAAATCACGGAAAAATGTCATTAAATGACAATTAAGAGGAAAAGAAGGGGAGGATCCCGAATTGTTTTAATTTATTTAATAACCGATCCCTAAATGCGAATTCAAAATTCAAAATGAATTCAAAAAAAATTAAAAAATTAAATTAAAAAAATTAAATTAAAAAAAAAAATTCAAAATCACAAATTTTTAAATTAAATATCTCATATCTCGGTCAATTTTTGTCATACAGGAACCAAACTTATTGTGTTTTATTTTTTTATTATTAAATTTTCCTGAGGATAACTACAGGGATTAGATTAACGTGTAAAAGGTTAGATTTTGTATTTTATAAAGAACTGAATTTTTAAAATTAAAGATTAGGAAAACATGAATCTTTACGCCTTTCAAAACATTCTTATTATTAGAAGTCTGTGTCTATAACCAACGATTGTGAAAATTAAAAGCCGGGATTTTCTTACGTTTATTTTAATAATGGCAAGGCGCTCGAGGTCTGTTTGTCTAAGGCGAGAAATTCCTTTGTGGATAAGGGAAACTGGCTCGTGTACACGTTAAACATGTGGAAAACCACGAGAATGCTGCTATAGCCACCCCGTTAGCCGAACTACCAGTGTTCTGCGATTTTACAGCTCGGCCGCTCGTGGGTTAAAGTTCTGGTGTGGACTGTTGTGAACACAATGTGTACGAAACATGTACGCGCAAAATTAGTTATATAAAATATAAATCCTGAATCGATTTAAAAAAGACAAAATTTAAACAAATAAAATAACAAATATCACGGCAATGGATAAAAATAACAATGCAATCGAAAATATTTAAATATATTTTCAACAATATTAACTGCCACTTTAATCTCAACTCGTCATGCTCTATCGTATGAATTCTTCGTCACTCTCATTAAACCATCAGGTTTAAAATCTTGGTTTGCTCTTTAAATATTGGCTTTAAGTCGTAAAGTATTTGCATACAACCTTTTCTTTAAATAGTACCAAGAAAAAGCATCGTCTTCGACCATCATTTAAATTGACAATGGCCATAGCAAATGTCAGAATTTGAGAAATTATGCGATTGATAAAAATGTTGCTTCATGGAGTGTTTGCTTGTGGCTGAACCTTTTAAAAAATCAATAAATTTTTGCACACGTTACAAACATTAAAGAAATTACAATATGATTGTGGCTGCAAACTAATGGTGTGGATTTTCAAAATTAAACTGAACAGTATTCTCCCTTTGTTTGACGGCAAAATTTCCCTCACACAGTTTACAAGTGCTGGTTAGCTAGTCTTTTTTTTAAAAAAGGAAAGAGTTATTTATTAATACAAATTAGCAAAGCCGCATACCTGAGTTTCGCGCAGACTTTGGGTGCCTCTTCATCAGGAGAAAGAGTACTCCACCAAAGGGAAAGCCACGAATTTTACCCAAAATGGGTAAAGCTAACGAGAAAGTAGAGCCACCTGTCTTCATAAAGAATAACAAAAATTGAAAAGTTAATAGAATTTTAAAAGCGTTAGGAAAGAATGGATTCAAATTAAAGTCCATAACTTAACTTTGTGAATGTAAGAAGCTTCAAGAAAATCCAATTTACCGATGGAAGAAGCCTTTTGAGTAATTTTTGGACACAAAGTCAAAACTGTCATTATATTTTCAACTGTGGTTAGCGAAAGAAGACTTCTTAAATTCTTCTTTTCGGACAAAAGATTTGTATTCCTTAATGCAAAAGTTTAACATTATTTTAGTTTGGCCCATGTATCTAAACCAACACTGGCAAGATATGCTATAAATTCTTCAAGAATTAAAGTCACAAATGGAAAGAATCGAACCATGGATGATAGGAGGGAAAATATCTTGAAAATTGAAATTCTTGAGAATCCATGAAATTTTGTAACTAATAGACGGGTGAAACAGAAGCACGACAATGTTATTAATGCTCTTTCTGACAGCGGAATGTATTCTTTGATGGTAAGATGAAAATTTTGTAAATACTTTATCAATGGCCACGGGAGAAAATCATCGGTTAATGGCAACAGATCTCAAAATTCTAATTTTAAGTTTTATTTTGCCGTGTTTCTCTTCTGTCTTGAATTATTTATTATTTAAATCACCAGCCGCCTAAAACAGTCATTGTAAAAAAGAACACATATATATACACACACATATACACACACATATATATACACACACATATACACACACATATATATACACACACATATATATACATAATATAAAAAATCTAGCTTTATATGTAAAATATAAAATATCTAACATGTAAAATATAAAATCTAGCTCTCAAATAATAAATTAATAGCTTCCTTTAACTTCCTTTTCATTCTAAAAATAACAGCAATAAATTTTTCTCCCTGCAGTTCTGATGCGGACTTGCCGATGAAATCTGAACCCAAAATCCTGTACATTAAAGTGTCATGTGATCTGAGATGGATTTCATATAAAAGGTCAATTACATTCTGACAGCCGGAACACAACTGCTGAAAGCACGCTAAAATTATATTATTTCCAAAACCAAGAAAGGATACCACCGGCCCGAGGGCTACAGGCACATTAGCTTACTTTCAGGGCTCGGAAAAGTTTGTGAACGTGTTAACGTAAATCGTCTGAAGCCCTTCTTAGATGTACGTCCGCCCGAACAGTTCGGATTTCGCGCAAAATTACGTACTTACAAGTAGCTGGTAAAGCTCGTAGAATTTTGCGGAGATCACAGATAAAATGTTGCCATTCTCATGCTGTACGTGGCGAAAGCTTTAGACAGCGTCTGGTTTGAGGGGCTGATTTACAAGCTAATTAATTTCAATTTCGAAAGGCAAATGACTGAGCTCATTACTTCATTCATCATAAATAAAAGCCTTTCTGTCTCCACTGGTAAAGACTTCTCTGACTCTAGGAAAATTAAAGCTGGTATACTACAGGGCAGCATTTTAGGTCCAATTTATATTCATTATATATTGTGGACTTCCCGCGCGCTCACTTGGATAGAAGTAACTTTTTAGGGTGTTATGCAGACGGCACAGCTTTAGCTGTGAAGTCTGCTAACGCAAATCATGCTGTAAAGAAGCTGTGGGACATTATGCCCGATGTTGAATCCTGGTGTACTAAATGGAGGATATCGATCAATGTGCAAAAGTCGCAACTACTTGTAATCAGAAGAAAACATACACAGACCCTACTCAAAAGGCAACTTTATCTTTTCAATAAAGAAGTGCCGCAAGTGACAAAAGCCAAGTACCTAGGGGTAGTACTGAATCAAAAACTAACTTGGAATGACCATATCACTAATGTGAGTAAAAAGACTTTCGCTGTAATCAACAGTTTAAAACCCCTTCTTAACAAGTTTTCAAAATTAGATCTGCGTCGAAAGCGGCTTGTGTATATAATGAACATACGGCCTAATATTACATATGCTTCGCTCGCTTGGAATACGACCAGAAAGAGACACCTGTACAAACTGCAAGTAATTCAGAATAGAATAATTAGAATGATTACTAACGCCCATTACTAGGTCAGCAACGCCACTCTACACATAGACTTGAAACGTAGTACAACTGAGCAGCATCTGCACAAACGTAATAGAGTTTTCTTCATGAAAGCTGTCAACTGTGTTCATTTGTCTAATTTAAATACGCTAAAGTATACAATTCTAGAGGAGGACTGTGAAATTCGACCACTAGCGGCGCACCTCGCAAATGACTCTAACTTTTCTTCTTAATGATTAGTAGCATGCAGTGTAGTACCATATCTTGTAATATTTTCCTTTACATTTTCTTTCTGTGTTTGTATTGTATTGTAACTTTAACACTGTTAACATTGTGCTAAGTTAATTAAAAAAACATTGTGTTTTTTTAATTAACTTAGGACGTTATACTCTCTTCCACTTGCTGTCCATGATCGCTCTGCTTGCTGACCACGCGATACCTCGGTCTGCTCCTCCGCTCCCTCTGGGATACCACGGGCAGATAGTATCATGTGATGCGCCCATGTGGCAAATTTGATTGAACCGGAAAAACTGCACACTGTGTGGTAGAGTGGCAATAAATTAATCAGTCAGCGGGAATATAGCATGAACTTTTCATGCTCATCTCGGCATGCAGTGGAAGGTGGAATTGGAGAAATCTGTCCTCTTCTGTCTTTTCTCATGCTTCATGACTCTGTTTTGCTTTGCCGCTAGCCTAGTAGAGTTTACTTTTCTAAATTTAGTCCATTCTTTAAGAAATGTGAACTGTAGAAAATTGGAGGATGCATAGCGTCCCCAGAGTGGTAATGTTAATTATCCAAGAATAAAAATGTATGTGGAATTTATCATTATGAGTGTAGGCCGTGCAATATCGAATGATTTAGAAATGACGCAATCCAGAGAAGTTATTACGATCTTTAGAACAAAGAGAGAGAATTAAAGTTTTGCCTTTAGTTTAAATTACAATTTTGATTTACATAGTTTTATCTTACATATTTATATGTATATATATATATGTATGTGTAAGATAAAAATATATGAATCAGAATTATAATATAACTATAAACATTAATTCTTCCTCTCTATTCTAAAATCGTAATAACTTCTCTGCATTGCGTCATTTCTAGATCACTCTATGGCCCGCGCAACTCCGATGACGTAATAATTAAGAACTGAAACTGTCCTTGAAAACCAAAACTTTTCTCTTCGCGTGCCTCCATCTTGCATAACTATGCACTTCACCTCTTGCTCTCTACTGTGCTAAGATGTAATTTCGCTGGCTTGCTTTCTATCCCAACAACATCAAAAATGTAAATCTTCTGTGGAAAGGCACGACTAGAGTGCTAAGTGATTGTGGCCACAAATACCAATTGGAAATAAAAATGGAATTAAAATCGCTTCTACTGCCAAGTTCTTTAGATGTTACCAAGTTAGCATTACTAGCATACTGCGCAATCAAAATTCTTCTTCAATATGGATCTAAGCACGCATCTACAGTGTTCCGTCCGTTCATTTTCTTTGCTTTTATTATGACATATATAATATCAACAAATTAGTAACAATAAATCTGAAGGAAATTTTAAATATTATCTATTAAATTATTAACTTTACTACTTATTTACTAAAATTACTAGCTTTCCTTAACGACAACACTCATCCTCATCGTGGACAAAAATATTTTTATTCGGGCAGTGGTAACACATTTCCTTTCATTCGCTTAGCTGTTTAAAGAAATTCTAAGCACAAATATATTTAGTTTTCCCAAGTGGAAATACGTTTTTTATGTATCGAAATTTTCTGATTTAGTTTGAAATACTTACGCTTCTCCGAGTGGCAGTACAAAATTTTTAGATCGCTGGATTTTGAATCAAATGTTACATAAATTCTCACAAAATATGAAATATTTTTTGTTAATTTCGAAATTTAAAATTCGGTCTTCAAGGTGCATATGCTCGTGTTTAGGTGAAAGACTGTGGATTCACAATTTGGTAGCTTTAGTTGTCACCAGCTGTTGATAGCTCAATTTGGTAGCTCCGTAATATGAGGAAGAAACATGCATACAGATGATTCTTCGTTACTTAATAATAGAGAAGAAGATATTTTAGGTGTCACTCTGACTGATACAAGATCTTTTTAAGCATTAGATCATAGGGATATAATAACTTTGTCTCTCCAATTTTCAATAATGTCCATGAAAATATATATATGACCCATGCAAATGGAAAAGGAGTTGCGATCACATTTACTAGCTACCATACACAGCAAATCTACCGAAACTGTTTAAATAAATTACAACGATTCTTACTTTACGACAAAGCAGTTAAATATTTCACGAGATTTTATTACATCTCGCACAGTTAAATATTTCACGAGATTTTATTACATCTCGCACAGTTAAATATTTCACGAGATTTTATTACATCTCGCACAGTCGCATCCTACCAAAACTCGAGTTTGCACTGGCGCGTTCCGCCATTCTACGAAATCCTTCTTTTCGTACAAGCTCAGATCCTGCTGAACGTTTTACAGCTTGATCTGGACCAGTGCCATAAATTTTGAGATTTATGAGAAAAAAAGAAAGAGGCAAGGTTATGAGTCTCATGCATTTTATTCACGGAAGGTGATCGAGAGGAGAGAAGGGGGTCTGGGGACACGTGAAATCTCCGTGTGTAGTAAAATTTATGATCTCCGGGTTTTACATTTCTCTAGCTTGTTCTTGATTGACTGTCTGAGAGCTTTACCTTTAGAAGGACAGAGTAGTCAATGCATATCTTACAAGGGTCTTTTGAAATGGTTTACTCATCCGATTCGGGAACAAGAATATGTTGTCGAGGGTTTCGAAAGTAATAAAAGACATTCTTGATTTCCAGAATACCAAGAGGAATTTTAAGACTCGAATTGTATTGAAATTTTACAACTTCCTCCTCGATGCGACACTGCGAGCATTTCATAGTGACTAGAAAGCTAATATATTTCGCAAAGATCTAATAAAATTTGAAATAGTTTAAGGTTAATGATTATGTGTTAGTAATATTTTTATATTTATTAACCACTGATTATGATTTGAACTTTTACTTTAACTTCTTTTTTTTCGTCATTCTTACCATAATGCAAATTATTTATTGTGTATTTAAGACGAGGTTTGAATGTTTTAGAATTAGAGCATCTGGCAGCCTCGCCTTGCAGTTACGTACTGTCACTAGCTCCGCCAATGTTATTTCGGCTTTAGCGTTTTGCTAGCCGAAGTTTAAAATACGCGCCGTTAATTATCTTGAGCCAGCATAAGTCATCTATTTTGTGTACACTTCCAGACTACGTCTCCTAAATTGAAATTACTTCATCTAATGTTAATTTAAATACCTACAAGTGCACAAGGTCATATAAAAGGTTAAACAAAAAGTTAATTTAAACATTTTTACAACTTAGTAATTTGCTTCAAGCTAAGGCAATAACTGTCTTCTTAGTCAATTAGGGTCGACAAGATATTGAAATAAGTCTCTATAGCAGCGATTCTCAGCCTTTTTGACTAATGCCTACCACCTAAACAAAAATTAAAAAAACTTTAGTACTCCCACTACATTTTACATTGATTATTTATCAGTTTCTGTATAGCAATGTTAAAAATAATATTTTGCCATTTGCACAACCTATTGGTAATTTGCATTAAATATGCGCACATAAAATTATTAGATTAAAAATTGGTTACCATTTTAATTATCAAAATTTACATTATAATGCTTTAATTCTAAAATTTAGGGTGAAATGTGGGCCTTTTTAAGAGAGCTCATTTTGTTTATGTCTGGTCTTATTTCACTTAGTTTCAACCTTAAATTATAATCCACTTTTAATTTTATTTTGTATTTATTTTTCAAATAAAATAGGGAAGAAAATCCTTGTTCACACAAAACGTTTATGCAAAATGGCAATAAAAATTTAATAGCTTTATTTGAAATGGCTTTAAATTCTTTTTTTTCGGTTCAGCCAAAAGTCAACAAGTTTGTTATTTTTGAAATCTTCAGTTAAGAGTTGGATCGCAGGAAATTTCTATCAATTGTTCTTTCCCTTCACGAAATTTCTGAATTTAATAGTTAAAAATGCTTTGTGTCTATGCGTACCACCTATTTTTCTCTTGCGTACCACGTTTGAAAATCGCTGCTCTATAGCATAACCTTGCATGTTTGTAATCTTTTCTTTAAGATTTTTGTACTAATCTTTCTTTTTCCTTAACTCTCGAAGCCATGCGAACGAAGTTCCTTCGTGTGCCTGCGATCCTGGAGCCCCTAAACGTCACTATTTACCCATAAAAAGTCACCTACATATACTAAATGTTACTGCGGACCGACTATGTATCTCATTTTGTAATTAAGCTTAAAATGCGAAAGTAATTCCTATAAAGCCTAGTTTTTGTTTCCTTCGTATATTACTTAAAATGTTATTTATTATTATATAAACATAAAATCCTAATTCTTAAAATAAAAAATAAATAAAATCAGAAAAAGTTGAAACGCACTATCAGTAATAATGATTATATTCTCATACTTAATTTTTTATGTACAATAATAAAGTAAAAATTTTAAGAATTTAAATATCAGTGCTATACAGTCACATGCCAAATTTACCTATAAAAATTATATGCCGCTTGCACATTGTGAAACATTTCTGAATTAAGAATTCGATTGTTTTAACGTCGAGCACTTTACTTTTGTAGAATAAAATAACAAATAATATTCGTTATAATGATGCTGCTCTATAGCATTCATTATAATGAATAATAAATAATATTCATTATAATGCTAACCCTCTAGAGAGTCTATTGAATAAAATTTCGCAGCATTCTGACATCAGCGTATCAAATATGATAGGTGGGCCGTCAGTGACACTTGGCTTCCGTACCGCATTTGATACGGCTGGTCCATGGAGGGAAACTGAGCCGTACCATATGTAATACTCTGGGAGCGAAGAGGTTAATCTAAGAACTCCTGCTTGTTAAGATATAGCGTCAGGTAAAACAATCATATGAGAACATATAAATCATTGCTAACATGCGAAACGTTTATGAAAGATTATAAATATAGATAACTTGAACTAATTAAAAGCCAAATATTTTTCGAGCGTAAAATTGTTTATTAGGACAAAGTAAACGAGGGCTGTCTTGTTTAACTGAAAACATTACGTTGAAAGGGGTAACTGATAACACAATACATAAGGAAAACTATGCGCTAGATGAATAACAGTAAACTTTATACTGTATCTGTGTAGTGTATACAATTAAATAACGAAGAATCTGTATGTTATTTCAATATCACAAGCTATCATAAAAATCAGAACTGCGAAGTTAAAGTCATTAAAACTTTTATTTCTAGATTAAAATACAACGAAGACTATTAACAATCAAAATTATCAAAGAAACATCTTTGAAACACACGTTGTCTCAATTCACCTTTGTTCCCTTCTACACTGGTCTGACCTTGGGGCGTTAGAGCTTCGCTGGAGGAAAGATCTTGAATATTCACCGCGTGGCTGTTTCTGAAACCACGTAAGCTCCAAGTCCAAGAATCCACATGCATGCAGAAAATGAGAAATTATCTATATTTACGACATATATATTCATGCATATTCTTCGTATAGCGGGAAAAGGTAGCCACCGAAATTTGCTCTCACTTAGGCCTCCGTCCGAACATGTGTACACCTTGCACAAAAAAAAAAAAAAAAAAAAAAAAAAAAAGGGAGACAGTTCTGTATCTCCCGTTCCACGGGACCGATTGTCGAAATTTAACTTGCGTTTTCCATGTCTCGAAAGCGCGACTTCAAATAGATATTAGATTTATACATAACATTATTTTAACATAAGTATTTTGATACAAAATCGGACTTTTTCCGAAATAACATACCAATTTTTTCCCTTATTTCGATTCTACGGCTAAAATTATGCCCAGATATTAAATTTTGTAATTTTTGGTGAGTTTTAAATTTTGTAAGTTATGGAGAAATTAAAAAAATTATCTTGGCGCATTTTTTCAGTTTGCATCAAGAATAATTCACTTAGCGAAATTCTTAATTTATAGCAACCTTATTTCCTTTCCTTTTCTTCTTTGTGCATGAAAGAAAAAAAAGATGCATCGTTCATATTTTCAAATAATTTTAACGAAGTGCGTAACGCACATTTGACGTTATAACAAAAATCCTAAATTTTAAAACGCGCCAATATATAAATTCACGTATATTTTTGGAAATTTTGAATGAAAACTCGCATTTTTTGCAGGTATGATTAGAAATACATATCTTTTAAGATAGTGGTAAAACTTTTATAGATTATAATTCAAAATGTGTTTTGAAAAATTTATAAAAATAATTTAGAAATACAAAATTTACAAATAAATCATAAAAATGGGGGAATTTTAGTTGAATGAACCTAAATTTCTAAATGCGAAAGGAAAAATCAAATAAGATTAATAAAAAAGGGATATTAATAAACATAAACCAAATTAACATGGAGGAGATAAAATTTTGAGAGCTAATTTTTGAAAAACTACTTGAGCGATTTTTACATTACTTGGCATTTTGACATAATTTGAACCCTAGAATCGAAGTATGGGAAAAAACGTACTATGTTATTTTAGAAAGAGCCAGATTTTGTGAAATATACCTACGTTAGAATAATGCTATATATAAATCTAATATATATCCCAAGTCGCGCCTTCGGGACATGGAAATCACAAGTTAAATTTGAATTTGGATATTGTTTTTTCAAAGCCGGAATTTCGATTTTGTTTTTTATTTTCTTATATTTTTGGGCGAAATTAATGATGTTGTAATTAAAAGCCTTGCGTTGTTTCTATGCAAAGCATAAGATTCAAAATATCTTTCAAATTTGATTGGAAAACTCAATGCTGCAAAAGAAGGGTCTTACCACAGTGCAATTTTCCTTTCGAATTAAATCGCACGGAACAAAAGCAGCGGCACCTGAACAGCTAAATTTTGATCGCACATAGTCTCCACCTGAACATGTGCCTCTCGAAGTCCAAATTTTGATTTTTTTTTAAATTATTTATTTTGTATTTTAAATTAATTTAAAGAACTTTGATTAAAATCTCAGAAATATAAATGTTTATATTCTCATTCGGCAAACCGTAAGACATTTATATTCCAAAATTAGTTAGAAAACTCAGCGGTGCAAAAGAAGTATGTTGCCAATTGGAAAACTGTATTTCGAATTTTATCAATAAACTCAGAAATTTGAAAGAAATATGTTGCCAATACCCAAATTAAAATATTTTTCTCTTTCATGTGGTGATGTGTTGTCGTTCAGCAAAGTAAAAGGCAAAGTTTAATATTTTTTAATCTGTTCTGTTATTTATTAACAAACTAATGAACGCATGTTTGCACAGATTCGGAAGTTTACTATCCCAACCCATGAAATTACCTTAGCTGGATTCATTAAACTCATTAAATATTTTTTCTTGTTTCGTATAACTATTTTAGGCTATTAACCATTCAAGCAGATAGTTAATATTCGCTAAATTAATTGACTCGGAAGATGTATAGATGTATACCTTATGAATAAAACAATCTTCTTTCCTAATACTAGACTAATTAATATGTTTATAAAGTAAGTTACGTAAATAAGAAAATAAAGAAAATACAATATTGAAAATTTGCGCAGTAAGTTGGGCTAATAGTTTTTTTCTAAAGTAATATGAATGCGTTTAGCAAATTTTGTTCCCCCAAGGGTCAATTCACCAAAGACCAAGAAGAAAGATTCTCATTTCATTTCTCATTCCGTAGAGATACCTCATCAGTTACATCAGATTTCATTTTCTTAGACCCACAAACTATCTTCGAAGATTTTTCTCAGGTGAAACGAAGTCAAGGTTAAATCCTTTTGCAAAGTCCTGCACGAAAGGGCGTTTCCCATAACCAGATTATCCTCACGTGCGTAGATACATTTAGGTAGTGTAATTTATGTGGAAGTGTTTGTCAGTTAAGATATTATTCATGTTTGGAGACTTGAACGTCAAATCAACCGATAGATCTGTAACGTAAAAATATGGCTTAACAGCTCTACAGCAAAGGCCATGCGACACCTACCGGACAGTTTAATTTTAAAGTAACTCGTTTCGTCGAAATTTTAATTTATAAGAATAAGTTAAGTGCAGCTTAATGTGAACTCTTTTGTCCGCGACTGCTTTGATAACATTAACCGAAAGATAACATTAAACGATGGGAAAAAATTACATTCAAAACAGAAATGGAATTTAACTAAACATAAATACAACAATAAAACACATAAATAGCTATTTTCCCAGAATTTTAATGAGGAAAATGGAAAAATATGTTTGTGAATTATTTGTTCCTTCTTCTCTCTTCATTTGTATCACTGTCCACTAGAAAATCAGACAGTTCTTGTACCTTTTTCTTTAACAGTCCCTTTAACTTCTTGTAGTACTTTAAAATCTCTTTATTTTCTTAATTATCTCTGCTTTCACACGTTTGCCGGTACTATAAGATCAACGAATATTTCATTTCGCATTTCACGATCGTCATTCTCGACTAATTCTTTGATTTCTTCTTCCTCCATATTTGAGAGTTCTTGGCCGCCTATCGCTTTTTCAGTTTGTAAGATTTTGTTGGTTTCATTTACAGTCGATGGAAGTCCTTTAAATTTGTTGACAGCTTCTGGATAGCAAAGATTCATTGTTGATGAATTCCCTTGTTCCCATGTTGAGTTGTTAAATGCCATTACTTTGTCATGCATTCTTCGTCTACTGCTTTATTTTCAGAGATATAAACATGTCTGACTTGATAAACTTTGAGTGTTTTTATGATTTTTTTATCCATTGGTGGATTTAGGAAGTGGTACTGGGTGGAAAGAATAAAATTCTGATTTTAAATTCGGATGCAGTGTTGTGAGGGTTTCAGTACCGTGTCTTGTAGTATTATCTAAAATAAGAAGAACTTTAAAGTCCACGTTTTGCTGTTCGAAGTAATGTGTAACTTCTTTAAGTAATGAATTTTCAAACCAATCTTTTAAGAAGCTAATCGCAAAGTGGCTGACGCTCTGCAACGTACGCTGTGTAATTAAAATTCTCGCGTTGTACAAATTAAATGGAGACAAAAAAGATAAGAAATATATTCAAAATTGCATTCCGCAAGTCCGACTTCAGCAAGGGTTTGCTGTACACAGAATTCGTGTTCTAGGAGGCAGTTTGAGGACATAGCCAAATCTTAACATAATTTGCATAAAATATTTTAATTAGAAAGGAGTTATGTTTACAAAATAATTAGTACTTCTATGGCCGCGGTGTATACCATGTATAGAATCAGAGACTCTTACGAAATATTTTAAAATTCTCAACATACAAAATGTTGCAGCACATTTGAACGAAGCTGTATTTAAATCTTCATGTTGCTTAAGTTTAATAACTACAACAAATAATAACAACGATTCCGTAAAGTCAGCAAATTTACAACTCTTAAACAAATAATACAGCCGTTTACTTTTAATCTAACAGTTATACATTTGTTGAGAAGTTAAAAATCTTCGAGGTCAGCATTACATTTTTTGAGATAGATCACAAGATACGGTTAAAAAAATTAACAATTATTGACTTGTTTGCGAATTCTGATGAAATACTGGCAATGACTAGCTTTGCTTATTTGTGTAGGTTGTAATATCTTGTTATTTAATAAATAAATATAATTATTGTTGAAGTGGCAACGCCATATTTGTATTAAACCGTTACTCAGCAACGTGAAATATTGTTTTAAAAAAAGATGAGAATTCTGAAGATTTTACCAGCTAAGAGTAGTATGAAAATTTTGCCACTTAAGAATTGTATAAAATTTGTCAATCACCGTGAACTAGAAATAAAATTTCTATTCTACTAAGAAAATTGTCTGTTTTGTAAATTACTGCAAATACATTACAAGACTAACTTAGATTATTAAAGTTTAAGTTAGCGATTAGGTTAACCTTTAGCTGAGTGCTATATTACAGGCACATTATTGTTTCAATATAAGATCTTTACATAACACATATTGCTTTAACATACGTTGGCTTTTAAACGTATAGCACATAATGCAAACTAGCAATTTTCGAAAGCGTAGTTGAATTTGAATGCTTGAAAATCGCTACAGACCCAGATGGCAGTATGCAAATATGGTATGTTACAGAACAATCGATATTGGACAATCCATACTTATTATTTGAGCATATGCTAGTTAGCCAATCGTTGAAGACGACAGCATTTTGAAGGGTTTGCGGTGCTTCATATAAATACTGATACAAAGTCTTTATGAATTTTGTAGGATAATTTTTAATAATATTTGCGTTCAGAAGGGATTTTACCTTGCAGAACTGAAACATGATTAGTCATAGAATGTTAAAACTTTGCATATGAAACTGTTATAATATCTAACTGTGCACCTCTCTTTTTTTATTGCAATAGGCCACACCAAACTTTATATATAGTATATGTGATGTACCAGCTTTAGTCGTAGCTTAAATTATCAGACGATAAGTTTAAAAAAAAACAGGATCTATTTATTATTATTCAGGAGAAATAGCAGTTACAAAATCAGATATCCGGAGTAAATAAAAAGAATTACTAATAACTTTTTGTATGAAGCTTACTGCATCGTGACATTTAAGAAAAAGCACCGATCTTCTTTTGCGAGTCCTTTTATAGCCTCTGGAAAGGCGGAGCTTCCAAGAAATGACGTCAGCCTCGTCAGCCAATCCAGTTCGCTTTAAATATTTTCAGTAAATTCTATAACTGTACGTGTAGAAAAGGCGGGAAAAACAACTTGACTACGGGACTGTGGATTTAATTCCACGTACTTTCAAATAAGAGAACATCGCCATTAAAAATGAAAAGAACATACAGTTAGAATTTTAAGTGTATTCTTGATTATGGAATTTTATTATTACAAATATTTTATTATTGCAAATATATACAAATTTAGTGGGGCCAATGGCCACATATATAAATACGCTTTTACCCAACTCGGCGAATTCTGTTTTTTTATTCTTATATACTGGTAAATTCTAATTTTTGCTTTAAAAGTGATTGAATTATGTTATTCTTATGCTCCGGTTAAGGTGTTTATGCCTTTAGTTCATTTTCAGGCAATAGATGTAGAATTAAAAACGATTTACAAGTGCGCTAAGCCTAAGATGATGCGAATTTGTTTGTATTTGAAACTCTTAGTAGCATCGTGAATTAAGCTATTTGGTGCAACAAATGCAATGTCGCTCTGTACAGTGGAACCAAAACTTAATCCGATGACCGAATTGCTTGTTGCTGCATAAAAACTATCATTTTAGTTTCTAAAATTGTTATTTTTTAACTGTTTATTAGTGTATTCGGAGTTTTAGATTTTTTGCATTTTACAAATCTTAATGAAGATGTTTGAGTTTTTATATATTTTTGCCTTGCTGCAGAGTGAGAACTGAATTTATTGAGTGAGAAATATATCGCTAATGAAGTTTATATAAATAGCAGCAAAAGATGTGTAATTTAATAGACCACACACGAAAAGTATTTGGTGTCCACATGAGATTTTTTAAATAAAATAATAATAATTTCCGCGTTAAAATAGAATATTGGTTAAGAATACTGAGGGTTATATTAAAAATTTCCTTATTTTAAATAAAAATAAAAATGTATATAAATGGAGAGTTCAGTGAGTCCTTTTACTTTGCATGTGTGTATTAGAATATCAGATGAAATATCAGTTATTTTATAAGGCTTTTAGAGAATACGTTTTGTTTGGTTTGGTTAAAACAAAAGGATCCGAAGCTCTCTTTCTAACTTACAGTATATGAAAAGTATTCTAAAATTATTTAGTGAAATTTTAAATGCAGTGTCTGTTGCACGTCTGGATCAAAGTAAATCAAACTGTTTTTTAAATTGCAGGGAATACTTTTTTTAAAATTTCATTAGCGATGCGACTTTTAATCAAAAACTAATGAGGTACAAAGTTCTAGCCGATATTATGGCAGAGTTTCTGTCAGGTTCGTAAGTATACAAGTAATATAAAAAAAAAAAAAAAAAAAAAATTCTAAAGTCAATTCCTACTTAGGTCAACAAAGAAAAGTTTTAATTATATTACTTTTTATTAACATTATTAACATTTTTTCATATCTAATTTATGAAGCTGATGGTGGCCTATAATTTCTCATCCATCCGTCTCTTGTAATGCTTCATTATTCCAGTGAGTTTCGAGCAGTCCAGTTTTTCAATTAATATTTCGTCTAATGATAACACGACTCAAGGCGACGTATGCTTGGCCTGCTGTTGTTTTTCTTTTTCTAATCGTCGCTTGCGTTGTGTTGTAGTTTCTTTTTGCATTCTCCGTTTGTCAAGCAAGGGACATTTTAAAGGGTTATATTTTAAACATACATTATTATCACGTTAACGTAAAAATATTGGGAAAATTTTTGCTACATAATGGGACATTCCATCCGCTTCATCCAACTTTATAAAACTACACTTCTTGTCTATGTCTATGTCTATGTCTTATCACTTGATAAGAGGCAATCGACCATTAACGGCCTTTACCAATATATTATACTTGACTTTTCAATGCTTGAGGAATCGAGTAAGTTGTATCCAATAATATGGAAGTACTTGTGCGCATGCTGTGCTAGAACTCAGAGATTAGTAGCGACGGAGGATCCTGTGCCGCCGCCCGTAGAATAAGTGAACAAATGAGGCGTCGTATGGCGCCATCTATTAGTAGGGATGAAAAGCATTTTAGTTGACTGGAGCTCTGGTTGCGCCATGTCTTGCAGGATGTATTGTAAGGCATTTTTAAAGTTTCATAAAAATTATTCACTACACTTCTTTAATTCCATACACTTTAAATATCTTTAGAACTCTGTCTCACTGTTGCCACTTATTTTTGTTAAATATTATAATCCCATTGATCACAGTCACAGCACGTGAGAATTCCTAAAAAAAGGACATTATTTGTAAGTCTTATAATATATTTAATAAAAACAACATATCTAGTTCCGATAAACAGGAATAAATAAGTAGAATTTGACTTTAATACGTGAAAAAAACTGTATTATCATCAAGGGTCATCCACTACAAGTTTAAAAAAATGTATTTGAACTTCAGAGGATGAATAAAAAGTATTTTATGAATGATTGAAAATTTGAACAAGATATAGGGAAAGTGTGAGCTAATAGTAGGAATTTAATAAAGATTAGAGCACTTTTGTCTCTCGTACACAAAAATTGACCAGGATAATTCAAATTTCAAAATTTGAACTTTTTGTTAGCATTTTCAAAGTGCCGTGAAGGATTGATTGATTAAACTAGAATAATTCTAGGAAATAAATTTAAATAAAGTGCAGAAAAAATTGTGTATAATTTAATTAGGCCGTACAAAGAAGTTGAGGTGTCCACATCAGATTTAACTTGAATGGATGAATGAAAAGTATTTTATTAACAACTGAAAATTTGAACAAGATATAGGGAGAGTGTGAGTTAGCAGTAGGAATTTAATAAATTCGAAGCGTTTTGCTATGAATTATTCTTTAACACACTGAAAATGGCGTAAAATTGTTACAAAGTATTATTTCGTTAGGTTTTGTAATTCCTGCTTTGTTTGCAACTGAAAATTTATTAACAACTGAACAGATTTTATTAACAACTGAAAATTTGAACAAGATATAGGGAGAGTGTGAGTTAGCAGTAGGAATTTAATAAATTCGAAGCGTTTTGCTATGAATTATTCTTTAACACACTGAAAATGGCGTAAAATTGTTACAAAGTATTATTTCGTTAGGTTTTGTAATTCCTGCTTTGTTTGAGAGGAAATCTCACGAAGATATAGATTTAGATAATCTTCAGATTTACAGCTTTAGATAACAGATTTAGATAATTATAATTAATAATTTAGATAAGATTTAGATAACAGATTTAGATTTAGATACAGATTTAGATAACAGATTTAGATTTAGATACAGATTTAGATAATCTTCGTCGAAACCTCGATGGTCTTCCTTAAACGGGGATCATAACTCAAAACATATCGCTCTTCCCGGAACAGAGAGAACTATTGTTTTTGCTCTACTTTCAGCAAACGACATAAGTCAAGTAACAGCACAGCAAAATTGATTTCATCCTTCCTGTTAAAGGTGATTTTCGGTAAAACTCGAAGAGCACAATGCGTTCGAAATATTGAACTTGATACTCTATCTTGTTTCGTCTGCAAAATAGGCAAGATAAGCTCATAACTAGCATACACAGTGTTTTTACTAACATGAAATTGCTAACTAAGCAATAAGAAGGGAAACATGTTGCTTACTATGATCAATAATTTGGTTAACTCTTAGAGGGGCAGGGAAAGGCAATTTACGTTTTCAGCAAAACTTTTATAATGTAAAACTGTTTTATTGACTGTTCAGGTGTTACTATGAAATTATTTGCGACAATTACACATATTTTGTCTAAGACGCTTGAAAAAATGACCACTTCTGGTGGTAAGTGTCAGTGACCAACGCCCACAGAACACATCCCTACAAATCAATCTCTATGGTACTCATGGAAACAGTTTTTCGTTTTCAAGCAGAGTGCAACTTTGCATGTGCTGCATTCCCTCAATGTTCTTACAGGCTCTTTCTTGGTGCTGCAGATTGCACATCGTCGTGATGTTGTCTTCGATGGCTGATGCTTATTTTCTCGAAGACAAATTGCTGCATCAACTGATGGCTTCTTGATTTTCTTGATTGCCATCTATGAGCTACAAGGGAACTTCAGAAATGGTCAGTCACACGAGTGAGCACTCACACGAGTGAGTAAGACGTTCAATAGAAAAGGTGGTTACTCTAGGTAATCACCGCCTTTCAAAGAGTTAATGGGATCAAAATATTATGAAATAAAATTTTTAAACTGAAGGTTAAGACGGAAAATAAGTTTGAAAATGCACTATAAAAATCGCCAATTGACAAAGAAATGTATCCAGATTAATTAGCCAAACTTTTTTTATATAGTAAACTTTTTAAAAGTGGGAAAAACAGCCATAATTTGACGTGCACTTTGAGTAACTGTATCGATTTTGAAGGGATCAAGCTCAAGTTCCTCTTCTTCAGGAGCAAAAATTATTATACATAATTTTTTTTCTGAAATTTTCTATGCAAAATTAGAGTTAATTTTTTACCTAATTTTAAATTTTACATTGTCGAGTTCTTTTCCAACGATTGATGCCCTCCGAGTATTAGGATTAGTGGGTACAGCATCGGTTAAAATATTTCCAAAGATGTTTGTGAGCAGTTCATGTACAAACTTCCACCTTTTCCTAAATAAAATGCTATGGCAGTGCCTATTTATGAATTTATAGTATTATTAATATTAAAATAGTTAAAATTCCATTGCTATTTTGAAGGAATTGTGTCTCATTGTTTAACGTTATAATTCGGTTAATTTTATCAAAGTTGGCGTGAACAAAGGTGATCACATTAAGCTGCTCTTAGTGTAGCAAAAATTACCAGTATTACTGAAAAAAAGTACTTATATAATCTAGAATGTTTGTTCATTTATTTTATTACAGTATTTTAAGATATAACTATTTATTCGACCCTAATTGCGCATTCAAAATAAAGATATGTGTTAGTTAAAAAGTAAATCAAAATTTCAGTATGCGTTTTGTGCTCTAACATTTCTTTGAACGACCTTTTTTCGACAAATTAAAAATCTGCTCTTCACGTTAAATAAAATATTTCATTTTAATTGCGAAGTAATTTGCAGCAAAATCCATTTTTATCTTACTTGGAGTGGCCAATATAAAGCTCATAATTACATTACACAAGAAGGCTTAATATCCTTTCTTAAATAGTTCCCTTGCTGCAATTAACACGCCTGCCTTTCAGCACTGTGGCCTATAATTCCTTTAATTAGCAAACTCTCGCCAGTCTAAATACCAGTCAGGTGTAAACTAAGATTAAATTGCTTGGAGATTATCAACACCGTAGAGATTACCACAATGAGGTCTTTAAACAGTTTAACTTTCCTGGCCTTTTAAATTTCGACACTATTAGGTCACATGGGTCTTGTTACACATCACGCTAATGTAATGTGAAGGAAATTGTGACGCAGAAGCAGTTACTTTGAGGTATTGTGTCAGTCTCCGAAATAAAGTGTATTGCAACAAATTTCTCATTAAAAGTGGCTCATTGAATGTGACAGGGAAAGTTTAACGCTATAATGTGTTATTTAATGAACGACGCTGAATTGGTACATTGTGGACACAGTGGCATTCATTTTGAGTGGTTACTGACCTAATACACTTAACATTTTGTTATCCAATCTCAAGATTTTGGGATTTTATACCTAAAGATATGAATGAAACAACTTATTAACAATGTCAAACCCTCATTAAGTACCTGCGAAGGGCGAAGGTCATGTTGAATCTTTCTCTTCTTTCTCTTGAAGTTTATGCCAGCCTAATACAAGAACCGACCAGTCATAGCAAAGCAAACATGAGCTGACATTCGGTCTACAATTCCGCCCAGTCAGCTGCACATTCACTTTCTCTAATTCTTTATGGATTATTCGAGACCTAAGGGATAGTAAAGATAACAGTAAGAAATGGCGAAATTCAAGTAACAGGAAAGCAAAAAATGAAGCTATCGTATTGTATATTAGAATGTATAACCAGGCTGCCAAAAATCTAAGGGATGTTAGCGCCTTAAATACGGCAACATTATTCTTTTCCCTTAAAACTAACTTTACACAAAAGGTAAGTGTATTGGTACTGTAATAGAAAACTTTATTGCTAAATTGCGTTCACATTCACATTATAAGATCTATCTTTCCTTTTCCGCATAAGCTAAACTAGATCCTACAAATGAACCTGGTGCATTCTCGCACAGGCGTGAAGTAATACCAGCACAGAAGAAGGGTGAAAATAAACCTTTATTATTTCCAGCTAGTAACAGAAAGGGGCGTATTTCGTGCTCTACAATAACACCGACAACTTGCGGTGGAACTTAAACGTATTACATAAATCAATTGAAGTCTAAATAGAATAGTACTGGATTAGCAGGTTAAGTTACGGCTAGTTTAGGTTCACTCAACAGCCGTAACAGGCGTGAAAATTATTCGAAATGGCCCAATTTACGTATTTAGCGTAACAGCAAAATCAGAACCAAAACTTGCGCTGGCTAGCGAAAACATGCTCTGAATAAAATCCGAGATTCATCCGTTTAAATACTGACTTCACTTGACTTTAAATTTACGTTCTATCGAGGAAATGCGTGGTAAGTTGAGGAGTTCAGGAAAGATAACAAACATTTGAATAATAGGAAGCCTACTGCATCATAAAGGAAAAAATTACCAGTCATGTAGAAACCTAAAGCCAGAAGACGGAACATCCACAGGTAAACCAGGGGACAAGGGCTCCATTCCCTGGCAATTCAAAACCGCCTTACACAGATTAAGTGCCCAAGCCTCTAGAGGTTATCCGAGAGGGCGCCACTTCTCTCGGGCAACCCAGGGAAACTTCGCATGTCAGACATCGTCCGTCCTTAAGTGTTGGCCGAGGGAAGCCACTTCCCCGGACAAACTTCGATATCTGAACATGTAACGTCCCCACATCCAAGGGGCAGACAAGACAGTACCAGTAAGGTCCCTGCCAAGCCTGAACCAACCACCGAATAAACGATGGCTCCAGTCCTGTGAAGAATGATTATTTACCGAAGAGGTCGAGGCTGTCTAGATATAGGTCTAGACAGTTGTCTGGATAGAGTTCCGGGTCTCTTCCCATAAATGGTCGGCTCCGGAAATTCCAAACCAGTCGAACCCCCGGGATGGGTGTCCAGCATCATCAGCCCAGGCGAACCCGGTTAAGGATGCTGGACCACAGAACTCCTTGTCTTATAGTTGGCATTTGTCCTTCAAAAGTTGTTTAGCATTACATATTTTGCAAACTGCTCATTTTCTCTTTAAACCATTTCTTGCTATTCCCATTTACTATTTTCTGAATTGTTCCTCGTCGTGACCATGCGCTTGAAAGCCATTGGTTTACAAATGTTAATACTACTATGTATTCTTACTAAAATGAAGGTTTCATTTAAAGATATAAAAATTAAACATTAAAATGAGATAGTTACCTGACTTTATTCGTGACTTCTTTTCATTTATGTTCATACTGTAATCGCGTGTCTCGAAAATTAAATTATTCGAATAACTTTCCCTCTCGATTCTCGGATGATATAATTACGAAAAGAGAGTTGCGAATTACGGTATTTCTTCAGTTTTTTGATACTGTTTATCTAATGAGCCTTTTAAGTTTATTCTTTATTCGCAAAAACCTTTAACTAGTTTATTGTTCTTAAGTCAGTTAATTTAATGAGAAGGAATAAGTTTTTAAATGTAAATCTTATATTTCTGAAGCTGTCTAATATTTGTTTCAAATGCACTAGATATTTAAAGCAGCTTTTAATTAGTTAATTATCTAAAGAGCAATTGATTAATTTTAGCAAAGTGAAACATAATTTTGAAAGAGAAATTTCAGCACAATTAATTCAACCTGCTTCGGCGAATTACCTGAACTGAATCTAGTTGCCTCCTTCTAAGGCAGTCCATTAAAGAAATGCTTTTTTGGAGCCGTTTCCTTTTACACTGAAAACACATTCATTAGTCCAAACGTTAATTTTCATATATTCTCAATATTATAATCTAATTATGATCATGTCTAAGGTAGGAACTCCGTTTCTAATCGGAAGAATAAAAAAAATTTAATTTAATACAAGAAATTTATTTAATAAATACATTTCATAATTGTCACTCTGAAAAGCAATGAAGAAATTTGAAAGGAATTTTTCAGTGCTTTATCAGAAGAAAATATTAATTTTAAAGCCTTCAAATATTATATAAGTGAAGATGCATTCGGTTAAGCTTTACGCCAAAGCAAACACAGGCTAAATATTTTAGGAAGTACACTTTCGTAGAGAGCTTTAATATTGTTTATATTACTGCCATATATGGAAATATTAGAAACTCTCAGGCACCGAGCTTTTATAGTTATTAAAAAAACTTAAAATCAACTGTCAGTATTTAATTATCTTACCCACTCAGCCGATAGATGAACAAAGGAGCAAAGTTCTTGTAAATCCGTAATCTCAAACTCAGATTGCCGGCGGGCCGCATGTGCGATCTGAAAATAGCTGACGGAACAGAATTTTTTAACACTATTACAAATATTTTATTAACAAAATAGAAAACAACTATTTTAATTATATTTTAAATTTCGCTTACCAAATATATTTAAATCCATACATAAATAATAATAATATCGGAAACAGAGAATATTCAAACTTGAATTTCTTTTACCATCGGAAATCTAAAGTTTGGTACCTGCAATATATTTTTGTTGATTATGTTTTTAATACATTGACAGCTAAACATTGAATTTTTAGATTGACAATAATTTCAAGTAGTTCTAACATGTTTAATTAAATATTAAACAACTTACTGTAATTTAAACTGAAAAAATTATGAAACTTTTATAGCTTTTCAGAGAAAAATTTTCAAGCAAGACAAAAGGCCGACCAGTAACCGAGCGGTAAAGTCGCTGAACATTGGTAGTTCGCATAACGGTGAACGGGTTGACTACATATGAGTGTTTTCGTTGTTTCCTCCCTGTGTAACGTGTATATGAGCCAGTTCCCTTATAAAGTGCTCCATGAAGGCATCCCATTTCCTTAGGAAGATAGCCCTCGAGTGCAATAATTAAATATACCATCAAGTAGGACAGAAATTGCGAATAAATAATGACAACTTAGTCTCTTTCTCATACTTTATTTATTAAATTTTTCTTTGACGCAAAAATAAAAATGCATATGCTACAGTGTAAATAATTATGAACTTATTTGTCATTACAGCTTGACATTTGACGGCGCTTCGATTTTGATAAAGTTTATAGTGTTAGAAAGATTTTATTGGATATTATCTTCATAACGCACTGTAGATGCATATATGTCAATTGAGTTGTTTTCTAATTAATTTTCAACTGTGGAAAAGAGACTGTTCACATATAATTGTATTTCCGAACAAAGTGATCTTAGTAAGAAAATTTAGAATTGAACTTATTTATGTTTTGATAAGTAAGAATAACAGTTAAAAATCTTCAGATCTTTCTATAAGATTAATACCACATTTAACTTAATGATCTCCATTTATATTTTTTCTGATGCGTTACTCACATTTGATTTTAATGCTGATGAATCTAATATAAACTGTGACTTTATTCTACTGACTTTAATCCACTGTTATTCACCACTTAACCAATGATTTTAATGACATTTAATTTAAATTAGTCAGTAAGCCAAGCTTGCATTCGCTATCTGTATTTCACTAAATACAGTTTCTGAATTCCTTTGAAAAATGAATGCTAATTATGTGAAGATAGTTTACAATCATCTCTTTAAATAATTCCTTATAATTAGCACTAGAGGTCTATTACTCGCAATCTTCATTTTTTTTCTCCGTATCATTTTTGTTCACTATCACTTTTCAAATAAAAGGATGTTGTCCCCAAACGTTATCCCCATCATTCATTCCTTTTAGGGAAGTCATTTCGAAAATGTATTATATATATGCAAATGCTTGCTTGTATAAATACATGAAAACATGAAATATATATACGCTTAACACTGTATGGAGAATTCTAAAGATAGTTAGTTTTTAAATAGTTTGTCATTTTAATGTTGAATTTTATGAGGGCAGGGACGAAGAAAGTAATGTTTAATAAATTAAGTTGAAAAGACAAAACCTGAATGATAAAAAGAAAAAAATTGTTTAATTCATCTTATTAAGTGTCAATAAATTGTGTAGAGGTAGACATTTTAATTATTTTTTGAAATAGTTGCTGCAATAACCAGAAAAGGAAAGAATGTAATGTAATTGATGTGATGTATATGTTCAAAGAAAGTGCACAAAAGACTTTCCGTCAGCTGTAATGCAGGCGCGATAAGGATTGATACACATTTGCGAAGACACCAAAATTTCCTAATGTCACAGGCAACATCGACGAATCTGACGACTAGATCCATATTCGTTTAAACGGGGCTTTCGTAGATTAGGCTTTTCGTACGGCCCCATAAGAAAAAGTCCGATAATAAGGAGAAGTGATCCGGTGATCTTGATGGCCAAGCTATTGGATCATCTCGACAATCCATCGTCCTGGAAATTTCGTGGTTCGTATAACCAGCCATCGTCTCGGCAATATACGGTAGAAAATGCCGTTGGGTATGAGAACCGAACTTTTTTATACCGTTTACAATGCCACCTAGCAAGTCGACGTTTGCTCTCCGCCCAGACTTTATATGACGAATATTGCTTGTATAACTGCGTTCTGTCACCCAGTAAAGTTTTGTCCGCTTGTTTAGGTTCACCCTGTATATGAAACAAACATAAAAAGTACAAAGCTTTCGATGGATAAGCGAAGATACTGACAATTACATTGTTTCAGAAACAGCAATGATTTCTATTGGACTTCGTCGCTCATTGTCACCACATGAGTTCTCTGTGCGGCCTATTAAATTTCCCACATTTTTTCCTGTACTTCATTTTTATTTCCTCGATTTATTCTTACTTCTTCACTGATCCCTCCAGGCAAATTGAAAATGCCCTCAAAAATTGCTAACTTTAAAATTAAATAGCCGCTTAATTTTTGTAACACAAGAGTCACATTTCTTACGATTTTGGTTTTTGGCAACGAGTATGGAATTTTTCCAAATATAAGTATAGAAACCCAGAAGACAGCATTAAAATTTAGATTTCGTTATTTGTCCATAATTAATTAATTTTTAAAATTGACATGGCCAAAACAGGAATATGTTTTTCATTTAAACACTTCAGTAATTTAAAGTATAATACTACGACCAACGATTACGAAAGTAAAGGCCGGGTAAAGACTTTTAAGCTGGGCAAGGTGCTGGTTATATATATATATATATATGCATATATATGCATGTGTGTAATCATTCTTCTATAAATACAAACGCCGGCTAGCTCTGAAAATATTTGTTAACGGAGCGCAAGAACACCACTTACAAACTTCAAAACAGAACATAACCAAAACAGAACACCTATCCTCATCGCAGTTGGAGTTCGACTGCCCATAAGTTGTTCTTGTTGCCATTGGCGTTCGATAAAATATTTCGGTTACATCTAACTAGCTTTCTTATATGTATACGCACACACGGATGTCACGAAAAAATCCCTTTTGAATCTATTTTAAATCCATTTCACGGTCCACTTTAGAACAGACCTTTATTTTGTCCGCACACACAAACGTAGGCAAAAAAAATCGCCAAAATGGATTCGAGAACTTGTGAAATAGATATTTACATTCAAATATAATACCCGAAATTTTTCGCGATTACAATATTTCCTTTACTTCGCACAAGGAAATAGAATTATATAATAATTTTATTGAGTTCAACTTCTAGTAGGTAATTAATTACCACCGAAATGAATCTGCGTTTATTACTTTTAAATCGTTTAGTTTGTTCATTAGAATAAATTTGAAAGAAGAATTAAATATTGCCTTACGCTTTGCTAAACAACAACGTACTCCCGCGTGGAAGATAAAAATATCTAATTCTGACAGGGGCAACATATTTTTTTTAATCGGAGTTAATTGACTGTATTCGAAAGACAAATACATTACGTGCTGCTGAATTGTAACACACTTTTTTTATATCACTAAGCTTTCTGATTAAATTTGAAACATAAATATTTTACGCTTTGTAGATTGGTAACGCCAAGCTTTTAAATCTCTGAGTTTAGTAAGCGAATATTCCTTGAATTCTCCAAAATATGAATTAAATTAGTAAATCCAATTCGAAAATAAAATTCGGGATTGAAGCTGAACACGTTCGATTGGAAGCCTATGTTTGCCCAGAATTTGGTGAATCTGTGCTACCGTGTTCATGCAATAGAAGGAACATTTACATGCATACATACGCACATATTCTTCATTATTTAATATGGGAGGTAACACAGAGCAGCAGAGGTTTTGACTGCTGAAACAATGAATCGCGCATGAAGTAAAAATTTACAGGTTTTAACTAAACGAATTTATATTTCTGTGCTAATTCAAGCTATGATCTTTGTTTATTTAAAAGCAACCCAAAGACAAAATTTATCAGCCGTTTCTTAAATTAGGAATTCTGAGCTAATTCAAGCTATGATCTTTGTTTATTTAAAAGCAACCCAAAGACAAAACTTATTAGCCGTTCCTTAAATTAGGTGCCATACATTTATCTTATAATTTTTACATTTCTAACAATATTTCTAATATAAGAAGTTTGCATGTTTCAAGGATACTACGCATGTGGATTTAAATTTGGCTTTTTTCAACAGAAATTTAAATAACTTAGTGTAAATAAATTCCTTTCTCAGCCTGTTTTACATAACAAGAGAAATACATCACCTTCGGAGGAGAGTGTGTAAATTTAAATTCTTCATTCGAGATAGTTGAGGAGGAATATGTTTACTTTGATGCGCTTTGAAACTGTACACAATATTAGCATTTCGCGTCTTTCCAAGTTGTCAAGCCACAGAATAAACAGTGAACTTCAAAAGTAAACACCTGGAAAGATTTTATCGGTCAGGCGGAAAGAATTTCGACAGCTTTTGCGTTTCGGAAATGATTCTTGATACACATTTTATATCGTATTTATATCTGCGTAAAACTGATCTTATCTTGACTTGTCTAGTCTGATTTATCTACTACAGCTCTATTGTCACATATACAGCGCGGTAGGGATATGTGTCATCGGTCAGCCGTAAACTTTTGAGTTCTGACTTCGCAAAGCTTGATTTATGTTTTTAATTTAACCGCAAAACTCTGCGACGTAAAAGAACTGTGTTGCAACTCACAATGTATTTTCCATTGAAATTAATTAAATTAATTTATTTATTGGAGCTTGGAAAAACTGTTCAACGAAAAACATACCCATATGACAAAAATTGATCAAGACACTTAATTTCAAAATTTGCAGTCTTTTATATCATTTTTCAACTTGCCATAAGGCACCAGTTATTTAAGTTAGAATAATTCGAGTAAATAACTTTAAAATGAAGTGCAGCAAAAACGTGTACAATTTAAAAGGACAAGGAACTCATGTGGTTTCCATATAGATATTTTTTTCAAATCTTGTTTTCATTTTCTTATTCTAATTGTTATCTTTATTTGATTTATGCTCAGTTATTTTTGTAATGGTTGTGTTGTTTGTTGTATATTACGATGAAAAATACCAGGGGATCGACGAAATTTCAAAGGGGGATTAATCATGATCAAGGGATCGATAGCCGAATGGGCAGCGTCAATTGATCGGCATTACCAAAACCGCCATTCATTAAAAAAAATTAACATAGCAATAAAATGGATAACTAATTAGTTATTGAAACAGCTATATATTAAGGAAAAACTCATGTAAAATAAATATAACTGGAAAATATACAAAACTTATGACGCAAGAACGAAGAATCGAATTATATTTAAGGACATATGCAGCACGTCCTATTCAAAATTTTAGAAAGTTCTCCACGAATTCATCCCTCCCCTTAGGTAGGTAATCCTTGAGTATTTTCCGTGATCACATAAAACCAAAACTAAACCTATTCCAAATGCATGGGCACGCTATGTTTTGTCATTTAAAAATCATCCTAGAGAAATGTACTAGAAAAAAAGTTATTACCGAACTAAAATTATTGACTTTTTCCTCTAACCTTGGGGAAGCAGGTCACAGTCGGGTCAATAATTTATTACGGAAAATGAGAAATTGGCTAAATATTTTTGAACGAAGTGTTTTAAGAATTAAGATAAGCAGTTTTATACCAAATATTAAAAAAAAAAAAAAAAAAAAAAAACGTCAATACATCAAGCCCAGCCATCACATTAATTAAAATCGAAATTTATGCAATTAGAACCTGTGCTTCTGAAACCTTGTTTATATTTCTAATATTAAAAATAATGATATCACTATAAAATAGAATGAATCCTAAATCTAATAAGCAATTTTTGTAAAACTTTTGTTCATATTCTGAGTCGAATTATTATCTTAACCAGCGAGCACTTGCTTTACTACATTTTACAGAATTTTTTCTCAATTTTAAATAGAGTATTATTAGAATACTTTAAACTATATACGAGCAATAAATTATTTATGAACAGGAAAAAGAAAATATCTGGTAATCTAACAATAACTAGAAAATAATATAGTAATAATTATATTTTAATACAAAGAAGGAGAATTATAATTTAACGAATTCTTTTTGCATTTTAATATAATAATTTGCATGTATTTTTATATTAAATATGGTAAATATAATTTGAGCAAACTAATACTTATTTCGATATTAGTCGATAGTTAATTGAGAATATGGAATGTAAAAATGAAATTTTATACCAAACCCTTTCAGGGGCGGTGGTTTCGCCTTGAAACCGCATTTTCAACATTTATTTTAATTTAGAAATTTTTTTTTTCTCAAAACCGTTGCTAAAATTAAATTACTACTTAAAGCTGATAACAGATGGCAGCACCAAATCTTTCTGGGCATCCATTAATTGATACGAATCCTTCAAAAATAGCTTCTTTTCGACAGACTCATTTTAAACTTTTGACTCATTTTAAAAACAAAACCCCAAAATTTTTTTATTTTTCCACAATATATTTTTATAAGCAGGCATCAGTGAGTAATGAAATGTCATTAGTTCACAAAAAAAAGTAATGGAACCCTTTTAAATTTGAATGTTTTCATTGCGGTTTCAGGCCCACCAGCGGCCGAGCGGTAAAGTCGCTGAACACTGGTAGTTCGGTCTGAGGTTCGAATCCCGCGAACGGGCTGGCTGCATGGGTGTTTTCGTGGTTTTCCCCATGTGTAACGTGTATACGAGCCAGTTTCCCTTAGAAAGTCCTCCACGAAGGCATCCCTCCCTTTAGGCAGATAGCCCTCGTGTGCTTTGCCATAATTGAGTAATCCATTGCGGTTTCAGTATGAAACCACCGCCCCTCTGAGACATCGAAGAAAGGATCAGATGACGCAGTCGCGAGATTTTTTGCAGTTGTGTTTATTGCTTTCCGATGACTGCTGTAAACAGTTGCACCATATCTTCATTTGAGTGGCTTCAAAGATGAGGATTTATGGAGCTTTTGAGAGAGGGCAAACATTTCTTATTTTTTACAGAGACACAGAGCACACTGAAAAACACTCACAGTTGCGTTTTTATTATGCTTCTCTTAGCGGTCGCTTTTCTCATGCTACTAGTTCATAGTAAAATAATTGTATTCATCTTAATTTATTTTATTTTTACATATAATTTTCTTAGTTTTGAACATAATTTTTAAAAATATTTCATAGTTTTATGTAAGTAATTTAGTGCATTATTAGTTACTTTTTGTCTCATACTTTTTTGTTTCCTGTTTAAAATTTTTTATTTATAATTAAAAATGCGTGTTTACGCAAATATTACTTACTTCATTAGTTGTTCAGTAATTTACTAGTATAATCTGCAATTTGGGTTACGTTTAGATACTTTTCAGCAAAGTAAAGATAAATAAGCAAATGTTTAGTCTTAAGTGCTCTAGAGGGGGGCTGGTTTCAAGGCGAAACCGGTCCCCTTTCCATAAAGGGGGACGAAACAAATTTTTTAAACTCATTTATGTTGTCTATAGGACCACTGCATGTCATTATGCTTACTTTTTCATAACTCTTAAAAAATCATAACAAGGCGCCCCTGAAAGGGTTAAGCCTTGCTAAACATATTATGGAAAAAACTGTCTCGCAGTGATTCGCCCGAGTATACTCGGTATGTATCTTGAAACACTTAACCTATTGTTACGAAATGTACAGGTACGGTAAGATAGCTTTCCCGCAAAGCAGGTTTAGAGTTGCCATAAAATGGCAACGAAAAGCAGGGTTGCCATATTTGGCAAGAAATCGCCCATTTGGCAAGAAAATTGGCGATATGCCATGAACGGATGGAGAACCTTCTGGAACGAATTCTTACCGGTTTAGCCCAGAATGTTCTCGAACACAAGCCAAAAACTATATAAACCCTGCTGGTACGCGGAGAGTGAGTGCAAGATAGTTAGTCTCGAGTTAGTCAGTCCGTGCGAAGTCGATCGAGTTGGCAGCCGGGCAACGAGTGGGTCGTGGAGTGAATCGAAAGAGTCTCTTAGTGTATCGCGGTTAGTGCATCGTCGAGAGAATGTGTTGACCTCCGGGAATGACTGAACCGAAGAGTCGGGAGCTGCATCACGAGTTGTAGCGTAGAGAGTCTCGAGAGTACATGGATTTAGTTCCGAGAACGACCAAGCAGAATCGGGAGCTGTACTCTGGTCCTTTGCAGTGAAGCTGTCTCCACCGTTATAGCCTGATAACCTGAAGGCTGTGTCACTGATTGTTCCAGCGAGTGTATAGTAGATCTTCGACGACTGTAAAAAGTGACTTTGGAGCTGTCCTGATTAATATTGGCTAAATAAAGTGTGTTTCGATATTCTATGAAGTTTTGTCGTCGTTGTTCACTCCAAATCCCCACGAACCCCGTACGAACGTGAAGGAAGAAAATAACGCAACAACTGGTGTCAGAAAAAACGCAACAATACAATATGATTAGCCCGAAAGCTAGAAGTAAATACCTCCAGTTTTCACTGCAAAGCATATTTTGCTTCCTCGCATCAAACCAACAGCTAGCGATCAGCGCTGCAAAAGAAGTGAGCACAAGAATTTTATTCTTCAGGTAATTATACTGCAAAAAAACTGCCTTTCTTTTCTTCGAAGAATAACGTAACATGTGTATTTACTAAGAGAACTATTTTGTGCACGTGTATATAGAATCAAAAGGAACTGTTTCCTTCCATTTGTACCAGCCTCAAAGGTAAATGCGAAAGTTAAATGGGTGTCGACACCGCAGGTATGCGATTTATGCAACTATCGTCCTACTACGAGGAGAGGGGGAATGCAGTATCAGACGGGAAAACTAACTACATTTGAACGGAACAGAAAAATTCTGAGACCGGTTTTCGTTTGACTTATAGCACAACCTAACGAACTTCATTTCGTTGAGATACCATTTAAAAGGTTGAAAGGGGGTCGATGCAAGAAACGTTTTGAACATCTGTATTACATATGTAAGGAGTAGTTGTTGTATGCATAAAAGGTTTTGTATTTCTATTGAAAAAGTATTTATTAGTTCGCGAAGTTCCGAATCTATAAACTCCTTTAGTCTCAAATGTACGCTGCTATCATGGTATCTAAAACAACAGGCAGATAGCCCTCGAATGCTTTGCCGTAATCTTATAAACCAAACCAATTTCTCACATTATATTTACAGCAAAATGTAATCAGCTAAGGATCCTCAAAGCATCCTAAACCGGAAACTGACACTTTGAAACTCGAATTTTATATTTTGAATTTATTTTTTAAAATTTTTATTTTGCGATAATTTAAGGAATTTTTTTATTATCACACTCAGATTTAAAAGCAATGTGCTGCCAATGCTGGAAACAAAACATTTTAGTTTTTAGTTAAACATTTTAGTTAGTAACACAAACAGACAACATATCAGTGTGAATGCCCCTTTACTGCTCAAACACTATACATCTCGTACTTACACACATCCATGTCTCTTCGGAATTCGGACATGGCCAATCGTTCAGCATCACTAAGTTATATACCGGCTGGGCGACGGAACTATATGTGACAAAATTAGATGTATATTCTGTGGTCAACATAAAAAAGGGAATACATGTTTTTAGTCTGCTGCAACTTCTTAACTTTATACTAGGCAGCCATTTCAAAAATGGAAACTGAGCTAAAATTATCCATCATCCTGAGATAGGAAGTCTTTCGCAAATGTTTTTTGAAAAAGAATTAGGCCATAAAATAAGTTCAAAGTATTTAGTAGCTTTCCCTCGTACACACTAGAATATTCGTAAAAACCAATTACCGTATCTCTTCAATTAAACAATTCTGTGGACTGTGTAGGATCTTAGCAGTATATATTTATAAAGATAAAACAACTTTGATTCTGGGGAAAATCAAGTAAATGGAAAGTTAGTGGATATTTAACAATAATTTTATTGCAAATTTCCAATTCTTCGCGATAAATACATCTGTTTATCGTTAGATATGCTCTCTTTTTTCCAATCAGTTCCCGATTCCGATTCTTCTTATCTGCTACCATCTGTGCTTTAATAAACAAAAGTGATCTTTCGTTGATTTTTTTAAACCGTTTCTCCTCATTTACTAATATTTCCCTTTCTATGTCTCCCCATTTAATATTTTCCTTTCAGTGCGTGTTTGTGATGCACCGTTATTGAAGCGAATGCAAAAAAATGTTTTTCACGGATTCGTTTGTAAAGTGTGAGTGAAAATGTAAGATTTAAAAATCAGGAGAATAAAACTTTTAAACCTAGTGTTATGATTTTGTCATGCATGTCAGCAGATGGTATTGGTCGCCTTCATGTCATCGATGGGACACTGAATGCCAGAAAATACATTGACACTATTCTAGAACCAAAACTTCTACCTTCCATCAGAGATCTCTTTTCCAACAATGCTTCGTTTATTTTTCAGCAGGATTCTGCTCCTTGACACACGGCCAAAATATCGAAAGAGTGGTTTCGTACAAAGAGCATTAAATTGTTGTCATGGCCAGGGAACAGTCCTGACCTCAATCCTATCGAAAATTTGTGGCACCGTTTGAAAACTCTTGTCCGAATGAGGCGCCCATCAAATAAAAGGGAACTAAGGCTATATTTGTTTCCTGGCATCATGTAATAACGAAAGAAGAGATTAAAACTCTTGTCAGCTCAATGAAGCGTCGATGTGAAGCTGTAATCAAAAATAAAGGGTACCCTACTAAGTACTGATAACTCACTGCAATCATCACTATCTAATGTATATCGATAACTATTATCGTTTAACTTTTTTTGCATTGCAAATAATTGAATTTTGTGTTTTGTATTGAATTCAGTAATAAATTCTCTTTAAAATGATATATACAAGTTTGCATTTTGTGAAACGTAACGTTTTCTATAAGCATACAAAGTTCAAAAACATAAAAATTTCCAAAAGTGTCCACAATTTTGGCCGCCACTGTATGTATGTTTCTCGCATTGTGATAAAACAACGGTACTTAAAGCCATCCAGTTTTAATAACGTAATCTTCCACCGAATATGGGCATCTGGAAGCCCTAATTTGGAATTTGAAATTTGTTTTATTATCGATTTCATATTTTGTAACACTTTAACGAATTTTTGATTAACAAACTCAACGATTTCAAAGCGAGCAACGGCAACACTGTAGCGGAAAAAAACATTTTCATCTCCAAGGCGCGAGATTGTGTATCGGAAATTCTAAAGATAAAATTAAATTTAAAAAATATTTTGCGATATTGCTGTTGAATTGAATTTTATGGCTTAAAGGTAACACACACAAAATGTTACAAAAAGTTCCTTTGGGCGTAATATAAAATCTGAAAACTCAGATTTTTTTATTATTGTATCGTTTATATTTAAATTAATGCTTCACAAGCTTGGCGAAGTTATATCTGCGATCTTGGAGTAATCCTTAAGTCCCGAAATAAGAGCGGGAGCTGCTGTAACAAGGATATACCAAATTATCTTTATTACAGGATGTAGATACACGTTAATCATTCAATTTTCTTATTAATTTTAAACTATGAGAAATAAGCTATTCACAAAAACCAAAACAAAAATATCTGTATTCCAAAACAAAGCGATTAATCTTAGTGGAAAAATTCGTAGATTAAATCTATTTATTCTTTTGACAAGTACGAAAAAAAGGTAATGAAATCGGTATATTCGATTCTTTGAATAAGAATTATGTCTCATTTTAAATGACTTAGCTCAATTTATAGATTTCTTTGTGTGTTGTTCATGTTCATTTGTAATGGAAATGAAAATGATGTAAACTCGGATTTCAAATGACTAAAATCTTGAAACCTTCGCAACAGTGCATTTGCATCAAATACATAACTGAAATGACTTCGCGTGCCGCATAGAATTGCTACGGAAGCCACATGCAACCCACAGGCCGTCAATTTGAGACTTCCAATTTAAACTAAACGAATTTTTCCCTAGAATATAAATAAATTCAAGAGACTGATTTGATTAACTGATACCTCTGCTTTAAATTCAGTAATGCTGTATCTAAAAATTTAAGTAAAACTTCTGGAAATTTAAATCCATTGTTCGAATAAATAAAGGAACTCTAATAATCGATCGAAATTAATACCATTCTCAGACATGTATTCCCATCGCCAGACAAAAGCATTCGTAGTAAAACGAATGTCAGCTTTTAATACCGCAAACGTTTTAAACATATTTATAACTTAAGACCCTTTTAAGTCGCGTTTTCAATCTCCCTGACGTCGTAAATTCTGTTACGAAATCCACTGCGCATATACAAGTATGTATTTACAATAGAAAACTTGTTTTGTCATAAAATGTAGTCCAAAATGGTAAGTAAGGATTTATCTTCTGGCTTCGAAAGAGGATCATAAGATCTTACGTGGTTATTTAAGGTTTAGGAATATGCAAATAATCTATGTGTTGTATATTTTGCCTTACGTTTAATTTAATCTGAAACACAGAAATTTTGATGTAGTAAAGAAATTAAGCAGAACTGTAATTGAGACTGCTATGCACGTATGCATTTTATCCACTCTAGTTTAGAAAGTCAGTTTTAATGCGATTTAGAATTCTTTGACAAAAGGGAATGCAGCCATACATGAAAAATTACTTGTTCCACTTTTCTCAAAAATGAACATGATACAAGAGCAAATGGGGGAACATTGATATAAAAAGTTTAAGACATTTGTTCCAGAAGAAGTAATAAATATTATGTTAATGCAAATAAAGAGACTGCATTCTGGTCTTAAAGAATGTAAATTTCGCAACATAAAATTGTAAGGCATTTGCAAAATTCGCATTAACCTATAAAGTAAAGAATGTGAAGATTGAATAAAAGACAGTAAAATATTTTGATATGCATTTAATGTACGAAACCATGGCAGCGATTTCAAATTCAGTTGTATTCGCTGTGTTTGGTAAAAAGCATGTTTCTAAATAAAGACAGAAAAAGGTTGTAAATCGCTTTGAATGCTAAACAGAAGTTTTTTTGCAAATGCTAATAAAATTTAAAAATACAAATTCTCCAAAGGAAATTTGTGCGTACAAGAAAACAATACAAATTTGAGTAATTCGAATAAAATAGAATGAGTATCATCACAATTCTCCATTTTCTCTTTTTATTTAGAATTATTCTGAGGAATAACAAAACTAATTTATGAAACTCGAAATTTTTTAGACATTTGTATCTGAATAATATGTCAATGAAATCTACTTAAAGACATTCTACCATTCACGGATAAATACCATTTCAATGAAATATAATAAGCCTCAGAAAGTTGAAATTTTGTACATATACTCCCATCGCTATAACGTGTAGTTATGGACCTCTCTTTATGGTTGCAATCGGTCGCACCAAATGTATATAAATACACACACACACACACACACACACATATATATATATATATATGTTTTAATGCGCAGAAGAAGGAATCCGGTACTTTTATTAGCTTGTCGCTGTAGACAGGGCTAAGAAGAAAGGCATCATGACGCATTTAACCTAACTGAGCTTGAAGTATCATAATATTTATTTTTACGCATATCAAATCATCCTTTTGCAGACAAGATATTTTGTAATCATAGTTGAATACAATAATTTCCATGAACACGGGTTTTAAATTACGACGTCATCTTAGATAAGTGAGCATAGCAGCAAAGCGTCTTCCTGGGAAGAAAGCGCAAGCCAAAGTGACCCAGCAATTCAGAGGAAGAAGGGAGGAAGTCAAAAAGTTTCAGTTCGAGCTTAAAACGTTTTGCTTTACAATTATTTTTATTAGACAAGAGTTATATGCATTAAGCATAACGTACCATGGAAAGATCTCGAATTTGGGAGAACAAATGAATTTAGAGGGGAGAACATAAAATCTAGAATCGGTTATTTTGAGGTGGCCGACTATTCTTAAAGCAGCCATCGTAGTTTGTTATATCTTACACACACACACACACACATATATATATATATGAATATAAAAATAGGCTAAATAATTAGGATAATTTTTTTAAACCCGTCGTGCCCTGTAGCTCCAGGATTGAAGCAGAATAAACGTAAAGCATCTAAATTGATTAGTAAATTAGAATAAAAGCAAGGCATTTCCTCTACAATATAATAATTGCAACCGTGTGAGAGAGGTTTAACACAATCAAAACTAATCATATTAAAGAAAGAATTCATAGTAGAATAAGCTCGAAAAATAAAAATTCGAAAGGGAAAGTATACAAAACTATACAAATAAAAATAAAACAAAATCGGTCTAAAATCAATATGTGCTAATTCGAAATTCAAAAGCAAATATAATTAAAGAACAAAACTAATAGCCACTTAAACAAACTAAAAAATTGGGAGGTTCCCGATTATGCTAAACTAAACTTTTAATATCTAGTAAACGAGAAAGTGTACTTAGAGATTTCTATAAAAAAATTATATATATATATATATATATGCCAACTCTGTTACTCGGCTCCGTGAGGTCAATTCTTTTTATTCTTATATGTTGGTAAATTGAGCATTTTTTGCTTTAAAAATGATTGAATTATATTGTTCTTATCTTCTGGTTAAATTTTTTACACCTTTAGTTAATCTGCATACAAATAGTTGTAGAATTATCAACAATTTGAAAGTTGTTTAAGTGCGGCTAAGCCTAATTTTTTTAGAATAGCAGCCACATTTGTTTAAATTTAAAACTTAGCAGAATAGTGAATTATATCTTTCTGCACCTTCAGTGTCTTTTTGGCCATAAATTAGTTTCCAACAGGAAACTAATTTATGAAATGACTAAAATATTTAAAACTAAAATAGTTTTGTGCTCCGAAAAATCTGCCTCCTTGCCTGCAAACCGAATTGCTTTTTTTTCTGCATAGAGACTTATTAAGTGTAAAAATTGTTTTTTAATAGGTTTAACTGTATTTAGTGTTTCAAGTTTTTCTATACCTTTCAATTTTTAATTAAAGCATTTTGAGTTTTTATGTATTTTTGCCTTGCCGCCAAGTGAAAACCGAATTAATTAAATGAGAAATATATCTCTAATGAAATAAAGTAATATATTTTAATCAATATTAAGTAATTCATTAGAATATATTCTAATGAATTAAGGAAGTCATGGAGTGTACACATCAGATTTTTTACTTCTGTTTATCATTCTTTCTTTGATAAATGAACGACAGTTGATCTAGATGTATGATTAGAGACTTTGTCCGTATGAAGCTCAACTATATCAGAGCCCTCTTTATACAGGGCTGGAATTTCTTTCCCAAACATTGGCTCTAAATTATTCTGCTCATAGTAGAGTGAATTAATTTTAGCCTTACTTAAGATAATTTTGTCAGTCCAAAAGGGACTACTAGTCTCGAAATGGGATATTGCGTTGGTTCCCTATAAACGCCGCATCACTTTCCAAATTGCTCTCACCAAATGTTATCGCTCTGTATTATTTTTAAAGAAAATAAATAATGACGAATCTCTATGTATGCATGTTTCTCGCATAGTGAAAATACGCCGTTACCTAGAGTCATCTTGTTATTAATAATCTAGTTCTCTCCCCCCCCTGAACACGGGCACCTGGAAGCCCGAAATTTGAATTTTGAATTTGTTTTAGGATTTATTTAATACTTTTTAAAACTCTGATGAATTTTTAATGAACATAATAAAACACTTGCAAGCGAGCAGTAACAACACTCTTCGAAATAAAACATTTTTATTTCCAGCGAGGAAAACTTACAAACTGTTACTATTTCCGAAGAATGTAGGATATTTTTCTCTCAGTTTTCATTAACACACTCGGCTGTGTGAAAGCAAAATGTTGCCGCAGCCGGAAATAAAATAATTTTATCTTCCAAGCGCCGGCGTGTTGTCGTTCACATAAGTCTAAAGTACTTCCGTATTAAATCTGGAAGGTTCTGAGTAATAAACTAAACGATTTAAAAGGAATTATGACAGTTTTTAATATTTTTTTTCTACTTTTTAATGTGATTCATTTAAATAAACATAACCGTGAGATATCTAATTAGGAATACTTAATATTTTTGTGAAATTACACTAGCGGAACTCATTTAAATCATTGTATACTTTTCCTTTTTTATTATAACTCTTTTAGGCGGTTAGCATTTGTTTTTTAAAGAAATAATTTAGCAGATATAAAATTATAAAATTATGTATGGCAACCTCTACCCTATCGGAAATATAAAAGATATGTTGTTTTTATACATTTTATGATTTTGCTGTAGAAATGAATAATAAGTGCGAAGAACGTGATATTTAAGAAATAAAGTTAACACATAAAAAATAAATAATAAAAGGACAAAAAAAAAAAAAATTTAGCCATCTTGCTAAAACGGAATACCGATACGACGAACTAAACATTAGTATATTATTACGCTTCTATTTCTATCTTCTTCAGTTTAGTTATTTAGTATATTATTACGCTTCTAGCGAAAGCGTAATAATATACTAAATAACTAAACTAAACGAAGCACTAACAGCACTTAACACTGCAGCACTTAACACTGCATTGGGAATTCTAAACATATGCCGCTGTGCAACTTTTAAACTTTTTGTGATTTTGTTGTTGAAATTTATGTGTCGTAAAGAAAACGATTCTTAACATTAAATTTAAAAAAACAACAAAAAATTAGTTAGTGGGATTGAGTGCAAGAGCAGATCGGTAGATTGCGAGCTCAATTTTAACAAACTCAGTTATGCGACTGCTAAAACCGGAAATCTTTCAGATTTTTTCTTTTTTAATTTTTTGTTGCAACAAAATCCTGAAAATGTTGTGAGTCAAGTTAAGAAATTTTCTGTACTTTGACAAACCCATTTTTCATCAGCTGAATAATAGAAATGCTGGATTTTTTGTATTACACTAACTTAAATATCTCATGACATATCGAGTCTTACCACAATCTCTATTTTTCAGCATCTAAGCGTTTTTCATATAATTTTATACAATTCGTTTTCATTTCCGCAGTACGCTTTTGTAAAGACAGATGAATGCTAGGATTAAACATATTTTTTTAACTTCAAATCTTTATGAAGGATTTTAATGACATACATTCCCAATTCCTATCTAGCGGGTATTTAATTAATTTTCTTTCAGGATCAGATACTTCACTTTCTTGACATTTACTCTCTTTCTAAAAGTCTTAGCACGCGGTTTTGCGCCCATTCTTTCACTTTTATTTTGAACTACACGCGTTTTCACCACTTTCTAATTTTATGTAAAAGTATCTTTCTTTGAGATACAATAACTTCGATTTTTACGTCACTTTACAAATTGTTGCTACAAAAATTTTGGTTCGGAAACAGCATTGACATATCTTTCGAGCCATCTGTCAATTTTAAGAGCTATTTTCGAAATAAATCTCTTATTCTGCACTGCAAACAAAATATTAGAAGACGATGATTTAAAAATGTCTAAGCCTTATCTCGACATGCTAATTAGAAAATTTATATTTGATTCTTCTTTCATAAAGCGCGAAAGACCTCTGAAAACATAACCGTCAGATGGAGCATCAATTCTTTAAAGTAATCATTTCCGAAAAGAACCAAAATCGTCTGATGCTGAAGACGGTCGCCTTAGAGAATGTATCTCAAAATGCTAATGAGAAAATTTAAATACAATTCCGATTTCATAAAGTGCGAAAGACCTTCTCTGCGCATGACCGTCAGATGAAGAATCATTTCTTTAAAGTAATATTTTCCATAAAAAACCAATATCGTCTGATGCTGAAGACAGTCGCCTTAGAGAGTGTTCACTCTAAATTTCTGTATTTTGAAAAGCTTTATAACTAGTGCATGTTTTGAACAGATATTCAAAGAAATGAAGTGATTGTTTTCGAACATCCTGAATATAAAGTTACAGTTATTTTTGTATTGCAATAAACTATGAAACATAAAAAAGCATATAAATATCTTATTAAGAATTTCGACTTAATTTGTTTGTTTAAAACAGCATTTTTTTTGCTTCAAATCTGGAATTGATTCCGTTAGAGCTACCGTCATGCATTTACGCACATTTATTTTCAAAAATATGAACTGTCTGCTGTGTCAAAATAGAGTGCTTTAAATAATTTATATTTTAGAAAGTGCAAATTGCACGTGCTGGTATTTAGAAATACATGCCACCTAGCAACGCTTTGCAGAGAGAATCATCTCGAATTCAAAAGACTGCGCAGTATTTTTTAATGTTCCTCAAGATAAAGTGGAAAAATTATTTTATTTCCGCGTCCACTCCACTTCGTGACTGCGGAGGTAAACAAAGGCAGAAAGCCAGCGGGCGATTTGTTGTCATTTCAGCGAAGCAAAATGTTGCCAGGCGACAAGGTGACGTGGCACGCCCGAAGCCGCTAAGCCCACTTAGGCTTCTAGCGAAAGCGTGAGTAGCCACTCCGATTGTGTTTCGTTGGGGAGAAGTTCTCCTGCTTTTCCTGTCTATATTTTTTTTTTTTTTTTCTTTCTAAACCGCTTTGAGAAGGGAGTGAGGGACTGTTTTCCTACGAAACATATAGATCCGTCTCATGTGTTTCTTTAAATAAAGGTTTTATTTGTCTTCTCCTGAACTGCGATAAATATAACAGATAGATTTTGGTGTTCAAATTGCATTTATGTAGCATTTGTGAGATTTACTTCCTTGCATTTATGTTGCAATTGATTTTTACTTCTTTGTGCGAAGTAAAGGCAATATTGTAGTCAAGAAGAATTTCAGGTGTGGTATTTCAACGGAAATATCCATTCTGATCGTTCCCGAATCCACTTTGACTAGTTGTTTGCATGAAATCTCTACATACAGACAGAATAAAAGACTTTTTATTACGAGACAGATTGTAAAATGGACTTTTTCATGACATCTATATGTATATACGCATATATGTATCTTGCAAAACTCAAAAGCGATTAGCCGTAGATCGTTGAAATTTTGTATATGGGGCTGTTATATCTAGTTGTGCACCCAATTTTTTTATATCAATAGTTATATATATATATCCACACCCTTGCCCGCCTTTCATTATCGCAATTCTTGGTCGTAGCCATATATTTCCAATTACAGAAGTGTTTCAAATGACAAAAATATTCATGCTTGGGCAATGTCAAATTAGAAACAAATTAATTTTCGACAAAAAAATAATAATAATAATAATTTGGAATACAGTTTTCCGGCTCCTATGCACATGTTTGGATAAGTTTGATTCTCGTAATAAACATTTTTTGAAGTATTTGAAAAAATAAAATGATAAAATTTTGGCTCTCGTAAGATAAAAATTGATCCGAATGTTTAATTTGAGAATATGCCGTTTTTGATGTCTTTTCCAACTTGACTGAATGGGATCGGTTAATTAGGTCAAATATTTCGAAGAAATAAGTTCAAGTGCAGTGCAGCAAAAAATGTATGTCATTTAATAGGCCGTAAAAAAAATCATGTGGTGCCTACATCAGATTTTCACTTCTGTAGAGGTGTTAAGTACATTTCACGTCGTTAAAATGGGAACATGTCATATGATATTTTGGGATATATAAAGGTGCGTGAATATTCAGATTCATATTATGCAATATGAACGTGCAAATACACATATACGCTAATCTCCAATAATATTATGCTAAATAATGTATTGAAGTAATATATTCGGTATGATACTTACATAATTTGTTTCAAAGTTTTGTTATATTGTGAATTTCTGGTTTCCATGTTGCTTCATTCTAAAATTAGACACAAGAAACATGCTGTTCCTATACACAATATTCATGCTTGGGCAATGTCAAATTAGAAACAAATTAATTTTCGACAAAAAAAATAATAATAATTTGGAATACAGTTTTCCGGCTCCTATGCACATGTTTGGATAAGTTTGATTCTCGTAATAAACATTTTTTGAAGTATTTGAAAAAATAAAATGATAAAAATTTTGGCTCTCGTAAGATAAAAATTGATCCGAATGTTTAATTTGAGAATATGCCGTTTTTGATGTCTTTTCCAACTTGACTGAATGGGATCGGTTAATTAGGTCAAATATTTCGAAGAAATAAGTTCAAGTGCAGTGCAGCAAAAAATGTATGTCATTTAATAGGCCGTATAAAAAATCATGTGGTGCCTACATCAGATTTTTACTTCTGTAAAGGTGTTAAGTACATTTCACGTCATTAAAATGGGAACATGTCATATGATATTTTGGGATATATAAAGGTGCGTGAATATTCAGATTCATATTATGCAATATGAACGTGCAAATACACATATACGCTAATCTCCAATAATATTATGCTAAATAATGTATTGAAGTAATATATTCGGTATGATACTTACATAATTTGTTTCAAAGTTTTGTTATATTGTGAATTTCTGGTTTCCATGTTGCTTCATTCTAAAATTAGACACAAGAAACATGCTGTTCCTATACTTTTGGAGGGCAGTGTAGTTTTCATAGAGTTCTACAAATTCAACCACATGCCTCGGAAAAAGATGGCGAACGTTATTTTTTTAACTTATGTTCCTTTTTTAAGTTGTAAATCTTGGTTTATTGTTTTATTTATTGTTCCTACAGATGTATTTAATGATTCTGAAATTGATGTCTACGTCAGCAGATTTTCTGTCCTTACCAAATATTTAACTTTAGAACCATTAGAAACAGTGCGTACGTTTTTTGGATGTTCCTGTGGTCTCTTCTTTTCACGTAGAAACAATAACTGAGAGTGTTTATCTTTCCGATTTCCAACCACAGCTTGTTTACGTGCGACATTTTGAAAGCAGAATATAGTCAATAGCAGCAAACCATATTTCTCGTTTCAAATAATACGCTATTGTTATAAATGTTTATTTGAAATCAAGTTTTTTTAAATATTTTTTATAAAATCGTTATAAAAATGTGCAAACACCCTTTATAAAACAGCACACATTTGAATATTGTATGTTTTTTACAACCTTGAAGTTATACTGAACTTTTGATACTTTAAAGTTGCTTAATAAAACAGAAATGTTGACGTATTCGAGGAACAATTAAATTATTTTAATCAATGGCTTTCTTTTATTTGTATGGTTACCACCAGAATAATGTCGGTAAACGCTGATAAATGTTCCATGATTTTATTCCATTAACATTTGTCATGATTTCATTCCATCAAATTTTCTCGAGGTAATTTTCTCGGAAAAACATTTGAAAAGGCAGCAGAATCTATTTCCTGGCCTCAAGCTTCTATTTCGAGGAAAGCGTGATTTATTCGTATATCCTTAAGAATAATATATTTTTTGCCACTGGAATGAGTGTTTGATCAAAATATAATACCTGTAGATAATCAAACAGGATGTAGATGTCAATGCATGAGATGTATCATTTAAATCGAGTTGGCAATATTTCCCTTTATTCAATTTTTTTATAATATATGTAAATAAATTACCTTTCTGTAAAATCTAATCAGTTAAAGTCTACGCTAAACGCAAGGCCGTTTTGCCTAATTTTGAGTTTTATTCTGGCGCGTTTCTTCTTTCTCGTGATTTAAAGAAGATTATCAATATACGTATAAAATGCATAAAAGCACCATCCAACTAATTAGTAAACTTGTTCAAAATAATGTTTACATAACCTTTTTTCATAAAATAATTTCTAATTAAATTCTATTTCCGGCCAAATGTTTATGTAATTTTCTTTTTCACACAACTTCGTTTTCATAAAACAAGTTTCTTCTAATTATATTTTGTTTTCTTCCGATGGTTGACATAACTTTTTTCTTTATATAACTAATTTTTTTTCCATGAAATAACTTTCTTCGAATTATATTTTGTTTCCCGCGTAACTTTACCTTTTACGTTGTAATATACTAGCTAAAATAGAGTTCTTTGAAAGCTAGAATACTGAATCGTGACTATTTTCTGAGTTCTTGTGAGTAAATAACAACTCCGGAGAAGGGTTAAATTATCCTTTTATTCTAACTCTGTTTTTGCTTTGTTTTTGCTGCTTTTAATTATATTTAATATTATGATTAATCCAGAACTCATTTAATGTATTCCACAATTTGTAATGTATTTGATCATCTTTACATCTGTACTTGATTATTATAGTACATCCTTAACATAACTGTATGCCTAACATGTACGATAATAGTGAAAAGTGTTCCGCTTAGCCTCAGCAATCCCCACCATGCACCTTCTTTCCATGTTCTGGTTCTTATTTCAATGTTCCTCGTTTCGTGGCCAATCTCTGGAGGACACAGCACTAAGCTCTTTATTTATATTTATTCATGTATTTATTTTTAATTCCATCGACGGGATCCAACAAGCTGAAAAACACCTAACCCAGAGGGCCCAGCTGTTCCGTCGATGGTGAAAAGAACGAAAGATGGCCTCTCTCGAGCGTACAAGATACCTCCACTTGGGTTTATCTAAAATAGAAAATATAAAACTAAACTAATGCTAAATAAAATTATTCAGCCGAAGTTGCACAGAATCAAACTCGCAGAGTTGGCCCTTAATTGAAGATAACCGGCTTAGGTCAACAGGCATGTATTAAGTACGGCAATCTTAAACGGCAACCTTAAACTAATAGCAACAATGTGGTCGAAAGGGCAGAACACGTTCGCCTACTGAAGTGACCCAGACTTCAGCTAAATACTCGTTTCTACATTATTTGTATAAATCGTAATCCTGAAAACTCATTCTGGCAGGTATGAAACTAGAAGGTAAAGGAAAGGCTTGTTCCAAAATAAAAGTAGCTGTTAGAGAATTAAAGTAATGCTCTACAGCACAACTTTAAAGAAAAGTACCTTTCTTCTAATTATATTTTATTTACCGTCATTGTTTCATATATATGCTGCTAGCGAAGTGCGTAGAAAGTATTGCAGCAAAAGTATTTTATTTCGCTGTTGTAATGATTTATACATTTTAGAAAAGGGAGAGAAAAGGAAGAAATCACTTTTCACGCCATATTTCCCATCCATTTTTTGCGTTTTGTTGGCTTTATATGCGATATTTGATCTTAACCATTTATCAGTCCAAATCAGTACTTTTCCTGCCTTTTCCGATGGAATACTTTATTTGATTTTCTGTGAGAACTAGAAATGTAAGATAACAGAAAATTTCTGATGTCGCCATTTTGACAAAATTCACAATTTTGAATAATTTTGTTTTTTACTTTGACTACTTTTTATTTGTCCATAGTGTTAATATATATAAATCTATATATACGTGTTATTCTATATAACTATAGTTAATAGAAGAGTAATAAAATTTCTAAAAAATAAATATTTTTAAAATAAAGACATTTCAAAAAAGAATATTTAAAATTTTCTATTAAATTCCTGTTCATTTCAAATGATATGCCTATCAAACGCAAATCTATTTATGTATTTATTTCAGCCTTGTTGTTAACTGGAGAAAATTATACCTATATGCAAACATAAGTTTTATGCAGAGTGCTATGCAAGAAATGCATTTTATATAATTTATCATAGCAAACGGAAAGCTGTCTCAATGACCGTAATTAAAATAAATAATACTGCATAATTATAGACACTTAAAGATTTAAGCAATAACATCTTTATTATTGTGTAATTATTTATAAACAATGTTCAACAGCAGTTATAACATTATTATGTAGTTGTGAATAGCTGTTACATCGTCATTACTAATCAGGGAGCCTTTAACAGTAATGTTGCAGCAGTCATTTAGTTGAATTAAGCTCAGCATTATTATGCAATTAGAAGTTACTATGGTTTTGGTTATTTGAATATGGCGACTCGTGTTATCTGCGCCCACCAGCGGCCGAGCGGTAAAGTGGCTGAACACTGGTAGCTCGGTCCGAGGTTCGAATCTCGCGAACGGGCTGGCTGCATGGGCGTTTTCGTGTTTTTCCCCATGTGTAACATGTATACGAGCCAGTTTCCCTTAGAAAGTCTTCCACGAAGGCATCCTTCCCCTTAGGCAGATAGCCCTCGAGGCTTTGCCATAATCACACATACACACGTGTTATCTGCCTAACACAAAGATGGATTCATAGAAGACTATCTGCCTTTAGGGAGCGATGTCTTCGTGGTGGACTTTCTAAAGTTGGCTTGTATACACGTTACACATGAGGAAAACCGTGAAAACATCAATGCAGGTAGTCCGTTCGTCTAGGTCGAAACTACCAGTGTTCAGCGATTTGACCGCTCGGTCGTTGGTGGGCTTACTTACATTCGGTAATGATGTCAGATTGTGCTGAGCTAATATGTGCTACTTATAATTAAAAACATTTGATTAATTCTGCTATTTCTAATCTAGGTGTTGAGAGTTACTATTAGTTAAATGCCTTACTTTCAGATATACCTATGTATTTTCCAACAACACTTTCAATATAAATCTTCGCCCGAAATCTTCAATATATTTCCGTAATATCCTTATCAAGATTTCATTTAATGTAAATTAACTATTCTCCAAAATCGCAATAAAAATCAAGCAGCCAATTCAAGAGACAAATAACTTCTGAAATTATTAATTTTAATGGGTAGTAGTTCGCCATTTATCTCCAAGAATATCCGTTATTTATCTGCAAGTTAGCTGAATTTTAAATTTTGCTTACGAACTATTTAACACAACATACGTAAATTACAACAACAATGAAAATAAAGCAAACGAGAACGGTTTTGTACTTGCAAGCTAGTTTTGTTGGTTACACTTTGTAATTCAAACATACCGATACCTAAACAATATTTCAGACTAGCATTTATTCCAAATAGTTCTAAAACGTTTAAATAGTCATTAAATTACTTACTTAAACTAGGGTTTCTTAAACCTTTTTCAGTCGTAACCCCTTTTATGACTGATTTTTTCGTGACCCCTAGGACCCCATTATATTTACAAAAATTTTATGGGACCCCATCAGTTTTGCGCAAATCCAACACACGAGTGAGTGAAACTGTGAATTTTTTCACTTGTACTGTAATATAGTATTGCATTTTAGGTCATTAACTTTAATTTCTAGTTTTAAGACATAGAACAATGTGAAAATTTTAAATAAGTAACAGACGAAATGACAGCGTCACGTGCAAAGGAAGGAAAATGAAAGTTTATATTATAAAAAGAATGCGTCGAAACATTTTCGTTTTTTTCATTGTCTGTATTGTCTTATCTTTATCTATTTTCAGATACATTGTGTAAAAGTATTTGGTAATTGTAAAATTATTATAATAAGTTACAGAAATATCAAAACTGCTAAAATTTTTGGCGACATCCTGCTGCAGGTCTTGCGACCCATAATTTAAGAAACCTGACTTAAACTAAAAATAAACAAATTTTGAAAACTTCCTAAGTTTTAAGAGAGAACTTTTTAAATAAGATAAGAATCATTAACAGCAATTTAGTCTGTTTACTGTTGTTCATTAATTTTTCTTCGACAAGTAAATTAAAATATATATGTTTGTAGCTAAATACTTATAAGTTTTGCATGTAAATACAAAATTTGTATGCATAACCTCCATGCATTGGAGACAAATTACTAGGAATTGTTTTCATCACGGACTGTAGATGCTCATCTGTCAATCGAATTCTCGTCTTATTAAATTTCAAACGTGGAAAAAGAACTGTTTTCGTATAAATGTTCTCCTAACCATAGAATTCCACTTAGGAAATGTAAAGCAATCGTTATATTCATATATCAAATATTGGTAAATGAGTATACTTAAGACACTTATGTTTACTTATGTTTTGACAAGTACGAATAAAAATTCGGTAAATCCGTTATCATCAATCTTTGAGTAAGATTTATATCAAATTACATGCCTCCGTCGAAACCCGAATTCCACGGTCGATGTTGGAAGAAGACTTCATGAGACAGGGCTGCTTGCTAGAAGACTCACTGTTTGCGCGCCGCTCACTGCAACGCAAACCAGACCATGCGCTGAAGACCAGACTTCAGCAGAGTACCGTGCTTCTTTACACACTAGTCTAGATTCAACTTGAATACTGAATCTCGGCGTACCCGTATCTGGAGAGAGACTGGAGCTCGATATCACCCCTCCCTCGTAAGAAAAAAAAAATCATTACTGTGTTGGAGGAATAATAGTTTAAGCAGGCATTATATTGGGTGGCCGCGCACTCCTGCATGTGTTTGATAAAGGCTTCCTGACTGCTATGAGGTATAGAAAGATCTTAGAGCCCTGTGTTCGACTTTTCAGGTGTGCAGTTTGCCCTGGGTTAACAGTCATGGACGACATGCAGTGAATGGGGAGTGTGTTCAGCTGCCCAAATAGTGTTCAGCTGGTCGACGATTACCGGAAAGTGAGGATATGCATCACATGGTTTGACCAGTCAGATTTCTTGACCTTAACATGTCTGCGACGCTCCTGGGAGGAAAAGAGTCTTTTATTCTGTCTCTACGTACAGATATCACGCAAAAACATCGTTAAATTGCATTCGATAGCGGTCAAAATGGATATTTTCGTTGAAATATGTTGTCTGAAACTTTTCGCGATTACAATACTTCCTTTTTACTTCGTACAAGGAAGTAAAAAGGGAAAAAACGAAAATCTGAAAGGATTCACATTTTAATGTAACCAGAAAATTTTTTTTAAAGTTTTTTATGCCCTAGCTGGGCTTTACAGGTTACCAATCTGCGCTTGGACTCAGTCCTGGTAACTTTTTGTTTTCTTTTTAGCTTCATTATTAAGCATTGCTTTCTTTGCACTTAGCCACATAAAATTCAAGAGAAAAAAAATCAAAAAAAAAAATTGAAAGCAACATATTATTAGATTCCCAAAACAATGTCCGTGGTTGCTACACACTTCTTTATATTCTCTACAGTATTTTCTTGAATCCTGGCAGTTCCACTGGCTAGCCTTCTAAATATCATAAAAAAGAAAAAAGTACAGAATAATTTTAATGAATTTAACTAATGTAATTTCACGACTCGATCTATTAATTAATAATAATGAAAACAAACCTGCATCTGGTGCTTTGAAACAGCTTAGCTTCTTAATTAATAACAGAGCAAACTTGAAAATAAAATTAAACATTATCTTAAACGATTTGCTGAAAGGAAGCCTGGAAGATAAAATTATTTTAATTCGGGCAGTGACGATGCGTTTTTTTAAGTTGCTGAGTTTCTTGATTAAATTCAAAAGTCAAGTACAGAGGGACTTTACTAATTCTTAGGAAAAATTCCGTAAAATTTTTTTTTAAAAAAAGCAAATGTTTTGGAATAAAAATTTCTAACAATAGCTTGCTACTTGAAATGAGAAATATCATTTGCTACATTATTTTTTTTCGCTTTCAAAATGTCGCATGGAAACAAGCGGCGGATCGAAGGATACTATTTTGGTCTTTTCGAAGAGAAATATTTTTTATTCCAAGATACCAAAACGTTGTAAAATGCAAGGTAGTAAAATTTCAAAGTGCAAAATAAGCCACATTATCAATCGGAAAAGGAAATCCCGTCAGTCATTACTTCTGTAGACAGCGAAGACCGCAAACGAATACCCGAAAAGGACACGTGCTCTTTCTAATGTTTCTAAAGGTAAGTCGTTGAAACAAATGCCACCATTTTTTTTCACATCGCGTATATTTTCCTCGCAATGTGAAACTCCATATTATAACTAAATTCTATTACAATTATTACTTATACAGAGTTATTGCATTCTCCTAGACGAGTTTTCCTTGTATAAATGGTTACTACGTACAACTATCTGTTAGAAGGTCCATGGATTTAGTACAAAAAATGAGAATACATTTGACTTTTTGCATTCCTGCTACGAAAACTTATGAATATCTATTTATAGTGGCGCACAAATTAAAATTGTGGCGGACTATAAATCATCACCACTTGGAATTAATCGACTGGATATCGCGCTTTTCCGTGTCGTCTTCTAGCAGGAGAAGTATGAAAAAATTGATCACATTCCCTCACGTGAGCTCTCATGGTATAAATATTAGTACGTGCAAACGGCCAATTCAAAGATCCTAGACTCGAATTCTGCAAAGGGCGCAGTTAATTGTTCATGCCTCCACTTTCGAAAGAATCTTTTAAAAATATATCAATGTATAAAACTCGTATTAGTGGACAAGATCTTGTCTGTAAAATGCTTTTTGTGCCTTGCAGAAAATCAAAGCTCACAATAATTATTTTAGCTCTTTTGTGAACTTTACTTAAAATTACTAATTTTAAGAGTATAAATGACTATTAAAAATTGTTTGTTTTCCTTGTGCGTTCCCTTGAGATGTAAATGATTAGAGTATCCAACTTCAATGGAAAGGTCCATGTTTCCAGTCCTGGGGTGGGCAGTGTTGGTTTATCCCTCTTCCTGTTGCTATAATAGTGTCCTGTTCCTTGCATTATTTTCTAAATTCTTAATTTATTAATCATCAAACAAATCGCTCTCCTAAAGCGGTGCTTGGTAAAGTATTGTTTTACAGCAGATACAAAATAGTGGTTAAAAATCACTTTTACAAGCATAATTTATTTCAGTGAAGAAAAGAGGATATTATGAAAGTGTATTAAATACGCGTTAATAAGACTTGACACGTTTCCTCTCACATTGGTACGAACATCGTGTTTCATTATCATCATTTTCAAGGTTTAAAATGCAGCCTAAGTAAAACAGAGTTTGGGAAATTTTTGTATTTAGTTCCCAAGAAGAAATCTGCTTAACAGAATGCACTTAGTTCTTAAATTTTTAAACTCCAGTACTCACATTCAAAAATATTTGTCATAGTAAATCCTGTTCTCTCTAGAATATTAAATAAATGGTGATGACATTTCCTTTGAAAAGACTGGTATTTTAATGCATTATAATTTCTGGACTTGTCAACTAATATTTCACCCTTTTTCTTATTTTGGGGAATGTTAAATGTTAAATGCTCAGTTGTTATTTAAGCGAACAATTATAGATAGTAAATTAAAGAGTAATGTGTTCCAGTCACTACTGCATCTTATGAGAAAATGCGGCTTTAAAGCTGTTTTCCAATTGTTTAACCACTTCATTGTAGAATTTCACTGCTCCGATATTTCTGGCTTATTCAGTTACCACATTATAGGTAAGTCAAATGACATCAAGGTCAATCCTAAACTCTGAAAACTTCGATTTACGATTGCGCTGCTATCGACAAACAGTCTGTGTACAAAACTTAAATTCGTTAATCTATTAGGAAATAGGTTAAAAATTCGTGAAAGATTTCCGACCGTAATAGCAGAACCCGATGAGTGAACTAAATGAAAGCTTATAAATAAAAACATGTATACAATTAATAAACTTCCTATTGCGTTATAGGATGAAAATGCAAATTTCCTTTCTTTTGCTAGTTAATGAAAGTATGGATGTCATTCATAAAATTTTGTTTTGTGAGGCATGTCATAGATACCCGAATACGTGCGCTGAAGTGGTTACTATCTCAAGAAAGCAGACACTTTTATTCATAAACTAAAACCAACAAATTCTTCTGAGAATTCTCAACAGCGGCTTCGAAATAACCCACATTTTGAGCGTAAAGGGCAACTTATCTTCGCTTGTGCAGCATTTTCCCCTTCGACTTCCAAGTATTGAAGATAATGTCACTTTCAATTTATATATCTGGTTCTTTGCGAAGCAATTTTTTTTAAAATCGAACTTACTTCTCTGAAGTAAAAATAAGAAAAAAAAAAGTTGGAACACGATAGGTAAAATAAAAGATCAATAACATCACACGCAGAGCAATGGAAAAGTCGAGGTTAAAGGACCAGAAATCCCACGAGAGGAAGTATGGTGTATTTTTTCATGGATTGGCTACTCAATTTATTATTTTGCAGAGTGGAATTTATTTCATATGTCACCTCTCTGAAAACGATACATTCGGGATTTCGTGGGATATGATATTTTTTGAAGACCTATCAAAGGTTCTTCTGCTTTGAATTACAATGAAATTGTGAGAACTGATGACGTAGTTCTTCCCTTTTAGCTAACTCAAGAGAAGCATTGCAAAGAAACTTGAATGCGGAATTCCTAACAGCAAACTTGCAGCAGTATAGTAAAGGAAATTTCAATTTGCCTCGTTTTCTTATTTTATATTTACAAACTTTCCTTCCATTACAGCCACCCATATCATATAAAATTCATAGGGGTTTTCCGTTTTGAAAAAAAAAGTTTTGTACATGGGATATCAAGAAAAGTTATATAGCGTGTACCAACAAAATCACCGTCTTTAATATGCTCGACAGAATATTTTATTCCTAGGTAATGGAAAATATCCGCAAGTGTCGTTTTACATACTTCAACAGATAAATGTTCCGACTGAAGAATGACTTATTTGATTTTAGCTGATAACGCTGGCATTTCATCACTTCCAGTGTAATAAGCAGCTTCATTGCAGGTTAGTCGACATGAAGCGTTACGTAAAGCAATAGTGAGGTTTGATTGTGAAATTTCATTGAAAGAATGGCGAGTATTATATGCAACTTGTTAGAAAGCTTCGTGCAATTTGTGAACGTGAAAGTGACCTAACTACACTTCCCAGGCTGATAAAGAAATTTGAGGGCACAGGTTTGACAGCAGACATTAAGACTAGCCGGTCTGCTGAAAATATTTATATTTTGCATGACAGTTCCAAAAAATACGATTCTAAAAAGAAACAAATAAAATTTTAAAGAAGAAATTTAATCCGTTATTAGCCACCTCGATTTGCAGATACGTGAAAAAAGTGGTTACGAATTGCATCGAGAGAGTGTGGTGTTGCAGAGCAAGTCGAGGGGACATATGCCATACATTATACACTCTTTTGCAAAAAAATCAAAGCACCATGAAGGAAGTGGTTGTTTTTGATGAAATTGTATATGTGTACAGCTCATACACAATAAAATGATTAAAAAATCAATGTCATAGTACCTGTTCACGGCTCACAATCACCCATTGAGTGTTCAAATTAGTGGTTGGTCGAACCGCCCCTGGCGGCAATGCATGCTTGAATTCGTCAAGGCAAGGAGTGGTAGAGGCTCCTAATGCCATCCTGAGACACATTCTGCCAGGTATTCATCAGTTGTCGCTCCAGATCTGCGATATTTTGTGGTGCCCGTATCTGACGGCCTAGCATGCTTCAGAAATGCTCGATGGGTGAAAGGTCTGGTGACCTTGCTGGCCAAGGAAGAGTATCAACCGCACGGAGACGGTCTCGTCCTCTCCAGACACGAACACGATGGTCATCTGCTTCAAGAATGAAGCGGGATTCATCGCTGAACACTGTACAATGCCAATCTGATGGCAGTCATGATGTTTGGTTGAGGCACCACTCCAGACGACTCCGCGGATGTTGTGGGGTCAAAGGCAAACGTCTTAAAGGCCTCTGTGAGTGTAACCCCGCCTCAGATAAGCGCTGTGAGATGTTAAACGGTACCATGGGTTGTATAGACGTGGCTGTAGAGCGTTGAATAGTCGACAATCATACCATTAGGGCGGTTCGGGCCTGGCGAGCAATCATCCTATTTTACTTCGCATTTGGGCGAGGCGAAATAGGGTTCCAGAGCCTTCATTTCGTCGGCAATTTCCTTGTAGCAACCATTGCTGCCAACATCTTTCCACAGCAGTATCTGTACGCTGCATGTGGCGGCCTGTTGCTCGGTATGACCACCCAACTTCAGGCAACCCTACAATGCAACCAGGTTCGAAGTCGTTTAGTTTTCTGTAAGGTCTTCGATATGTCTTAATGGCATCTTTAGTTGCTTCTTTACGGAATTACAATTATGGTCGCAATTCCTGTTCATTTGCCTTGAAACTTTGATCATTTGCATGTTCGATCAAAATGTTTTTGCATACCAAATGTCATCACGATCGCAAAAGTCCTTCTTGGTGCTTCGATTCTTTTTTGCAAAAGAGTGTATTTCATTCCTAAATCGGAACACTAACAACAGGTTAGTGTGACAAAATATTTTCCATTTTCTAAAAAAAGTATTTTATTGAACATCTTAAATCCGGCTCTTTCGTTGAGACATCCTATAGATAGGAACAATTCGAGACGCCCAACACACAGAGTATATTCAAGATGTCCTGCTTAAATCGCTACGTCCCAGGACACGTTTCGGATATTCTGTGAACCTTGACTCTCAGTTTTCTCAAGGACTTCGTGATTGAATATCATGAGAATGGCTTGTTTCATTTGCTATGTTATGAGATACGTGACGATAAGCTGGTAATTATCAGGTGGTCTTAAGTCCATTGTTATTTAATGACCCAATGGATATTCGAGCTACATTTTTGGAGAATTTTGATCATTAAATATTCTGAAGCTATTTGTTCTCACTTGTTCTACGGATTTAGTTCTTTCTTCTAAACCTACTTTAAGATGTCCTGAAGATGTGTTGGAATCTAAAATTATACACTCTGAAGAATGTGCTGTTAGAGGGATATAATGATGACCATCAGGGTATAATGATGAACTAGCGGAGCAACTACAAATTAAGAAAAGAATAATTGTAAAGAAAGTCAGTTAAGTGACTTGAAAGCAATAAATATACTTCTTCGTCTCTGTTATTGTTATTGTTAGCTGAATCCGTGAAGTGATACTAGATAGACTCTTTAAAATCATTAGGTGATTTTTCGTTTTCATAACTAACAGGCGGCTGATCATGCACGCGGTTGTATGAAGGAAAGAAAGCAAGTGTATTAAACCCTGTAGGCTATTATATTTATGCCTTATTATCCTACACCTAGATAACACCACACGAAACTTAGATATTAATTTCGCCGCAACGCCAGCAATATTTTTATATTTACTCAATATTATACTCAATATTAGTAGCACGTGAATCTTTAATACTAGTTTCATCCCAACGCTAGCAAAAGCAGCACCAAAGTACTACATGATGTAAATTAATATTCAGGAAAAAAGTTTCAATTTGCGTAAGAGGCCAGTGTGAAATGGGATTTCTAAGTCTTACAGCTTAAAAATTTTAATTTCGTTTGTTAACTAATTAATTAGGCAATAAACCTTACCCGCATTATCTTTCGTTGCATAGTTGGTTTAATAAGTTTAAAAAACCTTCTATTTACGCTATTCTGTGCGCCACACAAAGGAGTTTGCTTAATAAGCAGTTTACTTTAATTTAAATTTTTGGTTACAGTAATCCACTTCTGTTCGCAGAATAATTAAATAAAATGGTTCTTTTGATAACTCGATTATAATATTTTGCAGCTTTATTTGCCAGTTATTCATTAAATAATTGTTTCCTCAATACTGACCACTTTTGCAAACACATTTCAAATGTAAAAGCTTTTTATTAAGAAATCGCCTCTTTTTTACTTCCTTGTTCAAAGTAAAGGAAGTATTGTTATCGCGAAAAATTCGGCATGTTGCCCCTTTGGACGTTATTTTAAACCTGAAACCTTTCAGATTTTTTTTTTTTTTTTTTTTTGAAAAAAGTGTAAGTTGATCTTTCCCAGGACCCAGAAACGAATTGTAGAATTTTAGTGACAATAGCTATAGCAGTGACTAAGTTAATCGAGAACAAACGTACAGACATTTTTCTTTATATATATATAAATATATATTACCCACTCCGTTACCCAGCCCAGTGAGCTCAATTTTTTAATCTTATAAGTTGGTAAATTGTACATTTTTTGCTTTAACAGTGATTGAACAAACATTATTCTTATGTTTGGGATAGATTCTTATGCCTTTAATTATATGCATGTTGTAGTTGTAGAATTATCAATAATTTAAAAGTTGTTTAAGTTCCACTAAGCCAATTGTTAACATTTGAAACTTGTTATTGCGTAATCAATTCAGTCAATTTCTGAGCTTATTTCAGTGTCTTTTTGCCGAGTGGAGCTAAAAATTCTATGCACTGGAAAAGCTGTCTTTCTGCCCAATTTAAATTAATTTTAACTCTAATTTTCATTGTAAAAATTTTTTAACGGTTTTTGTCTCTGCTTTAGGTTTTTCTGTATTTAACAATTTTTAATAAAGTTGTTTTAAGTTTTTATGTGTTTTTCCCTTGCTGCGAAGAGACAACTGAATTGATTGAATGGGAAATATATCTCTAATGAAATTCGGGGAATGCAGCAGAAAATCCGCATAATTTAATAGGCCGAACAAAGAAATCATGTGGTATTCACATCAGGCTTTTTAAAATAAGATGCGAGTTTCCGTACCGCTGTTTTTTTTTCCTTTCCTAAACCTAAAAGCACCAAATTTTTAGCATAAGTAGTCCTTTCATCCGAACATGTGCACCTCGAGATCTGAATTCTGAATTTCGAATATTTTTTTAATTTATTTCGTATATTGTGCGATTTGAATGACATCCAGATTAACAAACCTGGTAATTTAAGTAATCTGTTGCCATTAAAAAAAGTTTGTTTTCGGTAAAGCAATATTTCTGTTTCAAATTTAAGAAAACTTTGAGATTTAAAAGAAATATATTTTAATTTTAACAGATTCAGAATTATATATTTTTATCTTCCAGATGTTAATCTGTTGTCATTTGTCAAAGCGTAACACATTTAATTACCTTCTAAATTTAACCTCTCTGTTATTTACAAACCAAGTCAAAAGCAATAAACAGAGTACTTCCTCTTTGTTATTATTAACTGGACCTGTGTAATGGATAAAAAATAGATTTTTTTCATGACATCTGCACTTATGTATATGTCTCATATAATTTAAAAACGATTGGTCATAGAATGTTGGAATTTTTTGTATGGGACTGGTATAACGTCTAGTTGTGTACCTTTCTTTTTTTATTGAAATCGGTAGCGCTGAAAGGACACTTTGTGCGAAGGATTTTTTGAATTCTTTGTATATCTCAAAAATTTCGTATATATCAAAAAATTCAATGTTCTACGCTTAAAACGTAGAATATTAAAATTTTATATCTGAAATTGCTATAATTTCCAGTTGTTGAGATTTCTGATTTTTGCTTCCTTTACATAGTAAAGGAAATACCGTAATTGCGAATATTTTCGGTTTTGGAATTTCCGCAGAGCTATCTGTTTTGACTGTTCCCGCATCCATTTTGACTAGTTCTATCGTGATGTCTATATTTACTCATGGGACGTAACTCAAACACAGTTCGGAGTAAAAGGTTAAAATTTTGCGTTCGGCACTCGTATAATACCAATCTGTACACCTCCCTTTTTGGTTGCAATCAGCAGCGCCAAAAAGCCACAATACGTGAAAGGGTTTTAAACCCAGTAAACACCTGTTAAAATGAAAATAAAAAATTTAGCAACATTTCAGTGTTTTGTTTCTGTTTTCATTTTGTTGGTGGTTAATTCATTATAATTTTAAAAACATTGTATTAGATAGAAGACATATATTTAAAGAGCAATAAAGGGTCTTTTATTGTATCCTATTATTTCAGGTAAGCTTGCTGAATTAATAATTGTATAAATATTGGATGTTGTTAAAGATTAATATTTCAATAATTGTGTAACTATCTACTTTTTTAAAGAATTGGAGGACCGCATCTCTCTTTTAAATGAAATAAGTTTAAGTGAAGTGCAGCAAAAAATATGTATAGGTTAACAGACATGTGGGGTCCATAACAGATTTTGTTTAATAACAACTACTTAGGCTCTTTTCACGTTGTTAAAACATCCGCAAAAATGAAATCTTTTATTAATAATGACATGTCATGTATTTAATTAATATTTTCTAACAGTATAATCTTAATATCTCATAAACTTAGTTTTATTTAGGCTTTGTTTAATTTCGGCATAAAATCGAAATATTGACCTGCAAACTCTGAATGACTCAGGGGAACACTGAATTACAATTGTACGAAGTTTATAATACATGATCATGAATTAAATTGATTGAATATTGCATCAAGTTAACAGAATATGCTACACATGGAAATGGTTACTAATTCCGTATAGATAATGCACGATAGCTAAATCTAATTAATTACTACGTAAACCAGTGGGACAGGTTTACGTGTGACGAATATATTTATCAAGTCTGGCTCTTTCCTAGACAGCAGTTCCTTGGAATTCATCGTAGCACTGAAAAGTCAACGCGACGTTAGTAAATAAATTTTATCTAAATTAAATCAGATGATCCTGTAGGAAAAGATTCAACGTATGGCGACTGAAGCATTTTATTACATACGTAAATGCTACAAATGTTCATAGAAGTATTATTTGGATGTATTATAAATGAAATACGTTTAAATCAAGCAAATTAGGTAGACATAGTTAATATACGAGTCTGTGGAAAAGTTCGTTATTATGTAAATTTCTGAAAAATGTTTAAAATTCATTACAAATAAGTGAAGCAACCGATAACGCTATTTTGGTGTGTTTTGTACATACAAGATGCTCTTGAAAATACTTTCCCGATATACGAACTTGCGGTATTTCCACTCGGGAATCGAAATGAAGTTTCAGATATTGCTACCTAAAGGTATGCGTCTGCAATTGTGCTGATTTAAATCAATAGAAAAACCATAAATGGCATTGGAACAATACAAGTGTGACGAAAATTGCCGGCGTCAAACACTTGCAAAGAATATTATAAAGGACTACTGACAACATAATATAAGAGAGGACAGGACAAATCGTTTATTGGAACTGCAAGTTTTCAATGTGTACTATGTTTCAAGAAAGAGCCACCTCTCGTAACTTTGCAGTTTTGTGTCCATTTGCGAGCTTTCGCCCTCATTCTGATGGATCTCTGATTCTGGAGTTATTCGAAATCTAAGTTATTCACTGCGGGGGGGGGGGAGAAGACAGTTCTATATTTCCCGTTCTACTGGGCCAAATATACATTTATATATAGCATCATTTTAACGTAGGTATTTTGACACAAAATCGGACATTTTTCTGAAATGGCATGCCAATTTTTTTCCATATTTCATCTTGGCGTTTTTTTTTTTTTTTTTTTTTTTTTTTTTTTTCAGTTTTCGCCGAGAATAATTTACTTGGCGAACTTCTTACTTTATAACAGCCCATTTTCCTTTTCTTTTTTGAATTGTAAACGAGCATAAAGAAAGTTATCTTTCATACTTTGAAATAATTTTAACAAAGTACGTATTATCATTTGGCATTATTATCGATCTAAAAAAAAAAAAAAAAAAAAAAAAAAAGATGCCAAATTTCAAAACGCTCCAATATGTAAATTCACGTATATCTTAGAAAATTTTGAATAAAAAACTCTAATTTTTTGCAGGTGTGCCATGAAATACATCTACTTTTAAATGATGTTAAAAATTTTGTAGCTTATAACACAGAATATTTTTCGAAAAATTTATAAAAAATATTTTAAAATACAAATTTTAATAATAAATAATTGAAAATGTGAAAATTTCATTTTGGATTAAGCATCAATTTTGAATTCTGTAAGAAGGAATCAAGTAAGTTTAATAAAAAAAGATATATTAATAAATAGATATCAGATTCAATTAGCATTGAGGGGCTAAAATTTTGAGAGCTAACTTTTTAAAACCTTCTCGTGCGATTTTTACAAAACTTGGCAGTTTGGCATAATTTGAGTCGTAGAATTGAAATATGGAAATATATTGTCATGTCATTTCAGAAAAAGTCCGATTTTGTGTCAAAATTCCTACAACAACGCTATATATAAATCAACTCTATATACTCATATAAATCTAATACGTACTATCTTAAGTTGAGCTTTCGAGACATGAAAAATGCAATTTGAATTCGTCAATCGGCCCAGTAGAACGGGAGATACAGAATTGTTCTCCCATTTTTTTCCCAGAGTACATATCAAATCCACGGGATTTGTCAGAAGTGAAAAATGCCGTAAAATGTGAAGTTATACCTATTCCTCTTGCGATGTTACATTCGTATTTGATGTCAACAATCTCTCGCATGTAATATATTATCGTCTGTGAAGGTGGGCACTTTGAAAACTGGAAATTCCCAAAACATTTCTTTCCCTCTCCTCTCTCATGTTGCTATTGGTCTTTTACAATGTTCTTTGAAAATGTTTTACACCGGGAACTTTCATCATGTGTGTATCATTCCAACGTAATTTAGGTTTTTCAATGCGCTAATCAGTTTGGGCTGGAAAAAATGGGTGCCGCCTTTCGAAAATTTTGAAAAATGTTTTCACTGTCATCGTAACAGGTAGAGCTCTATTTTTTTTAATCATCAATCGACCGGTTGAGCATATACGCTTCTAGAGCTTCATATGTCGCAAAAATTTTTATTTTGTGCCATGCTGTATTTCACAAAAGCTGAATGTCGCCGTCTATGTTCATACAAGAAACATCTACGTGAGTGTATTGATACAAGAGACCTAAAATGATGAACAATTGTAACAACATTGGTGATGAGGTTGCAGCGTTGATCTGAAGATGTGTAGAGGCATAGTAAAGTATCCAGAACAAGTTTCTATGAGAAATGTCCCGTTAGATTAAACTGAATCTTATCTAACCTTGAGGCAGATCTTGATTGAGATATTCCTACAGATGCTTTCTCTCTAATGCAAAATGTTGATAGAATTGTTTCGTGCAAGTGATCTGGATACTGAATTCTGTGGTAGTGAGTTCGATGATGAACATAGGAGTAGTGTCGTTTTATTGAAGCAATGTTTCACCAGTTTGTCCAGTTGAAAACTCACAAAGTATCTCAGCATTGGTAGTTCAACTTGGGCTCAAATTTCTGTAAACGGGCTGGCTGCATGTGAGAGGGATTTCCTCATGTGGAACGTAGATAGGAACAAGTTTAATTTAAAAAGTCCTCCATGAGAGCATACCACACCCTTAGACAAATTTTCCTTCTAACGTACGTAAGGTTATACGTAACAACAAGGTAACAGCAACATATTTCAAAACACAGAAAGCAGTATAAGTAACATAATGTAACGATTAAAACATTTGGGCATCGATGAGAACAAGATAATAGCATAACATACATAAGGTAACGTAATGTAATGTACATAACGAAGCCTAATTAACATAATGTAACGAGCCAAACATTTAGGCATGTGTAACGTGAAAAAGTGCCTCAGAAACTCCACCAGGAAGTACCTTTAGTACCCATGGCTTTGCCGTACTCATATAACCTAAATTAGCATTTGGGATGACGTTACAAGAACGTTTCTAACTTCAAAGAAACCATCGAAGTGATCCAGAACTTCAGAAATTTAAACTCTGTTGAAACATTCCTTCCAATATGCATAAGAAAATGCAACAGCGCATGAATTTTTATAAGATCAAAATTGATGCAGTCAAAAGTAATAGCGGATATAGCAGACTAATGCTAAGAAACATCAATTCATTTTCTGAAGCACTGTCATCAGCTACCATCCATTTCGAGCTGATTAAGTGGAAAAGCATTCTTTGCGCCGTATTCTTTCAGATTTATTATTAAGAAGAAAGCCACATAACTGCTGAGAAAATATTTGAGCTTTCTGTCCTGGGACGTAAAAGATGATCTAAAGTTAGGAAGTATTGACAAACTTGTTACCCCATTCCGAACCGAAGAGTTAAAGCATTTTTCATGTTTCAAATTTTTTAAAAGAAATGATAAATTATTTTATACATATTTCACGAACATCATTTTAAAAGATTTATTTTTATGAAAAAGTAAGAGGCGAATTCTTCAAATGTTGTGTAAGAAGAAGCTTTCATATAAATTTGCTAAAATGTTCGAAAAGGATGATTGTTCCTTCCTGAAGCTACGTACGAAACTACATAATATATCATGATGTAATAATTTCATTAAATTTCAGAAATCGATTGCAATAAATAAATTTATTCTTAAGCAAAAGCTGTCCTTGAATTGAAATTGGTTAGTCAAAAAAAATCTTTTGAGTTTTGAGTGATACTAGCATTGAAATCCCTCTTTTTTATGTGTAGAAAGTATTGTACTCTGCAGCGACGTCATTTAAAAAAATGAAACAAAAATACATATATTATAAGTAAACAGAAATAGCCGACTGTTATTCATTGAGCAAAATAAAAGGGAGAAAAACAGTATATATATATATATATATGTAAAATATAAAAAATACGATGGCTTTGCAAACAGGCAACCTCTAGTTAACTTTCCGCAATTTCAGGATCTTCCCCTTAGACCATTACTTTCGAGAACATTCTGGCATGTTACGTGACTGCTACTATAAATGAAGAGTTCGCGCCATTTTTTTCCTCAGATTGTTTTTCTTCGCCTGCCGCTGTAATACCCTTTGCTGCCCCCTTTCCCGTCTGTCTTTTTTTTTGTTTGAATAATATGACGCAATAAGTTTACAGTTAATCGTATATGTAATCTTGGAGAACTAAAAGAATAATGATCTGCCATTTTTTAAGTGAATAAAGATGTGGAGTTTTAATAAATGAAATCTTTTGGTGTCATCATTTCTGCTGTAGGCTACTCAGCCATGTCCGGAGTTTGATGCCAAGCTTCATTTATGTGCCCTAATGCCAAAATATTACATATCTGTATAATAGTAAAATTTGTAAAGAAATGCAAGGAGATTTTTCACACATCTGAAATTTTAGGGTAAATATTAGGTGAAATTATTTAAGATTCAAATTCAGATATTTTAAGAAAATTCAGTAGCAGATTTAAAATTCGAAGAGTTTTTGTTCAGAAATGTGAAAAGACGAAACGCGATCTTAATGAATTTCTGGTGATTGTATAGAGAAATTTCAAAAACCTTGAAATGTCGGGATCATTCTGTGGAATTAACAAGGATTTTTTTTTAATATTAAGTGTTTATTTTTATTAATTTAGCATTTTTAATTACCAATTATAGTTAATAATTAAAAATTACAGTTATGGATTTCCACAAAAGTACACTTTTATCTAAATTTTACTTGACAATTTCCCAAGAAATAATATTTCATTTATATATTCTCTCTCTCTGTACACACACACACACATACGTCATAATAAAAGCAAAGGAAATAACGGAGCAGTGTAGATGCGTGATTAGATCCATATTGAAGAAGAATTTTGATTGCGTAGTATTTAAAGAACTTGGCATTCGAGGCAGTTTTAATTCCATTTTTATTTCCAATTGATATTTGTGGCCACAATCACTTGGCACTCTAGTCGTGCCTTTCCACAGAAGAGTTACATTTTTGATATTGTTGGGATAGAAAGCAAGCCAGCGAAATTGCATCTTAGCACAGTAGAGAGCAAAAGCTGAAGTGCGTAGTTATGCAAGATGGAGGCACGCGAAGAGAAAAGTTTTGGTTTACAAGGACAGTTTCAGTTCCCAATGATTACGCCATCAGAGCCGCGCCGATCACAGAGTGATCCAGAAATGACGCAATGCAAAGAAGTTATTACGATTTTAGAATAGAGAGGAAGAATTAATGCTTATAGTTTAGTCTATAATTTTGATTCATATATTTTTATCTTACATATTCCCCCCTTCAAAAAGAAAAAGGCGTAGCGACAGAAAAGCCTTTTTAAAGAGAGAGAGTTAAAGCACTAGCAAATTAAAAAAAATACATAAATAAATAATAAAATTTTGATCCTGTAAAGTATTATTTATAAACATCAATTTTTTTAAAATAGATTCTTAATTTTTAGAGTCCTATTGAATTTTTCAGCATTTCAGTCCAAAAGTCTTTTTGTTTGAGAGTTCACATAATCATAATTCTTCAGGGAAGGTTCTTGTTATTACAGAATATCACAAAAAGTTTTACATAATCATTACTTATAATTAAATGTAATGCACATAAATATTTATGATATTAATTTTCATATTGATAAATTATATTTCAATACCATATAATAATAGGAGTAAGCTTCAGAAATTATGGTTTCACCGTTATCATCTTTCATTTACAATTCCTGTATTTTACCAAACTGGAAGCCTCGCAATACTTCTAAACAAACATATCCATCAATAGGGCTGTCCTCTTGAGCTAACCAGTGTGTTCTATGAACTGGTGGCCCAGGGTGCCTAGGCAGTTTCTTGAAAAGGCCTCCGTTCCTTGCATTAAGGTAACTGGCCTTTGAGAACTGCATTAATACCTTCCATAATATAATAATAATAATAATAATAATAATAATAATAATAATAATAATAATATAAAAAATTTACATGCATTCGTAAAATGAGAGCCTCCAACATTATCTTACTTGAAGAGGGTGAAGGGAACAACTGTACAGAGGTAATTACAGGCCTCTGTTGAAGGAACCAGTACACCCTCATCATACTATACTTAACACACAATAACCCATAAATTTTAACATGCATTTACTATAATTTCATATTACTTATCTGTACTAATTTCACTTATTTTTAACATCTTTATTTTTAGAATAATTATAAAATTCGTATTCAAAATTCTCAACAAAATTTCAAAAACATAAAAACTTATCTTTATATTCTTCCCTATGAATAATTTAAATAGCTTAAAATTAATTACTTAATTTGCTCACACATAATTATGAAAAATTAGAAAAATCAATGATCAAGAATTTCAGATTTTCTCAAAACAAATTACAGAAATTTTAACCAAAGTTGAAATGAAAACTATAGAATCCGCAGCACATTAAATAATTTAGTTCCTGAGCTAGATTCACACGAATGTAATAATTGAGCTGTTGAAAAAGCGGAAGTGCAAATAAATTTCTGTCGCACATACTTGCAAACATTAACTCGGATCGACCTTGAACCCGCTGTAATGCTGAATCCCTAAACGGTAATTCACTGATGATTTCTTTTTCACTAGGCATTCGAACTTCTCAATTTATCGAGATATTACTTTCAATCTGTAAACACTACGCGTGATTATTTTTTGAAGCACTTGCAAAACACCACAGCAGAAGAATGATCTGTTATTTTTTAAACACTGAAAAAACAAACTTGATGATTCACTTCTTTCACATTATCTTGGATTTATCACAAAACGATGATTTGAAGAGCTGAATTAAATTTTTCATTGAGGTTTCAGGCTGAAGGAAACTATCCTACCGGCTTAATTGTCATAATAAAAGCAAAGGAAATAACGGAGCAGTGTTGATGCGTGATTAGATCCATATTGAAGAAGAATTTTGATTGCGTAAGTATTTAAAGAACTTGGCATTCGAGGCAGTTTTAATTCCATTTTTATTTTCAATTGATATTTGTGGCCACAATCACTTGGCACTCTAGTCGTGCCTTTCCACAGAAGAGTTACATTTTTGATATTGTTGGGATAGAAAGCAAGCCAGCGAAATTACATCTTAGCACAGTAGAGAGCAAAAGCTGAAGTGCGTAGTTATGAAAGATGGAGGCACGCGAAGAGAAAAGTTTTGGTTTACAAGGACAGTTTCAGTTCCTAATGATTACGCCATCAGAGCCGCGCCGATCACAGAGTGATCCAGAAATGACGCAATGCAAAGAAGTTATTACGATTTTAGAATAGAGAGGAAGAATTAATGTTTATAGTTTAATCTATAATTTTGATTCATATATTTTTATTATACATATATATATATAAATTCTATCAAATTCCGTTTTAGTGATAATAACACTGAAAACTACAAAAAATCAATAGACCATAGTTTTGCTCTCATCCTCAAGAAAAAAAAAATTACAGTTGTTTTGTAATCTGTTAATAAAGAGCATCATAGCATTTTGAATCTGTTAATAAAGAGCATCACCATAACATTTCTGATCTTTGCATACTTAAAAATTTGGAAGTAAAATAGATCAGTTGTCAGGATTTTGAAGATCTGTAACCTTTTCTTCCACTCATTGAAATATGCCACCCTCTAGCTTCTCCAGCTAAGTTTTTTTTTCTTATATTCATACAGTAATTAGGAAGCATAACTGAAAATCTCACTTCGACTGTGCACCTTTTAATAATTACATACTATGTAGAGACGCTATTTTATACTATGTAGAGACGCTATACTATGTAGAGACGCTATCTATACTATGTAGAGACGCTAACAAATAAACGGAAATAATATAATGGAATTCCTGTGGGAAAATTATTCTCCGCCAGATGTCTGTAACCTTTTCCCTGTTCTCCAAAGAATGTCACTTCCAAAAATCACTTATTCAAGTCGATGTAATTCAATTCAATAATATTTTCAGATATATTGATGGTATAATTGCAATAAATAGTTTTGAGAAAATAGAACACAATATTTACCCAAATAATGAATGCTAAAAAAGCAAATACTTCTAAAACATACTATATATTTTCGACTTGGCTTTATTAAGTCGATATAAAATTATTTCGACAAAATATTGAACTTTAGGATACAAGAAGAGACTTCAATTTTGAAACTATTAAACTAATTCACTGGGAAGCTAACATTTCGAAAAAGTTTATAGGTAACAAGTCAAATGCATAGAATCGAAAACATTAGGGCTGTAGTTTCAAGAAGACATCCTACTTTTAATTAATAGAAAACAAAATACCAAAATATTTTATGAGCCTTTCTCTGAAAAAGGCAAGTATTAACTGCCAAATTTAATCTCTGGTTTCATATTGCGAAATGATAATATTACTTTAACCCTGCAGCAGAATAATTCGGAATGGTGAATGAAATTAGACTTCTTAATATGTAAATAATTCTCTTTACATGTACAACTTCTGTATTATAATTCTAGCTCTTTTTACTAATCGAACTCATTAGGTTCAAGGCCCACAATCGATTTGTTTAGGTGAAAACTATAGACTTTAAACTTACTCTCTTCATTTTTCATAACTTTTGCCAGAATTTAAATTTATCTTTTAATTTAGCAATTAGAGTGGGCGAATATTTATTACTTTAGCAATTAGAGCAATTAGAGTGGGCGCATATTTATTACCCTCTTTAGAACTCTTCCCTTTCTATTACTTCTTACGTTTTTGCAAACTTAAATTCGCTGCCTGCACAATAAACTTCTCCTAATAATTCTTCCTATGTACATCAGCCTTTTGGTCGCCAAATTTCTCACCTATGACATTGTGTCGACTACCTTTGCATGGTTTTTGTTCAAACCGAATTAACTAGTTCAGAGTTTTATTACCTATGGGTCGCGATCCCAAATGGGGTCGGAAATCGAAATTTTGGGGTCGCGAAAATTCGATTCGATAGTTGAATTTAAAGAAATTGCATTCATAAGACTTTTAAAGAATTATATTAATCGTTATTATTGATTTTAATCACCTGTTATATAAAGCACAAAAGGAATTTGTAAAGCTCTCTAGCGATTCAAACTTAAAACTTGAGTTTTCACAAAAATCCTTCATGAATGGATCGCAATTAGAATTAAATTTGTCACTATTTCTGAAATGGCATTAAATGTTCTCTCATTCAGCACCATATATTTTTATAAAACTCAGCTTTAACGCTAATTAAAACCAAATGCCGTTCAACTTTGAAACATGTTGAAGATGTTTTATACTCAGCAGTGTCAAATATCGCATCAGCATTTAATTTGTTGTGCAGTAGAAAACAAGCACATCTGTCTCATTTGAATTTTCTTTCATTTTTCTTTGCTTAAAATAAACTACTTTTAAATAAATCTTAAACTAACTCTTTTTATATGTATATTATATATCAAAGAAGTAAAATATTAACGAAAGGGTATTTATTTTTATATCTTTATTTTATATATAATATTTGGAGTCGCGAAAAATGTCTCGGTGATAAAAATGGGTCGCGTTTGAAAAACGTTTAAGAAGCCCTGGTCTAGTTTGAATTTTTTCGACGACTGGAATAGTTTCGAATGAAATAACAAGTAACTTTGCAACAAGCATTCCACGCATCTCCATCGAAATCTGAAATAAAAGCCCCATTTAATTTTGGTAGCACGTTTATCGTTTTCTTTTGTTTCGTACAGATGTGATGTAAGTTTTCCTATTTTGTTATTTTAATTTACGAGTAAATTTTCTCTATTTTTATTTTTCATTTTGAACATGTAGGTTCGAGTGGAATATAAAATTTTTAGATATTTTTTCTATAAATTTGTTTTTTAGGCTCTTAGCCATTTGGCAAATATGTACATTAAAAATATATGTAAGGTTAAACTTTCCTATTAAATTGACCATAGTATTTTCACAGTACCTAGACATGTTTAAAACTAGGTTTTAAACTAGATTTTATTTGCATTTTGCAATTTTTGTTTGTATTCTATAGTGTAAAACGTTGTTTTTGTTGCCGAGACTGAATTTCAAGTCCAGATAATTAATCACTTGATATTTTGAGACTGAGTGTTAATATCGCATAGAAAGAGTTGTTATTCCTTTATTTTTTTCTCTTAGTAATTTTGCTCAAAATTTCAGATGGAACAAAACGTGAATTCAGATCTTCTTAATTGTTAAAGTTTTAATGTTATAATTTTTTACCCCTTGAGAAGTCGATAGGAGCATAAACATAGAAATAATTATAATATTAAAGAAATTGACAGAATATATTACAGTGACTTCAAATTTTTTTCACTGCTTAACATTGAAATTGCAGCACTAAAAACGAAAGGCTGTATATATTTGACATTCATAGACTCTCTAAAAAAGATGATCACATGCAAATGATTAAAGATGGAAATAAAATACTCAAATAATTTTTACTTATTTACTATTGAAGTGAAGCCGTAAGGGTTAAATCTGTTCTTGAGACAACCTGCAAGACTGAACTTTCCACTAACTCAGATTAAGTTAGTATAAAACTGAATTGTTAAGAGTACTGAAATCGTACATCTCTCAAACATTATGCCGATTTACCCCTTTCCTGTTTCTTCCCGACAATCACTGCATGCGTGTTGTAAGTGACATTTATTGCCGAAGTGGTTATGTTAGGTCACGTTAGGTTATTTGAATACGGAAAGGCCCACCGGCCTATCTGTCTAAGAGAAGGAATTCTTTGTGAAGGACGTAGCAAGGTGAACTGGTATGTAAATCATGAGGAAAACTAACGGAAACTAACTACATATCCAGCCTGAACTTCCAGCATTCAGCGTTCTTTATCACCCAGCCGGAGGGGGACATTGCTGAAGATGCACTGCTTGATAGCCTTTCATTCTAGTTACCATCACTGTCTGTATACATACCTTGAAAGCCATTTTAAACAGTAATTTGAATCAATGGAACACATGCCGCTTTTATTCGGTTCGAAACGCAGTACATGAAAGCGTCTTGTGTACTGATGGACTTCAGTTGGCTTAGCTCACCTCTAGCCACCACTTGATGTCATTCCACTTCGGGATCACACTAGCAAGTATTGGGATATCGAAGGTGTCCGCCGATAACATCGCGGCAAAAACATCGCGGACGAAAACGTCGCAGAGAAAACTACGCAAGGCGAAAACGTCGCGCTACAAAACATCGTGGGAGAAAACATCGCAAAGAGAAAACATCGCAGTTCTAAACTATCGTGGTACAAAACATCGTCGTCGAAAATAAAGCGGTTCAAAAACTTCGCAGTTTAAAAACATCGTCGTCGAAAATATCGTGGTAAAAATAAAGTATCTACAAATCCTCGCGTGACGATAATATCGCAGACATGCTTTTTCAGAATTATTCCCATAATAATTTGCGCTCACAAATTATTATGGGAATATCTATTCAGACTTTAATAACTGTAAATAGATATTCCCATAATAATTTGTGAGCGCAAGATAGAAATAAGGATAATTTGTTTTTCATATTTTATATTAACTACTAAATTTTTGCTGAGAAAATAAGAAGGAAACTAAAGCATAGAAAATTAATGCAACTTATAGCACTTAATAGAATTTTAAACCGACATAGTTAACCAACAAAGACCATTAATATATCATTTTTATAAAGTTTTTACTGGTAATTTTTCATAAAAATCATAATCTATAAGTTGCATTTATTTTTTTATGCTTATGCCTCCTTCTTACTTTTTCAGCAAAAATTTATTAGTTAATAAAAATTATCCTTCTTTACAGCTTGCGCTCACAAATTATTATGGGAATATCTATTTACAGTTATTAAAGTCTGACAAAAGCATGTCTGTGATGTTATCGTCACGCGATGATTTGTAGATACTTTATTTTTTACCACGATATTTTCGACGACGATGTTTTCAAACTGCGAAATTTTTGAACCGCTTTATTTTCGAGGATGATGTTTTGTACCACGATGTTTTAGAACTGCGATGTTTTCTCTTTGCGATGTTTTCTCCCACGATGTTTTGTAGCACGACGTTTTCGCCTTGCGTTGTTCTCTCTTCGACGTTTTCGTCCGCGATGTTTTTGCCGCGATGTTTTCGGCTGTAACCGATATCGAACGTTAAACACAGCGATGTCCAGAATTTTAAACAAATATCTTTGAATTTACGGATTACGAACACGCAACATCGAACTATCAAGACACTAGATTTTATCTGATTTCTGAAGTTTTATATACAATGTAAAATTGTATTCGATCAGACGTTTATATCATTTAAATCCCTTCTATACTTCGCAGAGCGGAGCTAGTGATTTAAAAATTTGATTTACAGATCTTACTGGTACATGATGCAATTTTCCCAGTTTACACAAAATGATAGTGTTTCGTCTTTCATCTTTGATCGGTTTAAATTATATAAACGTAAACTTTTAAATGAATAACGATAATCTTTGATCGGGAACTGGTTTGTAGAACCATGATTTACAACAAAGAACAGTTCCCCTTACAACGACCTCCACAAGGTTTACATAAAATTATAGTTCTGTCTCGGTCGTTATTTTGTCAGTGGAAATTTATCTTTTCAATTTATCATTCTGTATTATTCATGTCATTGGTTTACTTTTTAGATGTCATTTTTGTGCTTTTATGTATCACCGCCTTTGTTTTCAATATGATGTACTCAGTTTGTGTAACCCTTTTATAGCCTCTTTTCACCGAAATCTTAATGCAACGTTCAACTATAACCTTTCCAGCCATTCTACTTCTGTCGTAAAATAACCGTTACGCCATAATATGACCTTTCGGGTAACGGTTATTAAACATTATGCACTCTTGAATAAGGCAAGCTCACTTAATGAAATTCTGCAGATAAATGAAATGGCTTTCGGTTTGCGACGATTTGGTTTCGTAATATCACCTGAAGTTAGAAACTGCTCATTTTAACATCTACTGCAAAACTGTGTAAACAATAGGCTTCATGATTCCTAACACCATTAAAGACAGTCTGAAAACAGGTGAATGGAAGTGACTAGGAGGAAGATATTACTGAATATGAAAAATAAACTAATTTAACAGTTGCGATATTCGATAAGATGGAATCGATAAAAGCATATTTCGGGCAATCAAGTAAGTCTGTTTACATTGATTAAATTTTTATTAATTATTGCTGAAGGAGCGTCATACTTCTTCCTTGACGAAACTTCATCAAAAGAAAATAATGAGATTAGATTGTAGCAGCCTGAAAAATGAAGAAAGAAAACACTGTTTGAAAATTTCATTTATTGTTTTAATTTAAACCAGAGGTAAAAACGACTTGCTTTTGATTTTTAAACTGAAGACTTCACAGATTTTTTAAAAGAAATGTGGATTTTGAATTTTTCATTTTTATTTCCTCTGAAACTTTTCTTTCTCTTGACCAGTCACGGGGTTTAGGTATTTGAGCATTAGTATACTAAACTAAATCGACTCTCATTCAAAAGGCTTCCATGGATGTTTATAAGTGCTGTTAAAAGTTCTATGTATCGTTAGCACATTGAGATCGTAGACTATGCAGATTCTCCCAGAAGGCCAGATAATTGTTTCTTCTTCTTTTTTTCTTTTTTTTTTCTCTTTTATTTCTATTCATTCATAAAATTTGCTTTTCATGGACCTTTTGAAGAAATGTCCTCCATAATTGTTTTTCTCCAACTCACTTCATGACTCTTCATGTGAGTTGGTCATCACTCCATGCATGCTCGGTAGGACCAAAGAATATGGAGATGTTTCCATAACTTCAGGACAGTTGTATAACAATCACAAGCAAACATTTAGGGCTGATTGTTTAGGGTCATTAACCTGGTAGAACTTGAATGTATTTTGCATTTCAACTTTCCTTGCAGATGCTTTTAGGTTTTCATTAAGAATATTTATACTGAGCTATAATATTTTTTATAAAAAGTAAATTTTCCCTCCCAGAAGCAGAAAAACATATTCAAGCCATTATGCTTTCAACTTCATGCTTAACACCCAAGCTATAGGAAATTGCCGGCTGACAATTCTGTCGTCATTGAAATGGCAGCGGAGCACTTGTTTCACACAACGGGCGACGTGTGGAGGAGCATCATCCTACATAAACACTGTAGTTGTATCACATGGCCTTGCCTGAAGAGTCGGAATAACGGATTGCTCTAATAATAAAGCGTATCGTTGACCGGTGACGGTGCATGTCACAAACCTTGCGGCGCTGTGATCTTCGAAAACAATGGACCCACAAGCCGTACCAAACCGTTATATGCGAAGAGCGTAATGGAATTTGTAGGAATTGATGTGTGTTTGTAGCAGCTGAAATACGGGAATCGTGTGTGTTAACTGCACCTTCCATATGAAAGTGGGCCTCGTCGGTCCTCAAAATATTCCACGGTCATTCAAACTGAGTTCAACTAGCGCAAGAAACCGCAAGCAAAAGTTTGTGGGCTATCCACATCTGTTGGTAAGAGCTGCTGCACTAGCGACAGTTTACAGGGATAGTAGCGTAAGACCTTTTGAAGAATCTTATGAACCGTGCAACGAGGTTGTTCAACAGATGCTGCAATACGCTGAACATTAGTGCTGCCGATGGTTTGCGATCTCTCTTCTTCCAGTTGCGTCGTTATATCATCCACTACCTGTGCTGCAACACACCTTTGTCCCCTTCCTGACTTAATCCTCCAGATTTCCTAATCATGTTTGTTAGTTCTTGACTAGTGAGTGGATGTTTTCGTAACCGCTTCAAAGACCGAAATTTCCACAAAGCCTTTGATAGCAGAGTCTCCGTTTTGGTAAAACAATTTCACCAATCAAGCACGTTCCTGGAGAGTCAACGTCATCTTCCTTGACTTGGAAATGAGTATGACTGCAGTTCACCTCTCGCATCTCTATGGGGTTGCTATGCGAGCACAGGATTACTATGGTTACGGCATTTGCATATGCCAATAGTTTACATTACACAACGCCATCTAGTGGTGGTTTTTTAAACTTATTGTTGTTTCCCCCTCGATCAAATTCTCATCATTTCATTTTGCCATTATCCGATTTTTATGTAATTCTGCTGCATAGGTTTTGCTACAGACTGCTCGTCAATTTCAAGTTTAATTATGGACACCCTGTACATATACTGCATGGCATATCTTGGCCACATTACTTAATTTTTATATAAATAATAAAATATAAAATACCTTAAAACACAGATTAATGTAGAATAGAAGAGAAACACGCCAATACGACAATTAAAATCGCAATAAAATCCTTGTATTTAGAGTACATATGTTAAAACACTCAATCGATTTCTAGGGCAACTATAAAGGTCCCTCCTCATCAGAAGAACGAAATTACTAGAAAGGGGAAAAAGAAGAAAAGAAGCATTGGCAAAGTAATCGCAGAAACACGTGGTCGTTATCACCACACACGTAGTCGTAACCGGATTTAGAATCAGATTTACGGCGATTCGAGGTTCAGTCTTGGTGCATGAAGTTGCAGTTGTCCCTCGCTCCCTATTTTTTTACTTCCTTGATTTGTTTGCGTTCTATTCTATGTGTTATATGTTTGATCAGATAGCCTGGTTCAGTAAAAGTAGGCGGCCGGTGTAAATCTGATTAAAAATCCGGTTACGACCAAGTGTGTGCTGATAACGACCGCGTGTTTCTGAGACTCCTTTGCCAATACTTTATTTTTCTTCTACTTTCTTTTTCTAATAATTTCGTTCTTCTGATGAGGAGGGACCGTTAGTTGCCCTCGAAATCGATTGAATCGAAATCGTTTTAACATATGTACGCTAAATACAAGGTAGTGCGATTTTAACAGATTAATGTGATGTCTTAATCAATAACTGAAGACAAGAAATCGGGATAACTGGAGTGCGAATACCTGGACTGCAGGGACTTAGGGTTTCTGGTATGTCTAATTCCCCTATTTATAACTTGAATGTGAACAGATTTATTGAGCTGGTTTTCACCGAGAACTTCCCAGCTCTACAAGTTGATAATTTTAGTTTGTATTACATAAGCTAATTTTCAGCGCTTTTTTGTGGGCTTTTTATTTTTCATATAAATTACTTCATCTGCGAAATTTTGTTTTACCTGATATTGACATAATTTTGCAACTAACTCTGTTTAGTTTCTTTAATATCCCATATTCGTAACAAGTAATTATATATATTATAAACTACCTTTATTACGTATATGATTTCTACAATACTTCACGCCGAATCAGCTGCCGACGGACTGACCTGTCGGGGCAACGGCGAAACGGACACAGCCGAAAATCCTATACCCAAAAGCTCTTGGTTTTATTCCCAGAGAAAGCATGGATGCTTATAAGATTGTAATGTCTGTGCTGCATGGGGGCACTCAAAATACACGGCCTGACGAAATCCTCTCCCGATAAGTTGGTCGTAGGGTAAGAGGAGTGGGAAACCCTCGGGGTGTTCTTTCTCCGAATTGTATCTGGGGCGGAATCTTAACGATTAGTTACGTCAGCAATACACCTAGCACTTATGGTACTAGAGAGGTGCTGGCCTAGCTTGTATCTGTATCTGCATCTGTGACGTAACTCAAAGAAAAAAAAAAGGACAGTGTTTAAATTAAGCTTAAACTATATATCAAACGATCCTATTGCAAACTGCTTTTTATACGAATTTTGGTACAATATAGAAGTGATGTATTACATTAAACAAAGCCGTTATATTAAATATTTGAAAACGTTTGCTATACATAATATATATTGTTACGAAATCTCCAGTCGCGGTAACATAAATAGGTTTAGGGTTGCCACATTTGGCAAGAAATCGCCCATTTGGCGACAAAATTGGCGATATGCCATGGATGTAGAACCTTCTGGAACGAATTCTTACTGCTTTAGTCCTGAATGTTCTCGAACACAAGCCAAAGTCTATATAAACCCTGCTGGTACGCGGTTAGTTAGTGTCTCGTCTAGCGAGTTGATAGTCAGTCAGTGAGCGAGTGTCTCGAAGTGCCAAGTTGGTCGTCGAGTGTATCGAGAGAGTCTTTTAGTGCATCGTCGAGTTTTATCTTAGCGTGTGCTCAGCTCTGATGAAGAATGGAACGACCGAACCAAGCCGTGAACGACCGAACCAAGTCGGAAGTTGTACTTCCAGCGTATCGTCGAGTGCGTCACGAGTTGTAGCGTTGAGAGTCTCGAGAGTACGTCGAATTCCGAGAACGACCGAGCAGAGCCGGGAGCTATACTCTGGTGCTTTGCGGTGAAGCTGTCTCCACCGTTATAGCCTGATACCCTGTAGGCTGTGTTGCTGATTGTTCCAGCGTGTTTATAGAAGATTTTTGACGACTGTAAACGTGATTTTGGAACTGTCTTAAATAATACTGACTAATAACTTGTGTTTCCATTCTTCATCAAGTGCTGTTGTCGTTATTCATTCCAAATCTACGGACCCTTAACATGTGTGAAGTAAAATAACGCAACACCATATTTCTGGAACTCCTGGTTCATAATTATATTTTATGTAACTCCTGGGGAATGACGAGCACTCAATAAAAACTGTTCCACCAAGCTCCATATTAAATCTTTTGCATTCCTTTTGCTTCTTGAACCGTAACTTCCGAAAACCTTACGAAACTAATCGTTTATTGTTTACCAGGCTTTACTTCATACGCACATTAATAACCAAGAAAAAGTGTGATGAAATAAGTACTTGTTTTTTTCCCTCATCTGAAGTACTCCATCTTTGACATTTGCGACGACAAAAGTCATAAAAAACACCTCGCCCGGCCGGGTAGCAATTAAGTTTCACATAAATATTTACGCCCGAGAAGAAGCACCACAATGACTCAACTTGCCTGAAGCTACGTTTCCCTTAATTATCATTTTCCTCATTACTTCGGAAGCAGGAAATGGGTAAATATTATCGTCTGCCTTTCTACTTCTTCCTCGAATTCTATTATTCAAGTCCTTAGGTGGTCGAGACATGAATGGTAATAACGATATTTATTAGAATGCTGAAGTGAACAATTTAGACTCGCTAATTTATCTTATGTGTATGGAATATAATAAGCACACCCCTCCATTCAGAATAAATTTCGAATTTTTAATGAAAACTCGAAAAGCATATGTTTCAAAGTAATTTTTGAATAGATTTGCAAATTATGATGCCTAAAATTAGCATCAATCTGATATTAATTTGGGAAAAGACGCAGCACTTTAATCAAAATGCTCATTCGAATGTACATAGGATTTTTACACATTTTTAGAGCGTTTAATTAATGTTTCAAAATGTAAAGAGTATTTTTTTAAATGTTCGAACTGATAGCCTTTTTTCTGCACTATAAGTGCGCTTCGTGGTTTCTATAATATAAGGGATTTTTTTTTTAATTTCCAGATTTTATTTCTATTCCTCTTCAATTAATTTCGACAGTTCTTCCATCGTGGGCTCACTAGCGGCCGAATGGTAAAGTCGCTGAACACTGATTGTTCGGTTGGTTATTTGAATCCCGCTAACGGGCTGACTGCATGGGCGTTTTTCGTGGTTTTCCTAGTGTGTAACGTGTATACGGGGCAATTCCCTTCGGAAGTCCTCCACGCAGGCATCTCTCCCCTTAAGCAAGCATGTAGCCCTCGAGGCTTCCCCATAATCAAGTAAAACTAAAACTAAACATTTCATCGTAGTGGTTTGCACTTAAAACAAGCTCCCTTCCATATATCAAAGGTATAATAGTGCATAGATGAAACGTCAGGGGACTTCACAGGAATACTTTGAAAAGGTATATACGTAATACATGTATCAGTGTTCAATTTTTAAAGGAAAGTAATGATACTTTCCTGTTATCTTGATAAAAAATCGAATTGTTTCTGTAAATAACGGACATAAAACCTTCTCTTAATAGTATTGCTACAGTTTTTGCATTGATTTATTTAGTTTGCTATTTTTAATAGAATTGTTATTAAATTGTTTCATTTCCTCGAGCAATGCTGCACACGACTTATTCGAAGAGAAAGCTATGCCGGTAAAAATTAAAAATACAGCAGCACGCACATTTAATAAATAGATATCTCGTAAATGTACTCTTTAAATATCCAGGAAAATCGAGAAGTTTGTAGTGCTTTTTAAAAAGCTTATAAAAGCGGGATCAAAACTTCTCAATTCAGTTTGTTTAGAAAACTGTTGTAGCGAACACTGTAGCAAATTCGCGATGAAATCGGATAGCTATCTCTACGTTTCTCTGTTTTGAATTAAGTTCTGTTGAACGTTTTTAGTAGTTTAAAAAATAACTACTGTGAGATATTGGGATAATGTACGAATATTTGAGGAAATTTAAGCATTTTGTTTTCTTTCTTGTGATAATAATAAATTTTATTCATTTTTCATCTGACTTGTGCATTCAATTCATAACGAACCCGTACGCACGCAACGGTATGTTAAGTTGATTATTTAACATCTTTTCCCACTATTATTAATTTTAATTTTCCATTGTGAGAGAATCCTGCGACAGTCATTAACCCCTTACTAAAACTTTCTTTGCGTGTTTGGAAACAGGTCTGTATAAAATAAATAGACTTCTTTTCATTGCAGTCATTTAGGTAAACCCATGCTTTATCGACGGCCACAATGTTTTTTCGTTTTATCTCCTGTTAAATAATTCTCATAGGATTCTAGATATTCTTCTACCTTGAACGAAATGCCTTTGCAAAAGCTTGTGGACATTGCTTTTTAGCATTTTTCAAGTTGTAAACCTTGATTCATTACTTTATTTGTTGCTGCTACAAATGCGTGGAACGACGCTGGAAATTATTTCTGAGTTAGCGAATTTTCTTTTATTACCAAATATTTAATTTTACAAACAGTACGTACCTTTTTCGGGTAGTCGTTTGGAGTCTTCTTTGCATGTAGCATTGACAGTTCTTCCCTTTCCGATTAATAACGTTGGTTTCTTTGCACCTAGAAACTTTCGGAAAGCGTAAAAGCATATCCTTCAATTCACGGCTTGTTTACATGCGACATATCGGAAAAAGAATTAATTAAAAAGTATGAGACGATGTTTTTCATTTCAAATAATAAATTGTTGCCAGAAGTTTTTATTCCAAGATTTTTTTTTAAATTCATTATCGAGAGCGTTCTAAAAATATGTAAACACCCTTTGTGTATGTAACCAACGATATAGAGGCAAGCACTGTCTAAATTTCGGTATGTATAGCCATATGTAGAATGCCCAAAGCTGAATATTAACTGCGAAGAATGCTTAGAAAATGTGTGAAATAATTGTTATTTCACACATTTTCTAAGCATTCTTCGCAGTGCCAAAAGGCAAACCGCAAAATATAAAATATTCATGTTAATGATGTATTGCCATGTTCATGGGCCAAATATTTAAATTACTATTTTTATAAGAGATCTTTTATAGGAAGGCTTTGAAATTTTTATATCTCCGCATGTTATTGCTGGCGTTTTGATCATGTTAAATGGTAACTTATGCCAAATATTAGCGAAAAGCATGGTATGACCAATACATTTTTTTTCCTTTTATTTAAAACAAGTATTCCTTTAAATTATTTGTATCGAAATTATTGCTTTGTTTTGAAAAAACTAGGTTTGTTTTCCTTCTCTATCACTAATTTCAAGCTGCAAGTGTAATTCAAAAGTACGATCCAACTGTATGAGATCCAATAAGTATTTATGTAACTTTAAGCATTTGTTTAATTTTAAAAATAAGTTATGGCTTCACTTGAGACATTTAATGTATTTTCGGCACGAGTAATGAATTCGGAGACGTATTTTAAAGTCGAAGCACTGCTTTTTCATGCGTTTTTATCTTGTAATTCAGGTTTTATTGTGCTTGGAAACACGCTTTAATATATTTTCTTTTTTTTTTTTTTTTTTTTTTTTTTTTTTATTCTCTGCATCATTGCCATAGGCTTGTGTGATGTCACTGATTCCTAATATGTTCAGAAATAATTATTCGCTTCGCGTTTTCGTTTTTTTTTTTTTTTTCAATTTACGTAAGTTACGTAATAGCTGTATAAAAAAGATGGAATAAAAAGAGGAAAATAAATATAAAAAGATGGAAAATAAATAATATATAGTAATAGTAACAAAATTCTTTTTATAAAAGGTAACGTATTCAAACCAATCTTCCACGGTTCTCTCCCCGCAATCTTATATACATTTATAAATCGGTCAGTCATTTGGATGCGGAAGATGGTATATTAATTAAATATTGGTGCTGGAAGAAAAAATGGGAACAACACTCAAGTGGGTTAGCAGGTGAGAAATCAATGGGTTTGGTTATCACAGACCCCTTCCTCTGAACTACATATCACTGATCTTCGTGACCGTCGATGCCTTGACGTTACATATCAATGGTTCGTGACCGTCGGTGATCTGATCGTTGATAATGGCGAACCAGGTGCTGTGACAATTGCTCTGTCTTCATTTTCTGTTATCTCTCTAGGTCGACTACTTTCTTCCTGAGGCTGTGCTTAGTTTTAATGCTTCGATTTGGCCACGATGTTACCTTTAGGGCGATTGTACTTTCTCTGTCAACTATTATCGTATGCTCATACTGCCCCCGAACTCATTTGCGAAGCATTAGTGAACTGGAAGTGAGTTAACAAAAACCACATTCAAATGGAAGTCATGTCTTGTTATTGGAATTTCTTCCATTTTTAGTATCCATCTGGGAGCCCAACTTCTTTGCTTTAGCTGTTGAAAACTCAGTAGACATATGAGGTTGCGCTCTTTCAAAGTCAAATCATTCTCTTTCCCCCGATGGAGATAGTGATGTATCTTATTTATCTTAGTGACATTACTTTGCTCACAGAAGTGGGAGACACCTTACTTTGGAACAGGATGCCGATGCCACCACGCTGGTTGACCTTGGTCGAGAAGAACAAAGCTTTGTACTACAGTAACTTTGAGCTAAAATCACTCCTTAATCGTCAATAACATTGGCACGCGACTTTCTACACTCTCCTCAGGCGAAAAGTTCCCCAGTTAAGTTTCAGTTTTTGTTTGGAAGGAGATGGCGTAATATGCTACTTTGAATTTGTTCCACATAGTCCATTCTATGGTTGCTGTACTACAAGGTTTGATCTTGTGCGACGTCACTGATTTCTAATATGTTCAGAAATAATTATTCGCCTCGTGTCTTCGTTTCTCCAATTTATGTAAATGACGTCAGCATTGCAAAGAACCTATCCTTGTTTGCCGACTTGACTTTGGTCCATATTCTGCTGAGTGAAAATGAAACAGCAAAGTATAGTATCCAAGACCAAACCATAGCATGCTCACATGCAATGACGATTTTATAAAGAACTACCTAAAGCTCGAGCAACAGTGTTTTTTAACCAATCTTCTCAATCGCTATGATGTGATTTTATAGAGAAACGAAAGGAAACTGATTTATCCTGATTAAGGAGACATTAACACTATCGAGTTCTACATTGCATCTTTTCAAAAAAAGGCTTGTCATCACTTTCTTTTAATACCTTGCCTGAATAGCATTTGCCATTCTGTGGATTATGTATCTAGGGAAAGTATACATAATATTAAAAAAATTCGGATATTTTCCATTTTGACTCCAAAAGCCAGGCATTTTTATATTTTAAGATTCCGTAGAATGCTTGTTTCTAGCTCATTGTCAGCAACGCACATTAATAACAAAAAACGAAGAATGAATTCCTTCTAACAATGCAATAGCACTTCCTTATAGATTTGTTTCTATTTTTATTTATTAAAAATTTATCTAGGGAAAGTATACATAATATTAAAAAAATTCGGATATTTTCCCTTTTGACCCCCAAAGCCAGGCATTTTTATATTTTATTTAAAGATTCCGTAGAATGCTTGTTTCTAGCTCATTGTCAGCAACGCACATTAATAACAAAAAACGAAGAATGAATTCCTTCTAAAAATGCAATAGCACTTCCTTAGAGATTTGTTTCTATTTTTACTTATCATGTTAACTAAAGTGCTTTTCTCAAGAATTTTATTTAAATTTTTCTTAATAACTTTAACTAACTGAAGTACCCAGCGTTGCCCAAGCTTCACACAAAGTAAATAAACTTCATTTAGGTGAATAAGGGTAGATTTTGGCAATCTCAGGCACACGATAATTTTCCTCGTATTTAGTTCGAGGTCAATTGTGCAAAATTTTACCAAATTCCAATAAAGTTATAGGACAGAGTAGAACTGGTATAGCATCACGTAACGGATTTTTAAGAAATGTTACTTGCTTTGTGATTTATTATATATTTTTTCAGAAATGAGCTATCGCAAAATCACCATCTAATTTGGCCGATTTCTTCTTCGTTTTCGAAATATTCGCAAAAATGAAGAGTGCAATAAATTCTGCTTTAAAGGCTGTGCTTGATCTAATGTTCTATACTGCCCTAAAAAGTAAACAAACGCTCCTCTAACAGTTTAGTATGAAATGATATCGTGAGCGCAACAACGGCGACGTAAACCTAACATGGATGACATGATTTCGAATTTGAAACTGTGTAGAAATATGAATATTTATCTTAAGTGGAAAAAAACAATTATAATTTCATTGCTTCCACTGATAGTGGAAATGCAACAACAGCAACGTTAACGTAAAATGGGGAACACGAGTGCTGAGTTCTCGTAAAAACGCACTGAATGTGGACCACGTAGCGGTTTTTCGAGATCTTATTTAGACAGCTACCTTCTTATTGTCTTGAAGATCAAATGCGAGCTTTCAACAAAATCGGAATAAAATTGTAGGCTTGTATGTATACACGTATATATCAATAAACGGACGCTCTTCTGTATAAATAGAAAGGGATGATTTTTGTGAACCCAGCTAGTGTCATTTTACGGACCTAACTGATAATTAGTAACATTTGAAATAATTTTTCTTTTATTGCTTTTAAATCGCTTAGTTTGTTTATTAATAGCAGAATAAATATGAAAGAAAATTTAATTCAGGTTTTATTGTGCTTGGAAACACGCTTTAATATATTTTCTTTTTTTTTTTTTTTTTTTTTTTTAATCTCTGCATCATTGCCATAGGCTCTCTCACTGCAACAGCAAGGCGAACTGAGTTTTTTTTTTTTTTTTTTTTTTTAAATTTCTTCGCATCCTTTTGTATCGATGATTACTGTGCTCTTAATTTATACCACACAATCAATGGGTTGTCCTTCTATAGCAGCCTTGGTGAACGACACCTTACACGCCTTGGTGAACGACATACACGCCGATACACGCCTTGGTGAACGACAACACACTGCCGCGAGGAAGATAGAAATATCTTAAATCGGGCAGTGAGAATAGGTTTTATTTTTAATCGCTCAATTTTTTTTAAAACTCAAAAAGTAAATATATTTCGTTTTGTCGAGTGGAAGCACGCTTCTTTTGTTGTTTGTTGGATTTCCTGAAAAAATTTCAAACATAAACATCTTACGCTTTGGAGAATGGAAGCACAAACAAAGCTTTTAAATCGCTGAGTTTTTAATTAAATTTGAAAAACAATTGCGCAAAATGACTCTTTATCTCTCTCTGTATATGTACATAAAGAGTGGGAACCCCAATTGGTGATTTTTTTAAATCTTACGTGGACCTTCCTCTCGTTTTGAAAGTAAAGTGTGCAAAATTCCATAAAGATCGAAATAAATTTGTAGATTTGTGGGATTACATAGAAACAAACGGACGCGTTTCTTTATATATGTATATGTAAGATAAAAAAGTGCAAATCAAAATTATAATTTAAAATGCCTCTTAATTGCTCATTTTTAATTTGGGTACTTTGTGTCTAGTAATAACTTTCTCTAAACTGCGTCATATCTGAAAGCGTATTCCGCATTATGTCATCTTGAAACTACTGCATTGCCTATGAGTTTTAGCCAATCATATTAACGAAATATTTTACTGTAAATATCGTGGCAATCCTACTCCCTCCCTCTTTCTCTGCCTATGCTTGCTGGCCGAAGAACGTCTCTTGCTTTGCTGCTTTTGTTTAAAATGTAATGCGCCATCGTCAAAATTATGGGATGCAGATTGGCCCCCATTGTGAAATGCCACAAGTAATAAAGGTATATTTAAAATATCAAGTGATTTTTGTGATTCTTCAAAAGTTTCCGACTGTCAAACTAAATTTTATCATCACACACACACACACACACACACGCATATATATATATATATATATATATATATGCATAATATGAGTGTTTCCCTCGAAGTTTAGTTCAAATTTCATTAATATGTTTTCACGTATTGTTGAAAACAATGCATTATATATTTGAACGTTTGAAAACAGCATTTGATTTAAATATTTTCTAATATTTCAATGTTTTAAATGGCTACGTTTTTTAAAGCTTACTTGCTGCTATTAATCCCTCTGTGCAAAATCTGTTGTACTGCTAAATTTCATTTTAGCCTCAGTAGCTTTATTCATAATTATGTGATATAGGTACAAAAGAATTCCCACAGAAAATGAAATTAAGCACATTTACAAATAGTTTTCTCACGAATTCATCAAACTGAATAATTTTTCCACTTTAAAGCTACCGGTTGGGAATTGCTTTATTTCATTGTTTTTTATTACTTTATTCTGTTATAGAATTCCTGAGAGCTCGATGTGTTTTTCTCTACCTGGAAAATTCCCTCGCTGCATTTAACGCAGGGTTTAGTAGAAAAAGGGAAAAAAACTCTTTTATGATTAAATTATGCGGCATTTGGGGACATATGAGAAAGGAAAGGAAAATTTATTTCATGCATTATGCAGCACGTGACGACAAATAAAAGGCCTCAATTCAATGCACGAATTGTGAAATTAAATTGAGGGAAAAGTGATCAGAATTCCGTAGGTGAATGAAAGAATTTTATTTAAAATATGGGACAAGAAATTTCGTTATCCATGATAAGAAGGAATATGCCGAAAATGGAAATTTATATATTCCTGATACTAGCTTGCGCGGCTAGCCGCAAAAAATATTTACTAAAAATCAGAAAAATAATATAATGATTCTAAATCGCTTAGTTTTCCAATGAAGAATAACAGATGAACGAATATTTAATTTTCAATATAATTAAATATTTGTCGCTTTGCCAAATGTCAACATACTGGTGTGTAGAAGGAGAAAATAAATATATTTCAGAGGCTAGTAGTACACAACGTTTAAATCTCTGAGTTTTTTTAGTTAGATTTGAAACGTAAATATCTTAAGCTTTGCCTATTGTAACGCATTGCTTTTAAATCTTCGAGCTTGTTAATCCAGCTGCCATTAAATTCACTTAAAATGTAAAATAAATAAAAAAATATATATATAAATTTGTTTTCGAGGTGTATATGTTCGAAGGAAGATCTAGGTGTGTTTAATATTTTGTGAGCTGCCATTTTTCCACAACGCCAGGAAAATGCATACATACATGCACTCCGTTACAAACAGCATGCAAAATTAATATATATGTGTGCAAAGTATTAAAAAAATTAATATATATGTGTGCAAAGTATTAAAAAAATTAATATATATGTGTGCAAAGTATTAAAAAAATTAATATATATGTGTGCAAAGTATTAAAAAAATTAATATATATGTGTGCAAAGTATTAAAAAAATTAATATATATGTGTGCAAAGTATTAAAAAAATTAATATATATGTGTGCAAAGTATTAAAAAAATTAATATATATGTGTGCAAAGTATTAAAAAAATTAATATATATGTGTGCAAAGTATTAAAAAAATTAATATATATGTGTGCAAAGTATTAAAAAAATTAATATATATGTGTGCAAAGTATTAAAAAAATTAATATATATGTGTGCAAAGTATTAAAAAAATTAATATATATGTGTGCAAAGTATTAAAAAAATTAATATATATGTGTGCAAAGTATTAAAAAAATTAATATATATGTGTGCAAAGTATTAAAAAAATTAATATATATGTGTGCAAAGTATTAAAAAAATTAATATATATGTGTGCAAAGTATTAAAAAAATTAATATATATGTGTGCAAAGTATTAAAAAAATTAATATATATGTGTGCAAAGTATTAAAAAAATTAATATATATGTGTGCAAAGTATTAAAAAAATTAATATATATGTGTGCAAAGTATTAAAAAAATTAATATATATGTGTGCAAAGTATTAAAAAAATTAATATATATGTGTGCAAAGTATTAAAAAAATTAATATATATGTGTGCAAAGTATTAAAAAAATTAATATATATGTGTGCAAAGTATTAAAAAAATTAATATATATGTGTGCAAAGTATTAAAAAAATTAATATATATGTGTGCAAAGTATTAAAAAAATTAATATATATGTGTGCAAAGTATTAAAAAAATTAATATATATGTGTGCAAAGTATTAAAAAAATTAATATATATGTGTGCAAAGTATTAAAAAAATTAATATATATGTGTGCAAAGTATTAAAAAAATTAATATATATGTGTGCAAAGTATTAAAAAAATTAATATATATGTGTGCAAAGTATTAAAAAAATTAATATATATGTGTGCAAAGTATTAAAAAAATTAATATATATGTGTGCAAAGTATTAAAAAAATTAATATATATGTGTGCAAAGTATTAAAAAAATTAATATATATGTGTGCAAAGTATTAAAAAAATTAATATATATGTGTGCAAAGTATTAAAAAAATTAATATATATGTGTGCAAAGTATTAAAAAAATTAATATATATGTGTGCAAAGTATTAAAAAAATTAATATATATGTGTGCAAAGTATTAAAAAAATACGATGGCTTTGCTCTAAGCGAACAGGCAATCTCTAATTAATTTTCCGTAATTTCAGGATCTGCACCCTAGACCAGTACTTTCGAGAACATTCTGGTATGCTATGTAACCGCTACTATAAATGAAGAGTTCGCGCCATTGTTAGTCAGACCTTTGCTTTTCTCCTCCTTCCGCTATCAGACCTTTGCTGCCGCTCTTCCCGTCTGTCTTTTTTTGTTTGAACAGTATGAGGCAGTAAATTTAAAGTTAATCCTATTTAGCTTAAATTACTATTGTATATGTAATTTTGGAGAATCTAAAAGAAAATTATCCGCCATTTGAACTGAATAAAGATGTGGAAACAAAACAGTTAACTTCTTCTTTGTCATCATTAGGTGCCAAGCTTCATTCATGTGCCCGATTGCAAAAATATGGCCTATATACACACAGGGTGGTTCGAAAGGACCTTCACGATTTTTAACTTCAATAATACTATTTTAGAATTAATATCTTAAATAAATAAATTTTATGTTAAAACAAATACTTAGGAGTTTCGATATGAAGTGATACACACTTGCAAAAAGTATAAAGATCGTATTTTTTTATTTGGAAAACAGAGGAAGCAATATTTCTATTCAGAGAAACTTTTGACGATATTTTAATGTCGTATATACTCCTTCTAACCATACGATATTGCAGCTTTTAGGCAAATTTGAAGAGACGGGATCTGCAGGAGGCACAAGGAAGTCAGGAAGACCGCGAAGACGGAAAATTGAAGATGTGCTAAAAAATAAATAATTGCCATCGCGAAAATATTGCCATCGCATAAATTGCAATCGCGAAAGAAGACATCATTTGTTAGACATCATTTTCATTAGAAACCTAGAAACACACTTTATATTATGAGTTTCAAAATATAAATTTGCTTAACTTTTTCACACACAGTTTTTAATTTAAAATCAAATTACTTTTGCGCCACCCTGTACATACATAATATAGTACACATACATATATACAGTTTGTTCATCATTTTATAACAGAAAACTCTGTGACGTTAAAAATCATGCAAAATCAATTTAATTTTCTACGCTTTTGCAAAGGAAAGCCGTATTTTCAAACATTCTGTAAAAGAGCTTTGAATTTAATTTTCATTTTTAATCTTTTAGATCAGATTATTCTTCCGGTTATAAGGTATTTCTCCCACTTTCCTAGGGTGCCTTCGGGGTGTAGTGGTTCTGCACCTGGGCCGTTATCCAGAGGTCCGTGGTTCGATTCCCGGTGAAAGCGTTGCTACTTTTTCATATCTCCTGCTTCCAAAAAAATCCTAACGTCTCTGCAGTGGCGCCCGAACTAAAAGGGTTGTGGATGATGACTCTCCACCCCCAGGATTTGGCGATTGGGTCCCCTAAAAACCACATTCGCCCTTTAAAAGGGGGAGTATGTAAGGTATTTCTCCCGCCTTCCTAGCGTGCTTTCGTGGTGTAGTAGTCAGCACACTGAGCCGGTATTTCAAAGGTCCGTGGCTTGATTCCCGGCGAAGGCGTTGCTAATTTTTCATCTCTCTGGCTTCCAAAAAAATACCTAATGTTTCTACAGTGGCGCCCGAACTAAACGGCTGTTGGATGAGGTTTCCCCACACCCAGTATTTGGCGATTGGGTCCCCTAAAAACCACATTCGCCCTTTAAAAGGGGGAGTATGTAAGGTATTTCTTCCTCCATCCTAGCGTGCCTTCGTGGTGTAGTGGTAAGCAAACTGAGCCGGTATTGCAGAGGTCCGCGGTTCGATTCCCGGCGAAAGCGGTTGCTAATTTTTCATCTTTCTGGCTTCCAAAAAAGCTCCTAATGTCTCTATACGGTAATGAATAAAAGAAATTATCAACTTTACTTTTATTCTTGTGCCTTATGCGTAAAAGTAAAAATCCTTTTCGAAATTTTCTTTTAAATTGTTAAACATGCTATGATGGTCTTTCGTAAAAATAAAATGGCCTAAAGTAACTTAAAAAAGCATACCTGTTAAATATTGTATATGTATTATTCAGATAAGGAACTTTGTTTATGTTTTCATTGATTGAATACTCTAATTTCTTATTTTAATTGTGTAATTCCTCTGTCTGCTCTAAAAATACTGAAAACTTTCCTATTGCGAAGTACATCTTTCAAAATTAAGCAGGTTATCTAACCATGCCTGAAATGCTATGAAATCTCAGCCAGTAAGATCAAATAAATTTTTATTATAAATACTACTGTTATCAGGATTGGTGTTCCTCCTTACTTGCTTTGGAAACATTAACTGTCCTGACTCGGAACAGGGAGCTTACTAAAGATATGTTCAATAAATTTGGGAAGTAGACAATACACACAGGAAGGGTATACGAAACCTTTTATTTTTCTCTCTTTACAATGATTTCCGGAACTTCAGAATACGGAGACCAACCACTTGTGGTCTGAACGTAAGAATATAAAAAATATTAACTAAAAATCTAACTAAACTAACTTTGGATTAATAAACAAGTGCTTAATTCCAAGATTGGCCGTATATTAACAAAAAGCCGTATGTAGTACAGAGAACTGCTAACACTACGATACGTTTAAAATTATCACGAGGATTAAACCTCTGGCCTTGAAGGCAACCAGCAACCGAGTAAAACTGCTATGGCAAGCGGCCTGCTTCTAATAACTCCTTCCTCTCTCTTGCTTGGCAAAAAGCCACAACTTAAGTACTTGGCGTTAGCAAGACAAATTTGCATAAATAAGTTAAAAGCTTTTAATTCTGGCCGGAAGTAGAAAATAAGAAGTGATAGTAAAGATTTAAAACAAAATAAACGTTAGTAAAACTTAGGATCCTTACACTGTGACTAACTGCGATTTCCCCCCCCCCCGCTTCTCTTTTTGCTAGCAAACATGCCCCGCAACACTCCGCTCCGTTCGTTGCTAAAATGTAAATTGCTATATAGAAAAATTGTGGGTCGCATCAAGCACCCAAGAATAATATGGACTGAAAGAATGTTCACGAATAAATTAAGATGTTCTTTTCGCCAAAGCTGTCTCTCTTATTTCTTTCTGTAAATCTACGCATTCGGGTTTCTCCAAGTAAATATGATGCAGACAAGCATCTCATCGTTTAACGGCTATCTTCTAGATCTACGCTGCGATCTTTAATTTATCCATTAAAAACTCAAAACTATTTCAGTACATTTAAGTCTGATAGGGTGTTGCAAGTGCGGGTACATCAATGGGAAAATGTTGCAACTGTTGTGATTTATCTTTCTTATCTAACAGTAACATCAGATCAAGCCTACGAAATTCATCGAGACAAGGAGTGTAAGATTGCGATTTTAGTTGGCAGTAGCCCTGATCACCATGCAGGAGACAAAGCAACTTTGCATAGTTCTGTCCCCAATTTTGATGGAAAGCACGCCCGGAGGGAGGGCAGATCCGAGGATCTCTCATCCCTCTTCCCTTACCACCAAATTCTCGAGAGAAGGTTGGGCGGCGCAATGGCAAAATTCATCATTGAAATTCTAAGTTCCCAAAAACAATATCAAGACAGAAAAGAATCAGAAAACAAACTTTTACTGCGACTTTCTAGCGCTTAAATTTACAATCTACCTCTAATCTTTAATACTAGCAATCATTTCATTTGCAAGTAAAATGAAAATATTTTCCTTCATTATAATTTTATAAGTGATTCAAGGTCTTTAAACTGACGCTTCAGCTACATTCGTTTTCAATACGCAGGAAATAAAGTCGCTGTGTTAATATTTGTTATAATTCAGCTATTTTAGCGGCTAAATGAAATCACGTTCTTTTTTAGAGGTACAAAAATGAAAAAATTCTGCTACGGGTTTTAAAATTTGCTACTAAATTTAGTGAAGCAATTCCGAAATATAACTGAAATGTTTTAAAAAAGCGAAAGAAGTATCTTGTTATTCAAAACATGTGTTTCAAATAATTCTAACACGTTTATTCTAATATGGCCTAACAGTTAAATATATTAATATTTCAGACTGGCATTTACTTGAAAGAGTTGTAACACGTTTGATTAATCATTAAATAACTTACGTTAAATTAAAATTAAAATAAACAAATTATGAAAAATTGCTGCGTTTTCATAGGAAATTTTTTAATGAGAGAAAACTTGATAATAAAAATTGAAAACGCAGTCTCTTTCTGTAATTTATTAAATTTCCCTGCGACGCGTAGATAAAAATACAAATGTTTGTATGTGAATAATTATAAACTTATTTATTTCTTACTACAGCTTGAACTTGAAAACATTTCGACTCTGATAAAGTTTGTAGCCTCGATGATATATTACCAGAAATTACATTTATCAGGAATTGTAGATGTTCATCGGTTAAATGGGTTGTTTTCTTACTAATTTTTGACTGTAAAAAATTGCTGTTCACATACAAATGTATTCCCCAACAAAGAGATTATTCTTAGTGAAAATGTTCGTTACTGAGTGTATTTATTTTTTGACAATTCCGAATAAAAATTAATTAAATTTTGCCTTCAAATCTTTGAATAAGATTTGTATACCGTCGCACTGTAAATTACTTAATTCCGTTTATAAGGCATTTTTTCCTTTCTTTCTGCATACCTTGGTAGCGTTAAGGTAGCGTATTGTTGCGTTATTTCTTTTCTGACACCAGTTGTTACGTTATTTTCCTCCTTCACGTTCGTATGGGGTTCGTATGGATTTTGAGTGAATAATGACGACACTACTTGATGAAGTATCGAAACACACTTTATTAGCCAGTATTGTCAGGACAGCTCCAAAACACGTTTTACAGTCGTCAATGAACTACAATAAACGCGGTGGAACAATCAGCGACACAGCTTCACACTGTCATGCAATAACGGTGGAGACAGCTTCACTGCAAAGCACCAGAGTACAACTCCCGACTCTGCTCGGTCGTTCTCGGAACTCCACGTACTCTCGAGACTCTCCACGCTATAACTCGCGATGCACTCGACGACACACAAAGCACGGCTCCCGAATCTTCGGTTCAGTCGTTCCCGGAGCTCAACATGCTTTCTCGACGATGCACTAACCGCGATACACTAAGAGACTCCTTCGTTGAACTCGAAGACCCACTCGGCACTCGCTGCCCGACTGTCAACTCGACCGACTCCGCAGAGATTGACTCGCTAGACGAGACACGAACTCGATGCTGACTATCTCGCACTTTACAAGGCATTCTCACTCGCCCTCTCGACGAGGCATACACTGACTGCGGACCAGCAGGGTTTATACAGCTTTCGGCTTGTGTTCGAGAACATTCTGGGCTAAACCGGTAAGAATTCGTTCCAGAAGGTTCTCCATCCGTCCATGGGAAATCGGCAATTTTGTTGCCAAATATCGCCAAACTTGCGATTTCTCGCCAAATGTGGCAATCCTGCTTTCCCTGCCATTTTATTGCAACCCTAAAACTGCTTCGCGGGGAATCCATCTTACCGCGCCTGTACATTTCGTAACAATATTCAAGAGGGTCCAGATTTGAGTCACGACGACAGCACAACTCCTTTTTCATATTTCCTGCTTCAAAAATTCTAATGACTCTACACGCTTATAGGTTTTCTAGTGCGTTATTCATGTTCGTTTTTCTTGGTAGTGAAAATAATGTGAATTTGGATTTCATTTTTTTTAAAACTTTTCTACGGATAATAACGCAACCATCCACTGTTTTTAATTAGCCTTTCATCCAACAGCTAGACCCATTATTGGAACTATCTTGTAGCTTTAAGCTTTATACCATATCCGCCGGGTCTGTCCGTGGGATACAAACAAAATATGTATATCTAAAAATGCAGACTTGTCAGCCAGTTAATGGTAAGAGGTCTAGCAGGAAAAAAGTCAAATGCAAAGTGTTCAGGCGTCTCAATTCTGGGAATTATATTATCTGCATGCTGGGGAAAAAAAAACAAAATAGTTAATACAATACACACCAATACACTTTTATAAATTTACTAACACCGTTATAAAGGCGCAAATTTTAGCAGAGTAAACGATGGTGAGATTTTGATATGATAATATTTACATAAACATTCCCATATGAATTCAGTTCAGTGGCGTAGCGAGGGTGAGACAAGAGGGTGTATGATGCCACGGTCGCCGCTCGCAAAGGGACACCAGATAGTCTCCAAACAAGATTTTCTGAAAAATTTCAATTTTTATCTTGATTGATTTCTGGAAAATATATTTAAAATTGATAATAATTGTAATATAAATAGTTATTTATTTTCCTGATTTGTCTGATAAAGTGTGTAATAAAATGTTTGCAGTGCATCAACCAAATATCTCCGCATACAAAACGTTCTTTCTGACTACTTTATTTCTCTAAGAGATATATTTTGATTTTTTTAAACGAAATGCACGTATAGCTTCCGCTTTTTATTTTAAAACGATAACACGACCTTGTCCCGAATTTCTCAAACACATCCAGTTTCCAGAAAACGATTCCACAGTCTGGAAATGACATTTTGAGAAATCCACTACAATGGATTGCGTTTGACTTTTCAGTAAACGACTGATGGCCTTCCTGGCTACCAATTCAACTCATCTTGTTGAGACATCGTATACTCACTGCTTCGAAGCATTCAACGTGTGTCAATTGTTTTTAACCTCCTACTACAAAAGGAATTCTGCAGGTCACTCCTCCATTACAGATCTACGAATAAAATGTATTTCCAAACCTAAGAGTCGCACATCAAATACTTCTTACTATTTCATTATGAAATGAACGTTCGTTCAGCAAATTAAAATACATTTTGACGTATTTACAATCAACGATGGGACAAGATCCCCTAAGTCATCTAGCATTTTTAAAGGTGTGGAAATAGAAAAATTTGAAAAGATCGACTTTGATGAAGTAATTGATAAATTTGCTTCATCCAAGGCAAGAAAAATGTATATATAGTAATTAATTGTATTAATTTATTATTATATTATATTATTATTAATAAATATATCTACTTATCTATAATATATATTAAACTTTTAATTGTTTAAAAATTGTATTTTTTAAAAAAATTACAAAAATATGTAAAATAAATAATACTTTTGCAACTAATTCTAGATCATCGTATGTCTGGTTTTTCCGCCGACACAAATACATTTCCGAATCCAGTGCTAGTGTAGATAGGAAGTGACTATTCGTAATATATTTTAGATGTATTTTATGCCAGATTCAGCATTTTATTATTTTTTGCATTAAATTCTTATTACGAATATATTCTATACATTATATTACCGTAAGTGTTTTTTTTGGGGGGGGAGGCGCCAAAAAAGGTATTTTGCCCCGGGCGCCAGTTATGCTCGCTACGCCACAGCAGTTAAAAGAGAGATATAAAATTGCATTTAAATAAATACACATAAAGATTTGTGTTACAGAAGAACGTAGTACAACATTAAGATGAGAAGCACATTTTGAGAGATAAATCATGCAACAAACCTATACATCGTCATGTAACTACAAAATTCTTAAAATTATGTGCATACAGGTTACAGGGTTATAAACATAAGGTATACTTCGGCCGCGTCAAGCGCAACCTTGCCTTACGTTCTGCCAAAACAAGATCGTTCAGAACGGGTGTTAATAACGTGCAGCAGAGTGAGTTGGTCACGTGATAGCTTCCCTTTTCTCCGGAAACAGAGCAGTTCTCCGTATGTGATGTCGTGATCCTGTCGTCAGAAATCTTTTGAGCTTCTACTTCATATTCGCTGAAATAAACGCGAAGATTCGCATTGATGTGCAACGCTGGAAACCAAAAATGTTGAAAATTCTTTTCGTAACATGAATTTTAGGCAACGGTGCCTATTTCATTACTTACTTTTAAAAATAAGCTCCGTAGAAATAGTAGAAGTATATTTTTAGCGGAAGTATTTTTTATGTATGTATTATTTTTTATGTATGTTTTATGTAATTTGAACGGGGGTCTTCTCTGATCGTAACCGATTTAACCTGACATTTGCCAATGATATGATCTTTCATTGAAGAATTATCTTCGTTCTTATATCCTAAAATAAATTTGGTTTCACCCTCACTTCAACTATATGTAACAAAATGCATATAGATTTTAGCTCAAAAAATCAGGAAGGAATATAATAAATATTTATTATAATGTAATTATTATAAATAATTATAAAGGAATTTATTTTTTTAGTGTCACTTATATCTATTATATGTATTTTATATATATATATTTATTATGTATATATTATATTTTAGTTCAAAGAAAAAGAAGATGTGTAATAATTAGTACTTATTATCGTAATAATTTATTGTAATAAAAATTATAGAATAGAATAGAATAATTAAATAATTTTAATAATAATTATTACACAGTAATAATAATTTATTTATCAAAAAGTGTGCATATGTCGCAAACTTAAGCTTTGAGAATACTCATATTTTTAACAGTATTTAAATAAATATATAAATTCACAAAATAAACGACATGATTCATGTTCCATCCACCCTATTTCGTCAATAAATCGGTCCGAACGGTGCATGCATGTTTGTACTCACGGTCACTGCAGGCGAGGTTAAACTTAGCAATGCCAGTTTAGTGTCGTTTGCCGACTGAGCACATGTTTATTTTTGCAGGTGTTCCTGATCCATGCCCGTTGGTATGGGGAGGGCACGGAGGGTGTTTTTACATATTAGTTTCTGGTACCCGGGCATTCGAACAAATAGTAATCACGATCACCGATGCCACCGCAGACGCAAAAGCCGGTATTTCATTAATTATTTGCAAACAAAAAAAAAAAAAAAAAAAAAAAAAAAATATTTCGCTGATGTTACCACAGATGCAAAGGTCATTATTACTTCAAATAACTAAAATCTTGAATCTTTGTAAACTTGAATATGAGCCAGTTCCCAGCGGTAGCACTCTACGACAGCATTCCGCCTCTTACGCAGATAATTGTAGCGAGCTTTGTCATAATTCAATGGATTCCCAATTTTTTTCCTCCTCCCAACCATCCATATATTTCCATTCCTTATATCCATCCTTACATGCCCGTCCCTTTGCCATATATTACCGTTCCGTAACGTAATATAAAATTATGATTTTGTTAAAAAGTGTGCAGCCCCAAAAAAAGTGTATGACGCCCGGGGCAGACTGCGCTTCTCTAGCTATGCAGTTGCTTAAACTTCATTAGCATCTATCATTTTTGTAGTCTTAATTAATTAGTACAGTACACAAACTATGATCGACAGAATTCGCTTGATTAGAAACATACACAGAATCGCTATTATGATCCAATATTAGTGAAAGTTCCTTAATTTTTAAAACTTAATTTATGAAATAATAATTACATCTCGGAGAGATTACTTTCTTTAATCTTTTAGCTTCGAGTTAATTATTTGCCTGGTAATATAAAGGGAATTAACTGTCCCTCTATTTATTAACGTCGACTAGCGCAAATAACTTGAGAGCTCATGATTAATTAATTCTCTTTTTTTTAAATACCTGAAAATCCATAGCTCAAATATTGGATTAATAAGCACACATCATTAATCATGTACTGAACGAGAGCGCCCTATGGCTGTGAGAGATATTTCATGTATGTATGATATATGGCATAAAACAAAAAAAAAAAAAAAAAAAAAAAAGAAGAAGAAGAAATTCTTTGAAGAAAACTTGAATTTTTTTAATACAATTTTGATTATTTAACTGCTTTTCGCCTAATCAAACAATTATTTTTTCCTTGACGGTTTCAAAGTTTTTGTAGTTGTTCGATCTTGCTTTTTAATTCGTTTATGAAGCACAAATTTAGTTGAAGCTTTAATGTTTTCTGTTTCACTTGGTTTTTGAAAAACTACTTAGAAATATTTTTAAATAGATTTCAAAGGATTTTACTGATTTTTCGAGTTGAAAATACACTGCCCTCCAAAAGTTAACAGCATGTTTTTTATATCTAATTTGACAATACAGCAACATAGAAACGAGGAATTTGGCATGTTCACTAAACAGTTCTTTAATGAGTGCGACATAAAATGTTTCTTAATTTCAACATATTTGCAAATTTTGAAATTAAATATCCCGATCAATTTCTGTCGTAGGGTGCTCAAACTTCCTCTAATTATATTTCTTATAATGAGCATAAAAAGTTTCCAAAATATAAGTATAAGAACCGGGAGACCGCATTAAAAATTAGAGTTTGCTATTTGTCCAAAAACGTTTTTTTAATTTGACACTGCCAAAACATGAATATGTTCTTCATTTAAAATGATTCTGTAATGAAACGTATATTTTGAAAAACACTCTTTTCCCCTTTATTTTATTCTTTTATGCAGTAACACATTATTTAAAATTTCAATTTGCAATTGTGGGGAACTAATTTTTGAATAATTTATTCGAGTGAAAACTGTGCATTTAATGTTAGGTATTATATACGTAATGTAGAGGGCTTAATATAAAGTATATTACACAATAAATAGCTGCGAAATACACTCCTGCTCAAAAAATAAGCAACAAAGACAAAACACGCAATGAAACTAAACCTATTTAACGGATATCCGTGAAATTACTCCAAGAGTTTGGTGTGCCAGTACTAGACCACACAGCAAACAATAAAGCAAAGCCATACAAAAACACATGTAGTACGACCATCACATCTCGTAAGACTAAGTGGGTAAGAAGAATGTGCAATGGACACATCACGCTAATAGAGGGTTTGATACCCTCCAGCTGAAATGCATGCTTTACAAAGACGAAGCAAGCTGATAGTAGTATCGTTGATCCCTTGTTGTAGCAGTAGCGCCCATTTCTGTAGTAGTGAATGTTGGAGCTCATAGAGGGTGCATAGCGACCCACTGCGACATGCCATCAGTCATACCAACATGTCCCATACGTACTGTATGGGGTTCAGGTCCGGTGATCTAGCAGGCCACGGCAGATGTTGAATGGTTTCACTCTCCAGATAACTCCGCACCACTCAAGCTCTATGTGAGCGGGCGCTATCGTCAATAAATATTGCATCGGTATCCATTGAAAGTGATAAAAGGAAGCACAACAGTGTGCAGAATTTTTTTGCCATATTGCACGGCTCTGACGGAACCACAGGAATCACGCAGAGGTCGGTTCGGCCGTCCGTTGTCATCCAAGTTCATATAAGTACGATTACGCTTCTGTAATGGTCTCCATCGAAGATGTTTGTCACCTGATAGCGTGTCGCCATATCATTGCCCTTCGGGAATCGTTCCGAATGTTAATTCGAGACTCATCCGTAAACAGTGCATGGCCCATTGCGCTGGTTTTCAGTCGCGATGTTCATGGTTCCAATTCAACCGCGCTATGACATGCGATAGGGATAAAGGAAGACAATTTGCAGGTCGTGGGGGGTGTAGTCCTTCATGCAGTGGACGCTACGCAGTTTTCGGGATATGGCCCGTTCTGCAGCAGCAGAACGATACAACGCCAGCTGGGGTGCTGTTCGTGATATACGGCGTCTTGCAGCTAGCAACAGGAAGTGATAGTATACCGTTGTGGTAATCCTCCGGCGTCCAGACCCACTTCATCTACAATTGTTTTGATGTCTTTTGTAACGATACAACAGCCTATTGATGACGCTACGATGCACATTCAGCTCTCTCGCAGGAGCAGATTGTCTTGCACCACCTTGCAACATCCCGACACGTTCGGGTTGTAGCGGACATCCATTGCTTAACCATTGATAATGTGGGTATTGTCCAACTGCACTTACAACATCCCAACAGCCTTCCAACGCATTTCATCATGCAATGTGGTCTCCGCTCATGCTTTCCGCTTTGGCTCTCTCGAGTTACATGGAACTATTGTTGCTTGCAAACTGACGTAGAGGTCCGGCATGTCTTTTTTAAGACATTGTAGTGCGACTGCGGGATTAAGATTTATGCTAATTTTGGTTGCCTATTTGCTTTCGGCGATGTAACCTTACCTCATGTGTAAATTGTATGTTTTAATTCACCTTTTTTTCATTCGTACATTTTCTTTTAGCGTTTTTTGCCTACTATTTTAAGAAAAGTGTAAATAAAACTTGAATTAAAATTCATAGTACAAGGCGTTAAAAATACGTGTCATAGGTCGTCGGTAGGGTTTTGTATTGCACTCTGTAAAACGTAAGATATTTATGCGTTTTGAGATTTGCAAAACCTCGGGAAGCAAAGTCTTGCCCCTAGCAATATATTTAAACTTCGAATTAAACAGAAACGGCCCGATTATCCTATAGCTAGAATAATATAGACTTTCCGTAAAGGTGTAGAACTTAGTAGCATTTTCACTGTCTATCAGTTTTTTGGGAATAGTGTAGAAATCAGGCAAAATTATTTGTGATTTTCCGAAGAAAACATACCCGATAACAAAACTAATTTTACAAGTACTTTTTCTGACTAAAATCGTTACATGGCACCATGTTATTCTATAGTTGTATTTGAACTTGATAAAATTTTATACCGTTCATCTTGAACCAAAATAAAACGAAAATCATTGCGTACCTGAAATTTCGAGAAGTTACCCGCATTTACCCTAAATAAAGCGTCTTCACTTTGCGTAAAACCCAGGGAACGCCGGGTATTTGGTTGCATTTATCCCAATTATTTACGATTTCTTCTTCTTAATTTAAAATTTTAAGAACAAGAATGTCTGTAGAATCTTGTGTTTATAACTAAGAATGAATTGAGCTTACAGCGTCAATTTACGGTTTAAAATGGAACATTATATGGTTTGAAGTTTCTGTATTTTCACCTGTTATATAACCTTTTTGAGAAAAACTCACAACCTGCTTCGTTGCAAGGATGACTGTTTTTTTCATAACTGATATTGTCCTACTTATAATGCAAAATAAATTAAAATACTAATTAACACGTTTAGTATTCATTCTATATTCCATTCGGAATAAACCAAACGCATAAACCAAACCCTAAAAGCACAGTGGCAAACTGCATGAAAGGGGCAAAGCAAGGCGAAATCAAATAGGAATAAATACAAAGCAGTTCAAAACCTAATCTAGTAATTGGTGCGCTGAAAGTAGCAAGTGGTGGCAATAATGCAAAATAAATTAATATAAATAATCCGTTTAAAATCCATCCGATATTCAATACGGAAAAACCAAATGTAAAAACCGATTTACCACCGTGTTGCTTTCAGGCAGTTTGCCACTGTGGTTTTATTTTTGCTTTTTACATTTGGTTTATTCCGAATTGAATATGGGATGGATTTTAAAGAAATTATTTATTTCGCATTATTACCACCTTTCAGAGCGCAGAAACCACTTTAAATATGGACATGAAAGTGTTGATTGTGAATCAAAATTTTTTCAACTTCCAATGTTATGCGTATATTTCGAATGGTTAGCTCAAATGCCTGTAAAGTGTTTCGATGATCTGTAAAAACGTTGGAGAAATACACTGCTGGCTATTAAAGTTGCAACGCCAGGAAGGAATGATCTGACGAACGTCAAAATCACATGAAAGGAAGAAGAGGTTAGGATATGCAAATTATGAGTATTTTAGCGCATTTAGACGACGCAGGTGGTAGAAACGACATCTGAAGCACTGCATAAAAGACAAATTGTGTAGTGGATTTCTCATTCGGAAAGCTCTTTATAAGGTCGGAGTTTGCTCAGAATATCGTATTATGCCTCGAATAATAAGAAGAAATGCTTATCAGGAAGTGTTGGAATTCGATAGAGGCAGGATCTTTACCTATCGAGAGTCTGGATTATTGTTCCGTGATATCGCCCGTCGCACTGGTCGACATCCAATTACTGTTATGCGAATATGGAATCAGTGGGTTCCTGAGGGTCATACTGAATGGCAGGCATGAATTTCAACGCCCTCTCTTGAATAACGCCCGAGAGGACAGACATATTGTGAGGTCAGCCTTGCAAAACCATTCAACAATATCATGGACCATTAGTCAGGAAATGGACATGTTTGCAACACGCCTAGTATCCAGCAAGCCATTCCGCTCGTACAGTGCGTCGACGTTTGCGGCCGCATGGACTATCAGCACGACGACCATTATTTAAGCTTCCTTTGATAATGCAGCATAGAGAGACGGCGATTCTGGTGCTCCAAACCGACAAAGCTGGATACAGGAGTGGCACAACGTCGTCATTTCAGACGAGTCCCGGTTCTTCGCGCAGTATTCTAGTGGCCGTGTACGTCTCTGAAGGCTTCGAGGAGACCGCACGTCGCCTGCTTGCATTCTATATCGGCATATTGGCCTTGCACCTGATGTGGTGGTTTGGGCAGCCACTGCGAACACGACACGCACATCTCTAGTTCGGATCGACGGGAACTGGAACGCAGATGGGTACGTTTCTGACATGTTATGTCCAGTGGATGTGCTCTATCCTCGAGGCCTGCCAAATGCCGTCTTCCAACAAGATAATGCAAGAACTCATGTCGCACGTCATGTTATAACCTTCCTCGATACACAGGCCATTTGATTGCTGGCATGGCCTACACGGCCTCTAGATCTGTCATCCATTGAAAACATCTGGTCATGGGTTGCTGAGAGACTGGCCCGCCACTCCTCTCTAGCTAATACAGTTGACGAAGTGTGACATAGGCTTGAAGCAGCAAAGGAATGAGTTTCCCGTTTCTGTCAAGCCCAGTTCGACTCCATGCCTAACCAGGTAACGGCCGTTCTAGATACCAAGAGCGGCATCTGTTTCTACTAATTTCGCACCTCTACATACCCCCAAACTGCTTACAAATTTAATCATTTCATCTGCATACCATACTGTTTACGTACAATAAATATCTTTTTTGTATTTGCTTTCCTTCACGGTGCTGGGATTTTAATGGCCAGCAGTGTAGTATTGACTTTGCTGGCAAATATTTTGACAGAGATAAATTTATTTGAAGGCTAGGAATCTTATTCGTAATTATAAGTAATTGTTCGTTTACTTTATAGGCTCATTCTGTATATATCGTGTTATTTTCAATATTTTATGTTGTTTTCTATAAAAGTAATAAAAAATTAGTATATAGTTAAAAAAAGAATTCATTTTCTGGTATATGCCATTAATGGTACCTCAGCTAGTACAGACAGGCATAAAAGTTTTGTTTATCAAACAAGTTTAAGCGCAAATGAGCATGTGACTCAGGCATTCATTTTCGAAAAGGCCTCAATTCTTACATGGTATTTAAAATGTGTAAAATTTTATGTATGTTTTTAGTTTTAGTTATATTTAAAAATACATAAGTGGGAGGGCATCATCATCAATGATTTCTTCCACTTTTGAAAAAAAACTGAATTTTCTAGTTCAGCATTTTCTTTACATACTTGATTTTTAAACTTTTATTTAAATGAAACTAAAATGTACTTTAAATGAAATACAGTGAAGCCTCAATTTAAGAAAAATTAAAAGTTCGTAAACCGAAAATATTTCGCCATAAGAATTAAGTTAATATCGATTATTCCGTTCAAGCACCCCATAAGATCGTTTTTAATTGTTTAAATTTACAGTAGTATTTGAGCACAAGATCATAGCATAAAAATTATAGAAATCGTTATGTCTAAGGTAAGAAAAGGTAAGCAACATACTATTTAACAGAAAAACACAAAAGAGAATTTAATTTACTTCTATCGTAATTAAAATGGAGTAATTAAAGGGAAAGTGATGAAAAAATGAAAAACAAGTGACGCTATTGTTTGGGAGGTCTCTTCCATAAAAACCTCACATTACTGCCTTTTTGACTCATTTTCTTGTAACTTTTCCTTGTCTCTTATCAGGTCTCAGCTATGCTTGGCATTCAATTATCCTTCACTCAAACTTTGTCCGTTGTAATTTGTTGCTGTCTGCGATTCGCTTTACTCTTCTTCTTTTAAGGCACTTCCTCCCCTCGCTTTTGATTTTTTATTTTGCGGCTTCAGAAGTTTTTTTTTTTTTTTTTTTTTTTTGTTCTCTAATAACTTCTCAACATTTATTTTGAAGTTCAAATAACAGTAATCAATACTAATTTTTAGTATTTGCAGTGCTAGTTCTGAAAGGTTTACTACAGAACCTGCTTCTTCAGCTGCAAGAGTGAAAACCAAGAAAGACAATTTTGTGTTCACGCGGTACCAGTGGCAGCAAACGACTGGAAAATCCTCAAAAAATAGTTGCTGGCGTCATCTATTGACGAAAATGAAACCAATTACGAAATAATTTCTTTAAAAGCTAATTACAAAGTCGATTTGAATTTGCATCATTAATTAGAACTGGAAAACTGTTGTGAAACCCGTGTAGAATATCTAGTTCTAGTCTTTTGTTTTCACTGGTATCGCTTGAGTACTAGCTTGTCTTTCGTCATTTCCACTCTTGAAGCTGAAGAAAAAAGTTATGTTAAAACTTTCATAACTATCACTCTAAATCCTAAAAATTAATGCTGATTACTTCTTAATTACTTCAACTTCTAATAATTGCTATTCGGATTGTTACTTTTACGTTAATTCCTCAACATCTTCAACTTCGAAGTCTTTGCAAAATCACGGCTAACTAAAATATACTCAATGGCAAAGCCCACAAATTCTCTGCTGGCAACGTAATCCGGTCATAATTTTTTAAATCATACGTTGTTTTGTTAATGAAAATTAAGTAATAAAAATATTAGAATGATGTGTCTAAAAGTCCCGAGTGTGAATTGCGTGTGAAAAGCATTTATAATTAGAGCTTTCACTGTGTGCTTTACACTCATAATATCCGCTAAATTAAAAAAAGAAAAAAAAAGTTATAGAATGGGAAGCTCTATAGCAGGTTGTAATGTTATTATTTTAAACTAAACAGTTATTATGATTTGGATCTGTTCTTAACTTCTTTACGTATTTATCACCAGAATGTTAATTAGTTTGTTTATGTATTTGAGCTGAAGTTTTGAGAGCTTAAGAGAGGGAGTGTTTCTGTAATTTCGCTCTACTTAGTTAGATTATGCCAGATCTACTTAAATGTAATTATATCTGCTTCTCTCGGCGCCGATAATTTCAACTAACCCACTAGTAATTTTACTGAGCCAGCTTATATATTATTAGTTAACCGTATAGTCTTAGACTACGGATTAACGTTCAATTTCAACTGATTGTTCGTATTTAAATTGCATTGCTACGAGCTTTGGTTACTTGTAGCACAACGTCATGCCTTTATGTTCAAAGATTTGTTTAAATAAAAAGATTGTTTTAAACCTCAATAAGACTTTGTCATTTTATCTCAGGTACTACGATAACTCGCTATGTATGTGTTAGGATTAAAGGAATGAAGTAGCAGTTAGTTCAAATATAATCTTATAAAGTTTTAACTGCGAGCTTCCGATTTTGCCAAGTGATGACTTTGCTCCAGAATACTATGAATATGTCTTCGTAATAAGTGTCTCCATAAAATTCAAATCTTCATGATTCTTTGTACTCTGTTACGCCTATATCATACATGGATATGTTTCATACGAACAACTGTTTCAGACAATTTTTCTGCCTGGTTTACTATTGAAAGAAAGAAGCGCGATTTTTCGTTCTTTTCGAAAAAAAAATTGCAAGTTGTTCGTTTCCAACTAATCAGCTATTAGCTTCGAATGCTATCAGCTTGTTTGCAATGGAGAACCAGTTGCCCCTCTGTTAACCTTTAAGTGATCTGTGGCGATTGGCTGTTGTGACAAAGCAGAAAAATTGTTCCAAACAGTTGTTAACTTCCGAAACAAACGGATGTGTGATAGCAGCCTTACATGTCAAGCGCTTTTATTCCTTGTAAATACAAGTTTTACTCTATAACGTGTGTTATAAAATAATAATAAACTCCTATTACCTATTTTTACGCCCTTACCTTTTGCCTACGTTACTGTACATAGCAAATTCATTGAAATTACATACTTTATAAATATTTGCTGACTCTTGTATCGCATTGTAGAATATTGTTACGAAATGTAAAGGCGCGATAAGATGGCTTCCCCGCAAAGCAGGTTTAGGGTTACCATAAAATGGCAAAAGAAGGCAGGGTTTTTACATTTGGCGAGAAATTGAATATTTGGCAATATTTGGAGACAAAATTGGCGATATACCATGGACACTTGGAGAACCTTCTGGAACGAATTCTTACCGGTTTAGCCCAGAATGTTCTCGAACACAAGCCGAAAGCTATATAAACACTGCTTGTCCGCAGTCAGTGTGTGCCTTGTAGAGAGGGCGAGTGAGAGTGCCTCGTAAAGTGAGAGATAGTCAGTATCGAGTTCGTGTCTCGTCTAGCGAGTCAATCTCTGCTGAGTCGATCGAGTTGACAGCCGGGCAGCGAGTGCCAAGTGGGTCGTCGAGTTCACCGAAGGAGTCTCTTAGTGTATCGCGGTTAGTGCATCGTCGAGAGAGCGTGTTGAGCTCCGGGAACGACTAAACCGAAGAGTCGGTAGCCGTGCTCTGTGTGTCGTCGGGTGCATCGCGAGTTATAGCGTGGAGAGTCTTGAGAGTACGTGGAGTTCCGAGAACAACCGAGCAGAGTCGGGAGCCGTGCTCTGTGAGTCGTCGAGTGCATCGCGAGTTGTAGCGTGGAGAGTCTCAAGAGTACGTGGAGTTCCGAGAACGACCGAGAAGAGTCGGGAGTTGTAGCCTGGTGCTTAGCAGTGAAGCTCTCTCCACCGTGATAGCCTGATAACCTGCAGGCTGTGTCGCTGACCCTGTCAGCGTGTTTATAGTAGTTCATCGACGACTTTAAAACGTGTTTTAGAGCTGTCCTGACAATACTGACTAATAAAGTGTGTTTCGATACTTCATCAAGTAGTGTCGTCATTATTCACTCCAAATCCATACGAACCCCGTACGAACGTGAAGGAAGAAAATAACGTAACAACTGGTGTCAGAAGTAAGAAAAAATGCAACAATAGTCATAAGCATTTAAAATTTATGAAAGGAATTGCAAACATTAAGAATTATTCTTAACCTTTTGATAATTTCTAATTGAATTATTTAACACATTCAATATGATAGTTGGCATTTGATATCTTTACTTGGGCTAAAGCCTACTCAGCAACTCGTTACTTCACTGATTTAAACGTAAATTTGAGAATACAGTATTATGAATTTTAGGAATAGGAAAATATAGAATTTCAACCAGTTCCTGAAATTGCTGAATCAACACTATACCACCAATTCTAGGAATTTTGAAATAGGTGCTGAATTATATAATTATGTAATATAATTAGGTCAGTTTACATAGTTATAATTACCACCAATACTACCACCAGTAAAAAAATTCGTAGTAATAACTACCCCCCATAGTATTAATATTACATTGCTACACCGTAGTATTTATATTACTACTACTACTATAGTACGTAGGTACTATACACATTACTAATACGCAGGTCTATATAACATTAAGTAGTAGTAATATTAATACTATTATTACCTATTATTATATTTATACCTACATACTAATATTGTTACTATTCCGTACCAACATTAATACTACGTATTATGTGTACCAGTACTATTACAACTATAGGTACTGCAGAGACATTAGGTATTTTTTGAAAGCCGGAGAGATGAAAAATGAGCAATGCCTTCCCCGGAACTGGTTCCCCGGACTACTCGAATAAGTGCCGAGACTGCTGACCATTACATCACGAAAGCAAGAAGAAGACGTGAGAAATACCTTATAGTACTACATATGATATAAAGTATTAATATTACTACTACTATTGGTACACATTAATAATTGATATTGTACTATATATAGTACTGGTATTGGTTACCAACAATAGTAGTAATATTATTTCTACTAGCGTATTGCGGAACCAATATTAATAAATGTATATAGTATGTAAATTGCAACACTTTTATTTTGAGCAAAGTGGTAGTTATTACCACTACAAAACTAGTGGGGGTTATTACTATAGAATAATTTTTGAATTATATAATTATATAATAATATCAATTCTAGATTTTTTAAAAATCTCATATGCCTTGAACTGGTGGCACTGTAACGAATTCTTAGAATTAGTATTCGAACCAATTTCTAGAATTCCAACTGTTTCCTAGTATTGGTGCTGTTCTGTTGATAATACTGTAGAATTCTCATATACCTATTCAGTTTCTATAATTGGTTCTATTTTTCTACTTCCTAACTTAATTATTTAACACATTCAATATGTTGGTTAGTATCTGAGTCCTTTACTTGTGCTAATTTCTACTCAACAGACCGTTATTGCACTGATTGAATCGTAAATATGAGAATGAGCGCCAAATCATCCATCGTAAACGTGAAAAAACAATCTTTATTTTCCGACAAAGGATCAAGAAGCGGTGGGAAAGGCAACGTTACAGCGGTGATAAGTTGTTAAGTAGAAGACTGCGCAAATCCATCCACCCCTGTTTGCATCTTCCCGTTTCCAGCGAATTAAATCCAGAGGACGGAAATTAATTTTCGAATAAATGCGCGGAAAATTTTCGTTTTCGTCGTTCAGGCGCCGTGGAATGAAATCCGTTTCGGATTTTCTGCTTCCGCCACTACAGAACGGCAGTCATACCAAGTAGCTAAATCGGACTGCGCGACACATAAATGCAATCAAAGGCAACACCCATGTATGTACTCTGATGCCTCCGAGACGGATTGCGGCAATGAATCATTTTATCCACAGCAGAGTGAGGATTAGTTCCCGAAAGCAATCCGGCAAATTGCAGTACATCGCTTTCTGAGATTCTACTAATTAAAGGCACCGAAATACGTTTGTGCTTTTTCCAGCATTACATATAAAATAACTTCTGAAACACTGAATTCAGTAAAGAGCGAAAATGAGGCCTGGATCACTGTTAACATCGAAACTTTTAGTGTTAAATGAGATTTGTAATATGCATCTGAAAAAAAAAAAAAAAACTGATCATGAATTTATTAATCGCGTTTGTTTGATGAATAGAATTGACCATCCAATAAATTTACTGAACAATCTCTTTCGCGAAATTATATCGGAAAGAGTTTACTGTGTTTTTTGATTGATAATTTTAGCCTGGAGAGATAAGTTAGGCTAATTAAAATATGGAAAAACACGCGAGGGCTATCTGCCTAAGGAGAGGGATGTTTTGTGGAATACTTTGAGGGAAAAACTTGTTCGGTATTTACGGTACACATGGGTAAAAGCACGAAAATCAACCATTCGCCTGGGCTCGAACTACTAGTAGTCAGCGATTTTAACCACTCAGCATTGGTGGGGGCAGAACAAACGAGGGCCCAAATTTTCGTTATACCTCTTCCGCTAATGAAAAGTTTTGATGAAGACCTTCATATTATTAAGTGTAGTACTGACCGTCAGGATAAAAATAGTACATATGAATAGCGGGGATTTTGAAATTAATTTGGAAAATAATTACGATTCAAAATTGATCAAGTCACACAAATAGTTATACACATGATCTACTTTTTTAAAGTAAGGCCTGTTTGCAAATACTGTTTGAAGTTCCATGTGTGCGTGAGAGCATATGCACGCGCAAGCTTTCATCACACTTTGCCCAAAATGCGATTCTATTTGCATTCACGGCATCAGTTTCAATACATTCGTAATGTGAGATTAAAATTATTTAGCAGATTAAATGTCCTGGTTATGATCCGATTTTAATGACATATGAGTCAGTTCCTTTAGAGAGCCCTCCACGAAGACATCGCTTCCTTAGGAAGATACCTTTTCTGTGTTTGGCATAACGAAATCAACCAAACAAAACCATTATTCACTAAGTATGTGAAGTAAAATGTGATAATGCAATGAGTGGCAGTGGTGTCACTCTCATTATTATTATTGTTATTATTTGGTTTAGCTGTGTATTCAGAAGTTTTTGGAAAGAAAATTTACCCAATACATAAGATTTATCTTTGTATTGCATAGTAAAAGCAACTACCAGCGCAAGGAAAAGAACTTCAGAACTAAGTGAGTCCATAAACTTTATCTTTTCTTCGGAGAATTAAAGTGTTTGAAAAGGAAATTTACCCTATACATGAGACTCATTACTGTGCATCTTAATGCGATCGGCTTAATGCGATCGCGGTTAATCTTATCGTTCCGATATTGTTATCGAAGTCCCTCTCGTTTGTATACGAAAACATGGAAAATTACTTCGCTTATTGTGATCAACAGTTCGGTTAATATCATCAAAATATTACAGATTATTGATATTCTAAGTCGTCAAATAAAATCAAAAAAGATTACAAAATATATCACCCAGTAAGAAATTAAATCGTCAAACAGCTTGTTTTCGATTTTAATCAACCATTTAAAATTAGGCAAAAAAGAACTTATTTTAGCGTAGATTTTAATAAATCTTCTGATTTTAAGGGAATTCAAAGTATCTTCTTCAGGTGCAGAATTGTATCTTCAGATTTTTTTTCTGCCTGCTTCTTTGGGGGAAGGGGGGAATAAATGTCTGAAAACATCTGAGTCAAACTAAAAGATGTGTTTTTTTGCTAAATTTAATTTTTACATTTTCTTGTTCTCTTCCAATGAATGATGGATGCCCTCCGAGTGTTCACGGGAGAGAGTGCGAGTGTTCAGGGAATAGTATAGTATCAGTTTTCGAAGAAATGTCATGCACCTGCCTTTAGCACTATGAAAATTATAACGACTATTATTCTGCAAATTAAATCTTCTCGTGTCCAGTAATTATTTGATTGCAATCAAAATCACATATCATTCTCATATTTTTAGAAACTTCAAAGTTCAACAAATAATCTTTTCCTTTTTCCGGAAATGTTCCATTTCTCTTTTCAGCAATCATAATAGAAATCCTTGATTTTACCAACAACAATTCTTTTTGATGCTAGAATATATCGAACGCATCCTCGGCATTACTCATAGCAGCCTCGTTTTGCCAGCATCTCGGCCCTGTTATTGCCTATAAGATCAACATGAGCTTTCACCCTGTTGAATTTTAACTTGCGTATTTTCTTAACATTTTCAAGGAGATCTTTCATATATGATACCAAAGTACTGGTGTTATCAAAATCTGCTAGTGATTCCAAACCGTATAATGAGTATGTATATATAAATATATAAATATATGTTTTTTAACAGCCAGGTTTTCATCAGTCCATTTAAGAGTAAATATGATAGCAGCCGATTCGGCTTGAAAAATGGAAATTGTAAGGTTCAAGTTTAATTAAATATATGTTTTTTTACAGCCAGGTTTTCATCAGTCCATTTAAGAGTAAATATGATAGCAACCGATTCGGCTTGAAAAATGGAAATTATAAGGTTCAAGTTTAATTTTGCCATAGTCTATTTTTGTACTAAACAAGTAAAAATATATGCTGCACCAGTTCCATTGTCATAACCGGAACTGTCAGTAAATATATCCAGTTCTCCTAGGCAAACATTTTTTTCTCCGATATTCCATGGTTTTTCTTAATGCAGAATGTATACTATTAATATTAAAGACAGAAAAACAATGTATTATATGCCTCAACCTTGTATTTGGGTTAGATTATAGTCAAGAATATTGATCTCGAGGGCAAACAGGTACAGGTTCTTCTTCAGCAGCAAAGAAATCTGCAAAGAAGATACTTCATTACTTTGTTAGTTATTCTGGCATGCATCGGGAGATGCACTACTCCTGTTCTTTCCAGATTCCTAAATGAGTCCCATTAGAGTCCTGACGTATGTAAAAATCCAAATATGAAGCTTCTCCAGTTGAGATAGCCTCGTAAGGGAAGGAGAAGTAAAGCCGTCGGTAATCAGCAAGCCGTATCTGGGACAGCTGCAGAAGGAGACGGAGGTGGGAATGCGGGCTGGAGACTCGTGAAGAGGTTTGTAGAATCCGAAACGTGGTGAGTTTGCAAACTACTGTACAATACGAAAAATAATACATGTATGCAGAAACATTAAGGAAAATTCTATGTACAATATAAAATAACATCTATTCTGACAAAACAGCAATTAATTGGTAGTAATTGCTTCTGGAATAAATAACAGAAAATATAATATGGGATAACCTACGTACAGCAACAAAATTTTAAAACTGCTCTTCTAAGGGCAAAACAATCAAAACACTCTGGTAGCGTAGCCAGAAGTAGCGGCGTAGCAAAGTCCGGATATTGATAGCACTAGAAACGCATAGATTGTACTCTGCGATGAAAAAATTATGATGAAAAAATAGGGAAAATGACCCCTTTAATTGTTCGTAAAAATGAGGACATCATATATAAACGTACAGTAGGTTCATGATTCCGTAGATAATCCATAAAAGCATCAAATTTAATTAAGTAATGAGTTCTGAGTGAGTATGCTGAGCTTTCGTTGTTCGGTTTAGGTAGACTGTAACAAATGAACAAGTAAGCGGCGAATGGGCGAAGAAGTTTATCTTCATCAAGTATTTCGTAACTTAAGGATATTAGCGAAATTAGTCAGGTTGTAGCTAATCGCTCTGTTGAAGAACTTTTCAATGATGCGATTAATAAATTCTTGAATTTGTTCTAAGTTTAAATCCGAGTGCATACTTCGAAGTAGGAAGTTCCGGTGATTATTCTTGAGAACTTGTTTTGAAGGGTTTGAAGTTTTTTGAAGTCCTTTGTCTTTTGCGTTTGCCCAGGCAGGCGAAGCGTATGTGAGAATCGGTCGAATGACCGTAAGATAGAGTCTCTTTTTCAGATGCAGAGATAGATGTTCGCATTTAAACAATGCGAACAGTATGAACATAATTTTGTAGGCCTTTCGACATACTTGGCTCACGTGAACGTTCTATGAGAAATTACTATTGAAGATAACTCCGAGGTAGCTTGCTTTGTTGACGCTAGGAATTGGGAAGCCAATAACGCTGACTTGAGTTTTAATTTGGTCGAGTCTACGATACTTCCTGATGAGAAAAATTTTAGATTTTATGGGCTGAATGCTTATTTTCCAACAAACCACTAAATTCCTTCAATATATACTTTTTCTTTCCTGAACAGCTGAGAGATTTCTGCGCTCCTCTTCTGAAGAATAAAAGCAGACGAAAGCAGGAATTGTTTTAAAAAAGAATATTAAACAAAGAAAATGTTTCTCGGTCAGGTTACGTTTTATTTGAATAAAGAGTAAAATGTCGTTTCTCGAGTATAAAAAAAGATTCCAGAATATTCCTCTTTGACGCACATTATTATAATAAGTGTTTCTTTAGGCAAGAAATGAAATAAAAGAATTTAAACATTCATTCAAGTTTTTATTGCAGATTTGTTTACGAGGAAGGTATTTGTGTGCACTGCTTTGTTTTCTTTGATAATGTACACGAACATTTGACGTTCTTTTAAATTTTTACTGATGATATTTTTTAGTTTCAGGCTTATACTTTTGCTTATATAAAAAAGGAAAAAAATTCGTAATAAAATTGTTAGATCTACAGTTATTCAAATATAAAATTAAATTGAGCTTTGTGATTTTATATTTTTGAAACGCCTGTAAGATTTTTGCTTAAGATTAAAAATATATTATTTTTACAAGATTCACATTTGAATTACAACTAAATGTACTATATCGTAAAAATATTCTAGGAATAATAAGCACTTTAATTTCAAAAAGCGTTGTCATGTTTTACATTTTAACCGTTAATGATTTCCAATATTAACAATATGGTTTCGGATATTCTGTATTCTAGCCGTTGCACAAGAGATTGGAAGCTAAGAAACAAACATTAAGGGATCATATGGCGCCTGAGTGGTCAAGACCTGACTGATTCACACTTTTTTCCCGCCATGTGAAACCTTTTAATGTTGACACCTTTGAATGAGGTACACTATGAAAAAACAAATCGGACAGTTCTATATCTCCCGTTCTACTGGACCGGTTGACGAAATTCAAATTGCGTTTTTCATGTCTCGAAAGCGCGATTTAGGCTATACATTAGATTTATATATAGCATTGTCCTAACATAGGTATTTTACACAAAAATCGGACTTTTTCTGAAATAACATATCAATGCTTTTCCATATTTCGATTCTACGAACTCAAATTATGTCTAAATATTAAATTTTCTAAAATTTGGTGCAAAATTTACGGAGAAATTTAAAAATGTAGCTTCTCCCTTTTTTTTTCAGTTTGCGGCAAGATTGGTGAACTTGGCGAACTTCTTAATATATGGCAACATATTTTCCTTTCCCTTCCATTGTGCATGAGCGGGAAAAAATGCACCTTGTTTCTATATTCAAACAATTATAATAAAGTGCCTAAACCACATTTGATGTTATCATCGCTTGCAACAAATATATCAAATTTGAAAACTTGCCAACATATAAATGCACGTATATTTTCGGAAATTTTGAATAAAAAATTGTAATTTTTGCAGGTATGCTTAGAAATACATCTACTTTAAGATAATGTTAAAAATTTTATAGTATAATTCAAATTTTGTTTTCTAAAAATTTATAAAAATTATTTAAAAATACAAATTTTGAAAATAAATCATAAAAAGTAGGCGAATGTTATTTGGAATGAACCTAAATTTTGAAATATCAAAGGAAGAATGAAAGAAGTTTAATGAAAAAGAAGTATTAATAAATATATATCAAATTCAATTAATAATTAGGAGCTAAAATTTTGAGAGCTACTTTTTTAAAATCTGCTCGAGCGATTATTTTTACAAAACTTGGCAGTTTGGCATAATTTGAGTCCTAGAATCGAAACATGGAAAACAATTGGCATGCTATTTCAGAAAATGTCCTATTTTGTGTCAAAATGTCTATATTAAAACAATGCTATATATAAATCTGTATACATATCCTAAGTCGCGCTTTCGAGACCTGAAAAACGCAAGTTGAATTTCGTCAATCGGCGCAGTAAAACTGGAGGTATAGAAGTGTCCCAATATTTTTTTCCCAGTGTACGTCAATTCAACACCTGCAGAATATTGAACATTGATGGGTAGTCTTGTCATTTATTTTCAAAGTAGAAATACTAGAAACTTAAGTTTACAGATTACAGATTTGGTGTTAAAAAAGGGCGTTTGGGGGCTAAAAAATGACAATTTTCCGGCATATAAATTATACCAGCGACTTTCAAATAAATGCGTTCCCTAACGTTAAATAAAATATTTTACCCTCCACATCGCAGTGTGCTGCCATTCGGCAAAGCATAAGCTATTTCATTTTTCTTTCAGATTTAATCTATTTGTAACTGATTAACAAACTAAAACAATTTAAATTTAAAAACAGTTCTTCATTTTTATTATTAGTCCAAAGGAGCTTTGTCCATGAAGGACTATTGTTTTCGTTTTGCGATTTTGCGTTGAATCACTATAAATGTCCGTTTCGTTTTTCAAACTGTTGCCACCAAATGTTAGAGTCCTGCATTATATTTGAAGAAATTAAATAATGAAAAATCTGCATAAATGTATGTATATTTCTCGCATTGTGATAAAACAACGGTACATAGAGCCATCGAATTTTGAATACCCTATTCCTCCACCCGAATATGGGCATCTGGAATACCGAACTTGGAATTTGGAGTTTGTTTTATTATCGATTTCATATTTTGTAAAACTTTAACGAATTTTTGATTAGCAAATTCCAGGTTTTCAAAGCGAGCAATGGAAATGTTGTACGGAAAAAACATTTTATCTCCAGCGCGCGAGACTCTGTATCGAAAATTCTAAAGATATGCTCAGTTTAACACTATTTTGCGATATTACTATTGAAGTGAATTTTATCGTTTAAGTGAAAATACCGTGATATTTAATAAATAAAGGTAACAGACAAAATTTTAAAAAAAATACCCCTTTGGACGTAATTTAAAATCGGAACCATTTCAGATTTTCTTTTCTTTTATTTCATATTTTGTAAAACTTACAAATTTTTTTTAAGAAACTCTACTATTTGAAAGTGTGAATAATACAGTTTTCGCAATAAAGCAGTGAACAGTTTTCGGAATAAAGCAAATTTTTATCTCCAGCGTCTGAGACTGTTGCTATTCGGAAAAATTGTAAGGATCTTAAGTTTTACTAACGTTTATTTTATTTTAAATCTTTACTATCACTTCTTATTTTCTACTTCCGGCCAGAATTATAAGCGTTAAGGTTTTTATGCAAAGTTTGTCTGGCGAACGCCAAGTATTAAAGTTGTGGCTTTTTGCCAAGCGAGAGAGAGGAAGCAGTGAGTCGAAGCAGGCCGCTTACCTTAGAAGTTACGCAGTTGCTGGTTGCCTTCCAGGCCAGAGCTTTTAATCCTCTTGATAAAATTTAAACGTATTGTAGTGTTCACAGTTCTCTGTACTACATACGCTTCCTGTTATTATAAGGCCAATCTTCCACGTTTATTATTCTAAAGTTAAATTAGAGTTTAGTTTTATTTTTTATACTTTTACGTTTTGACCCCAAGTAGCGGGTCGGTGTATTCCGTAGTACGGAAGTCATTGTAAATAGAGAAAAATAAAGGGTTTTGTATAACCTTCTTGTGTATCCTGTTTACTTCCCAAAGTTTTGAACATAGCTTTATAAGCTCTCTGTTCCGAGTCAGGTCCTTGCATGTTCCCGAAGAAGGTTAGAAGGAACATTGAACCTGATAAAATGAAGTCGAAAATGAACGTTTTCCGAGTTCTTAACTGATATCTCGGCTGATCTGTACAAAGATGAGAATGGTCGAAATGGCTTTTCACGAATTTTGGAATCTGTGCTACCTCTCTCGAAACTCAACTCCTCGCCGTTCTGGAGAAGATAATGACATAAACAAACAAACAGACAAACAGTCTCGCACAAATTTTAATAGAATAGATTGCTTGGACCCGTCAAATTACGTATTAGTTGGATTCATTAAAATCATTATAATTATTACTTGTAGTTTTCCTTTCTTATAGTAATTATTTTAGGCTATTGGCCACTGATGTGACTAATGCATTAAAAACATTCTGAAAAAAATACTTGAAAATATCCGTTATAGAAAAGTGTCTAAATCTAACCTATTCTGTAAAGAAGCAACAAATTGTTTGCTCCTTAGAATTAAAATAATTAAATAAATGAAATTATTTAATTATTTTAATTATTAATTTATTTAATTAATTTAATGCCCTCACGTCACACTGTTATGTGACGTGAGGGCGAAAAAAAAACATTACTAAACATCGTTTTTTTTTTCGCCTTCACTTCACATAACAGTCAACAGCGAAAGCACAAAATATTTAAAAACAACGTATCTTTAAAATTCTCGGTAGTGTGTTAGGGTATTGCCATACTATTTTATGTTCATTTCTATATTGTTTCTTTGAGAACTAGAGGCGAGTGGCCTTAAAAAGGTTGTTGTAAAAAATACAAAATATAATGATTTTTATGAGTAGTGTCATTTCCTAAAAATATAAAATGCATATGAAATTCTTTTTAAAACTGCGTTCATTGCTTTTCAGCCACTTGGTTGTTACTCAGCATCAGAAAGATTAAATTTGAAAGTTAAATTTGAATTTAACTTTACTGAATGGCAATATGCAGCTGCGTGGAGTTAATAAGTGTTCTATCTGAAGCAGTGGCAATGCACAGTTTTCAAATGTCTAAAATTGTGAATTAAAATTGAAAGATAAATATCTTACATTTTACTGAATGGCAACAGTCTCGCGCACCAGAGATTAAAATGTTTTTACTCCTCGCTTTCAAATCGCGGAGTTTGTTAAGCAAAAACTCGCTACATTATTACATAATATAAAATAAATCGAAAGGAAATTTGAAATTCAAAATTCGGGCTTCATGATGCCCATTTTCGGGTATGTGTACTGAAAATTCACTGGCCGTACGTGCCGTCGTTTCTCCACATTTTTGTTAAAAAATTCATCGCGATAACATCTGGTGGCAACAACATGAAAAGTGATTCAGACAAAAATGAAGCGGGCAAAAATTGAATGTCGAGACTAGTACCAACGTTGATGTTATTGATTTAATTCTTGGAGCGATTTGGGATATATTTGCAGTAGTTACTTACAAATATGCATTGTTTGTCTCAGCAAATTTAACTTTTTTACGACTTGGCCTATAAAAACGCAGAAAGGTTTGCATAGCAGCTCTGCTATAAAACGTGGCCCTTTTTTTATGCCGACAGCCTTTAGTTCTTATACAATCTTCATTTTATGGACTAGGACATAACACTAAACATTTGTCTCTGATCGCCTTCATAACTAACAGAAATGGACTTGGATCCGTTCAGAAGATTTCTTCATAGTATGCTGTAAGGTACTTCGCTGGTTATTATCAAACTGGAGAAAAAAACTGGACTGTAAAATTTCAAATTCAGCAAAAAAGCAACCTTACATTGGCGTATATTTTGAATAACATTCTACCGATTTCGAGGGCAATCAGACAATGAACCTTCTTCTTTAGGAAGAAATAACAATAATGATAAGAAACAAAAAAAAAAAATCTGGCAGCTTCCAGATTTTATATTACACAGAAAAGGGCATTTTTTTTTCATTTACATACACATACACGTTTCGAAAACATTTGCGCTAACGCCCCTCTGGAATGAAAATATTTAAAAACAGCATATCTTTAGAATTTCTGATAGATAGTCTAGCGCGCTGGAGATAAAAATGTTTTATTCCGTACGGTGTTGCCGTTGCTTGCTTTAAAATCGTTGATTTTGTTAATAAAAATTCGTTAACGTTTTACAAAATATGAAATAGATAATAAAACAAAATCGAAATTCCAAGTTCGGTATTCTAGATGCCAATATTAGGGTGGATGAATAGGATATTCAAAATTTGATGGCTCTAGGTACCGTTGCTTTTTCACAATTCAAGAAATACACGTATGTTCACGCAGATTTTTCATTATTTAATTTCTTTAAATATAATAAAGAGCGATAATGTTTGATGGCAACAATAGAAAAGTGATGCAACTGTTTCAGTTATTCGACACAAATGTCGTTCCGAGACTAATAGGCTTTCTGGGCTAATGTCCCTTTGGGATAAAAATAATTAGGAAGGTGAAAAGAATGACAGTTATTTTCTACGGAAATAAATGGAATGAGCAAAGTGAGAAGGATCTCAGCGCCATCTATTAAAAAAAATTTGAATAGAACATGAAAATTTAAAACCTTTTAAGTTTTGAAGCATTAGAAAGAACAGACTGGATATTAAAGTCATTAGCTAAAGACAATAAATTAATATGAAAAGCTTTAAAAATTCCAATTCACCTCAAAGCTTTCTAGAGCCATAGGCAAACCTGTGACCAACTATGGTTGGCTGTTCGTGATTTAAAACGAAAGAGAAACACGCCGAAGTCAATTTAGAAAAGCAACAGCCTTGCGTTTGGCGTAAAACTCAAATAGATCTTGACTGTTGGACTGGATTAACTCAAATAGATCTTGACTGTTGGACTGGATTAACTCAAATAGATCTTGACTGTTGGACTGGATTAACTCAAATAGATCTTGACTGTTGGACTGGATTAACTCAAATAGATCTTGACTGTTGGACTGGATTAACTCAAATAGATCTTGACTGTTGGACTGGATTAACTCAAATAGATCTTGACTGTTGGACTGGATTAACTCAAATAGATCTTGACTGTTGGACTGGATTAACTCAAATAGATCTTGACTGTTGGACTGGATTAACTCAAATAGATCTTGACTGTTGGACTGGATTAACTCAAATAGATCTTGACTGTTGGACTGGATTAACTCAAATAGATCTTGACTGTTGGACTGGATTAACTCAAATAGATCTTGACTGTTGGACTGGATTAACTCAAATAGATCTTGACTGTTGGACTGGATTAACTCAAATAGATCTTGACTGTTGGACTGGATTAACTCAAATAGATCTTGACTGTTGGACTGGATTAACTCAAATAGATCTTGACTGTTGGACTGGATTAACTCAAATAGATCTTGACTGTTGGACTGGATTAACTCAAATAGATCTTGACTGTTGGACTGGATTAACTCAAATAGATCTTGACTGTTGGACTGGATTAACTCAAATAGATCTTGACTGTTGGACTGGATTAACTCAAATAGATCTTGACTGTTGGACTGGATTAACTCAAATAGATCTTGACTGTTGGACTGGATTAACTCAAATAGATCTTGACTGTTGGACTGGATTAACTCAAATAGATCTTGACTGTTGGACTGGATTAACTCAAATAGATCTTGACTGTTGGACTGGATTAACTCAAATAGATCTTGACTGTTGGACTGGATTAACTCAAATAGATCTTGACTGTTGGACTGGATTAACTCAAATAGATCTTGACTGTTGGACTGGATTAACTCAAATAGATCTTGACTGTTGGACTGGATTAACTCAAATAGATCTTGACTGTTGGACTGGATTAACTCAAATAGATCTTGACTGTTGGACTGGATTAACTCAAATAGATCTTGACTGTTGGACTGGATTAACTCAAATAGATCTTGACTGTTGGACTGGATTAACTCAAATAGATCTTGACTGTTGGACTGGATTAACTCAAATAGATCTTGACTGTTGGACTGGATTAACTCAAATAGATCTTGACTGTTGGACTGGATTAACTCAAATAGATCTTGACTGTTGGACTGGATTAACTCAAATAGATCTTGACTGTTGGACTGGATTAACTCAAATAGATCTTGACTGTTGGACTGGATTAACTCAAATAGATCTTGACTGTTGGACTGGATTAACTCAAATAGATCTTGACTGTTGGACTGGATTAACTCAAATAGATCTTGACTGTTGGACTGGATTAACTCAAATAGATCTTGACTGTTGGACTGGATTAACTCAAATAGATCTTGACTGTTGGACTGGATTAACTCAAATAGATCTTGACTGTTGGACTGGATTAACTCAAATAGATCTTGACTGTTGGACTGGATTAACTCAAATAGATCTTGACTGTTGGACTGGATTAACTCAAATAGATCTTGACTGTTGGACTGGATTAACTCAAATAGATCTTGACTGTTGGACTGGATTAACTCAAATAGATCTTGACTGTTGGACTGGATTAACTCAAATAGATCTTGACTGTTGGACTGGATTAACTCAAATAGATCTTGACTGTTGGACTGGATTAACTCAAATAGATCTTGACTGTTGGACTGGATTAACTCAAATAGATCTTGACTGTTGGACTGGATTAACCTTCGAACAGATCTACGCCAAACACACGACCGATTCTCGATCAGATCTACGCTTGTTGCTTTGTTAATTTTATGTGTCGAATATTTGTTTATGTTACCTTTCTGAGTATAGAATTTGTGTTTTTTGATACGAAATTTCAACATTCTTTTAGTATGGTTGAAGTATGCTACATATTCTTAAGAATCAAAATCAGAGATGGAATTTTTTAAATCCAGCACTAAAATATGCATCAGGCGTTACTGATATCTGCAATACTCTCATTCAGTATTTTTCAAAAGTCGTTCTTAGATTGTCTTTAGATGTAAGCATTCTTTGTAATATATTACTTAAGAAATTTCTCTTCATACTCTAAAAGTTATGATTTCTTTCTTAAGCATACTTGTGAGATATTTGTAACAAAGAACAGGCATTTCTGACGAATTCATGAAATTGCTTGTTCATATAGTTTAAGCAAAACTTTGCCTTAGACTGATGTTAATCTCTACAGAAGGTTTTCTCAACTAGGGGAGAATTCCCTTCCTCGGGGGATTTCATAATTTTAGGGTGGAAAGCGATCAGCCTTTTATTTACCTGTTAAGCATTTAGTTTTTTACGAATATAAAAATCTATTTTTATTCCCATTTTGGTATTTTTTAACATTTCCTGCACTACCTCTTATTTAATATGTAATATACATTAAAATCAGCGTTAAATTTAAGTAAATAAATACGCATTTTTCGAGCTATGGAAAAGAGAGAAAGGGGGAATGACCACTTAGAAACGGAGAAAGGTGTGCATAGGGCAAAAACATTTGCGAACCCCTGTTCTGCAGTAAAAATGTTATGCATTTCAAGCGAAAGAGACAGGAGTATGGATTTAAATGACCAAATATACTCATATTATGCAAAATTGACATTTGTAATCCCACTTTACACAAATATTTTATTAACGAATTTGTCGCAATTAATAAATATGAAATTATTTAAAATAACCATTTATCTCTTCGTGACGGAATGAACTGCCTTTATAAAATTAAACCTTTTTAATAATAAATTTCATATGTATATCTATGGCTTGTCACACTCAATTCCAGCAATCTACACTAGTTAAATGCAGTTTGTAACGCGCTGTAAATTAAGCTCGCTGAAGCAGAAATAAAATTACTTCGGGGGACAAAATTTTGTGTATTATAGTAAAAAATGAAATGAATATTTTTAGGAAAAGTACTTGCTAATTATTTCGTTTGTCTATCATAATATACGTTACAACATGATATAAAAGCGAAAGTTTTCCCTAAAATATTTTCCTCTATATATGGGTGGACAATGAATTTTGTGTTAAAAATTTATCTTACAATTACTTCAAAAATTCCTGCACTCAACTTATGTTACAAGGTATTTCTCCCGCCTTCTAGCATGCCTTCGTAGTGTAGTGGTCAGCACGTTCAGCGCGTATTCCAGAGGTCCGTAATCCGATTCTTGGCGAAGGCGTTGCTCAATTTATCATCTGTCCTACTCCGAAATTAACCTAATGACTCTACAGTGGAGCCCGAACTGAAAGGGTGGTGGATGAAGATTCTACACGCCCAGGATTTGGCGAGTGGATCCCCTAAAAACCCCAGTCGCCCTTTAAAAGGGGCAGTAAATAAGGTATCTCTCCCCACCTTCTTGGTATGCCTTCGTAGAGTAGCTGTCTGCACGCTGGGATTCCAGAGGTCCGTTGTTCTATTCCTGGCGAGGGCGTTGCTCATTTTTCATCACTCCTGCTTTAACCCTTTTCAGCGCAGTGTGTTCGGTGGGAACACACCCAAAATATTACCTCTTTAGACACTGAAAATAATGAATAAATATTACGAAACCTACACTAATGGTTACTTTTAATCTCTTTTATGAATACTAGATGGCCGCACCACACAAGCAAATTATTAATGTCGAGATATATTCTGTTTTTAAAAACACTGATTTTTCAAAGAAATGTTTCAGATTTTTCTTAAATGTAAAGTATATCAATGAAAAAAATCTTTATATAATTTTTTTGTTCTTATGTTAATCTGCCTATTCTGTATTACTTTTAATTTTTATCGTTGAAATATTGCGTATAGTGAAGCCTTCAGTGTATAGTGTGTTCGGACTGAACACACTGTACTGGTAGCGCATGTCACGTGGGAGTGAATCACAGAATCTGGTCTCGTGCTTCAAACACGGGGGAGGCTGAGAGCGCAGATTTATTTATATTTGTTTTCATTCTTTTCTGTTTTTGGTTTTGAAGACCCCGGTGCTTTGTTTTCACTTAGCTATCTTAAAACTAATGTTTAGTACCTGCAAGATATTTTATTGGTTACGTTTTTCTAAATCAAATATATCGCTAGCTAAATATATTAATATTTCAGACTGATATTTGTTTTCATTCTTTTCTGTTTTTGGTTTTGAAGACCCCGGTGCTTTGTTTTCACTTAGCTATCTTAAAACTAATGTTTAGTACCTGCAAGATATTTTATTGGTTACGTTTTTCTAAATCAAATATATCGCTAGCTAAATATATTAATATTTCAGACTGATATTTGTTTCAAATAATTCTAATATGTTTAAATGATCATTTAATTTTATTTTATTTAAATTAAATAAATTATAAAAACAATTCAGAAAATGCTTTCCAAATAGAATAGAACTTCACAACGAATGATGGCAGCCTGGTCTCTTTCTGTTATTTATTAAATTTTTCTTCGACACATAAATTTAAATACGTATGTTCGTATAATACATATGTAAATGATCATAAATTTTGTATAATTGTAAGATCTAGTCTTCTTCGCTAGCATAAACTGTTGCTAGACCTCTGAAGGTCTGTACAAGGACTTATCGCTCAAACTACAAGATGAATGTAACAGATGAAGGGTGTAAGACACCCTTTTAATGAACTCAGTTTATTTACAGACGGCGCAGTGTTACGTGTTAAAATTTTACCAGCCGATTGGGGTGAGGAACTTGAAGATAACAGTAACAAACTAAGTTAGAAGGTAAAAAAAGAAAACAAAAAGTTTTAAAACTCACTGCAAATTAATTAGCTCAGTTTATAGATTTCCTGGTGCGTTGTTTACGTTCGTTTTCAATGGTAATGAAAATAACATAAATTCGGATTTCAAAATAATCAAAATATTGAAACATCATATTTGCAGTAAGTATATTGTTACATGTGTATAGCTTCGTAATGGATTAAATGCACACAAAACCGATGATAGTTTGATGAAATTTTTTTTTCCGAAAATAATTTACAGTTATGAAATTATTGACACAAAAGTACTCATACAGCTCTTCTCTGCATGACAGCAGTTAAACTACTAAGAACACTGAATACAAAGCAATACGAAAAGTCTCAAATGCGTAAGCTCACACAATGATCTCTCAATAATCAAAGCTAAACTCGGACTCAGTTCTGAACTAAAACTGAAACCTGATGCTCTATCCGGTCTTGTATAGTTTTACCCCGTCCGCCGGAAAATTTCCGTCCGCCAGGACTTTTGATTTCTCAAAATTGCTGGAAGGCATACACAGTTACAAAAACATAGGGCCGGATACAGTTACAGTTAAAATGCAGACGGACCCGTTAAAGCCATGCAAAGATGGGACCAATATGTCACCAAATGGCTTACAAGTTTGACGACTTTTCATGATTTCTTCTAAACTGGCCGCAAAAATTAGTCGCCAAAACCATCGCCAGCTGGCGAGATAGCCATTTATCTCAATGTTAAATGGGCTTACCTCTGTAACCTTATTACTTTACCGGCGAAGCTTGCCATTAGGTGATAAAAGAGATGTTACAATTTGCATATAATTTCACTAAAGTTATTTACAAATATACTGTTACGGCAGCACGAGACGTATTTTAAGAGAAAGCTACGCCTGAAAATGAAAATACAGGAGCTTACGCATTTAACATTTAGTAAATAGATTTATCGTAATTTTTATTTAAACTGAATAAATGTAAATAACTACTGTGTTAGCTTTAACCGTAATTCCACTCTTTTGCTTTCCAGAAACCTAGAGAAAACAGAAATGACCAGAACTTAAGCTTTAAAAAGCCAGAGAGAAACATTCCAGTTTCAGTTGTTATTTAGTTGTTTATTCAGTTGTTTATTTAGTTGTTTATTTAGTTGTGGTAGTTGTTAAGATAACTGTTGTTGTTGATTGTAGCAAATTCGCTGTGAGATCGGATTAGATTTCTTTGCCCTTTGGGTTGCGTTCGATTTAACGTTTTAGTAGTATAAAATATAACTACTGCGTGATATTGTACGAATATCTGTGAGGAAAAATCCAGCGTTCTGTTATATTTCTTATGATAAGAATAAATTGAGTTAAGTTTTCATCGGACTTGAGCATTCAGTCTATTATGAACTTGTACGCAACGCAACAATACAAAATTCTTTACAGCATAACTGAAATGTATTCGCGGGCCACATAAATTTACTTCGGAATCCCCCAGTTTGAGACCACTGCCGTAAGTTAAACTAACCATAGCAGAAATAAAACTTTTCTGAGAGAGCTAATTTTATGTGGTAAAATAATAGACAGCAGAAAAAAATTACATGTACAGTTTAGATCATTTTCGCATTGAATTTCATGATTTTAGTGCGTCGTATCGTGATGCAAAAGCAAAAGTTCTGCCTAAAACTTATCGGTATGTCGATTACCATGTGTTGTAAGTGGAAAGGTCATTTCGTTAATGTCTACTTCCATCCGAGTAATTCGCACTCCCCATTATAATGGCTTGATCTCTTTGTATTTTAGGTCGATTAACTTTCGCCGCTGTTAACGCGGCTCCAGACATTAATATTACGGCCGGAACTTGCAAATGGTCGTGATACATTTCTAGATCTCCGTAGAAAATATGTCATGAAACATATGCCTCCTTGGCAAGGTACTCTCATTAAAACGCTTGTCGTTTTTATTATACCTTAGATATAATGAACATTAAAAATAATCGACGGTTTTTCCTAGCATAATGGACAGGCATTTCTAATCGTAGTTTTTAACCTAAGAAATCTGATGAACCTAAGAAAATTATGACTTCCTTTCACGGCGTTTTAAATTATACTCATTGTTTGCTTTGCTTCATTTAAACTTATTTATTCGAACTCTTCTAACTTAATCAACCGATTCCTTACGAGAACTGAAAACGACATCAAGAACTGCAAATCTTGAAATTAAATATCGCAGTAAATTTTAGTCGTACGGGAGTCTTTTATTCTTTCATAACGAGTATAGAACTTTCCCAACCGGGAGACCGTATTAAAAGTTAGATTTCGTTATCTGCCCAAAATTATTTTTTTTTATAGTTAACATTGCCAAAACATGAATATTTTCCTCATTCAAAACACTTCTGTAACTGGAAGAATATGACTACGACCAACGATTGTGAAAATAAAGCCTGGGTAAGGGCTGTTAAGTCGGATAAGGTTGTAGGAGTGTATGTGTGTGTGTATGTGTATATATATAAACCTCTTATACGCGGTTGCAATTATTATATTATAGAAGAATTACCTTGCTTCTTATTCCAATTTAATAATAAATTTAGAAATTTTAAGTTTATTTTACTACATTCGTGCAGGTATAGCGCAGAACGGGTTTTAATTTTTTTTAATTCTACGTCAAAAATAGCACACTTCGCTGCTAATTTTTTTAATTTGAATTTAAATAAGAAATGACATTTGAAACCTAGTAAAAGTCGTAAAAACATTTGTGTATTTTATCAAATTCCTGAAACTCCATGAAAAACAAGAAACAAATCAAATTTAAAAAATGCGAAATAGCCTATCTAATCTACAGAAAATTGAAAAACGTGCACAAAAAATATTGATGTTAATCCTTTCCTGTTTATATATATAAAAAAGTTATATATATAATGAAAGCAAACTTTACAAGTACTGAAGTGGGAATACTGAGATGCAGAAACGTAGAAATACTGATTGTGCATCGCGTAGAGAGGATAGATCGTAGATCCATACTCCAGAGGAAGAACTCTGATTGCATAGAATGCTAAAAATATTGAATTCATAATAATTAAGAAACATGGCAGACGAGGAGGTTTAAATTCCATTTTTATTTAAATTGACATCTGTGGCCACAATTCACTTGGCACTCTAATCGTGCCATAGTTCCAGAACATGTGTATTTTTATACTGACTGTTGGGACAGGAAGAGAACACAGCGAAATAACGCCCAAGCTGCTACAAGCGTAGAAGTTAATTGCGCAGTTATCCAGTGTGGAACATCACAAAGAAGAAAGTTTAGGTTAGAAAGGTTTCAGTTCTCAAAATTTTGAGTTCAAGGTGTGAATTAGCTACGTCCTTAGCGTTACGTAAGCAATGTGGCATAGATTAATTTAGAACTAGCGCAGTCTAGAAAAGTTATTTCTGCTTGTAGAATATATAAAAGAAATAACAAAATTAAAAATGAGGAATTAAGACGCCTTTATTAATTTAAATTATAAAGCTGATATACATATTTTTATATTACATATATATATGAATACACTCACCCATTTAGCCGGGTTAAAAGTTTATGTACTTTTGGTACTGCAGTAAAAAAGGAAGATACACAACTAGATGTTATAGCTGTCCCAAGAAATTTTAACGATCTGGCGCTAATTGTTTCAGAGTTATGTGAGATAAGTACGTGCAGATGTCAAAAAAAAATTATTTAGCACATTAGCTGATTTTTAAAATAGCACATTTAGCTGCCGATTTTACAATTCGTTTTGGAATAAAGAGTCTTTTGTTCTATCCGTATGTAAAGACGCCGCACAAAAGGATAGTGAAAATGGATTCGAGAATGATCAAAATGTTTATTTCCAGTGAAATATGATAAACGAAATTTTTGGCAAGGATAAAAATGTTTTTCACTCGTATTAACACAATTATCCATGGCAATACGTTTGTTCAAGTATTAAACAAACTAAGGTGAAAAGAATATTTTCTATAAAGTAAATAGTTATTTAAAGCTCAAAAAAGCTCAAAAGATAATTAATGGGCAAGAGAAGAAAACTCATTTATCATACAATTTCATGGAAAAAAGAAGTTATATAACTCTTTTTTGCATAATTCATCTACAATTTTATATCACATATAATAAAATCGTGAAGCGCCCTTAGAATATTTACAAAGAAAATAGCTTATACTTTTGACAATGAATTTCAGTGAACAGATTTGGTTATTTGGGAGCCCACGCTTTTGTTATTCGTGATGTGAAGCTGTAGATTAATTTTGTAAACAGAATTTTTAATCTCTTGTTTCCATGAAACTTTCTGATAAATTATTTTCTGTTTCATGAATTTTTTTCTGCGTCATGGTTTCTGGTTCATGAATTTTTTCGTAATTTTTAAATAATTACTTTTTTTTGTGGAAATGTTTTTGTTACGTTATTTTATTTTCTCTTTTTAGCTTCAGAGATACACTGTCAATTTTATTATTGAATTGAAAAATTTCTTCCATCAGAGGCAGGCGAAGAAAAGCAATCTGACGAAAAATGGCGCGAACTCTTCATTTATAGTAGCGATTACGTAACATGTCAGAATGTTCTCGAAAGTACTGGTCTAGGGCAAAAATCCTGAAATTGCGGAAAGTTAATTAGAGGTTGCCTGTTCGAGTAGAGCAGCGTTTCTTAAACTGGGGGTCGTGGGACCTGCAGCAAGGGGTCGCCAAAAAATTTAGCAGTTGTGATATTTCCTTATTATATTAATTTTACAATTGCCAAATATTTTTACACAATGTATCTGAAAGTAGATAAAAATAAGACAATACAGACAAAAAAAAAGAAAAAAAAAAAAAAAAAAAGGAAAAGGTTTCGAAGCATTCTTTTTATAATAGAAACGTTCATTTTACTTACTTTGCACGTGACGCTGTCATTTCGTCTGTTCACATTGTTCTATGTCTTAAAATTAGGAATTTGTGACCTAAAACTACAGCAGTATATTACAGTACAGGTGAAAAAATTGACAGTCTCACACACGCTTGTGGGGGATTTGCGCAATGTTTATGGGGTCCCACAAAATTGTCGTGAATATTATGGGGTCCTGGAGATCGCGAAAAAATCTCAGTGATAAAAATGGGTCGCGCTTGAAAAAAGTTTAAGAAGCCCTGGCGTAGAGCAAAGCCACCATACTTTTTATATTTTACATATATGTATATGTGAGAAAAACAAACTCTAATGACCAGCAGAAATTTTGGTGGCGTAGAAGTGTTGATCCATAATGGATTGGAAAGTGGAGGCGAAGACAGATTAAATATTCATTTATTATGTCAGAAAACATGTTCCCGCCACAAACAAGTTGGCACATTAATTTTGCCTGTTCCAAAAATCTTACATTTTAGATAATTTTGCAGTAAGAAAGGAAGAACAGACAGACTGCAGTCCAGCTAGACCAAAGCGTAGAAAGCAAGTGCCGTATGTTCAGGGTGAATTTCTTAGTTCAGACTGAGTCAGTTTTGGTTCTCAGTGCATTTTGATTCGATAGTTAATATTACAGTAAAATTGCTATTGGTTCCTTTAGTTCCATATACATCACCAGAATCATGACAAGGATTAATCTAGAAATGACTCAGTGCAAATAGAGGTTTCTATATTTAGAATACAGAAGAGAATTTAAGCTGCTAATTTGATCTTTCACTTATTCTTTATTTTTCTTATATGTAAGAAAAATAAAGAATATATAAAAGATTAAATTAGCAGCGTAAATTGATTCCCCTTCTCTATTCTAAAAATAGTAATCTCTCTCTGCATTGGGAGTTTAGATGAACAGTTTACTCTCTCATTTTATCCCTTCATTAAACGTTGTGGATAAACTGCACTGGGAGTTCTACGCCTAGGGTCGAAAAGCGGCTGCGCCATTTTATTGTAATGAAAACCCAAATTTTGGAATTCTCATTTTATGCATTGGAAGTTAGTTCCACGCTCTTTTTGTGAAGAATATGCAAAATGAAGTAAGCACCATATTTGAATACTCGATGATATCTAACTTTAAGAACGATTGAACTTGCAGATACTTTTCCCATTGGAGTTCTAGGCAGCAGGTACACAAAATGACATGATGTAAAATGAATGATTTGGAGCTAGGCGGTGGCGTAATAAATGAGCAGCGAAGAAACTTAGCAAACATGTCCGGATTCAAGATAACTTTATTATTGAAGAAAAGCATGTCGGGATTCGCAATATTTGGTTCACATACGGACGAGCGTCTTATGCGCTCTCCATTTTTGTTACATCAGCACATATTTCTTGAACAAAGAAGGTAGCCGCAAAGCGTCTGGCCAGGAAAAGCTGAAGCGAAAACGTCTTAACAGGATGGAAGCATAAGGCAGAAGAGAGTGAGTGTCGCAGTAGTAATACGGAGGAAGAAGGGGGGAGGCAAAAGTTTCAGTTTTGAGTTTTGGTTTACAATTAGGTGATCGGTCAAGAGAAATCCGCATTAAGGGTTACGTAAGATAGCATGATTAATTTGAATGACGCAGTTTAGACTTAAGCGCTATTTTTAGGACAGATAGATGAAGATCCCAAATGAAATGGAAAATAAAAGAGGTTATAGTGAATTAAATTTAGAAGTTTGCTTTCATATTTTTATCTTACACATTCCCCCCCCCTTTCAAAAGAAAAAGGCGAAGCGATAGAGAAGCCTTTTTGAGAGAAAAAGCATTAGAATAGCAATACATGAAATATATAATTTTAAAACATATAAAATATATTAGCTTTCGAACAATAAAATTATAATATGTAAATTTTGAGTTGAATAAGAATTTTTAAAATCCTGTGATGATTTGAGTCCAATCTGTAGGAATTTCTTGTTTCTGGAACATTCACACGCAATTTTGATACTTCAGGGAAGGATTTCCAAACATTTTTCGAACACAAGATCACAATTATAAAGATTTTATATACCCATTAGTTATTACGAATGATCATAAATCTTAAAATTTTACACCAAACTAATTTTCACATTTATATGTTATAGTTTCATCATTTGGAATAGCATTGTTGAAACTACGGTCTCTACTTGTAATTACTACATTTAGAATTTTCGTATTTTACACAAACTAGAAGACCCCACGGCTTTCTCCTAGTACACACATCCAGTTATTTGGGCAAATCCACTTTAAACAAACTCATGTATTAAATTTTCATGAGTGGTTAGTGAACTGCGTATCTTAATATGGCTCTTATGCGAATAACTTAGGATGTTCTTTCGCAGTTGTAGGATTAAATTTACAACTGAAGTAGGTGCCAGAAATTGAATTTTCGCTTCTGCGTTTGCGTTATTAAACCTCCATTGGGAACTGATATTTTTCTTAATAAATTAGACATTAAGAACATAACCCTGTGATATGAAAAAATATAATTTAATAATATTAGAAATTTGAATTCTAATAATTTAGAAAAGTAAATAAGTAATTCTTCGATTTTTAGGGAAGGTTATTAAAATAAATAATTACATTTTGAATTTTTGTTGAAAATTTTGAATATGAATTTTATAATTATTTTAAAAATGAAGTAGATGTAAAAAATAAGTGAAATTATTACACATAAGTAATATGAAATTATGGTAACTGCATGTTAAAATTTATGGGTGATTGTGTGTTAGGTATAGAGTGTGTTGAAAAGGTTCCTAAACGGAGGCCTGTAATTACCTCTGCGCAGTTGTTCCTTTTGTCCTCTTCATGCAAGATAATGATGGAGGCTCTCATTTTATGAGTGTATGTAATTTTTTTTACATTATTATATTTTCTTTTTATTGTGTAATGTATAAGTGCAGTTCTCAAAGGCCAGTTACCTTATGCTAGGAACGGAGGCCTTTTCAAGAAACTGCCTAGGCACGCTGGGCCACCAGTGCAGAGAAACACACTGGTTAGCTCAAGCGAACAGCCCTACTGATGGATATGTTTGTTTAGAAGTATTGCGAGGCCTTCCAGTTTGGTAAAATCAGGAATTGTAAATGAAAGATAATAACGGTGAGACCATAATTTCTGAAGCTGTTACTCCTATTATATTTATGGTGTTAAAATATAATTTATCAGTATAGGAATCAGTATCATAAATATTTCTGTACATTACATTTAATTATAAGTAATGATTATGTAAAAGTTTTACTTTGTGATAATCTGTGATAACAAAGAGCCGTCTCTGAAGAATTATGATTATGTGAACTCTCGAACAAGAAGACTTTTGGACTGAAATGCTGAAAAATTCAATAGGACTCTAAAAATTAAAATTTATTTAAAAAAATGGATATTTTTAAATTATACTTTACAGGATCAAAATTTTATGATTTATTTATTTTTTTTCATTTGCTAGTACTTTAACGCTTTCTCTTTAAAAAGACTTCTCTGTTGCTACTCCTCTTTCTTTTTAAAGGGGGGAATATGTAAGAAAAATAAAGAATACATAAAAGATTAAATTAGCAGCGTAAATTAATTTCCCTTCTCTATTCTAAAAATAATAACTTCTCTCTCTCTGCACTGCGTCATTTCGAGAAAAATCTATGTCATATGACTCTTGCGTAATTCTGATGATGTAAATGGAAGTAAAACTCAACCAGCCAATAGTAATTTTACAGCAATATTAACTGTCCAATCAAAATGTTTTGAGAACCAAAACTAACTCAGTCTGACTTAAGATTTCATCCTGAATATTACTCACTTGCTTTCCACGCTTTGGCTCAACTACACTGCTGTCTGTCTGCTCTGCTTTCTTGCTACAAAATTATAAAAAATGTAAGCCTTTCGGAACAGGCACATTTAATGTGCCGACTTGTGTGTAGCCGCAACATGTTGCCGAAAATAAAACTGAAAATCAATTCTTCGCCTCCAAATTTCCTATTCATTCTGGATCGTCGTTTCTGTATTCTAAGACATCAAAATTCCTTCTCCTGAATTTATTGCATATAAATCTATATACATACAGCATATTTCATCATACCTTCTCATATATATACTGTTTGTCATCAACAAACAGAGTATTCACAATAATTTGAACTCAATAGCTTATTAAAATGTAGTATCGCCCTCGTTTCTACATCTCTTCTTGGTGCAATTGGATGTACACTCGATCGGGAAATCTTGAGTTCGAATCACGACGAAAGTATAGCATATTCTTCATGTTCCAACATCGATATATCCTACAATCGATGACAAAATTCCACTCACAGTGAAAACCCATGAGTTAACTAAATAAAAACTTAAAAAAATGGTATTTGCTATTTCATGGATGTAGGTTTAAAAGCTGAAGGTATGGCAGATGTTTAAGAATATATAAATTTCATTTGTTTCAAAGAACAAAATTAGTCTCACAGTGAAGTTGAATTCGTTCCTAATTTAAACTGCCGCATCAAGAAATTCCGACGCAATAATCTCATTAATGAGGATATTAAACATACTGTTTTTTTATGTAAAATTCTGTCATTGCTTTTTCTCTTGTTGAATTCTAAGCAAATGAAATAAGAGGAATTTCTTCTGGTTTTAAATGCAATACTTAAAATGATAAAATACATTTTGTGTCCGCAGAATTTATGATTGAGTTTCAATTTTCAAAAGAAAAATATCTTTCTTTGGAATACATTTTTAAAATTTATCAGTGTATGTTACCAAAATACCAATAGTTTATTTAAATTGCTTATGCTTTGAAATTCTGTTTACAATAAAGCTTTTCTGTTACGTGGGTTTAGAATTGATTGAATGCGCACATTACTCACTATAGCTTGAAAAATTTATTTTCCCAATAAAAAGACTTTATTACTATGAATCTTACGCAATTTACGCAAACAGGTAAGCGAAGGCCTTGACTTCAAAGAGTTAAGACTCCTTACCTCTTGAATAAATTTCTCTGAACGTGCATTTTAGATCAAGTCTCTTAAGTAATGTAATGTGATGGAAATTACTGATGAAAATAGAAAACAAACACATTTTCGCGAATTCTTTTTTTTTATTTCCTTTAGATTACGAAACTCTGTTATCTGGTCTCAAAATTATAATTTTTTTAGTAAGTCTGAAACTAATCGTTTTTTATACCCTGATATTTTGTTATGAATGTTTCGTGTTTCCTTCTGAAAAGCTAATTTTGCTTTCCTTTCTTTTCTAGGTAAGATTTTCTGGAATTTTGTTCCGTTTACTTACAAATGTAAGGTAAGAATTTACTATATACTTCATATTTGTTTCCAGATTTGTAGTTTTATTGAAGCTTCCATTCCGTTCTGTTTTGAATTCAGTGTTCATAAGAATAGCGTAGAGGGTAATAAATATCATCTGTTCTTTCAAAATGAAATTTTTATCTGAAAATATTATTTTTTGTTATTATTTTAAACTTTATCGGATGTTTCATAAGCTACGGTGCGCCACTAGAGATGACGCTGGCCTGACATTTAAATAAATGTCTTCCAGTGCATCTTTGTAGGGTTTTTCTTAATTTGCATAACAAATTTATTTTAAGTTTTCCTGTTCTCAACTTCTCAAACTTCCCCTCACATTCTCTCGCCAGGATGTAATTTTAAAGTTAAGTGCTATTTAAACGTGTCATTATCTCAGTTTATTCAGAGCGTGTTTCGCTAGCCTAGCGCACATTTCTTTGTTATTTCGCGGTCACTCGAGTAAGCCCTTTGTCTTATCAGTTTAGTATCACGCCGCTTAGATTTCTGTGAGTCCATCTCTTAGGAGTATTTCTGAAGTGCGTTATTGCACTCATTTTTTTGTTTTCAGATTTTTGATTTGTATTCTAGTCTACGTTTTAGTTATCGCCGCAAGTAGACGGTGTTTTTGTAACACACGAAGTCCGCGCTGTCTGTTATTTTAGTTTGAGTTAATAAAGGGTTATTTTGCACCCTTCTTCTGTGCTGGTATTTATCTCGCGCCTGTGTGAGAATTTGCCAGGTTCATTGTAGGATCTAAGTCAGTATATGTGGAAAAGTAGAGATAGATCTTACCTCGTCATCCTGGCAGATGGAAAATCTCAGCATGAAAATGGACTCCGTAATTATTGCGACTAATCGAGTTTTACCTAGCACAGGATCTACATAAATAGGCAAGGTTCTTAACACATATACATAAGATTCACTGCATAAATATACAAGGTTCTGGTGAGTACATTCGTTGTGTAAACTAATGCACTCATTATTTGTGTTCATGGATCATTTACTTGCTGTTTGCATGAGCTTTATGGTTTGTATCCGATAATTCCGATTATCATTACGTACATGATGGGATTGAGTAAAAGTGCGAAACATTATACAGTCCACATTTACAGTTCGTTTGGCTTTATAAAAGATATTTTCAGCAAATGCCAGTAGTAGTGAGAGTAATTAAATGTTCAATACGTAAGAATCTGCCTTTACAATGCTGCTTTTCTATACTGCAATTACGAACTGATTAACTTGTGTTACATCCCAGTAGTTTGTAACTCAACATTGATAACTCAGAAAGTGATGATGCTAGACTGATATTCCTAGTACCTTTGTGGTGATGAGAGTGTGGTAGCTGAAAAGGGAGTATCATTGTTACTGAACTAATCCTTGAGCGTTAATGTGTTTTTGTATAGCTGCACTAAGCTGCAGTTCACCTAAGAATGTTTATTCGAAGCACTGTTCTCCGCTGCAGGGAGCAAAATGCTAAGGCATTCCCGGTTTTAATATTTTACTGTATACAGTCTAGCAATGTTCTGAATCTTACGTTTGGTTTGCTTTTCTCCCATGTATTCTCGGCCCACTGCAGTAAGGAAGCACTGCTAGGAGGTTTTAGGTGCTCATTCGTTGTGTTCGGACAACTGAAAAAGGTAGTGATCTGGATCACCTATCTCTCCACATTCGCATGAATCTGTGTCTCGTTTTCCAAATCTTTGAAGGCAATGGGGGTAGGAAGGAAATCCTTAAATTTTGAAAACTGTATATAGCTTACTTAATGTTTAAGCAAATAGCTGTACATGGAAATTTCTACAAGAATGTGGACAATTTGATATTTTATCAAATAGGGGATTAAAACTATCTTTTTTATGTTTACGCCTTTCATTTAAATTTACTCTTTAAAAATTTTGTATTTGCAAAACTCAAATTTGCATTTATTGCAAATTTGCAAAATTGCATTTATTGGAATGTCACAGAAGTGTATATATTTTAGATCCACATCATATATGGCGTTTCTTTTCTTTCTTTGCACTTTATACATTTACCCTTTTTCTTTTTCACTGGAACTTTTTCTTCCTCCTTCACGTGCAATAGAATGATACGATGAGTAACAATACCATACACAGAATAATATCTTGATCGTCCTAATGCTTTTGCTTTATTAATGCCTTGTTTTCAATGATAGCTGATATCGGAATTGTGCGCCTTGTATTATACTCCAAAATTTCTTATGAAATATTAAATTTATTTTTCTGCGGCCTAGCTTTTCCTTATTTCTTTTGCGCCTAAAAAGATTTCTCATAAGGTTACGCTTTGTGTGTCTTACAAAAGGAAGAGAGATCACTTAATTTCAGTTCAGTATGTTATCTTATAACATACTGAACTGAAATTAAATAATATATGAGAATTTTCAGTTTGTGAAACAATTCATTTTGCATTAGATTTTTCTGATAAGTATTAAGCTGATTTAAGTTGCTTATATCTATTAGCACTTCATAATACTTCAGCTGTAAATGCATATGGATGTCCCCAGTGCAATAAGTATCCGATTGGTGTTTGCTATAACATAACGGTAACTTTGATTTATGTTAAGTTTAACTAATAGTGCCAAAATATTATTTTTATCCAGTGGTGATAGGATGGCTTACTCTATCAGTTTTTTTCTGTATCTTCATTAAGAATTTCAGCTGGATGTAGCATAGGGAGTGAAACACAGCATCATCTGAAAACAAAAGAGGAAAACATAGCATAAAGCTCAATGCATTGAATGCAAGAAAAAATATAATTAATATCAATTAAGTAAACGGTATAAATTCAGAAAAGCCTTCTACGAAGCGCCGACGAATAGATTAATGCGCAATATGTAATATAATGGAGAAAATCGTTCTTAAGGATATTAATGTTTTTTTTTAAATAATATACAACGAAATTTACGTTTCACTCAGTTAACAGCATGTCTTGCCTTAGATACCGCACTAAATAAGTAAATAAATAACAGTTATTAATGCATGCAAGCAAACAGTTGTAGAATGTAATATAACTCGCAATAAGTTCGTATTAATACCTTACAAACAATGAAAAACCAAAACTAGCCATGTTCCAATAAAGACGTGTATCTAAAATTTTGCAATATAACCCAGTGGGACAATGAAGCACGCTCTCATTATTTATCCGATGATATCTCATATGACTGGTTAGAAAGGTAAAAAACCTCAACAACTCAATCCCCGTCACTCTTGAAGATGCTAATGCCATTTCCAGATATAGTCTCAAAGAGAAATCCATTAAGAAAGACCATAAGATATGTGAGATTGATGCAAACAGACAAATTACAAAGATCATCACTAGACTGGGAACCTGCCATTTTAGAGGAATGAAAATTAATGAGGATGGTGCCAGATCATGCAGAACTTGTAGAAACTACCCCTAAACGGAGCTTTCTCTAGAACACATTTTCACCTGTGCGGCAGTACTTGCAGCTCTACAAAGCTTGGGGGAATTTCTTTCCAGGGAGAGCTATATAGCGAAAAGATTGTGGAACTGGCAAAAGCTGTGTTTTCCACTCATGGATCCTTTTGACTTCTCAAAGGACACGATACCAACCAAACAACTATGTCGCGTATGAAGAAGTAATTCTTGTGGCAATATTACACTGTTATGAAGCAGCAAATGTGTACACATCAAAAACACTTTTAAGCCTGTAACATTATTTTCGTATTTTCTAATGCGTTCGGAATTGCGTACATTTATATAATTGAATTGAAGATGTAAAAAGGGGCTATGTGACAAAAGTCAAGTTTTACAGGGCAACAAAAAACTCATTTCTCACAAGAACGTCAGAAGTCAACAAAAAAAAAACGTTATGAGATCGATGTAACTAGGATTTATGTAATTCAGTGTTTTTAAAAAACCATTCCAGGTCTGAATACCATCCAGGTGTTCTACGCACTTGAAAACCGGTAAAACATCACGCCTTGCAATATTTTTTTACAGTAATCAGTTAGAAACCACTGAATCTATAACATTACATAAAGCTGGATACATTTACAGTTACATAAGGATCGGAGCAGTTACAGTTACAGAGAATTGGATTAAAATGTCCCAAAATAGTCACCAATTTTGCGCACTTTCGACGATTTTTCGCTACATTTGGTGACAAAAGTTAGTTGCTATTGTCAGCTTGGCGCTATCTCATGAAAGCCATCTACCTCGGTTCTAAATAGACTTGCAATTAAAATGTTATTTTTCCGACAAGACATTGCACCCTGAGAGCTTTCATGTTACATTATACAAGACTACTACAATTTACATACATATTTTTTCACTAAAATTATTTACATGTATACAAAATTCGTAGCAATATATTAAGGAAGAAATCATATCAAATAAATGTAAGAGAATAACATACAAAAAGAATCAAATATATTTTAAAAATCCGAGATATTTATAAAAATTTGTAAGTTTATTATGTAATAAATGGAACATTAAAAAGGAAAACCCAGGAGTACACACAAAACAGAAAAGCAAGTGTAATGAACCGCAGAAAAATGGTTCAAAACTCATGAGTTAACTAAATTTTAAAATTTAAAAGTCATTCGTGATAAATGCCTCCAAAATAAAAGTTTTTACCAACGCAATATTATTGACCTTTTCATCTTTTCGCTTAATGGAATGAGGGTTTATTTAATAATTAATTACGGGCAACAGGAAACATGTTAAATATTTTTGAACTAGGTGACTTAATAATTAAATCAATCAAGTAAACAAAAATTTGCATCACTACATCAATTACAGTTATTAGATTCATTAAAAACAATATTTTGTTCAATTAGAGCCTGTGATTTTGTTTCTGAAACTTATTTAGATTTGTATATTAATAAATATAAAAATACAAATATATTATACGTATTCCCTTTATGATTGTATTGTATGGTATATGTTGTAGTGAAAAATGTATAAGGTATTTCTCCCGCTTTCTTAGTGTGCCTTCGTGGTGTAGTGGTCTGCATGCTCGGCGCATATTCGAGAGGACCGTGGCTCGATTCCCGGCGAGAGCATTGCTCATTTTTCAAGTTTCCTGCTTCAAAATAAACCTAATGACTCTACAGTGGCGCCCGAACTAAAAAGGTAGTGGATGATGATTATCTCCACCAACAGGATTTGGGTCCTTTAAAAGGGGGATTATATAAGATATTTCTCCCGCCTTCTTCGTGTGGCTTCGTGATGTAGTGGTCTGCACGCTCGCCGCGTATTCGAGAGGACATCGGTTCGATTCCCGGTGAGGGCATAGCTCATTTTTTAGTCTCCTGCTTCAAAATAAACCAAATGACTCTACAAATGTAAGACGGTGAATAAAGAAAACCTTTCTTTTAAAAGTGGGCGATGCAAGGAAAGGGTTGGTCACGGAACCTGAAAAGTCTGGGTGTATTGTATGACTGCTGTGAAATGAACATAAGCCTTTTTTTCAATTATAATTATTAAATAATAATAATTTTCCCATTGCTAGACGTGCAGAGTAGCCATTAATTAGAACACAATTCAGTGTTGTAATGTATAAATAATAAATGATCTATAGACATGAATAATAAATGATCTAAAGACAATATACTCGTGTATATTATTCATCAAGTTATACATTAGCTCAAGTAATTTTTTAACATATGTGTTAAAATTTTAAAACCTCGATATGAATTCTTGTGCCTTCTGTTATATAACGTTTTAGGACTTCTTTATATAGAGAGCGGTAAAAAGACTATGTTTTCTCAAGTAAATTACATGACATATATTGCACTTAAGCCCAAATTACGGAAATCATTAGAAGGGTAAAATCCAAAATGCTGGGAGGAAGACCATCTTGCGAGGATTGAATTATTGATTCGAATAACACACATTAAACAAAATTAACATTTACAAAAGCGGTTCAGAATGTAGTAAATATTTCAAAACGGCTTGAATTTTAATTTCACATGTAGTTGGATGCATTCTTCAGCCCAGTTACTATTCGTGACTGAAATTCATTGAATAATTTATTACTATCGGTTTAACTGACATGTATTTATTAATTATAAAATCCTTAAATTTATGTTATAATTTGACTAAAATGCTAAAAAAAAATATTTTTCATTTTTTTCTGGTATTGAAATTAAAATAAAAACATTGGAAAGGAGATGATATTTTGGTACATAATGAGAAAGATAAAATGGAACAATAAAAGCTAAGAACCGGTTAGACAGATTATAATTATTCTATTATTTAAAATATCTTTTAAACTTCCTATTAGAAGTTTTCTTGTTCTTCCCTTCACAAAAGAAACGTAAGCACAGTTTTAATATTTTTCTCATTAAGAAAAGTTATTGAAGAGTATTTGTGCTTACTTTTTTAAGCTAGTCAAGCACACGTGCGACCCGATTTATAAAACAGCAAGGTCATTGAGAGATATATTAATAGATTACCGTGCGAATGAGTACTAATATCATTTAGCTTTCACGTAGCTAATAAATATCGATCTATCGTCCACTGCAATATGATTGATAGCTCTGAAAGTCAAGAAAATTACAGAACAGAAATAGGAACTAGCTATTTTCTCTCGCATAACAAAGTATTTCTAGAAAAATTTCTAGGTCACAAAGAAAAACCTCTCAATTTTTATCAAACTTTACTTTCTTTAATTAAGTTTTTGTTTTCAGTTTAGGAAAGTCATTTATTGGATGATATGATGGGGCCCATAGCGCGAATTAGGAATTACCTCCCTCACCTGGATGTTCCTGTTCTTTTTCGGCGATTATGTGCCTCCTCCTTTCCCAGAGCATCGTTCTTGAAACTATAACCTTCGAAATGGCTCTCTTTCAATTTCCGGACCGCTAATCGTTCCCCTGTCGATAAAAACTGTCCGTGGTTCAATGAGATAGTTTGTTAAAAGTATATTATCTCTCTGCCTCAGTATCATCTTCGTAAGTGCTTTCATGCAAGGCTCTGGCATTGCCGAAGATGGTACTAAAACCGATTGAAATGATGAATTATGTTAGAACTTTATAGTTATACTATTTAGCTTCAAATGTAATCTCTATTGATACTTTTACAGTTATTATATTTGAAAGAAAACTTCATAAGTTTCGAATAAGCTTTTTAAATTGTTAGAAATAAATTTATTATAACGGATCAAAAATTACCTAAAATAAAGCGTAGCTAATATTATAAACTAAAAATACTTAAAAACAAACGCCATAATTAATAATGTTTCGTCTTTTATGAAGTGAACTTCCAGAAAATCTGAAACAGTTCTGACTTTAACGATCGCCTCAAAAGGCCTCTTTTAAAGTTTAATAGGGTTTATCAATAGATATTATCGATAGAAATGGCTCAGGTGAACTATCGAAGCATTGTATAGAATATTAGATAAATATGCATTTAGACTACCACGAAAACGCTGTACATCTTCTGTATATTTAAAAAGTAAAAATCATGTGGCGTAAGTCAAAAATATTTAATGTTTATAATTAAATGTATTAGGAATTAAACTCATTTTTATTTAAATTGATCAAATTAAAATGTAAAAAGAAAAATCTAAGAACTCCATCTATTTAATCTAAGTAGCTTGGTTTGTTAATTAATAACTGCCAGATTAAATATGAAAGACTAATGTTCGTGCGTACGGGTTCGCAATGCACACTCCGATGATAAGTCGATAAAATTTATTCTATCAAAAGAAACATTTCTGGAATTTCTCACAAAAATACTCGTACAGGTGTTCACAGTATCACATAGTACAATCGGTACTTATACTACAAACTACTAAGAACGTAACACACATTGCAATGCAAAGCGCATCTAAAGCGAAAACTAAACCGGAGATATCTCTAGTACTCTGAACTCACGCTGAACTGACAACTCGCAACAACAACTACTGAGTGCGATGAGAGCACATGCTCTCATCGGTCTTATATACACTGCTGGCCACCGTAAATTCAACACCCTGAAGGAAGCATTCAAATAATATGAAATTTACCACATGCATTAGCGGAGGTGAGATATGCGAATAATTAGAATTTCAGCGTAGACGCACATCACGCTCGCCTGTGGCGCCACTTCAAAGCGCTATTTAAGGCTTGGAGCTTTCGGCGATTTCAAGTTCGACAATTGTGTTTTCCTTGTGTGTGTGTGTTTTTTTTTTTTTTTTTTTTTTCTTCAAAAAAACGATCTATTATGGCTCGTAGTAAACAGCGATCATCGTTTGATCAAGTATCCGAGTTCGACAGAGGATGAATAGTGGCCTACTGAGAGTGTGGATTACCTTTCAGGGAAATCGGTAGTCGTGTTGGACGAAACCAAACAACTGTAATGCGGATATGTGACCGTTGGATGCAAGAGGGTACGACGGACCGAAGTGTTCGATCGCATCCACCTCAGTGTACCACTTCTCCGAGGTGTTAAAGCCAGTTGTCCTTCCTTACCTTCAGGGCTTGCCCACAGCCATATTTCAACAGGATAATGCGCGACCAGACGTGGCACGCATTGTCCAAGGGTTTTTCGTCAATGGCCAGATTGAATTGATTCCCTAGGCGGTTCACTCTCCGGATCTTTCGCCGATAAGAAAACATGTGGTCCGTGGTTGCTGAACGATTGACCCAGATTACATCACAAGCTGCCACACCAGATTAACTTTGGCAACTTGTGGAAGCTGCTTAGTCTGCTGTACCCCAAGAACACATTCAGAGTTTCTTTGAATCAATGCCGAGGCGTGTGTCAGCGGTGATCTCCAACAGTGGCGGCTACTCTGGCTACTGATTTTGGAAGGAACCAGACTTCAGAGAAGTCTATAAATTTAATCATTTGATACTTGGCCAACATGTAATCTACTAAATAAATTTTATTGTGGAATCTCTTGTCTTTCTTGGTGTTGCACTTTGGGTAGCGAGCAGTGTAGTTTCACCCTGCGGCGGAGATATTTCTAGTACTTTATGCTTACTGGATGGCAATATGAGGTTCGAACTACGGTTACAGCTAATATTTCTAACTGGTCAATTACATTTATTCAATTACAATACTTATTATGATGATACAGGGACTGGGCCAAAATGTCGCGAAGTTTGGCGATTAATCGCCAAATTACCGAGATACCTATTTATCCAATGTGAAATAGACTTGCCCCTGTATTCTTACTTTTCCGGCATAGCACATCTCTATAGATTTTTCGTGTTACATCATACAAAAGAAATATATAATTTTACTTTCTTTTCACCAAAATTATCTATCTATGTACAAAATTTGTAGCAATATCTTACGTTTCCTCGAATGCCAACAAATATTGTAAACAGTGCAAAGTAAAACAACGCAAAATCGCGTTTCGAGATTAATACTTGACTTTGGGGTTAACCAGTTAAAAAAAAAAAAAAAAAAAAAATTTTATACTCAAATAATTAATCAACTAAAAGGAGTAAAATAATTTATCATAGTTTAAAGCGAATAATAGATTAAATAATTCTCTTTACAGAATTCATCTACAGTTTATTTCACTAGTAACAAAAGCCTGAGGCACTCTTGATAAATTTATAAAGATAACTGCTTATACATTTGAAATTGCAATTAAATTGATTGGGTTACATAGGCGCCCACGTTGTTATTATTCATGGTATAATTGTCTTACATAATTTTGACGGTCAATGCGCAATCAAGATTCATTATAAGCCAATGTGCAATCAAGATTAGGATTTTCAAGGTTAAACCTTTCTCTTTCCGACGCTTGAGACAGTGACGTATCTTATCTGTCTGCTCAGACTTTCGAGTCAAAGACATCAACGAATTGCTCTGGTTGACTTTGGTCAAGATGAGCGAACCTTGTAGTATGTTAATCTTGATTTCAATAGGGAAAATTACAATCAAGCTTAATTTCCGTTCCTTAATGGTTGCTTTAAAACTTTTCTAATTTAAGATGTTTTACAGCAATATCCAGTCTTCAATTTAAATATTAATTTAATATTCTACAACTGAAGTTGCAAAGTACCTTGTAACATATACTGTTAAATGACAGATCTTGAAAGCTTAATAGATCTGAAATAGTCCTTAATAGTCCTTGAAAAGCTTAATAGATCTGAAATAATTTTTTAATAGATAGTAGATTAAAAGTTCGTCTTAATAATATTTCGTATTAGTTATAATTCTTAAAAAGTTCCTAATTTGTTGTATTAGTATTATATGTGGATCAGATAGATCTGATAATAGTACAATCTTTACTAATATAATAAACTTTTGCGTTTAATCTAGAGCTACAACAAGTAAACGTTTCAGAACCAATGCTTTAACAGAAGTCTCAATAAACAAAAATATAAATGTCGTTCCGTTATTTATAACAACAAGATATACAGACAATCCGATGTCTAAACGTCCCATTTCTTTCTTTTGTAACCCATTTCCTAGCACTCTGGGAAAGTCTAATATCCATTTCGTGTTATCTTTAACCCTAAACCTTTTTATTTTCATGTAATAACGTTCTACGTCTTTTGCGACTTTGAGCACTAACCTCAGGACCTTTCCATTTGTTTTCTTTAATACATTAGTTTGAATAAATTTAATTTGATGTTCCGACTTCTGCCCTTTTGAAGGAATATCATTTGCTATTTGTTCTTTTTGCTAAAGAAATTCTCAAGGGCGATACGGAAATTTTATAGAAATGTTGTAAAATAATAAAGAAAATGTGATGTAATTTCGAAATTATTAATCATATTGTGGTCTGTGCTGCAAAAATTGTTTCCTAGAAGCAAGCAAAATCCTAAAATAAAATTCACACATTATTTTAATCAAAACCTACATTTTATTGTTGCACCGTTCTGTAACACTCAGGTTCATTTATGATTTAAAGCATGAGTGTATAATTAAGTATAGTAGTAAAAACAAAACTAGATTCTAGGCTACAACTCTTTTCAGATATATTTAAAATTTAACTCTGAACAACACACTAAGGAGACACTTAAAGGACCGCTAATTGATCAGATAAAAATTATATTTCGTAGATATTATAATTATTTTTTCTTCATGAAGATGCTGCCAAGGATAAAACGCTGCCAAGGATAAAACACGTGAAATAACAAGAAAACGCCTTTTAGTAAAAAATAAAATTAATAGCAAAAAGAAAGAAAAAATTTGAAAGCATTTGTGATTTTAAAGTCGCATCAGATGATTTGTTAAGTTTTTTTTCTTTCGTTGATTATGTTATCAAGCTCCTTCTAACACAAATTTTTGACTTCTTAAACTTGATTTGTTGTATTAGTTTCATTCTTAAGCGAATAGTTTTATCCTTAAACATCGTTTTCTTCTCATTTATGCTACACAAAATTCAAGAGCTAAATCATAAAATATTTAGAAACATTATCGGTTCAGATTTGCCGAAAGACCATTAAGGATTGCCATTTTTTTATATTCGCTGCATTATTTCTGAGAAAACTAGTCGCCAAAATGAGTTATCGTAAAAAGAGAAAACGTATAATGATTTTAATGACTATTTTCATTTCATAAAAATATTTAATATTTCTAATTAGATATCTCGTGATTAAATGCAGTTTTGTTTAAATCAATCAAATTAAAAAGTTGAAAAATAATTTTAAGCACTGAGTTTATTGCTTTTAAGTCGCTTTTTTTATTATACTAAGCAGCTTGCTGCTCAATAACAGAAAGAATAAATTTGAAATTGAAATATCTTCCAATATATTTACTTCCAATATATTCCAAAAAATTTACTTCCAATATATTCTTTTCTCTCGAGGAAGGGAGGCGGAAGTAACTGGGAATATTTAAGCTTTTTGAATGTAATTCAAAACTAAGAAAGATTAATGAGTAAAAGAATTATGAGATATTTCTCCCGCCTTCCTAGCACGCCTTCATGGTGTGGTGGTCTGCACATTGGGTCGGTATCCAGAGGTCGGTGGTTCGGTTGGTTCGGTTCCCCGCGAAGGTGGTTGCTAATTTTTTATAATGCCTGCTCCCAAAAAATACCTAATATTTCTACAAAATTTTTAAATTGAATCTTCATTATGCTTAATGAATATCTTGAGCAAAATGAGCATTTTTAGCTCTATAAATAATTATTTATGTTTTTGTATACTATAAATTTATATTATTGCTTCAGTACGTTATATATCATTTAAAAATAATTTACCTGCTGACATTTTTAACAGCTTTTTGTAACTAGAAATCAATATTTGTTTTGCTTATATACTTAAAAATAACTTAAGACTAATTCTAAGTTTATTAAGTTTATTCTAAGTTTTTAGTTCTAAGTTTATTTGCTTACTAAGTTTCATTAATGTATCGGGTACATTTTAATTTTTTACTCATAGCATTTTTGCTAAAAATAGAAATCAAATATATTTCCAAGTCTGTATGGGCTAAGGTCTTAAATTTACCTCATTGTTTTAGTGTAAATCATTTAAAAGTAAGATTTTCTACATTTCGTAATAGCATTTTGTAGCATGAATTACTTCAGTGTAATAAATCTCTGTTGCAGGCCGATTGCTAAATTTCAAATTCTGTTTGTTTATACTATTATCTGCATCAAAAACAAATGGCAAACGTTAGTAGCAAAATTTAAATTGTAATTCTTATTATAATTCCTTGTTATTACTTTACTCAAATGCTTATCATCTGTCTCCAAAAGCTCATGCATTTTTAATGGTTATACCTTTTTATACTGTTTTAATGTTTAAAACCAAATGCAAGGACAAAAATCGGAGCTTTTAGAACTAAAAATTTCTCTTGTCTTAAGTTTTAATTTTATTTATAATAATGATTTGGTTTTGTCAGTAAGAGTAATTTTTTATTTATTTAATGGTTAAAAATTCTAACATAGCCCGTATGAACATTGCAATCTGGTGTTACCCAAAATGCGATTTGTTTCGCTACACGAATAATCTTAGATTTCCCCCTTTTTAATAAGATTTATTTCTAATAAAACATTTTTCAATTTTCAACAAATTGAATTTCTATTCGAGAGCAAAATGCGTAAACAGTTTTGGTTTTCTAAACTGGATCGTAAGTTATAAAATGTGTTCGAAATCCTGTTTTGCAGTCTGGATCCTATGTTAGAATTTAAAAGAATAATTAGTGGTAAAGAAAATAATCGTATGGTGTTCAGCTGAATTATTTTACAGGAAAACAAAGTTCTACAATTAGTTTTTGTTATTTTCTACATTTTCGGAAATCAGAAAAATTAAAAATGATATGAGCCTTACAAAATTCTCCGATATATCTATTTTGCTTCGCAATTTTCCTTTTTATTTGAGTAAAATTATAAAACCCCTAAGAGCAGCACGGTGAGTATAACTCAGAAACATTTCAGAGTTTCAAAATTATTTGATTTTCGGAGCCAGAAACAATCAATTATGTTCTCCCCAGAACTGAAACAACGGATCATCCGATTGTTAGCAGGACGTGCTACCAATTAGGACCGAAAATAAAGACCTACCGCCTTCCTTTTTGTGCTCACGCCTTAAAGGCGATAGTTGCTTGTTTTCTCCCTTTTTCAAATGACAACTGCAAAGGAAAAAAATAAAACCCATTCGGCTAAATTCAAGTAGCGGACTTTCACTATATTTTAGTTGGCTTCATTGCAGAGCTACTAGATTTTCGCAAGATAACTCTACTGTAAGGTTTGCTTTTCTCGACCAAGGTCAACCAGCGTGATGACGTCAATGTCTTTGACTCGTAAGTTTGAGCAGATACATAAAATACGTCACTGTCTCGAGCATCAGAAGGGGGAAAGTGTTGATCTTCAAACAGAGTAACCATGTCCGTTTATTGATGGTGGGTTTTTCAAAGCGAGAAACATGAAAAATCAGTAATGCCTTGGCAGGGATTCAAACCACGGATCTTCCAGCTGCTAGTCGGATATACCAGGAGAATACGCAGTGGGGGGAGGCTGATAGCTATCATTTTGAGCACTTATAACATTCTGATTAAGTACATTTTCTTTTACATTATGATAATAATTCTTTTACCTTACTGATTCTTTTGGTGACTGGAAAAGTGCCCACAGGAGAAAATCTCATAGGAATAATGCTCACAGGAAAAAAGCTCACACAGAAATATGCCCACACAGAAAAAAGCTCATATGGAAAAATGCTCACTTAGAAATATGCTCACACTGAAAGAAGCTCACATAGATATATGCTCACATGGAAATAAGCCCACTGATAAATAAAATACGTAGAAATATCCTTACATTAATCAATCAATAAATTAATCGATTTGTACACCTACACCCGGTGCTGCCTGGTGAGTTTTCCAGGTGGTGCGCTGCTCCCCTGGAAGGGTAATAGTGGAGGTTGAACCTCCACGAAGTGCCCAAAGGAGAGTAGACCTGTAGTGTGATTGGGTTCACGAGGCAGGAAAGCCTAAAATTTGTTGTTGTTGTACACCTACTTGAATTTTTCAAAGAAAAATTATTTAAATTAGGAAAACTTCTATGGTATATATATATATATATATATGTATATATATCAAAAACTGTATAACTTATGTATAGATTCAGTTGCTATACAAGATTAAAAAATGTACTGTTTTGAATTAGGAAAAGAAGAGGAGGAAGGAATAAAAATGAAACAGAAATATACAGTGAAAAATTATTACAATTTTAATTGTTAAAAAAATAAAATAATAGTAAATATAAGTTACACATTTTATAATATAAACATTTAGAAGAATAGCAAATATAAATAATTATTTTATTTAAATTGCGTAAAATAAATTATTATACATAAATCATAAATATATATTTCAAAAAGTTATAAATACATAAAATTACTGAATATTAGCTAATATGTGTAAATATCTAATTTTATCATCGATTTCATCATGGTTTTTTACATGATTCGCGATTACTGAATGTAAGTTTTCATATTTTCTTTTTTTTTTTAACTTCAGTTCACCCGATTACTCTTTTTTTATTGACTGATTAATGTAAGGATATTTCTACGTATTTTATTTATCAGTGGGCTTATTTCCATAGAGCTTTTTCTCCGTGTGAGTATATTTCTAAGTGAGCATTTTTCCATGTGAGCTTTTTTCTGTGTGGGCATATTTCTGTGTGGGCTTTTTTCCTGGGAACATTTATACCTGTGAGCATTATTCCCGTGGGCTTTTTTCCTGTGGGCATTTTTCCTAGAACCGATTCTTTTACCCCTAACAACCATGTCATTCAGACGGCATGGTTGTTAGGGAAGCCTACTACGATACCGAAGGGTCCGCGTTCGGAATATCGGAGAAGGGGTGGATGTAAATTGTCTTTCCCTTTATAGGAGATAATGTTGGCTGCCTATTTGATGCCTTTGTAATAAAATGACCACCACTTGTGGCCTTAGTAATGGCGAAAGCCTAAAAATGGCTAGTACCCGCCATTTAAAAAAAATACTGATTGCGTATAGAAAACAATTCTTTTCACCTTGCTGATTATGCATAGTTAACGACTCTTTTTACTTTATTGACTATTTATAAAACTAAATAAATATTATTCTACCGAATTTTTAAATATCCAGCGTTCTATTGAACTGGAATTTTACATTTTTGCGTCAGAATGGATACATATAATCATTGTAAAATAATTCCATTGCTGCTTATCGCTGTGGCCCACTCCAACCGCCGAACAAGCTGGTAATTCGAACTGGGTTCGATTGGAGGAGAACGGGCTGACTGCATCTGTGTTTCTGTATGGTTTTCCCTTTGTGTAACATGGATATGAGTCAGTTTCCCTTAGAATGTCCTCCACGAAGGAATCCCTCCTCTCTGGCAGATAGCCCTCTCGTCCTTTGCCATAATCAAATAAACCAGTTTCGTTATGGTATTCTCAAAGGCAAATTCTTCGCTGTGAAATTACGATTCGAACCTCTTATAAGCTATGATTGTTTGGAAATATATCATTTTGCGATGTAAAGAACGGCTAAAATAGTTTGATTATAAGTTTCTTTCACTCCATCCTTCCCGGATTTTCTCGCCTTAAGAGGCTAAAATAAAAATTGGGGCAATTCGTAGGCTTGCGTAACTACATTCCCCTTCCATGGTTATTTATAGATCTCCTCCATTTAATAAGCCAGACAAGCCTATCTGTATAGCTTGATACTATGACTCAGGGAACAGCAACACAATTCCACAATAAGAAAAATTCTAGATCGATAACGTCTGCGACTTTTGATGGACAATCATAATAATACAGTATTATTGTCAGTCTTCAGCTTCAAATAATTTTCTGTTTACTGTCAAACTATGCGTTAAATTAATCAATAACCGATAGCTAATGCAGCAATTTATTGACATAAACGTTCTTTTATAGAAAGAAAAAAAAAAGAAAAAAACTTTCTTCTTCTAGTTTCAGTCTGTTAGTTTTTCTCTTGCAAAGTATGAGAACGCCATGGTTTCTGGTTTAAGTATACCAAGGTCAGTGTCTTGGCTCGGTGCCAGTATTTGTATTATTCGATTATTTGAGTTGTGTGTTCTTTTTATTCGGTGAATGTGGAGCTGCCGGTGACAACCTATTATAACGCGCTTTGACAGATTCTTCAAGGGCGTGAGAGAAAATTGCTGCTCTCGCTCTCTAATTTCAACGTGCGTGTCAGAGAGCTCTGAGCGATTAAAGATGTGTTTTTTTTATCCACAAAATACTTTCAGAATTCAGAAAAAAAATTCACGAGTAATTCTCTTGGCATCATTTATTTAAAACTAAGAGAAAAGGTTTGGAAAGGGTATTTCAATAAAATTGATATGATTTTTAAAGGAAATGGTAATCATGTTTAAAATGCCCTCACTGTCACTAATTGTATTTGTGTTTAGTATGCTCTGACAATTCATCCTGGCTAAATAATACTTTTCAAAATCTCTAGTTTCTGACAACAAAATTATTTTCTCAGATAAAGCTCATTTCTGTTTGAATGGGTATGTTAAAAAATAAAATTTTGGCTGTTAAAAACAATTTACAAGAAAAGCATGAGAAGCCTTTGCATTCGCAAAAAATCACTGCATGATGTGGTTTATGGTATAGATATCAGCGGATAATTCCCCCTTCCTCCCGAAAAAAAAACGAGAAGAGTTAGAGCGATTGGTGGGGGGGGGGATACCGATTGATGATAACAAATAATTTTGTGGCCAAATTTAGACAACATTAATTCAATGGACATATGGTTCAAATAAGCCGATACCACATGTCATACTTCTATCGCTACTATCGAAGCGTTGTAAAAAAACAAAATTGAGAAAGACTAATTTCATGAAATGGAACTATTAATTAGCTTTCCGGAAGTTATAATTTTAGATATTTATATAAGATATTGGGTTATTGAAATCAGTGATCTATGCGAATAAACCACGAGCCCGTGAAACATTAAAAATAAACATCAAACGATGGACATCAGGCCTCAGTTATTGCATCCAGTAATTGAGAATTGTGTTCATCGAATTCGTTTGTGTGCATTAAGTGGAGATGGGCACTTAAATGATGTTTTTCCAAAAAATAATGCGATAAAATGTATGTCAAAATAATAAAAAAATTTTGGCTGTATCTGAAATAGTTTTTTTTAAATGTATTTTAAATTCATATCATTCTTATTGAAAGACCATTTATTTTCTATTGCGTGTTAAAATGACTAACTATAATGAATAGATTCATTACGCGAAGTTGAAAAAATGTGACACATAAAGGAATGAACCAGAAATTTGGTCTTGAATTGTAATTTCAGCATTGTTTACGTATTTTCATCTTCAATTTATAATTATTTACAATAACTGAAGATGGGCGTCGAATTTCGCTTCAAAAACAAACGCTTAGATTTATTTTTAAAACGCTATCTTGTTAAGCGTCAGTTTTGGATTTGTAACTTGTATCTTGACACACATCAGGGCAAAATATCTCTTTGTTCTTTAATAAAATACATTTTTATGACGTATTTTGCAGTTACGTAAAAAAAAATCAGAGACATCACTCGCAAGAAAGACGAGCAGAGAACGAATGCACAGTTTTCTTTCGAAGATTTGACTAAGAATACTTCAGTTATGGTTTCAGTTTATCGGTCATTGGCTAATTTCATTTCACAAATTTTAATACCATATTTTCTCGCTTACTTCCCCCCCCTCTTATTTTTCCTCCTCGCGTATTTTTTCCTCGTAAGCTGCTTAGCGCTAGGCTCTGAAAAATTTTAAAATGTTCTCGTAATTTTCCCCTTCCTCTACTTTACATAGCTACATTCTAGTCTTTTACAAATTGTATTCTCTTGATTATTTTCATTTTTGCTCAATGTATTCAATTTGTACTCGCATTTCTGTGTTAGCATTTAAACATTTTATTTTCCCTTGTATTTATAATTGAAATATTTGTGCAGATTCTTCGTTAAACTACTTGGACGTGGCAGGTATTTCGACACTTCAGAAACTTTTCAAACAATATGATTTCACCTTATTTCTGTTATTTACTTTCCAACTCATTGTAGCTTTACCTATTGCTGATGTGTTCGATATTTGGAAGTGATTTGATTTGAATTAAAGAAACTAAAATGTTTGTAAGTATTTAAAAAAGCATTTTGAAGCAAATATTATAATGTAATTTCAATGTATGGTATTTCAATAGTATCAACAAATGTAAAGTTTTGATATCCCCGCCATGATATTTAGGTAATTAATAAATAATCTAATTAGTAAATAATGCTCCAAAGTTTTGGGAATACAACTGACGTTTTGAAGTCAGAAAGAAGTAAAGCGATATCGTTTTTCGAATTTGCTATTTGCGTCTGTGCCTTGTCATCGTCAACAGTAGAAGAGAATAAAAAGTACATTTTTGGATAAACATGCTTGTTGCATTATAAGAGTCTGAAGTTCTGCAAAGAAAACACTTATAAAATAATTTTTTTCTATGACTTGATATAAGTAAAGATCACGTGTAGATATACTTGAAACAGCATTTTACATGTGTTGCATTATTTTGGTTAAAGTTCTTATTATAGTGAGTCTACATTTTTCGTTCAAAATCTGTTAAAATTCCAAGTGAAGTACCCTTCCTGGTTTATCATATGTAGAAAGAATATAAGATATTGTTCTCAATCAAGATTGTATATGCATATACGAGTTTTTAATACCAAATTTGAGAAGTCTTAGATTATCTCATAATATGTATTTCACGAAAATCTGTTCAGAGCTTCAAGAAAAGTATCACTTCCCTTTTATCCGTTAAACTAAATTATAATATGTTGTTCTCATTGATATTAAATTCCTAAAACATTAAAATTGAAAAGTTTTGGATTATATTTTAGTATGGTTTTTATTAAAAACTGTTATGAGCTTCGAATAAAGTACCCCTAACAGTTGGCCATTAAGAATTGTTATGAGCAACAAGTAAAGTACCACTTCCGTTTGTCCAATTTCACCCAAAACCTAATCAACTCTCTATATAAAATCAGGAAGCTTAAACACAGAAAATACACATTTTTAGGAGTTTAATATAAGAGTTACTGTGTGCAAAAAAAAAAAAAAAAAAAAAAAAAAAAACTCATGGTACACATACACATAAATGCACATAAAAACAGACATCATTGTAAAAATTGTCAAAACGTGTTGTGAGGAATTTAAGTTGTGTTTATTTTCTTAAAACTGACCGAATTTTGAGACCGAAAATATTACCTCTTTAACCATATTTATAATTTGGCGTAATGTAAATATAGGAGATTTAATTTATTTCCATATTTTCATGTTTTGTATCTAGCAAAACTAGTCTGAAATCCAGAGGTTTAAATTTGTAGAGATTCTTATTTTATTGTTTAGCTCTGTGTTGTGTTATACTTGCACTTCTATATTATCTTTTAAATGTTTCGCTAGCCTTATATCTGGATTTGAATAGTTATTATTTAGTAAATCTAAATACTTGAAAATCTTTCTTGTAGAACAATAATATTTGTAATCTGGATGATATCTTGACTATTTTTAGCTGTCTGGACTAAAATGTCATTGGTAATTTGTCTCCAGGACAAAAATTTAACTAGTACAATTTTAGAAAACAAAAATAATAATAAATAAAAATAAAAAATCTGAAAGGTTTCAGATTTTAAATTACTTACAAAGGGGCGTTTTTTTAACATTTTGTGCGTTACTTTATTTATTGAAGATCATGTTCTTCGGACTTAAACCATAAAGTTCGGTTCAAGAACAATATCGCAAAATAATTTTGAATTGAGCATATCTTCAGAATTTCCGATACAGAGTCTCACGCGCTTTAGATAAAATGTTTCTTCTGTACAATGTTGCCATTTCTCGCTTTGAAATCCTTGAGTTTGTTAATCAAAAATTCGTTAGAGTTTTACAAAATATGAAATAGATAATAAAAGAAATTCCAAATTTCAAATTTGGGCTTCCAGATGCCCATATTGGCAGTAGGATTACATCATTCAAAATTTGATAGCTCTAGGTACCATTTTTTTAATCACAGTTTGAGAGACATACATATATTTATACAGATTCTTCATTATTTAATTTCTTCAAATGTAATAAAGGGCGATAATATTTGGTGGCAACAGTTGTAAAAGTGAAATGGACATTCAGAGCGATTCCAGCCAAAATCGCAAAATGAAAACAATAAACCCTCAGGAACTAATAAAATGTAAGGGATAATTGTTCGCATTTTAATATCAAAATTGTTTGATTCCATTAAACATTTTGCAAAATTTGCTTTAATGCTGTGTAACGTCTAGTCAGTTTATAATTTTCAGTTTTGGTGTGTGTTCTAAAACTTCATGAATAAAGCTATAAAATTTTATTTTAATACGTAAATGCATCTTTGACCATTTTCAAAAATGATGCCAAAACACCATTACAAAAAGTATGAATTTCTCATAAACATTTTTTCAATATCCGCGTATCTATGAAATTAATGGGCATTTAATACCAAGTCGCAAAACGTCAATTAAATGTTCGTAAAGCAATAGGTACTTTTATGGCGAATCGCAGTAAGAAGTCCGTCATACCAGAATTTAACGAGCAACTACCCTGCAATGACTGTTAATAACAGCTGCCAAATTTTTATGTATTTTTTATTCCAGAAGTCGTAATTCTAGCAGTAGATGATGGTGAGTTTTTACGGATAATATTAATCACCACGAATAAATCGGGAAAGTAACTAGTACGCGGTTGCTAACGATTGCCCTTTGATAATACTTTGAATAGGGATTTATATCCCTTTGATAATTAATGACTAGAGTTTACATAAAACACCTAGTTTTAAATTTTAACATTATTATGAACTTCATTTTAGTACTTACGTATAATCGCAACTACCTTAGTAGAAATCAACAAAATTTGAGAATATGCCAACTTTGGCAACCAAGTGCGTAATAGCTCTACAGGTATGTGCATGCGCAGGAACAGGTCTTTAATTTGGTGCTACTTTGGTAGACGGTTGCACGGGTTTTGGCGATTTTTCTTTTGGCGAGTAATGCGACTTATGATAAACCCATTGCTGAATAAGTTATTTATGGTAACCGATACTTTGTTGTCATTTTCTTTAAAAAATAAGCTTTTTTTATGCATAAATTCCGTGTTTTAAATATTATTTATGACTTCTAAATATTAAAGTCAATTTAATTTTGCATTTTTATTTGAAATAAAAATTTTATTGTTTATGATATTTTATGTTGTGGATGATGTAATCAATGACGTCACCTTACTTTAAAAGTAATTTGTTTTAATAACTATAACTTTAATCTAATGTTTTAAACATTATTTATGGCTGTTAAATATTAAAATACAATTTAATTTTGTATTTTTTAAATGATTTTAACATGTATGATTATTTAAATAATTTTAATTCTAGACGTGATAGAATCAGCTCCCTAATTGGTTATAGAATATTTGTGCATTAACGAGCTGTAATCAGCTCCCTGATTGGTTACTGAAAATTTGTGCAACAGCGCGCCATTTTAAAATTTAATTCATATCTTCGAATTCCTTCAAAAATGTCTCTTTCAAAGATGAATGTTGTTATTGGAAAGTACCAAGAATTATTGGTATCGGAATAAAAAAATTGGCCTTTGAGACGTTATTTTGGCCAGCCTGGCTTTCCTAATCAAAGATTTATTTATAAATTGTTACAAGGGTCAGAGGAAATTTATTTTATATTTTTGGAGGAAAACTCGCTAATTGCTTCTTCAATGAAGTGCGAAAATGTAGATCACAGATGAAGATCGTTAGAAGAGCCGATTATTTGGACGGCCGTATATGGTATTGTGGTCATGTTGGAAGAAATAGCCGCTGTAACAGTAAGAAAAGTATTAGGCATTCCTCCTTTTTTACCGAAAATAAACTAATTGCTGTCATTTTAGCTCTAGTGTACGAAGCGTTCTTATTGACTTATTTTAAGTAATATTTTAATTCTTTTAAACGTTGGTATGATAGTTTTTAATTCGATATTCAATTTACGTAATATTTTAATCCAATTAAACATTGGCGAAATGTTTTTATGGCGGTATTTTTATTCTATTTCTGTGCTATATGAAAGAAATAATTTAACCTTTCTTTAGTATTTTATACTCGTAGTAAATGTATTTATTTACATTTGCCTGCGATCTTAAAAAAACAACGTTTTCAACAAAAAATTAATCCATTATTTTTAACGATATTTATTTTTTAAAGTTTCGAAGACTTTACTATGCGCAAAATAACGTAACAACGGCGTCTTTCAAGATGGCTGACGATTGTAAAAACCGCGTCAACAATTGCTCCAAAGTAAATCGCCAAAAATCCGTGTAACCGTCTACCAAAGTAGCACCTTTAATTTTAACCTTATTAATGGTTTCAATCGAATTAACTCGGGTACACTGAACGAAATTATATCCGCGCACTCGAGTAATTACTTTCAAGAATTTTTTTCCCAGGTATGAATCCAAAAGAATATATCCGCTGCACGTTTGAGTTAAAATAAAGAAAGAGTTGATATAAAGAATAAAAAATTTGATGGGAATTAGACAACTTTCTTACTTCGAGCGTTAAATGGTTTGTTTATTAACCACTTAAGGCCATTTTCATAAGCGTCATTCATGTCGCCATTTTCATATGCGTTCTTTTACTTGTATTCTAAATTTTAACGGTTTTTGTATGTAAATCGTGATATGTTTTGTCTTAAATTCTTCTAAAATATGTGCTAATGGGATTTGTAAGCACTAAAAGAAATTGGAGTAATATTTCTGCAGGAATACAGTATTTTTCCGCAAAATCGCTAAAGACAACAAATACTTTTAATTTTTCTCTAAAGAAATCTCAATGAAATTTACATCACAACAAAAGTAATAAGCATGTTTAATGATTATTTTTTCTTGGGGGAAGATAAATATCTAGTTAGAACATAAACGATATCTGTAATAATTTGTTGTATGTAACAAATAATTGTTGATAAGCAATTGTTATTATAAGCAAACAATTTTAACAAATACTTGTTAATCATAAGTCATTCTTTCTCTGTAAAATTCACCAAATTGCACTAAGGTGATTGCGCTAATACGTGTAAATACCCCAAATTTAATGCACATGTATATTTTAGATTCTTCTTGAAGTTTGTTGTACAACATTGTTAACTGCTACTAAATGAATTATAACATCTTTCGGTAATTCTCTTTACGCCCATAATAATATTCTGTTAGTGTGAGAGGATTAATAGTGTAACCTATGTACCAAATTAATATTTTCAAAATAATTCGAAGATAAATAAATTTAAAAAAAAAAACAGAAGGAAAATGAAAGAAAAAAAGAGGGAACAGAATTTCAAAGTATTAAAATTATAATGACACACCAAAGGATTTATTAAGGTTTTTTGTGTGTCACATGTTATCAATCTGCTTTTGGACTCACTTCTGCCAACATAATTTTTTTATTGTCTTTTTAGCTTTACTAAAGTACTTAAAGCTTTACTTAAGTACAATTTTCTCGCACTTACGCCAAATAATATTCAAGAGTAAAATTATAAAATCTTTGAAAACTGCATATCTTTAGAATTAGCAATAGAGTGTTACAATTGGAATATATTTATTTTTATATTCGCTGTATTATTTCTTTAAAAACTAGCCGCTCAAGCAGCCAGCCGTGATAAAGAGTAATCACAAAAACAAAAATGTGTAGAATGAGTTTAATGAATTCAGTTAGTCTTGTTTCATAAAAATACCTAATAGTCTAATTAGATATCTCAGGATTTAAATGCATTTTTGTTTAAATCAATCAGATTCAAAAAATAGAAAAAATATTATTGTGAATTTTGCATGTAAATAATTTTAGTGCCATTATATGTAAAATTTTAGTATCTTTCGTATATAATGTAATGTGAAGTGCCTCAAGAGACGAAGCTATGCCGGAAAATTAAAACTGCAGGAGTAAGTCTATTTAACATTGACGTAAATGGCTATCTCACGAAATTGGTGAGATATCGCCAAGCTAATTTTGTAGTGACTAATATTATAGTCAACTTTGGCGAGAAACCTTCAGAAGTCCCAAATCTTGGTTTGTCAACATTTGTGTTCTATCCATACATAACTGTAACTGGTACTGTAACTAAATAAGTATAATTGATCCATGTAGGTTACTGTTACCGTATCTGGCCTTCATATGTAATTTAAACCGTATATGCCTTCCAGTAATCTCGAGAAATGGAAGGTACTAGCGACCTTTCTCGCGGCCGGGGTAAAAACTATATAAGAGATTCAGCTTTCAGTTTTACGTTCAGAGCTGATTTCGGAGTATTGAGAAACCTTCGTGGAAGCTTCGCTCCTTAGATGCGCTTAGCATTGCGTTGTGTTTAACGTTATTAGTAGTTCGAAGAGATGATTACTGATTGTGCTCTGTTATACTGAGAAAGACTGCATGACTGTTTTTGTGGAAAGTTCCAGAAGTGTGAAGTGTTTCTTTTGGTAAAATAATTTTCATCAAACTATCATCGGTGTATGCATTTAATCCATTATGAACTCGCACGCAAGCAACAATACATTGTTTTGCTTTTCGTTCGAGTCTGTTGCCATTCGAAAAAACATCAGATACTATTCTTATTTCATATATCTGTTATTAACAAATTATTTAAACGCAATAAAAGCAATTCTCAAGAATATTTTACTGTCATTTTTAATCTAATCAGTTTAATTGGAAATGCATTTAACTCATCAAATAACTAATTTAAAACATTAAATGTTTTTATAAAAATACCTTACATGCTTTTCGCTTTTAACTATTCAGCAGATATGTAATGTTCTCATGGTCCCGTACTCGTAACTTTATCGTATGGCTGACGGGGCACTTCCTGCGAACTTTTTTTTTTTTTTTTTTTTTTTTTTTTGTGCATTTATTATATTAATCTGTTAGATCTGGAAACTGGAAACAATACAAAGTTTAATCTCTGGTAATTGGCAACTGATGTATTCCATTACGCAGAAGAACGCTTACTCGCTTGTAATAACTGTTCCTGTTCTCGCTAAGAATAACTACACTGCTTGCCCCCCAAATTGCAACACCAAGAAAGACAAGAGATATCACAAAAAAAATTTATTTAGTAGAAAACATGTTCGCTAAGTATCAAATGATTAAATTTATAGACTTCTGTGAAGTGCGGTTCCTTCCAAAATCAGTAGCCAGAGTAGCCGCCATTGTTGAAGATCACCGCTGCCACACGCCCCGGCATTGATTCAAAGAAACTTTGGATGTGTTTTTGGGGTACAGCAGACCAAGCAGCTTCCACACGTTGCCAAAGTTGTTTTCTTATCGGCGAAAGATCCGGAGAGCGAGCCGGCCAGGGAAGCAATTTAATCTGGCGATTGACGAAGAACCCTTGGACAATGTGTGCTACGTGGTGTCGCGCATTATCCTGTTAAAATACGGTTGTGGGTAAGCCCTGAACGTAAGGAAGGACAACTGGCTCCAACACCTCGGAGATATAGCGCTGGCTGTTTAAAGTACCGGCAATGCGTATTAGAGGAGTGCGAAAGTGATGTCCAATACCGCCCCATACCATAATACCCAGTGCTGGACCACTGTGGCGGTGCATAACGCAGCTGTTCATTATCCTCTCTCCACGGTGTCTGCAGACTCGAATCCGACTATCATGGTATTGCAGACAGAAGCGTGACTCGTCAGTAAAGACAATTTCATTCCATTCTGCCGTCCACATCCTTCTTTCATTGCAACATTGGCGGCGGAGACGTCTGTGGTTCTGCGTCAAGGGTTGGCGAAGCAACGGAGGTCTTGCGGACAGACCACTCTGCTGTAAACGGCGTCGAATAGTATGCGCAGATACTGGATGATGCGTTACAGACTAAATGTGCTGTGCTATGGTTCGTGATGTGACTGAGCGATCCGTCACTGCCATGCACACAATGTTTCTGTCATCAGGTGAAGTGGAGCACTGAGGTGGATGCGATCGACCACGTCGGTCCGTCGTACCCTCCTACATCAAACGGTCACATATTGGCATTACAGTTGTTTGGTTTCGTCCAACACAACTACCTATTTCCATGAAAGGTAATCCACACTCTCCGTAGGCCACTATCCTTCCTCTGTCGAACTCGGATACTTGATCAAACGATGATCACTGTTTACTACGAGCCATAATTGATAGTTTTTTTTAAAAAACCACAAGAAAAACACAATTGCCGAACTTAAAATCGTCGAAAACTCCAAGCCTTAAATAGCGCTTTGAAGTGGCGCCACAGGAGCGCGTGATGTGCGTCTGCGCTGAAATTCTAATAATTTGCGTATCTCTCTTCCGCTAACGCATGTTGTAAATTTCATGTTATTTGCATGCTTCCTTCAGGGTGTTGCATTTACGGTGGCCAGCAGTGTAATTAAACGGTATCGTAATAAACGAATCTTATTTCTTACTACGCTAAACGACGCACGCAACCTGTAACTACTCATGTTAGTCTGAATGCATATTCATGTAATATCTTATAAAATATTTTGCTGTTCTAAACAGGTTCGTACGAGGTTCGTAAATCTGGAGTGAATAATGACGACACTTGATGAAGTATCGAAACACACTTTATTTACCAATATTAATCAGATAGCTCCAAAATCACTTTTACAGTCGTCGAACTGTTATAAACACGCTAACACGTTCAGCGACACAGCCTTCACACTGTCAGGCACACCCGAGTACAGCTCTCAACTCTTCGGTTCAGTCGTTCTCGGAACTCCACGTACTCTCGAGACTCTCCATGCAATGCACTCGACGATACACAAGAGTATAGCTCTCGGCTCAGCACAGTCTAAGACAAAATTCCACGATGCACTAAAAGACTCTATCTATGCACTCGACGACCAACTCGGCGCTAGACTTCGAGACACTAGCTCAGTGACTGACTATTATCTCGCTAGACGAGGCACACACACTCTATGCGAAGCAGCAGGGTTTATATAGCTTTCGGCTTGTGTTCGAGAACATTCTGGGCTAAACCGGTAAGAATTCGTTCCAGAAAGTTCTCCATCCGTCCATGGCATATCGCCAATTGTGTCGCCAAATGCACAATTTCTCGCCTAACGTGGCAACCCTGCTTTCCCTTGCCATTTTATGGCAACCTTAAAACTGCTTTTCGGGGAAGCTATCTCCCCGCTCCTGTACGTTTTGTAACAATATGTATATATATCGCATAACGCAAAAACAGTTAGATGTAGAACGTTGAAATTTGTGTGTAGCGTATATATATAAACCATCATCTTAGTGAAATTTTTTTTTTAAATTTTCGTATGTTGATAATTCGCACTTTTTTGCTTTAAGTGTTATTGAATTTTGTTGTTCTTTTTGATTTTTATGACTTTAGTTTCTAGAGTCATTAGGATTTTTTTTAGAGGCAGACAAGATGAAAAATAGCAAACGCCTTCGCCGGGAATCGAACCACGGACCTCTGGAATACTGGCCCAGCGTGCTACCGTTACACCACAAAGGCACGCTAGGGAAGTGGGAGAAATACCTTATAAGTTAATCTGCATGAAACATCTGTAGAATTATAAACAATTTGAAAGTTTAAGTGGCAGTAGAGCTAGCGAGGTCGTCAGAAACTCTTAGTAGAATAAAATTAGTTGGTGCACAAACTTCAGTATTTTTTTGCTCTTGGGACGAAAATCTAATTTTCGGTTTTTTGCACCAAAATTTTTCTCTTCCTGCCTGTTGAACGAACTGCTTGTTTTTGTCTAGAAGCTCTAATTTCAATAGTAAAAATTTGTTTTTCTAACCCTTTTTTAACTTTATTTTCTGTTTAAGGTTTTTCTGTATTTTATAATTTGCTATGAAGTCATTTTTATGTATATTTATCTTGGTGCGAAATGATAACTTGGTTGATTGAATAAGAACATATCTCTTTTGAAATGGGAGGAAATAAGTTCAAATGAAGTGCAGTTAAAATTGCGTATAATTTAATAGGCCGTACAAGGAAGTTATGTGGTGTCCACATCAGACTTTTATTTTTAATTGCGAAAATTCTTCATATAGGAGAGCTATCTTATAAAACTCCCCTTTTTTTAGAGGGAATCATTTTTATAAGCTTTTAGTTTATTCATGCTTTTCCCTACGATCAGAATATTACCATCGATTGTTAACTTACTTCTTGATAAAGCGCTGAGTTCAAATTTTATACACACACTGCGACAGTGACGTCCATGACAATGCAATGTGGTGAAGCAATAGTTTCAAAATTCGATTTATATTAATTTAATACTTAAACGATTTTTCGAACAAATATTCGCTTAAGCAACAAGCTAAAATTCTCAGAATTTTATAATTTGCATTGCGAACAGTTGGGTCAAGAGTATCACGTGTTTGCACTCGAACAGTTCTATTACGATTGTTGCACCACGATTTTGTTGAAACGAAAGTTTTTAAATGAAGTTTATATAATATTTTTGACGCAATTTCTGATTTTCTGGCGAATTTACGGAAAGCGGTGGAGTTCATTGACTCTTTGACCTATTAGAATTGGTAGATATAAGAGTGATTTGCCATTTTGAAAAAAAAAAAAAAAAAGATTTTTTTAATGAGTAATTTAATTGGCAAGGAACCATCGAGAATACAAAGATGAAAATAAGGTAAAACAACTTTTTACAAAATTAGCTGTTATTTAAAATTCAAAAATAATTAATAAGAAAAATGTTATCATACAGTTTCGCGGGAACAGGAGATACAGTAATTCTCTTTACGAAATTCACATACAATAGTACATCACGAAAATAAAAAGTATAGGACCAGGGATAATGAACTCAAATAATTTGTAAAGTCATTAGATAATTTTAATGCAGGAGAGCTGAAAAATATGCATTGCCCTCGTCGGGACTCGAACTCTGGACCTCTCGAATACGCGTCATGTATGCTTCCAATCACACCACGAAGGCACGCGGAAAGGAGGGAGAAAATACCTTATATTCTCTCCCCTTTAAAAGGTAACAGGAGATTAGGGGGTCCCTTAATCCTGTTGATGTCACCAAATCCTGATGATGACGAATTATCGATCACCACCTTTTAGGTCGGGCGCCAGTTTTAGAGTTATTAGGTTATTTTGAAACAGGAGATATGAAAAATGACAATTCTATTGTCGGAACTAGAACCTAGACCTCTCAAATACGCGCTGAGTGTGCTATCGTTACACCACGATGGCATGCTGGAAGGAGGAAGAAAATACCTTATAAGTTGAAACGTATTGTCGAATGTATGAGCTATTATCTTTATAACATTTTAAGGGCGGCCCACGCATTACTCATTCTTAATGCAAATTGTAGATGACTATTGTGAAGAGAATTATTCACTCTTTTGTTCTCATAAAACTGTAAGATAAATAATTTTTCTTGTTTTAGTTCATTGGTTATTTTATGAACCCCAAAAAAGCTTATTTTATTTTTAAAAAATATTTTTGAACCTTGTTTTATTTATTATAAAACTCTATCAAAAATGCTGGATTAGCATTAGTATTCATGAATAGTTAGCATTTCATGTTTCTAGTTAGCATTCATGAAATGCTAACATTTCGCCATGTTAGCATTTCATGAATTCATTGTTTTGACTAGAAAACGTCTTTCAGAAACGAAAGGTCATCTTAGAGGAAGTCGCTTTATATCTGGGTTAATACGCGGTAATTAACATACGCTGATTACCGTGGCATACGATTTGTACAGCTAGATAATTAATTTTCTCACATCTCAAGGAACTCAAAGAGCCCCCAGCATTTTATTCTTTCTCATTACTCCCTTTGGAGTAAACTAATATCTGCTTTAACGATTATTTAACCTAATTTAGCATATAATTGCATCTATATTATTGCATTGGATCATTCTTGCATTATTAATATTGAAGAGAATCTCAGTTTTGAAGGATTCATAATGGTACGTGTTCCAAATCATTCTGTTGTAATTAAAATTAAGTATTGTCATCTTACTACCGGATGATGTATATCATGAAAAACATTATCATCTGATAATATATATTAGTTCTAAGAATTATGTAGAAAGAATAATTTTTGGAATCTTCATTAAAGAAAAAGAAGGTCATCCATCAAGTTAAAATATAATTTAATTTAAAACAAATACTATGAGAATATGGCACTATTTTGATAATATTCCCCTGTCAATTAAAAATCAATATAATAGAGCCTCAAATATTTTCTATCGGAATTCAGGCATCGATTATCAAAAGTCGTTAAATGTGATCACACGAGGAAAAATATAAGATATTTGAACAGATTTTCTAGTGATTTTGCATGAAATATAATTGCTTGTGGAAGTAAAATACTTAATTTCAAAAATAATAGTTTACATATTTAGTTAACATGAATAATTTAAATAAAATAGTTTTTGTAACCAATGAAAATCAGTTATTAAAAACTTTCCTGGACTACTTCAGTTAGAAGCACCGAGACCGGTGCTGTTTGATTATGTTTCAACGATACAGTTAACGGTTATTTCTATTTTGTAATTGGCAACAGTTGCTGATGAACAACTGCTGTTCAATCTGTTAAATTAAACAAATAATTATAAGGTTCACGATTAGAAATTGTGGTATCTAAAACAATTTTAAAAAAATCTTTCAGTTTTCTAACCCTCACAATTAAAATTTGTGGCCCTCGCAATTATTGTTTTTTAAAATAAATTTGAGGGTTTAATAATAAATATTGATTAGAAAGGCTGAATACATAACTTGATAAGTGGAATAATTCATTATATGGTATATGATTCAAACAAAGTTCCTACTTAAAATTAAAACTAATAACCTTGATTGATTGATTCTGAATAAAAACCTAAATAGCGATCAGACGTAGATTCCTTTTCTTCAAGAATAAAATGCTTACAAAAAAAAATCTAAAAGCCTTCATATTTTGTAAGCAAGCGTTGTTTTCATTTAAAGACACATACACGTTTCGAGAACATTTGTGCTAAGGCCAGGTTGACTAAAAACATTTAAAAACAGCATACATTTAGGATTTCCAAACGACAATCTCGTGCGCTGGTAATAAAAATGTTTTATTCCCAGCAGTATTGCCACTGCTCACTTTGAAACGGTTGAGTATTTTAATAAAAAATTTGTTAACGTTTTAAAAAATATGAAATAGACAATAAAGCAAATTATTTTTAAATGCCAACATATGAATTTATACTCGAATATACATATGAATTTATACGTCGAAATCTTTGATAAATAAAAGAAGCAGACTAGGTTGCTATTACTTGTAATTATTTTCAAGTTTTGTTCCATCTGGGAATTTTCTTAATGATTAATTAAGCATGTTAGAATTCTTCGAAAGAAATGTCAGGCTAAGAATTTATTATCTTGCTGTCAATGTATTTGAAATTTGTAGAAGTGTAACTAATAAAAATGTCTTATAGGTAACCAGTTAAAATTTCAGACAGAAAACAAACATAAAATGTGAATTCCCCCCTTTTACGATACTACTGTTATTTTTATGCTTGTTTTCATAAATATTTAACAATCGAAGTTTAAAATATTATTTAAATATTTTTAATTTGTTAATAATTTTCTTAATTTTTTTAATATTTTTTTTTATTTTGTTAAAAACATTTCTGATGTAGACACCATGTGCCTTTCTTGTGCAGCCTATTAAATCATACACATTTTCTGCACTTCATTTAAACTTTTTCCTCAAATTTTTCTAACTTAATTAATCGAATCCTAGAGGTAAGTAGAAAATGACATCCAGAATTGCAGATTTTAAATTTAAATATCCGTCAATTTTTTCCATACGACATTCATACTTCTTATAATTTTACTTTTTCATAACGAGTATATAACTTTCCCATATATGAAAATAAGAACCCTGAGAATACATTAAATTTCGTTATTTGTTCAAGATAAATTCTTCATTAAATCTGAAACTGCCAAAACAGGAATATTTTCGTCATGTAAAATACTTCAATAACTGGAAGTATATGACTACAACCAAATATTGCGAACATAAAGGCCGAGTAAGGGGAATGGGCGTGTGTAATATAGATATACTTTTGCTACCGCCGGGGAAGATTGCAATAGAAATGGGAGGTACACAACTGGGTGTTATATCAGTCCCTTATACAAAATTTCAATATTCTATTATACGTACAGACGTCACGAAAAGATCCATTTTATAATCCGTTTGGAAAATAAAATAGTCCTTTCTTCTACCCAGTACTTCATATTGGGAAGTAAAAATAAATATATAAATTCTAGCCCATCAGGCTATATTCAGATTATGCAGTCGACCCGCATACTGTTTCAAATTGAGACCTTTGCCGTACATGAGGAAAAGAAGGCCTTTCAAATTTGGAATAGAACGGAGTGTTGAAACGCATGGGTTGCAATGAATTTACAGAATATTACAGAATATTTTTATTAAAAAAAATCTTCAATTCCTTAGGTATATAAAAACGTAACTCACTACAGAAAAACACGCATGAAGTATATGTATGCTTTCATGAAAACTTTTCTAAGGAATTCCATTTAATCAAGGCGACGAAACATTTTTTGTTTGACTTTTCTGACATGAACGTTTCGTCACGCGTGCCTCTGTTATTTCTGTTACGGTAATCATTTCTATGAACACAAATGCACATGCGCGATTCTGAGTAATAAGTTCGTGGAATAGAGCATTTTTTGTGAATTTATTTGCTTTCTTAGTTCATTTAACTAGGAAAGACGAAAACGAAAGTGGACGCAGGAATAAATTCGTAGCGAGCATAACTAAGAGAGTTATCTACTATGCTCGGCTCCAAATTTCAGCTTAGATTTTACTAGTTATCAGATCAGCGATCCGATGAGGGCTTTACAAGAGTACTGGAGAAATATATCTTCAGTTTCTTGCAAATGTTTTTCTATAAAAATTTCATAAATGTTGCGAAAAAAGAGTTACACACATTTCACTAAACCTCCATCCTGAATCCTCTTCGAATGTGCATTTTTCCATCTCATATACCTATGCGAAGAATTTTAATTATTTTCATAGCTAAGTGCCAAAGATGGTTGTGCTATCCATGCTTAGATAGCCATCCAGATAAATTCTCTACTTTCATTTCATCCGGTCTTATATCATTCAACACATTGTATTTGATTCCCAGAATTATATTGAATCTGTCATGAATTCTATACAGCCAAAATTAACCAAAAATATCGCAACGAGCCTTATTTATAAATGATTACAAATGCAATTTTGATAAATTACACCTTTAGATTAAATTTTAAATGATATATTCAAATTTGTACGTAGGCGTAATTCTACTAGATGTAGACGTAAATTCTACTGCATCGGTAGACGAGATACGTCTTGTCTACCGAAGCAGTAGAATTTTTTATTAATTTATTTAAAAGGTGTTTTAAAAAGCATTCATTACTAAATATTTCTTGAATATTTAACTGCAAATGAAAAGTTCCAGTCAAAGAGAGTGACTAAAGAAAGTAGAGTGTAAAATGTTCCATTTGTAAACCCCTTAGCATCATACTATTTATTACACTGATAGGAATAATTAAAGAAACACTAGCAAATACATTCAGGTAACTTAAATGATTAAACATCTTAGAAAGTTGGAGTTGCACAAGCTCTTTATTTTGCCACGTTTGATGCATTTTCAAATTGCGGAACTGCCTCTTTGTCCAAAAACTAGATTAAATAATAACTTAGGAAATAATCTAAGTGTGGTAGAGAAATAGTAGAAACACCGGTGTTATAACCTACAGGGTATTTAAAAGTATGTTAATTTACCAGATGTTTTATGTTCTGAATCTACTGTCACTTCTCTCTTTCCGTTTACCTGCAAGAATCGAATTTCTTTACGAGTATTTACGTGAAGATTTGAGATTGTTTAGACACAGTATGTTTGCGGAACTAAGGCCACGTTACTGGATTGTCAATCTACGATAAAGGGTTCCTGTCTTCGCCGTTACATTATTCTTGGCGATAATGCTGTCACGTCGATGTAAGCTTAAGAGCCAACTTCCGCTTTTAATTTACTTTACGTAGATTTGCGATACGTAGCCTTTGGTTAATAAATACTTAGATTAAATTTCTAATTCCACTTTTCAGGTCTCCGCATAATTACTGACTGATGTGTAAGCACCAGGTGTTCTTCTTTTCAGCTTACTTAGTTTTAAATAAATGCGTCTTTTACACCGTTTTTGCGTTTCTATTTCATATTAGACATACAGTTTACTAAAAATTTGCCACAATTCACATTTAGTGAAAAGCATATCCTGTACAAACCTTTCAGAGCTACATAGTTAAAAATAACAATGTGTGCGGTCAACCTTAAGCAAAATGCAAATTAACAGAAATTTTTCTCTCGGTGTGTAGAGACATTAGGTTATTTCGAGGCCGGAGAGAGAAAAATGAGCAACGCCTTCGCCGGGAATCGAACCACGGACTTCTGGAATACGTGCCGAGCGTGCAGATGACCACACCACGAAGGCATGCCGAGAAGGCGGGAGACATACCTTACATACTCCCCTTTTAAAGGGCGACTGGGGTTTTTAGGGGACCCAATCGCCAAATCCTCATCAAGGGAGAATCATCATCCATCATCCTTTTAATTCGGGCGCCACTGTAGAGACATTAGGTATTTTTGGAAGCAGAAGAGATAAAAAATAAACAACGCCCTCGCCGGAAATCGAACCGAGAAATACCTCTGGAATACGTGCCCCGCATGCAGACCAATACAACACGAAGGCACGCCAAGAAGGCGAGAGAAATACCTTATAAGTGTATTAGTTTTGTTTAAAAGCTTTTAGATGGGTTAGGTCGCACGCTTTGCTTTGGCACATGAGGTATACTTTGTTACCTCATAGATTTTGATAATTGCCAGACATTTTTTTAACTCGAGGGATTTTTACCGTACAAAACGTATTCACGATGAATGCTTTTAGATACTTTGAAGCTCCTAGAGAGGGTTAAATGGGGGCTGCAGGGATGCAAGTGATAATTTGAATTTTGAGACCCCTTATTCTCAAACGAATCTAGTAAGAAAACCGTGAACTGCATGGAAATGGAAGTATTGAAAAGTAGAGAAAAATCTTACTTTAAATTTGTAGATATATTTTTGAGACATTTCGATAAGATTCAACGAAATTAAATAATAAATAAGTAATATTAAATAAACGTTAAATGAAATGGATCCATTATTTTATTGTTTAATTTTATAACTCAAACTTTGCGCAATCATGAGCAGTCAAGTAAGTAAATGAAATCAACTCATGAACTCAATCTAAAACTTTACTGAACGCACTATTTCGGGTAGAAACATAATTAAACATTCATAAACATAGATCAACTGAATTCGTCTACTCGACGCATATTTTTTGGTCTTTGGCTTTTCTAATGTAAGTTACATTATGCTAATAAAATAATAGTAATTAATAAATAACCATTATGTTATATTCAATTAAGATTCACGTTTCACAGTATATAAATAGTGCAATTAGTGTATTCTTGATAGAATATAATATATAACATACTAATCAATTAAAATCGCTATGATATATATACTATAAATTTTGTTCATTAAATACCTTTTTATTAAATTTTATAAACTCTAAAAATGAAATTATATTCATTAAATATTACATAATGGTATTTTTCCCGCTTTCCTAGCGTAGTTCCTGGTGTAGTGGTCAGCACACTGAACCAGTATTTCAGAGGTCCGTGGTTCGATTCCCGGCGAAGGCGGTCGCTAATTTTTTCATCTCTTCGGCTTCCCCCAAAAAAAATACCTAATATCTCTACAACTACTTATATTAATTTTAATGTTTACAAATTAAATTTTACAAAATTAAATAAATGTAAGCAAAGCATATACTGCATAAGTTATATAGCTTGTTAAAAAATTAGTTTGTAAAATATTTCATACATTTATAGGATAGGCCGTTTCGGGACTTCTTTAAGCAAAGCACATTTATTCTTTTGGATATTAATTACTGTGATTTTATTTTTCTTCCACTGAAGTATTTAGCTTTCACTAGTACAAAATGATTTTCATTTATTTCGCAAATTGAATGATTTTTGCGTTTGAAACTACCACTATGCTGATTTCGTTTGCAGGAGCCGTATTTATTACTAAAAGGAGCACTGAATCCACTCTATTTCAACTACAGCCAATGCGATTTGTCAAAGCCTTCGATGTTTTCTTCAAAATCACGACTTCGAATGACTACAGAAAGAGAAAATATCCGACTCCTAATTCCGCGAATTCATTTGGGACGGAAAGGCTTTTTTATTCCAAATTATGTCCCATTTTTCATTAAACCGTAGAATAATATTCTTGTGCACACCTGCATTGACTACAACCCGCTCTCTTTGCAGAATTATTTACTGTGTCAAAAAGTTTTCCCACACACATATTTGTTCCCTTTATCGCTTATCCATCGCAGTTCATTATACCTTTGCTCAAAAGCCTGGGAAAAATCTTCGAACGAGTGACTTTAGAATGTAAGAATATCGGATATGTATCTTTCAGGTTTCTTCGTGAGAGAAAGAGTAGACGTTATATGGCAAATATACCTAAAAATGTGTGGTTTGAAATTATAGGTGCGCGTTATTCACCGGTGTGCGTTATATGCCGGAATATACGACACATATAATAGCTGGGTTTTAGCTATGTATATAAAAATTAACCCAATGAATCCAAATTAGTGAAAGTAGTATACCATTTCCTAGAGTCAGGGCGTATAATCCATCAATTTGGAGATTGACGCAGAAGTGCCAAACATCCTGTAAAAATGTGCTAGCACACAAATTGTCTGCATCTTTGTATTCCTCAAGCTGAAGTGAGAGAAACATCCTCCAAGGCAATCGGTAAAAAATCGTATTTTCTGTATCCTCGTCTTCGATCTCCAGTGTCCTGCTATTGTGCTCGTAAAATGCTTATCTTCTTCGCAGAACACTTCGACATTTGGTGACAGTCTTCCTAAGCATTTTTCAGGATTCATTCATGTTATCTTTAATATTTAAATATTCATAACTACAGAAATAGAGCTACATTTTGAAAGGCTCACGTCTCTAGTTTATTTACAGATCCGATGAATTATTACTCAAATTTCTGAGCAGAAATTCGAATATCTTTTCTGTTGGAACGACATTAGGAGCTGATTTTGTGATGCTATTGCTCAGACGGACTTTGTTTCAAAAATTTTCCTTTTAACATGTAAACCCAAGTTACACGGTTACAGTTGCGGTAAAAGAGTCTTTTTTATTAATTATTAATGTTACCTGAGTACGTAAAAGGAATTTGCTTTTTCCATCGCTAAGTTTCTTTGGAAGTATGAATTTCATATCTTGTCAATTTCGGATATACGGCAGCTAACAGTCTTCCTTCCTAGTTGTTATGTGAAGGTCGGGACATCGTTATACAAGTTTTTAATGTCTACGAGTCCATGTAGTTTTTATTACCAAAACAATATTCTCAGTTCATTTTGAGAATTACGTAGGAGAGAATTGATCCCTTATTTAAGCTGTAAGATTAATGATTATAAATCTTATTGGCTCCAAAGTATATTTCAAATGATTCGCTGCATGCTTAATTTCTTAAATAATAATCTTCCGCAGTATGAATTCTGGCTAAATACTTCCAGTTGCAAAAGTTAAACTTTTATTCATCAAAGCAACATCTTATGAAAATAATTTTAGTGTAGCAGATGAGAAATTTTCAAAACAAATTAGGTATGAGTTAGAACGATTTCTGACTTGTATCCATACCCAGTTAAACGAGTTAGATTTTTTTTTCGTGTTTTTTGCGATGTGTAACCGGAATATGAGCCAGTTTCCTTTAGAAAGACCTCCATGAAGTCATCCCTCTCCTAAGGCCGAACGACCTCGTGAGTTTTGTAATATTAAAGTAACCATCCTCATGACTGTAGATGGTAACTCTTAGAACTGTGAAGATAGTCAGATGACTTACCGTCTCGTTTTATCTTCAAAGCAGAGTAGCATCAAAAAAAGGCTTAAAATAAACTTTATATCTACTCTTCAATCTACCAGTTATACAACCTATTTATAAAAGTTAATTACGTTTCCGCGGCGTGCGGGAAAATCAAAATAAATGCTTAAGGAAAATTAAACTATTAAATACAACATAAAATACATGTATAAACTCTGGCTTCAGTATATCCCGAAGTAATTGGGGCTAGTAGAGCTAAAATCAAATTAATGAATTCTGCAAGTTTGAGCAGTGGCAATACTCTTTGAAATCAAGCATTCTTATCTTTGATGCGTCAGACTGTTGCCATTTGGCAATATGTAAAATATTTATTCTTACAGTTTTATACAAACCACAAGGATATTTAAAAGTGATGTGTTGCCATTACGCTAAATAAAATACTCTTATCTTGTAAACGCCAGCGTGATGCCATTCAGTAAAGCGTAAGATATTTAATTTTCAGAATTAATCTCTTGGTTTAAGAGTTGCAAACAAAAATTTAAAAAGCAATAAACGTAGTTTTAGGACTATTTCTTCTACTTTTTGGTCCAAAGGGACTTTGTCTCCGAGGGACACGTGTTTACGTTTTGCGATTTTGCGTCGAATCACTTTGAATGTCCGTTTCACTTTTCAAATTCTATTTGAAGAAATTAAATAATGAAGAATGTGCATAAATGTATGTGCGTTTCTCGCATTGTGATTAAACAACGGTAGCTAGAGCCATCCAATTTTGAATGACGTAATCCTACTGCGAATATGAGCATCTGGAAGCCCAAATTTGAAATTTGGAATTTGTTTTATTATCGATTTCATATTTTGTAAAACTTTAACGAATTTTTGATTAACAAACTCAAGGATTTCAAAACGAGCAATGGCAACGTTGTACAGAAGAAACATTTTTATTTCCAGAGCTTGAGACTGTGTATCGGAAATTCTAAAGATATGCTCAATTTAAAATTATTTTTAGATATTGCTCTTGAACTGAATTTTATGGTTAAAGTGCAAAGAACATGATATTTAATAAATAAAGGTAGCACGCAAAATGTTAAGAAAACCACCCTTTGGACGTAATTTAAAATTTGAAATCCTTTCAGATTTTGTTTTAATATAATATAATTAACTGCTAAATGAACTTTTTCAACATTTGTATTTTTAGGTAAAAATGCATGCAAAATGATCTAATTAGAAATATTAAATATTTTTATGAAATTTTACCAGCTGGACTGATTTAGATCGTTATATTATTTTCTCATTTTTATAATAACTATTTTAGGCAGTTTAATGCTCAAGTGATCAGTGATTACAAATGCTTTTCAACCGGGAATTTTTTTTCATCTAGTTACTTCTTTTTAGTATTGTTTTGCTTTAAATTAACATTAGTTAAATTGTTAATACTAATTTGTTACCATACGAATTAGGAATTACTCTGAAATGTAACTACTTCTAACTAACAGTCATAAGACTGGTTTTATACTATTGTTATTATTACATGCGTATGGATTCCTAATGGATTGAATGCACTCAGAATCAATGATAGATTCATGAAATTTATTTTACCAGAAACACTTTACAGTTCTGAAACTTTTCACAAAAATATAGAGTAAAAGTTTACAATTGGGTGCTCCTTGTTTCTTGATGATTCTTTTTTGACGCCAAGATCGGCGACAGGAAGGCGCAATTTCAAGATGGCCGCTGAACAAAACCAAATTAAGAAGTCAAAGAATTGCACAAACTCTGTGTCCATGTAAACACCGATCTATTTTCACTTAAAAAAAAATCCTAGAATTGCACAAACGAGGCATTGCGCACTGCCTTAAATTTGTCCATGTACACATCGATCTATTTTTATTTGAATAAAATCAGGTAGCTAAACAAAGTTAAAACTATCATGGTAACCAGAAGTGAGGTTTCATCGCGAAAATTTAAAAAAAAATTGTCGCTAATCGAAGGGGCACCCAATTCCACACTAGAGCCAAATATAGCTTTTCTCAATATCACAGAGCACAATCAGTAGTTTCCACTCCAAAGTACTAAGAAAGTTCAAATGTGTAAACTCACACAATGTTCTCTCCGTACTTTGAGCAAACTTTTGAACTCATATGTAAATTAACCTGAAAATTGATGCTGTCTCTCGTCTTATATAGTTCTTCCATGCCAAACAAGAAATTTCGAGTAGCTTCGATTTTTCGAAATTTCTGAAAAGCATATACAGTTACATAAATAAACTGAGAGTGAAACAAGAGAACGGGAAAAAAAAGAAGCTACTTCTGCGAAGTATATAAAGCCATAATTTCAGATAAGAACGAAGACATATTGTTTTAATTCCATATAGTAACTCCGTTGGGTAGACAGCCGTAAAAAATAATTTATATATATATCTTAATATTCTCCTTCATGATGAAAATCACATTTTTAAAAATATCTGTAAAAGAAGGAATCTAGTTTACTGAAAACAGTTACAAGGTATTTCTGCCGCCTTCTTAGCGTGCCTACGTGGTGTAGTGGTCTGCACACTCGGCGCATATTCGAGAGCTCCTAGGTTCGATTCCTGGCGCGGGCATTGCTCATGTTTCAAGTCTCCTGCTTCCAAAAATTTCTAATGACTCTATAGTGGCATCCGAACTAAAAGAGGTGGTGGATGACGATTCTCCAACACCAGGATTAGGCGCTTGGATCCCCTAATCCCCAGTCGCACTTTAAATGGGGGAGTATATAAGGTCTTTCTTCCGCTTTTTTAGCGTGCTTCGTGGTTTAGTGGTCTGCACTCTCGGCGCATATTCGAGAGGTCAGTGGTTCGATTCCCGGCGAGGGCATTGCTCATTTTTCAAGTCTCCTGCTTCCAAAAAATTCTAATGACTCTACACTGTAATAATATTGACGATTTTCAGGATTTTTTGCAACTTCGTATTTTAATACAGCTAGCCATTTCATTTTAAAAGTTTTTAATACAACTTTTGAGGATTTTACAATAATGCTAGTCAAATAAGTTTTCCATTTATCGATTTCAATATTTCAATTCTCAAAATATTGTAGCCGCGATTAATCATTAGAAATCGACATGATCCTTTTTCATGATTAATAATAATGAAATTTTGAAAACATCTTGTTTTTTTTTTGTTTTTTTGTTTTTGTTTTTTGTGTGTGTGTGTGTGTGTGTGTTACGTGTAATCGCCAGATTCAAGTTGATTTACTTAGCAGTGCAGTGCCTAAACTAAGTTTAAAGGCTGCAACGTCAATTGTGATATTGCTTTTTACAGTGACGTGAACTTCTAACAGATTTTATGCTGACATTGAATGAAAAGGCTGAGATGGGAATCGATTTTACTTATCTCGTCAAGAGAGGCTGAAATGGCACGATTTTTAAAAAAGGCCACAACTGAGTCTGGAATGAAACATAACAGATATAACATCCGATCACGGAAAGCAAAAATGGTATTCTGCGAAGGTATATCCACTCGCTTAACAACTACAGAGAGGAAAAGGCCAGTAAAAGAAAAATACCTGAATTTCTCACTCAAACGATACATATGCGAAGGTACTGAAGGTAACATTGAACATAGGACATAGGTGATGTCCTATGCCTTTGACAACAACGTGCACATATCAGATATATGTAGCATATTAAGGCAAAAATCACACACCAAATAGAAATTGTATGTTGATGCAACAGGAATCGGAGCTAATTTTGGTACATATGGCAGTTCAGTTTCGAAAGTTCCCCACAGAACCTTCTTAGTCTTTAATTATTTCATCAAGAATGAAACTACTTAAATATTAGAGTTGCTTTCTCATCTCCACCCAACAACATTTTTCGTTTTAGGAGATAATTCATTCATTTCTTTCCATCTGCAGAGGGTTACGCATTTCTAGAACGATTTTTATAAAGAACTAAAAAAAGTAAATGCTTTGGAATAAGGTTTTCTGGCAACATCTTATTATTTGAAATGAGAAATATGTCTTCTAATTTTAAATTTATTGTTCTTTCGAAATATCGCACTTACTGAAACTGTGTAAGGATATTAATCTGTTCTTTTCAAAGATAAATATTTCTATTCCATAATTCGAATACGTTGTGTATAGTATTAAAAATCTTAAGCTCAAAATAAGCAACATTATTAATCGGAAACGGTAAAGACGTCAATCACCACTGCTATTTGGAAAGGAGACTCCAAACGAACACCTTAAAAAGATATTTATTGTTTGTAACGCTCCTAAAGTTAAATCGTCTGCAACAAAGGAAAATCCGCCGGCGTGGAAATCAAGTCGTTAAATACATCTTTAACAACAATAAATAAAGTACCAAGCCAAGATTTACAGTTTAAAAAAGCTAAAAAGCATAAAGTTCGCCAGCTTTTGCCGAGGTATATGGCTCAACGCAGAGTAACCTACTCAACAGGCAATAAAAAGATAAATTATGCCCGTTAATAAAGCATGAGATTATCTAAATGACTACAGCAAATTAAAAATAAAAGACCACATATTGTCGAAAACGAAGAGAAAAATGTACGAACCTGGTTTCGTCAATGCAAAGGTAGTTTCATTAACGAGTTTGTGATTACGGCAGGACTCTTTTACAATGGGAATTTAAAAATAAAAAGAGTGGAAACGTCTTTAAAATCAACTCAAAGTATTACCAAGAGAAAGTTTCACGTCTGATATTTACAGAAAAAATTCCATTTCTTTATCCCAGTGACTCTCAAAGTGTGAAACATCTTTAAGCAACGAGTCATACTTAAAAAATTACCACTGCGTTACTCCAACAAAATGAAAACTGTTACAAGTATTGCATACATAACTTTTCAAAGTATTCACGCGAAATCTCTGATTATGTGCCCTGGACTAATGTGCATTTGGTCTCTCGAAAAGGGACCTTTCTAAGCGCAAACACATTATGATGGATGGACTCTGAAAACTACTGAAGAGGCAAGGAAATTAGTACCCCTGAAAAGTTTATGGAAAGCTTTTTTTTAATGGAAATCACAACGTAGACTTATCTTCTATAGAGAAAAGGCTATCTGTTCGAACACTTAAAACGTGCTTTTTGCATTTTAAACATTAATTAAACGGTTTCAAAATCATTCTAAAAATGTGTAAAGGCCATCTGTTTTACCTAAAAACGTGTAAGCATTACGGAAGTTTTTTTTCGAGTTATTTCTTCTTCTATCAATAGAATTCCCAATTCCATTTTCGGACCGCACTGCGGAAGTGAAGTATTGGGATACACTCTGCTCACAAAAGAAAAAGTCTAAGATTATATAATTTCCGGTTCTATTGGGCCGATTGATGAAATTTAACGTTTTCCGTGTCTCGAAAGTGCGACACAGGATATATACTACATTTATATATGGCATTTTATCTATCATAGGCATTTTGACACAAAATCAGACTTTTTCTGAAATAACATAGCGGTTTTTTTTAATATATTTTATATTTTGATTCTGCGACTCAAATTATGCCCAAATAATAAATTTTGTAAAATTTGTTGAGATACTTACCGAGAAAATTGAAAAACCTATCATGGCGCACCTTTTTTCAGTTTGTTAAGAATAATTCACTTGGCTTAATTTATAGTAACCAATTTTCCTTTCCCTCCTTGCATTGTTCATTTTTTTCAAATAATTTTAACTTTGTCTGTAAAGAACATTTGGCTTTATTATCTCCTTATAACAAATGCGCTAAATTTTAAAGCGCGCCGATATATAAATTCACATATATCTTTGGAAATTTTAAATACAAAACTCTAATTTTTTGCATGTACATCTACTTTAATGTGATGGTAAAACTTTTATAGGTTGTAATTCAATGATGTTTTAAAAAAATTTATAAAAATTACTAAAATATAAAAATTTTAGAAATAAACCAGAAAACAGCTGAGAGTTTTACTTGGATTGAACTTAAATTTCGAACTGAGAAGGAAGGAATCAGATAAGTTTAATAACAAAAAGAGATATTAATAAATATATACCAAATTCAATTCACATTAAGGGGTTAAAGATTTGAGGGCTACATTTTTTTTTAAAATTACTCGTGTGATTTTTACAGAACTTGGCACTTTGGCATACTTTGAGTCGTAGAGCCGAAATATGGAAAAATATATATATGTTATTTATGAAAAAGTCTGATTTTGTGTCAGAATACCTATACTAGAACAATGCTAAAAACAAATCTAATATATATCCTGTTGCACTTTCCAGACATGAAAAATGCAAGTTACATTTCGTCTATCGACCCCAAAAAAAAGGACGATATCTTTTTTTTTTCGGGGGGGGGGAAGATGTACGTACTGTGCTCATTGCGAGTGTGGTTCAATATTCATTGGTCAAAATAAGCGAGGTTTAAAACTTTTCAACAATGTAACGTGAAACTTATGTTAGGAAGAAAGAAGCCCACCAGCGGCCGAGCGGTAAAGTCGCTGAACACTAGTACTTCGGTCCGAGGTTCGAATCTCGCGAACGGGCTGGCTGCATGGGCGTTTTCTTGGTTTTCCCAATGTGTAACGTGTATACGAGCCAGTTTCCCTTAGAAAGTCCTCCACGAAGGCATCCCTCCCCTTAGGCAGATAGCCCTCGATGCTTTGCCATAATCACACACACACACACACCTATGAAGAAAGAAACACAAAAATCCCCTCTTCTTCCCAACACTGTTGGTCAGAAACTCATAATTTCCCTTTTTTCTGTAACAAAATTATTCAATAAATATCTTAAGTTGAAGAACAAGATTTTCTAGCGTCATTTCACATTTGTAAAAGTCGTTCAATTCTAGTTTAATGGTCCAAATGCCAATCCGAATTTGCTCTTAACTTTTAAAGAAATAATTCCATAGTTGTTTTAATTTTGGATCAAAAGATGGCACCAGCAGCTAAAGTTTTTTTTTCTTCGTTGTTGTTACTGGTGATGGAATTTTCTCAAATTTTCTAGTCCAATGTTTTCACTAACTTTGCTTGAGCATAGCTTTGTGTTTCGTCATTTTCATACCTGCAGCTGAGGAAGAAAGTTCTGCAGTGAAATTTTTGAAACTAGTACTGCAAATAAACATAAATTATCGATGAGTCCTATTGTCTGAATTCTCTTATAGCTTGTAACCTTTATCTGTAACAATTGTCCTGATTTTAGAGTTCTTAATTGTTTCACTTTCTGCCAATCTTCTGTTATTTTCACTATGTTCTGTATACTTTTCTTTCTTGTGAAAGAGAGATTTCATTTTCTGAATTGATAGGCATTTCTATAATCGATAGGCGAAATCGATAGACATTTATACAAAGCCAGTTACAACCCGATATTATAATCATATTTCTATTGTGAAAAGTAAAGCTTTAGTTCTCTGAGGTATAAAAAATCACAAAGCCAAAACCGGATTTATGTCTTTTTTACTTTCTTAGAATCCAGTTAAAAACATGGTATTAGTTAAAGCAAAGAAATCCTTAACATCAGAAATGGAAAATATAGGCGGTGTTTACACATTTTTAGATAGAAACATTTCAATAAAGAAATTTAAAAAAATATGTTTGAATGCAAACTTCTGTAAAGAGCTTATAATTTGATATGAGACATATCGTCTGCTATTTTAAAATTTATTCTTTTTTCAAAATGTCGCATGTAAACAAGTTGTGGATAGAAGGATAAGTTTTGCGCTTTCTGACGGTAAACATTCCTATTCTATAATTCAAAAACGTTGCGAAATGTATGGTATTAAATTTTCTAAATTCAAAGAAACCAACGTCATTAATCGGAAAAGGAAATCTGTCAATCATTACTTCTATACTAAAAGAAGATACCAAACGAATATACGAAAACGTCGCGTACTGTTTACAATGTATCTACAGGTAAACCGTAAAAAGCTAAAAGGACAGTTAAGTTCACCAGCTTTTGCCGAGGTACGGTGCCGAATGCAGAACAATTTGTAGAACCCTGTATGAATATTATTAAGCTGAAAATAAGTGAAAATACATTGTGACCCTCGATGAAGCATAAGTTTACCTAAATTACTGCAACAATGGAAAATCTATTTATTATCGAAAACGGAAAGACAAAAGTAAATGCAAATGTACAATCCTGATTCCGTTAATGCAAAGAAAGTTTAAGTAAGGTGCTTATATTTGTCGCAGGATTCTCTTGCAGTGGGACAGTAGAAATAAGAAGAATGGTAATAAAATAATAAAATTAACTTAATGTATTGTCAAGAGGAAGTTTTACATTAGATATATACAGAGGAAATTCCATTTCTTTATCCCTAGTAACCTTTAAAAATGTAAAATTTCGTCAAGAGAAATCCACACATCATACTTCAAAGAGTGCCACTACATTCCTTGAAAACGAAGACCTGATGCACATTTTTCATACATACCTATTCAACGTATTTTTGAGAAGTCTTCTGAAGACCTATAGATTATTGTGCCTTTTGTCTCGAAAAGAGCTCTTTCTGAAAGCAAACTCACCACGATTGATGGACTGTTGAAATTAATTAAAGAGGAATGCAAATCAGCACCCATGCAAATTTTATGAAAAGCCTTTCTATCATGGAAATCACGATATAGACTTAAAAGCCAGAAAAAAACAAATCGGACAATGGGGATGGGGGGACCGAATCTCCAAATCCTGTTCGTGATGAATTATTGTCCCCCACCTTTAAGTTCGGGCGCCATTGTAGAGTCATTGGATTATTTTGAAGCAGCAGACATGAAAAATATCCAAGGCCTTCGGCGGGGCTCGAACCTGGATCTCTCGAATATGCGTCGAGTGTGCTACCGTTACACTACAAAGGCGTGCTGGAGGAAGAGAGAAAATATCTTATAGACTTATAATATATTTCAAACGTAACATCTATTTGAAACCTAATGAATAACAGAATAACATTTTGTAGTTTTAAACTAAAATATGGAAATTAAATTGAAAATTATAATGAAAAGAATGGATTTTTGGCAACACAAGTACTCCAAGTGTTACAGAGTTTTAGTGTCAAGCTGTACAGACATGGAGGCACAGTTAAGAAGCAACAAACAACTCCATTCATGAAAATGGTTCCCATTTTAATCTGCTTGAAATTTTAACGTTTTTAACTTCTTCAAGGTAAGAGTGCTTCTATAAATAACATCTTTTATTTATAAAAAAAAATGAAATCTGAAGTACGTGAACCCATGAAGCACTTCAGAAACTCTTCAAATAAGTGGATGCGCATTATATAAGAAAACATTTTAACCTTAAACTAGTAAAGTACGTGTTCCGGGGATAAGGTTTTACTTAATGACAAATTTTTACTCTAGGAAGTGCATATAGCTTTTATTGCATTTTTTTCTGTTTTTAGCGAAATTATTTTGAATATGTATTATAACTTAAAAATGAAATTTTTTTTTTACCTGTATGACTAAGTATTTTTACAATTTCTAAGGTATTCAATAATTTTTTTTTATTTATTGTTTCTTAGACGTGTTTTTATTGTTCTTCCAAATGATAGAACATTTTTACAAACTCAAAGTGCATACAGGCCGAATGCACGATTTAAAAATACCCGACGGGCCAGAAATTTGAAACATTTATCAAATCATGCATAAACAATTATAATAATATCTCAAAGAGAAAAAAATTCAAAATTATATTTATTTCCTACCTGAAATCTTAAGTTTGGTACTTTCAAAATGTTTGCTTTGGTTACACTTTGTAATTCAAATATACTAACATCGAAATATTAAATTTTCGTAATTCCAGATCTGAATATTAAAATCCATCGAATTATTGTAACGTGTTTAATTAATCATTCAATAATTTAATTCGATTTAAATAAAAGTAAACAAATTATGAAAACTTTGTAAAGGTTTTCAGAGAACACTTTTCATGTGGAACCCAACTTGAGAGTAAATAATGGCAGTCTGATCTGATTCTCTTAGTTGTTAAATTTTCTTTGACGCATAAATAAAAATATGTATATTTGTATGCAGATAATTGCAAACTTCTTTATTTCTTACTGTCCCGCTTGGAACTGGATGGCGTTTAGATTCAGATAAAATCTGCAACTCTTTAGAGAAATTACAAGGCATTGTCTTTCTCACGGATTGTAGATGCTTATCGGTTAATTGGGTTCTTTTGTTATTAATTTTTAACCGTGAATGTAACTCTTGACTTATAAATGTATCCAAAACAAAGCGATTATTCTTAGTGGAAGCATTCGCAATTGTGGCTATTTAGTTATTGACAAGTACGAAGGAAAGTTAATCAAGTCTGAAACGCCAAATCTTTGAATCATGACACTGTAAATTAATTAGCTCCATTTATAGATTTTTCGGTGCGTTATACATGTTCGTGTTTAAATGAAAGTAAAATAAACTGTGACTTCATGTAACTAAAAATCTTCTCTTCCACGGGAGAGCCAATAGCAATAGGTCTAACCTTATCATCACAAAAAACATTCTCCAGATTGCAACACAGCCATCAACTAAATGATACCCTTGAGGAGACGGAAGTTCCGCTCCAGTTTCGATGGAAGCCTTCGGAAAAACGACGGATCTACGTTTCTTTACCTATCTTCCCCTTCTACCAAATCTTTATAAAATACATTCGGCTATCTGCCGCCCAGCCGGTATAGTGGTTACTATGCCGGCTGGGCGGTATAGTAACCACTATACCGACCCTTACTACCGTAGCAATGGAACTGGGCTCGAATCCCGGAGAGGGAATGGTTGTAATTGTCCATCGCTTCATAGGAGGCTACGGTGCCACCTACTAAGCGCTTCCATAATCTGCTACCACTTCTGTTTCGTGCCTTGTTTAAGAAAGAAAAGACACAAAAATACAATAATTAAATTTTCCTAAACTAAACAAAAAATTGCGTTGTGTATTAGCCGTAAGTAATCTAAATTTCTAGACTCGTGAATGTATGGAGAAAGATAAAATAAAATCATACCATAAGATCTTCCAGAAAAAATGTCATTTTTATTTAGAAAGCCGTTAGTTAACTTCAAAATTTTCAAAGGAATAAAAAAAATTAATAAAAATTTATATTTACTTTACTTTACTCGGGTAAAATAAAAAAAAAACATATGCTATAATATAAAATCTGATATTGCACTCCTATTCAGTTTACGTTTTCATATCTATTATACTCTATTCGTAAATAACATAGATTTTGTTTTAAGAAAGGTTACTTGATAATGTTAGGGCATAACAAATGTAATTTCAACAGTATTGCACATATAAAATTAATTAACCAAAAAACAGAACAACTTTAACAAATTTCTAGGAGTAAACCAAAATTAAAATCTGAGTAACAAATTCTTGCCAATGGAGTTAAGGAATGGATTTCTCAATATCTGACACACTAAAAATCAATTAACCTTAACAAATTTAATTAACCTGTAGGGTTTATATTTATTTTAACTAACATTTATTTTAAGTTTAAACTATCTTTCCTGTCAAGCCTTACTTTCCCCTGGAACTGCCAATGCCAGAATATGTAAATTTGAGTAGAACGCGCAAGGATTCAAATTATCAGCGGAAGTATTATGATTTAAATAGAAGGAAACGAGTTCGGTGGGAGAGTTATTCTTACTTAGCGAGCGCGGAGGTAGAAATCGAGAATTGAAGAACCCCGCGTTGCGGCCTATGTGCTTGGCGGGAAGTAGTTGCAATTGTTCCAGTGAGCTTCAAGTCTGCTGAATTAGCTGCGGCTTTTGTAAAACGCGGTGAGTTAGTTATTTTAGAGAGCCTCGTAGTTAGAATATTGTCTTTACTTTCTTTTCAGGTTTTTATTTTTATTTTGACTGCCGAGTTGGCACCGTTTGTAAGCGTCAAGAGAACGCAATTGTAATTCATTACGTTGAATAAAAAGGGACTTAAACCCTTTACAAGACTCTGTGGTTTATACAAGCTTTCACAGTCACCTCTTGGTTGCGTGCAAGTTAGAGGCGCGCAACGTTATATTGGCGCCCGAACACTTATCGAACTGAAATGGCCGAAAATTGGATGGAAGCCGCTGGACAACACCAGGAAATGACAACTCAGTTAGAAGGATTTGGATACCTGGTCCAGACTTTGAGAGCATCAATCAAGCCAAACGTCTATTTCGACGGAAAAAATTCGGTGTCCGTATTTTTAGAAGGTATAGAAAACCACTTTCAGCTCTACCCTGTGCCTGAAAGACAAAAAGTCGCCATCGCCACATCAGCACTAAGAGGACAGGCCGCGCTATGGTGGAAAAATATAGGAAAATTTCTACTAGGTGAATTTGGAAGCCCGACGTATACATTTGAAAATTTCAAAAAATCGTTAGTAAAGGCCTTCCCCATAGTGAAAGATCGCGCACAGCTGGAAGCCGAGCTATATAGTTTCTATCAACGGGATACAGCACAATTGACGGACTTTATTTTACGAAAAATCAAACTAACGGATATGTTGTATGGGAAAAAACCCGATGCGGAGATAATTGAAATAATATTACCAAGATTGTTACCCGCTGTCCAAGACTACTTTGAAATTAGAAACCCAACCACATTGCAGGAACATTTCGAATTGGCGGTGAAATTTCAAAATCGCAAAATAGCGGAAAGAGCGAGAGGGGAAACATATTCTCAAAGTACCAGAAGGAAGGAGGAAACCAGAAATGGAAATCGCTCATATGGGGGAAAGAACTATCAAGCTAACGCATCGAAACTCGAAGGTCAAGGCCCAAAAAGAAAATTTGAAAATAAGCATCCGCGTACTCGAAACTCGAAGGTCAAGGCCCAAAAAGAAAATTTGAAAATAAGCATCCGCGTACCCAGAAGACACAGATTGAAAGGAAAGCTTTAAACGACTAGAGGGGCCTGTGAAAGGGAGGGTCCAGACCCCGGAAGTTTTAGAAAAACCCTCAAATAGACATCTAAATACAGTCATCGTAAAAAACTCACAGCTACCAATTATACAAGTCCTGGTTGGCGATGTACCAGTAGAAGCCCTCATCGATACAGGGGCAGAAGGAAATTTCATGAGTGAAAAGTTCTTCAAAAAGAATTTTTATAAGATACGACTATTCAAAACCAGAAATACGGAAATTATAGAGGCGCAAGGAAAAACATGTCACTGCATCGGGAAAGTATCATTAAACTTACAGATAAAAGAGGAAAATCTCAAAGTATTAATTTTTGTGGTGAAATACCTCCAACACTCTCTTATTTTAGGTATGGACTTTTTAAGGGCCGCGAGGGCCAAATTAAATTTTCAAGATAGTTCCGTGGTGCTGGAGATGGACCAGAGGGTGGTGGAACCTGCGGAGACACCTGAATTGGACCTTAGCCATTTGAATGACCAGGAAAGTAAAGCAATACAGCAAGTGGTGAGTAATTTTTTTCATTTGTTTTCAGAAAAACAGGGAAACTGTCAGATCCTGACTCACAAGATTCAATTAAATGCCGAAAAACCTTGTAGGACTAAACCGTATCGCTATGATAAACAAAAAGACTTAATCATCGAAGAACATATTCAGGAGATGTTAAAGAATAAAATAATAACGCCCATAAATAGTGAATACGCGAGTCCAGTCGTACTATGTAGGAAAAAGAACGAGTTTCCTCCTTCGGATAAAAGGGCTTGGAGGTTTGCTATCGATTATAGAAAACTAAATAGCATAACTAAATTTCCAGTTTACCCTTTGCCGGTTATAGACGAGATCATTAGACAGATCAAATCGACGAGATATATGTCTACTTTGGACTTAACGTCTGGCTACTATCAAATAGCTATGAGACCCGAAGATGTACACAAAACCGCGTTTATAACAAAATCGGGCACTTATGCATTTTTACGCATGCCTTTTGGGTTGTGTGGGGCCCCATCAACATTCCAGAGAGCTATGGACATTGTTCTAAAGCCTGTCCTAGGAAAATCAACTTTAATTTATCTAGATGATATAATTATAACGAGTAATACGTTGGAACAACACATTAATGACCTCGAACAAGTTTTTAAATTATTAAAAGAGGCCGGTCTTACAATTAACGCCTCAAAATGCAAGTTCGCAACTAAAGAACTTAAATATCTCGGTTATAAAATTTCGCAAAAGGGTATAGAAACGCAAGATTCAAAAATAAAAGCTATTAAGAATTTCCCACCGCCCAACACCGCCAAGAAACTTTCGTCTTTCCTTGGACTATGTTCTTACTATCGATCTTTCATAAAAGATTTCGCTAATATTGTTGAACCACTCTTAGTAATCAAAAGAAAAAAGAGTAAATTTACGTGGACAGCGGAAGCGAACACAGCTTTTGAAAGATTAAAAGAAGCGCTTATTAATGCCCCTGTTTTAAAATTCCCTGAGGGGGATGAAAACCTGGAAATTGCGGCAGATGCATTAGACTATGCGGTGGGTGCGGTTCTTATGCAAAATAACCATCCGCTGGCAATTTTTAGTAAAACATTGAATCAAACACAAAGGAATTATACAGCTACAGAAAGAGAAACATTAGCCGTATTAATGGCTGTACACAAATTTCGAGTTTATTTCGGCAAATCGCCCGTAACAGTCTTTTCGGATCATGCGGCTGTTGGTAGACTTTACTCGGGAAAAAACCTAACGCCCAGGTTAATAAGATGGGCTTTAAAACTCCAAGAATATAATATCACAATAAAATATAAACCGGGTAAGGAAAACAATGTAGCTGACGCACTTTCTCGTATAAAACTGGACGATGAAGGTAATGAACTTAAATGCGCTGTGTTGACTTCAAAAATTTTAGATTCTAGAGATACGGTTATTACTGAACTGAAAGCTGATCCTGAATTTGGAAATATCTATGCTTATTTGAAAGACCCCGAAAGCTTTGAGCATACAGATATCGATGCGATAAGAAATAGAGCTAAAAACTATGAAATAATAGATAATTTATTATTCTATACGAAAACAACAAACGAAAATCTTGAGTATAAGCCAGTCATCCCAGCCTCGCTTCGATTAAGCATTTTGAAGGAGTTGCACGAAAAAAAAACAGCGGGCCACCTCGGGGTCAGAAAGACTTTAAAAAGGGTACGCGAGGCGGTATATTTCCCGCAATTATACAAAATAGTAACGGCGTATGTCAGGTCCTGCAATCAATGTCAGTTAATAAATGATATTAATTACAGCCCGGCCGGGTACTTAAATAGCATTCGCACTACATTTCCGAATGAAATTTTAGGCATAGATCTCCTTGGTCCCTTCCCCCAGAGCGAGTTAAATAAAAATCGTTTTCTTTTAGTAATAGTAGATCATTTTTCAAAATGGATAGAAATTGTTCCACTTAAACGCGCGTCAGCCAAAACAGTCGCAGATGCATTCTTACACAGATACATTTTAAAATACGGTGCACCGATAAAAGTCATTAGCGATAACGGAAAACAATTCATTAGTCAAATATTTGAAAACATATGCAATGGACTTGATATACGCCATATCAAAATGGTTCCGTATAGACCACAGGCTAACATAGCAGAAAGAGTTAATAAAAACATTGTAAAAATAATTCGCAGTTACGTCAGCACACATCACAAGCGCTGGGATGGCTACATAAATGAATTAGCTTATGCTTTAAGAACGGCACATCATGATACTACGGGAAAAACTCCAGCAGAATTATTTTTAGGCAGAAAGTTAATTACGCCTTTAGATAAATTATTCTTTGTGCAACAAAGAGAGCAGGAATTTAGACAAAAGGACGTGCAAAAGCTAATTGATCAGGCGCTTAAAACCTCGGATACGGCAAGAAATAGGCAGAAAATTTATTATGATAGAAAACGCCGTGAAGCAGATTTTAAAGTTGGGGATAAAGTATTGAAACGGAAATTTTCTTTATCAAGTGCCCCAGACAATTTTATGGCAAAGCTCCAAAGTTTGAAGGCCCCTATGTAATTCAGGAAATCAAAGGAGTAGTCTTATATCTTAAAAACGAGAGAGGGGAAATCTGTAAAGCAAGTCCCGACCAGGTGAAAAAATACTATAATCCAAATGATTTTGAAATCCTTAAAAGTTTCTTGCAGGACTCAAGTCTAAACGAAATAGAAGGGCCAGAGACTGCAACAACTATTCCACCACCCAAGAAACGGAGAACTGAAGAGAGACCTAGCACTTCTACAACCCGGACGTCGGTATGAAAAAGAAAAAAGGATTTTCAAACTCCGGCGTTTAAGAAAAACAAAAATACAGATGAACCGGGTAAAGAAACCGTGGTAAAGACGAAAACACCACCTACAAAGGATGGCAGGAGAAATTACACATCAAGGAGAACGCGCACACGGCCACAGAGTCAGGTGCCAGCAAGGCCGCCGTTCCGGAAACTGAAACGCCAACAGGAGGCACAGAAGTACGAGGAACAGAAGAAATTCAAGGACTCCAGACCGGAGGACGTCAAGACCAGCCGTCCCAGGCAGAAACGCAAAGGCCAACAACCAGACGATTACTCCGTCAAGAGGCCAGCATGTAGAGGACGCAAAAGAAGGAGCAACGGGGACGACACTCGGAGATCAGTAAGGAGAAGATTGACATCCATGACACCTCTAACTTGGGATCAATTTTGTCAAAAACAGATGACGGAGTTTCAAGCATCGAAAACTCAAAGATAAGTTAAAACCTTCTATAAATTTTTTTTTCTCTTTTGTTCCGAAATGTTATGCATAAGTACGAAGTTCTATGTTTTGACGAAAGTCAATATGTCTCGGTTGAGACTTAGTTTTGTTTTACTTTATTTAGCTAAGGCAAAAGTATTATTTTCTTTAAGTGTAAAAGCTAAAAACAAGCATTTTCTGTTGGTCGAAAGACAAATTCTGTTATGTTAAAGCCAAAATTTGGCCGGAGATAAAAATAACTTCGTATTCTTGTACTAATAAGAATTTTAGTTTCAGTGCCGCCAGCTTGGCGAAGAATGAGTAAAGTAAAAATTTATTTTCTCTTATTCATTTTATGGTAAATTGTAAAAAGCATATGTATTAAACTTTTGTAAATGTATGTAAATACTTGCATGTTATGTAAAAGTAGAATTTAGGCTAGAAGCATAAAATTGTAGATGCTAAAAGTGAATGCTTAAAAGCAATGAAGTCAAAATTTAAGTAGTAAATTGTAGATAAAGTCATGCTTTAGAGCGAAAGCCTGCATGTTTAAAGATGAATGAGGGGGAAGTTAGAATGAATGTGTTTTGTAGGGTTCTCCAACTACATTTGAATTTTTAAGACTGTTAAAGTAGCTCATTGAGTTGTAGAATGTCGAGTAAGGTGTGTCTATTTGGTTGTTGAATTCTAACAAATCATGGTGGTTAGGGGAAGTGTTGTAAGACTAAAACACGAATATTCCCGTTTGACACCACACATGGTGGAGAGCCAGGGTAAAGTTAAATTAATGCTTGAAAAATTGAATGAATGTGAAGTAAGCAATAACTAAGAAAAACGAAACGTTAAAAACAAAAATTTATTGTGTCAAGAAAGTGTAAATTATAATGTATGTAGAAAGATACTGATACTTATTCCTTCCAGATGCTGGAAGGAAAGACCAAGATTGATTGATGAAGTCCAGGAAAAGTTGCTGTAAGAAGAAAGCTTTGTAACGACTAACAGAATTTTAATTGTTACATAAGATTTTTTTTGTGTAAACGAGGCTTTCGCCAGTTAGTTCAGAATTAGATAAACTTACAACAGGTCGTTTGTAGGACCTGCTTCCAAGTTTTCCAAATTCTGGCAGCGGCAAATGTAGGGTTTATATTTATTTTAACTAACATTTATTTTAAGTTTAAACTATCTTTCCTGTCAAGCCTTACTTTCCCCTGGAACTGCCAATGCCAGAATATGTAAATTTGAGTAGAACGCGCAAGGATTCAAATTATCAGCGGAAGTATTATGATTTAAATAGAAGGAAACGAGTTCGGTGGGAGAGTTATTCTTACTTAGCGAGCGCGGAGGCAGAAATCGAGAATTGAAGAACCCCGCGTTGCGGCCTATGTGCTTGGCGGGAAGTAGTTGCAATTGTTCCAGTGAGCTTCAAGTCTGCTGAATTAGCTGCGGCTTTTGTAAAACGCGGTGAGTTAGTTATTTTAGAGAGCCTCGTAGTTAGAATATTGTCTTTACTTTCTTTTCAGGTTTTTATTTTTATTTTGACTGCCGAGTTGGCACCGTTTGTAAGCGTCAAGAGAACGCAATTGTAATTCATTACGTTGAATAAAAAGGGACTTAAACCCTTTACAAGACTCTGTGGTTTATACAAGCTTTCACAGTCACCTCTTGGTTGCGTGCAAGTTAGAGGAGCGCAACGTTATAAACCTTTACAAAATTAATTACCCTTAACGAAATTTCATTAACTTAAGTATCTATTAAAAATGTTTCTTTTATTTCTAACAAGGTACCTCTGGTAAGCTTAGCATGGTTAACTATTATTCACTCAATTACCTATTAAAATGGATTATTTAACTTAACAGGGTTGAGCAAAACTAAGAGAGAAGTCACTAATGAGTTATCTTTATAAATAAGGAACGACGATGCAGTCACACGGGATTAATGCAAACTGGTTACCAGGATCTCTCCTTCATGTTGAACCAACGGCTCAGGCAGGTGACGAACAGGAACTTGGCACCAGAGACGGACTCAGATATAAGTGGATGTAGAAATGTCCGATAACTCCGGCACTCAAAGATGGAGAATGAGACGCTAACACCAAGACATCACCCAGAAGAACTCACGCCGAGAGACGACGAACGGAGCCAAAAGTTCTATGGAACACAGGATCTTTCGGGAAGGCAGGTCATGCAACCAGCAGGAGAAAAACTAAATTTTTTCGTAAATCATTGAGCAGCTGGCAAAATCGATGAGGTGACTGAATTTTTGGCGATAACATCGCTGGATACGAAAACTGAATCCGATGATACATTTTAACAAATCAAACAGATTCTGGCTATGAAGGAAAACATTGAATTTTCTGTTAGAATATCATTTTGAAGAAATTACTGCAGTTTGGCAACGTAGCAAGATCTCGGGCCCAGGCTACGAGAATCTGCGTCTTCGTCATTCATATTGAGAACCTCAGGGAACAGAGGCCAAGCAAAAAAAAAGATCTTCCAAAGGTGGAAGTCATATGAAGGAGCGAGGGGCAAGAAGAACGAATTTTTGGATATAATTTTTGAATGTAAGTTCTTGTATCTTATTACTAACTGTAACTTGTTTTTACTGGACACTTGAAAATTATCATCTGTAACTACAGTTTATGTAACGCAAATGAAAACACGGGCTTTGCCCAGGGTCAGTCAGAAAAAATGTCAATTTTTGTTCACGGAGCCTCATTAACTCAATCCGAAGTACACCGTGCTCACAGGGTTCCCTAATTCACTTCAGTGACATTTGCTTTTTGTGCGAGAAAATTACAGAGTTATGAGGAATTTGGGGCTCTCTAAAACATGACTGAAGCGTGGACATTGTACCCTAGGTAGTAATCAGGCCCTGTTGTTGATATAAACAACCTAAAATTGCAATCATACTTTTTGTGATTAATAATTCAAAACTCAACTTAATTCAGAAAATAGTTGCAGAACTCGGTAATTTTGAAATAAATTTAAAGGGTTTACGTGCTGTCAAACAACGATTGAAGTTGATGGTTCATTAAATGTTATGTTATACTATGTGTTATATAGTATATACAGAGCAATTGCAAAATATCTAGCAAAAATGTAAAGTCAGACTGAATAGACAGACTGAAATAAGCAGATTCTCTAATGAATATGTGCGTCGAACATGCTTTCGCAGTGTAACTGAAAGCGTACTCGACGCGTATTTGGGAAGTGCGGAGTTCGAGTACCTGCGAGGATACTGCACATATTTCACTTCTCCACCATAAAACATTCTACAGCGTACACGGATATTTGCGAATGATATCAAAACTGCCCGAACAGCTCGTAATTTTGCTTCTATAGGCACTTTAGGGCCTGATTACTAGTGCTCAACTGGTAGTTGGAGGTACTCCGGGAATAAAAATCAGAGTAATATTCATAAATTTGCAGGACTAGACTCGAAGGTTTAAATACAGAATCTTTAGCTGCACGAGGAAAAATGATGAAATTAGAAGCTGAAGCGATAATAATAATAGGAAGACAGTAAAGCTACTGATGATATCCATTGATAAAAAATGAAAACAACTGTGAAATAATTTCCTTAAAAGCTGAGGCTAAAGACGGATTGGAATTGGGATACTTATCTAGAGCTGAAAGAATTTTATGAATGTTTCAACCACTCTAGAAAATCTAACTCTCCAAGTGAAGATGTTTTTTGAATAATTTTGGCTGCAAAAAAATAAGAAATGGAATTTTTTTTATCAACAGTATTGGCCAACCGAGTTTTATGTATTTCCCTTTTATTAACATATATTTCATGTCTCTTAGCGTAAATTTTTGAGGCTGTCTTAGTTTGACCAATGTAAATTAAACCACTATGGCAAGGAATCTTGCACAAACAGCAAGGGGTTCATATTTGGAATGGAGTCATTAAGAATTGAACTGCGAATTATTTTGACACAAGAGAAAACGACTTGAAAATTGAATTTCCGTAAAATACATGCAAACTGATGGCTAATCGATGGAAAGAAAGGAATGACAACAGAATTCTTATAGTATACTAAAATGAGAGGCTGTTTTTTCATGTGTTGAGATGAGAATTTCATAATCGCTTGGACCATAATTTTAGGTGAAAAGGTTTTATCAGTAAAGTAACTGCTTTAAAGTAGTTTAGTTCCTGATCAAGAGCCGATTTGGAGAAGCAAACTTGAAGCGCTCTGAAAACGAAGGAATAAACTTAAGCCAACTTCTCTTTAGTCAAATGCCAATTTCAAGTGTTTTGGAAGGTAAACAGATGAAGGTTTACGGTTAAAGTAGCACTGAAACTGAATATGTTGCCTTTGACCAAGATGCCAAGGAACGGAAGACAGTTGAATGTTTTAAGTTCAAAAGTGAGCTGAATGGAATTCATTATTGAAAGAATATTTAAATCATTATATCACCATCAAACAGAGTATAGGCATTGCCAATGAACAGAAACCGCAGAGGGACGTTTAAAATTTCAAATTATTTGTATTTAAAATAATGCAGCAAAGTCAGTGCTATATTTAAACCTTCAAAACTAGTTCTTCAAGTTTATTATTATAACGCCGACTTTTGCTGCCTTAACACCTCCGATGCTCAGATCTTTTAGCTTTATCAGAATAAAAGTTAAAGCTGTCAGATTTTAAAGTAGTAGATTAACCTTGACATTTTCATCCACTTCAACAATTTTAGGCTTCTTTCTTAAAAGTAAGACATTCCTATCTATTAAGACAGCAATTAAAAGCTCTCGAACCTACCTTTTCGGAATGATGTTAATTCTAGATATATTCCAGCTACATTACTCTATCGCATTCCTACACTTTGAAAAGAGGCAAGTTGTGCTGTGAAACTGCCGGAATTCCCATGCACGCAGCACTCCACTGGCACGAATTTTCTAAATCACGTTTCGGAGTCGGCAAGCGCTGATACAATTAACGCATCTCTTCTTGGTAGCAACAGACGCTACGGGACTGCTCTCCCTAATGATTCCGAAGCGGTGAAATATTATCCGGCCTTGTTGCACAATCAGAGACTAGCGCCGAGTAATTTAATTTCGGGGGAAATGGGTTGAAATACTTCTTTCTTTTGTTCGTTTTCCACGCCGGAGTGCCACCAATATACGCTTGGTGTTGATTTCGAATGAATATCGTAAATAATATTAGACTGCTGTGGAAAAGATATTTTTAACAAGTTGGGCGCCCAGCAGTTATTATAAGAAATAAAAAATACATGTAAATGAATTTAAGCAATTCAACTAATGTAATTTCATGGGTAAAAGCCGTTAATCTTACATTAGAAAAGGCAAAGAGAAAAAAATGTTTGCAACCTGGACGTACTCAGCTCGTCGGTGCTTACGTGTACAGGGTATTAAATGTTGCCATACATTTATTATATACGCTATAATAGTTATAGTTAGGGTGATATTTAAATAAGATATAAAATACTTAGATTTGCTTCAGATATCTTCATCCGTGAAACTCGTTACTGCTTGAGGCTGAAGAAAAGGTTCTAAATCTTTGGTTAATTTTTTTCTTTTCTGGCAGTTTTATTCACAAATATTCACTAACTGTCAACACTCAAAATACTAATTTAATATCTGAAAGCACTAGAAAATATCAAAATTTTTAATTTAATGATTCTTTGTTTTGAACCTGGAGGATGACAGAGATTTGTAAAGTTTGAAACGGATTCCTAAGTTTTAAGATTTTTACTTTGGAAAACGGATAAGATGTTATTTTCATGTAATTTAAAATTTAGAGTTTTTAGATTCCGATTAATACATTCCTTCATAAACTTTATTATTATGACATAATTTTATGATTTGCATTCTCCGAACTGTTTAGTTTGTTTTTAGTTATTATGAAATGAATGGGCTTTGAGGCATGACATGATTATTTTAGATTTTGTTTACCTTAGTTATTATTTTTAGCATCAGCAGTGGCATCAGCATCTTGGTAGAGTTTCATTTATTTCATTCATTAGATAATCGAGGATAATAATTGAAATGAAACTGCGGTTATTACTTTTAAATAGATTAGACTGTTAATTAATAAGAGAACTATTCGAAAAAACTTAAATTCTTACACTTTGCTAAAGGACAGAACACTTTTGCGGGGAAAAAAATGTTTTTATTTGCGAAATGGCAAGACATTTCTTTTAGATCGCTAAATTTTTGATTAAATTCGAAAGATAAATATTTTTCGTTTTGCCGTCTGGCAACAAAATTCTTTTTATATCGCTGACTTTCCTGATTAAATTTGAAGCATAAATATGTTACGCTTTTTCCTAGGGCAAAACCAAGCTTTTATACAGTTTAGTTTTTAAACAAAAATTCTTTGAATTCACAAAAAAAAAAAAAAAAAAAAAAAATTCTGAAGGGGCTCGGATTTAAACAGTCGCCTAAAAGGGCTTGTTAAGATATTTCACTTACGCCGTATATAATTCAACAGCAAAACTACAAAAGTTTTTAAAGCAGCAGGTGCTTAAAATTCCCCATAGCGTGTTAAATGTTGGCATACATTTTCTATTTTTTTGTCTTTTCTCAGTTTATCATATACACAGTTTTTAGTAAGATGGCTTGCAATTTTTTTTGTTACTTCATTATTAACGTTTTGTGCGTTAAACTTATAAATTAAATATTTATGTTCTTCGCACTTAAACCACATAAAATACAGTTGAATAGCAAAATAGCAAAATATTTTAAAACAGCATATCTTTAAAATTTCCCAAATGCAGTCTCGTGCGCTCGAGATAACACTACTGAGTTTGTTAAAAATTCGTTAATATTTTACAAAATATGAAATATAAAATTCGAAATTCAAAGTTCGGGCTTTCAAGTGCACATGTTCGAGTGGAAGACTACATTATTCAAACTTCGATGGCTTTAGGTACAATCGCTTTTTCCCAGTGCGAGAAACATACTTGCATCCGTGCAGATTCTTCATTATTTAATTTCTTTAAAAGTAAAACTGGGCGATAATATTGCGTGACAATAATTTGAAAAACGATTCAGACATTTAAAGTGATACGCCGCCAAATCCCTTTCGAGACTCTTAGGCCATTCGGGTTAACGCCCATTTAGGCTGATAAAAAAAATAATTTCGAAATTCAAAATTCGGGCAGAGTACATGCTTGGACGGAGGAGTATATGTGTTCAAAATTTGGTGTCTCTAAATGTGACGGCTGTGGATTTTGCTAAATGCGAGGAAAATCAAACATGCATAGATAAAGGTCTGTCCAGAAAGTAAGGTCGTACATTTTGTTATAAAGCGACTGTAAGTTGCAAAGCGCCGAAATCGATAATAGTGCAAGTGAACTATCGAGGAATTGCTTGCTTAGTTTTCTCTGAGCTCTCGTATATGAAGGACGGTCATTTCGCAAACCTCTGTTTCGTGTCTTTTACAAGTAGCGAAGCAGCACTCACTGAAACGAAGATACGTAAAAACGTTTTATGTGAAAATTGCCAAATCTGCAGAGGAAACTTTTCTAGTGGTTGGAAAGGCCTTCAGGGATGAGTGTTCATTCACAAAGGTAAGTTTACAGGTGGCATAAGCGTTTTAGAAGGACATGAAGAGGTACACAACGAAGCCCATGGAGTTTCGACAACTTACGCAAACGGGAGAAAATGTGACTCGTGTGAAAACCCTTTTGCAAATAGACCGCCAAATGAGTGTTAGTTTAGTATTAGACATGTTAAATATTCAAAGAACTATTGTCCCCAAAATTTTGACCGACGGCCAAAACCTCGGCGAGTGGAATTTGTCAAAACGTTTTGCTAATGTGTGAAAATGATCTCCAAGTTTTGGACAATGTTATTATTGATAATGAAACATGAATATTGCAATACGGCCTCCAATCGAAAAGTGCCGAATGGAACGCCTTGGCGTCCGCTCGTGGCAAGAAGGCTCGAATGAGCAGATCAAAGATCAGGACCATGCTCATTATGTTCTTTGACATCAAGGAGACAGTCTACCGTGAGTTTGTATCTCTAGGGACAATCATTTAAAATCTTCGTAATTATCCTCAAAACAGCAACGGCAAAGATCCGACCTGTTAGACCAGATATCAGCGGCATTGAAAACTTCACACTAACGACCGCTCCAACCCATATTGCCTACGTCGTTACCCGCTACATGGCCAGATCTACAGTGCAAACTCTGTTCCAGTAATCCTACAGTCCGGACTTGGCTCTTGAAAACTTTTTTTCTTTTCCCGTTTAAAATCTTTCCTGAAATCGTTACAGAACAATTTACGACTTGAAATCAGAAATGGGTTTAAACGTACTTCCTGAACTGGCCTGTCAGGATACCTTCGCAGCTTTGAAATCCCGCTGACAAAGATGCATTTTAAAGATTTTTTAAGGTACTCCTGTTCTTATTATTATGCACATAAATGTTTGGTAATACTAGTACGCTTGGTGACATTATGTTCCGGACAGACCTTGCACATTCATATTTTTTATTATTTAATGGTAGAGATAATTAAGAGAAAAAAGTGTTGAACTGAGTCATGGTGTTGACGAATAATGAAGATGAGAAAAATCTTCATATACAAGAATTTGATAACTTATGATTTGGATGTATATTAATTTATAAGTATTACGTTCTGCAAATAAAAAGTACTTTTAGTTATTCAGTATAGTTAAAACTAATTACACAGATGTTGCAATTTAGAGTGCATTTCACGGTATATTCACAAAATATCATCGCAATTATTAAAGAATAAAAAAGTCTATACACAGGGTATGTTTCTCGCATTGTGAAATTTCCGGTGGCGTCTAGAGCCACCAATTTTTGAGTACACGTCATCTTTCACATAAACATGTGCACATATAAGACCGAAATTTTAATTTCGAATTTGTTTTATATTCATTTTTGAATTTTTTATTAACAACCTCAGTAATTTAAAGACAGTGTATTGTCATTAGGTAAGTACAATATTTATTCTCCAATTTACTGGATAAACTCAATTAAAATATTTTTGATATTTCACGCGCCAATCTGTTGCCATTCGGCAAAGCGTAAAATTAGTTACTGCGTCTAGCTAACATTTGGAAGATACCTGGCTGGAATCCCAGAGAAGGTAGAGAGGATTTTTCGTCTTCATTTCTTCGAAAAATGTGCAAGCCTCTGCAATGCACAAAAGAAAAAAGTTATAATAACTTTAGGAAAGAAACACTTTATTACTCAGAGTACAAAGAAATTCCGTTCATTATAACGAGTTCACCTGCAAAGTATATTATATTAAAGACTTTAGTAAAGTATAATTGCAATTAATTCAGAAAACTTTGCAAAGTAAACCGATAAAACATGTATGTCAATTCACACAGTCCATTAGATTTCTCATGCGAATATTTAAACTCAGAGTGGTATTTAATTGTTGAACTTCCGTGTTCTTAATGATATATATAATCACATCTCTTCCCTGTCTCCGGTCGTCTAAGTGTTGATGACGTGGGTAAATTGATGAAGATACTCCATTTAAATACCTGTCACTTGCATTTGTTCAGACATTGTTGGTGAAATATCATTTCTCAAATTATACGTTCAATGAAGACCTTAAGTATAAGGAACCGATTTTAAATAATTCAGAACTATTCTTATCGCAAACAGAAGTGCGGACGATCTGCTAGGGTCTTAGCACATCAGCCGAAACGCTCCACTGTTGTAGTTATCTGTAACACAATGCTTAGGATGCACGTGCTCAGAATGCAGCCTTTACAGAATACACATATACACTAACTACCAAAGGTAGAACAGGCGACTGAACAAGATGGTAACAAATTTCAATCAGTTAACAATACTAATTAGTAACTAAATAGAAATCCTGTCAAATCAGCTTTTAATTGAAATTTACATTTTTAATAACCACTTTTTTAATTGAAACTAGTCGCTTGCGCTGCTAGCCACCTAAAATTGTTATTATAAAAAATAAAACGTTTAACGATTTTAATGAACCCGACTAATATAATTTTATGGGTCCAGCTAATAAATAAAATGGTCTACTGAAACAATCGTCAAGTATAAGACAATAAAATGTTTTAATATTGGATGACAACATAAAAAGCTTCGTACGTCATCCGCAAATTCAATTTCTGTCACCAAAATTTCATGCATTAGATTAATCACTACGATGTGTTAGAATACTACTAAATTATATGCTAGGGACTAATTGAAAAACATGACGCAAATTAGTTTATGTTTACAATTGTTTTTCAGAAGCTTTGGGGGACACAAAAATAGAAAATCTGAAAGGATTCAGATTTTTACGTCGCACTAGAGTGCTTGTTAAATGCTTTTGTGCCTTGCTGAACTCATAGTTTACCAATCTGCTTTTGGACTCACTTCTGTGCATACAACTTTTTTTCATCTTTTTACTTCCTTGTACGAATTAAAGGAAATAATGTAATCGTGAAAAGTTTTGGATATCATATTTGAATGAAAATATCCATTTTGACGGCTCTCGAATCCATTTAAACAAGGGTTTTGCATGATATCTGTAAGTACGGACAGTATAAAGGACTCTTGTTTCCAAAACGGATTGTAAAATGCATTTAAAATGGTTTCAGAAGTGAACTTTTTCGTAACGACTGTACGTACAGTATTCTTAGTAGAACATTGAGTTAAGTCAGTTGGTGAATTAACTTCAATGTCTTTTAACCCACTGAGACTAAAAATTATCTTTCAGTTTTGTGCATCGAAAATCTTAAGTAAAGTCTTAAGTAATCCTGCTCCCTGGCCGAATTGCTTTTTTTGCGAAAAAAGAACTCTATTAATTGTAAAAATTGTTTTTTAAGTGTTTCTAACTGTATTTGGTGATTTAGGTTTTTTTCTATATTTCACAATATTTAATGAAGATTATTTTCAGATTTTATGTATTTTTGCTTTGCCGCGAAATAAGAACTGAATCGATTGAATGAGAAATATATCTCTAATGAAATTCGAACAAATAAATTTAAATAAAGTACCATAAAAAATGTGAACAACTTAATAAGCCATATAAGAAAGTCATGTGGTGTCCATATCAGCTATTCTACTATATTATTAATTATCACTATCTTCGCACTTATGACACGTAAAATTCAACAGTAAAATTACAAAAACTTTTAAAAGTAACATATGTTTAGAATTATTATTAGCGTTAAGTGTTGCCATTACTAATTTTTCAAGCCTGAAAGGACTATTAGTCTCAAAAGACGATTTTGCGTTAAATCACTTTCTTTCGGGCATGTTGCCATTTGGAAAAATGTAAGATATTTATCTTTCAAATTTAGTCTGTTTGTATAGATTAACAAACTAAGCCATTTAAAAGCCAGTGATGCAGTTCTTAGTAACAATAATAATATATTTTTCAAATTTGTAATCTGATTCAGTTAAAGTAAAAATTATTGCATTTAATTCATGATAAATATAATTAAACGGTTATCTACTTTTATAGAATAACGTTACATACTATGTTTTCACTTTTTAAATACACATGACGATGCGGTATAGAACAGTTTTTCCATGCATCCCTTTCACAGATGCTACAACATCATTTCACACTCTTCTTTTACACAACTCGAAACATAGATGTATATTTTTATCTAGATTTAGATAAAAATATACATCTATGTTTCGATGATGTTGTAGCACCTGTTAGAATTTTTCAACTTGCTTTATAAATTACAGAACAAAATTTAAGAAAATATTGATAACATAAACTTGTTCGAATAATAGAAAAACTTGTTCCAAATTCAAGAAAATGCCCTTGTACAGAACATTCCAATTTTAACCTCAATGTATACTGTTTTTAGTATCCTCTTAAATGTTTCGTCTTTCCACTGGGGCTATTTCTGTTGGTAATCGTTACTGATAAACCCTATTGTTACGAATTTTGTATATCTGCAACTAATTGTATGTGATACTGCACTATCTTTTATATATTGTAACATGAAAACTCTGAACACTCGATGGTCTGCCGGGAAAATAATATTACAGTGGTAAGTCAAGTTAATATTAAGGTTATCTCACTAAAGTGGCGAAATATCGCCAGGCTGGCGACTAATTTTTGTCGCCAAAACTTGGTCAAACTTGGCGACCCTTTGGCGGTAGTTTGGTCCGGTCCCTGTATAACTAACTGATACTGTAATTGATCCCTATATGTAACTGTAACCGCATCCAGCCTTTATATGTAACTTTAAACGTATATGCCTTCCAGTAATTTCGAAAAGTGGAAGATACTAGAGATTTCTTGGCAACTGGAAAGGGAGAAATATGTAAGTCAGAACAGCAGCTCTCAGTTTTTCAGTTTAAAGTTGACTTCGGAGTACTGAGATATCTACATGTGAGCTTCACTCTTTAGATGCACTTCGCACTGTGATGTGTTTAACATTCTTAGCAGTTTGAAGTTTGACTGTATTGTCTGATACTGCGAAGATCTGTGCAAGTATTTTTGTGAAAAGCTCCAGGACAGGTAAGTGTTTCTTTTTTGGTAAAATAAATTGTATCAAGCTGTCTTCAGTCCAATACCAACTAGTATGCACTCAACAGTATTATAATTTAAAAAAGCTCTTTTGGCTAACCGTTAAAATCTAATTTTTTTCCGATTTTGTTTCCGCAGTTCATCATATTAATGTACTGTTTTCTTCGTAAGATAGCTTACAAAACTTCTGTTTTTGTCTTTTTAATATTAAATTTTTATCTTTTTAATTTCATTTATTAAACATCACTTTCTTCGCATTTACGCCATATAAGATCCAATAGAAAAATCGCGAAATATTTAAAAATTGCTCATCTTTAGAATTTCTGGTTGAGTGCTAGTTGCTGATATACATGATTTTTTATATTCCCTGTATTATTTATTTAAAAACATTACATGAGGACAATATTTGCTGGAAACATTCTTTTATTTGTGTCGCCATGTTTTTTAATATATTCGCTTTATTATTTCTTTAAAATTAATACATGGCGTTAACATCTGGTGGTTGAAAAAGTATATGGACACGAAAATGATGACGGACAAATAGAATACAAAATTTAAAAAAAAATATATTTACTATTAGTTTTAATTAAAAAACGCTCTATATACCTAATTTTTCTGAAATTTTGATCATATCTTTCATACTTTCTCTGATTAAATACCACTGTTTGAGAAAGTAGTCACATGATGTGTACGATTAGCATGCCTAGATGATCATTGGAAGATCACGATTCAAATGTCACTTTTGATTATTTACGTTTCTGGCACTGAAAGTCCTGTTCATGAGCTTTTCTGTGCAAGAAGCCAGAGAGCCAGAGCTAAAGCGTGGCGAAAGAAATCTCCTCGCCATTTAAACTGGACGAATGGGAAATACCTTGAAATTCAAATCACTTTTTCCGTATTTGCAAGTAAAAACATCGTGGACGAAACCATCGTGAAGAAAACAACTCAAGGAGAAAACGTTATCTTAAAAAGCAATAGTGAGAGAGCAAAAAGCAAAAGAAACCATCGCAGTTCTAAAACTCCGTGGTAGAAAGCAAAGCAGTGCAGAAACTTCTCAGTTTTAAAGCATCCTAGTATGGAATGTAAAAAATATATTTTTACAAAGATAAAAATGCAATTTTTTTCGCTATACAAATACAATTTAAAATTTGTAAATTAAAAAAAAATAGATTTTTTTCTTTGTAAAAAATACAATTTTTATCTACAAATAATCGCATGACGAAAACATTACTGACTGCACAAAAAATTAAACAAATTTCGACAAAATGATTTGCGACCACAAGAAGAAAGAAGGAATATTTTTACTTTTATATTTTTCGTCATAATTAATACATGTTTATTGAGAAAAAGAAGAGAAAAAAAACTGAGCGTTGGAAGTCTGAAAATTAGCGAAAACTAATGATAAGTACATAATTTAATAGAACTTTAACATTTTATATCATCCACTTTTTTATTTTTTATACTGCATTTCTTTTGTGAAAATTACTAATACGATTTTATAAAATCGGTTAATTAAATAATGACTTTTTGATGTACTACATTTCCATATCAAAGACGGAGCTGTAGAATTTTCATATTTCTCGATTGAGAAATCTTAATAATCTATACCAGTAAACTATGACTGTGGTCATCTCACTGTGTTCCGCCAAGTTCCAGGGGTTAAAATAAAAATTAGAAAAAAATTATAAAGCACTCACATTAGAAGAATAAGCTAAATATGACTGGATAACAATCCACAAATGGAATTACTTAATTCCAACTAAGACAGAGGTCTTCAAACTGTGCTCCGCTGAATTTTGAGGTGCCACGAGTCAAAATAAGAATTGGGAAAAAAATTATAAAGCACTTAAACTAGAAAGATTAAGTATGACTGGATAAAAAAGCACGACAAGATAAGAAACATTTTAAAAATTAAAAAAAATTAAATAAATAATTTTAAAAATCTAATATAATCAGAAAAATCTAATATCACAGAAAAATCTAATAAATAGAAGAATACAAAAAATGTCATTATTTATTTCCACGTTTTGCTCCTCTTGAGAAGTTTCCGTAAATTTCTTTTTAGTTTAAGTTAAAGGCAAGTTGCGTAGTAATTACTTCAATACATTACAATTATCATAATAAATGCGAATCTGAAAACTTAAATATTTAACTAATTTAGATAAATTAGAAAAGACTGAAAAAATGTACAAAATTGTTTCCAACATTTAACACTGCATAGGGAATTCTAAACATGAGCTGCTATGCAGCTTTTGAAAATTTTATGATTCTCCTGTTGAACTGTACTTTGCGTAAGTGGGAAGTAAACGATGTTTAATAAAACTACAACGACAAAGAAAAACAACTAGGTTAGCAGAGATAAGTGCAGCAGCAGATCTGGTAGACTGCGAGCTCAGCGGGAACGTAAGCACCTTAACAAACACTTTTGGGTGACAGTTAAAATCTGAAACCTTTCAAAGCTTTTAAAGTTTTTAATTTTTATGACTATTTTTTTAACTGCGACCCGTCATTTACTTTCAGATCACGCATTTAGCCCACGTGCAATTTGATTTTGAAATCACTATTACGAATTACATCTACCAGTCTTCGAATAAAACATGTTTGGTATAACTGAATGAATGCTGTAAAGAACGCTCCTGAACTCTACTAGAAAGACCTGTGATGCTCTTTGACTAGAGAGAACGTCGTTAGCAAACTCCTCACACTACGAGTACTATAATTCATTTTAACACCTTATTTAAAGAACTGTGAATGGCAACGACTTAACTGAGAATTACGCATGCGTAAAGAGATGAGATTTCTGTGAGACGCCTGTCAGTGAGAGAGAGTTTGGGAAGCTCCGCGAGCGAGCTGAGGTGTGGAGACTTTGTTTGTCGAGTGATGACGAGTACCATCTTCGTTACCGTCTCTGATCGTGTCACCAGCTCGGATATCTACTAAAGTTTTCTAAATGTATTAATGTTGTATCTGTGATATGTTGTGTTATTAAAAAGTGATGCATCACCAATACCAGTGTTGATTCCGTTTTCACTGAAGCATCCACGACGTCACAGACAAAAGAAATAAAAAAAATTTGGAGGTTCCACCGAGATTTGTGTGACAAGAGACCAGGTATGTGTTCTCCACAATATTCATTTCCAGGCCTGAAGTGTATAATGTAGTTATTTATTACTTATTCGGGAAATCAATTCCCAAAGCAGAAGTAGCACATCAGTGCATAAGAGTTTTAAACACTCAATGTGTTTGGTTTATAGTATATCTAACAAGATATTTTCCTTTTGTGGTATATTCGGGAAAACATTTTCCCATTAACACGTAGCACATCAGTGCATTTTATAGCACGTCAGTGCATAAGAGTTTTTTTTTAAACAATCAAAGTGTTGCATTTATATATCTAACGAGATATTTTTCCTTTGTATGATAATGGCGAAAATCCATTCCCATAAATAAACAGCAAATCAGTGTATTTATGTTTAACGTTTCGCTATAAATTGGTGTGATAGAATCTGAACTGTTTATTTTGTGTATATGTGAAAGCACATCAGTGCAATATTGCAATTTTCATTTCTAAGTCATTAGAAGAAAATTTATGTTAAATTCTTATGAAAGAAATAAGTTGTTGAATATATTAAAAACTTGTTACTTTTGTTTTCTCATGAAAGCACACCAGTGCTGTATTTTAATAGGATGCGTATTTTCTGAGAAGTAGAATGTTAAATTTTATCATTTCATTTTACATTTTAAAGCTTTGAGCAGTAAAGAAAAGTTCTAATAGTGTTCTGATTTAAACCTGCGCCTATCGAATTTACGTAGTATTTGCGTTGGCCATGTGGTTGCTGACGGAAGTATCTGAAACGATAGTTAATTAAAGGTGTTTATATTTATTGGCGCCACTCTGGTTTTTTTTCTGTCTGGCTGTACCAAATGAAAAGAATTTGTTATTATTTTTTTTATACGAAGTATTCAGTAAGGTTGTTTATTCGTTTTATGTTTGAATGGAAATAAATCCAAAATGATTAATGCTTTTATTAACCTTTTATTTTTATTTGCCTAATTTTGTAAGAAAGAAGAACGTGTTTTTTTATATCTCTGATATATTTTTATGTGTATTATTTGTTAATAACTATTTGAGTTCTTATTTGTTTTGAACAAGTACTTTTGCGAAAATGTCATTTTTGGGGAAAGCTAAGAAAAGGGATCTATTCCTTGTCGCTTCAGAACTTGGAGAAAAAAGCTTTAGAAGATATGAAAGTGATAGATTTAAAACAATTAATAACGAATAGTAAAAATTATGAGGAAGAATTTGTTAAAAATTTGTTAGAAAGTATTATGACTGATAGGATAGAAAAGGAAAACTTAGAGAAGCAAACAAGAGCGAAAGAATTACAGTTAGAACAGGAAGCTAGGGAGAGGGAATTTCAGATACTACAGCAAAATAAAGAAATTGAAAAGCAACAGTTAGAACTAGAATGCCTTAAAGCAAAACAGAACACTGAATCTGCTAAACCTGGAGGTGAAACGGTATTTAATCAGAATTTTCAGAAACTAATGCCCAAGTTTAATTTAAAAAATGATGATATCAGTTTATTCTTAGAACTTTTTGAGAGGCAAGCTAAAGTTCTAAAATTGCCCACGGATCAATGGGTGTCATATCTCATTGGTGTCCTTCCGGTTGAGGTAAATAATATAATTGCTAGGGAACCTGAAGAACAGGCTAGAGATTACCAACATATTAAAGAATTACTACTTAAAAGATTTAAATTAAGTGCGGAAAAGTTTCGGCAACTCCTTGTTAAGACTCAGAAAAATCCGGATTCTACGTGGTACGATTTTTATCACGAAATTAAGACATTTTTAGATGGGCTTTAAGGGATTAAAAATCGAAACATTTGAGCAACTCAAGGATTTAATGTTGGTAGATCAGATTAAAAGGCGCACGCCTAATGAGTTTAAGGAACATTTTATAGATGAATGGGCTACGATCACTTCACCAAAACGGTTGGTGGGTAAAATAGAGGAATTTGAAGATGCGAAAAAGACGATGGTTGGGAAAACGAAATTGGGTGAAATGAAAACGAAAATATCTGGTAGACAAATGGGTGTTTTTCAGTCCACTGGTAACGTTTTCAAAAATAGAAAAAACCCTCAAGGTACACAATTTAAAAAAGATGATGATGCACGCAATGTTGGGAAAAAGTCAGACTCGAATTTTGATAGGAGAAAAAGACTCCAGTGCTATGAATGTGGATCTTTTGACCATTTACGTCCTCAGTGCCCTAATTTTAAAACCCAAAAGGCAGATTTGTATCGGATAAGCGGGAGATCAGAGAAGAATCTGTTAGATCCCTATACGTTAAATGGAAGAGTAAATGGTTTTGAAGTACCTATTCTAAGAGATACAGGAGCAACGGTAGATATTATTTGTCAGAAATATGTAGACAGAGATAGAATGAAGTTGGAACATGTGTGGGTTCGACATTTGTTGGATGATCATATGACTTGTTTACCTGTTGCTGAAGTAGATATTGAATGCGATTTGGGTACAGTAACCACCAAAGCAGCTGTTATAGGAGACCACTTAGACCAAGGACGATATATATTAGGCAACCAGACAGCGGCTCTTCTCAGAGGAACTGAGAAAACTTATTCGTCGTATGTCGGTAATGTTAATGCGGTCGTTACTCGATCTCAAGCACGACAATTTAAGGAAGCGGAAAATTTAAGTGAGACGAATCAAAATTCTGAGCAGAATGAGTTAGAATTGGAAGAGGAGGACGATGCTCATGAGAGGTCTGAAAACAGAGAGATATTACCTCCTGTCAACCTTTGTGTCCCCACAAGTCCTGCGATTCAAATAGACTCAAGTACTTTTATTGATGAACAACAAAAAAGTAAAGAACTTGCGCCTTTATTAGAACTAGTAAAAAGCGGAAGTAAACAAGTTATGGGATTAAAAATGGGGTTTTAGTAAAAAAGAAGGTAAATAAGTTAGGAGGAGAAGAACATTTAATTGTTGTCCCAGAAAACCTCAGAGAGCAAATTAAAGCAACTTGTCATGAAGGAACTTCAGGTCACTTAGGAGTGCTGAAAACAAAAGACCGGTTACTAAGACATTTTTTCTGGCCAAATTGTTATAAAGACATTGAGGAATTCGTTAAAACATGTGACTCCTGTCAACGTGTAGGAAAAGAAAGTGACAAAAAGAAAGCACCGTTGGTAATAGTACCTGTGATTTCTGAAATCTTTAGTAAGGTTAATGTAGATGCTTGCGGGCCTATGCCTACATCTACTGAAGGTAATAAATATCTTATTACAGTTATGTGCTTAGCATCTAAATATCGTGACGCCGTCCCGGTACCGGATATAACGTCGAAATCTGTTTTAAGTGCACTCTTGCAGGTATTTAGTCGGATGGGCTTTCCAAGGGAAGTTCAAACTGATCAAGGGAAATCTTTTATGAGTCGCTTAACCGTTGAATTTTTGAAGAGGTTTGGTATAAAAATTTCCAGAAGTTCGGTTTACCACCCCCAGAGCAATCCTGTAGAACGGTTCCATAGGTCAATAAAAAGGGTCTTAAAGGTATTATGTATTGAAGCTGCCCCAAAATGGGAAGTACAATTACCTGCCGCTCTCTTTGCCCTGCGGACAGTAACGCATGATAGTACAGTATTTAGTCTAGCTGAGTTAGTGTACGGGACCAACCTCAGAACACCTGTCGCATTATTGTATGAGAAATGGTTAGATCCTCAGGAAAAAGAAGATATCGTAATAGAATATGTTTTCGAATTAATCAATAGGTTAAAGAAAAGTAGAGAATTAGCTAAAGAGAAAATGGAAGAGGTCAGAGACAAAAGGAAGAAATGGTATGACAAAAATGCCGTGAAAAGGGAATTCCAGCAAGGAGATTCTGTATTAGTATTAGCAGTGAATCAACCACATAAACTCGCTCCTCAATGGAAAGGGCCGGGAAAAATAGAGAAAAGATTATCAGAAACAAACTATGTGGTTAGTTTTGAAGGGAATCAGGAAGGGAATAAAGTGTATCACATCAATATGTTAAAACCTTATCATAAGAGACCTGAATTTTTGAATATGGTACTCCTTGACAACGAGGAGATAGTTGAACCCTCGGAATTAGAGGAGGATTTTCCTTATATGTTAACCGATCCCAATGTGTTTGATTTTAATGAAATAATAGCAAAAGATAATCTTAAAGAAAGGCTTAATGATGAACAAATCCTGCAGTTGGGAAAGTTATTGGTAAAGTTTTCTGCTATATTTTCGAATATTCCAGGGAAAACAAATTTAGTCGAACATGATATCGAACTAATCAGTGACAAACGCGTACAGCATAAGCCTTATAGAATGACAAATCGACAGAACGAAATTCTTAAAGTCGAGATTGAAAAAATGTTAAAATACAAGATTATTGAACCAGGACCCTCTGAGTATACTTCACCCATGATCCTTGTTGAAGCACCAGGTAGGGATCCTAGGCCTTGTATTGATTACAGAAAGTTAAACGAAATAACGCGTACTGAGTTCTACCCAATCCCCAATATAGAGCAACGTGTTGAAACTGTTGCAGCAGCCAAATTTATCACCTTGATAGACTTAACTAAAGGTTATTGGCAAATTCCGCTGACCCCTAGGGCTCAGAAAATCGCTGCATTTGCTACAAATTTTGGCGTATATAGGCCTTTGCGCATGCCATTTGGGCTTAAAAATGCTCCTTATAATTTTAGCAAAATGATGAGCGAAATATTGTGCGGATGTGAGAAATATGCTACCCCTTATTTAGATTATATTGCTATTTTTTCTGAAACGTGGGAGGAACATTTACAACATTTACATGAAATTTTAGAAAGAATACGAAAAGCCAATTTAACTATTAAACCCTCTAAGTGCAAGTTTGCACAAGAAGAAGTCCAATATCTCGGTCACATAGTAGGTCGAGGAAAACGTTCTCCAGCAGAACTAAAAATCGAAGCGGTTCAAAATTTTCCTGTTCCCACAACTAAAACTGAGATTAGAGCTTTCTTAGGGTTAGCTGGATACTACAGACAATATATACCTATGTTTTCTGCTATAGCCGCACCTTTGACAGATTTGTTAAAAGGGAATAACAAAAGGGGTAAAATTGTTTGGAATGATGAATGTAATGACTCATTCAAATCCTTAAAAGAAAAGTTATCTAGTAGGCCTGTGCTACATGCACCCGATTTTTCTAAACCATTTATACTACAGACAGACGCGTCAGATCAAGGATATGGTGTTGTTTTAGCCCAAAAGGATGATAAAGGAAAAGAACATCCCATATTGTATCTCAGTAAAAAATTTACTGATAGTGAGTGGAAGTATTCCACCACTGAAAAAGAGTGTGCCGCAATTCTGTATGCAATAAAAAAATTGAAAGGGTATATAGATGAGCAGACTAAATTTTCAATTCAAACGGACCATAATCCACTAGTATGGCTAAAAAATAATGCAGGTAGAAATGGTCGATTATTACGCTGGGCCTTAGCCTTGCAATCTTATAATTTTACGATACATCATAAAAAGGGAAGTGACAACTTAAATGTAGACTGCTTAAGTAGAAACTCTGTACATGCCAGTTAAATAGACTAGTTATCATTTCTTTTAAGTTGTCTTGTTATTTGATTATGTATATTGTATTTTTTTTAATTCATACTATATAGTAAATTGTTAGCTTTATTCTTAAAGACAAAACTTTTTGTTTTGGTTTTTCACATATTGTATGTGTATTTTTAAATGTGTTTTTTTTTTATGATGGCCTGGTTATGAGAGTGGAGAGCCTTTGTAACAGTGTAGTTTAAAATTAACTGGTAAAATGTTGAACAATCTGTATTGAAACCAGAAACTGTGAACTGTGAAGGTTTACTTCTCCTGTGTCCGGAGAAACAAAAACTGGAGGCGGAAGGTGTTTGTTTGTAGCGAACGCCTGCCTGAACTTCTATTTTATCCTGCAAAGTTTTGTTTCATCTGTGTCCGAGGAAAACAAAATCTGGAGGCGGAAGGAGTTAGTCTGTAAAGAACGCTCCTGAACTCTACTAGAAAGACCTATGATGCTCTTGACTAGAGAGAACGTCGTTAGCAAACTCCTCACAATACGAGTACTATAATTCATTTTAACACCTTATTTAAAGAACTGTAAATGGCAACGACTTAACTGAGAATTACGCATGCGTAAAGAGATGAGATTTCTGTGAGACGCCTGTCAGTGAGAGAGAGTTTGGGAAGCTCCGCCAGCGAACTGAGGTGTGGAGACTTTGTTTGTCGAGTGATGACGAGTACCATCTTCGTTACCGTCTCTGATCGTGTCACCAGCTCGGATATCTACTAAAGTTTTCTAAATGTATTAATGTTGTATCTGTGATATGTTGTGTTATTAAAAAGTGATGCATCACCAATACCAGTGTTGATTCCGTTTTCACTGAAGCATCCACGATGTCACAATGCCTAAAGTATCGAAGTCTGAAATTTCGACCAGGGACATCAAAATAAATGATTCTGTTCTTGACGTTAGGATGAATAGTTCTGTGACAGAAGTTTAGGAGCGTTTGATAAATAAACATCGAGAACTTATTTATTTTTTTCACATGTGTCGTCCACTGTCGATACAATAGAAGACTATTTTATTCCGATGGCTTTCACAAATGTTTTGGAGACAAATAGTTCATTCTAAGACTTCTAATACAGAACTTTATCTGCAATTGAAAAGAATGGTGATGGTATAAATAACATAAGAACTTAAAAGATTTTTATTTTAGAACTTCAATCCCTTATTGAACGAAGGTTTTATATTCTTAATAAACAATGAATGTCTGAAATATGTTTCTGATTCTCATGCAGTTAAATTTTCAAAAATTAAAAAAAGAAAAGAAATTCTGAGGAAGCAACAGAAGATACAGTAAATTTTAAAAAGAATAAGACATTGAAACTTATTACAATGAAACAGTGTTTTAACCTTTCTCATTTACATGTCTTTTGTACTTTGCACTTGTTTCATATCTGGCCCAATGTATTTCTAGTAGGGATTATTTTAATTTTCTAATAGTTATTTTTTAATTTGAAAACCTTTCCTTCAAATTCTTGTTTTCCTCCTACAACTCCCTCCCAGAATGAGATTTTAGTAATGTGGTTTATGTAATGAAGTAGAACCAGTATTTAATGGGAAGTTCACTCACTTCCGCAGAGATGCTCAGAAGTTCTCAGTAGTGTTCTGCCACGTAGCCGTAGTTTTACGTGTCTGTTAGTTTCCTCCGGTGAAGTTTAAATTACGGCCAAATCTGTTAGTTATCCTTGTACAGCTCCGGCTAAAGTTTAGCTAGACAGAAACAGTTTCGTTTCTTATTTTCTATCTTATTAAAGCCTACATGGTGGCCTTCCTGTAAGCCAAAGAGGGGCCGTCTGTTAACATTTCTGTGAGTGAATAAAAGTGTTACTTTAACCCTCCTTTAGGCTTATATTTTATACTTTTAAGAAGACCAGCGAATAGTCGCTAGACACTTCCTTAAGGTTCTAGTAATCAAGGACACACAAATTAGCTAGAACTTATACCGTATTCATATTGTTACGTGCGTACAGGTTCATAATGGATTGAATGCACACAGAATCGATGACAGTTTGATGAAATTCATTTTCCTAAAAGAAACACTTTACAGTTCTGGAGATCTTCACACAAAAGTAATTGTACAGTTCTTTTCAGTATAACAAAGCACAATCAGAAAAACTACTAAGTACTGTTAGTACATTTCAAGCTACAAAGAATGTTGAACAAATGACAGTATAAACAGCCTCAAATGCGTATGCTCACACAATGATTTCTCAATACTTAATACTTGCTAAACTCTAAATTAAATTCTGAACTGAACTGAGAAACGATGCTCTGTCTATGAAGGATATTTTACCCCGTCAGCCGAGAAATTCCCACTACCTCCGGTTTCTCGAAACTTCTGAAAGGCATATACAGGTTACAGTCACATAAGGCCGGGTGCAGTAACAGTTTCATATGAATCGGACCACTTATACACAGATCAAATCAAAATATCGCCAAGTTTGAATTTCTCGCTAAACTAGAAGTCGCAAATTAGTCCCAACTACCATTGCCAACTTTGCGCTAGCTCGCCAATTTCTCGAGATAACATCGTTTAAATCGACCTACCCCTGTTTATTTCCCCCCCCCGCGAAGTTTCATCATTTGAGGCCTCCGTGACGGCATCTTCCTTTTAGATAGACGGCCCTGATATGTTTTGTCATAATTAAATAAAATCGATTTCCATTCCCTACTTTGCAACATCTGAAATATATATATAGATATTTATATACATTTAAAATACTTTTTAAGTTGTTTTTTAAGTTAAAGGACAAGAAGTGTAGAAAATGTTGATAAATACCATCAAGTATTTTTTATATTCATAAATTAAAACTAAATACTGAACAGCAAAATAATAACCTGACCGCATTCCCCCCCCGAAACTATGAAGTTCCCCCCAAGGAAAAATTCCCCCCTCCCAGTTGAGAGCCCCTGCATTATATATAACTTTGGTTATACGACGTATTTTCTCTAATTTATTAAACAGCGTTTCTCTACGATATTTCTAATATTTTTTTCGAAAAGCCATTTCATTCTGTAGAATTTCTAAATTCTACATTGGGATACAAAGGAAGATATTTGTTATTGCAGCATCGCATGAATAATGCAGTTTTTTTTACTTCTCTTTTATTTTTTAGAAATAGGATTAACAAGATAATTATTTATTTTAAAATATACTCAGTTATCCGCTGCTGATTGTTGTTAGTTACAACGAAATGTTTCCCCTAGGGATAGCGGAATGTCCTCCTGGAGCTTTACAGATCACACAGAAGAAGTTCCTCTTTTATACTATAGTTTCCAGCTGGGAATCTCTAGAAACACCGTTGACTCACGTTTATGTTTATTGTTTGATTCACATGCAGAACATTATTGTTTCTATTAATAGTTATTTAAATGATTTCATATGCAAAATATGCCGAATAGGCTTCTTTGTCACCTCCAAAAGGGCTTTTTGAACTAATAACATTTAAAATCGAAGTGGACTCTTCGAAACTATCACTAAAAATAAGAACAAGATAAAATTACTATCTGCATTCGTGGCTGTTGATACAGGAAGTTTACTTCGATTCTTCCGACTTTTAGTTCAACTGTAGAAATAAATGTGATGCGAAAACCAGTTCTTTATACGGCTTATTAAAATTATACACATTTTTTGCTGCACCTCATTTGAACATATTTCCTCGAATTATTCTACCTTAATTAACCGATACCTCGAGGTAAGTTGAAACCGACATAAAAATTACAAATTTTTTAATTAATTATTTAGATCAATTTCTGTTGTATGGGAGTTCAACTTCTTGTATTTTTATTTTTTCATAATAAGTATGAAACGTTCCCAAGTATAAGTAGAGAAACCAGGAGATCACGTTAAAAATTCGTTATTTGTCAAAAAATTATTTTTGTTTAAATTTGATATTGCCAAAACATTATGTTTTAGTCATTTGAAACACTTCGGTAGTTGGAAGCATATGACTAGGACTACCGATTGGGAGGAAATAAGGGAGGAGAATCTGTATATATATATAAACAATCATAGTAATAGGCTAAAAATTAAAAACAAAAATTTTACCCCATCTTGCGGTATGGATTCAGGATTGAAGTAAAGTAAACTTAAAGTATCTAAAAATAAAATTAAATTGGAATCAAAGTAAGGCAACCTATTATCCACGGTTGCAACTATATGTATTATTGAGGAATTGCCTTGCTTTGATTCTAATTTAATTTTAACTTATGCTTTAAGTTTATATATGTACATATGTATGTATATATATATATATATATACACACACACACACATATATATATATATATGTGTGTGTGTGTGTGTGTGTTTCGTACTGCCTATTGCAAAAAAAAGGGAGGTGCGCAACTATATGTTATAGCATCCCATATTCAAACTTAAATGTTCTACTCCTAATTGTTTTCGAGTTATGCGAAATACATATGTGCGTGCGTAAGTACGTTCAAATGTCACGAAACAATCCTTTATTAATCCATTTGGAACCCATTTTACAATCCGTTTTGAAAAAAAAGAGATCTCAAGGAAAAAATAAATAGTCAGAATGGATATTTTAGTTGAAATGTGAAACGCTAAATTCTTTTTCGCAGTTACAATATTTCATTTAACTTCCTATAGAGATCTGAATTTGTGAATTAAAGTTCAGATTTCTGTAAAAACACTCCATTTTAATGAATCTGAATTACAGAATGCTTTTACCCCTCAAATCCATTTAACATTTTCTTTTTTTTAGTGTTTTCCAAATTTTTTTAGCCTCACGATCCACAATCTCTCTAAAAAAAGAAAGCTGCTTTCCCGAAATTCTCTACAAAGAGTTATTCTCTACGAAAGAGGAAGGAAAAATCTATAATAAAATAATGTATAAAGGATTAACAATAAATAAATATGAATAACTATCAGAAATCAATTAGTAATCAATTAGTAAATTCCTCATTTAAATAAATATACATAATGTAGAACAAAACAAAGAATTTTTAGATATCTTCTCAAAGAAAATTATTTTACGACGTAATCCAAGTTTTGGAAAACTTTTTTCTAATCTATTCAGTACTCGAAATTTCCTTTTCCAAAAAATTAGGTTCGGGTATTTTCTATAAAGAACTCAGATATACACCTATGATAAACTACGGACTGGTATAAGAGTGCCAAGAATCTGTTTCAAGCGAGAAAATGAACTTTAATATATTAAGTGCTCTTTTACGGTCGTGGCACCGTTATGAAGATTCTATTTTCTCGAACAGTGGCCGACTTGCATAAAGGTGCAGCACCGTTCATGAAGCAATGCCCCAAAAGCATGGATCTGCTAGTGGGAGATGTTTTATTTTTCATATATCATTTTCTCAGTACATTTTAATATTAATAGCTTGCTGTTTGTGCTCTTAACGCTTTGCATTGTTCTCATATCCAAACTACACAGCAAAAGATATGCGAAAATATTTTTTGAGAATAAATCCAAATTTTTATCCATACTTAAACCTTCTCAAAAAAAAAAAAAAAAAAAATTATCTATTTAAGTAAATAAAGCTACATTCGTTCATATCATTTCCTACTACGAAGTTGTTGTCTTGTCAATTTCATGGAAGAATGGTGGCTAGAACCTCAAGGAGGTTGGACTTCCACTTCTTCCCCAATTTTGAGCGAGAGTACCCCGGGTGGTGTCCGAGGGTCTCCCACACCTTTCTCCTTCCACCAAACCCCACGAGAGGACTACCGGCTCGCTATATGTTTAGAGTGCCCCTATGCCGCAAAGACACTATACATTTACAAACATCCATGCCTTCTCCTGGATACGAAAACGGGTCCTTTGGTACCTCAGTAGGTTTCCCTAAGCACTATACCTTCTGGATGGCCTTCTACGAAGCAAATGAAGACTTGGAATCTCGAAAAATTTGGGTCATCATAATTTAGCAGAAATATCCGTTTTGAAGTTTCCCGTATCCATTTTGACTATTTTTTTGTCTATATGCTCAGACAGAATAAGAACTCTTTATTCCAAGTTTGGTTTGGGTCATTCAAATACGGCAAAGCACTCGAATGTTATCTGCCTAAGGGGAGGAATTGCGTGGAGGACTTTCTAAGGAAAACTAACTCGTAGTCATCTTATACATGGGGAAAACCACTAAACGCCCATGCTGCCAGCCCGTTCGTCGGGATTCGAGCCCCGGAACGAACTGCCAGTATTCAGCGACTTTACCGCTCACCCGTCTTTATTCCAAAACGGACTGTAAAATGGATTCTTTCCTGGTGTCTGTACACATGCATATACGAATCATGAAAACTCAAAAAAGATTAGTCTTAGGACGTTGAAATATTGTATCGGGAAGTGCTGTAACGTCTAGCTGCGTACTCTTTTTTATTGTAATCGGCAGTACCAAGCGTAGATACAAATACCCACTCCCGTTACCTGACTTAAAAGTCCTTACCCGGCCTTTATTTCGCAATCAGCAGTCGTCGTCATACCTTTTCAGTTACAGAAGTGTTTTAAATGACAAAAATATTCACGTTTTGGCAATATCAAAACTTTAAAAAAGGATTAATTTTCGACAAATAACGAAATGTAGCTTTTAATAGGGTCTCCCGTTTCCTATGCTTATATTTGGGATAGGTTTTATGCTCGTTACAAAAAAATAAAAATTCAAGAAGTTTGACCGGGATATTTAATTTCAAAATTTGCAATTCTCGTTTTTACTTTCAACTTGCTTTTAGGGATTTCTTATCTGTATATATATATAAAGAAGAAAGTTTGTGTGTTTGTTTGTTCGCTAACTCAGTCATTACTGTAGCTATCATCACTTAACTTTCGACAATTCTTTTCCGGGTCCTGGAAAAGGTCGACGTGAACTTTTCTTCAAAAAACAAAATCTATAATCAGAGATATTAATTAAAAACGCTTAAAACGCTAATCTTCGCCCTCATTTTCCCGAGTGGCAATAGCTCGCACGCTGGAGATAAAAATCTGCTTTACTTCGAGAAGTGTTGCCACTGCTCGCTTTCAAGTCGTATAGTTTGTTAATAAAAAATTTACAAGTTATACAATGAAATAAAAATAGCATTGCCAAATATTAAATACAATATTCCTGATTACAAAAATTCGTAGGAAGATATTTCGACTATTCCCATCATCGTACGGCTTTAATCAGCCGAGTTACTAATTATAAAATCTCTGAAAACACTCATTTTCACACTCATTTTTCCGAGTGGCAACAGTCTCGCTCATCGGAGATAAAAATGCTTCATTTCGAAAAGTGTTGCTACTGCTCGCTTTCAAATCGTAGAGTTTGTTAATCAAAAATTTGTAAGTTTTACAAAATCTATATATATAAAGAAGAATGCTTGTGTGTTCGCGTTATTGATTTCTGATCTATTATGATCAATTTTTCCCACATTCAATCGAATAAAATTGAACACATGTGAAATATTGGATGGAATTTGAGCTTTTACGACCATTTGATTAGAAAGACGAAAATCATTAAAAACTGCGTGCCATTGTTGCTGATGTAATGAGAGAGAATTAGTTTATTTTTCTGTCGAAATTTTTTATGTTGGTTCCATATCGCATCTGACTGAAAAATGTATGACTATGAATGGTATTTTTTGCATCGTTATTACAGAAGGATTACACTGATATCGTTCTCTCTATTGTTGGATACACTACTCTCAGTCTAACTTAACTGGCATCGGGTACTTCCGCTAGTTCAAATTGAAATAATTCGAGCAAATAAGTTTAAATGAAGTGCAGCAAAAACGTATATAATATAATAGGTTGTATAAGGAACTTACATGGTGTCCACATGAGATCTTTTTAAAATTTTATTTAAATATTAAAATTTTGCAGTAATATTATAAAAACAACGTGTAATTAATATACACAAAGTTGACTTTTTTCTCCCTTTCTCTCTTGAACGGTTTTATTTCATGCTTGATTTATACATATTTTTTTTTTATTTTCTGAAGGGAAGATATTAGAAAAGAAATCATGTATAAAAAAACAGAGCTTAAAATGATAATTAATTTAAAAACTTCAAATAAACCTCAGAAAGTTTTATAAACATTTAACTGACAGCAGACAGTGTGTTTAATTTTTACATTCGTAATGCTAAAGTTATATCTCAAAAGCACAGAGTTTCCAGAATTTATAGGAGTTACGTGCTTATTGGAGCACTGTGGAAACAATAAAAGTCAAATTTATTTTTAAACTCTGCGCGTAATTGTTGTACCTTCTCTGACTGTGTCTTATGCATTTAATATTTACTTTATAATGGTACTTTCAAAAACTTCTGTCATAAAATATCTAATAGGTCATACAACATACTAAGAATTCCGCATTACTTCTGTAAGCACTGAGAATTTTCAGAAACAATCGTGGTTTTCAGTTGTTCCACGACTTCTTTTATTCATAAATGATTCGTAAAAATTCTCATGGGTATGCTGGAGATTTGGAGAAAACCGCAATTTTTGACATTGGACTTATGAAGAGGCGGAATCTTAAATTTCTAATTCTAGGACTTCTCCAAGAGTAAACATACAATCGAATTGTTTCAGACTTTGCTGGAATTACAGATATTTCCTGAGAGACCTTTAAAATCCTGTCTACAGAGGATCTTTACACATTTTAGATCCATTCTAATAAAGAATTTAAAAAAAGCAAATGTTTTGAAATAAAAATTTCTGCAACAACATAATATGCAACAACATGAAATGATAAATATCGTCTGCTACTTTTAAATTGATTCTGCTTTCGAAATGTTGCATGCAAACAAGCTGCGGGTTGAAGGATATAATTTTGCTCTTTCTGAAGCGACATATTCTTGTTCCGTAATTCAAAAACGTTACGAAATATATGGTATTAAAATTTCGAAGTGAAAAATTATTTATCGGAAAAGGACAAAAGTCAATCATTACTTGTACATGGAAAGAAGTCTTCATGTATAAGTAATCATTGACTTAAACATAGCCACTATACTAACTTTAGAACATAGAAGGTACCTTTTTCGGTATTTGTTAAAATGCCTGAAAAGGTATAGACTGTTTTTAATGTTTCTAAAATTAAATCGTCGGTAACAAGAGAACATCCGCGTTCACGGATTATTATACATCTGTAGCAACAATAGCCAAAGAGGGTACGTACTGTTTCTAATGTTTTTAAAGTTAAAACATAACAAAAAGAAATTCACTGAAGCAGAAATCAATCATAAAGTCTTTAAATACATCTTTAAAACAATAAATAAATTAGAAAACCAAAATTTGCAATCTAAGAAAGCTAAAAGCATAATGTTCACCAGCGTATGCGGAGGCAAGTATAAGGATATGGTTCTACATCAGATTCTTTCTTATTGCGAAAAACATTTTAAGATTAAAAAAATTCGCCTTTGGTAAAAATTACATTTTGCGTCACCCAACAATCCTTTGAATGGCTATGAAAAGAAATTTTATTTTAATTGTAAATGATATAAACATTTTCAAACTATTGAAATTTCTTTAAAGTGCAAACCATTAAAAAGGCTTTACTGTGGAATAAATATCTTTACTGATCATAGATAATTTTATCATGTTGCTTATCTGTAACACCTGTTCATTATGTGCAAGATTCATCCTCTGTAAGCATTTATATTATTTGAGAAAATAGAACTAATTCTTTAAAGTTTTCATAAAAGAACTAGTTTCTCCGCTGATCTTTTCAACAACATTATAATTTTAAATCACTCATCCATAGCAAAATATAAGAACAATTTCGGTATATCTTTTAATATGCTGTAGAATAATCTTCCTGCTATACGTTATAAAATAATTGTTTTCACAAATGAGGTTCGTTAATGATCAGTCTGTGTTAGTAATGGATACTCAATTTCGTTCCCGAATTTCTAGCAGGCTGTACAAAATAGTGATTAATGAAGTTTCCCGAAAAGGAATTTTTACGAGCCACATTCCACTTTTTGAGATCATAAACATTTAATGATTGCTTTCGTAGTCTCAAAAATGTCGTCCTTGATCATTACAGCCAACTTCAAACAGCGCAGTTTAGGTACTCGTAGATCCTCATTTAGATTTTTTCGTTAATGACTTATCATAAAAGTTTAGTTTTTAAATTAATGAAGACAGTCTTATTAGTACTGTCTGAAAACCTTTAAAACCAACAGTTGTTACTTGTGGGTATAGGAATCACAAAGACCTAAAATTTAAAAAATAATTGATTTTTGAAGTTTTTCGTTTAAGTAGAATTTAATTTTTTTTTCTGGTTCGTTTGCAACCAGTCTTATCAGTATAGTAGCTTTATACTATAACCTCTTCTTGGCCAGCAAAAATACTTACCCTAATAATACATACAATTCATACATTATTTGTTTTGTGCAGCCGGGGCAACAGGAATGAGACAAATTTCGGAATATAAAGTGGTAGGTTTATTTTAGCATCCATCTCACAAGCGTTCTTTTCGTACCTTGAGCAGAAGCCCTATTTATACATATGTGTGCGTAACGAAGCTCATCCAATCAGCGATATTAATTGAAATCACGAGGTGACGCTATCTTCTCATCAGGAGTGTTCTTAAGGACTTTATGTAATATGACATATTTATGAGTTTGGCGATTTGGCGGGCGCCAACAAGTTAATATATTTTATACTAAAGAAAGGATTTCGCCGAAATTTAGTAACAGGGATGAAATTTTGGTAGAGAATCGCCAACACATTATTAAGCAATATTATTAGAATTTAATTTAATCAATTGATTTAAAAATATCATTACAGATTATCCCCCCCATCTGAAAAGGCTTGCAGCCACGTCGACCCAAGACAGTCCAGATAGTGAGAGCAGAAACTTTAGTTATTAGGAAATTAAGTGAGTAGGAAAACTTATTGGATTTACCTCAAGGCACACAAAATGTTTACATAAAATATGACATAAAATATTTGAATATAATTAATACAGTATATAAAATATAATAAATGAGTAATGAAATTATAATATAGTAACTAAGTGCAGAACAAATAAAGCACTAATAACATATTGCTGGTTAGCTACGCGGCAATAGGAAATAGTAATATAACTGAATTTGTAAGTTTGTATCTTAGGGCATGCCATTCACAGTGTGTCCGTACAATCATTAGAGTTGTCATTCAGGCTCATCTTCAGTCTTTTACTGGTCTTTGGAGATCTCCGGATCATTTAATTAGCGCTAGAATTATGGATTAGCATTGGCACTGAAAACATTTGAGTTTTTATGTCACGATACTAGAGCTCTTATACTCTTGTTGAAGATACACATTTTTCTAGGTTTTTAACATATTTTGTCACTCTATTTTTCTCTTATTAATGATAACAAAACAAACTTTAACTTCCAACATCCATACCAGTTTTTTGTACACGATGCTGCAGAAACATAAAATGAAATTCAGAAATTTCAACAACTGAAATTTAACTTTTTCAACTGTTGCTACAATTTATAACACAAACATAGGAAAACATGAGCTCAAGGAAATGTGAGGGTATAGTACTTTACTTGTAGTATAGCCTCAATTGAGTGTTTCCCACACGGAAAGTGCATTGAACCTGAAAGCCCAGTAAAAGCCAAGTTTGAAGGAGCCCAGTAAAAGAAAAGGGCAGACAAACTTTCAGACACTGAGAGATAAATCAATTATTAAGGGGGGACAACAGGATGAAAACTAAAAGAAGGGTTGTAGATAGTTTATTGATTTATAAATTTTGATTTATTCATGATGTAATTTAAAGTTCTCGGGTGGATAATAGAACCTTAATTTTGACGCATGTACAATCTCAGTTGGTTTCTTCGTGTGAAAATTTTCCCTGTCGATTTCATAATTAACTTCAGATAATTTATTTATAATCGGATAAGGGCCTGAATAGGGTGAAGTCAATTTTCTAGTATTTGGGTATTCGAATTCCTCGTAAAGGACAAAATCTCCAGGTTGAAATTTAGATTCTACAAATCTGATGTCATATCTAGTTTTATTCTTTCGGTGGTATTCGATAGTTCTTATCTTTGCTAAAGCCCTTGCTTCATTTAAGGAAGGGTATTTATTTTGATCAATTGGAGATTCAAAAGAGAGGTTACCAAATAGTAAGTATGCTGGGGTGAACTTAGTCACCGTATGAGGGGAGTTGTTATATTCGATAACAACTTGCTCTAGCACTTTAGTCCATGGTACTTTTTTAGAAGAAGAATTTACTTTACATTTTAGTCGACTTACTATTGATTGATTTACTCTTTCTACTTTACCATTTGTCTGGGGATGGTGAGATGAAGTTAAAAGTTGTTTAACATTATGATTTTTAAGAAATTTTTTGAATCTAGAGGAAGTGAAGGCTGCATTCCTGTCACTCAGAATTTTATCGGGGACTCTTCCCAATCGGAGTAACAAATCTGGGAGGTGCACTTTTGATTTGTTGATTTTCGCTAATCTTAATAAGCTTATGGACATGAGTAAGCCAAGAGATGGGGTCAGAGGGTGCGTTGATCGTCATTAAGGATTTTAATTCTATAAGAAGGCCATCCGTCTGACCCTCCAAGATCATTTCATGAATTAGATTTAATTTTTTACCAATATCTAATTTTTTGCGAAAATATTGCGTTATGTCCTCTTTATGATTGTACTTGTAATTGGCAAAATCACCAAACGTAGTTAAAGTGGGGTCGAAAAAATTTTCCTTTAAAATTTGGACTAATTCCACATATTTAGTAATTTTATGGCAGTTTTTGACATATACGCTAAGTGCATTACCTTTTAGATATCGAGCTACATTATTAAGCTTCCACGTTTCATCTTTATCTAAATGAGTTTTGTTAAAGTACTCAAGCCATGAATTTATATCCATATCATTCTGCGCGTCAAAGGGAATTATTCTTGTTTCAGGTTCAGCGCTAGCTGCCCTTAATGAATCATCAGGATCAGAGATGTTTTTATTAGCCATTATTCTCTTAATACTACTTTCATAAATAAAACTAACTCAAAAATAATACTCTTTAAATTTTCCCAAAACAATATTAAAACCAAAATACATCCTTTAAATACCAAATTTAAAATACATTTATACTAAAATAATACTTTTTAAAATTTTCAAAATAAAAACACTATTATTAAGTCAGTAATTATATTTCAATAGTAATAATATCATTGGCATCGCCAATCTTTTTACTAATTGCTTCTGTTCGACTTATTGTGACGAGAATACGAGTGATGAAATCGACACGAAAATACACATTTTTTTGCGCTCTTGATTAGATTTTCGCAAAACACGATCAATCACCACACAAGCACAAAGCTCTCGAGAGCAACACAGAACGTCGTAGACGTAGGGAAAGATTTCCATCTTCAAAAGTAGGTCAACGGTAAGAGCACATTTGATGAACGACGAACTTTCGATGGAAACACAGATCACGCATCACAGGGGGCAGAAGGATGCTTCTCTGGACGTAAAATAATCTGCAGAATACCAGAATACAGGTAACATAAGGATGATTCTCTTGAAGCAAGGACGCCTAGAGAAAAATGTAGAAACATAGAAGTCGCACAGCGGCAAATTCATCTAAAGTGCGTAACATTTTATCCGTATAATCCTTGGGGTATCTTCTTTTTTAGATAATCCCTTTGAAGATGGTATCCTGCCGGCATTCTGAAATGTAATTTCTCATACATTATTTGTTTTGTGCAGCGGGGCAACAGGAATGAGACAAATTTTGGAATATAAAGTGGTAGGTTTATTTTAGCATCCATCTCACAAGCGTTCTTTTCGTACCTTGAGCAGAAGCCCTATTTATACATATGTGTGCGTCACGAGGCTCATCCAATCAGCGATATTAATTGAAATCACGAGGTGACGCTATCTTCTCATCAGAAGTGTTCTTAAAGACTTTATGTAATATGACAGATTTATGAGTTTGGCGATTTGGCGGGCGCCAACAGGTTAATATATTTTATACTAAAGAAAGGATTTCGCCAAAATTTAGTAACAGGGATGAAATTTAGGTAGAGAATCGCCAAAACATTATTAAGCAATATTATTAGAATTTAATTTAATCAATTGATTTAAAAATTTCATTACATATATATATATTATATATATATATGGTCATTTTAATGAGTTTCAGCGAATGTAATTCTATAAAAATGTATAATATTTCTAATTAGACGCCTCATGATTGTTTTCTTTAAGTGAATAAGAATAAGGGGACTGTGTACATTTTGAATGAATTTTTTCCTTTACGATATGTTATCTACTTTTTATGAATAAATGATTTATCAAGAGAAACGAATTTAAGCAGAAAAAAAGGTTTTTGCCGGTATTTCGTTTAATTTAATTTTTTAACAAAAATTTATCAATTAAATTATCTTTCTTATTCTACAGTTTTCAATGTTTTTACCCCAAACTTTTATTGCATTTATTGTAATATTTTCAATAACTTTAAGGATCGATTTTACAATTAATGAACTAGTTTCTGACGAAGAAAAGTAAACAGCATATTTATATGTAAAAACTTAAGAAAAAATATGAATTCAATTACGTTTTCCCTTCCAATAATTTTTCTTTTCAGATTTTTTCAAAAGCCATTCTTGTTTAAGTATGTAAACAAAAAAGAAACGGTTACCTTTGTACGGTTATTATTATTTAAATCAACCAGGTTTTTTTTATTTGGATTTTTACTGCGACTTCTACTTTCCGTTTTCCTCACTAGAATGTAAATGTGTTAGCTAGTGTTTAAACTCAAATTTTCTGTTCTTTAAGACTGAGCGTGTTTCTGACTGCGAGTGCACGCTATCTTTAGTTCCTGCCACCTTGTTGTAATTATTGAGCTTTACGTTATATTGCTGCAGACATGTTGATTTTGACCCCGAGTAGAATTATTGATCCAGCTTCCAGTAAGATTTGAACTGTGTAGTCTTTGACTACTGTTACAATTTTAACTTAAATTTGACTATGTCGGTTTAGTAAACAGTTGTGGCTGATAAATAAAGAAACATTAAAATGTTTATTCTATATCTGTGTAGTAATTTAGTCTATATCTGTCTAATAATTTAATCTATATCTGTGTTCATCTAGAGACGACCTGCGCACTTGCTGCGGTTTTAAAAAAAATGCAATATTTTAAAAAGAGGAGAATAAAGATTAATGCGAGTTTGCAATTCTTATCGCATGGAGGTCTTAACCATATTCAACTTCGAAGAATACCCAAAAGTAAATGTTAGCAATTAATTAGTTCCTTTATTCAAAACATTTCCTTCAAACATTATCGTTCAAACATTAATTGTTAGATACTTGCTTTATTCAAAAACATTACCGTCAACGTCACTGTTCAAAAAGCATTAGATTTTAAATTATTACCGTTCTAAAAAAACTGTTGTTGCCAATCAGGAAAATAAAATTAATACGTTGCGTTTACATTCGGGCATCCTGATTTAGTTACGACCTCGGAACATTAAGAACTTACACTTAAAAAATTAAATCTGTAATATTAATGTTTATAGTTCGAAAGTCTTTAACTGTCATATAGATTCACCGTCGTTTTCTATTCTTTTTTCTTGTCCTAGTTTTAGTAATAATTTCATATTTCTTCCATTCATTTATTATCTTCTTTATAGAAGCACGCTCTTCGGCATTGGTTCTATACGACTTCATGCAAATAGGCTTACTCCCTTCAATTTCTTTAATATCCATTTTTGTTAAGTTTGTACACCCTAATTCCTCCATATTTAATGCAAAACAATCTGGATACTCATTTATCAAATGTAAAACTTCCTGTTTTCTTTCTGGCGTAGTATTGTTATTCACTTTAATTTCTTCTAAAGTAAACGGTCTCTTAAACTTCTTAGTTTCATTTATTATCAGTATTTCCTTTTGACTTGAATTTTCAGTTTTCTGATCTGAACTTAATTCAACTAATTCTGCTACTTCCGCTCTACCGATACATTGATTCTCTTTCAAAATTAGTTTTCGATTGTTGTAGTTAGTGACTGGTACCACTGTTTCTCCCTGTATTACTTACAATAATGAGCCCAACTCATCTTCCGATCCACTTATTAAAACATAGCCGTTATTTATTTCATCAGTTTTAACTCTCACGAAATTAACCGTATTACTTTCGCTTTGAGTTTCTTGGAAACCCTTCAGTTTAATTCGCGGAGTGTTGCTATCATTTTGCAACTGTGAAAATGGGCAATCATTAGCATAGCGTATGTGCAAAATATTACCTATCTTGGCGTATGCAATATGTCGTAAATCAATCCATGTTCGACCAACTAATAAGTCGCATGGTTGCGTTTCATCTCCTACAATTAGAACGGTAATGTCCTGTCCTTCCACATTAACAGTTACTTTTCCCAATGTTCTAGCGGCTGGTTTACTCTGATTCCCAAAGCCATACAATTCCTCCACATCAGGTTTTATAATAAGATTCAGTTTCTTAGCCGCAGACTGTTTCAAGAAACACGAACTAGAACCCGTATCTATGATTGCAGTAATTTCTTCTCCATTATTAATGCGACCATACTTTAAATATACAGCTGGTGAAACACCTGAATTCTGGTCCAGGGATAAATTATTTTTCACATTTGTCAAGTCTGAACTCTTAGACGTACACTTTTTAAAAGTATGACCCTTTTCATTACATTTCTTGCAAATAATTTCTTTTTTAGGTTGAGGACAATCCGTCGCCATATGTCCATAATCATTACAATTGAAGCATTTCGGCTCACCCTTTTCATTGCGGATGCCAGAATTATATTCCCTTTTTCTTTCGTCTATTTTATAAAATTTATCTCTTAGATTGTATTTATTATCAAAACTGTTTTTAAAACCCACTTTGAAATTACCATCTGTCTGCATAGAATAGTTAACATTTCTGTGTTTTGAATACTGATAACAGGATCCTTCATAAAATTTAGAACCAGATTTAGGCTTAGAATTATGCCTAAAATTTTTATTTTCTACTTGAAGTACTTCTATCCCTGCCCGAATATTTTCATATTCATCTAGTTTTTCAGCCAACTCTTCAGGATTAATGAATTTAGACCAATCATCAATGAAATGGTCTCGAATAGAAGCGGGTACCCTTTCCTTTAATTGATCCGTAATAATAAGTTGTTTTAAAGAGTCAAAATTTTTTACATTTATTCCAGCAATCCACTCTTCAAAATAATTTTTTAATTCAAACGTGAAGTCCTTCCACGTATTACGCAACGTTTTAATATGCTCAAAGAACTTTCGCCGAAACTGTTCAGGGCTTAACTTAAATTTTCTCAGTAGCAGTTGTTTAACGTACTTATAGTCGTTAGCATTTTCTTCTGATTCACGGGCAATTAATTGAGTTATTTCATAAGGCAATAGACCCAACAGCTGAGAAACCCAGTTTTGTTCTTCTAACCCAATACGTCGGGCTTGTCTCTCAAATAAAACTAAATAAAAACTTATATCACCTTCATTCAAATCATACTTAAGCATTAATTTACTCATATCACAAATATTATTCCTACTAACATTAGAAGGAACAGAAACATTTACATTACTACTTCTGATTTCCGCTCCTATTTTCAATTTTTCATATTCAAAAGTTCTTTGCTTATCTCTTTCTATAATTTCTAACTGTCTAAACGATCATTTATAATTCTATCTAGCATTTGTTTAGTAAAGTCTTCGTTATAATTCTTACTGTTCAAAATCATATCCCTTAAGCCTACAATTTTAATATCAGAAGAGACAACTACATCAAGTTCCAAAGCAAGTTCTTTTAAGTCACATTTCTTGCCGCTTGCCAAATAAGCAATCTTAGACTTCAATTTTCGGTGCTACTTCGGTAGACGGTTGCACGGATTTTGGGGATTTTTGGCGATTTTTTTTGGCGAGCCATGCGACTTATGGTAAACCCATTGCTAGACAAGTTGCGTATAGTAACCGATACTTTGTTGCCATTTTATTTAAAAAATAATGCGTTTTATTATGCATAAATTCCGTGTTTTAAATATTATTTATGACTTTATTATTTATGAAAATAATAAAAATGAATTGAATTTTGCATTTTTATTTGAAATAAAAATTTTATTGTTTATGATATTTTATGGAATTTTATGTTGTGAATGATGTAATGACTGACGTCACAAAATATTTTAAAAGTCATTGGTTTTAATATCTATAAATTTAATCTAATGTTTTTAACATTATTTATGGCTGTTAAATATTAAAATACAATTTAATTTTGCATTTTTTAATATGATTTTATTATGAATGATTATTTAAATAATTTTAATTCTTTGCGTGATGTAATCAGCTCCCTGATTGGTTACTGAATATTTGTGCATTACCGCGCCATTTTAAAATTTTATTATTCATCTCTTCGAATTTCTCAGATTTCAAAGCGAATGGATGTGACCGTTTCGAATATGAATGTTGTTATTGGTAATTACCAAGAATTATTGGTAATTGTCGTTTGAGACCTTATTTTGGCCAACCTTGCTTCCCTAATCAAAGATTTATTTATAAATCGTTAATAGCGTCAGAGGAAATTTATTTTAAATTTTTGGAGAAAACCTGGCTAATTGCTTCTTCAATGAAGTGTGAGAGATGTGGATCACACAGATGAAGATCGTTAGCGGACCGGTTTATTTTTTGTGGTACTTATTAATATACGACGGGTTAAAAAACGTAAGTACATAATTTTCTTTTACTTCATAATTGTATACTTCAATTTTTATTAAAAAATTAATACGTTTTCAAAAATTCCTGAGATAATTATTGCCGCATATGTTTTAATATTAAATAATTAAATCCTATAAAACTTATTTTAAAGCATTTAAGTAATATTTTAATTCCTTTAAACGTTGGTATGATGTTTTTAATTTGTTATTTAATTTAAGTAATATTTTTATCCAATTAAATGCTGCGCAATGTTTTTATAACGGTGTTTTTATTCTATTATATGAAAGTAATAATTTAACCTTACTTTAGCATTTTATAGTCTTAGTAAATGTATTTATTTACATTTGCCTGCCATCTTAAAAAGCAACGTTTTCAACAAAAAATTAATCCATTATTTTTAACGATATTTATTTTAAGTTTCGAAATTCACAAGGCAGTTTCGACCGGTAGCGAAAACCGGTTCTTCCAACGTGTCCCGTTCACATGGGACAAGCATTAACTGCCTCGCCGAATTGGAGGCAGAACTCGGTTGAATGTTCCTTACCTCTCGGGAGCAGGGCAAATGGGGAGATTTCCCGTACTATACTGCGCGGTTCACTGTCAGCGAAACAATCGCGCTGATAGATGTCTGGAGATGTGATAGCATCCCCCCCAAAAAATTAAATAGAACTGTACAAGATACGGAATTTATAGACAAATACAGACAACGTTATCTGATGCTAGGTATTCCAGAAATATCGTTCAAATTAAAGCTAAAGTTAAGACAAGTGCATATCGGCCTCAACGCGACAAGGGACTCGGTCGGTACCTTTTGAATGATTTTTTTTTTTTTTCAATTTAAGCTTTTTCATCTACTTTTTATGAATATTATTAAACGGTTTTGTGAAACAAAATAATTTTAAGCTGAAAAAAAGTTTTTGCTAGTAATTTTTTTTAATTTAAATTTTTGAAGAAAAATTTAACAATTAAAATGTTTTTCTTCTTCTACAATTTTTAATGTCTCTCCCCAGTTTTTTTATTGTATTTATTGTATTTATTAGAGTTAGTTGTTATTGTATTTATTAGAGTATTTATTAGAGTGTTCTTAATAACTTCAAGGAATGATTTTTCAATTAATGAATTAGTTTCTGAGAAAAAAATAAAAATAAACTTTTATTTAAAATCTTTAAAAAAAATATGATCTCAGTCACATTTTCATTTCAAATTATTTTTCCTTTCAGTATTTTGCAAAACCCACCCTTGTTCCTATAAAGTATATAATTTTAAATAAGCAGTAAAAATAATAAGAAATTTAGTCCATACCTGTATATGTTTTAGGAGTTTAAGTAAAAGGATTTATTGAAAAAAGTTCAAAAGGTTTCTCAGTTTGCAAACCTAGTGCTATTTATTCAATTGGTAAATATAAACATAAATTACATTTTTTTAAAACCTTATGTGGCCAGAAAAATTGCAAAAACTCATAAAACGCAAGCAGAATTTTTCTTTACCTGTTTTTGTTTTGTAAAACACGTTCAAAACAAATTTAATACATTGATTAATTATAATATTGTTGCGTGCGTACATGTTTGTAATAGATTGAAAAAATGATTGTCATTGGAATAATGATTCGTAAATGATTGTCACTGTTCGTAAATGATTGTCACTGTTCGTAAATGATTGTCATTGGAGTCCAATCCGATGATAGCTTAATTAAATTTATTTTATCAACAGAAACACTTCAAAGTTCTGGAATTTTCCACAGAAATAATCGTACAAGTGTTTAGAATATCACTAAGTATAATCAGTAGTTATGCTTCAATCTAATAAGAACGTTAAACACAACGGAATACAAAACGCATCTTAAGAGAAAGTTAACTCAGAAATATCTCTAATCTCACGCTGAACTAACAACTGGCAACAATAACAACTTATATAGTATAAATAATGTCATAAAAATAGTGTGGTATAATGAGATTATTACTGTGAAACCGATGTTTTGAATTGGTGTCCAAGAAACACCAATATTTTCCATTCTGCTTCATTGCATATCTTTTAAAAAAGTAAAAAAGTCATCCATTTATCATTTTTTTAAATGTGAAAAGCTTGTTTTATAAGCTATGAAAATGTCGGAAGGTTGTAACCGATATATTTTTAGATATGAAATTTTAAAATTAATGGGCGTCAAAAAGTCTAAAAATATGAACGATTTTCAAAAATTCTCCCAAAATATTTTTTTAAAAAATTACGCTAAAAATTTCATTTAATTTTTTTTCCTCCACAGTGTGTTATGGTGCAAACTATAATATTCTGAGATTCTCAGTTTATTTGTTAATATTTGCAAAAAATTGTTTCAACTTTAAATTTGAAGAAAATCTAATCCTTTAAAATTCAAAAGCGTGACACCACATCCACAAGCATTGTATGTACAATGTTTGATCGGGAAGCAGTTTAAAAATCCATGATCGGGAAGCAGTTTAAAAATCCATGATCGGGAAGCAGTTTAAAAATCCATGATCATCTTTTAACCATAGCGACAAGCACCAAGAGTGAACTAAATAACAGCTTATAAAATAATAATAATAATAATTAAAAAGCATATATTTTTCAGGAACCATTACGAAAGTTCAGGTACCAGTTGCAAAAGTACAGATTACAAAATTAACAACAGTAAACAACGTTAAAAATGTGTAAAAAGTATTAGAAATCTGCAAATTCGGAGACGCGATTGTTCACAGAGGCTTAAGTGTAAAGGGGAAGGAAGACTGTGGTCTTCTGAACGGGTCCTAAAGACGAAACTCTTTCATGTCTCCTTTTTCTCCTCTTGCTAACGGCAGCTGTGCGAAGCAGCGTTGCATGTGAACGGGGCTTAAATCGCCAAAAATCCGTGCAACCGTCTAACAAAGTAGCACCCAATTTTCAAATAATAATACAATAATTATACTTAAGTTCTTTCCGTTTAATACTTAGACATAGCGTAAACAGTTTCTACTTTCTACTTTCAGTTTTGGCTAGCTTCCGCATTCAGTTTAGGCTTAACGTTATTAAGGCAATACGTTGTTAAATCTAGATAATAATTCTAATTAATCCCACTTCTGAAATGTTAGCAATTAATTAGTTCCTTTATTCAAAACATTTCCGTCAAACATTACCGTTCAAACATTAATTGTTAGATACTTGCTTTATTCAGAAACATTACCGTCAACATTTTCTTCAAAAAACATTACAGTTTAAATCATTACCGTTCTAAAAAAAACTGTTGTTGCCAATCAGGAAAATACATTTTAAATAAAATTAATACGTTGCGTTTACAGGTGATACATGAAAATTAAAAAATGGAAAGTATTACATAAAAAAAGACCTAAATTAAATATTGATCTCCTCAGTTTAACGCTTCAAACAGAACTTATCAAGGGAAAAGTGTTTTGAAGCCCGGAACAAAGTTGATCAGTGAGTTCCGAATACAAATTTCATTCTTCTGAGACATTTGAAATACAGGATCGTAACTTTAGAAATAAATTTTCAATTTGAAATAATTTTCAATGGTTCTCAAATGCTCAATCCTTTCTCGATCTGGAATTGTAACTCATAAGATATCAAATTAATAAAACTAAAGTATAAAATTACAATACTTAAATAGAAACAGAAAATTACAAAATAAGATGCAAAAATATATACAAATATCCAAATAAAAAACCGCTAAACAAGCGATTGAGCCAGTAAACTGAAACACTATATTACATATTTCCAGCGTCATTCTGACTAGAGGGCGCTGTGTTCGTCCCAGTAGTCAGTGGCAGGCACGATACTAAAGGTGTAGGACATGGAAGGCAGAGATGCGTAATAATATATCTCTAATTGATTGAAATTTTCATATATTTTCTTGTAAATAAATGTTGTTATTGTTTACAAAACCTCTTATTATCTCTTGGATGCACCTTTAGTCTCACAGAACCATTAGATGCAAAACTGGTGCACCTTGTCCACGAACGTGGAATATCGAAAGTAATTAGTCATCATTACTGGATTATATTTCTGAGAAGTTTGGATAATTTACGTACGCTTTTGGATACGTAACGTTGCATACTGGACTGTGGAGGTAAGAACTTTTGAACTCACAAATTCTGAGTTAATATGGATAACCTTTCGAAAATAATTGAAAAAAGAAGTAACGTTCGCGCTAGTGTTACTAAACTAGCTAAAAGAGTGCAGAAGCTTGATGAAGCTGTCGAAGACGTAAGTTCATTATCAGAACTACTGGAACCATTAGAAACAAAGGAGCAGATCTTGAAAAGCAATGATTTAGAGGTCTAAACACTCATAGACGATCCGGAAAAATTTAAAAGTGAATTAAAAAATCGGAAGAATACGATGACAAAATATTGTTCGCTAATATTAAACTAAAGAGCAAAATTAAAGAATTAGCAGCAGAAAATGTTCAGAGGACTTCTTCAGTTCTTAACACATCTAGTGTTTCGGAAAACACCGTTACGGCTTAAAAATTAACAAAGTTAGAAATTTCGCGATTCTCTGGTGATTCTGGCAAATTTTCGCCATTTTCCTTGGCTTGCGTTATGAAATTTCACATTAAGAAATTTAATTAACATCATCCAAAATGTTATGACATGTTAAATTCTTTTCTTTATGTTGATGATCTCTGCTATGGAGCCAATACCGTTCAAGATGCTTATCATTTGACGTCTACGGCAATAGATATATTAAAAACAGCAGGATTTCATTTGAGGAAATTAAAAACTAATTGTCCGGAATTGTATAAACTTTGGAATGAAAACGGATATGAGGAAAATACTGACTTCGGGCAAGGAACAGGTTTCTTGGGATTGAAGTGGGATCCGATTGAGGATAAAATTAAATTAGATTTAAGAGATGTTAGGGATTCCATTGATGCTAGAATCACCAAACGTCACGTTTTGAGAGTTATTTCAAAGATATTTGATCCATGTGGACTGATTAGTCCCTTTGTAATCACTGCGAAAATTCTTCTGCAAGAGATGCGGGAACGTGATCTACAATGAAATGAAGATTTGCCTAGTGACCAACAAAATAAATGGAGAACCTGGTGTTCTGAACTTGAATCAGTATCTATTGAAAGACGGTTTCTTGAAAGTGTAGAAATGAGTGAAGTTTCTCTTCATGTGTTTTGTGACGCCAGTCCCAAGGCGTATGGGCTGTTGCGTTCCTAAGGTACGTGAATTACAATGGCTAAATCAAAGTGAGCTTTATAATGTCAAAAAGTAAGGTTGCTCCTTTAAAAACTTTGACTCTTGCAAGATTAGAGTTAATGGCAGCACTCCTCGTTGCACATTTAGGAAATTATTTACAAGGTCTATTTCCTAATTTCGCGAAACAAATTTTCTTCTGGAGCGACTCTCAAATCGTCCTTCATTGGTTGAAAGGATCTTCTAAACAATGGAAACCATTTGTCGCCAACAGAGTAGCTCAAGTGCAGTCCCTGACTCTACCAGAGTGTTGGAACCATGGCAGTGGCTCCGACAATCCCGCAGACCTTACTACTAGAGGAGAATCGGCTAGGATGATTCTTACAAGCTCTCTGTGGTGGTCAGGCCCTGTTTGGTTGTCTAAACCGCTTTTCTCGTGGTCTCTTCAAGAATCGCTACATCATTTTAATGACATCTGTGATGAACGCGTTATAGTGAAAGAGCGACGGACTGCACTGGTTAATCAAATGCAAACCAGTTCAGCTAATGGCAACTTACCTTTGTCGTCGTTACTGGACGTTAATGACTTCAGCGAAATAAGTAGATTACTGCGTGTTACTGCTTGGATTAAAAGGTTTGTGCACAATTCTAAACCTAATTCTACAAACTTAAATGGACCTATATGTGCTCCAGAACTCGAGCAAGCTTTGCGTTTTTGGATCAAAGCTACTCAATTCAAACATTATAGTACAGAAGTTACCCAACTTTTTTCAAAAGGCACTATCGATAAGAGTTCACGCATATTTAATTTGAATCCTGAACTTGATGATAATAACTTAACTTTGTTTAAGGTGACGTTTACAGTTTTCAAGTAACGATATGCGAGCCAAACATCCTTGGCTTCTTCCATCTAATGATAAATTTGTTGAACTACTTCGCTTTTTTCCTGAAAGAAATAGTTTATTACCCAAGAAGAGAAAATCGCTTTGTCATCGGATGAGTCTCTTGTCTGTTGTCTTTCACGCCTTTATTTCATATTTCTATAAATTAACACGAAGATTAGTATTGATTTGCAACCCTGGAAAACAAAAATGCTCAATTTTGTTTTCATAGCATATGAATTTTAGGTGGAAAATGCATATATAATTTCTTACTAGCGGAAATGTTCTTGTTGGAAAAAAAAACAAAAAAAACATGATCTACAGATTTTTACCCCGACCCCACTCAGATGGGCGGAGGAAATCCCGCCCATTTAATTTAATATGACATTTGCCAATATTGTAATTTCTTAGGCAAAAATAATTTTCTTTCTTTTTTATAAAATAAATTTTGTTTTTTTACTTTCAAATGCTAATAAATTTTTGTCCGTAAATCAAAAAGAAATGTAACAATTACTTATTATAATATTATTGCTCTAACTAATTAAATCACTATAATGATCATTTATTATCGCTATTAATGTATATATTTTTTAGCTCAGAAATATAAAAGATGTATATAATTATTTAGTGTTATAATAATTATCTGTTTTGTAAAACTATTATATTTGATTATAAATTATTATTATATTAGAATTAATTGTAATGATAATATAACAAATTTATGCAATGATATTATGTGCCTAAAATTTTACGATGATATAGTATAATATTTGAAAAATTATAACAATAATTATTGTAACATAATATTCATTTATTACATTTTATTATAAAATTTTGTATATATAGCAAAATTAAGCTTTGAAAAATTCATATTTTTAGCAATTATAAATAAATGCATAAATAAGTAAAAGCGTGCACAAAATGAAACGCAATTTAAATGAACTGTTAATTACAAATGGTGTATCAGCATACTATCTTAGATTACTTAAAAGTAATTTTCTGTCTCCTTAAATCCCCGCTCTTTTAAAGCCTCAGGGGAGGAATAAGAATTAGAAAGAAATAAGAATGGAAGAAAGACCTGATACATAATTCATGTGCATTCATCCTGTTTGTAAAGAAATCGGTCCGAATGACGCATGCGTGTTTGTGCGTGTTTGGTCGCGGCCGCCGCGGTTAAACTACACATACCTGAGTGACAAAGGCACGCTTCACAATATGTTAAATAGATGAACGACGGAAAGCTTTAATAGTCAGGTATCTTGGCTCTGAAGAATCAATCTTTAGCCAATGAGTTTAATAAAGTTTTATAAAGCGCGATTTTTCTAGCGACTGATATATATTTGTATTGGTTCCTTGAAATTTAACGTAATAAGCGGCTGAGTTCATTTGTAAGGTTTTGCTTAAGTTTTTAACAGTTATCTTTAGTGAAAGCTACTTTCCTTTCCATCCTAGTTTCAGCTTACAATTTCTTACCAGAATGGGTGTTTAGAATCGCGTCTAATTCAAATGAGTAAGAGTAGTATTTAAGTCGAAGTTCAGTTGACTTCGAGAGAGAGCCTCAGAGTTTCTGACTAGCACGCGTATGCCTTTTGGCTAAGTCTCTCTAAACTGTTACTACGCTCGGTTGTATTACAGGCCCTTGATAGCTTCGCTAGCTTATTCGATATTTAGGAGCCAACTACTTAGAATTCTGATAGCTTCGGCTATATCATTTTAGCTAAGCATTAGTTAAGTCTTATCTCTTACTACTTTGAATTCAAGCCCAAGTGGTGGCTTTGCTGTACGCCCTGAGAAAGGGGCCATCTGTTAAACTCTTATTTTGAACAATAAAGGGTAATTAACCCTTTTCGAGTTTACGTCTCTGTTCCTGAACTAAAGCGACTTTTCACTTAGCTGTTCATTAAGTTCCTCCATATTTAGTTGTTAGATAAAGGGGTGGAACCCCATACATTAACTAGCGAATTTAATAAGCGGATGGTACTGCATTCAGGATAAGAATTCAATTTTTACTTTAACATAATAATAATGCATAGTTTCTATTAATAAAATATTTTAACTAAGCAATGAGTTTTAAGAGAAATAGTCGGGTTAATAATAATGGAAATACTCCATTTTTTTTGCGGTCGAAAAGCTGATACGCCTCTTTCTGAATTTCCATAAATAGAAATTCATTACGTTCACACTGAAGTCTATTATTTGGAAAGCATTCAATTCAACATTCGCCGATTTAAAGTAAATTAGATTCATCAACTACCCATTTTAAGAAGCTTAAGCTCTCTCAAATGCATCAGAAATTTGAATTTAGCGGCCAACCGAATGAGTGACGGCAGAGCATTTCGGGTAAAGCTCAGGAAAACAAATCACAAAGCCCTGCAAATGGGACCTGCCTTATGCGATTCAGACTGACCTATTTGGGTCAACTTTCGGTAAACAATTGCCTAATCCTGCAAAGAAGGATTAGCAGTGCCATTTGCGGGCAAGCCATCTGCGCAACTAACAAGCGAAGGCCCTTAATGAAGTTGTCGTCGCACTCACCCTAATCCCGTTTCTAACTATTAAGGGCCATTAATTTACCAAGTGCATCTTGGGTGTGCCCCGGTCGCTGAGTTAATGATGCCGCCGGCGACAATAGGTGGACGATCTCAATTAGTGCTTCCTGAGTGATACAGGAGAGGTGGGAAGCTAAGCTAAACAGAAAGGAGATCGCCTTCCTTTTTCTTTTACATAACACTTCCTTGTCTAAGAAATTACAATACAACTTTTTTCAAATACTTCATTAAAGTATTCACTGTAAAGGTTTTTTAAACTTTTGTGTAGGAAGAGCATTTTGGAAGTGCATGGATTTTAGAATGAATCGTAAATGATCGACTGGAATAAAATTGTAAAGTATTGAAACGAATTGTAACTCTATAGCCTTTAATTTAAGATACAGTCAAACCCCGCTATAGTGACCTCGGTTCATAACGAACCCCAGACATAACGAGCGAATATTTTAGTCGCGTACTTATTTCTTACAAGCTTTCCTTTATTTTATATGGTTATAGCGAACTTCCAAATATATATAAATCAGATATAACGGATTTTGTGATTATATTTAAAATTCTTTTCAGAATTTGTGGAACTTCCAACTGAAAAGTTGTTTATCCTTAAATTTATCTTGCTTAGGCTATTAGAATAATGAAAGCGCATTTACTTTACTGCTCTTTTACCCTCACCCCCATCATTTTCTTTGTTCTAAAAAAGGCTGTGTTTGGCAGTGTTGCCACATTTTTCCAAACTGCTGGCCCGAACTCTATAATATTAGGATGCTTAAGAAAACATAAAACTGACGCTTTTTTTAAGTTAAAAGAAAATAAATATTTTAATTATTATTGCATTTATTTTTATTATTTATTATTACATTCATTATTATTATATTATTTTTTTGTTTTCTTTATTATTTTCAATTCTTTGTGTATACAATACTTTCATTACATCGACAAGGAAACAACTACTTTCAAAAATACTAAAATAAATTAAGAAATATTATAAACTGAAATTTTAAAAAGAAAAGAAAGGAAGTTAATACTTGCATAAGAAAATTAGAAAGCATTATGTTAGGTGATATAGGTAATATTTCTTGAGTGAAAATATTGCAAATAGAAAGATTCCTAAATTTCCTCGTATTCGAATCCCAATTTTAAGCGATATTTGAATCTTCCGTATCTCCACTCTCACTAGTCTTTACACAAGAATAATAAGAATAAGAAATCTGATACGGAAAGCACATAATTTCCTTGTATGGACTATTAAATCATACACATTTTTTGCTGCACTTAAATTAAATTTATTTCCTAGAATTATTCTTAGTTAGCCGATATATCACGGCACGTTGAAAAAATAAAATTTCAAATTTTAAATTTAAATGTCCAGCTCAATTTTTGTTTAACGGGAGACAAACGTTTTCTAATTTTTTTAATCTAACTTAACCAATTTGGTTACTGTAACTGATTCCTCTATGTATCCATGCCAAAAATGGTACTGTGAAAAGATTCTTTCGCTAAAGACTGCTTCAATTTAATTCCTTAATAACGTTCCTCAACAGTTATTATATGAAGATTTAATACTTTTTATACTTTCTTCTACGAAGTACTGCAATCACGAAACATTTAGGGCATCAGGTTTCAATAGGAATATCCATTTTGACCATTCCGGTATACATTTTGACTTTTTTGCAAGACGCTTGTACATACGGACAGAATAAAGGACTATTTTTCAAAACGGATTATGAATGGGATTCAAAATGCAAGTTTTCGTGACGATTGCACGTACGTGTGTGTCTCATAACTCAAAAAAAAAAAAAAAAAATTAGCCGTAGAGCGAATGAAATTTTATATATGGAATTGCTATGCATCTAGTTCTCTTCTTTACTTCAATCGACAGTACCCCAGATGTATATACAGATATACCCACTCCCCTTAACCGGGTTTAAAGTCTTTACCCGGCTTTTATTTTCGCAGGCTTTGTTCGTAGTCATATACTTCCAATTTACAGAAGTGTTTTAAATAGCAAAAAGATTCATGTTTTGCAATATCAGATTAAAAAGTGTAATAAAACCAATTTTGGACAAATAACGAATGCAGAATCTACTGAGTCCGTACGATATTTATATTTGGGAAAGATTTATACTCGTTATGAAAAAATAAAACTCTGAGAAAAAACACTTCCGTGCGACAAAAATTAACCAAAATATTTAGTTTCAAAATTTGCGACTTTTCAGGTCATTTTCAACTTGCTTTGAGCGATCGGTTCGCTAAGTTAGAATAATTCCAGGAAATAACTGTGAATGAAATTCAGCAAAAAATTTCTATAATTTAATAGGCTGTGCAAGGAAGTCACGTGGTTACCACGTAAGAGGTTTTTTTGCGGAACGGCGTGGTCTTTATAATGGACGTCAGCTGTATTATACGATATAATTGTTATCAACAGCTAATTCATAGCTCACTACCATAAATTACAGTTCCGCCCATTCTGCGTTATTTTGTAATCGTTTAAGAAGTGTATTTGACACTCTTAATTCATTGAAATTTATCGTATGATATTCGCACCAGTGCCATACGAACGAAAATAATTTCGGAATTTTAAGTTTCGGACTTCGGAATAAATTTTGAATGATTTATAGCAGTTAGTGAAATGTCATTACCAGACATCCAATTAAAAATCATCTCTAGAACTTTAATTAAAACAGCCATCCAGAATTAGTAAGGGAATTCCGTATAGACTGAAAACTAAACATATAAGCCGATTTCAAGCCTCTGCCATTCATAAACGGACGACGAGATTTCAGTTGCGGGAATTGTTATTTGCAGCAGAAGTTTGTCATTCTCATTGCGTTGTTTGTGTTCTCATCTAATTGTCATCATATCAGAGGTGTGAGCTGAGCTGTCTACGATGCAATGCCATTCTGACTAATTCTAAATGACGCATTGAACTAATTTTAAAATGATCAAAATTTCTAAAGGTAGAGTTCTACTCCATTAGAAAATAGTTATCCCTCACTCAGATGCTGCGCACGTTTAAAAGATAATAAATTAAATTAATACTTAAAGTTTTATTTATTATTTTACGTATATAGATGTTAAAAGAAACGACAGAATGCAGAAAATCTACTGTGAGTACCACATGACTTTCATGTACGACCTATTAAATTATGCACAATTTTGGCTGCATTTCATTTAAACTTATTTCCTCGAATTGTTCTGGATTATTTAGCCGATCTCTCCAGGAAAGCTGAAAATGGCATCAAAAGTTGCAAATTTTGAAATTTAATATCCCGTTCAATTTCTGTCGTACAGGAGTTATAATTTTATTTTTTATAACGAGTATGAAACTTTCCCACGTACAAGTATAGGGGTCGGCAAGGCACATTAAAAGTTAGATTTCGTTATTTGTCCAAAATTATACGGACGTATATATAAGTACGTACAAACGTCACGAAAAAGATATATTTTGAATCTAAATTCATTTCACAGCCCGTTTTGAAAAAACGTGTTTTTTATTCTGTCCGTATGTACATAACACCAGAGGAAGAGGCTGATAGCCCCAGTCGCTCGAGGCAGCCATACACGGTTAAAAGTGCCTCAACCTCCAGAGGTCATCCGAAGAGGCGCCGGCCCCCGGTCAATCCAGAGGGATTTAAATGTTCTCAAGCACAATATAAGAACAGAAGAACAGTCGGGGACGGCTTTGCATCCACCGAAAAGAGCAAAGTTACTGGTAAGACATCGTCCGTCCGTCAGTATTGACCAAAGGGAGCCCATTCCCTTCAGACAACCTGCGATATCAAACCATGTAACGTCCCCACAACCGAGGAGCAGAGAATACGGTACCAGTACGGTCCCCGCCGAACCTAAACCTACCACCAAATAAAAGATAGTTTAGCTATCACCCCAAAAAATAGTCAAAATGGACTCAGGAATTGTCAAAATTGATATTTCCGTTGAAATATATATCCGAATTTTTTCGCAATTATAATATTTTCCTTACCTCTCACAAGGAAGTAAAAAACGGTATAAAATAAATAAAAGTAAAAAGCATTATAAAAACAATTACTTAATCTGTGTCCACTGTGTCAAAAAAGTCCGTAACCGGCCTTTATTTCTCCAACCGTTCGTCGTAGACATATACTTCAATAATAAAAAAAAGTTTTAAATGATTCAGAGATTCTTTTAGCATTTTTACATTTAATGAAGTCAGTTTTAAAAAATAATTGCGAATATTTTGTATGTTCCTTCGTTCACTATGTATATATATACAGGGTGTCCGATAAATATTGGTAGAAACTTTAAGGGCATTAAAATTTCTCTTTTCCTCAAACCGATGGTCATCACAGGTCGTTTAAATGGTCGTTATAGGCTTCCTTGTTAGATAAAAATATTTTGTAGTACCGTAAGCGACGGATTTTGTACCACAACCCTAAGCTTTCCAAAAGGTTATAAATAAATGCCATTTTCTTGATTACAAATACAAAATGATTTTGGATTTTGTAACTTAAATCCTTTCCTTTCTGGACACATCTGAAGGTGCATTCATATGTATTTAAGCCTATCGTGATTTAACGTATATATATATATGATGTGATCGCTTGGAAGGTTTCAGACTATGAAGATACGAACTTAATGACGCCATATTGGATCGTCTAGAATATAGATAATTTATCTGCAATTTGAGATTATAATTTACTCTGTTGATTTAGTCTTTTTTTTTTTTTTTTTTGTTATCTTTTTTCCTTTAAACCCTTCAAGTAAATTGATCCATCACAGCTCTCAAATGTATTGACTAAATGTTTAAAGCATACATAAAATTTATTTATGATTTAATTTATTTACAATTACATTTCCTTTGAGATTCCCGCTGACTAATTTGGAAACCAAAGATTGAGACTGAAAATGACGGGGACATCCAGTTTCGTTCCAGACGCATAGATTCATCATGTTATCTAATACACTCTAATTAAGAGTCCGCATTAGAGCTTCCGGTCAACAATGCCAATTTTATCGCCCTCCTTGTTATCGGATTCAAATTGAAGAGGCTTTCGTCTGTCTGGGCATGCAAAGCGAAATAGATGAAGCGTCTGACTTACTTGCTGACAATTAAATGTATTACCTCCAAAGGAAGATAATGAAACTTTAATTCGATCTTCTGTTTGAAAAATTGTTTCCTCGACTTCGGTACTAATTTTGAGAAAATGACTCATGTAGACTGGTTTATGAACTAAAATATTAAAATTATCTTTCAAAAGAACCATGCCAAGCATTCAAAGAATTTATAAATGCTAATTAAAACTTTAAAATGTTACATCCGACCACATAAATTCGGATATTGTACATTCTCTAGTATTCTACGAATTCTTTAAATTTTTTTTTAATTCTTTGACTTAATTCGATTTTCTATTTAGAAGCTGTTCGTTCATCTTCAGAGATGATTCTGAGAAGATAAACCTCGTAGACTGGTTTATAAATTGAAATAATCCAGACATCTTTCAAAGAACTTGTAGAGACATTAGGTTGTTTGGAAGCAGGAAAGAGGAAAAATGAGCAATGCCCTCGCCGGGACTCGAACCACGGACATATCGAACACGCGTCGAGCATGCTGACCACTACACCACGAAGGCATGCTAAGAAGGCAGGAGAAATACCTTATATACTCCCCATTTTAAAGGGCGACTGGCGTTTTAAGGGACCCAATCGCCGAATCCTGGGAGTGAAGAATCATCATTCACCACCTTTTAGTTCGGGCGCCACTGTAGAGACATTAGGGTATTTGGAAGCAAGAAAGATGAGAAATGACAATGGCCTCGCCGGGACTCGAACCACGGACCTCTGGAATATGCGTCGAGCGTGCCGACCACTACACCACGAAGGCACGCTAAGAAGGCGGGAGAAATACCTTATAAACTCATTCAACACATTCGTAAATATTTGCTAAAATTTAAAATTACACACACACACACGTAGTGTGTAATGCAAAACAAATAAAAAATTCGTTTAAAATTTAGCCCATACACAATTCGGAAAGACCTTTATGCAAAAACCAAAAGCCAGAAGCAGATATAAATACGAATACACCAAACATACAAAATATGCTAAAACCAAAAATGCAATATGAAATCTAATGGCATCGTCATCAACGGAAGAAGTGCAACGGAAAAAGTAAAGTCGTGCAACGAAAAAGAAAGCAAACAGCCTGTTTCTGAAACAAAAACAAAAAAACACAAGTTTAAAGTTGTAAAATAACCTTAGAAAAACAACATTTTAAACTTCTTATTTTAAAATTATATTTCTAAATTTTATAATTTATTTTTAAATTTTAAACTTCACTTCCGGTTTTCGTTGGCTCAGAAACAGGCTGTTGCGCTTCTGGTGTCTGGTTTTTGCATATATTTTTATTCGAAACTGAATATGAGATGAATTTCAATTGTAATTTTTACGTTAATTTGCATCATATAAATAAATTCGGATATTGTACATTTCTCTAGCATTTTTTGAATTCTTCGATCTTCGAAGCACGTTATTATTAGTTTAAGCTCTGTTTTCGCTTACACTCACTCATTAGCTTACTGTACAGATGTTTTATTCTATTTTAAAACTGGGTGCACAAATGCAAAATAAAAGCATTTCAAGACAGCCAAAATATTTATTGGTAGTTCAGCTTAAAGGAATCAAAAGAAGATATAACTAAGCTACTGCTGATTGCGTTCGGATAATAAAATAATGCTTCAATATTTGTAAAGCAAATTATTAGACTCGGATGAGATATGGAAAATCCCTGAAGACTATCTGAATAAGATGAGTGATACTGTCGTGGAGGACTTTCCAACTATATATTCGGGCATTCACTCTCCGTCAGACATTTAAGCCAACACTACGCGGTCAATCCAACCGAACCATACCCAGGGGTTCAACCCCGCCTCACACCTTGGAGATGATGCCATCGCCATTTGGCGATACTGGTCGTCAAAATTTGCCACCTGCCAGTCACTTGGGCTGCTTGTCGCCGAAGGACCCAGCAAACCCGGGGCGCCACACCCCAGCTACCCGAAATGCCATCCTGAAATACTAGAAAAGGCTCTAGGACCTGCCAGTCCCACGGGCCGACCAACTACATATGTTCACCGGTCTAACCACTTGGCCTCTGGTGGAGTCCTATTTAAAGATTTAGAACCTAGCTCTTGTGCTAACGCCACTTCTTAAGTAACTAAAGAGAGTGTTTAACATATTTAGAAAGAATTTAGGGTCATTTAATTAATTTTTTAAATGTGAAGCGTGTTTTCTTCGATTCTCGATTTGATAGCCTTTTTTTTCCTGAGTATAAGTCTGCGTCATGATTTTCATGATAGAAGTGTTTTTTGTCAAATTACCAGGTATAATGATTTCCATTCCTCTTTTACCACTTTGCAAAGCCCATACATCAATTTGAATTTAAGGTACATATGCAATACTTGTATCAGTTTTCATTTTTTCAAGGAGTGCAATGGTACTTTTTGAAGTATGATTTCATATGAAGTATGAAGGATCACTGGGATAAAGAAAATTTTTTCACCAAATATCGGACATAAATTTAATAATATTAATTTAATTATCGGACATAATTTAATTTTCCATTGCAAGGGAATCATTCCCTAATCATAAACCTCTTACTGAAATCTTCTTTGTATTGATCTAACCAGGTTTGTAAATTATTGTTTAATAATAAATAGATCTTTTTCTATTGCACTCATTTAAGTAAACCTATGCTTCATCCAGGTATATAACGAATTAACATTTATTTTGTGCTAAGGAGTTTGCAGGTTTCTAAAAATTATTCTCTGTTGAGCCATATTACTCGTCAAACACTGGTAAACTTAACGTGTTTCATAGCATTTTAAAGTTGTAATTATTGGTTTATTACTTTATTTATTGTTGCTAGAATTGTATTTAAAGACTCTGCAATTGATATCTGCGTCTGCTGGTTTCTGTCATTACCAACGCTTTATTATACGTTTCTTTACATTTCTTACTGGTATTATGTTGGTAGAGAGCAACGCAGAGACTTTACAATGTTTAACAGTATTTTGCGTCAAACGATTTTCAATATATGTACCACTTTTCAAATCCCATTTTGAATCCTCCGCGAAAAAAAACGCCCACTTTAGAAGTAATTTAAAATCTGAAAGCTTTCAGATTCTATTTTTAATCCAAAGGGGCTTTGTCCCTGAAGGACTATTATTTTCGTTTTGCGATTTTGCGTTAAATTGCTATAAACGGCGAATCACTTTTCAAACTGTTGGCACCAAATGTTAGAGTCTTGCATTATATTTGAAGAAATTAAATAATGAAAAATCTGCATAAATGTACGTATATTTCTCGCATTGTGATAAAACAACGGTACATAAAGTCATCGAATTTTGACTGACGTAATCTTCCTACGAATATGGGCATGTGGAAGACCAAATTTGAAGTTTGGAATTTGTTTTATGATCGATTTCGTATTTTGAAAAACTTTAACAAATTTTTCATTAACAAACTCAAGGATTTCAAAGCGAGCAATGACAACACTCTACAGGGGGGTGAACCTTTTTATCTCCAGCGCGCGGAACTATGTATCGGAAACTCTAAAATTCGCGAAATTAAAAAAATGCTTATTTTAAAATTATTTTGCGACATTGTTATTGAACTGAATTTTATGCAAAGAACATGATATTTAATAAATAAAGGTAACACACAAAACGTTAAAAAAACACCCCTTTGGATGTAATTTAAAATCTGAGACCTTTCAGATGTTTTGTTAATTTTTTTTTAAATATTTGTTTTGGATTTAATAAAATAGCCACTCTTTTTACGAAACTGTACATGTTGTTAGGGTTGCCATTATTAGCTCTAATTCACGCCAATCAGCACCTCATTAATCGAAATGTACTAATATTTATTTATTATTTAATTTTAAATGATTGATTAAAATTGCATGGCGAATAATATCTTACTAAGCAACATTTTTCCGTGACTTCGTGAATTTTATAATCGATTTTAAATTTATTTGGTTAGTTTACTTCAATTTAAAAAATTTACTCCGTAATATTTTGATTATATTAAGCGAATTGGAGATCCCGAAAGCATATCATTTTTCCATATTTTCTATAACCGGTGGGACTTCGGCAGTTCGACAACACTATCTGAGTGATAACATTAACCACGATTACATTAACCAACGTCTGCTGTAGTAATCATAAATGCGCAGGAGATAAGATGGTATTAATACTGTTTGAGACTTTTCATTCTCACCTTATGAATTATCAATTTAAAAATCTTACGATTCCTTCCTCTTCCTCGAACAATGTTTATAATCCGCTTGGTGGTAGTTATTTTTGAATTTTTCGTCATCTTACAGCTATCTTATTTCATTTTTTATGCCTGTTGCAAAGTCTGAGACTCCAGCTAAGATTTTTTTTTTTCAGATTTTGTCTAAAAAACGTTTGAAACACTACGATAATTAAATTTTCAAAACCGCATCTCAGTCAGAAATTAATATTTCAGCAATATGTTTAAATAATTATTAATGTTGTTTGAATGATGTTATGTTTGCTACGAAACGCTCGTCCAATACGTAAGCCATGTTACTTGATAAGTCAGATTTTTCTAACTTCGAATTAAGTTCTACAACTCAACAATTTCTGACGACTTTAATCAGACAGATTAGCAGAATTTTTTAAACCAGAATAGTAAGAAAATTAGTTATGATCCAATACTAATCTTCCGATGCTAACTGCAAGCTGTTCTCGCTTATGAACTTACTACATCTATAAACGCGCGACGCTAAAATAAACTTTTAGGAAAACGGAGTTCTTTTCGTTTTGGGAAAACGAAATTCCTAGTCGAAACAGCTAATTCCTAGCGAAATTCCTCGGATTCCTAGCTAAAATAGTCTCGCTAGAACTGATGTCCTAGCTATGATATGCTGAACATTTTGCAATTGAGATGAAAATGTTTCATTTGAAGGCCTATGCCTTTTAGGTTTTCCCCGAAGAACTGTTTTTCGTGTAAGCCAAACAGTCAGATGTCCTGAAAACGGAAATTAACGGAAATATTTCTTTTGACGCATTGTTGCATTGGTTGTAGCCAGCAGATACGATATCGGTTTTATCCACACGGGGTAACTCCAGATAATGACGAATTTAGTCCACCACGTATTAGGTCTAGTGAAAGTATAAAGTCTCAAGTTTTTCGGAGGCAGGAAAGGAGAAAATCAACTGTACCGCTGCCGCGATTCCAACCACGGATTTTCCACTGCTAGCTCAATGTGCTAACCGTTTACACCATGAAAGCAAACGAAAAGGGTATAATATAATTCTTTCCATAGTGTTGTTATTCTGTTATTGTGACTAATCTCGCTTGTCTGAAATCAAAGCAAACCTACGAAATTCATTGTGGCAAGGAATAAGACTGCGCCTGTCGTTAGCCTCATACAGGTGACAATACAATTTTGTTCATTCCCCCCCCCTTTTTGAAGGAGAGCACACGAGAAGGACGGGTCCAACGGTCTTCCACCCCTCTTTCTCTAGCACCAACTTCTCGACAGGACTCTCGGCTCGCCACTTATTTTAAGTGCCATGCCGCACACACACTATACACATACAAACATCCAACCTTCTGCGAGATTTGCGACAGGACCTTTCGGTACAGTAGTCAGAGTCATTGACCACTATACCGGTTAGGTGATTGCTATTTTTTGACAATGTCAGTAGATATATTACGTAAATTTTAATTGATTATTCACAATTAGGCAAAAAAGCAACCTTCATTGGATGTACAATATTTACTTCTGAAGAAGAGGGATCTGAGCCTGTTCACTATCGAAACCATTCATTCATATATACGCTAAACAAAGCGTAGTTTTCTTGAATAATTTTGAAATTTTCCACTGCCAGTGTTTTCCTTTCGTTTGACTTGACTGATTTCGTAAATTAAAATCTTACAAATTTATCTCCTCCGTGCTATAAGTTTTGAAGCTTGAGCATATTTGAATCATATCTAATAAATAGGCAATTCTAAACTTTTTACACAATAACTTTTAAATCTCTGCATTTAAATTTTGAGCATTTGTTCATACCAACAAATAATTTTTCGAAAGTTTCAGAGAATTCCTTTTTATATAAGACCAATACTATCTACGAATTATTTTATTCAGATATCCAAATAGCCATTTACAGAAAGATATTCTTTTTTTAACTCAGAAATTTCGGTAAATACTAGTGAATGTTCATAAACAATATTAAATTTTGAATACTTTGCATGCAGATCCGTACTTTTCATTGTTTATCCATCTCAATGGCAGAAATTACAGACTACAAATTATCTGATCTAATAACAGCTTTGTTATTAACAAACGAATACAATTTTTAATGTTGTATATGGAAGTAAAAGCCCAGCTGGATTAAAATATTATTAGCAACATAGGAGCTATTATTCTTAAATCTCACATTTGTGTCCATATCACTTTTCAAATAGAACAATGTTGCCACCTACTGTAATGGCCATGTATTAGTTTGAAAGAAACATTATAGCAAATATGAAAACATGTGTGACAAAACTTAACACTCCATTGAGAATTTTAAAGAAATGCTGTTTTAAAATATATTGCGATTTTGCTATTAAATTTTACGTGCCTTAAGAGCAAAGAAAGGGATGTTTAATAGGAAAAAGTTAAAGAGGCAAAATGTTGGTCATCTTCATAAGAAAACTGAATGGCAAAAGAGGTCATCTTCATAAGAAAATTTAATGGTAGATAAAAAAGGGGTTATATGATTTTTTTAAATGAGGTTAATGGAGGGAATGCATCACTACACCAAGCTTCACAAACTTGAGTAAAATTTAGGCTCAAGTCCGATGCCTAAGAGGTGAAACGGAAGGTTGTAATTCGCAGAAGTTGTTATAAAGGAACATATGCCATTTACATGACCCCTTTTTACATTATAATGCGTGAATCATCAGGCCTCTGCCCTCAAGAACTCGTTCATTGGTCTGTGAACCCCGTTCTTACTGGCCGGTTGTCCTCATTGGCCACAAATACTGATTTCTAGCTTGCTTCTAGATCTGTTAAAGATAATTTGTCATGGAATCAGATTCCTTTGAATCAAATGAAAGCCACGAGGGCAAAAACGGCAAAATAATCAAGATCTTTACAACATGAATGTGGTAATTAGCGCAAGGGGTGACCGGAGTGAACTGCTTAAACCAGAGTTTCTTAGACTGCGAGTCGCGACCCCCATGGGGGTTGCCACAACATTTAGCAGTTTTGATATATCTTTAACTTATTATAATAATTTTACAATCATCAAATAATTTTACACAATGTATCTGAAAATAGATAAAGATAAGACAATACAGACAAAGAAAAAAACAAAAGCGTTTCGACGCATTCTTTTTAGAATGCGAACGTTCATTTTATTTGCTTTGCACGTGACGTCATTTCGTCTGTTACTTATTTAAAAATTTCACATTGTTCTATATCTTAAAATTACAAATTAAATTTAATGACCTAAAACTCCAATAGTGTATTACAGTACAAGTGAAAAAACGGACAGTTTCACTCACGCCTGTGTCGGATTTGTACAATGCTTTTGGGGTCCCACAAAATTTTCGTAAATATATGGGGTCTTGAGGTCGCGAAAAATCTCAGTGATAAAAAGGGGTCGCGACTGAAAAAGGTTTAAGAAGCCCTGGCTTAAACCATATTAATAAGTATTTTTATGAACTGGAAAAAGAGGCCCACCAGCGGCCGAGCGGTAAAGTCGCTGAACACTGGTAGTTCGGTCCGAGGTTCGAATCCCACGAACGGGCTGGCTGCATGGGTGTTTTCGTGGTTTTCCCCATGTGTAACGTGTATACGAGCCAGTTTTCCTTAGAAAGTCCTCCACGAAGGCATCCCTCAGGCAGATAGCCCTAGTGTGCTTTGCCATAATTAAATACACACATACACACATAGGAACTGGAAAAAGTTGATTGTAATATGGGTGATACTAAAGAAGCTTGATTCCACCATGGTTTCCATAAAATTATCATCTACCTAAAACTGTCACATTTGAAATAGGTAAATTTCGCATTTGGCTGTTCAAGGAGTATGATTTTCTGTTCCCTTTTTTTTTCTCCGGATAAAAGACTCTTAATTTACGCATTTCGAAATAGGCCCACCCACCAGCGGCCGAGCGGTGAAGTCGCTGAACACTGGTAGTTCGGTCCGAGGTTCGAATCCCGCGAACGGGTTGGCTGCATGGGAGTTTTCGTGGTTTTCCCCATGCGTAACGTGTATACGAGCCAGTTTCCCTTAGAAGGTCCTCCACGAAGGCATCCCTTCCCTTAGACAGATAGCCCTCGTATGCTTTGCCATAATTAAATACACCACACCACGAAATAGGCCATTCTAAGGAGATTTTTTTTTTTCCTTTTGAGAAAATATCATTAATTTTCTTGTTTTGAATTAAGGCCATTTTGAGGTTGTTTTTTTCTTTCGCGGATTCCATACAGCCAGCATAGGTAGTAGGGATAAATTCAAGTCTACTTTCTTAGACAGAGGGTATCGATACGATCGTAATTGAAATCTTTTTTTTTTTTTTTTTTTTTTTTTACAAAAGATAATCAGTATATAAGGTAACCCTTAACTATGGGTTTGTTGTCATTCCTTCAGCTGCGTTTTTTTTTCTATTATAAATTGTTTTAATTTTGTATCTTTTAAAAATCTGCAAGCACGCAATCCTACTTCAGGTGTCGTTGCCATAACTCCCAAATTCGCATATCCTACCCAGTGTTTGTCCGGTATTTTGAATCAGTTTGTATATGCTGATCATTTTCTGAAGGGCTTAAAAGTGAAACATGAATAAATTTCTTTCGCAAAACCTATTAGGGGTCATTCGCTTCCCTCATGCGATCATCAGGACAATCGATCGGACCTACAATCTAGAAGAATAGGAATAACTGATCAGGAAGTCATGACAAAAAAATCTGATGTGTAAACCACATGACTTCCTTGTACGGAACATTAAATTATACGCAATTTTATTGAATTTCATTTGCCCACCAGCGGCCGAGCGGTAAAGTCGCAGAACACTGGTAGTTCGGTTCGAGGTTCAAATCCCGCGAACGGGCTGGCTGCATGGGCGTTTTCGTGGTTTTCCCCATGTGTAACGTGTATACAAGCCAGTTTCCCTTAGAAAGCTCTCCACGAAGGCATCCCTCCCCTTAGGCAGATAGCCCTAGTGTGCTTTGACATAATTAAATACACCACACCACACCACCTGATCTTCATTTAAACTTATTGAATTAACAGTTAAGGAATTTTGAATTGAATCTACTTCGTTGACAACGCATAAACCACAATAGAATAAATGCACTCTTTAAAGTTCACTATATTTATTTACCATAGCGACACTTCTACACTTAAGAACATTAACATTCATTTTAAAATTCAGAGTGCACAAAAATTATATCATCTGAAGAATTACCACAAGCTCTTGCAAAATGGAGTTCAGATGTTTCTTTACGATTAATTGTTTGGGTTTAAGTATTTAATATTACCTAGAACGGAAAACACATTGGTCATTATTGTATTTCATTTACTCAGGTACCCTTCAACATGATAACATCTTTCTCCGTCCGATTTATTTATTATTGTTACATAGCTAGTTTTCGGCGGCACCGAATCTGCTACTTTCTAGCCAAAAGAGTTGAGCACTATTTGTTGAAAGAGTGTAACATCACATAAAAAGATTTATTAATTTATTTGCTTAGATTTCTCTTTATTTCCCTTTAAGGATCTAAGGAAAAGAGATAAACATCATAAAATAGTTCTAGCTAGCTTCATTTTGTTTGCTCAGATTCGTTTCAGCGGCTATTTCTCCTGCAGTGATAGAAAACTCAGAAGATAACATTTCGCTCTGCTTTACTAATTCCTTGAAAAATGAAACAAATGAATACACACCATGTTTACAAATCCTTATGAATACACACCGTGTCTACAAAAGTCCTTACCCTGCCTTTATTTTCGCAGTCGTTGGCTGTAGACATGTGCTTCAATTATAGAATTGTTTTAAATGACGAACATATTCATGTTTTGTCATTTTTAAATTTAACGACATCTAACCTTTGACTCGTTTCTCCGTTCTCTGTACCAAACGTTTTGTGTTTTACATAGGAAAATGTAAAACACAAAATGTTTGATTCATTAAATACAAGTTTTATGGATCATAAGAACGACCTAATTCAATCATCTTAACGGAAAAAAAAAAGCAAAATTTACCAACATATAAGAATAAAAATACACAGCTCATCGATCCGGGTAAGGGGGATGGGTATATATGGCATGGCTGATTGCAATAAAGAGGAGAGGTGCACAACTAGATGTCATAGCAGTTCCATATACAAAATTTCAGTGTTCTATAGTTAATCGTTTATGAGTTTTGAGTTACGCGTGATAAATACATACGTACGTACATATAAAAACCCCTTTTAAATCCATTTTATAATACATTTTGGAAAAAAGATTCTTTTAGTATGTCCGTATGTATAGATGTCATGTAAAAGCATCGTCGGCAGAGGTTAAAGTGAATATTTTCGTTGAAATATGGTACCCGAAAATTTTCGCTATTACAGCGTTTTCTTTACTTTTTTTTTAACTTATTACGTGCTCCCTCCTTAAGCACTACACGGAAAGGGAGAGATGCCCCTTAGAGGTCTTTTGGAAGGGAAACTGGCTCGTATCAACGTTACACATGGGAAAATCACGAAAACCCCCATGTAGCTAGTCAGTTAGCTGGGACTCGAACCCTGGACCGAACTACCAGTGTTCAGCGGCTTTTACCGCTGGCCGCTGGTGAGCCTTTACTTCGCTTAAGGAAGAAAAACTCATGTATATTTGTTTCCTATCTGAAATCTAAATGTTGGTACTTTCAAAAAATGTTTATCGCTTACATTTAGTAATACAAACATATGGACAGCTAAATATTAAATTCTTGTACTGACATTTATTTAAAGGAATCTAACACTTTTAAATAATCATTAAATAATTTACGTAAATTTTAACTAAAAAGCAATAAATTATGAAAACTTGCAGAGATTTCAGAGAAACGTTTCCGAGTGGAATGAAACTTCAGAATAAAGAATGACAACCTAATTTCTCTCCCTTATTTATTAATTTTTCTTCGGTGCATAAAAAATACGTACGTTTGTCAGTAAATAATTATAAACTCTTTATTTCTTACTACAGCTCGACACTTGATGTATTAGACTCTGATGAAATTTGTAGCCTTGGGAAGAAATTAGTAGAAATTACCTTCATCACGGATTGTAGATGGCAGTTGATCAATCGTGTTATTTTCTTATCAATTTTTAAATGTGAAAAAAAGCTGTTCACATACAAATTTATTCCCAAACAAAATAAGTACTCTTAGTGCAAAAATTCGTAACTGATTTGATTGTTTGATAAGTACAAAAGTTGTTCAAATCTGTACCTTCAGATCTTTCAGTGCGATTTATATCAAGTTAAATAGCTCCATTTGAATATTTTAGATGCATTATTAGCGTTTTTTCTAATGGAAATGAAAATAATATAAACTCGAACTTCAAATATCAACAATCTTAAAAACTTTGGAACACTGTATTTGCAACAAATACATAATAGAAAGGTCTTCGTAGCCCGTATAAAATGGCTTTGGTGGCCACCTGTTTCACACCCTTGATCTAAAAAAATTATTCCTCTGTCTTATATCACTGAACGACAATTCTTATTCAAGCGATGATCTTTCCATAGCAGGGAACAGATGAAAATCTGTTCAAAATCACTGGTCATTTTTCTTCTGGAAACCCATTGAAGCGACACTTTCCTAATGGATAGTTCTTGATGAATGTTGTGGTGCGTTCATTCAATCGATATTTGCGGACATTCAGACGCTGCGTCATAGTTATTTGAAGATCGTAGTTATTTGACGATCTTAGCTGCTTGACGATCATAGTTACTTGACGTCCCAGCTACTTACGTCCCTGACATTGTCATGTCAAGCATGTCTAGAACGTGAAGTAACGCCGCTGTAACGCTGTAGACATCAATGAAGTTGTAGATGCACATTGCAAGAAGTACCTTAATTACATTATTATGCCTTAGTTACTTGACGATCATCTATGACCGCATCCAGCACAGCGTTAATGTTTTTCTGTGTTGTTGCCGTCACTGGACTTCCATCATGTGGCTCATGCAAAACACTTTGGCGTCTATTTCAGAAGTTAGCGACCTGTAGTTTGACAATTACAATGGGGATTTATTTTCTAACGTCTGAAGCATGCCCTAATGATTTCTTTTACGAGGAAGCATTTCGAAAGAGGTAACGTAACACGGTGTATTTCCCCGTGGCAGTCGAATAGTGTGCTGTCTAGGATTTGTACTTAGCCTTGTCACCCAGAGCACAAAATCACTGAATCTGGCGGCTTCAGTTGAAAAAGAATGATCTCTTGTAGGGCCCTGAAAACTACTTGGCACTAATCCTAGAAGTGACGTAATCCTCGTAGCTTGGAGTTTCAGTACAATCAGTTTGCTGGTTAATGTCCCTAGTGACGGGTAGCAATATACGACCAGCTAAATCTTCAGACGATCATCCCCTCTCTTCATGGTGCTCCTGGGGAGTGGTAACCCCACGAGGCCAGTTCAACTTTGAGGGGGGAGTCTTTATTGCCTGACAGACCTTCCTCTTGTCAGTTATGGGAGATGTAAGGCAAACAAGGAGAGGTCAGGCCATGTAGTGCCCCTAAGTTAGAGGCAAAACACGGATAATCAATATAATCAATAACAACCACTCTCTTCTCTGTCATATCATTCATTTCCCACCTATAGAAGAAAAAAAAAAAGAAAACATATCAATTACATTTATTCTGTCTCCTCACTTGTGCTATCATATTTATTTCATGGAAAAAAAAAAAGAATTTATATCCCGAAAGCTATTTTCATGTCGTGCATTTGTCCCGCGCGCAATTTGACATAGGTTTAAACTATTGAAATGAATTATTGAAAAATTTAAGGCAATAAAAATTATCGTAATAATCTAATGAGTTGCTCCTCTAGCTGAAGATAAGATTCTGATTCATTTCCACATCTGCAGCTGATGAAAACAGGCCTTAGTCCTGCAAATGGCAAATGTATGAATATTATGCCGATTCTTGCTACTATAACTCCTACAATAATCATTATTTGGCATTTTATTTTAACTCAGATATAGAAATGCAATTTAAGAAAAATATGATATGGTCATCACATTACTTCCCACCAATTCCCTCTTTTAAATTGAAACGAGCTTTAAGTAAAGCATCGGGTTGACAGCTTGGAAAAAAATCTAATTGGTTGTTCCAATAAATAGTAAGATCTGTAACACGAAAACTTGGATTATATTTTATTTGATATAGTTGTGCACCTATAAAAACTGCTTTTTCTAAATTTATATCAATATAATCCAATGTTTGCCGTTTTATGTTTTATCAAAAATAATATTTAATGTGCCAGTTGAATACATCTAACTGAATTGCTTTTTGATTGAACAAAATTACGTTTTTATAATATATTTAAAATAAAAACTTTGAAATGAATGCCGAAAATTAATTTTCTTCTCTGTTATTTCTCAACAAATCAAACTTCAATTTTAGCTGTCATTTTAACATGGAAAACAGGGGCTGTGGGTTTATTTCTGATTAAGTGTTTATCCGCTTTGTTGAGAATTCAGCCTTTAGACGTTCATATGTCTTATAATCACGCTATTTAGCGTCTCGCATATGGCGAAAGTAAGCTGCCGTAAGAACCTGTAGTACGTGTGGTCTCAAGCGCTTGATAATAAGCGCTTGCCTAGTATTTTGATCTGCAAGCATTACCTTCTGTTATGTAGATATCAGTCAACAGTGTTCGCTGTTTTTGGAATTAAATTATACCAGAAAATATGTTTTCACGAATATGTGTTCAGAACTTCAAGTAAAGTATAACTTCAAATATACCGATTTCAGCCAACGTCTAATATGTTGTTTCAGTTGATATAAATGTATTAAATTCTAAAAGCGTAACATTTTGAATTATAGTTTTTCATTAGAATTGCTTTGGGCTTCATGTGGAATACCACTCCGTATTGTCCCTTCAGCACTATTACGGGCTTTGATTGGGCAGAACGATTGATAACGCGCAGAACATTTAAATACGGAAAAGAGAAATATTTGGAAGTTTGATACAAGAGTTATCGAGAACGAAAAAATTGTCACGCACGTGTACACAGACAGGAAGACATGTTTGTCAATATTGTCGAAATGTTTCGCGACGACACTAATTCTTGGTGATTCACTGAAAACTAAGAATCAAATTTTTGGACCGAAAACATTGCCTCCTTTACTTACGTAATAGGTTGGCGAAAAGTAATAAAATTACCTGTTTATAATTAAGCTAGGGTAATCAGAAAATTATTAAAAATAAAATTGCTAGTCTAAATTTCCTGGAAATTCCACGGAATTTGAAATTTTCCTAACGCTTTGACTAAACATTTTGCTCACTTCAATAGGCGCAGCTTATCTGTAAGATCCTTGTCTGTTGTTAAGCATATGAGAGAAAACTAACATCCATATTAAAAGGTGTTAAATTCTAGCAACTTATGTGTACCGATAGTGGTGGAATGGTTAATTCTTAGATATTCAGAGTTTTGATTAAATTTCACAAATATCAGTTATATATTTGATTAATGATTCTAATTTTGCTGTGATGGCATCATAATAGTCATTATACCTCTCTCATGTACATATATAAATTTGACAACAGCTCATAAAAATGTTTTGTAAAACATTTTATACACTTTTGGTATTGCCGATTGCGATAAGAAAGGAAGGTGCATAACTAGATGTTATAGCAGATCCATATGCAAGATGTCAAGTTCCACGGCTAATTGTTTTTGAGTTATATGAGATACATAAGAAAACAAGTCCTGTATTCTGCCCGTAGATATAAAAAATAGTCAAAATGGATTCGGAAAAGGTCACAAGGATATTTTCTTTGAAATATGATACTCGAAATTTCCGTGATTACGGTACTTCCTTTACTTCGTGCGAGGAACTGAAAACATATAATGATTTTTGCTATCTATTTCAACTAGATTATTCAACTAGTATAATTTCAAGAACATATTTAATATTTCTAATGAGGCATCTCGTGATTTAAATGCACTCTTTTTTAAATAAATCGAATTAAAAAGTCGAAAAAATACTTTCAAGAACTGCGTTTATCGTTTCCAAATAGCTTTTCTTGTTGTTCAATAACAGACTGTTTAAATTTCAAAGTTAATTAATGAAGTAAATTTCTAACGCCTAACTGAATGGTCGTAAGTTGACCCGTAGAAGATAAAAGTATTTTGTTTAATATAATGGCAACACAGTGCTTCAAATAGCCGAATTCATCGATTAAAAGTTAAGAGTTAAATATCTTACACATTGCCGAATGACAGGAGTGACTCGCTGCAGATACAAATGTTTTATTTCGAAGTTGCCACTGTTCGTTTTTAAATTACCGAGATTTTTAATACATACATACACAGATTCTTCATAATTTAATAGCAGAGATAAGAGAGATGGAATAGAGATTTCGGTTTTATTACATAGTTAAAATATTTAACAGGAAGCAAATACATAAATAAAATTTTAAAAAATGCTATGTAAGTAATTTAAGATAATTAATTATAGGAATTTCACGCAAGGAGAAAAGTGAATAATTCGTAGTTTAAAATAAATTTTAAATTATACTTGAGGTTTAGCAAAATATAAGTAAAAAATATAAAATACGCCTTTTCACTTGAAGTAAGTCTGGACATTGTACAACAGTATGAAATATGTACTATTTTTTGATATTACTGCTTGTGTTTATATATGTGGCATAAGTTTAAAAACAGTATAATTCTGAAACATTTCCCGAGTTTAAAATAAATTTCCAATTATATTTGAGATTTAGCAAAATACAAATTCAGAAGTCAAAAAACAAAAATCAGCGTTATATTTTCAAATTTTCACAGGATTAGTTTCGATGGTGGTTCGGTAAAATCATAGAAACTAGTCCAGTGAAATTTTGAAAATATAACGCTGATTTTTGTTGTTTGACTTCTGAATTAGTATTTGTTCGGTGTGTTATTGTGTCTTAATTTAGCAAATTATAAGCAAAAAACCAAACACGCTTTTTTTACTTAAAATAAGTCAGAACACTGTATAGTATCAAATATGTACTATTTTGTAGCACTGTAAGGTAGTTCTCCCGCTTTCCTAGCGTGCCTTCGTGGTGTAGTGGTTCTGCACTCTGGGCTGGTATTCCAGAGGTCCGTGGTTCGATTCCCGGCGAAGGTGTTGTTAATTTTTCCATCTTTTCTGCTTCCAATTAACCTAATGACTCTAAAAGTGGCGCCCGAACTAAAAGAGTTGTGGATGATGATTCTCCGCACCCAGGATTTGGCGACTAGGTCCCCTGAAACCCTATTAGCCTTTTAAAAAGGGGAGTATGTAAGGTATTTCTCCCGCTTTTCTAGCGTGCCTTCGTGGTGTAGTGGTTCTGCACACTGGGCCGGTATTCCAGAGGTCCGTGGTTCGATTCCCGGTGAAGGCGTTATTAATTTTTCCTCTCTCTGCTTTCAAAAAACTACCTAATGTCTCTACAGCATTACTGCTTGTGTTTAAATGGGTAAACATAGTGCATAAGTAAAAAACTGAATAATTCTGAAACATTTTAGAAGTCTAAAATAAATTTAAATTATATTGATGTGTGGTGTATTTAATTATGGCAAAGCACACGAGGGCTATCTGCCTAAGGGAAGGGATGCCTTCGTGGAGGACCTTTTAAGGGAAACTGGCTCGCATACACGTTACACATGGGGAAAACCACGAAAACGCCCATGCAGCCAGCCCGTTCACGGGATTCGAACCACGGACCGAACTACCAGTGTTCAGCGACCTTACCGCTCGGCCGCTGGTGGGCACTTAAATTATATTGAAATTTAACAAAAACAAATTAAATAAAAGTATCTAAGTAAGTGTATAAGTAAATAAGTAATAATTAGTAGTATATAAGTAAAAAAATAAAATACGCCTATTCATTTAAAATAAATCAGGACATTGCGTAGTTTGGAATATGTAATATTTTGTAACGTTACTGCTTGTGTTTATACCCATATGTATGCATAAGGAAAAACTGAATAATTCTGAAACATTCGTAATTTAACATAAATTTTATATTATACTTGAGATTTATCGAAGTACATAAAGCCAAAAACCAAAGGAAAAGAATTACGCCTTTTTGCTTAAAATAAATCAGGACATTATGTAGTATCAATCAATTACTAAAACATTAACGTTTAGTTATTGCTCTCCTAATTTTTTAAAATTCTTAATCGTGATGTTTCCTAATTTTGTGAACTTCAAGTAATTTTCATCCTCTGAAATCTTAACGGAATCTTAATCAAATTTTATTAATGGGAGTTAAACTTTTAAATTTTTTAACTATTATACTGCTCCTGTTTAGCCTTTCCGTGCTTCAGAACAGTTTTCGTTTCGTAGTTACAAGATATCTAAATTATTTACGAAGTAATGCTCAATCATAAAAATTCGTTCTGCTTGGAAACAACTCGTCTTCATCTTACAACAACAACAAAACAAAAAAAGTTTTTTTAAAGCTAACAGGATAGACTGCAACTAAACTTTCAAGTGATATATTAATTGTAACAGGACAGAAATGACATCCATTGGGACAATTTGCTATCATTATCTTTACAATTTATATAATTTCTGAAAGTTTGATGCCTGCGACAGTATTTAGCTTGTAAGTTTATTATAATTTTACATAACATGTTACTTTATGATTTAGATCTTTTCTGTCCCTTCTTCCTTCCATTTCCCTGCCAGAATGCAAATTTAATTTCGCAGTATTTAAGTTGAGGTTGTTTGGATTGTAAGACAGAGCGCGTTTCTGCCTGACGAGGCCAAACTGCTAGTTTTCGCTAGCACAGATAAGAATGTAGTCTTCGACTGGCTTTGCACTATAATTGTGGATATTTAAATTCTTGCGTCGGTGAGAAGCCAACTTAGCATTCAATCAGTTGTGTAGCCTTTGGCTACTAAACTAGTTTTAAATACTGAAACTGACTCTTACTTCAAGTTTGATCACTGCAAGTTGTGACTGATTTATAAGCATGAGTCGTGCGTGCGTTTATGTTCATGTTCTGATTTAATAAAAATTTTTGATTAAAACCTTCCCAATGCTCTATCATTCACTTTAAACGTATCAGTTTATCAGTCAAACTAATCCAAAATTTTATTCCAGTTTACCAACATACAATTTGAATAAATCAATCAAATTGTTGAAGCGTAGTCTACGCGTATATTTTAGATCAAGATTCCATTTAATTAGGGTATGATTTTATAAGTTACATGTGTACATTTCTTTTATCACGAATCACGTTTTAAAAAAAGAATCGTTCTGCACCAGAACCGTTTATCAGCACAGAAAAGCAGCTGCTTACGATTTTATGTAATTACGAGAAACGGTAAACGAAACGAGAAACTCTCATTTCAAACACTCTGCATAGCCTGAAATGATCAGAAACTGTGATTTACATTTTAGAAAAGGGTAACTTTGCAATGATTTTTACGGAAATCATTACGGCGTTACTTTTGTATGAATGTTTTCCGAAATTCTAATGGGTTTAGATTTTGGAATGGATTTAATTTGAATGAATTTTGTGGAAATTCTAATAGGCTTGAATTTTGCAATGTTGTTAATTTGCAATGATTTTTAAGGAAATCCTAATGGGTTTGGATTTTTGAATGAGTTTACATTGCAACAGATTTAGATTTTTGATTGGGGCTACTTCATAATGAATTTTTGCGAGAATCGCAATAGGTTTAGTGTTTTTTATTGGAGTTACATTGCAATGAATTTTTGCGAAAATTAAAATAGGTTTAGATTCTTGATTGACTTTGCGATGAATTTTTGCGAATATCATAATAGGTTTAGATTTTTTATTGAGGTTTCTTTACAATGAACTTTTGCGAAAATCCTAATGAGTTTGGAATGGGATTACTCTGCAATGAATTTTTGCGGAAATCATATTAGATTTTGATTATGAAATAGGGTTACATTGCAATTAAATTTTGCAGAAATTCTAAATGGATGAGGATTTTATGATGAAGTTGTAATGAATTTTTGTAGAAATTCTAATAAATTATAGCATAAATTTTTTATGTATAAAAATAACACAATAACTATAATATTTTTTTAAATAGGAAAATTCCAAAGCTGCTGATTTATTTGACTTTCACGGAAAAATCCATTGAGCTGAATCTTAGAAAATCCCGAAAAGTTAACGAAAGTTTAGCAGAAATTTGAAACTGAAGAAAGAATAGATTCTCTATCTCTAAAGAAACCTTTACACGATTCGAATTTATCCTCTTGGTTAATTATAGAAAATCTTTCCCTGGTTGATGATAAATCTATTAAACACTTAGTTGCTACACAAAGTCTCATTACATAGTAGCGATTAGAACAAAGAACGCATTAAAATTTCAAATACTTTCTCGCTTTAATGTAATGACAAGAACTTTCACATTCCTAAATTAATGCAAGAGCGCTCAAAGAAAATGCTCAGAATATTTAACAAGGACATTAACGGAATCTAACAATTAAGTTACTGCAGTATGCAAATGTAGTTTTCAACTATTGTCGAACGCTGGATATAAAATAACTACGAAATTCCTCAAGTACAGGAATGCCTTTTGTGTAACAAAATATCTAAAAAATATCGATTAATATTGTTAACTATACGTTACTACTCACTGCCTTGTTTATTTTATTATTCCTGTTTTACTATAATATTTTCATCTGTATGAGTGATGGTATTAAAAATACAAAAAGACTTTTTTGTAATTAAATTTTTTTCTGTGCAACTGAAGTAAATATGAAAACTTTTACGCACGTTTTTAAGGTATTAAAATTACTTTAATTACGATTTCGAACAATTTCCTAAATTTATTACGTTGTTTTCTATTAGAAAAGGTACGTGTGGGAGCCGTGGACCCAGTCAGTGGATCAATGCTCGGGTTTACAGAGTGTTTTTTAAGAGCTGTTGCCATGTTGCTGATCAATGCTCGGGTTTACAGAGCTGATAGTGGGTTATTTTTTATATTCGATATATTGGTTTTATTTGGGATGTAAATTTCTGAAAGTATCTGAATGATTTGCTGCGGAAATTTTCGCCTGTAAAAAAATTTTACTGCTTCGAGTTGTAAAAAAAACGTTCAAAATTTTCGTTTATTTATTTTATCTTCTGACCTGCTTATTCATAAAGTTTATATGAATTGCCAACACACTAAAACATTAATTCAGTGTCTGAAAGCAAGTGAAAAATATCAAAATGTTAAATTTAATCATTCTTTGTTTCGAAGCTGTGAATGACAACGATTTGTAAAGCAATTTAAAATGGAAACCTAAGTTTAAAACTTTTACTTTTGAAAACGATAAGATACTATGTTTATATATTTAAATTTTAAGATTCCAATAATACAGACATGAAGATGTTATAAGTTTTACTATTGCAGTCTAATTTTATGATTTACATTCTACGAACTCTTTTAATGTTAGTTTATGGTATTAAGAGATAAATTAACTTTAAGACATAAGTTGCCTAACTTTATTTATTATTTCCATCATTAGAAGTGGCATAAATATCTTGGTTAATATGCTTCAGAAAGGCGAAAAGAAAAAGGTAGCGACGGAAAAAGAAGGACGAAGAGTAAAAAATGTGTGTGCGTGAATGCACTTAGCGAATCAATGTTTATGTCTACAAGTAATGTTTCCGAAAGTGAAAGCAATCAAAACCAATCTGAGAGACATTATTGAGAGAATTCAAGAAAGGTTTAGTTCTTTCCGTTTGTTCGACGACTTAACATCAACACTGACACTTCGAAAAAAATTATTTGAGACAGAGCATTGGGAACCGAAAACAAGGGTTGGACGTAGAGAGTACGTTGGTTGGTCATTTTAATTTAATGCATGATTGGAATAGTTAGATAATCAGACCAATTGGTATTAAAATACTTCGCTTAATCCATAAATACTCATATAAACATAACAAAAAGCCGATTAGGAGATATACACAGAATTATATGCCAATAAGTAATTGCATTCAAAATCTGAGTAATGTAGACGACAGGAAGTAGGGCGAAGGAAATCAAAGTCTCACATTAGACCAAAATGTATATTCCACGCTCCACTTGTAGCACAGCAGGTCTCTAATGTTTTCTGAAGAACCCCCCTCAGGAAAACGGATACGAGGCTCTGTCATTCCTGTTCTAATACTTTTACACCATTCGAGAGGATTTTAAGTTTTTCCACGTCGCACTTATAAACATCCATGCTGTTTGGGATTCGAGCTCGAGCTCAATGATACAAAAACCAGAACTGCTAACCACTGTACCGATCGGAATGGGAAAGAAATGTATAAGACATCATCAATTATACGAAGTAACATTAATAGATTGTGGGATGTAAATATCTCCATTTAACCTGAGGTAAAGTGGATAGAATGCCCGATGTAAATAATTCAATTATTTGAGGGAAAATGGGCCCATTTTCAAGACCTAAATTATGAGGTAAAGTGGACCCATTGTCCGGTGTAAATCACTCTGATAATCTGAGTAAACAGTGGACAGATTTACAAGGTTAATAACTCCATTTATCTGAAAGAAAGTGAACAGATTTTCCGATGTAACACATTTCGATTGTTCAAAGGAAAATGGACAGATTTTATTAGGTAAATAGCTCCAGTTGTTAGAAGAAAAATGTTGAGTAATGATTCATAGATGTTATAATGTAAGTACTTTCATTTAACAGAAGTAAAATGGACCGGACGTTCCGATGTAAATCATTCTGAATATTTCAGGAAAAATGGACAGATTTTATGGGGTAAAATTATTCCAATTATTTGAGAAAAAATGGATAAATTTACAAGGTGAATACATACATTTATCTGAAGTAAAATGGACCCACTGTCTGATGTATATCATAATGATTATATGAGAAAAATGGACGGATTTTTACAAAGTAAATAGTTCCAATCAGCTGAAATAAAGTGGATAGGTTTTTCTGATACGAATATTTCCAATTATCTGAAGTAAAATGAACAGAATTTGCAAGCTAAGTAATTATTTTTACCTGAGATAAAGTGGATAGATTGTCCGATGTAAAGAATTCCAATTATATAAAGGAAAATGAAAAGATTTTTCAAGGTAAATGACTCCAATTACCTGATGTAAATTGGACAGCTTATCGAAAATATAAAAATGGATAAGATGATAAATTTTATTTTAAAATTCCTTTCCATTTACAATTTTAGAAATGTGATTTTTTACCTGCATTTATATTTACGATATTGAACACTTTTCTGTTTATGTGCTTCATCATATAATTTTACATTTTGAGAAAAATTCGAAGATAGGAGATATTTTCGTAAGATATCGAATTTGTGTTGATTTCATTTGGCAAAAGTTCTTTACTTGAAATTTTCATGTCTTGTGGGCTATCGTTTTCCTCTGGTTGTTTTAAGCTGACGAAAATGCTGTCTGCTATAAGAAAGCGATGTAGAGATTTAATAAATGTTGCTAAATGATAAGCAATTATAATAATATGAATAAATGATTACTGTCACCTGTTTCTTTAATTAATTATTTAAAATATTTGTTGTTGACAGGAAATTTGTAACAGACAGATTTCAGTTTTATTTATGGAGCCCTCTTCCTAGGAATAAGTTTGCCTATATCTCTAAAATGTAATTACCTCCAGAACAGAAACCTTCCCTTCGCTTTTTAAAAAAAAATTGGAAAGATTTTAACTTGTCCTAGTTTGTATTAGTGTATTCTTCTTATAGCAGTCTGATAAATAATTATACGTTTCATTTAGAGTAATTATATGATTTCCCATTTTTTACTTCTTTCTACGAAACAAAGAAAGTATTGTAATTGCGAAAAGTTCCATGTATCATATATCAACGGAAATTGCTTTTTTGACACTTCCCGAAATTATCTTGACTATTGTATTGATTCAAGACTGTACGTACGGGAAGAGTAAAGGACTCCTTTTTCCTAAACGGATTGTAAAATTGAATTTTAAAAATGGATTCTTTCGTGAAAGTCTTGTACATACGTACGTATGTATGTGTTTCTCATCACTCAAAAAAAGATTAATTTTAGAACGTTGAAAATTTATAAAGGTATTGCTTTGCACAGGCACTGCTAGTTGAACAGATCCCTTTTTATTGTGATCGGTAAGACCAATATATATATATATAATATATAATGGACGAAAGGCAAACTAACTAAGCTTAAAAGGACCTACACTTTTTAATATCATATATATATTGTGTGTATATAAATATATATATATATATTTCCTAAACAATATTGATTAATTGATTATACTATCTCCTAAGTTTAATTAAAGTAGAATTATTTTAAAAGAGTGAATCCATACTAGTAAATTATATTTTGAAAGATGTTTTGAAGTAACTTGAAAGTAAAATGTTAATAATGTTTTAACGGAGACTGGAATTAAATCATCATGAAGAACAAAATTTCAATTGTAAAAGAAAAAAATTAAATTAAATGCATGTAATCATTGTCATTGATCGGAAATTAGTTGACTTTTCAAACTTTTCAAGGGGAACAAACCAACTCCCGTTCAGTGAACAATAATTAATAAATAAATACGTAAATACGAAGGTGTTTCGTCTTTACTCGAGTAATAAGGTTAAGCCAAACCGGCAATTCTAGTCAGGCCAAATATTTCCGCGAATAGAAGGGATTATGAACCAATGCTAATACTCAAAGAACTTATTCCTATGAAGCATTTTAGCCAATTCAATTTTGAGTGAAAAGCAATTTCTGTAGGGAATTCCGAAAAAACTCGAGTAACCGTCCCCCGACTCCCTCGTTTTTATGCATTTGAGTTCTATATTATTTGTAAAAATTAAACATTGGAAATTGTCATTATGAAATATAATTCAAAGTATAAAGTTGAAATAAATATAGAAGATTACAAAATAAGATAAATAATGCAAACTTTGTAAAAATAAATCAAACATAATATAAAAATAAAAAAAATATAATAAGAACAGTGAATGTACATGAAGATATAAAGGCCAGAAAAAGTATTAATTAACTTACATTCTTTCTAGTGGGGAGTCGGCAAAGTGTTCTCTTCCCGTCTGACTCAGAAGTGTAGGGTGTCCGAAAAATTCTTAGCGGCAGCGGGGTCTTTGAATAATATCAGTCGGTAAGACTTGGGTAAAGTAATTTATGGTAGTGGGTGGGACTCGGAATTCTTGAGGGAATGTGGAGTTCTTATTTGAGTGAAACTGTCTGTTAAGATTTTTTTGAAAATATTAGTGAATGGAAATTAATTAATTTCTGGCTAATTGTCGTGTTGAAATGATTAAGAATTTAAGATAGGAAAAAAAGGAATTTTCACTGTCTAAGAGCTATTAGACAGACTAAAGATTATGAAATAGGCCCATTTTTTAGTAACAGCATAAGTCTGAAGACAATTAGCTTTTTACAATATATACAACTGAGTAATTACACTGTATACAAATCCTTCAACTGATAGTCATCCAACTTATACCGCCTTCTCAGGTTTAGGAAGAAATTATCATATCCCTATTAGTTAAATGATTTAGAGTGAGTATTTAACGCCTGCTCTTTTAAGGCAATGGTTAATAAATTGAATATATATATATATATATATATATATATATGTCAATAATTTATAGTTAGAAAACTTTTCATATAACATCTCCGAGCAACAGAAATTCAATTAAAACAATCTTTTAGTCAGTATTTTAATTATTTTTAAATAGTATTTTCTAAACAGATATTGCTTTAAAAACATAAAAATCTGAAAAGAAAATCCTTAATCGCAAAAAAAAACCATAATCAAAAGTAAAAATTCTTTAAATATTGAAAAAGTAGCTATTGTCATTCATCGCACATTAATTGACTTATCCACCAAGGGGATAAATCTACCATCAATGAACAACAACTAAAGATACCTACCTACCCCTTACTCGGCTTAAAACTCTTTACTCGGGATTTATTTTTGAAAGTCGTTGGTAGTTGTAGTAATATACTTCCACTTACAGAACAGTTTTAAATGACGAAAATAATCATGTTTTGGCAATTTCAAATTTAAAAAAAATTAATTTTGGACTGATAATGAAATCTAAATTTTAGTGTGGTCTTCCTGTTTCTATACTTATATTTGGGAAATTTTTATATTGAAAAATTAAATTATAAGAATCTTCTTTACAGTGCGACAAAAATTAAGTAATATATTTAAATTAAAAATTTGCGATTATTGATCCAATTTTCAACTTTCCTGGACAGATAGAACTAAGTTAAAATAATTCGAGGAAGTAAGTTTAACTGAATTGCTGCAAAAATGTGTGTAATTTAATAGATCGTACAAGGAAGTCATGTGTTGTTCACATCAGATATTTTACATATATATTTAGATATTATATATATTTATTTATTGTGCAAAGTTAATATTATACAGTTAACAAGGGAGCATAAATATAAATAAATCCACAGCACATACAAAATTATCTGTGTGATATAAAAATGGCAACGTTTGACATTAGCCATCTTGCATGCAGCATGAAACACATCGAAATCATCTCTCGCCAGACTTTCTCTACATGCTGAAAGCGCCTTTACTATTTCTAGTTAAATCGCCGATGTTAATGTGATATCTCTCCTAGTAATCTCAAGGGTGGGTGAATTTCTTTACTTACAGGTTAGAACCACTCGCTTGGAAAGAATAAATGATATTTATTCGCTGGGCTCTCATTTGAGAACAAATTTCGTGGATTAAACGAAGCTGCTTGTTTTCCGGGTTGGTTAATTTTAATTGCTTAGTACTGCTGCTAATGAATATTTGGGAAAAATTATCTTTCGCCAATTTTTTTCCGTCTCTGAAGAAACAAGTGCATTACATTATATTTAAGTTATAAAAGCCCGTATTATAACTTATATAACAATTAAACTGAATACTTCTAACAGTTTGTACTGTAAATTTCCCTGATGAGTTTAATTTTACTTTTCCTTACTATGCGACTTTTGTTAAACATTTTCTTCCCAGATTACATTTGAATGTACATAATAATGCGCGTACATGTGAGCACACAATAGACACATATATATAGAGGGTGTTTCCGAATTCCACCGACAAATTCATTGGAATGATAGTAAGCATGAAGGGAGATGAAAATTTACTATATAACATGGCGTCATCCATTTAGTTATTGAAAATCGCAGAAATAGACGTCGAAAGGACAGTGAGCCTGACGAAGAGAGTGGCCAAATAAATGCGAGGATAAGGAGCACTGCGTTCGAGAAGTGACCTATTATACCAGACAACCTATGGATACATTGGGTATCTGACATCAAGGATCGACGCAGTTTTAAACAGATATTGCTGGCACACCGGGTACGTGTGAGCGTGTCTGGCAATCTTTCCTCCGTCCCTGTCGGCTGTGCTGTCACCCTCGTGGTCGCAGCTCTATAATACTGTCTCGCCGTCTCCTTTCTGATGCTGAAATATTATGCACTGTAATCCTGCTTTATGTCAAATAAATGTTTTTCTATTTACTATTGCCTCTTTTGTTTCGTTTGATATCTTAACCTTCATAACTATTTTTGCAATTTTCTCCCACTAAACGTGATTTGCGACACCATGTGGCAACGCATAGAGGCAATTTTTCATCCTCTGGATGACATAGTATCACCCTTATAAATTTGTCTGTCAGATAAGTAAACAATCACTCTCTCACAAAAAAGTATACGCACCCAGAAGGAATCGAGCCACGATTGCAAAACTCGGCAGGTATGTAGTTTGGTAAGAGATATGATTTAAATTTGGACGCCAGTGAGACAAGGGTAATGCGCATATGAGATGCGCAGCTGGGAGAGTTTAAAAGCATGATTCCACGTGCCGTAAGACTATTCAAACGAATCTGTTGACTTGGATTCACTGTGTTGTGACTAAAGATGCCTCTGACACATAACCGGCGGCAGTACGAATAGTTTTCGGTCTTTGAGAAGGGGCGTATAGTAGGCCTCAGAGAAGCAAATTGGTGAAACAGGCGTATCGGCTGCCACCTCGGTCTGAACGATATGGTAGCTGCTCGGTGGTGTCGACAACGGATCGCGGAAGTTATAGTATACTGTCACGGAGGGTCAGGAATTTCCAGAAACACAAATGAGAGCGAGAATTACTCAACCATAAGAGCGGCGACTTCCGCACCAACAACGTCGCTAACATCGATTCAACGCCATTTAGCCCCTTCCAGGAATCCGGTGGTATCAAGGGAAATATTTTGGAGAAGAATGTTCGACGCTGGGATATGCTGTCGGTCCATTAAAACGCCTAACCACTGACTCCACACCATGGGCTGTGTCGACTGGATGTTGTCGAACTCGGGAAAGGAGTGTGACCGACTGGAGGCATGTGATCTTCAGCGATGAATCCCGATTCAGTCTCAGTGTTGACGAAGAACGCACACATGTGTAAAGGTGGCCAGGCCAGTGGTTCGATGTGGCATTTTTTGTGGACCGGCATACGGCGATTAAACTTATGACAGTGTGGGGAGCGATTTGCTGAGACATATTAACCTCTAATTGTCCTTCAAGGCACAATGACGGCTCGATGTTATGTGGATGACATTTTAAAGCCGGTTGTATTGCCTATGTTATCAATTCGCCCAGGTGCCATTAATCAGCAAGACAATGCTCGTCTACATACTACGCGATTCTCCCAACAATTTCTTCAAGGATATGACGTATTTCCGTAGCCTGCCAGGACTACAAACCTCTCGTTAGAGCACGTTTGGGACATGCCTGGAAGGTAATTGCAGCCGTCCTGGAATATTGGTGAATTAACTGCCCAGTTGCAAAACTAATGGCATAATCTTGCACAGGGGATCATAGATACCCTACTTGATTCAGTGCCACTCCGTGGTTCGGCTCGTATAGGCTGCCAAAGGTGTCTATACTACATACTGGTTTGTAACATTTTTAAGACCCGAATTTCTTAATAAAACGACATTTTGTTCTGAATTTGTAATCATTTGCTTATCTCCTCATACACTATACGCATTTTAAGTTTCGTGGTAGAAGTTCGCTTCCTTCTCGGCGCATATATTTTTCGTGACAGAGTGTATATATAATGTAAAATTTAAAAAAAAATACATTTAAAATTCATTACATATTAAATTCGGAATCAATCACTTGCAAAAGCGAAAAGACCAGAAGCACAGTGGCAAACTGTAAGAAATAGGTCTGCAAAATGTGTTAAAATTACATACATGTGGAATTTACATCTTTTGCTGCATCGACATCAGAGTTTTGGTACAATGAGAGATGCAATTAATTATAATGTTCATAAATTTAAAAATGATAAGAAATAATTTTTAAACAATAATAAAAAGAAAAAGAAAATCTGAAAGCTTTCAGATTTCATATTACGCCCAAAAGGGCGTTTTTTTTTTTTTTTTTTTTTACCGTTTAGTGTGGTACCTTTATTTATTAAATATCAACTTCTTTGCATTTAAACCATAAAATTCAATTAAACAGCAACATCTTAAAATATTTAAAAATAGCAAAACAGCATATCTTTAGAATTTCCGATACACAGTCTCGAGCGCTGGAAATAAAAATGCTTTTTCCGTACAATATTGCCATTGCTCATTTGAAATCGTTGAGTTTGTTCAGCAAAGTTAACAAAAGTTTTATAAAATTTGAAATAGGTAATAAAATAAACTCGAAATTCAAAATTCGAGCTTCCAAGTGCCCATGTTCGGTTGGAAGAATACGTTATTCAAAATTTGTACCGTTGTTTTATCGTAATGCGATTAACATTTATGCAGATTCTTCATTATTTAGTTTCTTTAAATATAATACATGGCGATAATATTTGGTGGCAACAGTTTGAAAAGTGAATCGACACAAAATGCCGTTTTGAAATTAATAGCCCTTCTGTGCTAACGCCCTTTGGCTTAAAAATTATATTTTAAAATGTAAATAAAATTTATATATTTTGTAATATTTCTTGGCGAGGTTACAAAATCCACATTATTAACTTAGCTTCACATACTCCTCTCTTTTTTCAACCAATAATTAGCAACGGTCATTTTTTCGGGGGGGGGGAGAAGAGGTTTCAGCTTTGAGTAAGTACTGTTTAAAATAGCTTATTTCATTTCTCTTGTATTTTGTCGTGGATTAGGTTTTATTAAATGAAGTTAAATTTAATTAATTCCTGATTGTATAAAAGTTCTTTTTTTGCCTTCGTTTTTATGCATAGCATTTCGTTTTGACAGTTTAGCCTGTTTTTGTGCACACTTTACGAAATTTTGTTTAATTTAATTTATGTTTGAATAATCAGAATTGCTTACTTTTGTTTTTGCAAATTTTGTTATGTAGGGGTAACGATTTTAATTTTCAGAGGTCCAAATAATTTAAAACAATTTATTAGCTGATTAGAAACGAATAGAAACGTAATTGATTTTGCCAGAAAAAGGTGCCATATTTTATTATTAGATTCTTCCACCTCTTGAAAAATTTTAACTCTGGTAATGATAACAGAGCTTTTCCTTCTTGTAATTAATATTGTGTACTTTTTTAATATATTTGCATATTACTTTTCCAATTCAGTCCAGGTTAATTTAGTAGCTCTACTAACTTAATTATTTTTAATAATTTGGTTTAAATTTCATTCTAGTTCATTCTCTGCCTGTTTAGTTTTAATTTAACACTCAATTAAATAATTATTTTATATCAATGCAACAGTTTCGCAGGATATTATTTCGAAAGTCCCACTTACATCATTTTTTCAATTTTAATAATAATAATTATATATATATATATATGAATGAATAAATATAAATTAAAATATGTTCAGTTCAACAATTTTAATACTATAGTCTTCGAAGTTTTTGCATGACTTACTCATGCCTTCGACTGATAAAATGATAGATTATCTTGATTTATTTTCTGAGATTATTATTTTGTTAATTTGTGTCCTTGTTAGTTCAAGAAGAGGCTGATGCATTTACTTTTTTCAGCTCCAACTAACCCACTGATGAAGATGTAACGAAAGATGTAAATTTACTTATTTCCTTTTCATTTTCGGTTTTACCATTTTTTAACTTTTCATGTAATTTACCTCTATGCATCTGGTTTTTTATCATTACATATGGTTTGTTCCGAAGTGAATATGGGATGGACTTTAAACGTATTGTTACGTGCTTATGGATTCGTAATGGATTGAATGCACACAGAACCGATGATAACTTTCCGGTCTTAAGTATTTTCTTCCGCCTCTCCGTAAAATTTCTTCTACCTTGGATTTCTCGAAATTGCTCGTAGGCATAAATAGTTAATGTTACATAGAGCGAATGCAGTAACAGTTATATGGTATTGGAACCAGGTAGTTATTCAGGGATCAGACCAAAATGTGGCCAAATTTTCACGAAATCTCAGTGTTAATTCTCAGTGTTAAATTTATTCAGGCTTGTAACACTATTTTTCCAGCGATGCTTCTCACCCTGAGGCCTTTCATGTTACATAACAGAAATGATTTACATATTATTTCATTAAAATTATTTGCATATGTTTAAAATTCATAACAATATTAATTTATTAAATTTATTTTAAAACTGTGTTTTCGCGCTGTGAAAATGTTTTGAATAACACAAGTATTCACGTTTTGTCGTTTTTACATTTAAAGAAGTCAAATTGGCTGAAAATTACGAAATGTAACATTTTATATGTTCGTCCGCTCCCCATTTAGGAAAATATTATACTTCTAATTAAAACTAAAACACAAGAAACTTAATTACACTAAAACTAAAATTAAGAGCGATGTTTAATGCCAAAATTTGCCATTTTCAGTTTGCATTCAGAGTTCGGTTAATAAATAAATTAGGATAATTTTAGGTTGAATTGTTTTTCTCTTTAATGCAAGTGAATGGTATTCTTTTGTGTCTTTATTTATAATTTTCTTACATCTGAAAGAATTTTCGCAGAACTGATTTGTATGTCTAAAGCTCCATTATTAATATTTTGATGAAATTTTATTACATTGTAAAAATGCTTTAATTTTTATTTCCTTGTACGAAGTAAAGGAAGTACTGCAGTCGTAAAAAAATTCTGGCGTCATTTTTTACGAAAATGTCCATTTCGATCGGTCTCGAAACCATTTGAACTATGTTTTGGATCTATACAGTCCGAATAAAGGAGTATTTTTGACAAAACAGATTTTAAAATGGATTTTAAATGAATTCAGAAGAGAATTTTTTTCTTGGCGTCTGTGCGTGTGTATGTAGCTTTCATAAATAAAGAAGGAGTAGCCGTAGAACTTTGAAATTTTGTATATAGGACTGTTACAACAAAATACGAGGTACACAACTTATTTTGTTTGCCATCGACCGCGCTCTCTCTCCATATATATATATATATATATATTATAAATTGATCAATATTTTCACAATAATCTACGTAGAAATGTTCTTCACATTATCTGTTAATTTCAGACAATTTTTTCGTAAAAAATTAATTTTCTTAAAAATTTAAAATTTTTTCTTAAAAAATTGTTCTTAAAAATTTTAAATTTTAGTTGCTTACAAATGCAAAGCATTTCTCTCTTCAATTTGTTTGCGGTCCCTGAATATGATTCTCGATTTTAATATCAAATATCTTGGTCAATTTTTGTCGTACGGGAGTCATACTTCTTGCATTTTTTGTCTGTTATTTTATTAGTACAAGATATTACTAAACTTATAGGGATTAGAGGAATGTGTAAAAATTTAGATTTGAAAAGTTTTATAAAATCGATTTCTTTAAATGCCAAAACATGAATGTTTGCTTCATTTAGAGCATTTTTATTTGTTAAAGTAACACACACGGCCAACGGTTGCGAAAATAAAAACCAGATAAAGACGTTTGTGACCACTTATAGTACACAGATATATAGATAATTTATTAGAAACAAATTTATATAATTTGACAGTAAAATAGCACTCGAATATGTTCGGTTGAGAAAATCTGGTTTATTATTACGTTTCCCAATTTCGACGTCATTTTCAGTTTGCATTCGGAGTCGGTTAATAAATATGTAGAGACATTAAATTAATTGGAAAAGCCGTAGAGATGAAAAATGAGCAAACGCCTTCGCCGGGAATCGAACCATGGACCTCTGGAATACCGGCCCAGCGTGCAGAACCACTTCACCACGAAGGCACGCTAGGAAGGCGAGAGAAATACCTTATATACTCTCCCTGCACTTATACGCCCTGTAAAAGTACACCTTATATACTTTTTCAGGACGACTGGGGTTTTTAGGGGACCCAATCGGCAAATCCTGGGTGTGGAGAATTCTCATACAACACCCTTTTAGTTTGGGCATCATTGTAGAGATATTAGGTATTTTTTGGAAGCTGGAGATATGAAAAATTAACAACGCCTTCGTCGGGAATCGAGCCACGAACCTCTGGAATACCGGCCCAGCGTGCAGAACCACTTCACCACGAAGGCACGCTAGGAAGGCGAGAGAAATACCTTATATACTCTCCCTGTACTTATACGCCCTGTAAAAGTACACCTTATATACTTTTGCAGGACGACTGGGGTTTTTAGGGGACCCAATCGGCAAATCCTGGGTGTGGAGAATTCTCATACAACACCCTTTTAGTTTGGGCGTCATTGTAGAGATATTAGGTATTTTTGGAAGCTGGAGATATGAAAACTTAACAACGCCTTCGCCGGGAATCGAGCCACGAACCTCTGGAATACCAGCCCAGCGTGCAGAACCACTGCACCACGAAGGCACGCTATGAAGGCGGGAGAAATACCTCATAAATAAATTAGCATAACTTGAGGTAAAAGTAATAATCACTAAATACGTGCTGAGAAAATCCATCGACAATGAAAATTGTTTATCATGTGCTATCTCATCATGGAGCAGTCGTTAGCAATCACGTTTCTGAATATACAGATTGAATTTTACGTTACTTCGAAACATAAAAACATAACTAATTACTAATGCCAATATAGAGTAAAAAGCTGTGTGCCTATAAAATACTGAAACATCTTTCTTTATTGCTGGTACGTATCGGTTTCTTGAATTTCTTCATTCTCTTTAATTTTCAGTTGCTAAGAATACGAATTTTATTTATAGTAAATACACATCGTATCCAGGAAAGTCCTTAACCGGGCTTATTCGTGGTTGGATCTCCACCAATGGCCAGTGAGCGAGATAGTTGGCCCCACCAGTGACCCAGTAGTTAAAATATTTGGCTCCACCAGTGGCTGAATGGTTACGATAGCTGACCTCGCCAGTGGCTGAGTGACCTCCATCAGTGGCTTAGTGGTCCCAGCGATAGCCGAGTGATTAAGGTGGCTGGTCCCATCAGTGCCTAGTGGCCCCACGAGCGGCCATCCAATGGCTGAGTGGTTAAGAAAGCTGGCCCCACCAGTGGCCGGGTGGTAAAGATAGCTGAATACTAGTAGCTCGACTTGGATTTAAACACAGGTGGACTGACTGTCCGTGTGATTGATTTCTTGGGCTTTTCCTTGGATAACGAGAATGCCAGCCAGTTTCCCTTAGACGTCCTCCACGCAATATTGATGATCTGAGTGAAAGAGTTAAAGTTTCCGTAAACCATACACCCGTACACCCAATCTTTACAAACTTCGAAAAACGCTTGTAGAAATGTAGGAACAATGATGGTAAACACGTGGTGAGAGCGTGAAAATATCGTCAAATAAATTTGTTCATTGTTGTTTAATTAAAGTAAACATAGACAGAAAGGAGGACGATTTTTCAGGAGACATGAAAAATGTGGAATGCCCTTGCCGGGACTCGAACCTCGGACCTCTCGAATACGCGCCAAGCGTGCTGAACATTACACCACGAAAGCATGCTAAGAAGGCGGGAGAAATACCTTATATACTCTCCCTTTTAAAGGGCGACTGGGGACTATGGGATCCATTCGTCAAATCCTGTTGGTGGAGAATAATCATCCACAACCTTTTTTAGTTCGGGCGCCACTGTAGAGACATTTGATTGTTTGGAAGCAGGAGACATGAAAAATGTGCAGTGCCCTCACCGGGACTCGACCTTCGAATCTCTCGAATACACGCCGAGCGTGCTGACGAACGCATGTTAAGAAGACGGGAAAAATACCTTTTACGGTTAGTAATATAGTTTCTGTTCCTCATATAACGTTAAAACATTTTTTGATGAGCTTATATAAATAAAGATAATTTTTTTATTTATTTCTTAATTTTAATAAATAAAACCCAATAATTTGCATTTACTTCGAAGCTTGCTTATCAGACCATTTCAGTACTTTTCTTTCGAACAGTATTAAGATTTCAAGTTGGTATACAGGAAATGAACTTACAAGCCTTTTATTTTTCTTGTCAAACATCTTCACAAATGCAGGTTCGTCTTTTATGTAAAGTGATCTTATATTTCAAAACGTATGATGTATTTGTGTGATAGTTCAACAAAATTAATTCGTGGGCTAAGCTTTTCGTGTGAAAGAGCTTCTCTTCGTCCCACTATCAGTATAATTCGCGCCAACGAATAGATTTTATGCTATGTTTTCAGCCCCAATAAGCTGCGATTTAGTGGCTAATATCTCGCAGCGATACGGCAGCTTGATTAAAACCTCTGAAAGACTGCTTCTCTAATCATTGGCAACTGAAAGAACAATGATTAGGAGAGCAGCATGAAACCCATTAATCATCTTCACTGGTAGGTCTAGTGATAGCATGTCATAACGAAAGTTGACATGAGTAGATAGTCAAGCAGAATATAGATCATGTGTTATTCGTTCAGAATTCGAAGCTTTTTCTCCGCAAAAACATTCCGACAAATGTCGGAGACACTCAAATACAATAATACTTTCAGCTACAAAAGTTGTCAACTACAACTGCATTTTCTCGAAAGAAAAATTTACGGACTCATTTTCAACGAGAGAAGGATTTGTATTTATTGAAAGGAAAGTGTGTAGTAATAAGCATTATTTTGTTGTATACCGTACTGGCTAGCGTATTTCCTTTCCTCGCATATTTTTCCTGCTATTCTTTCCAGCACAAAATTCTGCTTTCTTTTCTTTTAATATTCAAGTATTTTCCTCTTCCTGATGGATGTGTAACGTGTATACGAGCTAGTTACCCTTAGAAAGTCTTCCACGAAGGTATCCCTCCCCTTAGTCAGATAGCCCTAGTGTGCTTTGCCATAATTAAATACACCAACACCACCTCTTCCTGATGGCGTTCAGAAAGCAAGTTACCCTCAATTTTATAATTGGTTCGTCTCTTAGTTGTTGTTTTCGGTTTAATAATTTATTTATTTGCATATTTTGGGTGCTTGGGCTCTGGTTAATCAAGCATGTAATGAAAAGCCTAAGAAAATTTTTAAAAAGCAAAATAATAATGAACAAAATTTGAAAGCTTTCAGATTTATATTGCCCCAAAAGGGGCGTTATTTTCATTTATACGTGCAAATACATTTCGAGAACATTTAAATTAACGCCCTTTTGGGCTAAAAATATTCAAAAAATATATCTTTAGAATTTCCGACAGACAGTTCGTGCGCTGCAGATAAAAATGTTTTATTCCGTAGACTGTGTTGCCACTACTCGCTTTGAAACCATTGAATTTCTTAATCAAAAATTGATTAAAGTTGAAAAAATATGAAATAGGTAATAAAAAAAATTCTAAATTCAAGATTCCGGCTTCCAAGTGCCTATATTCGGGTGGAGGACTCCGTTATTCAACATTTGATGGCTCTAGGTATCTTTGCTTTTTCATATTGCGAGAAGCATATATACAATCATGCAGATTCTTCATTAATCATTTTTTAAATATAATACAAGGCGATAATATCTGGTGGCAACAGTTTTAAAAGCGATACAGCCGTTCGAGGCAAAATGCGTTTCGAGACTAATAGCCCTAAGTTTAATTCTGCAGATGGTTTTTAAGATCATCTGGAGCGACACACTAACGCGGATGAACGCGATAGTGATGAATTGCAAACAACAGCGGACGATACAGACACTGCACGAGCAGCACTGAATGACTTGAGGCATATGAAGTAGCTATGGATAACAATAACAGTAAGCGATATATATAAAATATAGGGAAGTACAAATGAAGGTATCTTGTAAGATATTTTCATATTAATATTACTATGTATTCTTACTGGAATGTACGTTTCTTTAAAAGAAATAATATAGTGATAGTTACCGATAGCATATTCATCAATATATTTCATTTGTTATGTATGTTCTTACTGTAAGCGCGTCCTTCGGAAATTAAATTACTCTCACAATTTTTACCTCCCGTTTTCCTATTATGATATTGGTAAAATAAAAGTGGTTATAAATACTCGTGTAAATAATGCATGTGTAATATAATAATATAATATGATAATATATGACTATTTCTAGCACTACCAGTACTATTAACACTACCAGCATGAACATAATTATTACTGCTTTAATACAATTACCACCGAGGTCATCAACATTGTTAATACTATTACTATTACCACTATCAATATTATTAACATTAATACTACATTACTATTAGCCACTGTGATAGCGGTGGAATTGTACTATTACAATTCCCACCTTCACCGCTATCACTATTGCTAGAACTGTAATCACTATTACCATCACTACTATTGATGTTGCTTTCTGCTATTAAATCTGAGAAGTGATTGTAAGACTATTTAATAAAGAATCTTGGAGTTAATATCAAAAGTAGAAATGAAAACATAAAAGCAAGGTAACATAACACGGTTGGAAAATATTTTTAAAAAAATCATATCACTAGCAGGAAAAAATTACTCGATTCCAAAAAGCAACAAACGTTTTAATTCAAAAAAAAAAAAAAAAAACTGGACAAATTTGAGTGGGTATGTTGTAGAATTATTGGGTTATTTTAAAGCAACAGACGTAAAAAGTGTGCAATGGGACGCGAATATTTTTGAGGTATCGAGAGGCAAAATGTCTAGCGCTGGTCCTAATCTGATGCAATGGTTATTGCGGGTAAGAAAGCAAATATCGCAAGCTAAAACGATTTCAGAAGCAAACAATTTCTCGAGAAATACTAATCCATGTCCGTACACAATATCATGAAGCTTCACTGTATACGAATTTTTAAAACTACGACGACAATTTTGTTAGCAGCCAGACATTGGCAGTTATATGCCATCATAACTGAGAAATTCGTAACTTTCATGTAATAATAAGTGTAGTAATTTTAAAATGATGTTTAATTTTATTTTTCTGAAACCTCAAATCGTGTTACGTGCTTTAATTTGAAATGATCTTTACTATTTTCGATCTTATTTATTTAGTTGTTGCCAATAGATCAAATTCATTACCGAAGGACATCGCATTCTGCAATTTCTACAGATGCCATGACAAAACATGAGTATGTTCTAGAATGCATACATATACTGAATTTTCCGAAAAAAAAGTATTATCTGGAAACGACTGGAAAGAGGGATTCTGCAATATATCTACTAGTATAGATTTGAAAACTGGGTAAAAAGTACAAAGAACGTTTATTTGCAAAGCGGGGGAAAACAGCTGATGTTTGCAAAGAAATGACTGGAGATGAAACTTAACTGCTCTGTTGTGAAAACGGTCATCATTTTCTTGGATTATAGAAGAAGCCCCGATGTTTTCTGGTTAAAAGGAGATATTTCGCAAGGAATTTGCTTTTGATCTTCTTGGTTTAGAGAAGATAACCAAATATTTTTGTTAAAAAGAAATTATTCATAGAAGTGTGATTTTGATCTTCTTTGGTTAGAGAAGAAGAACTTTTCTGCTTGAAAAAGATAATTCGAAAAGATTTGCTTTTGATCTTGGAAACGAAAGCCCTCGTCTACTTGGAGGTGGTGATACATTAGGGTCATTGAACACGGCAAAGTCACGAGGGCTACCTTCTTGAGAGAAGGGACGAATATGTAGAAAATATTCTGAGAAAGATTGTATCGTATTTACCTTATGCATGGGAGGAACCAAGAAAACCGAAAATGCAGTCAGTCCGTTTGCTTGAGGTCGAACCCAAACTAAATTCAACTACCAGTATCCAGAGGTCTTAAAACCTCTGCCCCTGGCAAGGCCTGAAGTTGAAGAAGGTTTAGAAAAATCACAGATATTTTAGTTTAAAAAATTTAGAATGTGCGACATTCTTGGATTGGAATGGGATAAATTTCAAGGACAGTTTCCTTGAGGAATAGGCGTGAACTTTTGTACATTATGAAGATGTAATAAACAGAATTTTGAACATAATTAAGAAAGTTAGGTATGTAAAAATTCTCGAATAACAGGCTTTTATTGCACCTCAATGTACCGCCGCTCAACTCCATTATCTTCAAGTAGTTTCTACCAAAGAAAATTTATCAGAATTGTAAACCTTCCCCCTTATTCACCAAACTTAACACCTGCTGACTATTTTTTCTTCCCCAAGTCTCATCTCAAAAATTCATTATTTTTAATTAAAGCAATCGAGGAAACCCTAACAGATACGTAAACAGTGTTCTAAAAGATGAGTTATACGAAGCAATAAAATCGAGTTGTAAGAAAGGGCTAAAACGTGGCATAGATTTACAAAAATTATATACTGCTGGTTAATAAACAATGAAAAAAAAGTTATAAAATGAGCTTCTTACAAGCGTACAAAATATTGAATGAACTAAAAGAAGAAAAATAATTAATCAAATAGCTTCATGTGAACAAGTGATTAAATAATTCTTCTTACAAAATTTATTTACAATTTTATATCACGAATAATAAAAGCGTCGACCGCCCTTGATAAATTTGTAAAGATAATGTCTTATACATTTGATAATGCTATTCGATTAGTAGATTTCGTTATTTGAGCACCAACGCTTTTATTATCCGTCATGTAGAATTGTAGATGAATTTTGTAAAGAGAATTATTTAATGTCTTATTCCGATTAAAATGCATCACAAATTAATTACATCATTTTAGTTAATTGAGTATTTTATGAGTTTTAAAGAAAAACATATTTTATAGTTTATTTTAAAACACTTTTTTTGATATTTTTATCTCGATTGCACATGATCAATCAAATTATTCAGTTGAAGACTCAATTTTTCAACAATTAATTATCGTGTTTTACTTCCAACAATTCTATTACGTCGGAAACTATCACTTAATTTTGCCAAAAAGTTAAAACAATACGGTTAAATCTCTTAATAACTTCAATTAAAATATATTTCCCGTTTCATCCGATGATACCAACAGTAAAATTCTGGTATTTTTAGTTTATTCGCTAAACGAAGATATGTTAAAAAAATTCTTTTAAACATTGTGTTTTAAAAAATATAAAAATCGATTCTTGAGAAAAAAAAAAACATCGCTTCATTTTATTACGATGTCATCCACAAACAATTGTGTATACAAAATTTGAACTCGATAATTTACCAAAAAGTAAGTTAAAAATCGATGACAATCCGATAATCCGAAATTCCTACGATAGCGACAGATACCATGAGTAACCTAAGTAAAAGATTACATAATAAACGTAACAAAGTTATTTTATCAGTTTCAGTTTTGTATTTACTTATTCCTAAATATTGTAGGCGCACAGTATCACTACGCTTTTACTAAATGTAACGGTGACCTATGCATCATCGCAAAGTAAACAAAGCATGAGGAGCACTCAGTGTTTTAGGAGTTTGGTTTAACTAGAGGCGCTTTAAACCCAACCTCAAGGAAGCGTGGAATCTGCAAAATTTGAATTTCCGGACTTGATTCAGCCGCATTTCTGTAATTCTGATACGTTCCTTTAGGATCCATAACCACACGCATAGCACTCCAGGGACGTAACGGTAATAACTGTAGTCGTCTTCATATTAATTTCAGACATAAACTTGAAATGTGCGCTAAATGGTAATTGCTCTGCCTTTTGGCTATAACCGCAGAAAGTCCCTAAAGAGCCATTATAAGATTCGTAGACATTAAAATTCAAAAATTCGTTTCTGAGAATTACAATAAGTTCATATACGAAGATATGAATAGTTAAAATAAATATTTAAATGAATCAATGGGTAAATTACACCTGTATGGGGACATCGGAATGAGATAGTTCATTATTATGGAATTTAACTCTGTGCTTAAAGTTTGTAAAAGCTTCCGGTTACTACAGTGGATATTTCCGCATTTTAAGAACGATTTCGGGGCCGCTTGATTAATGTTCAAATGTAAAAAGCGTTGTTGTTTAAAACGTAAAGAGAATCGTTCCGCGTTGAGACACATGACTCTTCAAAAGATGGTGAACATTCTCATTTTTAGCTTTTTTAAGTCCTAAACCTTGCTACATTATTTTATTCATTTTTGCTACAGATGTATTTAAAGACTTTGCAACTGATTTTTTTATCAACATATTTTCTCTTGTTATCAATGATTTAACTTTAGAAACATTAGAAACCTTTTTCGGGTATTCATTTTGAATTTTCTTTCCACGTAGAAGTAAAGATTGATTTTTTACCTTTTCAATTCATAAAATTTTGTTTATTTTGCTCTTAAGCATTTTAATACCATGCAAGTTTTCGAATTATGGAATATAATTATTTCTCTTCGGAAGACGCAAAAACATATCCGTCAATCCCCAGCTTTTGAAAGAAGGGACATTTTGAGAGAAGAATAAATTTAAAAGTAGCAGACGATATTTCTCATTTCAAGTAATAAGCTCTTTCCCGAAATTTTATTCCAAAACATTTTTTTTAATTCTTTATTGAAACTATTCTAAAAACGCTTAAATACCCTGTGTATTTTAATAAAATTCAAGTATTAATTTTGAAACAATACCCTATTTTCGTAACTTATTGACAAGGCAAAATACTTGAAAAATTAGGATTTCACTTTCTTTGCTTTATTTTGGATCCTGTCAGTTTTCGTTTTAGTATAACACCAAGGAAACAGTTGTTAATAACAATGACCTCATAATAAATATTTCCATTTGCAGAAAATTTTAATCTCAGTTACTTATAGATAAAATTAGCTCTAAAATAAATGAAATCCAAATCATAATAATTTAATATTTCTATATAATGTGAGTGATTCTTGAGACAGCACTTATTCACAGAGATGACTAAAGTAATTATTTCAGAATGAAAAAAGGCATAAAGATTTTAATAATTCCAACTAATGTAATAGAGCGGTTCCAGCTAGTAATTTATAACAGCCGCACAGCCGGTATGATGGTTAGTGACGCTGACTGGTGTATCAATGGACCAGGGTTAGAATCCTGGAAAAGGTATCAATGCCCGTAAACGCATAGTATCTGTACGGGAAGGGGGGCATTCAAAATACACGGTGAGCCGAAAGTCCTCTCAAAATGTTTGCGGTAGACGAAGAGGAGTAGGAGAACTTCGGACCTCCTTCCCCGGGGTGTTCTCCTTCAAATCGATAATGGAACTGCAGAATTGGAAAGATGGTAAATTTCTGAAGTCTCATTCTCTGCTGTCTGTACCTGCAGTAAATTATAACAATAGATATGAATCGGCGCTTAATGCTTTTAAATTTCTTTACTTATTAATTAATATCATAGCAAATTTGAAAGAAAAATTAAATATCTTACTGATTATTGAATGACACACGCACTACCGCGGGGAAGATAAAAATATATTTTAATTGGGGCATTGGTAACACATTTCTTTCAAATTGTCGAGTGTGTTGATTCAGTTCCGAAGAAAAATATGTTACGTTTTGCTGAGTGATACCGTATTTGAGTATTATATATCGCTGACTATATTTGTCTAAATCTGAAATATAAATAACTTACACTTTGCCATTTGGTAACAGAAAATTTTAATATTACTGAGTATTTAATCAAATGTTCCTTAAACACGGAACAAAATATGAAATAAATAAATACAAAAGATATCGGAAATTTGAGTTTCCTGGTATACATATTCTGGTTGAGAATTCGTGTACACGTATCTTACGCTTTGCAGAAGGGCGACGCAAAATCTTCAGTTTGCTGAGTTTTTATATCAAAATTTCATTAAATTCACTCAAATTACGAATTAAGTAAAAAAATTCGAGATTCTGAATTCGTTCTTTGAGCTTCACATGCTTCATGCTATGTGTGTTCAAAATTGGGTTCCGAGTTTCTACATTACACGCATACATACAGATTCTTAATTGTTTAATAATAAAAGACAAAAGGACAGTCTACTCGAAAAGTACGCACGAAACGTTTTTACACAAATAGGACTTAGCACTAATTCAAAATAAATATTTCATTTTCTTTTTACGTTTATCATTTTGATTTAACACGACAGGGTTTTTTAATTTAACAACCAGTTTAACTTTTTCTGAATAATGAAAAACGAATCTGATGTGGACACCAGACGACTTCCTTGTGCGGCCTATTAAATTATACACATTTTTGCTGCACTTCATTTAAGCTTATTTCCTTCAGTCATTCTAACTTAATCAACCGATCTCTCGAGCTAAGTTGAAAGTGACATCAAAAACTTTAAATTTTGAAATTTTGCTGTACGAGAGTCAAACTTCTTCTATTTTTATTTTTTCGTAACGATAACAGAACTTTCCTGAACGTAAGTACAGGAACCGGGAAACCGTACTGAAAGTTAGATTTCGTTCTTTGTCCAAAATTAAAATTTTTTTAATTTGATATTTGCAAAACATGAAAAGTTTTCCTCATTTAAAACACTTCTATACTCAGAAGTATATGTCTATGATGTCAAAATGGGTATTTAAATTGAAATCTGAACACAAAAAGTTTTTGCGATTACAAAACGCTTTTTACTTCATACCAGGAAGTAAAAAAAATGTGTGTGGCATTGTAGTGCATGTTCACAAGGTGTGGTGATAACAGAAAAAAAATATTCTAGTTTTAAATGCAGATTTGATAAAAGAAGTCTGGTACAGACCAGAAATTTAGTTAATTTATTTATCAAACATGATCCTAATGAAGAACGCGCTGTTAAGTTTCAACACGAAATGAAATTGTTGAAAGTAAGTTACAGAAAATTCATAACGGCCTGATCAAAGTACGAACACAACAATTAATAATTGAATTCGTTCGTGAAACGGGGAAAACAACATATCCAGAGAAAATTCCTGCTTGAAGAGATCACAGAAAGAGTAGAAGAAGACGATGTTCGCATTGATTTAAGTGAGAGGACTGATATTCCAGTCATACGCAAAGGTGCTCGTTATTTGCTGTTAGAAAGCGAAAATTAATAAAATCTTGATATGTGTAAAACAGATTTTATTTTAATTGCACCAGAGGTGCTTTCTCAAAATACACATTTTTTTGTCCGCATCGTTTTTGAGACCGTATCACTTTTCAAAGCTTGTCACCAAATGTTATTGCCCTGTATTATTTTTTAAGAAATAAGAAAGCCGATATAAAACAAATCTGTGGTAACACTTAAAATTTCATTGGTTTATAGGGTAAGTTGCTTTTAAGTATATTTTCATTTTGCTCTTGAATTTTTATGTGATGTCAGTGCAAAGAAAGAGATGTTTAATAAAGGAGTAAAGATTGACAAGAAATTAATAATAAAAAGATAGAAAAAGTTGTGTAAGATATCTTTCTAGGAAGATTGAGCATTGGTGTGATGAAATGAGAAAAGTTTGAAAGAGTTATGACAACACTTAGCACTGTATTGGGAAATCTAAAAGATACTCTCTTACTAAAAATACTTTTATTAAATCTAGAGATAAATCTTTTATTAAGCTAAAGATACTTTTAATTAAATATTTTGTGATTTTACTGTTGAATTTTACTTGCTGTCAAGAGAGTGAAAAGAACGTGATGTCTAATAATAAAGTTAAAAAGACAGAACAAGTTCTGTATGCCATCTTGTTAAGGAAACTTAACATAGATAGGAGGAACTGAAAGAATACTGAACAAATATAGAAAAATTCATGGCAACACCTAACACGATGTCGGGAATTCTAAAAATATGCTGCTATTGAGCATGTTGTGATTTTATTGCTTAATTTTATGTGGCATAATTGTGAAGAGAGTGACGTTTATTTAAATTTAAAAAGACAAAAAAAAAGTTTCTTTAGCAGGAGTAAGTCCAAAAGCAGACTGCAACTGTGAGCTCAGCGACAGCATAAAAAATTTAACATACCTTCTGGTGCGATATTAAAACCTGAATATTTTTTAACACAAACCATTATCCTCGAAGTACAATATTGCGTTTCATATATATACTTTTATATATTTTTCATTCAAGTCTGCTGCCATTCGGAAATATATTATTCTTTCTTATTTAGTCTGTCTGTTATTTATTAACAAAGTAAACTATTTAAAAGCAACAGATGCAGTTCTTAAGAATATTATAATTTTACATTTTAATCCGACTCATTTAAGTACTAGAATAGTATTCAATTCATGATATAAAAACATATTAAAATTTCAATTATAAATATGAAAGTATTTATATTATATTTGATATAAATTAAAATTAAAACCATTCAATATTTTTATAGAATTACATTACACATTTTCCTTTTTAAACATGGGGAAGCTATATAACGTTCCCAAGTTAGTCTAAATGCCCGTTCATTTAATATCATATAAAATGTTTCGCTACTCTGCCTGGGCCATCTCTGTCGATTGCCCCTACTAGTAAACCATATTAAACTTTAAAATAGCCCTTTTGGGGGCAATTACTAAACTCTGAACTCTTTTAGATTTTTTTATTACTGATAATTTTTTTAGGGATGCCCGGTGGCGCAGTGGCTAGCGTGTCGAGCAGCTGCACGACAGGTCTGGGGCTCGATCCCCGGGCTTGGCAAGTTCGACTCAATCTTTCATCTCTTGAGAGGGTCGATAAAATGAGTATCAAGTTCGCTTCACTTAGGGACTAAACACCGGGAGGCACTGCGACAAGCTGACCACATGTCCAGGCAATATGCTCATACACCCCGGAGCCCACGGTCTAGAAAGCAGATATCAGGGCATTGCCGGCCATGGCTTTTTAAGGGCTGTTTGTGCCGCTGAGTTTATTTTCGTTTAGATAATTTCTTTTGGTTTCGTTTAGTGCATTTTTATTGCATTTTATTTATTACATGTATATTTTGTTGAAATAAAAAGGGAGCTTAAAATAAATATTTCGGGATATTTGTTTTTTAATGTTGAAGTCCGCAATCAATCTTCCTTTCTACAATTGATACGTTCTCATTTTTACATCTATTCTTAAGGAATGCGTGTATCGTGTAAAAACAGAATTATGTGTATAATTTAGATTTTACTGTAGTGTGCAGTTTTTCAAGCTAAAATATATTGTAACTTACGAATTAAAAAATATAAAATTTATCACAATTGCAAGTCGTCTATACAAAATATAATGATTTTTTCTTTACACTCGACCGACTTCTTTTAATTTAAACTTTAACTAATTATTGCAAGTCAAATCTCAAACATGGGCACTTGGTGAGACCATGTAATTCAATAAACATTAAATCAACCTAAGAAATAGCTCTAACGCACAGTAAACGGCTAAATATATGGCGCTAGGAATGAAGAGTATCATTACATCTAATGCTCTTCTCCTCCCTTTTTTATTCTTCTTAAGTAGATCTGCATCTTCGGAGAGAGGAGAAGTTAGAAATACTGAGAGATAGCTCAGTCAAAGATCGTAATTTGTTTATAGAGTCGCTGGGTTTATCTTGAAGCAGAAAATACGTAAAAATCAGCAATGTTCTCGCGAGGGTTCAAACCCTGGACCTCTCGATTACTAATCGAACGTGTTTCTAATTACATACCAAACTCAACTGAAAGGAATGAGAAAATTATTTACATGCTCCTCCACTTAAAGCATGATTGGGGGAGAGGAGAACCCAGTCACCATTTCTTGATGATGCTGAATTATCGTCCACTACATTCCTGTTCGGGCGAGACTTGTAATTAGATTTGGTTAAAAGATTTATTTCGGAGCGGCAAATCTGAAAATCAACAATATTCTCGCCGAGGTTCGAGGCCAGGACCTTTCGTCCACAGTTGCACCATGAAGGCGCGTGGTAAGGGAGGTTTCTTAAAGCACTCAAGGGCTATCTGCAAAAGTGGAGGGATGCCTTCATGCAAGAATTTCTAAGGGAGACTATCTCGTATCTACATGATTTTGCTTGTGTCTCTCAAGGGTAAAACCAAGGTTCGAGGCCAGGACCTTTCGCCCACAGTTGCACCATGAAGGCACGTGGTAAGGGAGGTTTCTTAAAGCACTCAAGGGCTATCTGCAAAAGTGGAGGGATGCCTTCATGTAAGAATTTCTAAGGGAGACTATCTCGTATCTACATGATTTTGCTTGTGTCTCTCAAGGGTAAAACCAAAAAAAAAAAAAAAAAAGGCCCATGCAGTCAACCTTTTTGTCTGGAATCAAATCCAGGTCAAACTACCAATGGTTAGAAACTTTACCATTCAGTCGTTTGTGTACCTGTGTTAAGGAAGCAGAAACTTCCGTACATGTTACCCATAATTAAGTAAATCTTTCATTCTTTTCAGAAAATTAGATAATTAGTTAAACAAACAGATTTTACAATAATGGCAATTCAACCACCTTGTGAGGTTGGTCTATTTATTTTTAAATAATAGTTAATTTTAAGTAGAAAGACCTTTTCCATCACTCTCTTTTCATCCACAGGTTTCATGCCAGAATGTAAAGGAGATAGCGAGCATTTATTCAGATTGAGGTAGAAAGAAGTGCTATTTAAGCGAAGGTTACACTAATTATTTTTAGAGCACGTCTGCCTAGTTCAAGCCATGTTATGTCGTGATTATTAGAGATTTGATTCTGTGGTGTTGACTGCCTTTATCCATTTGCCTTGTCTCGCCTGGTTCTACAACCAGAGCCTTTCCTGCGCGTTAACTTATTTTGTGAGTCATTAGGCTAATCTAGCACATTTGAAATAATTCAACATTACGTATTTCTGTTCAGCCAGAAGTGCTTGACTTGTGTAAACCCAAGTTGGGTTATTGTGAATTCTTGTTTTAAAATAAAAGGGCTATTTACACTCTTCTTCTGACTTTGTCTGTCTGCAGTTTAAGAGTCTTATTCCTCTGCAGTCTTTCTAAAGTTCACCAGTTTATGTTTCCAAAGAAGATGAGACTCTAAAACCTTCTTTTTAATTAACAGCAACTGAAAACAACGTATTTGTTATTCACAAAATAAAAATAGTATGCATTCGTTCTTTTATATTTGTTGTTACATGTACTTAAAATTAGATAAATTACGTAATGTTTCTCACTGTTTTACTATATGATGGTGGTAATTTTCGTAATTTTTATATCAAATTAATTTCACCTAAATGGTCTGTGAAAAATATTTTATATAGTGTCCTTAGATATAGAGAAAGTGGAAACACATTTCCAAATTCGGTTTCGCAGGAAACTCAAACAAAAGAAAACTCCGACTACATTAGCTTTATATTACATAAAGTTATTGATCCGCTGCGCACGTTTCACATCTGGTTTAGTTCTCTTGTCTATAAAAGTTGACAGAGAGGAAAATTTTGGAAATAAAAATATTTCATTACGTTAATTATATCACATGTGCATTAGTGCAGCATTTTATTGAATTACGTATGGGGGTTGCATCAAATTTGGGGATAAATGATTCATAATATATTGAATGGTGTAGTAGGGGTCCGCACTATAAATGCTAGAACTTGATGAGTTGTTAAACAGTTTTCTGGTACAAAATAAAATATCTGATGTGAACACCACGACTTACTTGTACGCCTACTAAATTATGCACACGTTTGGTGCACATTGTTTAAAATTATTTCTTCAAATTATTCTAACTTAATTAACCAATTGCGAGACAAGTTTAAAATGACATCAACATTTACAAACTTTGAAATTAAATTCCCTGCTTCAATTTTGGTCAAACTTCTTGTATTTTTATTTTTTTATAACGAATATATAACTTTCCCAAATTGAAGTTTAATGAACCGGAAGACTGCAGTAAACGCTATATTTCGTTATTTGCCCAAAATGAATTATTTTTTTAAACTTGAAATTTGCAAAAAACATATTTTAACATATTTTAAACAATATTTTCGTCATTTGAAGCACTTCTTTAATTGAAAATGTATATCTACAAACCAACAACTGTTAAAATGAACGCCAGGCGAGGACTCTTAATCCTGCTAAAGAGAGAAGGGGAATATACCCATACTGTCGATTGCAATAACAAAATGATATGAACAACTTGATGTTATAGAATTCTATATAAAAAATTTCAACGTTCTATGGTTTATATCTTTTGAGTTATGCAAGATACATACGTATGTACGTACGTACAGACGTCACGAGAAAACCCATTTTGAATCCATTTTACAATCCTACAGATGTCATGCAAAAACTAGACAAAACGGATTCTGGGAGTATATATTCAAAATAGATATTCCTGATGGAATCTGATAACCGACATTTTTCACCATTACAGTACCTACCTCTTTATCTATGCATGGAAAGTGTAGATGGTTCTTATAAGCTATAACTAATTATTTTGTCTCAATACCCCGTTAACTGCCAAACTTTTGGAATAAAAGTTTATCTTGAAAATTGGTTATTTTGCTTTATAAATGTATGATAGGGATATTAAAAACAGAAACAGAAAAAAGAAAGTCTTACAGGATTCAAATTTTAACCACTGCAGCATCCGTTAAGATATTTTATGTTCTTGCTAAGCATCTCAGCTACCAATCTACACTTAGACTCACTTCTGCAAACACATTTTTTTCCTTTCCGCTTCGTTATTAAGCATCGCTTTCTTCACGCTTACATCACATAAAGTCCAAGAGCAAAATCACCAAATATTTAAAAACAGCATACCTTTAGAACTTTTGATAATATATTAGGGTTAGGCATGCAGTTTTCATATTCGCTATATTATATCTTTGAAATCTAGACGCTCGTTTGGCCAGCCGCAGAAAAGATCCAGCAAAAGTATTTAAATAAAAGCAAAATGTATTTAAAGATTTTAATACGTCCAGCTAGTATCATTTCATAAAAATAATTAATATTAAATGCAATTTATTTAAAAAGCATAAAATGATTCTTCATAACTGCTTTCATTGCTTTCCATTCGATTGCTTAGTTAACGAATATTTAACAAATTAAAAATTTTTGATTAAAGATTAATGTTGTCAGATTAAATATGTTACTCTTTACTGAATGGTAACATGCTGGTAGATGGAGATAATAAGTATTCTATTTGAAGCAGTGGCAACCACTGCTTTCAAATAACCGAATTTGTGGATTAATTTTGAAAGATAAATATCTTACATTTTGATGAATGGGAACAGTCTGGCACGCTAGAGATAAAAATGCTTCTTTCCGAATTGTTGCGACTTGTCTCCCTCAAGTCTTTGAGTTTGTTGCCAAAAATTCGTTAAATTTGTACCAAACAGGCGTTGGGTTTGTTTTGCACACCGCGCACTCTCTTTGTTTCCTTTTATAAAACATTAGAAATTGCAAAAGTGTGAAATAAACTGTTATCAATGGAAGAAACAATACTCTAAAGTCGTCACAGTGAAATGAAATTCAAGCAGAGTTTCACATCCCAAATATATCAGCTCTAAACAAAGGCAACTTACTGGACATACAAGTAAAACTCCAAGTGAGATCATAACGGCTATTGCTTTGACATATATAAAATCATAAGAATTAGAATTTATCTTACGTAATAGTGCAACTATTTTGGCGCAATTTGACGACCTTGTACAGGATAAAGGTAAAAGATACATGTCAAGTGAAAGTTGACGGTTTAAAAGGCTTCTCAAATTATCGATATTTATAATCAGTCGGCAAACATTATCAGCATATGAAAAATATGTACTTTAGTAATTTGAAATAGAAATTTTAATTGTTAAATAATTATTACGTGTTATATTAAAAAAGTACTTCCATTCGCGTCCTCTAATTAATCGCGTCATAGCTAAATGATGTGGTTCGCGTCCACATCATTTGGTAATTCTTTGTTCTGTTTTTCTCCCCAAGAACAAGCGATCTGTTTTTGGTTAAAATAATCGCAGAGACGCGCGAAGCTGTGATCTTAGCACGAACGTCAATATACCAAACTCATCATCATCTTTGGAAATTTTGTGGCAACATCCTACATTCCTGTAGAAAATTTACCACAATTTCTTCCATTGCTGGCAAATTTCGCAAGTGCACATTTCAAAATTAAGACCAAAATTATCACTTTTTATGTAAACCGTTGGAAGTTCGAATATAAGAATGAGAATGCGTAAGAAATGGCGTCATTGCTTCACTGAAGGATTGTAATGAGCACGGTTGCCGTTATCTAACTTGGTTGCGATAACACGTAAGAATCTTTAACTCGTTTCCAATGATACATTTTTGTCACGTTTATAGTTTTAGAAATTTCAATTTACTTTCGGCTTTACTTGAAAAATTTAGACTCAAATGCAGTAGTATGTAAGAAAGCACAAGTTATTTTAATGGAGTCACCGAAAATATTTTTTTAAATAATAGCATAAATATTCTGAAATGATTGATTACATGAAATTTTAAATGCATTAGATGAAAATTACATGAAATTACACTATGACATTAAAAAGATAATAAAGAGTAAATCTATAATTAATCACACTTAAGCATTTTTTCATGTATTCCATTGTTTGTTCTGCTTTTTGTAATCCGCCTGCTCAAAAAGACAATGCACCAAGGACAAGGGACATCCAGACCCATGGAGGTAGAAAGTACCTACATGTCCAGACCTATCTAGCTCGAGGCCGCCTTACACAATTAAACGCCCCAACCCCTGTTGGCGATCCAAGACGACATAATCTCCCGGTCAACTCCGGGGGGACAATTAATGTTTCACACAGTCTGGGTATAATCAAACAAAATCAATGGTAAACGTAAACGCATCCACCCAAGAAAACAAAGAATATAGACATCTACAGTCCCCCAGAGTCGACCAAGGGGAAGCAAACCCCCGAGAACAATCAAACCATGTAGCCGACCCACAGCCAAGGGACAGACAGGGCAGTACCAGTACGGTTCGTGCCAAGCCTGAACTCATTGCCTAAGTGAACGGAGGTTCTAGTCCTATGAACACTGATTATATGCCCTCGTTGAGACTGCCTAAGTACAGATCCTAGCCAGCACTTCCTAAGAATTCCTTCAACCCCCGGGGGGGGGGGCTCAAAATGGCAAATTGTGTAGATTTTTAATTATTTTAAGCTTGTGTATGGTTTTGATGCTATAATGTTGCAATTTTTGTGCACTACTTACTATGCCCTGTAGTGTGTGGACTGACAGAGACAGATTATTTTGATTAATTTTCTTAGATTATTTTAAGAATTAAGCTTTAATTTTTAACTTGCATCATTCATGCAATTTAACACTGTGCTTCTGGTTTTTTTATTTTTGTATATGGTTTATTGCGAACTTAATATGGACGGATTTTAAACGTATTAAATACTAAGTCTTAGAACTATTCTTGTTAAATTATAATAAATAACACATTTAAAATTCATCCCTCTTTCCGGAATAAACCATATGTACAGACAAAAGCACGAATCTAGTGGCAAATTTGAAGAAAAAGGGATAAAAACATGCCTAGACCAAAAATGAAATAAGAAATTTACATCTCTCTCTGCATCTTCATCACGGGATTGGTGCAACGAAAGAAGTAAATATATCGGTCTGTTTCTGACCTAATAAAGACATAAATTAAAGTTTAAAACTTAAAATAATCTCAGAAAAATAATCTAAGTAATCATAGCAATCTAACCGTAGAGTCAAGAAGTAAAACTGCAAAATCATAGCACCAAAAAGACAAACAAATTTTAAAAAGCATAAAAATATTATTTTGAGCAGACCAAGCGGTTCCCCTTAAAACACATTATTGTATTATGTTCTTAAAGTGCTTTTTACATTGTATTTTCTCACATACATACGTGTATAGTATACATGTATTTATAGAGAGGATATAGATGGATAAGCTACGAAGAGCGCTCTAAATGTTTTCGTAACTTCCTTTGTAGTTTTATTATAAACGTGCAGAATATTGAAACAGAAATTAATATGTCCAACACATTAGATTAAAAAGGTAGTCAATAGCTTGAGCCTCTTCCCACCTAATGTAACAAAGGGGAGTGAGGGCAAAATATGTGATCTCCCTCCGGTCTTACTCAAATATCTTGCAGATTCCGTGGTGTTGGTGTAACAGATTGGATAAATATTGGGAGGAGGTTCCGGAAGATTATTTACTTTCCGTGACTTCTATTCTTTGTCACGTTTAGCAAGTATCTTTTCAGTACATTACTTCCTAGAAACACCAACAGAAGGAACAATATCCAGACACTGTAAATGATGGATTTGGCGCGTAATTTTATTCATTAAAAAGTATAAAGTTTACATTTTATCTGTATGCCATTTTTACGTAACGATTATTTACGGCTTGATGCAGAAAAACTACATTCAAATCGACACGAAATTACACATATCACATTGATACAGATATGTTTTAAATTTAAGAAACTATTATAATAATAGCTGCTAAAAGTAATTTAATTCTTAATATTATAAATAGAAAAAAGATAAGGGTGTATGATAATAGCATAAAATGTTATTATTAATTTCTTGTAACGAATTGTTATGGAGTATGAATGCAACTGGTAATTAATACTGTCCTTATGCTTCTACGTAACATACGAATACAGTTGTACCTTGGTATATGTCATTGATCCGTTATATAAATTTGGATTTATTCTAAAGTAAACATATACCGAATAAACTTTTCTAATACGAAATAAAAAGAAAGGAATTAATCCTTATAAAATATCCCATTGCTATTACTGTTTAATAGGAAAGTAAAAATGAAATTTGTTAAATATTTGCTGTATATATACGAAATTTTAACAAAGTTTTTACCTACTAGCGGAAGCCAGTTACGTTAGATTGAGAGTAATGCATCTAACAACAGAGAGAACGATACCGCTGTAATCCTTCTCTAATAACGATGCAGAAAATACAATTCATAGTCATAATTTTTTAGTCTGATGCGATATGGAACCCACATAAAAATTTTCGATGGAAAAATAAGCTAATTTTCTCTCATTATATTAGCAACAATGGCACGCAGTTTTTAATAATTATCGCCTTTCTAATAAAAATGATCGTAAAACTCAGGTTCTACCCAGTATTTCACCTATATTCAATTTTGATAAAAGATTGATCATAATTGATCAGAAATCAATAATGCGAACAAACAAGCAAACACACTAGACATTCATCTTTATATGTATAGATTTTATAAAACTTACAAATTTTTGATTAACAAACTCTCTGATTTCAAAGTGAGCAGTAATAACACGTTTCGAAATAAAGCATTTTTATCTCCAACGTGCGAGACTGTTTCCACTCGGAAAAATGAGAGTGAAAATTAGCGCTTACAGAGTTTTTAATTAATATTTCGGCTGATTAATGTCGTACGAAGATGTAAATAATCGAAATGGCTTCCTATGAATTTATGGGATCGGGAATAATGTATTTAATGTTTGGAAATGCAATTTTTATTTCATCGTAAAACTTATAATTTTTACTTTTGCACGAAGTAAAAAGGAAGTATATTGTAATCGCGAAAAGTTTCAGGCATCATATTTCAACGCAAATATCCATTTTCACTGCTATCGAATGCAATTGAACGATGTTTTTGCGTGACATCTGTACGTAAGGACAGAATAAAGGACTCTTTTCCCCCAAAAAAATTGTAAAACTAATTTAAAATGAATTCTAAAAGAATTTTTCGTGGCGTCGGTGCGTACTGACGTATGTATCTCGCATAACGCAAAAATAAGTAGCTTCAGAACATTAACATTTTGTATATAGGACTGCTATAACATGTAGATGTGCACCTCGTATTTTGGTTGCAATCGGCCGCACCAAAAGTATATATATATATATATATCCACTCTGTTACTCAGCTCAGTGATCTCAGTTTCTTTATTCTTATGTGTTTTTATAATATATATAATATATATATTATATATTGTGCATTTTTTGCTTTGAAAATGATTGAATTATATTGTTCATATCTTTCGGTTAAGGTTTTTATGCCTTTAGTAAATCTGTCTGCAATATTTTTAGAATTATCAACAATTTAAAAGTTGTTTAAGTGCCGCTAAGCCTAATAATTTTTTTCATGGCGGCCATTGCTTGTTTACATTTGAAACAACGGAATAGTAGATTTGTTGCTTATCTAGAGAAAATAAGCTTCGCAATAACAAAGATAACGCCTTCTTTTATTATTGCGAATTAAATCAGGCTTAATCCATTGTGGAATTTATTTGAGGAAATAAATGTTTAAGATTTACTTCATAATTTTCAGTACAGAAATCTTGAGTTTTAATGTATTTTTGCTTTGTCGCGAAGTGAGAACTGAAATAATTAAATGAGAAATACTGAATCGTCTGCGAAAACCATCATCACATCGTTTTAGATTTATTATAGTATTTGAATAGAACATGTGCAACGATTAGATAATTTTTCAAATAATATAAACTTTGTACAATCTGAGTAATAATATGGACGAAATATAACGCTGTTAAATGAGCGCCAGAGTGTCGCTGTGGTAAACAAATATAGTGAATTTTAAAGAGTGCATTTATTGTATTGTGGTTTATGCACTATCGACGAAGTAGATTGAATTCAATCCAATATGTTTAAATGAAATGCAAGAAAAATTGGGTATAATTTAGTATACCGTACAAGGAAGTCATGTGGTGCACACCTCAGATTTTTTTATTAACAAAGTCTAGGATTTGAAAGCAAGTAGTGGCAACGACGTTTGAAATAAAGCAGATTTTCGTATCCAGCTTGCGAGACTGTTGCTACTTGGAAAAATGAGGGCGAAAATTATCATATTCCAAGTTTTTAATTAATATATCTTGAGTTTAGTTACTTGTTTTGGGAAAAAAGTGAACTTCGACTTTTTTCGGGACTCATAAAGATTTATAGGAAGTGTGGCGACGATAGCTATAGTAGTGACTGAGTTATTAGCGAACAAACACACAGACTTTCTTCTTTATATATATAGATTTTCTTCTGTGAGATACATGAATCTGACTTCAATGGAAATAATCACGACTAAACTTTTTGGTAAAATTCTACTAATGAGATTTGTTCCTGCCTTCTCTTTAGGATGTTCGGATGTTCCGGAAATATAACATTGTCAGGTAATTCCAAGTAATGCTGTATGGTTTGCTTGAGCTTTGTTGGCATGTTACTTGTCCGTAAAGTTTTTGACATCCGTTTATTTGGCAGAGATAGGCATCAGAAGTTGTTGTATACACTGTAAAAAATTTGGTTCGAGGTTTCACCAAATTATGGTACCAAAAATGTTGCAACCAAAAGATGGTAATATGTTGTTCCATAATTTGGTGCTTTGAGTGAACCATAAATTGGAGACGTATTGAACCATGATTTAAAAATACCGTAGAACGTTAAGTATAATTATATTTACCATTAATTGTAACTATTTTAAGTATTAATTATAAGGCGCAGGAAATTGTTTCAAAGCACAGGCATAAAATTTCATATTAGCCATTTTCTGCTGATTCTTCTGGTATTTTTTTATTCCATTTTTGCTATGGAAATGTTTGTTAATAATTATTGCTATAAGTTATTAATTATTATATATCCTATTATACAATTAATAACCTATATCAATCGACTATTACTTTTTTTCTATATAACAAACAGCATACAACATATTGATTATGCAAATGACTTCACATGACAATTAGACTATGAACAAAAGTTTAGACATTTTTTTAATTAGATTCATGTTATTTCGTTTCTATTTTTAAACAAGTTTCCAGAAGCAAAATTGCAGATTGCAATTGAATAATGGTTCCATTTTATTTAAAGCTTCAACACAATTTTTTAATATATTGCATAAGATTGTTTAATTCTTAAATCACATAAAAAATATTCAACTTGTTTTCCATGGTAAATTGATTTGACTAAAGCCTGCTTCCAGTAGGTACGAAGAGAGGAAAGCCAATAATGTTGGTTAAATGTCACAATATTTATTTTGGAATGTTTCTTTCGAATAACTTCCAAATTTCAAAACTTTGCAGATTATACTTAAGATCTTTCTTCAATGGAAATAACTCTTACTGCAGCATAATATAAGATATATCGCAAATCAGTGGTGATATCATTTATATCCTCTGTGAAGATATACAGCTTTTTTTCAATAACAGACAGTAGCATTTGTGTATCGCCCTATTTTGTATAAATCTTTTCTTACCATCTGATATAGCTTTATATCACTACATAATTATCAATTTTATTATTACATTTTTTGTAATAAAATTTGAATGTGCCGATCTACTGCTGGTGCATGTTTAACTATTGATATCGATTCCGTCAAGAACTCTTGATTTTGCAATATCTAAATCTAAAAGAGAGAGAGAGGCATTTTCCCAACATAAAAATGAAATTACACATTGCTTCTAGTGTGTAATTTATAAATATTTAGTTGATTAAAATTAGATATAAAAATAAATTATTCTATGCATAATTCGTACTTTTATTCACATTCCATGGCATTTATAAGCTAATTAAACTGCTGGAGATTCTGACAAATATTACTTGGAAAATTCTTTTAGTCTAGACCTTAAAAACTTCATTTATAGTATAAGTTAAAATGTATTATGTAGGTATGTTGAAACGTAACATGCATACCTGTGACACAAAGTAAATTTGACAAGAATTCAAATGAATTTTTTTATTTAAAAGCAGGTTTTATTTTCTTATAGATTAAATGTATCTCTCGATAATCTAAATGTTAAAATATAAGATAATGAAAAAACAGTACTCAAAAAATCATTACAAAGAAATTAAGGAAGAACATATTGAAATAATCAGATCTTGACATAATGCACAGCTGTTACACAAGAATATTAATAATTAAAGAAATATTTTATATTGATTGCTGCATATATATACATATAAACAAACATAATTATATTATATTGCATAACTTAAATTTAATTTACCTACATAAAGCCAATCTGCTTATCAACTGCTGATAAACTTTTTAGTAATTAATTTTCCGAATTAACTATCACAACTGTAGCATTTAATATATTTCAGTTTTTGTAATTCAAAATAAATATATTACTCTTATTGCACATATATTAAAATGGAGATGAAATATGCATTATGAAATGAAAACTTGATAAAAGTAGGCTTGAAACTAAAAGTTTTGAATTTTGCACAGAAAATCTGTAAAAACATGAAAACAAGATATTCTACTTTAATGCCATCTTATGATGAAGATTCATAACATTACAAGGTATTTTACCACTAATTTAAAATAATGCTGTAAACATTTAAGAGTACAAGATATTTCCTTTGGATAGCTTATATTCATAGTGTAGTAATAGCATGCAGTAGCTCAACAGCCTAAGCAACTACACAGAAGTAAGAGGAAGAAGCCGTTTGTCCAACTGAAAAAACTTTAGGTGAAACTGACTGTAGTGTTTTTTCAGCATCAGCAGGAACCTAAAAAAATAATCGGGGAAGAAAAAATTCAATAAAATTTATAGTAATGGACTTTTTAATAGCAAAAACTTTTATTGCCAGAATAAGTCATATAACATTCACAACAAGAGGAAGTGCCTTTACACACCACAAATTCTGTCCTGTATCTTCTATAATCGACACATGAAAATTTCCACGCCCTGAAATGCTCTAACATGCACGAATAGCCAACAAGGTCTCTACATATTATACCTTACGACTTTTGACTATGGCTATTTTAAACGGCAGGTATAAAGAGGTCAGCTGACATTCCTGGCCATGCTGAAACAATATTTTATGGAATTATAGCTGAACAGGGAATTATAGATGAACTTCCTTCCATGAATACCCTCTACTGGTATGACAACCACCATATGGAGCATATGTAATCTTAGTGGCTGTGTGAACTGTTCTGCATACGGATTTCTGATATAACTGACATGTCAGTGACATATGTAACTATTCTGGAAATAAAATCTGGTAGTAAAACAGCAACCAAGCTCTATATGAGCAGTCTGCTAATGTGTTAGAAACCAATAAATACTCCTCTTGAATAGCTCCAGTTTTAGTATTTCTGAGCGTTCCAAATGTTAAGAAAAATATTTCATCCATCCTCAGCTTACTGTTGGAAAACCATGACGCATATCGAATTGATTTTAAAATCCACATTCCTGCCGTAACTTTCCTACATACCCGCATAAAACGAATTGACTTTTTAATTTTAGATTTCATTTTAGAATTACATTTCACGCATGCAAATTCCCTCTTTATTAAACCTGCTTCCTTTAAGAAATTAATAACAATTGTTGTCTTTGGCATTAATGTAAAAGGAACAGCCTATTCATTACACCGGATTTTCCTAACGTCATCCTTTCATTTGAAAACAAACTTTAAATTCCCCATTAACACTCCCTGAAACTTCTCAATAATGCTTAAAACATACGGCGTGATAGTCAGAAAATATAGTAAGAAAATCGAGGCTAATCTTCCACGAGCGGGGTAAGCTGGCGCCAAACTATTTTCGTTTCGATGTCAGACTTCATTTCACAATTGCAAAAAGAAACGGAGATGTAAATTCTAACATCGCCAAACGAAAATGACGCAAAATACAAGAGAAGCATATCCTTATTAACAACTAACTAAAATATACAAGTTAATATCGTCCATGGAATTCAACACATTGAACACCTTTCGCTCAACAATCGCACCAAATAAACACCTGCCAAGTTTCGCGCTCCCCGTCCCCCCCCCCCCGCTTATGGAAAATTAACCGAAATCGGAATAAAATAAAATAAAAGAAAAAACTTTAAAGAGAACAGAAAAACATTCAGTCATGCATATACATGAATTAGTACTGTATTTAAAACAATAAAGTAAATAAATTGTACTAATACTGTTTGCACCGTAATAAGTGATGTTCGAAATCGTTAGTCTAGCTACTAATGCATTATCTCATTATTTCAAAAATAATTTTCTTATCAGCAGAAAACAATTATTAAAAAAGTATGTTTGGATTGTAAGGAATGTAGAGTCTGCAGGTCTTTACTGAACTTTTGTTTTTAGTATGAATAAGAAACGAATACAGACATTCGATGCAAAATATCCTGAAGCGGAAATCCAAATATAGCCTCCGGTTGCATGCATTAGGAACAAAATCCTAAAGTTCTTCTTATAGAAATATATATATTTGCAATTGCGAAACTATACATTATGTTATGAACAATTTACTTGTCGTAAGAATATAGTATGAGAATCTCTTTTCAGTGCTTTACTCGGAGCCATTTCTTACATACTAGCTACGAAAAATAAACTTCTATAAATATACGTAGTTATGAATAAACTAAAAATATGCGTACATAAATCAATGCGCAGATGCGAATAAATTACAAAAATACATACATAAGTCAAAACATAGTAATGAATATTCTAAAAATATACATACCTTGTAATTTTCAATTCCACGTAAGTATATTCAACCACCGCAAGCGTTTTTAAAGATGGTGGTAAAAATAGGCTGACGCGCTTGCCCTGAAAGGGTTTGCATTGAATGGCTGTAACACGTTGCCAGGAAATGGTGAAAACTTGAACCGTTCTTGCAATTTCACCATTTATCGGTGCTGTTAAAAAAAGAAGTTAACCATGTTTTGGTTCATCCTCGAATATTGAACCATTAAATGGTGCAACATTGTACTGAAATTTTTTACAGTGTAGAAGGTTGTAGATTGTAGAGTGATTAGGTTATTTTGAAGCAGGAGGCATGAAAAATGAGTATTGCCCTCGCCGAGACTCTAACCTGGATCTCTCAAATACGCTACCGAGTGTGCTATCACCTTTCTGCATGCGAAAGAAAGTATCTTATGTTGTTTACACTTATTTAGAACGAATTCAATAAAGAAATTTAAAACAGCAAATGCTTTGAAACAGAAATTTCTAGAACGGCTTATTATCTGAAATAAAAAGTATTGTTTGCTACTTATAAATTAATTTTTTTTTCAAAATATCGCACTCCTATTTCATAATTAAGAAATCTTGTGAAAAGCATAATATTAAAATTTCTAAAAGAGAGATCAGTAACATTATTAATTTGAAAGTAAATTCAAGCCAAGGAAATAAGACTCCAAACAAATACCAGAAAAAGGCATGTACTGCTTAAATAAAACAGTAAACGAAGATTTACAATTTAACTAAAACACATAATAATCATCAGGTTTTGCCAAAGTATATAACTCCACGCAGAGCGATTTGTAGAATCCTCTATGAAAACTATTTAGCAGGAGATATATGGAAATGCATTGTGACCCTCGATGAAGCACGGATTAACCTAAATGACTGCGACATAAAATTGTCTATTTATTACCTAAAGAGAAACGACCCTACGAAGAAAAAAATACACCAACCTGGTTCCGTTGATGAAAAGAAAGTTTCTTTAAGGAATTTATGATAGTCGCGGGAATCTCTTACGAAATGGAGACAAAATGTTAAAAGCCCTCAGCGTACTATCAAGAGAAGTTTTGCATCCTATATTTACGGGAAAAATTCCGTTCCTTTATCCCAAAGACTTTGAAAGAGTTAAATTTCCTCAAGACAAAGCAACAATTCATACTTCGACAAGTACCATTGCTTTCTATGAAAGAATAAAGACTGATACAAATGTTGCATGTATTCCTTTTCGACGTATTCTTGCGAAGTCACGAGAGACTGAAGGCACTACAGTGATTGCGCCCTTCAATCTCTGGAAAAGAGCTCTTTCTGTGCGTAGACTCACCACGATGGATGGAATCTAAAACGTAGTGAAAGAGGAACGTAAATCAATACCCTGGAAGTTTTACGTAAAGCCGTTCTGCAATCGAAATCACGATGCGTACATATAGTCTAGAAAACAAAAGCTATCAAATCGAACATTAAAACAGTACTCTTTGCATGTTAAATATTAATGAAACTGCTTCGAAATCGTTAGTACTCTTTGTACATTTAACCATCTCATTTTATTAAAACTGGTAGTAGCATTGTCTCGAAAGAGGCATACAAGACTAGTGCATACATTCCTAACTCATACAATTAGAGGCCTATTCCAAATGTTTCAAAAAAATTAGTTCAAGTTCCACGTGTCGATATTCCAAATTATACGATTTCAAATGTACTTTTACGAAATCTCGTATTCCAAACAAATGTCGCATGCTAAAATCTCTCGCTTCCAAAAAGGACGTAAACCAAGTTGGACGTATTTCAAAGCGGAGAGGTACCGAGGAAGCATTGTACAGGTACCCTTCCTACAACACGGCACCCTGTAACACGCTTTTGCTATAACACGATTCATAAATTGAGAGAACCCTCCTACAACATCGTTTTCCTATAACACGGCTTCTCTCTAACACGATAAGAAAATTGCCCAAGCAATTCAAAGGAATTTAATGACCAATCACCAGGTAACAATGAAGAAAAAAGGCACTCAGCATTTGGATCGATGATAGTTGTCAAAAAGGAATTTCGTTGGAAGTTAATATCATTAAATAAAAAGCACTCAAAATTTTCAAGCACCTTAAAGAACATGGAGAATCCTCTGTCAATCCAGATTTTATGGCAAGTTAAGGTTGGTTCGAAAATTTCAAAAAGTATCTTGCAATTCATAGGATAAGAATTCAAGGAGAATCTGCATAGACTGATTATGATGCTGCTAGGACGTTGATTATGAAGTTAAAGCTTGGCTTTTAAATTGTTTTGTGCCAGACGCTGAACATTATTTAAGGCAGAAAAATTTGAGCTTCAAGGCTGTATTACTATTAGATAATGCTCCATGTCACCCACAAGATTTGAAACATCCCAACGTTAAAATATTATTCCTACCACCTAATACTACTTCGTTACTCCAACCATTGGATCAAGGCATTATTTATACCTTTAAAATGTTTTATATAAGAAGAGTATTACGGTGGATTTTAAACGTAACTGATTCAAAATCAATTACTGTAATCGAAGCTTGGAAGAAATTTTCAATCAAGCACAGTATCCACCTCATATCGTTGTCGCTGAAAGAACTGAAAACATCAACGTTAATGCGTGTTGGAAGAAGATATGGTCCGCTTCAATTGAAATAGAAAACGTGTGTGAATCGTGAGTAATTGAAATTGGTGGCATATTATAACTTGCAAAGTCATTCAGAGGCGAAGGTTTTCTGGATATGGCTATTGAGGACGTTGACGATTTATTGGTGGAAGAAGAAAATAACGAAGAGGATTTGATGGAAATGTCAGCCAAAGATGTAAATCAAATGGATTCTGAGGACACTAGCACTGATGAAGATTGTGTAGTTAATAATTTAACAGTAAAAAAATTAGAAGAAAGTCTGCGCTTAGCTGAAAATCTCGAGTCATTTCTCCTGAATGCAGATCCTTCCGCTGAAAGAAGCCGAAAATTCAAAAGGGAGCTGCAAAATTGTCTAGCTCCATATCGAGAAATTTACACTGACCCGGTAAGAACTAGAAAGTAAATAAAATTACAGATTTTTTAAAGAGGGAAGAAAATGCCAGAATTTTAAATGAAGAAAGAAATTCTGAAAGTGAAAGCGATCTCATTCCACTAAAAAAAGTTCTCGGTTGATTATACTGAGCAGTGACAACGATCAAATTTATTAAACTAATGTTGCGTTAAATTAAAATATTTAATACCTTTTGTTTTGTTTTGTACGTACATATATACGATTAATAAAAATTAAGTTGTTTATACAGAATTAAAAACGAAATTTGTGTTTAATAAGTTTTCGGAACGTAACCCCCTTTTTATACTAGCTCTGGGTCTCATATGAGACCCAGAACTAGTACACGGTTTCACAAAAACGGCATTTTCTAGGAACCTATTTACCGTGTTATGCGAGGGTTCCCTATCCCTCGCATAACACGGATGTATTTGAGTCCCTAAATAAGGTTAAGGAGATTTAAGGAATTACAGGCTTATGAATTCAAATACATTTCAATACAGTTTGGAAAGAAATTCTTATTGGAAAAGGAGCCATATCTAAAATAAACTGTGGATTAACCTTTAAAAGCAGAAAAATTCGGAAAGATTTCTCTTAAAAAGATAAAAAAAATAAATGCATTTCCATCGCCTTTTCAGCCGGGATTGCAAAAAGAACTATCAAAGATTTTTAAACATTTTCTTTGGGGCCTTTGTTAATTTTCATATAAGTGGGTTTTTTTTCTTTCCTGCTGGCTTTTATAACTAAACTAGAGAAACGGTTGGTATTTCGTAGCTAAAGTAATTGTCGAATGATGGAATATTAACTTTTTCAAACGCTGCCTTATACTGAAAATACTCGTAGGCCTTGGTAGCAAATGTTTCCTAGGTACGCCAAATACCAATACATATTGTAATCAATTTAATTTTGTTTTTCAAATTGAATTTAGTTTCGAACCACATATATTGATTAGCAATTTCAATTTATAGACGAAAATAATGTTTGATTATTTGTTTTTTGCACAAATCGGCAATAAAATGCAGTAACAATTTTAGATTTACACTAACCAAATATCCTTGAATTTTTGTCATATTAGCATCTTTTTCTTTTTTTTTCATTTAAGCATTTTTAATAATCTCATTTATTCTTTTAATTTTATTGATTTTCCCCTTTATATTGTAATAAATATTTTATCACTCAAACTAGATCAATGTTCATATTTCTTTCTTACATTTCTGACGGAACAGCTTTTTATTCTTTCTTTTTCTATTTTTATAGTCTTTTTTATCTCGTTTACATTAAAAAAGCTTTTTATTGATTACATTTTCACTGCATTGGATTGAATTCTGCATCTTTCAGATGGGAATATTAGTGTAGATTCTGGAGAGCAAGTGAATTATGCGAAACGTAGTAAAAGGTTTTTGTCCCTAACTAACAGTTCACTGTTGAGGAAAAAATGAAAGGGAATTTGAGAAATCTTATATAAATCCTTTTCTACCTATCGAATCCTTAATTAAGTAGCCCTTAAATACATAAACACAGAACGACATTTATGTTTTAAATATGCTCATAATTTTTCTGTCAAAGAATCTAAAAATTATTTTGGAAGACCTACTCGATTTGTTGCAAATGTAATTGAATATGAACTGGTGTTATCATATAAATTATTCATTACTAGAAACGAACAAAACTTTAGTACTCTTCAAGATACTACTTTGATCTCTTCCCCCCCCTAAACACCGTATTGTTTTACTGAGAAGGCATTCATAGGCAATAAGGAGAATTGTTTTCATAAAGAAGTGTTTTAAGATAAATTGATTTGTATTCAAATTACATGAGGGGAGAATCACATACAATATTCATTACCCAGGAATTGAGTCTAGAACAAGCTGTCAGTATTCAATAGTTTTAAGTTCTTAATTGCTGATCAGCATTTAGTAAAAGAAACGAAATTGTATTCTGTGCGACTGAAGATTGATCTAATTACTAGCATTAGGTCACTAGCCCTAATGCTAGTAAAATACATTTCAGAAATAACAGTTCATCCAAAATAGCTTATAAAATCCCTGAAGACGCCTCTAATGTGATCACGTTTGTCCACCGTTATTTTGTTAGCATTAATTGAATGATAAAATTAAACCACGGTAGAAAATATGTTTAAAAGTAACAGTGGAAATTCGCTATTTTAACTTACTTACTTATTATAAATCTAATTATAAATATGGAAATTGATACTTACACCATTTTAATTAGGTAAATGCAAAATTTTGTGAGTTCCTAACGTCTTTAATGCAACCGTTCATTTATGGGCTGTTCATAACGTTTTAAGAAATTATTTAGCCAACGCTATATCTATATTATTCGATGGGTATCCTTCATTGGAAGAGAACATGTCAGTGTAAAATTTAAAATCATCCAAAAAAATACCAAAAATAAATTTGGCATAGGTGTTTTCATAGAAATTGTTTTTCAGGATAAAAATATTCAGCAAAAATATTTTCACTCCTGAGGAAGAAGGACCTGGGTTTGAATGCCCCGAAAATCGATAGAGCTGTTCAAAATCTACATAATACTAAGGTTTTGGTTTTTCTAAAATTTTAAATAATTGACTAAAATCGAAACCAAGCTGTTTATTAACTTGATCCCTTACTTGGGGGCATTTTTTTCTAACTTCGCAATTAAAAATTATTTTGATTTTACTTCATTTTAAAACATTCATTCTATAACATTTTTGTCATGTTAACATAATTATTGATCACAGTCACTGATTTATTTTCTATGTTTTGGTATGTAAACAATTTTTATTCCTTATAAGATTTGATCTTGTGCAACACATTCCATAATTTTGCTAACAGTACGCTTTCATATCTATTGACATGATGCATGGACTTGGGAATTGGCGACTAAATTTATAAATACGTTTCACGATTTCATTTTTGACCTGTGCTTAGATGTGTATGATAGTTGTTGTATTTAGTTGACCTGTGCGTTTTTCCTTGTAAAAGTGAACCCGTCTCTTTTTTTCCAACTTTATTATATTTTTTGGGGGGAGGGGTTGCTTCTTTAGAAAATTTGATCCCGCAAGGCAAGTCTCTCAAAGTGGCACCCCCAAAGCAATTTTACACTGTCCGCGAAGACAATTAATTGAGAATTTAATTAATTGAGAATTTAATTAATTAAGAATTTAATTAATTGAGGTCCGAGTTTATATGATATTCATCACCATTAAAATCTCTAACATGAATAATAAATCAGAATATCTATAAATAGAACTGACTAATTATTAGTGTGGCATAATCGTACTCCAAGATTTAAAGTATACATTTTATTATTTTTATTCGTACTTGTTAATAAATTAAAATAGGTTTAGCTACGAATTTTGTCTTACAGTTGTCGTTTTGTTTAGGAATGCACGAGAACCGCTTTCCTTCACAGTTCAAAATGAATAACAATAAAAACCTGATTGACCTATGAGCATCTACACTCCGTTAGGAAGATAATTTCTAGTAATATCTCTCCAAGGCTGCAAACTTTATTAAAACTAAAATGATGTCAAGTGTGAAGATACAGTAAGTAATAAAAGAAGTTTATAATTATTTACATAGAAATATATGTATTTTTATTTTGGGGTCGAAGAAAAGTCTAATTAATAAGAGAAAATGACTATCTGTCATTGTTTATTCTTCATTTCTGCCACACTTGTAAAGTTTTCTCTAAAAAGTTAAAAAAGATTTCATAATTTCTTTCAGTTAAAATTCAAGTAAGTGAGTTAATGATTAATTAAACTTATTAGAACTATTTTAAATAAATTTCTGCCTGAAAATTTACTATTTAGTTGGCAATATATTTTTATTACAAAGTCCAATCCACAAAATGCGTTGCATGTACCAAACAATAGATTTCAGATCGAAAATAAATATATGCTTTTGAAATATTTTCCCTTTGCGATATTAATATTATTGTCTATGTATGTTTTGAAAACTTTCTAGTAATATTCTAGTATAAAATTTTATATATTTACTTTTGTAGTTTACTTTGTCAGGAAATATTTTAAAATTTTGTTTAAAAAACCTTTTAATCTGTCAACTCTTTTCAGCTTATCTGCATGCTGCCCGCGGACACATAAAGTCTCTGATCAACGATTCTAGTGGAATATTTGCTTAATATGCTACACAGTAAACTTTATTTTCGCTGAAGCCATCGTTTTAAATATACCTTCTAGTAAGGTTGTAGGGTTTCTCTTAGTTTATTTAACTATTATTCAAATTTTTGTTATCTTTCCTGAACTACTTCGCCTCTACATTCCCTCACCAGGAGATAAATTTAAAGTTAAGTGCAGTGAGGACTTAAACGAATGAATCTTGAAGTTTATTCACAGCGTGTTTTGGCTAGGTAGCGCGCGTTTTGTTTCTTATCTTGCTGTTACGCTGATACGCCTTTTGGTCATTTCTGTTAGATGGTCGAATCAACCTAGTTTAGCCGTAACTTAAAGTGCTAGTTCCAGCATTACTCTTTTTTTAGACTTGGATTTATTGTGTTACAGATTCTTAGATTCCACCGAAAGTTTTCGGTGTTACTAAAGCCCGACGTACGTGCCTTTCTGTTCATAGATGAAATTATTAAAGGGTTTTTTCACCCTTCTTCTGTGCAGGTATTATTTCACGCCTGTGCGAGAACTCGCCAGGTTCATTAAAAGGATCTAAACTAGTCTATGTGGCCAAAAGTAAGATCCTATAAGGTTTTTGTGTTGTCAAAATATAGTTAGAAAGTTAACCCTCTTTTTCCATATATGTATCTGTAAAACAAATTTGTTATAGAAGTTACATTATGTTTCCTTTTTACCGTTCATAGCAAATTATCCAACAAGTTTAGTAAATTATTTCGAAAAAGTGAACCTCGAGATTCGAAAGTTTATCCATATAAGTTTGAATATTTTTATTTGCATCATTTTTAATAAATACAGGTATATTTTTAAAAACTATGTATTCCGTGTGTTTCTCATCAAACGCTATTAAGAAATCTGCTGTCATTTGTAATACTGTTTACAAAGATTAAGCTGATTACTGTTACTAAGATTAAGTTTACAAGATTAAGCTGTATAATTAGCACATCGTAATTCCAAGGTCCGCAGACCGTTTAAGACCTAATGCATAAAGTAGCAGATGATTGATACAATCGGAATTATATTTACACTGTCAGTGTAGACTTCTATAAACTAAATGCTATTTGTAACTGAAAGGCAAACCAGATGGTTTATAATTATGTAAATAAAATTTATTCTCATATTTTTGACAGACTATCTCGTAGAAAATGCATTTCAGGTGTATAACTGAATCAAAATATTAGTAATTATGGACGAATTCCGATATGTTATGGGAAATTATGAAGTATTGTATATATCCATATTATATGTCGGATTTCAATGTTACTTGGATCCTTTTGAAACTAATTACATTTCAAAAACCTTCTGCGAAATTATCTTCCTGAACTAATATTAACTAATGATCCGAAGGAGCTTTTAAATGTGACTTAAGCAAAACGAATGCTTAGTATGTTTGTACATAATGCATGCATTTCGGCGTAGGCCTGTTCAATGGGAGTTCTTCCAATCAATTTCTACAGTTGCGTTTTGCATTTCCAATATTAATTCCTTAATGGTGAGACACTTTTCATATGCTTAAGATGTGTCTAAAGCAAAGATCTTCAAAACTAGATTTTTACTGGGTAAAATTCAATTAAGTTTCACAGTAAATTGCGTTTCGCTACTAAGCTTTGTGAAGGACGTGTCAGAAATACAAGATGGGTGATTACAAAAACGTAAAGAATCAACAGAGGGGCAACCAGTGTAGCTGCACTGGGAAGCAGAATTAAGTGACGAAACATTTTTGAGGTACTGAGAGCAAAATTTCTAGCTTTAATGCCACTTAGTATGTTGTTTATGGTGGACAAGAAGGAATAAAGTTCGTCAAATATGAAAAAACGCAAGCTAAAGCAATTTCAGAGGCATAAATATGCCTTATTTTATTTTGTGCAAGTGCAGCGTTTGTGTTCAATTGCTCCTTTATTACTTGGTACAACCTTACTGAAATAAAGATTTTATGATGAAGATGAAAGACCATTATTACTTGATGAAACTTTCTTGAAATGAAAATTTGATGATGAAAGTGAAAGAATTCTGTCACGATTAATGGTAATTGACAAAGTGTGAATTAAAAACTTTGGATCAGAACTGAAATCGTTCTCAAGCCGATGAAGAAGTTCCTTGTCCTCTGGATCTCAAACATTTCATTATGCTAAATCATTGATGAAATAAAGAATGGTCTCTGTTTAGGATTACCAAGGAATCGCGAAAGATAGAATTTCATATGGTTAAAGTGTTATTTGTAGCATATTGCAAAAGTTAGATGACAGTTGCATAAAACTCACCTGGCATACTTAGGGATGGAAACTTTAATTCAAAGGACACCTGAAATATGACTTAGATGTGACAGGCCAAGCCAAGAACGAGCAGGAGGATTTACTTCACCAATCATAAAATTCCCATGTTTCAAACTGCTTTCAAAGTGAAAAAACCCTTTCGGGAAAAACGATTTTCTTCCTTGAAAGGGATTTCTGCAGCCGTTACTAAGTCACTCAATGTGTGAATAAAAATAGTGCCCTACAAAGAGTAGCAAACTGCCTGAAACACTGAATCACTTCTATTGTTGGGAAAAAAAGGACAATAACAGATGAAAAGTAAGCAAGACTGCCTGAAATAAAAATAACCTGAGAGTAAAGCAAAGATTAGAAAGCAATACTTCTTAAACTACTTTTCATCCCGATGGCAATTATTTTCTCTAAAAGTAACTTGGCTGTCTTAGTAATTGGCAAAAATGGAGGTATTTGTAATTTCGTTCCTTACTCTGAGGAAGGGGAGGTAAGAAAAATGTGTCACTGCGTAATTTACATTTCCAAACACAAGTTTATTCCGAAACCTGAACTACTGTTTCTTGCAAGCAACTCGCTTTTTAAAGACCAAAAGGCCGCAAGTAGCTTGCAAGCCACAGTTAAGATGTCCAAGAGCTGCATATGGCTCCCGAACTACAGCTTGGTGATACCTGACATATACCATGAGATGTTTATTGCTAGAAGCATGGAATTTCCAAAAATTCCTGATTTGTAAATTCCTGACTCGTATGAAATTAGACCGTTTTTTTATTACTTCCTCCTTTAAAAAGTAATAGAAAAACGGTCTAATTTCATACGAACAGCTTGTATACCATTGCAGGAGGGCTCCTAACGTCCTCTTGTGTTACATTCACACAGCTTAGCTCTCACGGAAATGTTTCAACGAATGGATATCTATTCATGAAACATTTCTTTGATAACTCTTATTTGACTCAAAGGTTTTTCAGTATTGACGAAGTTGCATCAGCCTGGTAGTTTGTTTCTTTGTTACAGTTATATATTGGCAGCGAAAGTAATTTTACGGAAGCAATTAAAAGGCAAAAAAGGTAAAACCTAATTCATACAATACTGAGACAATAATACAGTGTCCTTCTGCGGCTTTAATTTACATTAAAATGTAAAAATACAATAAACAAATACAAACAATTTTCAAAATGAGAAAAGAAATTTCTTATTTCTCCTTTTTTCTTCATATTTTATAAAGCTCTTCTTTTACACTCCCTTTTCATAATTGATTATGATATTTTATTCAAATAATAATGCTGAAGAAAGCGAGAACTTCCTTACTGAAGACCCTAACTAAAAATTTAAAACAAAATGACACAAATTAGCTCTTTTGTGAAGGAATTTAATACAATTTTAATGTATAATGTGATATTAAAACTCTGCTGGAGGCAATTTCCCCCCGTTGCCAATTACCGAGAAATGCTGTGGACGACAAACGACGACTGTCGCGTTTTATCTGCTTATTTCCTTATTTATTTCTTCAGTGTCTGTTCATATTTCACCCGTGCTCAATCAATCTTAATGAAGTTTCGTTTTCGAAGAATGGCAACGTCAAAATCGCAGGCATGTCTAACGGAGGGAGAAAATAATCACTCGGTTGCCTTAGCAACTTCTTCTGACGTCACGAGCTCTAAAAGAGGAGAGATGGGGACCCAAGAGCTTCGTGATGGGCCTGAGTTTCATTTCGGTGGCAATCTTATCTTGGCTAGACAAAGGGGAGCGCATTCACTATATTATTATCCGGCTCTTGCTAATCTGCTTTATTCAATATTAACCTGGGTATCAGCGGGTGTAATTGCATTTTTTTTTATTTATTTATTGGTAATGCCATGAAAAGATGACGTAAAAATCTCTCTCACTTTGGAGACCAAAGAGGAAGCCTATGCTATGCTTGAAAATTAATCGAAAGAAAGTTGTTTCATTTATTAAAAAAAATTGAAATATTATGTCTAAAATATTCTCATATTTCAATTTTTATATTTATAAATTAAGACATAATTTGTCAATTGCAGTTTTAATAAAGTATTATATAACAATCGAAGATATAAGAATTAAGCTCTTTTTACGAAATTATATTATTTTTGAGAATTTTGTTCAGAGTTTTAGAACTGTAACGCATGTAACTTGATTCTTTTAGACGTTTTAGTTTTTTAACGTTATCTAACGCTACCGAAGCATTTATTATCTACGCGGCCGACAAAAATCTATTTTTGCGAGGCACCTTTGCTCCACGTGGCATGAGAACATTATTTAATCATTTGCACAACCTGGCTAGTTAGCCAATTTTTACCGGTTTTGCCTTTTCTCATTACATATTCTTTAAAGAATTGGTAAATTTAATAATATATAAATACTTCTTAATAGTTTATGCCTTTATTTTATATAATATATTTTTTAATAAAATGTAGCACCTACGTATATTTTATAACTTTCCTTACATATTGCTTTTAGAAATATTTGCATCATTAGGGTAATAAACCTGTCTTTTAACGTCCTGCTTAAAACCGTATTTTACGTAATATAGTTCGTATCTTTTCTATGAAAGCTGCAGAGTTCTTTTATTTTGTTTTGCTTTTTGTTTTTTTTTTTTTTTTGTTAAACAGTTGATAAATTTGTATCATTAATTGTTTTTCTAATTTCTATATTTTAGAGGACTTCTTCTTCAACTCAGAGGTAAAATTAGTTGCTTTTATAAAAGAACTTACTACGTTCGCACTGAAATTTCATTCGAAAAATATACACTAAGCAGTCCTTCATTTAAATTTATAAATATACTTACTTTCATTTGCCTGAAAAGTTTATAAAATGAACAAATCTAATCCCCGTCAAATGGCGCCCCGCCAAATCTGTGTTTTTACCAGCAAAGAGCTTTACGTAAAGTATCACTTCCGGTTTGATCGACTGCGAACAAAATCTAATTTCTTGTTCAAAAAAATCTACGTGAACACCACATCGCTTCCTTGTAAGTATTATTAAAAATATACACACTTTTGCTGCATTTCATTTAAATTTATTTCCTCGAATTATTATAACTTAATTAATTGATTCTCCAAGGCAAGTTGAAAATAACATCAAAAATTGCAAATTATGTATTAAATATCCCGGTAAATTTTTGTCGTAGGAGAGCCAAACCTCTTATAGTTTTATTTCTACGTAACGAGTATAAAAACCTTCCCAAATACGCGTGTAGAAACCGAAAGATAGCGTTAAAAATTTGATTTGATTATTATTATTTGTTGAAAATTATTAGCCCAAAGGGCGTCAGCCCAGAAGTACTGCCACCAGATATTATAGCCCTGTATTATATTTTTAGAAATTAAATAATGAAGAATCTGCGTAAATGTATGCATGTTTCTCGCAATGCGATAAAACAACGGTACCTAGAGCCATCAAATTTTCAATAACGTACGTTTCCACCCGAATATGGTAATCTGGAACCCCACATTTGGAATTTGTTTTATTATTTACTTCATATTCTGTAAAACTTTAACGAATTTTTGATTAACAAACTCAAGGACTTGAAAGCGAGCAATGGCAACGATGTATAAAACAGAAAAAAAAAAAAAAAACTTTTTTACCTTCAGCGCTGTGTATCAAGACTGTGTATCGGAAATTCTAAACATATGCTCATTTTAAACTGATTTTACGATACTGGTGTTGAACTGAACTTTATGGTTTAAGGGTAAAGAACATGATATTTAATAAATAAAGGTAACATAAAACTTTAAAAAAGTCCCCTTGGGCTTAATATAAAATGTGAAAGCTTTCAGACTTTTTGTTTTAGTTTGGCATTGCCAAAACATGATCATATTCGTGATTTAAAACACTTCTGTAATTGGAAGTATTTAACTATGATCAGCAATTGCGAAAATAACGGACGGGCAAGGATATTAAAGCGGTAAGGTGTGTGTGCATATATAGATATATATGTAAACTTAAAGCATCTAAAGTTAAATGTAAATTGGAGTCAAAGGAGCTTTTATTTTACTTCAATCCTGCAGCTATAGCGCAGGGCGGGTTTAAAAAATTTGCTTTTTTTTTTTTTTTTTTTTTTTTTTTTTTTAATTTTGATATTCTTTATATATATATATATATATATATATATACATATTACTTTTAACCAGCGGACGCGTCGTGTAATGAAGCAGAGGATTTGAGACTTAAGTTTTAATAGGTTATTTTGTCGGTTTAATAGTCAAAAGTTATTACGTGTTCGGTCTCAATTCTTCTGTTTTGACGAAAAGCGATATCGAGTTAAGTGGATTCGAAGATCATTGTGCATTTTCCTTGAAGAGTCAGTGATGATTTTCGAATTAAGCTAATTTACCATTTACCGCTTCTTTATATTTTTGCTTGTGTCTTAAATAACTTTTGTGTTTATGTTTAGATATTTTAGGATTGTTTGAAGTTAATCAAATTTTTTAACATTTAAATTTGATCTTAGTTTTACATTCTCTTTTCATTTGTCAGTTTTCTTGTTATAATTTCATTTTTCTTGTATTTTAACTTTTAAATGCAATTAATTTTAACTTGGTGTTAAAACTTATTCACGGGAACTATAGTATTACATTTGCTTTAAAGCAATAGCATGAAAAATTTTCTTTTTTTACCTTGTTTTCTAATTTTGCAGCTCAATGCGCAAAATTCTTGACCACACAGGTCTTTTTTAGTTTGTTATCCTTTCTTAAATTATTTCTTAACCAAAGATTTCTATGTTTTTCACATTTTCTATAGTTTCCGACCTAAAAAAGATATTTTTCTCCCAAATTACCTTTATTTTTCGCCATAGTCTTCTGGTAAGTTTGTATATTTCTTCCAGAGATGCTTCCATTCTTTTAATCACTCTAAATAATAGGAGGAATCTTTCTCTGCAAAGTCGTTATTCACGAAGTTCATAACCTCCTCATTTGACGGAAATGAAAATATGTGTATTTCGAGTTCTTCTTAGCTTAGGGATTAAAAAAGTCACTAGGTGCCAGGTCTTGCGAGTAGGGCAGGTGGTCAAGTAGTTCAAACCGTACGGAGCATTGTCTTGGTGAAACAAACTATTTTCGTTTGCAAATGTGGCCATTTGTGCACAATGTTTGCCTTCAGCTTTTCAAAAAACGTTTCATAATATGCTCAGGTAATGATTTTTGCCTTTTCAAGAGAAACCATTAAGACAATTCCATGGCTATCCCATAAACCTGTCGCTATGTCTTTCCGAGTACAAGGAACAGATTTTGCCTTTTTTTGGAGCCGTTGCTCCCTTTGAGGTCCACTGTTTTAACTGTGTTTTCTGGGTTGTTGTGATGAATCCAGGTTTCATATATAATGAATAATCGTCGAAGAAACTCCGATTTATTGCGCCTGAATTGCGCTAACAGAGTTCTGCAATGGTTCATTCGAACATGTGTTTGGCCCAAAGTGAGCAAACGCGGCACCCAATGTGCAGCCAATTTGCTCATATTTAAATCTTCGTTCAGTATGTGGCAAACACGTCCTTTGGACATGCTCATAGCATCTGCTATTTCTCTAAGTTTGGTTCGACGGTCCTCCAGCAATACATGGTAGATGTTAGCCATGTTTCGTCAATAATTGCAGATATTGGCCGTTTTGAACGTCTATCGTCACCCAAGTTGATAAACCCAAGTTTAAATTCAGCTGCCCAAACTTTTACAGTAGTATATGATGGCGCAGAGTCCCCATACAATGCTTCCAATTCCTCTTTAATCTGAGTAGGCGTATTACCTTTCAGAAACCAGTATCTAATGACAACGCGATTTTTTCCATTTTCGCAAAACCGGCCACATCAGCTTACAAAAATAATTGTCAAACAAAACATTCCTCTACAAACAGATGATATTTTGATTGGTAGTTATCAAGTGATGTACAAACAAGTTCCGGGGGATTTGTACTGCCATCTGTATATGGAGTAAGGGAACTTTTTCAATCAGCCCTCGTATATACTACTTTTGGTACTGCAGGTTGCAATAGAAAACGAAGTTGCACCACAAGATGTTATATCAGTCTCATATACAAAATTTCAACGCTCTGTGGCTAATTGTTTTTGAGTTATATCAGATACATGCGTAAATCCGCACGTAGGGGTACGTACACTGCGCAAAAAAAAAAAAAAAATGTGGCAGTTCTATATCTCCCGTTCTACTGGGCCGATTGACAAAATTTCAATTTCGTTTTTCATGTATCAAAAGCGCGACTTAGGATATATATTAGATTTATATCTAGCATTGTTCTTCTAACGTAGGTATTTTGACACAAAATAGGACTTTTTCTGAAATAACATGCTAATTTTTTCCATATTTTGATTCTACGATTCAAATTATGCCTAGATATTAAATTTTGTGAAATGTGGTACTAAATTTATGGAGAAATTCAAAAATTTATCTTGTTACAATTTTTTTAGTTTGCGCCAAGAATAATTCACTTGGCGAACCTCTTAATATGTGGCAACCAATTTTCCTTTCCCTTCCATTATGCTGGGGCGGGAAAAAAGGCACCTCGTTCCTACATTTTTACATTGTTGCATGAGCGGAAAAAAAGTCACTGCATTTCTACTTCCAAATAATTTTAGCAAAGTGTCTAAACCGCATTTGATGTTTTATCGTTTTCAACAAATATGCCAAATTTTAAAACGTGCCGATATATAAATTCACGTATATCTTCGGAAATTTTGAATAAAAAACTGTAATTTTTTGCAAGTATGTTTAGAAATATGTATATTTTAAGATGATGGTAAAAATTTTATAGATTATAATTCAAAACTTTTTGAAAAATCTATAAAAATTATTTAAAAATACAAATTTTAAAAATAAATTATAAAAAATGGGTGAATTTTATTTGGAATGAACCTGAATTTCGAAATGTGAAAGGAAAAATCAAATAAGTTTAATAAAAAAGAGATATTAATAAATATATACCAAACTCAATTAAGCTAAACTTTTGAGAGATAATTTTTTAAAAACTACTCGTACGATTTTTACAAAACTTGGTAGTTTGGAGTATTTGAGTCGTAGAATGGAAATATGGAAAACAATGGTATGGTATTTCAGAAAAATTCAGATTTTGTGTCAAAATACCTATATTAGAACAATGCTATATATAAATCCAATACATACCCTAAGTCGCGCTTTCGAGACATGAAAAACGCAAGTTGAATTTCGTCGATCGGCGAAGTAAAACGGGAGATATAGATCTGTCGCATTTTTTTCACAGTGTACATGAGATACATACGTAGGTACGTACTCACGTAAATAATTTTATAGATTTTCCAAAAACGTCAAGAAAAATTTTGTGTTTAATATATTTTAAATCCATTTTATAATCCGTTTTGGAAAAAAAGGTGCTTTTTTCTGTCCGTATGTACAGACATCCCGAAAAAATATACTCAAAATAGTTTCGGGAACGGACAAATAGATATTTCGTTGAAATATGAAACCCGAAAATTTTCGCGATTACAATACTTCCTTCATTTTGTACAAGGAATTAAAAATAGGAAGATCTGCAATCCGAAATTTTGTATTATGTATTTTGTTACGTATAAATAGCCATGTGTAAAAACTGGCTTATCTAAATTTATATGAATACAATGAAATGTCTGCCCTTTTATTTCATTTTATTACAATTGCATCTTGTTGGCCGATTGAAAAAGCATATAATTTAAATATTTATGAGATTTGCCTTGATCCTTTAAAGTGTATTAATTAAAATACCTAACAGACGCGAAACGAATTATCGCTATGTCTGAAGTAACCACCAAGTTGTGAGAAGATTTAAATTATCTTTTTATTTAAACAAGCTTTAAAATTTAAACGCACTAATTTGTACTGCAATAATCAGCCACATCTCGTGCTGATGTAACTAAACAGGCAAATTTAATTCAAACGTGGAACAGCAGTCATAGACTAAACGGTTAAATATTATCTTAAGCTGATTCAGTAACTCTGCTGCAGAGTGAAAAACCTAAGTGTCGGCAGCGAAATAACGCAAAGCCGAATAATTATAACTCTTAGAGCTGGCAGAAACTCGTACGTAGGGTGAACGCAAAGTCAGAAACATTGTTTGTTTTAAAATTCAAAAACTTCAGTTTAAATACCGGTGTCTGATTTGCGCTCTGGTGAGATTACGGAAAGGAGAACTTGAAGTACATATCTATATCATAATACTTGATATTTTTAAATAATAAAATTACATGGTTTTTAATTAAAGTGCTTATAATATAGCAATATATTAAATTCAATATATTAAATGCTTATAATATATTGAAGCACATAGTTTGAAATGAATTCTATAAATTTCTTCTATGATATTTCTGTAATGTATCAGAAAATTTAAATTCATATAGATCTGATATATTTAGGTATGAGAGAACAATGCACGTTACTCTTCTGGTATTACAACTGAATAGGGAATATAGTGAATTCGGGCACTAATAACGATTAAAGCAATAGGTGCTTTCGAATTTTCTATGTGCTCTTGTGCCTCGTCATCTTCAACAATGCAAGAGAATAACAACTGTACTTTTTGATAACATATTTGCATTACTAATTTTCTAAAATAAAAATCAGTACCTTCTATGGCTTGATATAAACAAATATTATGTTTAGATTTTAGAGACATTAGGTTAATTGGAAGTAGAAGTGTACAAAAATGAGCAACACCCTCGCCTGGAATCGAAACACGGACCTCTGGAATACGCGCCCAGCCTGCAGACCACTACTCTACGAAAGCATACTAAGAAGGCGGGAGAAATACCTTATATACTTCCGCTTTTAAAGAGCGACTGGGGTTTTTAGGGGACACAGTCGCCAAATCTTGGGTGTGGAGAATCATCATCCACCACCCATTTAATTCGGGTGCCACTGTACAGACATTAGGTATTTTTTGAAAGCAGGAGAGATGAAAAATGAGTAACGCCTTCACCGGGAATCGAACCGCGGACCTCTGGATAACGCGCCCAGCGTGCAGACCACTACGAAGGCATGCCAAGAAGGCGGGAGAAATACCTTATAAGATATAATAGAAATAGCGTTAACCCTTTGAGCGTTATGACCGGCTTTATCCGGTCATCAGAAGTTTTGTTACTTGGCATATATTAGCTTATAATTTAAGATATTTTCCTTTCTTACTTTCTTTGAGAATGTAAATATCATCTTAATGAACGTAAGTGTATGAAAATACAGACTAAAATAAGTAATTATACAAACTCAGTTAATAAATTGGTGTTTAAATACCGGTCTTCGTGACAGATCTAAAATCCTCCGTCACTCAGAGAAATAGCCTTAATATGTTCTGCATGATTTTTAATTAAAATGTTACAGAAATTTTGAATTTTTTCGCAAAACCTTTTAACAGTCTCATGTAAATTATCACAATTGGTTTAACATATGTAATCAAAATCCAATATGTTTTTTTTTCAGTCTTGAATTCATATACATATGCGAGTTTAAAATACCAAATTTGAGAAATTTTGGATATTATATTTTCTATATATTTTTTCATGGAAATCTGTTCAGTGTTTCAAGTATTACATCCAGTTTATCAGTTTTAGCCAAATCTACTATATTATTCCTATTGATATAAAAGTCTTAAATACTAAAGCTAAACAACTAAAACTGAGTTTGGGATTATATTTTACTACAGTTTATTTTTTTTTAATTTTTTTTGTTGTTAAATTATGAGCTTCAAATAAAATACCTCTTCCTGTTGTCCATTAAAAACTATTATGTGCTTCAAATAAAGTGTGATTTGCTGTTTGTCAGTATTAACCAAAATTTAATACGTTTTTCCTATTGATAAAAGTCGTAAATAATAAAATTGATAAGTTTTAAATGATATTTTGACACTGTTTCCATTAAAAGCTGTTATAAGCTTCAAATGTATCACTTTCGGTTGCTCATTAAAAACTGTTACGGGCTTCAAGTACCACTTCCGTTTGTTCAGTTTTACCCCAAATCTCATCAACTCTTTAAGTGAATGCAAAAAGCTTAACACAGAAAGTATAAATTTTTGAAAGTTTAATATAACAGTTACTGTGGGCGAAATGCTCATCATATACATCCATACCGATTCCCACAGAGACACCCACGCAAACAAGCATCATTGTAAAAATAGTCAAAACCTGTTCTATTAAGTGTAATTCGTTCTTATTCACTGAAAAGTCATTATGAAATTTTTAGAAGGAAAACATTACCTCCCTTACTTAAGTATGCAGGTTTTCGGGAGATAAATATAGCCATTTTATTTTATTTCATTATTTTCCTCTTTAATATGCAAGAAATTATTATGTAAAAGTTATGTTTAGACTTGGTAAAGGATTAATTCTGAAAGACAGAAGTTTAAATTAGCAAAGATTCTTGTTTTATTGTTTAACTTCGCCTTCAGTTTTACCTACAATTTTATATTAGCCATGAATATTTCAATAGCATTATGTCTGTGTCTGAATCATATATTATTTATTAAATAATTGTTTATCTAATTAAATTAAATTAGTCGCCAAAAGCTTGAAACTTTTTGTTGTGGAACAATAATAATAGCAGTATTTGTAATCTGGATTTACTTTAGCTTCTTCGTGGACTGTTTTTTAGCTGTCTAGACTGAAGTGCCAATGGCAATTCATAGCCTAAATAGAAATGTAACTAATACGCTTTTGGAAAAGACAAACAATAATAAAACCTGAAAGGATTCAGATATTAACGGTCACCCAGAAGGGCTCGTTTATAGTTTAAAGTTTTATATGATTTATCAGTACAGATTATCAATAAATATTGAATCGCAAAACATTTTATAAGTTGCCTGAAAGGATACTTTTAGATTTTCGTATACCTGTGCGTAAGGGCTCGTAATACGAGATTGAATGCGCACTGAATTGATGACAGCTGATAAAATTTATTTCACCAAAAAGAATACTACACAATTTTGGAACTTCCCACAAAAATATTCGTACAGCTCTTCACAGTATCTCTGATTACAATCAGTAGTTACACTTCAAATTACATGAACGTTAAACACAAGGCAATGCAAAGCACATCTAAAAGGCGAAGCTCTTACGGATATCTCAACACTCCGAAGTCACTCTGTATTAGCAACTAACAAACACTAAACTGATAATTTCTATGATTTTATATAGTTTTCCCCCTACCACCAAGGGTACATTAGGAAATTACTGGAAGGCATATGAAGGCCGAATAAGGTTACACTTACATAGAGCATCAATTATAGTTATTCAGCTACAATACCAATTACAGTGATACAGGGACCAGACCAAAATGTCGTCAAATAGTTGTGAAGATTGGCAACTTTTGGCGATTTCCTTCAACATTTGGTCACGAAAAGGAATCGCCAAAATCACTGCCAGCTTGGCGATATCTCGCGCGCATAGCGAGATAGATCAATGTTATTCATACCTTCCAGCTAGCTTCGCTTCTTTAGATTTTCGTATTACATTATGAAAAAAAACAACATATAATTTGGCTAAAATTATTTATATATGTACAAAATTCGTAATAATACATTTAGACTAATAGAGGAGAATTATATGACTTATGCATATCTAAAAAGTCAAAAAATATATTACGTCATCCTATAAAAATATTTAATGTTGTTTACTAGATATATTGTTGTTTTAAATAGCTTAGTTTGTTAATTAGTAACAGACAGATTTAATTTGAAAGATAAATACATTTTGCCGAATGGTTGCAGACTCGAGTGAAAAGTGAAATATCGTATTTTGAGACTAATTATTAATTTGGGCTAAGATAAATAAAATCTGATTAATTGTGCGCATTTTAGTGTCAAAGTGAGTTGATTCCATTAAAAAAGATCCCACAAACATTGCTTTGATGCTGTGTAAAGCATAAGGAATTTATAATCTTCCGTTATGGCGGTCTACTCTAAAACTTATAACTGAAGCTATAAAAATTTATTTTAATGTGCAAATGCGTCTTTGATAATTTTGAGAAATGATTACAAAGCAGCATACGTTTTAAAAGCTTCAAAGCTTAGTCGTAAAATATAAATTTCTCAGAACTATTTTCTCAATATCCGTCTCCAATGAAATTAATGGGCAATTAATACCAAGTCGTAAAACTGCAACTAAATGTTCCTACAGCAATAGACATTTTTATGACGAATGGCAGTACGAAATCCGATATATCAGCATTTTACGAGAAAGTACCCTGCAATGACGACTGAGAATTCTTTATGTACTTTTGATGCCAAAAGTCGTAATTCTAGTAGTAGATGATGGAGAGTTTTATTGCAAATAATATTAATAAACCCAAATAGGTTTTTCAAGATAAATGTAAAGTGATAATTAGGTATAATACTTCTTCTCAAGTATTTCACGTACGAAATTTTACTTTTCAGAAAGGAATTTATAGAGGATTTGCACCTAAAGCTTAATTTATGCAGGTCGGTCAAACGGGGAATGACACTCGGTCTCAAGGTCTCATAAATAATCTAAGGCAGTTGTCTCAAACTGAAATTGCATGCGAGCCGAATGAACGATCTGAGAACGGCTTATAAGGTATTCCTCCCGTCTTCTTATCGTGTCTTCGTAGTGTGGTGGTCTACACGTTGGGCGCGTATTCCAGAGGTCCGTGGTTCGATTCCCGGCGAAGGCGTTGCTCAATTTTCACTTCTCCTGCTTCCCAAAAATACCTAAGGCCTCTACAGTATCTCCTGAACTAAAAGAGTAGTGGATAATGATTCTCCACACCCAGAATTTGGCGATTGGATTTCCTAAAACCTCAGTCCCCTTTAAAAGGAAGAGTATATAAGGTATTTCTCCCGCATTCTTAGCGTGCCTTCGTGGTGTAGTAGTCTGCACGCTAGGCGCGTATTCCAGAGGTCCGTGGTTCGATTCCCGGTGAAGGCGTTACTCATTTTTCACGTCTCCTGCTTCCAAAAAATTACCTAATGTCTCTACAAACTGACAGGCCGAATTCGTTTTCATCCAAATAAAAGTTTTTGACTGAATTTTAGATTTTATATCCTAAATACTTATCATAACTCACGTAAACTCTACTGACAATATATAAAGGAAAATAACTCCAAATTATATTTATTTTCTGTCTGATATCAAACCTTTGATATCTACAAATATTTCTCTCGGTAACACTTTTTAACTCAAATGTACTGACAGTTAATTCTTAAATTTTCAAGCATTTTTATTTTAAATACTTATAATAAGTTGAATTAACCGCTAAGTTACTAGCTTAAGCAAAAGGCCCCACCAATACCGAGCGACTAAAGACTGTTGAATTCGGGTACTTCATCTCGGCTTTGAAGGCAAGTGAATAGGCTGGCTGCGTAGTTGGTGTTTGTGTTTTTCCCGTGTGTAACGTGAATACGAGACAGTTCTCTTAGGAAGACCTCCATGAAGTCATCCCTTCCAGGCTCATAATCCTCATGTGCATTGTCATATTTAAGTAATCTAACCTAACTTATACTAAAAAAATAGCGGAAACTTTTCAAGTGGGACAAACTTGAGACTAATTACTGAGAACCTATTTTTTTTCTTTTATCTATTCAAATTTTCTTCGATGCATGCAAAAAATATGCATATACTTTTGCGTAAATAATTCTAAACTTCTTTCTTTCTCAATGCAATTTTCTGCTGTTTAGATTTTGATAAAATTTGTAACCTTGTATAAAGATTACTAGAAACTATCTTAATTACGAATCGTAGATGGTCATTGATTAATCCATTTCTTTTCAGGATATATTTCTCTGAAAATCTGGTTCTTTTCCCTGAAATTGTGGTTATTTTGATGGACTTTATTTTTCAACTATGGGGAAAATTGTTCACAATTCAATGTACTCCCAAATGGGATTAACTCTATTGCAACGGATGGTCTTAAATTTTGATAAGTACGAATAAATGTTAATCAAATCTGTAGCTTAAAATCTTCGAAAAAATCTCATCGCACAGCTTAAATTAATTAGCTCCATTTGTAGATTTTCTGAGGTGTTACTCAAATTCGGTTTTAATTGTTAGGAAAATAATAGGAAAGTGGACTCCAAATCATTAAATTTTCTACTTTCTTTCAAATTTTTGTCATAAATTACGGGAAATGTATTCGCGACACTGTGAATTTATTTGAGTGTCGGATACAGCCTGCGGGCTACCAACTTGTAGCACTGCTCACAGACAGTGATTTCAAACTCAAATTGCAAGTGGAATCGAATGCTCAATTTGAAAACAATAGACGAGCTAGATATTTTTTAACAAAATTTAAAGTTATTTTTAACAGAACAAAAATAAGTAAACAAATAAATAAATTTAAATTTCACTTAATGAACAGCGTTCAGATAAGCAGGAAGAAATGAATAAATAATTACAAAAATAAACAAAATAAATAACACATATAGCAAAAACAAAAAAAATATCAGCTGGAAATAATACGAGTACTTTGCGGGTATTTATCAATTCCTCCTTTCAACACGAAACAAATTACTCGTCAAATATATCTTCACATATGCTGTGTCTTTCTTTTAGCATAAAATATTGGACATTTGTCTTGCATTTTCATTCTTTAGCAATAGCGTTTAGTTAACATCTCCTTTCGTAAACTACGTCATGCTAACTGTAATTTATTCAGCCAATCGAAACTTTCCTGTGAAAAGTATAGTAAAGTGTGTTTCCTCAGACAAACGCCGCGATTACCTCGATGAAGATTGAAGATCCAATTAAAGCAAAGCAAAGTGTTACTTAAACCAATATAACATAAATTCAAAACAAATTCTTACAAAGAGACCTGGAAATTTTAATTTTAGATGATTGAAAAGCATTTATTTGTAAGAGAATTAGATCATTTGATTGAAAATTCTCACAATTTCTAGAGAGTAATGCTATCTTATGCTGTCTGTATTGTTATGTCAGCATGCTGCCTTAAATGAGAAGTCAAAGATATAAAAAATAAACAGGGAAAGCATAAATTTGTTTCCTCAGAAAAAAATTTAAATTTTCTTACAAATCGAGGAAAGTAAAAAAAAGTAATGCGTTAAAATGTAAACAGGAATAAAGATTGCTAAAAACATGTTTAGATACGTTTTTATTTAAAAATCTTAAACAATTGATGAACTAAAAGGAGAAAAATAATTTATTATACAGTTTAATGGGTATAATAGATTAAATATCGTTTTACAGAATTCATTTACAATTCTATATCACGAATAATAAACCGTGAAGTACCCTTGATAATTTGTAAAGACAATGGCTTATACATTTTAAAATGTAATTAAAAGAATTGATATCGTTTTTAGGGCCCTCACGCTTTTATTATTAGTGATATAAAATTGTAGATGAATGCTTCAAAATAATTATTTAATCTATTGTTCCCATTAAACTATATGATAAAGAATTTTTCTCCTTCTAATTCATTAACTAATATTGTATGGATTTGAAAGAAAAGCTTATTTTTAGAAATCTTTTTCTTAAGGACACTTAGTACCCCAAAATCGATATAATTACCTATTTTCGAAATTTTTGCTAAAATATGCTTCACTACACGGAATTTTGAAGACATTTTAAAGCTATCTGATGATAGTAAGTGGTATAAATTTTTTTTTTAATTTTACAGCCCTTTAAATGCCACACCTACCTCAATATATTTTTCTTTTATTTCTTAATTGTCTGAGTAATTAATTTAAAATCAGTGAGAAAGGAAAGGAATGTAATTAGATGTGACTGCAACTTTTTGCATATTTTAATTTTTATTATTCTTTTATTTACATTTGAAATTTCAGAATTATTTTTACTCAGGTCAGCAAATATTTCTAGCATATAATCAGTCAGTTTTGTTATGTATCTTCAGAAATGGAAATTATTTGTGAGGTGGCATAAGGTAAGTGATTAAGTTCTTGATTGTATCATAATTAAAAATCGTGTTAGAACAAAATTAAACTCTTTAATTAATTATTTTAATAAATTATATTAAAAGTACAATTTATATACGAGAACAATTGGCTAAAGGAAGAGAAGAAATCACGTATGCTTCTAGGGTCGTTTTAAGTAAAAAGGTTTTATGTCTGTTCAAATAAGACTTTTTGAAAAGATGTATTGAATAAAAATTAATATTGATTATAAATATTTTAGAAAAATTTGCAATTTTTTCTGTTAAATAAGATTTCATATAGAAATTTCCAGTTTGTATTTATATTCAACATTTCAGTAACATATTTTATTTCATATACACTGCTAAAAAAATGAGGAATTTTTCGGTGTGAAATAAGCCTATAATGGACAACGTTTTTAGCAAAAATGAAATATGAAAGTTTAACTATAAAAGGTTAAATATATGACCTTAAAATTATGACGCCTAGCAACAGTCGAAAAAAATCAAGTGATTTTCGAAAATCCGGATATAATGAGCATTCATGAAAACTGAGAGGGATTTTCCTCTTAACAAAGTCCTTTCACTCAACTCAGATCCCCCTTCTTTCTAAATGATGACAATATTTCACTTTCATTGCATTAAAAGCTATCAATGACACATGCTAAGTTCACAGAAAATTATCATCTCGGATAGGAAAAGGAGTTTAAATATTTTGTTCTTCTCTTAAGCAGAACTTATTTCGCAATATGTTTCACTCATTGCTTAATTGAAATTGTCGTGCTTAAATCGTGTCTTGATCCTCCTTAAGATATTAGTGAATTTATTAAAATATTTAATTCGAGTTATTAGAATTGATATAGTGCAATTTAAATACACTTAATAAGCCAAATAAACCATCATTTGAGCATATTTAGATGTATTTAGAAAATTGTTATTTACCTCATCTCACATCTCCTTGTATTACGCAATAATAATAATAGTAAAGAAAATCTGAAAAGATTAAAAATCTAATACAGCACCACACGGTTTGTTAAGATTTTATGCTCTCAATGAGCTCAGAATTTATCTGTTTGTTCTTGAACTCACGCCTGCTAAAACAACTTTGTTGTCTTTTTAACTTTATTATTAAACAGCACTTTTTTCGCACTCACACTATACATGATTCATTAACAAAATCTCAACATATTTAAAGACAACATATCTTCAGAATTCCTGATACAGTGTTAAGAGTTGTCATTTATTTTTGGCCCAAAAAGCCAATTATTCTAGAGCCTCACTTTTGCGTTTTTCGTTGAATCAATTTTGCTATCTGTTTCATTTTTCAAATAATTAGCTGCTGTTAATTGCTATACAATAGAAAACATATATATATAACTTAAATTAATAGTTCAACAGAAGTTGACTAAACCAACCCATGAATATGCTACAATTGTATAAAGAAGCCTATTACCTTTTAAATATATGAATCAAAATTAAATACGATCCCTTATTATTTTTGAAATTTTTTTTGGTTATTTAAAGTGGATATACCAATCATATTAATATGTGTATATTTTATAGATTATTCATATTTTTATATTCCAGACTGACTTGTTCAAGGAGTAATAATCTGAAACATCAAAACGTGAATAATATGTATATAATATAATGCTTTTAAAAAATCCAGTTAGAGTCATTTGACGAATATAGCTGGCAATTAATAAAAGAGATAAATTGCGCTTTATTACTTTTAAGTTTCTTAGTTGGTTAATCAGTAACAAGCAGATTAAAGATAAAATTTGAATACCTTATTTTTCGCCGAATGGCAACAAATTGGCAGACATTCGCTACATTGTTTCTTTAAAATTAATACATGGCAATAACACGGGTGGCAACGTCCTTTTTATTTGTGTTGCCATATATGAATAAAAATTTGAGATTAATATCACCTTTGTAGCGCTGAAAAAGATTTTGTTGAATTTTTGCTTTTCGGTTGACCCCGGATATCGCTCATAAAGCTTATAATGCATATAATGCTTATGACGAACCTTTACTTTTGCGGTGTATCACTTTATAACACTAAAAAATATCATGTTATCTAGTGTTTACTTTCCGAACTATAACAATATCACTTATAACACGTATATCTATTATAATGCTTAAAATATGAAAATTTTCAGATTTTATAGATAGGTTTAAACTGATGCTATTCATAATTAGCCGTGTTTAATTTCCTTTCTTAGTAGATATCGTATTAATAATTTTACCCTTAGATACCATTTTTGAAACAAAAGGAATAAATATAAATGCTTTTTTAGGTATAATTAGTTGCATATTACGCTCCATTTAATAAATATCCTCTACTGTGACACCATTGTACATTAACTGAAGGAAAAAGTATATTATTTCCTAATCTTCATATAGTGAAAAATAATAATCATTAAAATGCAGATTAACATTTAGCATCAATAAAAAGGTGCCGTTAGAGTTTCCTGAAGTATTTTTTCGGGAGAGGAGAAATTAGTTTCATTATTCACCTTTTAATTAAGCTATTAAATTATTGCAAATTTTTCACTTTACCACAATTAGTGAATTTACGACTGCTTGGAAAATTTCACTCCAGATTGCGCTTCTAAAAGAAAAAAGAAAACGAAAGAAACTTTAATGCGTCTCTAAAGCTGGCTAATTATTTCCCAAGCGAGCAATTAAGTAATTGAATCACTCATTGAAGTGCAAAGAGTACACTTCTTCTTTTACTTTTGCAATGCCTTTAAGTTCTTTGAAAGAGAACTGTCGCATTTCAAAGAGGAAATAACTTAGTTTCCAGAAGACATCTATTATAGAATATTCCAGTTACGTTTTTCCTGTGTAATTAAGATTGACGCTTTAAAAAAAGTGTCTTGAAACAATGAATGCTAATATCTAGTTGTAACGAAAGTTTTCCGCTGAAATCCTTTCCTGATAAAGTTAGGAGATAAACATGAAAGCAGTACGTTTAATGCAGATAGTAATCACCACCAAAATCTTTGATTTTCTACCTACGTTTTGGTAGATTTTCAAAGCCTTCGGTGCAGGAACTTGTTGACTGTGAGTCCAAAACCAAATCAACCTCATTTCGAACATTTTCTGTACAATGAAAGATAGCACCAGCAAGATGTATCTGTTCCTTTTTCACATATTGTTGCACTGTACTCAAGTTTTCACGTATGTAAAATTTGTATTGTATTTATGCCAATTTATATTTAAATGATAATTTTTACAAATTCTTGCTTCATGACTCTAGTTAACAGAAGATGTTTCTAACACCATGGAGAAGCTTAATCTTCAGCATGTAGCTTATTTTCTAACCTAGTTTCAGGCTGAATTATTTGTAAAATTAGTTACTTGAAATTATTTGTTAACAAAAATGGTCGCTAAATCACGCTAATAATATTTCTAACTGTTGTAATTTATAATGCAACGAGTTCATACGATTTATAATATAATTCATTTATAATTTTTTCAGCAGTATTGAAATTAATAGCAGATGCTGATAATGTTATACATTTAGATTACAATGATTTAGATTGCCATTGCCTTCTTCACTCATGCTTTTATGCTACTTCCTAATATTTCATAATGGCATACAGGTAAGTTTAACTTATTCATTAAACATGTAAATCTCTAATTCAACCCACTTTTGTTCTTACGTGTGCTGTACCTTCTATTTTCTTTTATATATTGTTTAGCCTAATTTCAAAAGGTCTTATGATCAAGCGGAAAAGTCACTAAACATTGGTAGTTCGTCCCGAGTTTCTAGTCCCAGCGATCCCCTAGCTCTTTCTTTTTTTGTACTTATTTACTGTGTAAAAATGTATAGTAAAAATTTCAGTTCCTGAAGTAAAAATACTTTTAAAATTTATTCTTTAAAAATATTGCAAAATTTTTCATCTCAGCGTATCTTTTTACAAATCCCTATGATCAGAAAAAGTAAGGAAAGAAATTAACTTGGTTTCGGTGATTGATACCTCAGTGCAATTTATGTGTAACTTTTTCCAAAAGCATAGAGTTTATATGGATATCAATAAATTATGGATTATTTCTTATCTAATTTTCTTAACATTTTTATTCCAGAATTTTCCTTTCACACTGTAGTGTTTAACTTTATGCTTTTTCTATAATAATTTACATTTGTTTATAATTTTACGCGAATGAAAGTGATTATTTAATAGTATAAGCTTTGCAGAAAGATAAACGAGAAAACAAAATTTTATCACTTGCGGTCAAGGGAGTGTTTGATGTAATAATTATTAGTATATATTTTCTTTGATAGTTTTTATTTAATTTCTTTCATTTATGCATTACTACATAGTTCTTTTCAAAAAATATTTTTCTGTGCCGCTATGTCCGTATTTCAGTTTCAAGGAATGCGTGCTCCGTGTAGGGTATATAATGCTTAATAAACTTATAATATCTAAATTTTCTTCTCATTTCTACTGTATTTTTTAAATTTCAACCCCTAAGAAATTTACTCTAGAAATCACTTTCATGATTTAATATTTTATACTTATTTATTTATTTTATTCATACTTTAGCATTTTCTTTAGGTTCATTCTTTATCATGCTAACCTGTTTTTAAATATTTGTCTCAATACTTTTGTAATTTAAAATTATTACATTTATTATGATATTTCACATTAATTTGTTTGAATACAATGGATTGCAATAATTAACTTACAATTTTTGGGTAACATGAAACACGTCTTAGGAATTCTAATCGTGAAATCATTCCATACCTGCGCTTGTTAGGTAAATCCTCGATTCTTTCCTTCCTGTTTGCGTAATTCCTGTTTGTTATTTTTTTATGCTGCTTCACACCATTTATTGTAGCGTATATATCTATTTGAATTTGACGAACAAATCTTACATCTGTGAACAAATCTTGTTACAACAAATCTTACATCTGTGAAGACAAATATATTAAGATGGAAATGATAAAAATTTGCTCTGAATTTTGAATGAAATGCTTCACATGCATTACTTGTTCTTTCCGATGAAAATCAGCGCAAGCCCAAAGTATCGGAGGAAATTTTGCATCCTCGTCTAGGTAGTTCTCGGTTATGTAATCAGTAAAGCGTGTGATGTTTGCTCTGACATCAGATCTTCAACTTCAGCAGCATCCAAAAAGGGTAATCCAAATACCAGTCGAAGCCATCTGCCAATTTCTGAATTACCATTCCTATATTGTTGCTGCAATCCGCACTGTTGAAGTTTTCGCCACCAAGCTTGAGTCAAGTGGAATCTACATCCTATAATAGAACATTCAGGCCACATTTTGCTCACAGCTTCATGGATTGCATATTCAAAATCTGCCACCACATTTTCTGGCTGAAAATTCAAATGCAAGTTAGAACAGAGTTCTTTCAGTTTTTGAAACATAGTTTCGTATGTTGCCGTAGACTTTCCTGGTAGCAAAAAAAATTACAAGTTTGATAGAATGTCCATTTTACACTGTATGAAACGTAAACATCTGAAAGAAAAATTTGGGGCAAAATGTGAAAGTGCCATCAACAAAAAACTTTTTTTTGTCACATTAGATCCTTAAATTTGAATCTGTTGAAAAACAAACTATATTATTTCTATCGTCATCAATCTGAAGAAGATTTTCATGTCGATAAGATATCACTTGCATTACATTTAATGCAGAATGCACATCAGAAATACATTTTGGAAGTGGAGGTAGGACTTTCCTTCTCTGTCGGTACATATTTCTCCGAATACAGTGCTGCTAACAATATCTGAATGATGAGCTGCTGCAACACTAGTCAGTTCTTTCCTGATTCATTTCTGAGGTTTTTCAGATGTATCTTCCGCTGCTTTCTGTTTAACACCGTTTGAAACAACTTGCCTAGAAATAGTCTTGCAACGCTCATGATTGTGACACAGATAAGATTTTGATAACACGTTATTATCAAGATAATGTTCTTATCAAGATAAAGTGTTGTTTTGCATTTTTTACTTGTACAACGCCATTTTTGGTACTCTGCTTTTCTACAGTCCTTATAAAATTTATGTTCTAAAAAAAGAACGAGAATTTTTCCTCTCTGACTGCGAAATCATAGGTAAATATGCTTAAATAACGCCAATTTTAATTCAAGGTTGAATTTATAACAGAAGCAAATATATTTTTCACCAAGATAATCAAAGAATCGTTCGGAACTCATTGAAAATTTAGCTATTTAAGGAATATACACTCACTTCCGGTTGTAGGGGTGAAAAAGGTCAGAGCCAATAGTTGTGCTCATGAAGAATGCCTTGTAGCCCCACATGTTGTTACAAAGATGAATTTATTGCCTGCAAGAGTATTACGAAACCTTCTGCAAGTCCTCTGAAAATTTCTTTTGTGTTACAGAGCAATTAACAAAAGTAAATCTAAAGCGATGTATAAAAGAAATTAAACAAACAAAAAAGAAACGATTTTTCACAGACAGTTCAGTGTTTCTCATCAATTAATTCAGTTCTTACTTCACGACAAGGCAAAAATACATAAAAACTCAAAATATCTGTATTAAAAATTACGAAGTAAATCTCAAACACTTATTTCCTGCAATAAATTCCAGAAAGGATTAAGCATGACTTAATTCGCAATAATAATAAAAGTAGGCGTTATCTTTGTTGTTGCGGAAGCTTAGTTTCTCTAGATTGGCAACAAATCCACTATTCATTTATAAAAAATATATTTCTTTATTTTTATTTTCCTCTTGGTTACAATTGGCTTCGAAAAATAAAATTGTAACCCTGTAGGCAACGGGGGAAAGAAATTTTGATCGGCGCAGTTGGACTATAGCAGGACGAGGGGGGATTTTCATCAGCGCAGTTGGAGTACACCCTAATTAATAAAAGAGATAAAGAACTGAGTTTACTACTTTTAAATTGTTTAGCTTGTTAATAACAGGCAGATTAAATTTTCAAGAAACTTTAAATAGATCACACTTCGCCAAACTGCTACGTGAAAATAAAAAATATTTCATAACGGATATCTTTAGAATTCCCGATATTTTTTCAGCCTTGCCATGTATTTTTTTATATTCCGTATATTATTTAAAATGAATAAATGGTGATAGCTTTTGGTGGCAACATCTGAAAAATGATACGCACAAAAATGGTGAGGTCTGAGACTAATAACACCCTAGTGCTAATGGTATGTTTTCCATTCTGATGTTAATATCGAGCTTATTTCTCTGACATTAATCCAGGCATTACGAATGGAATGAATGGAGTTAAGGCTTAGTAACTTTTTAACTCGTGTATTCCTCATTTCGAGTTGCATTAAGTACTCTAATTCTTCGGAAATGATTCATAATCTCGCATCTGTTACAACAAATCTTAACTACTGCCTATCGAAATAAAGTTTACAAGAGAAATATTCTTCCCTCTTTTCCTAAAACCAAGCTATTTAATGCGGAAGGTAAACAGTAGCGACTCAGCAGATCGCGATGACTTGTGTAAACAGTAATGTTTCTCAGCCTACTTTCCTTTCTCAGAAGTTCTGGCCATTTTTCGTCTAGAAAAGGAGTATACTACATTGCGCTTTCTTTCGCCAAGTGTTGTTATGGATATCTGAAAAATGCCAGAAATAATTCACTGAATGTTGTTAAATGCAAACATTTCATCCTCAAAGCTTCTTTGCTATACTAAGTCGCTTGTGTGGCCAGCCGTCTAGAAAAGTTATTGTGCCTCCTCGCATATTTTTCCTCCTAATGTTTTAGTGATACGTTCTGATAATTTTAAAAATATTCGCGTAATTATCCCCTTTCTCAATGCTTTTAGAGAACGAGCTCCCCTAAATTTTAGATTGGATTCGTTCGCGTAGTGATTATCTTCGTTTTACTAATAAAGACAAATTAATTCTTTTGAATTAATACTTTCGCTTCCCCCCCCAAAAAAAATTATGTCAAAATATTTATTTGCTTATCTCAAGGCTAACATATTGGTAGCGATTAATAAAAACATCGAAAATTTTATTGAATTTTTCTTAATTATTGAAAAAATATACTGGTTACACTTGATTTAAAAAATAATTTTTAATAAAACTAATAATAATTTTATAGTTTTAAAATAATAATTATTATAATTTTAGTTAACTGTTTATTGATATAAAGTCAGATGCATATATTATTGGTATAAAGCAACATGTACATATATCATGTACTTAATAAACGAAAAATGAATACAGAATAAATATATTGAGAAAATACACCAAAATGATTTAATAGAATTTTAGAACCTATAACATTTTTTACCAACTAAAAGCTGCTACCAACTCAGTATTATTAACTACGCACTGTTCGTACTTAGCAGAAAGAAGCTGGTCAAGTCAATATTTTACTATGGAAAACAAGAAACAGACTAAACATTTCAGAAAAAGTGATTTAAGAGCACTAATTAAAATGGAACTTCTGCACGATTAAAATCTTTGAATTGTTTCTCAAAACCTTTTCATATTTACTAAAAAAATAACGCAAAAAAATAATAAAGCAATGACTCTAAAACCTATTTTTTTTTTCAATTTAAGTTATTTATGTGCAATTATTTGCATTATGAATTCGCTGTTAGCTCTATATTTCAAAGAAAAATAAAAATGGGTCCAAGAAAAAAACCATTTTTACTTTCTTGTACGAAGTAAAAAGGAAGTATTGTAATCGCGAAAAGTTTCAGGCAGCATATTTCAACGAAAACATCCATTTTGACCGCTATCAAATGCAATTTAACGATGTTTTTGCGTGATATCTGTACGTAAGGACAGAATAAAATACTCTTTTCCTTCAAAAAAATTATAAAACTGCTTTAAACTTAATTCGGCAGAGAATTTTTCGTGGCATCTGTACGAACGTATGTACGTACGTGCGTACGTACGTATCTCGCATAACTCGAAAACGAGTAGCCTCAGAACGTTGAAATTTTGTATACAGGACTGCTATAACATGCAGATGTGCACCTCGTATTTTGGCAATCGGCCGCACCAAACGTATATAAATATATTTATATATATATATCCACTCTGTTACCCGGCTCAGTGATCTCAGTTTCTTTACTCTTATAATGTTGGTAAATTGTACATTTTTTGCTTTAAAAATTATTGAATTATGTTGTTTTTATCTTCCGGTTAAGGATTTTATGCCTTTAGTAAATCTGTGTGCAATAGTTTTAGAATTATCAGCAATTTTAAAGTTGTTTAATTGCCGCTAAGCCACTTTTAATGGCGACCATTGATGTTTACGTTTGAAACAGGAGACTAGTGGATTTGTTGCCAATCTAGAGAAACTTAGCTTCGCAACAATAAAGATAACGCTTTCATTTATTATTTAAATCATGCTTAATCCTTTCTGGAATTGTTTCGAGAAATAAGCGTTTAAGATTTACTTAGTAATTTTTAATATAGATATTTTGAGGTTTTATGTATTTTTGCCTTCTCGCGGAGTGAGAACTGAATTAATTAAATGAGAAATACTCAATCGTCTGTGAAAAACTGTTTCTTTTTGTTTTGTTTGCTTAAGTTTTTTTATATATCATTCTAGCTTTATTATAGTATTTGAATAGAACATGTGGCAACGATTAGATAATTCTATTCTTTAAATGTTATAAATTTTGTGCTTTATGAGTTATAATATGAACGAAATATATAAGTTAACTGTTATATAATTATTGGATTATATAACAGTTAACTTAGTTTCCGTTATAATATTATTATATAAGTTAACTGTTATATAATTATTAATACTGTTAAGTGAATCTAGCGCCAGAGTGTGGCTATGGTAAACAAATACTAGAGTGAATTTTAAAGAATGCATTTGTTCTTGTGCTTTATGCGCTGTCGGCGAAGTAGATTTAATTCAACCCAATAAGTTTAAATGAAATGCAAGAAAAAATGCGTATAATTTAATATTCCAATTTAATATTCCAATACAAGGAAGTCATGTGGTGTACACATCAGATTTTTTATAAATAGGATCGATAAGAAAAATGGTGAGAATTTCTGATCTAAATTATAAAACTGCATTACCCATTATTTTAGTCGTTATTTATTATCTTATTCATTATTCAATTTTCACATCTTTGTAGGAAGTAAAAGAAGTATTTTAATCACAAAAAAATTCGGTTATCAAACTTTAATGAAAATACCAATTTTGACTGTTTTCCTGCGTGATGCCTGTACTTACGGACAGAATAAAGGACTCTCGATTCTAAAACGGATTTTAAAATGGATTTAAAATGGAATTTTTTCGTGACACGCGTACCTACATATGTATCTAGCATATTTTAGAAAGTACAACGTTGAAGTTTTGCGTATGAAACTGCTGCAACAACTAGTTGTGCATCTCCATTTTTATTATCAGCAGAATCAGAAATAACAGAAGTATATATATGTAAGATATAAAATATGCAAATCAAAATTAGGATTTTAAACTAGCGGTAACCACTTAATTTCCCCTCTCTATTCCAAAAATCGTCATAACTATTCTGGATTGTGTCATTTCTAAATCAGTCTATGTCGCATGGCTTGTGAGACGCCGATGTCTTAGCTGATTCGGAATCTAAACTCAAAATTTTGACAAGTGATACTTTTCTAACCTATACTAAAACCTTTCTCTTGGCGAGCTTCCATATTGGATAATTGTACACTTTAGCATTAAATGCTATAATGCTTGGACGCTGTTCGTTGTGCTGTCTGTCTATCGCAATAGCAAAAAAAAAAAAATGTAAATGGTCTGGAAATAGGCACGATTAGAGTGCCAAGTTAATCGTGGCCACAAATGTCAATAAAAACTTAAATGAATATTTAATATTACTCGGCTGCCAAGTTTGCTGATCACTACGGATTCAACATTTTAGCATATTACACAAACGGAATTCTTCCTGTTCAATGTGGATACGATCTATCCTCTCTACGTGATGCGCAATTAGCATTTCTACTTTTCTGCATCTCAGTGTTCCTACATAAGTACTCCTAATTTTATTTTCGTCACATTCATCATATGTCACATTCATCACATATATATGCACAGTTTTTGCGATACCAATATATTTATATATATATAACCCTCTCCTTTACCCGGCTGAAAAGCCCTTGCCCGTTTTGGCAATGTCAGATTTAAAAGGAAAAATTAATTTGGGGCATATAACAAAATCTGTTTAAATGCTATCTCGAGGTTACTTATATTTGGGAAAGTTTTATACTCGTTAATAAAAAATAAAAATACAAGAAATTTGAATTCCGTACGAAAAATATTGAACGCGATATTTAATTCCAAATTTAGCAATTGTTTACTTCCTTTTCAACTTGCCTTGAGACATTAGTTTAATAAATGAGAATAATTCTAGGAAATAAGTTTATATGAAGTGAAGCAAAAATCATGTATAATGTAACTGGCCGTAGAAGGAAGTCGTATATGTCCACATCAGATTTTTTTTATCCTATGGATGACAATTAGTTTCGATCATACGTTCGCGTCGGCTCTATACCGTGTTTAGAGGTTTTCATTTCTCGCATCAAAAAAGATTCGTATCTGCTCACTCCCATGTTACGTTTTTGGATAAGGGACGGTTAAAGATACTTAATCATAATTATAGTTCAATTAATATCGACTTCGACAATTAATATCGATGCATGTAGGCCTTATGCACGATCTGAAAACAGCTCATCGGTAAGCATTTTTTTAAAGCCGAAAAGGGCTATTGTTACAGAAACGCGATTTTGCGTTGCTTTAATTTTCATTCGAATATGTTGCTATTCTGTAAAACGTACGATATTTTCTTTCATATTTTTTTGCTTGTTCTTAATCAAGGAACTAAACTTTTCAAAAGAAATAGCTTACTAATATTATTAATTCAATATGATCGGTTGCAATTAATTCATGATGTATATAATTCAAAACATTTCATATTTTTATAGAATTACGTTACATATTTTTTCTCTTTTTAAATATACGGAAGCTATGCAATGTTCCCATACTAGTTTAAAAGCATATTCATGTAACAGCCTATATAATGTTTTGCTATTCCACCTGGCCATCCTTATGCATAATCTCTACTGTTAAACCATGTTAAACATTAAAGGAGACCTTTTGGGCGAATGTGAAAATCTGATTCCTTTAAGTTTTTTATGAATGAAAAAATTTATTCACAATATAAAAAATATTTTAGATAAATTTTAAACTTCACTTAATCAATATTTATCAAATCCTAAATAAATAATAATAATAGTTTGCCATGTTGCAAACGAAAAAAATCAAGTTCATATTTATTTTCTACATGAAACCTAAAATTTGGTACCTGTGAGACATCTCTATTGATTGCACATTTTAATTCAAATATATTAAGAGCTAAACGTTTAATTATTAGACTGACATTCCTTTCAAATACTTTTAATATATTTAATTAATTTTAAATAAATTACCTGAATTTAAAATAAAAATTAACAAATTATGAAAACTTTCTGAGGTTTTTACGAAAATTTACCGAGAAAACATTAAAACAATTTAAAAAAAACTTAGTCTCTCACTTATTTATTAAATTTTTCTTCAATTCATAGAATAAAATATTTATATGTAAATTATTATAAACTTCTTTATTATGCCAAAGCATCGTTAACCCAGAAGGTCTATTAGCCTCGAAACAGCATTTTGCGTCGGTTCACTATAAACGGCGTATCGCGGTTTAAATTGTTACCACCAACTATTATCGTCCTGTATTATATTTAAAGAAATTAAATAATGAAGAATCTGCAGAAATATATGCATGTTTCTCGCGTTGTGAAAAAAACGACGGTACCTAGAGCCATCAAATTTTGATAACGTAATCCTCCACGGAATACAGGCAGCTAGAACCTTAATTTGGCATTTGTTTTATTATCGATTTTATGTTTTGCAAAACTTTGATAAACAAACTCAATGATTTGAAAGCGAACATTGGCAACATTGTACGGAAAACAAAACATTTTTATCTTCAGCGCTGTGTATCAAGACTGTGTATCGGAAATTCTATAGATATGATGTTTTTATATGTTTTGCGATATTGCTGTTGAGTTGAATTTTATGTGGTTTAAGTGGGAAAAACATATTTAATGAACAAAGGTAACACACAAAACGTTAAAAATCAACGCTTCTTTGGGCGTAATATAAAATCTGAAAGTTTCAGATTTTTTTTCTTATAAATTCACACTTCACGGCGTTTCTATAGTGATACAAATTTGCAACTTTGGACAGAATTACCTGAAATTATCATAATTACAGACTGTAGATGCTCATTGGTCAATCGTGTTCTTTTGTTATTAATTTTCAGCTGTGAAAAACTTTGTTCGCGTATAAATGTTAATCCCAAATAAAACGATTATTCTTAGTGCAAAAATTCGTAACTCAGCTTATTTGTTTTTTGACAAGTACGAATAAAACGTTAATAACATATTTTAATAATATTTATATCATATTGCAAGTTAATTAGCTTCATCTATAGATTTTCTGGCACAGTAGTCATGTTCGTTTCCAGTGGAAATGAAAATAATGTAAACTCGGCCATCAAAGAGCTAAGCTCTTGAATACCGCATTTACAATAAATGCATAATTGAAAGGTATTCGCGGGCCGCATAAAATTGCTTCTGGAGCCGCCAGTCTGAGACTATTGCTTTATCTCACAGCTTCGTATGCTACTGGTGAATTCATGAAACTTACGAGTCTTTCAACAAACATCTTTTAAGAGATCTCGGTGTAATTGCTTTTAATAATTATTTCCGCAACTCGAAACGCCAGTCCGTTCCATAATTTGCGGGCAAATAATGAATCTCCACTGGGAAGAGACATGTGTTTCTGATTTGGTTTGCCGTAACAAATAGTGAATGCAGCCGTCGCCGCTCATGAATAGAGTCAACAATCTGCGCGTGCTGCGAGATTTGTCCTTTGAAGACATCAATGTTTATATTTCTGGAATGATTAAACTGGGCAAAGTTGTGTCGTCTTCCATTCACAGTACTTCAGCTTAAGTCTATGTAATGATTTGAAGCAAATGTATGCATATTACTGAGTACAGATTTAATCTTTCATATATGAAGCATATATATATATAATCAATATACAATATTAAATAATTAAATCAAAATTCAGTGTTTTATAATCCATATCAAAATTAGAACAAAAACAAAATAACTCAAATTAGTCACAAAATAAAAATCATATAATGAAAGGTATAGCCAAACATTGTTTGGTCTTTATCAAGAAGCAAACGAAACATTTTTGGCAGAACCACGTTTACGAAATATATCTGGATAATTATCAATTCATAGAAAAAATTAAAAGAAGTGCCTACCAAAAAGCAAATTAAATTAAAATAAGACAGGAAGGGAACGTAGCCAAATTAAAATGAAGAATTAAAAGAACTGTTGCTAAATTAAAGTTAGTAGTTTACTTTCTTATTTTATCACTCACACACACACACACATATATATATGTATACATATAGATAGATTCAAAATAAAGTAATTAAAAAGTAATTAAAAGTAAATTAAAAAGCCTATGACTTGCGCTAAAGCTGCAAAGTAGTAAACCAATAATCCATAATAATTTATAAAAAGAAAACGTTCCATATACACCATCTCCAAGAAACACAAATAGAAATTAAAAACCATGAATGCAAAACATTTTTTACTAGAATTTAAATTAGTATTTTAAATAGCAATTTCAATCTCCTTGTATAAAACTCTGCTAAGAAAAATCTTTAATCGTAAAAATACCAAAACCAAAAGTAAATTGTAAGTATTGAAAAAGTAGCTATTGTTATTAATCGCAGATTAATCGACTTATCAAGGGGATAAACCAATCTACCATCAATTAAAAAAAAACTAAATTAATAGAGAGTGTTTCATCTTACTTCCATGTAAGCTTCAAATTATTTGCTAAATCCAAACCATAAGTCAATATTACTCGTAATACTCAATCCAAAAAGCCATTAGTCAGTATAAGCCAAAAGAATCCCGTTAAACAAAAAGCAAATAACCCTAAAATTAAAGTTTCTCATGAAGAAGACAATTAATCTGAACGAGATGCTTACTTTAGAAGACATATCCCCTACACTTTCATTTTCAAGCTCAAAAACACCAGTAAACATATTAGAATATTTAAAATTAATTGAAAATCAAAAGAAGATCGGAAATTTTACAATCTTAAAATTAAAGCTTAAAACAATTAGTTCATTAGAAATTTAAAGATCAAACTATCTCTAGTTTGATCTTTAAATATTAGTTAAATTTAGTTAGATATAAGTTAAAATTAACAAACGTGTCTTCAAAATTTTGATACCAAATGGCTGTAAATTTTTAAGTGTTAAAAGTGATGCAAGTAAAAGGGTTGTCGATATACTTCTACAGTACTTCTAAAGTGCGGAAACCAGTTATTCTGCCGTTTAACTAGGATGATCCGTTAAAGTGCGAAAAATTGTTTTATTTCTGGAATTTCCTAGATAATCTGTACGTTACTTAAAGGGAAATCGTTCAAGGGAAAAGGCCCACCAGGGGCCGAGTGGTAAAGTCGCTGAACACTGGTAGTTCGGTCCAAGGTTCGAATCCCGCGAACGGGCTGGCTGCATGGGTGTTTTCGTGGTTTTCCCCATGTGTAACGTGTATACGAGCCAGTTTCCCTTAGAAAGTCCTCCACGAAGGCATCCCTCCCCTTAGGCAGATAGCCCTAGTGTGCTTTGCCATAATTAAATACACACGTTCAAGGGAAAATAAGATATTTGCTATAATAACAGCAACGTTTCTGTGCGCTTAAAACAAGCGACGCATTTTTAAATTGTTGATCGGGAAGGGTTTCAGAAAATGTTAACTGCAAATCTAAATGTCAAGATCCATAACAAGATATGTTCCCTTCGCAAAGTTTTACTATAAATATAGATTTATTAATACTGATCACTGTGTCTATGGGGACATTCGGTCTCCAGATCATTAGATCTCTTAACTAAAAGATACGATATTAAATTTCTTGCAACTAATATCATTCCTTTCAGAAGATTCCTTATTAAGCAAAGATATCTTGTTCTTAAGATTTGTAAAATTATGAATCTGTTTGCTACACCGGGAAAAGACGTTTGCCGTACCTCTTTAAATATGAATATAAATAGTAGCAAATGTGCTTATTTAATTTCAGTATAGTATTTATAAACTCACAATCAGTAACTTTATTTAACAAGCGTATGGTGTTGGAGGCTTACTTAAGACGTAGTGATTATTTCTGTGAAAGATTTCCAAAATGTTTGATAGAATTTTTGGACTCCGTGAATGCTGGACTTTTTTAGCTTTATTTTTAATTGGATTGCGTTTTAGTTTTAGTTTTTAATTCCTCGTTCATGTAAATAAGTTTCAAAATTTATATTTTAAAATTATGTGTTCTGATATGAAAAATGTAATATAATGTGAGTATTATTATTAAAGTAAATCTAGTTAGTGATTAATGTATGAAAATGCCTGTTAATCACCAATAAAGACAAGGCATCAATGGTTTTTATCAATGAATTATACCAAAATAAAGACTTTGTATAGTCTTTCGTACAGAGGAATGCGAGGTTGAACATAAATGGGTAAAGGTATCCGTAATCCGTAAAATCCGTAAAGGTCTTTTCCCTTACGGATGGAATGCGGATCCTAACATCCTGAACAGGGATGATTTTAAGAGTTATTAGTGTTTTCAAATTAACTTGCAGAAATTCTTTAAAAAAAAAAGAATGAAAAATGGTAAAACATTCTCAATCGCAGATATACATATAGTTCAAGTTTCGGCAACCTTATATGGCTGAGGTTGAAAACTAACCAAAATCCGTGTTTAAAAAGACATTTCGTGTTACGTTTATTTTCATTTTAGTCTTTCTTGGTGAACAATTAAATTAATTTTTTTGACAAAATAACTGCAAAACATGTTAAACTTTAAACATAAAAATTAAAATTTTAATACTAATTATGATAAAAACAGACATAACTGAATGAACGTTTTCTTTTCGATATCAGTGAGTCCCTGATACTGAACTTGTGACGTTAGTTTAGTCAAGTCTAGCTTATTCAGCCAGGACGTCTTATGGACGAATTCGAACATCTGAAGTTTAGGTAGTAAGCCTGCTCCTGTAATTACTTAATAAACTTCATGTGTGAAAATATTTGCTCGCATTTCCACGTTGAACCAAATACGGACAAAATGGGAAAGATATTTCTTTGGAATTATGGATTATCCATCGGAGTTGCCAAACTTATTGATTTCTGTTTGAAATTGCGTTATAATTTTTATTGCTAAAAAATGCAAATACCTTCTCATTACTCCAACTTTATAATTAAAAACACATTCTATTGGTATTATTTATTTTCTATTTATTTTTTATGTATTCTATAATGTCTCGTTTCAGATTTATATTGTACTAGAGGAAGTACCCGATGCGAGTTACGTTAGATTGAGCGTAATGTATGTAACAACGAAGAGAACGATACACCGCTGTAATCCTTCTCTAATAACGATGCAAAAAATACGATTCAGAGTCATACATTTTTCAGCCCGATGCGATGTGGAACCCTCATAAAAAATTTTGATATAAAAATAACTCTCTCTTATTATATCAGCAACAATGGCACGCAGTTTTTAATGATTTCCGTCTTTCTAATCAAATGGTCGTAAAAGGTCAAGTTCCATCCAATATTTCACCTATGTTCAATTTTAGTCGATTAAATGTGACAAAGCATTAATCATAATTGGTCAGAAATCAGTAATGCGAACAAACAAACAAGCACACAAACAGGGCATTCTTCTTTATATATGTAGATTTTGTAAAACTTACAAATTTTTGATCAACGAACTCTATGATTTGAAAGCTAGTAATAGCAACGCTTTTCGAATTAAAGCATTTTAATCTCCAACGCGAGAGACTGTTACCATTCGGAAAATGAGTGCGAAAATTAGTGTTTTCAGAGTTTTTAATTAATATCTCGGCTGATTAAGATGTGAATCGTACGAAGATGGGAATAGTCGAAATGGCTTCCCACAAATTTTTGGAATTGGGAATAATGTACTTAATGTTTGGCAATGCTATTTTTTTTTTTTTTTTTTTTTTTTTTTTTTCATTGTAAAAGTTAGGAATTTTTTCTTAACAAACTCTACGATTTGAAAGCGTAGTGACAACACTTCTGAAAATAGGATTAGGATTATTCAATTATGGCAAAGCACACGAGGGCTATCTGCCTAAAGGGAGGGATGCCTTCGTGGAGGACTTTCTAAGAGAAACTGGCTCGTATACACGTTACACATGGGGAAAACTACGAAAACGCCCATGCAGCCAGCCCGTTTGCGGGATTCGAACCTCGGACCGAACTACCAGTGTTCAGCGTCTTTACCGCTCGGCCGCTGGTGGGCCATTTCTGGAAATAAAGCAGATTCGTATCTCCAGGGTGAGAAACTGTTGCCACTCGGAAAAATGAGGGAGGAAATTAGAGTTTTTAGAGTTTTTAATTAATATATCTAATTTTATTTTTTCATTTTTATTTATTTATTTATTTTGAAAAAAGTGAACGTGGACGTTTCTTAGGACCCAGAAAAGGATTGTAGAAAGTTTAGTGACGATATCTGTAATAGTGACTGAGTTAATCACGAACAAACACGCAGATATTCTTCTTTATATATATTGGTCATTTACTTTTATACAGGGTGTTTATAAAGTCCTGGACCCATTTTGATGCTTAATAACTCCTAAAATAATAAAGATAGCTTAAAATTAATAACATAAATGATTAGATAGATTCAAAAAGTTTCATGACCCTTGTCAATGAGTTTCGACGTGTGCCCCCTTCGTCGCACGGAGAATATCAATTCGATATTCAATTTCCCGCCAGGTACCGGCAAGCATGTCGGCATCCACAGAGGCTACTGCGGTTGTAATTCTGGCTTTTAGGTCATCAATGTTTGACACTCTCCTCCTGTAAACGTTGTCCTTTACAAATCCTCAAAGGAAAAAATCCAGCAACGTTATATCAGGTAATCTGGGTGGCCAAGGAATTGGACCTCCTCGCCCAATCCATCTTCCTGTAAAATGGTCATTCAAAGAACTACAAACGATGGTACGCCAGTGAGGTGGTGCACCATCTTGTTGCAAAAAGACATGGTGGCTGAAAAGTAAACATAACATTGCAATAGTTGCCAGAAACAAAAGAGAGAAAAATCCAATTAATAAGTAGATGATATTTAGAAAAGTACAGATATTTAGACTGAAAAATGAAATTATCTGAAATGAACCACACGTGCAGACGACATTTACAAAAGTAAAGATATTCAAACCTGAAAAGGAAAATATATATGTTATTCCATCAATAAATACCATAAGTTTATTTATATCTTCATTATTTTATGAGTTATTAAACATCAAAATGGGTCCGGGACTTTATAAACACCCTGTATATTATACTTTATTTTTGGTACTCAGTTAGATCACTTGAAACTATGAAATGGTTCACAGGCTGCCTTTAGAACTGATATAGTTCGTTATATCCGATAGTTATACCTTTGGAAGTTCGCTAAAGAGGTATAAAATAACATTAAGTGGATAAGAAACTGGATGGGATCAGGAGTTTCGTTCGTTGTATCCGGGAGTTGGTTATAACAGGTTTCGACTGTTTTTATTATGACCTTTTCTGTTTGGATAGCGTTTTTAATTTTCTTTCAGAATGAATTCGGCTTACCATTAAAATAATTCCAACCCTCTCTTATCTCCCGAGCTGATTTTATAAGTTTCCCTTTCATTCGAGTTTTATTTCGTCAGTTATATTTATAAGTTTCCATTTCATTTCATATATGTCAAAAATGTGACAAAAATTTCTAAGGAACATATTTGTCCTGGAAAAAAGATAAATTCGATATCTTTTACAGAACCAGAATATGTGACAGATTTCTCTCGGAAGTAAGAAAACGCAGTGATATGAATGAACGGAGCTGAAAAATGCATCAAAGTGAGAAAAAATCGGATTCCTTTCCCCTTAGAGGATGGAATGATGAAAGAAAACTGGAAAAATGTTTAGAGGAAAAACACTGCTCCGCTCCCTACTTTATCATACTTGGAGGGAAAACATTTCTGTGTATAGTAGAATGAAAAATCTGATATAGACACCACTTGTCATCCTTACCGGTTGTTAAATTATACGCATTTTCTGCTGCACTTCATTTAAACTTATTTCCTCTAATTATTCTAATTTAATTAACCCCGATGCAAGTTCAGAATGACACCCGAAGTTGCAAATTTTAAAGTTAACTATCCCGTCAATTTTTGTCGTATGGGAGTTACACTTCTTGCTCCCCCCCCCCAAATAACAAATATAAAACTTTCCCAAACATGCGTACAAGAACCAAGAGACCGAGTTAAAAGTTAGATTTTATTATTTGTCCAGTTTCCGAAATTAGTATCTTACTTCATTTTAATTTGACATCGCCAAAATATTCGTCATTTAAAACAAAATTTTGATCGAAAGCATATGAATGCGACCAACGACTGCGAAAATAGAGCCCGGGTAAAAGGGGTGGGTAATATGTGTAAGATACAAAAATGTGTAACATATAAGTTATATTTTAAATTAGCAATAGACCCTTAGTGCTTTATTTAGTATTTAACCTTTCTGTTCTAAAAATAGTAATCTTTTTCTGCACTACGTCATTTCGAGATAAAAAACTTTAATAATAAAAAGGCAAAGTTTTTAGTTGGAAAACTGAACATTGATATCATGAACTGAAAAGGCTGAAACAAAGGGGGGATCTGAAAGGCTTCAGATTTTATATTACGCCCAAACGGAGGTTTTCATCATTTACAGACACATAAACGTATGGAGAGGATTTGTGCTAAATATAGTTAAAAACCTCAAATATTTTTTTATTTAAAAATATTTTATTTCTGACAACTCTCTCTCTGCTCGCTTTCAAATGGTTGAGTTTTTTAATCAAGAACTCTCTAAAGTTTTACAAAATATGAAATAGGCAATAAAAAAATTGCAAATTCCAGCTTCCAAGTACCCATGTTCGGGTGGAGGATTATATTACTCAAAGTCTGATGACTCTAAATACCTTTGTTTTTTCTCACAATACGAGAACATACTCATTCACGCAGATTTATTCTTTAACTATAAAAGAGGATGATAATATTTGGTAGCAACAATTTGAAAAGTGATGCATCGCATTTAAGTGATTCAACACAAAATGCCGTTACGAGACTAATATAAAAATGTATGCCAACGTTTGAGGCTGTATGAGGAATTCTAAATGTATACTGCTAAGCTGCTTTTAAAATCTTTGTAAATTTGTTATTGAACTGTATATGGCGTTAAGTGCGAAGAAATTTATTTCTAATAATAAATGGGTTAGTAGGAGTGAGTGTAACAGAAGACTTGTAGACTGCGAGGTCAGCGACTGAGCAAAAAACCTTAACGACCGCAAAATTCTAAAACCTTCAAAATAAACTCGGTCTCGTCTATAATAAGAAGATAATGCCGTCAGCTAAGATAACACCACGAGTTAATCAACAGTTCCTCTCAACACACCAAAAAAAAAGTAATGAAGTTTGCTCTTATTTCTTAACAAAAATATAATTATAACAGAACCTGCACTTGTCAGCTGATTCTGACACCGTTTATCAACAGTAGTTGATTGATCACAATATTTTTTTTGCCGTATATAATGATGCATGAAGAAACATTACCTCCGTGATTTTGCAAATAATATCTGCAGGTGGCTTATTATTGCTCAAATTATTATGAAAAATTTATTTTGAAAAGTATTTTGAATCCTTTTATGCGACAAAAAATGCGCTTTTCTTTCATATACGTTTCTCATTTTATCCAGTTAGATTAAGTCGAGTCTTTTTCTGAAGAACATTTTCTTCAGAAATGCGACCGATTCTTTTCCGCGTCAACGGAAGAAGAATGTCTTCGATTGGAAGAAAAAAGTAAATATTTATTCTAAACCTTAGCTTTTTTATGGAAGAAAATGATTCTTCAATTCGGAAGCAAAGCGATAAATCTTTCCGATACTTGATGTATTTTATGAAATGGCATATCCTATCTAATAAATTCTTCCAAAGTTACTTTAATTCTTTTACTATTTGCTAAAATGTTTTCGGTATTTTCTGGACATTCATTGGGCAGGACCAATTCATTGTTCACGCTTTCCAATGTATCTCATTATTTGGTTTCTTGTGATGTGATGAAGGTAAATAAATGACATCGTTTTGAAAAGCTGATATTTACGATCCCCATCAATAACAATGTAAAGTTTGGAATCATTCAGTACATAATTCGGTAAATAACAAGCGACAACAACGATGTTCTATAACATTAGTTTTAATTAACTGAGCACAATAGTTTTAATTGTCCAAGTGCGTTAAAAGTTTTATTACATTAGGCGTGGCTCAATGTAATCGCACTGAAGTTATTACGAGCATTATTAATTACTATCATTTAGTTAACATTATCAATGTAGCTTGTCCGCGACTATATTGATAACGTTAACTAAATGATAATATCCAACGATGAGAAACAAAATAGCCTTTAAAACAACCATCAAATTTAACTAATTTAATATATGAGTAGAAACGTATAAGTAGGCAGTTTCACAGTATTTTCAATTGGGAAAATACAAAAGTTTGATTTTGAACTGCTCGTAATAACTTCAGTGCAAAATTTCATTTATGAACGGTTTGGGATGACAACGGGAGCTAATGGAGCAACTCCGTGTAATGACTGGTAGCAGACTAGTTTGCGTTTCAGTTAAGTTGCATATTACTTTCTGCATATAGATATAAAAATACAATTTTTCATAAATCAGGGAGAAGCTCTATTAACAATGCAATAACGACCACTGACAATAAATATTGAACGCATAAGAAAGACAAGTGTTGCGCTCGTTATGTGAGGATTTTGCTAGAGCCAAGAGTCTTAATGGAGAGTTTCAGAGCTTTCTAGTACGTATCTTGCTCTGTCCGGAATAGTTTGCAGACTGAATTTTAATCACGTCCTCCTAAATTTTCATTGTATTTTAAGTCCTCTGATTCGTTATAGTTGAAGGCGATATCAGAGGAGCTGCAGAATCATTGGTCCATCAGCCACCTGAAATTGAAAGGCCTTGATGATAGACACAGTACTTAACTCTGTTGACACTAGTCGTAAGTGACCACCCAAGTGATCAGGGACTCATTTTCTGATTCGCTTCATATGTACATTTCAGAACTTAGACTCCTCTAAATATGTATATAGTTCTTCTGATATATGTTTTTGCATCTTATCTCATAATTATTTGGCTTCTTTTTACCGCGTGACAACTGGTCACACCCCTTCTCCATTTGCCCATGTTGTCCTCCGAGTCACAGCTTCATTATTCATTTCACCGGCAGCGTCAATGCGGCAACTAAATAATTGCAACCGGAAAAAACATATGAAACGCATGTTACTCGAGGCATAAAAGGAACTAGGAACCTTACCGAACACGTATTGCTCCTGCGGTGTCACAGCCTGTCGTCTCACACCTTGTAACAGCTCAGAGACTCGGACTAGAAACAGGAGACCGCTTATATGAATTTCTTGTCTTTGTGTGGTCCATCGCAGGTTGATAACATTTCTGGAAATTATTTGACCGATGCTATATTCCTAATCTTAACACTCTTAGGTCATCCCTCATTGGAAGAGAATATACCAGTGTAAAATTAAGCAAAATACCAGCCCCAGTTTCACAAAAAATGTTTTTAGATAATTTTTATTTCAAGGGGAAAAAATCAGCTGAATTTTCATTTAATTTGAAGAAGATGGACATTTGTCTGACTGTTCTCAAAATTGCTAGAATAATTAAAAATCTACTTGAAAATATTTGATCGATTTTATAACTTAATTTAAGTAAATTAATTATTGTAGACACAATCGTACTCAGCATACGGTATGCTATAGCCAAGTTCCTCGTTTAGCTGCAAGAATTTTTGTTTGCATATGGCATTGTTTGCAATATAACTCGGGACAGATAGTCACAACTGCTCGCACTGCACTTCTTTACCTCTTTCGACGCTGTACTACGATTGCCCTTGAGCGTCAGTACGCCTCTTGCTACTGTTCAATAAACAACTTGCGTTATAACTCTGAATTCTCAAGTGACTTTGTGTTTTTTTCCTGTGTTGTTTTCCTAAATTCATTAACAATGAGTTTTGGGAAAGTTGATGAGAAGCAACGAAGAAAATTGTTAGGATCATCGGTGGAGCTCGCAAAAGATATTGTTCAAAAATATGAAATGGCATGTCTAGTTGGGACTTAGCATGCTGTATGCCGAGTACGAAGGTGTCTACAGTTGCGAAAGCAAAGACGCTCTTGAAATCGGCTAATGTTGCAAAGGGGCTGAAATCGAATATCAAAGAAAAATTAGAAGTTAGAGCATGTTGAAAAATTGCTTTTCTGATCTGGATAGCAGAAGAACATTAATGTATGTAATGTGCAATACTTCATTTATAAACAGTATATACACCGATTTTTAGAACGATTTCGGGGTCGTTTAATCAATGTTTAAAATGTAAAGTGTATTGTTTTAATATTCAACCTGATAGACATTTTCTGGGCAATATGTCTGCTTCGGAATTTCCATGATAGATTTCGTAAAATTTCTGGGGATATTGATTTCCATTTCTCTTCCACTACTACTCAAAATCCATCAATCGTTGAGGGTTAGAACTCTTTTCAAGAGCTTAAAGGCATAATAGTCCTTAAGACAAACGTCAGGCGATTTTGCAAGAAATATTTTGAAAAGGTACATATGCAATACTGTATCAGTCTTCATTTTTATTTCAAAGAATGTACTGATGCTTTTCGAAGTATAACTTGTTGCTTTGTCCCGATGAAATTTCACTCTTTGGAAGTCACCGGGATAACGAAATGGAATTTCTTTTGCAAATATCGGAGGCAAAACTTTCTCTTGATAATACGTTCAGTTTATATTAAAATTTTTACCACTTTTCTGATTTTTACTTTTCCATTGTAAGAGACTCCTCTAACAATCATAAACCTCTTATTGAAATTTTCTTTGGCCTCAATGAATCAGGTTTGTACATTTTCCTCTCTTCGTTTTCGATAATAAATAGACCTTTTTATTTTTTTTCCTTGCAACCGTTTAAGTACATCCATGCTTCATCGAAGTATACAATGTATTTCGGATTTATTTGCTACTAAATAGTTTAAGGGGATCTAAAAACTGTTTTGCGTTGAGTCACATGCCTCAGCAAAAGCTGGTGAACATTATGTTTTAGATCTTTTTATCTGTAAATCTTGGTTGAGCATTTTATTTATTATTGCTACAGATGTATTTAAAGACTTTGTAATTTATTTCTGCTTCAGCGGATATTTTTCTTGCTAAGAACGATTTAAATTTAGAAACTGTACTTTCGGGTATTCGTTTGGAGTCTTCTTTCCATTTAAAAGTAAGGAATGATGGTTTTTCCCTTTTCGATTAGTAATGTTGTTCCTTTTGCGCTTACACATTTTAATGCCATACTTTTCACAACATTTCTGAATTATGGAATGTAAATATTTCTCTTCGGAAAGCGCAAAATCCTATCCTTTAATCACATCTTGTTCATACGCCATATTTTGAAAGAAGAATAAATTTAAAAGTAGCAGACGAAATTCACATTTCAAATAACAAACTGTTAACAGATATATTTTTCCAAAATAGGTGTTATTTTTAATCCTTAACAATTTTTTTTATAAAAATGTGTAAACACTTCCTGTATTTTTGTTTTAGTATTGAATACGTTATAATAATAACAATAAAATATTTTTACAAGAATAGATTAATTATTTTAATTATGTTTCTTATTGTAATCATTCGTTTCCTATGCATATTATAGTATGTGTATGGTAAAGGATTTGGAACGGATTTAATGATGTATACTAAGGCAATACTGAATACTGCATTTTTTAAAATTAAGCATTTTCCATCTTGACTTAAACGAGACAATGCAAAACTGGTAATTCTAAAGAACTCTAATTTCAAGATTAATCAGTTTAAACACGAAGGAAAAAAAATTAAGGAAAGAAACTTAATTTAAGAAATTGCATTTTCTAAAGAATAAGAAATCTAAACTGTTTAAATCTGAATATATACCTTGGATCTCTACTATGATAAAAACTTGGAATCGTTCATGCTTGAAGATTCTTCTGTGCATTTTATACTTCCAGTAAGGAACTTCTTTTTGTTTCTTGCAGTTTTTATTTTAACTTGTTGCCAACAAAGAAATAAAAATTCACTGTAGTGAAAAGAAATAAACGCTACTTTTATTTTGTGGAATACAAAAACATGTTGTCCTGAAACTTTCTTTACATCATTGTTTTGAATAAATACGCTTATAGAATCTCCCTAATACTGCAGGCCGAGATCACGCTTAATTAAATTTGGTAAGTATTTGAGCAAATTACACGCAAAACTCTTCGCATAAAAATAAAGAAATGTTTATGGATTATGCCTAATTTCTATGCGCGAAAACATTTTCTCCACGTGCGTTCTTTTTCTTCTCGCCCTACGCTTCTACTACTATGCGCTTCTACTACTACTGCGCTAGGCATATTGAGTGAATTTTAAAAATGGCAGTTGCATCAAAACATTAATAGTCTCTCTTCCATAAGTTGGTTTTTATCTGATTACTTCATGTAATGAAATCCAGACTATATCTCCATACTGTATTTTCTCTTAAGAAATAGTGATGAAAGTTTTAGGATGCTGCTGCTGCATTTATTAAATGGAGATATCTTAGTTCTGTTAAAACGGGTTTAAATTAATGTATAATCTTCCAGTTTTTCTTAACGCAACAAAACTCGCATAGCTAATTTCAATTAGTAACTAACTGACCTTCACATCGGACTGTTTCTTAAATACCAAAATGTAATAAATACACTGGTATAACGTCAATTATCCGTTCCAGAACTTTGGCATGGACCTATACCTAACGTTATTAAAGTATTTCTCCCGCCTTCTTAGCATGCCTTCGTGGTGTAATGGTCAGCACGCTCGGCGCTTATTCGAGAGGTCCGAGGTTCGAGTCCCGGCGAGGGCACTGCACATTTTTCATATCTCTTGCTTCGAAATAACCTAATGTCTCTACAGCGTATACCATATTGGACGTATATCAAACGAACTTTTGCAACAAGAAAAAAGAGAAAAATAAATATTCTGTTCTTATAAAAATATCCTATTGGTATCGTAACAACGTTTAAAACAAAAATACAAATGCCGTAGGTTAAACATATATATGTATTGTACAAAAATGAAGTATCGCACATGATACTTTACATAAAGGGGGTCAAATTCAATTTGCATGCAAACCGTTTGCTCTATCTGAAAACAACTAAGGAGCCATATTTTTTCCCTTCTCTTACAAAATGAAAAGATTTTATTAACAAAGTAAAAAAAAATATTTTTAATAAATATCTAATTTCGCTTATTAGATATATATAGAGAGAGAAACGTGACATGAATAATAATATTAGTGGCATAAAGCCAAAAAAAAAAATCTGAAAGTTTTCAGATTTTATATTACGCCCAAAGGGCCGTTTTTTTTTAACGTGTTGTGTGTTACCTTTATTTATTAAATATCATGTTCTTCGCACTTAAAATTCAATAAAATTCATTTCAACACCAATATCACAAAATATTTAAAAGAGCGTATCTTTAGATTTTCCGATACACAGTTTCGCGCGCTGGAGATAAAAATGTCTTTTTTTCCGTAAAGTGTCGCCATTGCTGGCTTTGAAATCATTCAGTTTCTTAATTAAAAACTAATAAATGCTTTACAAAATATGAAATAGATAATAAAATAAATTTTAAATTTGTGCTTCCAGATGCCCATATTCGGGTGGAGACGTATGTTATTCAAAATTTGAGGACCCTAAGTACCGTTGTTTTATCACAGTGCCAAAAACATACATACATTTATGCAGATTCTTCTTTATTTAATTTCTTTAAATATAATACAGGCCTCTAATATTTGGTGGCAACAATTTAAAAAGTAATTAGCAGTTTATAGAGAATCCACCCAAAATGCCAAAACGAAATTAAAAGCCCTTCTGAGCAAATTGTTACTACGGGGTAAAAAGTCAAATTTTTAATTATTTTCTATCTGAAAACTAAAATTCGGTACCTGCAATAGATATTCGTTGGTTACACTATGTAATTCAAATATACTAACATCTGAATATTAAACTGTTAGACTGACATTCTTTTCAATTAATTCTAGCATGTTTAATTTTAAATAAACGTAAAATAAAAATAAACTGAAAAGGAATAAATTATGAAAACTTCCTAAAGTTTTCATAAAAGGTTTTCCATTTGGGACAAAACTTGAGAATAAATAATGACAGCCTAAGTTCTCTCTCTTGTTTATTAAATTTTCTTCGGGGCATAAATAAAAATACATATGCTTATAGGTAAATATTCGTAAACTCTTTATTTCTCACTGCAACTTAAATTAGATTCTGATAAATTTTGTAGCCTTGAAGAAAAATTGCTGGAAGTTATATTAATCATGAATTGTAGATGCCAATGAAATCTTCGTAATACCGTATTTGCACCAAGTTACCTAACTGAAATATCTTTGCTGGCAGCATGAAATTGCTTCGAGGCTGCCAGTTTGACACTGTGGTACATAAATATTTTTCTGTATAAAAATGAAAAGCATTTTTTTTAATATGCCCTGACGCCTCTGATCTTTGGTGATCAATTTCACTCGCTTTGCACCATTAGCCGATTCAACAACGTCTTTGTTTCTTCCAGCCGGAGACAATCTCATACTTGGGATATGGTATGCCATAGCCGAGTTTCGGATACTCATGCCATCTGCCCACTTGATGGCTCTGTGCTTCATTGAAGACTAGTGCTCAGATATCGATGACATCAAATTTTCTAAAAATGGGCAGAAAATATACTTAAAATGCAAAAGAATGCCTTTAAAAAATCTCTCCCAAAAATAAAAGATGATAGTACAGAAAATGACACAATTAACAAACATTGATAAATGGATAAAAAACCGACATACCCGCCGTTTAAATTTTAATTTTTTCTGAGAATTTTCTCTTTAATACAAATGTATTACTATTGTATTGAGTTCAGTAATTCTGCAAAAGTGAAAGATTGTTTGTTGCCGATATATTAGTTTCTGAATGATGAGAAGCTTCGCTCGACATCTGCTGCTGCGGTTGGAGCCTACTTATGAGCTGTGATGTGCATATCATATAACTTCCTTACATGATCTATTAAATTATCGCCTTTTTTTTTGCTGCACTGCATTTAAACGTATTTCCTAGAATTAGTCTTCTAACATAATGAACAAATTCTTCAAGACAAGTTGGAAAGAACATCAAAATTGAAAGTTTTGAAATTAAATATATCGGTCGATTTTTCTTGTACAGGTCTCAAGTCAAATGTGTCGTTCAGTTTTTGTCGTAACGGAATTCAAAGTTAGATTCTTGTAATTTGCCCAAACTTAATTTTTTTAATTCGATATTACCAAAAGAATATTCTTTTAAATTATTATTTTTTTTAATTCTATATTGCCAAAAGCCGCCCAGACGGTATAGTGATTAGGGGAGCCGACTGCGATACCGAAGGGTTCGAATCCCGGATGTAAATTGACTGTCCCCTCTTAGGAGGTAACGGTAGCGGCCTTTTAGGTGCCTTCAGAATAAAATGTCCACCACCTTCAGCCTTAGGAGTGGTCAATGCTAAAAAGGCAAGTGCAAGTGGCAGCCGTAAACGAAAACAAAAAACAAAAAAAAAAGCCAAAAGACGAATAATTTCGTCATTTTAAACACTTCTGTAGTTGAAGTGTATGATTATGACCAAGGATTGAGAAAATAAAGGCCGTAATACATTGCGGGTACACTCAGACCCTCCTGGCCTCATGGTGAAAAAAAAGAGTGACCCCAAAAGAACATCAGATAGAAAATAAATAATACATTATACAAAATATAAATAAGATATAAATAATACTCAAATATAAAATAAAAAAACAGAAAAACATATAACAAGCACTCTCGAACATGGAAACAAAAATTAATACAAAGGACAACATCAAATCAAAATTCCAGTTGCACCTCGATTTGCATTCATAAATTTGAGGACATCTTGTGCAAAAGATATAAAAGCCTTGATATCAAAATTATCCTTATATATAGCATTATCAATTTTGTAAAGCTTCCTCTGATCGGCGAAAATAGGACAGTCCTCCACAAAATGTTTCGCGTCTCCAATGGCATTACAAGAAGCACAAAGTTCATTAATTTGTAAGTTGAATCTCTTAAAATAATAGGGAAATCTCCCGAGGCCGATAAGAATTTGGTTTAAATCAGTATTGTTAAAAATAGCCATTTGCTTAGAAATTCTGATCATTTTCATGTATCCTTTATTTTTTAGTAAATTTTCCCATAGGATTTGACATTTGCCAAAGTAAAATTTCTTCATGTGTGTGATGGCCATCTGTTTAAATCCTGAAATTTCGATAAAGGGGATATCCATATCGGAGGCTGCCTCCTTGGCCAGACAGTCGGCGCTCTCGTTTCCAATATGCCCCACATGAGCTTTGATCCAGTGCAGTTTTACATCTAAATACTCGTTCAAAGTTTGTAAACAATTTTGATTTTCAAGACGATGGGATTGGCGTTGTCTGGGCGGGAGAGAGACTGAAGCAGCGACAAATAATCTGTGTAAATATTAATCACGTTTCGAGAAGCAACGCATCAGTTAATCCAGGTTAAGGCTTGAGATAGAGCCTCGCACTCTGCCTGAAAGACAGAGTTATAGCTGTTTAATCTAAATTTCATTTAATCGATTTCGACACTAAAATAATATACAACAAATGCTGCTCCAATCCTCCCCTCAATCCCAGACCCGTCTGTATATATATCGTATGCACTAGAATCAACTGTCATAAAAAAGGCCAATCCTTTTAGAGGAGTGCAAAAGTTAAATATTATAGCGCTCAAAATCATACTTTGTGACAACATAATCATTATATATTTTAAAATCAAATCGGTTGGTTCGTAATAAGGATTTGTCCAGAAAGAATTCGTAGAGAATTGAAAGGGGCGGCCATCCGGCCAAGACAAACACAGCCTCAGTGGATTAAGGGTGTGAATGTGTGTATATGTATATATATATAGGTAGATAGATAGACAGATATAATTTGTGCAGCCGATTGCAACAGAAAAGAGCGGTGAGTAACTAGATGTTATATCTGTCCCATATATAAAATTTCAAAGTTTTACTGCTAATCGTTTTCCATTTTCAAGACAATTTACAATACGTTTTGGAATAAAGTTCCCTTTATTGCATTTGTACATACAAACATTACCCAAAAATAGTCAAATTGGATTCTGGAGCAATAAAAAGGGACATTCCTATGAAAATCTGACAACCAAGAATTTTCACGATTACAAAACTTCCTTTACTACGTGCAAGGAAATAAAAATACCTGCATTACTTATCCTTAACTTATAGAGATATTAGGTATTTTTTTTTGCAAGCAGGAGTCATGAAAAATTACGAAACGCCTTCGCCAGGAATCGAAACACGGTCCTCTGGAATACGCGCCCAGCGTGCAGACCACCACACCACGAAGGCACGCTAAGAAGGTGGCATACTACCTTATATACTCCCCCTTTTAAAGGATAACTGGACTTTTAGGGGACCCAACTGCCAAATTCTGGGAGGGGAGAATCATTATCCACCACCCTTTTAGTTCGGGCGCCATTTGTACAGTCATTAGGTTATTTCGAGGCCTAAGAGATACAAATTATGCAAACGCCTTCGCTGGAAATCCAAACACGGGCCTCTGGAATACGCGCCCAGCGTGCAGACCATCGCACCGCGAAGGCACACTAAGATAACGGGAGAAATACCTTATAAAGTGTTCTTCAAAAGAGCGGGATGAGAAATTTTTATATGGCAAATTTCAAAGTACAGGTTATCGAGTTTTTATTCTAACCTGTTGCCAACAACGAAATAAAATTGACTTCATTTTAATGAAAAGAAAGAATCGATACTTTTATTTTGCCGAATACAAAAATATTATTTTGTCAAATACAAAACTTTCAAGACAATATTTGTCCTGAAATTTTCTCTACATCATCGTTTAGAATAAAGACACTTATAGAAGCTTCCTAATACTGCAGGCCAAGTTCACGCTTAATTAAATTTAGTAAATATTTGAGCAAGTTACGCAAAAACTGTTTGAATAAAAATAAAGAAATTGTTATGGGTTATGCCTTAATTTTTATGCGCAAAAAACATGTCTTCCACGTTTATTTATTTCTTCTCTTCTATATTACGCTAGACAAATTGACTGAATCTTTAAAAATGACAGTTTCATACATAAATTAATGGTCTATCTTGATAAGCTGTTTTTTATCTGATAACTTCATGTAATGAAATTCAGACCATTATCCATACTGTCTTCTGTCTTAAGACTTCTCTCTTATTATTGATCTGTTCGATTCGACATAATTCTAGCCATAGTCAGAAGTCTGGAAATCATATCACTGCCAACACTCGAGCAAAACCTCCACCACTTTTCTTCAAAAAAATGTTCACGTGTGGTAGACAAGATGCCATTTATCATCTTATCCGAAACTCAGGTTATTCCCTTGCTGTAAATAAGAACATCCGCTGGCATGAGAGTCTTGAAAAGGTTGTCTTCTCTGTCAGGAAGGAAGAAATTTCAACACCTGCTTGGATGGATGAATACCTTGCCTCAGGCAATGCTCGAGGAAGTAAAGCTTAGTATTTGTGTTTGCTTCGCTAGAAATTTCTCTAGAAGAGGAAATTTTCAGCTTTTAAAGTACGGTAGGATTATAAATAGAACTTTTCCCAGCTTAGAATGATTAAACAATTGCAATGAATAATATGTTTTCTTTTTTTTCGATTTAGCATGAATAATAATTCAACGTTAATTCATTTATAAATGCTGTTTTGATAGCAAATGTGTGATGTAAAATAAGTACCAGACTTAATTTTGCAAAAACACAGAAACTTTTAAGAACGTAAACCATTCAGTTTTTAAACGGGCATTTAATAATCGTCAAAGCAATGTAGTTAAATATTAAGTTTGGAACAGCAAGTTAGTTAAAGCATTTATTTAACGATATTAAGAAAAGTTGAAAACTGTAGTTATGTTAATGAGAGGCGAAACGTTAATTTATACTATTTAAAAAAAAACAATTACTTGTATAAAACTACATATACCTACCTGGACAGTATAGCGGTTAGCGAATGCTAATTCTGGCCCCTGCTTGCGGGTGTAGTAGCAGTGTATCCTAGACTAGTCATGTCAGACTCAAATTACATATAAACCGAATGTACAATCTGAAAACCGCTGGCATACCAGAATTTTCTTTTAACAAACTGAAAACTTTTAGTGATAAAAAAACATCTTGAGTAAATTTTTAACTTCGCTTACTAAATTTTTATCAACACATGCATAAACGATAATAATATCGCAAATGAAAAGAATTCAAATTTATATTTATTTTCTATCTGAAATCTAAAACTTTGCACTCTCAAAACAATTTTGTTACGGTTACACATTGCTATTTTAAGTATATTGATAGCTGAATGATAAATTTTCAGACTGGTATTTATTTGAAATAGTTCTAATATGATTAATCAATCATTAAAAATTTTATTTTAGTTAAAAATGAAAATTAACAAATTTTGAAAATTTTCAAAGTTTTCAGAGAAAATTTTCCTAAAAACAAAAATTTTTTTTAAAAAAAAGGTGGGATAAAACTCGGGAAAAATAATCAAAAACCTAGTCCCTTTCTCTTATTTATTAAGTTTTCTTTCTGCTTCTTGTAAATAAAAGTCCGTACGCTTCTATATAAACAATTACAATAGCTGGACACTTGAGACTTGAGAACGTTTCGATTCGGATAACTTCGTAGTCCTGGAGAGAAATTATTAGAAGTTATCTTCCTTTCAAATTCTAAATGCTCATCGGTCAATTTGGTTCTCTCCTTATTTATTTTCAGCTGTGAAAAAAAAGCTGTTCACATATACATGTATTCCTATACAAAGCGGTTTATTGCAAAAATTATTAACTGAGCTTCTGTATTTTTTGCCAGATAAGAACAAAACTGAATTGAATCTGTGTCTTCTAATCGTTGAAAAAGATTTATATTACACTGCAAATTAATTCTATCCATTTCTAGATAGTTTTGTGCATTATTCACCTTCTTTTTAAATGGTAATAAAACTAATGCAAACTCAGATTTCAAATAACTAAAATCTTGAAATTTTTGCAACACCGTATTTGCAACAAATACATAATTGAGATATATTAGCGAGCCACATAAATTTTCTTTGTAGATAGCCTCATGTTAGCCCTGCCTGTTTAAACCAGTGTGCTGAGGAACCTTCTCGGTCGTGAACCTGCTAGCTGATCATGAGAAAGTTTCGACGATTAGTTTTAATTAGGCTATTTAAATAAACTAAATCAAACGAAAGGAGGGATGACTTCGGGAAGAACTTTCTAAGAGGAAATTGGTTCGTATTTATATTATACATGAGGAAAATTCACGGAAACCAACCAGTTCTTTAGCTTGGGCTGAAACCCGGGTCGAAATAAAAGTATTCAGCTGTTTTAAATCTTTCAACCCCTGATGAAGCCTGTTCCCAATAACGCTTTCTAACTTACATCTTGACAATTAGGATTAAAATAAAACTGCAATAGTACGTTTCGCAACAGTAAAAAAAATCAAGATAATAAGTGTAAATTTACGATAGACACCCCCCTTCAGAGTCTAGATCAAACTACCAGTATTCAGCGATTTTACCGTTCGGCAGTCGGGGGTATAAGATGGATATGAGCTAACATATTTCAGAAAAACTTTCTTGAAGCATCTTTCTGAAGAACTTCAAGATCCCAACTTCAATCCGTTTTTACACTCAGTCTTTAAGGAATTCATTTCGTACTGATTGTTTTCACTTTTCATCAATGGAAGACACCAGTTGTTTAACTTCCTTCTTCTTATTCTTTTCACTCACTTCTGTTTTGACATTTGCATTTCTGCAGCTGAAGACGAAAATTCTATATTTAAACCCTCTAAACTAGTCCTACAAATTTATGAATATTACGCTGATTCTTGTTGATTTTTAACTCTTCCGATAATTAATTACCTTTCGATTTTTTAGTGTCATTAAATCTTCCTCATCCTATAAGCTTATAATGTTTTGCTGCTGCTGAATTTCTATTCTAAAATTTTTGCTCCTCTCGAAAATAAAAGATACAGTTATATTTTGAATACATAAACATCATTGTGCTTTTGTAAAGCTTTTATTAAATTCCTTTTAAAAGAAATTTACTAAGTAAGTTTGCGAGAAAGGCTGCACGAATTTCTCGAAATATTAATGTCTAAAATTTTTAAAAATTCGGGAAAATGTTCTTTCCCTTTCTTTATTTTATTTTATCTTTAAATAAAAGAAAAAGACTAAAAGAAACAATCTGGGGTTCAGATTTTTCCCATTACATCGTCCAAAACATTTTGTTAATGTTTTCTACTCTCTCGTCTATCAGCCTGCTGTTGCAGTCACTCCTGCTCAACCATTTATTTTCGTCTTTCTAGCTTTACTATTAAGGATTCTCTTCTTCGCAATTACATTACACAATTCGGCAGCAAAATCAGAACATTTTAAAAGCGGCATAGCAGCATATGCTTAGAATTCCCGGTGCAGTGTTAAGTGTTAGCGTACATTTTTCTACTTTTTTCAATCTTTTCTCAATTCGATGTTTACTTTTCTAAGTAGGATGGCTGGCAAAACTGCTTTCTTTCTTTTATTATTAACATTTTGCGTTTTAAATTTATTAATTAAATATCACGTTCTTGGCGCTGACGTCCCGCAAAACCACAAAATATTTAAAATCAGGATATCTTTAGGATATGGAATAGACAGACTCGCGCTCGCTGGATATAATAATGTTTATTTTGTACAGTATTCTCACTCCTTTCTTACAAATCGTTGAGTTTGTTAATTAAAAATTCGCTAAATGTTTTCAAAATATGAAATAGATAATAAAACAAATTCAAATTTGGTGTCCAGGTGCACATGTTCGGATAGATGACTACGTTATTCAAAATTTCATGGCCCTAGGTACCCGTCTTTTTTTCGCAATGCGAGGAATACACATAAATACATGCATATTCTTAATTATTTAATTTCTTCAAATATAGTACAGAGCGATGATATTTGTGGCAACAATTTGAAGTGATACAGCCGTTTAACGACGCAAAATCCCCTTTCGAGAATAATAGTCCATTAGGATTAACGCCACTTTGTGATAA